>NC_071522.1:16831250-18108125 GCF_027887155.1 Malaclemys terrapin pileata | reverse complement strand
ATTGTGATAAATGCTTTGGCATAAGATTTCTGGCACCCCTTCTTCCAGGTCATGAATGCAAGTAACAAGGGAACAGAATTTGGGGCCCCGTTTTGGTTTCTTTGCATCCAGACAGGACAAGACCCTATCCAAATGGTTTTAAAATGTGCAAACATTTGGTTGGCTAGATGGTGGGGCATCTTGCCTTTTCTAAAGCAGGTCCCTAGCTGCATCCCCTACCCACCATTCCAAAGCCAAGAAGGGGAGCTGGGTGTGATGCAAGACAGCCTTTAGAACCAATGAGAGTCAAATGCATGAAACCTTGTAGAACACTACAAAAATACTGGGTAAGTCTACACCGCAAACGAAGGTGCAACTGCAGCATGGGTTAGCACACCAATCACTGGTTCACAGAGTACATGCCAGTGATCCAGAATTAGAAGGAAGTTCAAACCTCTGCAGCAAGGATTTTAATCTTTCTGGAGCTATACAGAACAGATAACCTGAGTTACAACAGTAGGGAATTTTTTTTTTAAAAAAAAAAAAAAGGTTTTTGAAAGATCTATAAGCTTCCATGCTTCAGAGCATAAACCAATCTCTAGCTATCAAGGGTAAGGAAAAACAGTACTGTGGGAAGATTATTAGATAACTGCTTGGTGCAGGGTTTCTTGTAGCTTCCTCTAAAGTTGCTGGTACCAGCCACTGTTGGAAACAGGATGTTAAACTAAATGAACGACAGGTCTGATGCTGATTAGCAAGCCCTATGCGGCATGTGGTTGCTTTTTCTGGCTGTACATGCTTCAAGTCCTTAGGGGTTCCTGTGGATGGATATATATGTACACACACACACACACACACACACACACACACACACACACGTAACTACCACTATTTTTAGCAGTTGGGGGGTACACTGTGAGATGGGAAAGATAAAGGAGATGGACAGCACTCAGATGCTACAGTGATGAGCGCCGTATAAGAACATAGATGCGATGGAGGCAATCAGTGAGTGAAGGGCCCTGAACAAAGTTTATTGGGGTTACAAAAGCATCAATGAGCGCAGAATTGGGCCCTAGAGTCGTTTTGGGGCAAGGAGGGGCGGTAGTAACATCTTTTTTCTTTTCTTCTCATTTGCCTGTGTAAGACAACATCAGCTGCTTCCAGTATAAAGTGCCCTGTGAGTCCCGTACTCCACTGGAAAAAGAAAAAAAAAGGCTGGGAGTGGGGGGACGATATCTGATTGCCCAATCTGGAAATTATTGTGTCTGCATGGCCTGGTTTCAAACCTAATTATTATAAAAGCTATGGGGAATGTTATTTTCAAAATGAAATCTTCTCTGTCAAAACTTTCATTAATAAGTTCTATTTCTTTGTGGGGTATCATTTTACATAGAGTGCCCAGAGATCTTGCAATGTGGAACAGATTCTTTTTAGATGAAGTACAGCATATTGTTTTAGGACTGCGGTTACTTAACATTTTACTGATGTTCTCAAACCAAAAAGGTTCCTTCTCTTAGGGCAACATTCAACAGCTTTCTTTCCGAGGGGGGAAAAAAAACCTCAGAAGATGGGTAAAACAGCAACAAGAGTTGACTGCTGATAGTGTCAAATCTGATTTTTTTTTTTTATTATCTTTGTGAATAAATGACTCCTTCAATACACTACTATACCTGGAGGATCACATGGTCTGTTATTCACAACTACGCCCATGGCCACTAAGCATTCATAAAAACACTAGTAAATCACAAATATTTCAGTTTTTCCTAGATAGAAGTTGTTCTTCTAGTTAAATATTTCAGTCACCCAATGAGAGAGCAGAAAACATACCATGTGAGCAATCACATCTAGCAAGTGGCAAATACACAGTGAACAGTTGTGAACAGCCCACAGTTTGGCAGTTTATTCAGATGAACTGCTACTCAAACGCTTACAGATAAAGACGAGAGCTGGCCGGAGAAGAGAATTTCCATTTTGTGGGAAAGTCTGGGTTGCCGACATTTTGTTTTGTTCCACATTGGAAAGAAATGTTGACGTGGTGGAATTTCCAGCACAACAGAACGAGCTGCTTTAACACCCTCAGATGAGCAGGCTAGGAAGCTGGGAAGCCCACCCGTAAGCCAGGCAGAAGACAAGCCAGCTACCCTTGTTTGGTTTCCATAGAAAGTTTTGACGAATCAACATGTTCCCAACAAAATGTTTCCATGCTATCAAGTCAGCATTTCCAACAGGAAACTGTTCCATCCGAAAATTTTCGACCAGCTCTAATGACAAAGACGGTGATCGAAATTAGGAACTGTTCACAAATACTGGAACAAGGGAAGTCCTACGCTACACTGAAAAATGGCCAAGTTCTGCCCACCGTACAAATCCACTGAAATCAAGAGAGGCCATGAGTAACTGGCAGCAGACTTTAACCACCCAAGGACTGTATTTTTAAAGTGGTACAGCAGTCAAGACAGCTAAACTCCTCTGGAGCAACACCGATCAAAGCCCAGAATGAAGCCTGAGCGCGCTAGGGACAAAGCATTCTCAGCTGAGGAAATCCAGCTATGGAACAAACTTCAAGAGGAGATGAGATCAATCCAGTCAGGAGCTTCAGGAGCCAAAATACAGAGCTTTAGGAAACACAGGAAAACCTTCCTCTTTTATAAATCTTTTCCACCCTAACCAGAATGAGACACACATCAACCCTTGTCTTCTCCCTAAAACCGTCTACTCCAAAGAGGTTTTTACATCTTGAAACGGGAGAAGTGATCAGGGAGTTCACGGCTGTCAATGTATTTTTACATGGAATTCTCAGCTTCAACAGTGATGAGTGGCAGTGCAAAGTGTCCAGACGGCCCAGCCTTCCTATGGGCCATTTCTCCTCCTGACACGCACAGGCTTCACACATATAATGGCAACTTCTGCCTCTCGCTCAGCTGCGTACTGAAAAAAAGACACCTTCATATCCATGAAGACTTACAAAATACAACTCACCCACTTGCCCGGGGCCAGGAATGTTTTTGGACTGGTGAGTAAGACATCTTCTAATTCTCCCATTCTCCTCAGTCATCACGTTAAAGGGCAGGCGAGTCTATTTTTGTGCCTGGACTGAAAATTTTGCAAGGCTACCCTAAAATGTACGTTAAACGCATGAAGCAGGCAGGTTTGCTTTGGATCAAGAAACTGCTCTGTCCCTCCAGGCACCAAACCGTGCAGTAGTTGCTATGGTACTGGAAGTATTTTTGTTTGTGAAACAGTAGATTAAACAGTCACATAAAATGATTAGACTGCACATTGGATCACTCCCTAGGAAGGCTTAAGTTACAAACTGGCTTTCTGGGGAAATTATTCAAGCTTTTCACTTCCCCATCCCCCTTTTTTATTATTTAAATAAGCACGATTTGCATCTTGGTCCTGTGTGTTTAAGAGACTCCACTGCCCTCTCAGTCTTGTGCTGTTCCATTACAGGGCAGCACTAGGAGATTAGGTTGAAATATCAGTCTGTGCTACCAGAAGAATAGCCAATTTCCTTAGAGAGATGCATGTGTGTGTGAGCGTGCATACCTCATTAATGCACTATGCAGAATAGGTTAGTCCTACAGTAAGACAGCCTTAGTGTCGCACACTTTATCTTGGGATTTATGCTGAACCCACTGCCTGATATTGAGCTCTATTAAGAGACCAATCCAAAAGTAACCATAGGACTTCATTGGATGAACATTCAGCCCCGAAGGAATTATCCGTCTAACCTTACATATTTGGGATAGATTGTCAAACCCCATTGATTTGAAAAGCTATACCAGCGAAGGTTCTACCCCCTGCATTAATATTCGGTGTTATCGTCTATGTTTTGTTATTCTCCTTTTCAAGGGTACACTCCCCTGATGGGCTTACATTCTAAACTGATAGAGTAATGCTGGCTAAAAGAACATTTGATACCTTTTATGGAGGCAACGAATAAAGACAGTCCCATTAGTTTCCAAAGCCACAAAAACTCCTTCAGATGGCTTTCACCAGGAGGTGGTTTTGGAAAATCCAGTTGATTAGTATTATAGACTTGGTCCTGATACAATAAAAATCAATCAAACATATTCTTGGGCAGAGCCATTATAAATACCATTAGAGATAATTCTGGTTGCCAAACAAAGATGTCTAACTTCATTCAGAGGACCCCATACATTTTGTTTTTCTATATCAAAAGGTCAAGCTAAGCAAAATAATATTAACACTAAGCAAGTACAGCTGTAGATATCAGATAAGAAGAGCTCTGAGGACGCGGTTTGGCATATAATACATTTTCTCTCTACTTCATCTGTTTTTGCCATGCCCCATAAATGATGACAGAACTCGCCTTGCTGCAACAATTCCCACAATTAAAGGCATTGATCATTGGAGCCTCCAAACGAAACGCAGGAGACGCCAACTCAGGCTCCAAAGAAAATAAAAACATGCACCAAACTTTCAGGGGGAAAGTCATAAAGCTCCCATCAAAATTGCCAGTTAAGACTCTCACAGATCAATTAAAGACAGACCTGGAAAGGCTACCTCTGGGCTTGCTTCTCTTTAAGTGTTGTGTAATTGACTAGACACCAAACAGCTAAAGTTACAGAGCCAAATCAATCGTCCTCTGGGCAAGAGGAGACAACAGTGCCCTGTGATTTATCACAATTCATATGATTTGCATTTTTATTTGCATTCTCTAAATCTAGACTATGTTCAAAGTCGCCTAAGAACTGGATGCACAACCCCCATGAAAATTAATAGGAATTGGGTATCAAAATCCCTGAGCTGTCTGGGGAAACAAACAAACAAAATCTCTGTCCTGCGTGTCATTTTTAGGGGTAACTTCAGGTTGCCATTTCATCCCAATGAACACCACAGGTTCCTGGGAACACATCACCCCAATTCACCAGTGAACCCAGTCCAGTTCAAGGTCATTACATTGATATTCAAAGCCCTGCTTGGTACTAACCTTAACTCCCCTGAGAGATCAGCACCTTCTGCAGTGAGGCCCTCGCATGTAGCTTCACTCCGCTAGAATACAACTGTAGATCAACAGGGCTTCCCATATCCATAGAGGGCAGAACTCACAAGAGTCAGAGCCATACTGTGGAAATTACTGCCAGAACTAACCATCCTGGATGCATTCAGAACTAAAAGGTAACTTCAGTTTAGCTCTTTGAAGTATCTCTCTTATATGACCAGCTGACAAGTCAGGTTTTAAGTTGGCCTAGATCAGATAGTCACAGGACACCTTTGCCCTCTAGACAGAGAGGACAATAGCCACAGTCTTGGAAACCAGATATACAAGACTCCTTTTACAAGCAAATTTCAGTAGTTAGTCCTCACAGCACCCCTGTAACCTATAGGTATAGGTCAGGGGTGGCCAACCTGAGCTTGAGAAGGAGCCAGAATTTACCAATGAACACTGCCAAAGAGCCACAGTAATATATCTGCTACCCGCCTCCAGCACTTCCCGCCCAGCGGCAGCCCCGGCAATCAGCGCCTCCCCCTCCCTCCCGCCCACCGCAATCAGCTGTTTTGCATCCCGCAGGAGGCTCTGGTGGGAAGGGGGAGGAGCGAGGACATGGCAGGTTCGGGGGAAGGGCCAGGGGCCTTGGGCAGAGCCGGGGTTGAGCAGTGAGCACCCCACAGCACATTGGAAAGTTAGCATTTGTAGCTGCAGCCTCGGAGTCAGCACCTATGCAAGGAGCCACAAAGTAACCCCTGAAGAGCCGCATGTAGCTCCAGAGCCCCAGGTTGGCCACCCCGGTATAGGTATTTGCTAGGTAAGGCCTGGGTATAAATTAAGGCAGTAATATAATGAGCCTACAAGGCCTGAAGACAATAGCTTAGTTAAACAAGGCATAAGGCCCAAAAGCCTCCGCATAATCAGCTAACCAGGAATCACCCTAGATCATAAGATATCAGAAGAGAGAATTCCATAAGGACTGAACTGCTGACAAGTAACCACAAGATACTAGTTTATCCAACCACAGCTTGGGATATTTTAAGTTAGGAACATCAGCAGATGTCTGACTACAAGAGTGCCATGGTAACGAATTTAAGTATATACTAATAAGCTTGAGGTAAATAGGCCAGAGACCTATGGGAGAAGGGCATCCCAACATTAGTAGGGTGAGGAAATACAAACATGGAAAAGGGAGAGACTCCTACTGAACATGCATTAGGCATAGTGGCATCAGCATATCACATTAGAAAAGTTATATCCTGGCCTGTGCGCCTTGGGAGATGCAACTCTTGGCAGATGTCAGTAAGACAACCACTGGTGGTGAAAATGGGGAGGATGCCTAGCACTTTAGGTCCTTTTGCAAGGGATGACATGAGTCTAGGGATGGTCAGACACATTCTGTAGTACCTCCCTGCACCTAGCTGGATGGGAGTGTTTGTAACTTCGCTAATTGTTAATAAAACTATTGTAAATTCAAAAGTCTTAAGTGAGAGAGTGTTGCAACAGTGCACGTTGGGGTTCCCAACTAAACTTTATTTTTAAGAATACTGGGCTGTTCCCTTCTGGGCCTGCCACAGTTGGAAGCACACCTCACACGTGTAATCAAACCTACACATTCGCTCTGCGGCAGACTCAATTCCTGAGCTTGCAAAAAAATAAATACATAAATCTAGCCATAATTTTATTTACAACCTGCTGACAAGGAAGTGGAAATTGATAGAATCTCCAGGAAGAGGGGGACTCTTGTGTCTGTCATTATTGAATGGAAAGTTACTGTGTTTGTTTATTTTACCTCACTATAGCGGGGAGGGAATGGGAAAGGAGGGGAGTGAGCTTTTTAACTATTTCTCAGGAAGGCCTGGCGGTATGAGTTGACAGGCGCAGCCTGGGTTTCCATGCTACATTCACTTGCCTCAGTTTTGCACTGAGGTAGTCCCGATGCCTACTTCTGATTTAGAGCAAAGAAAGGTCAAAATCAGGACCCATACACTTCACACTGTATGATCTTGGGGACAGGAATGGATATATTACTCCATATTTTATACAATGCTCCATAGCAGTTGTACGGTGAACAGCACTTCTGATTTAGCGGATTTCAGTCGATCTAAATAAAATGCTTCTGGTTTAGGCAGGAACTATTGAGAAGGTATGTTTCAGACTAAGAAGTTTAATTAAATGCACCAGTTGTTCCTAGAAGTGACAAGGAGGAAAAAAAATTAGGCTTGGTGACTCCAATAAATCCATCAACTCAATCAATCATTCTCCTTTGTGGACTAAAGTGCCCCAAAAGACTTCTAGAAATCTTAAAATCTCATCCAGAGGTTAAATTCAAGTCTGGAGCAGAAATCTGCAGGCTGTTTACATGGAGATTTGAAACCATATTAGCACCTTTCTGGTGAGAACAGTGTTTATAAAACAAAACAGTACTCCAGAAAGGTGCTAACGTGGTTTCAAATCTCTGTGTGGACAGGGCCTGAAAAAGTCATTTCCCCTCAGCCCTCTCTCCCCCCAAACTGTAATTGCTGAATTGTTCTCATTTTGCTACTGCTTAAAGAGGGAGACACACACACACACACACACACACACACCCCTCTCCACAACATCCAGGGGAGGCTCAGAGATAGTGGCGGATCAGGGCTGGAGTCTTACCATTGATGTCTATGGGCCATGAGACAGCAGATAAACGCAGCAGGAGAAAGAGCATAATCTAACCTACTACAGCTCCAAGACACAAGTTTGCTGCTTTTCATCCTGCAGGTCTCCTTTTGTATGTGTGTCCATCATACGGCCATCCATGAAAAAAAGGTGAAGGGGTTGATGTCGGGGGAGGGCCATAGAAAGGGTTACCTGTGTCTGCATTTATAATTTTATTTAAAAAAGAAAAGAAGAGAGAAAACGGAGCAACATTTTATTACAAGAACAAACAGATGCAGCTTATGCTGTTCCTAGTTCACTGTACTGTAGTCAAATGGAAAGAGTGTTTCAAGCCAGCACCTATTTTTTGGCACATGTGTTTCAGCCACCTATAGGTTACATACCAGAAGGGTAAACGCTGAAATTAAGCCAATTAACTCTACTGTATCACATGTTGTTTTGGAACAGACAGTTGCAGGGTGCATGATTAACGCTATCTAGCAGAGAAAACTCTGCCTCGGAAGCCTGATGGCTGGATGGAGAATTTTCCCCTTCAGAGTTACTGGACATCAGCGGATAACGATACATGAATGTGCTCCTCTGCTTCTCTACTGAAGGAGCGGGGAGAAGACCAAACAGATACTGTGCCAGCCAGTGGTGTGCAAACCAACACAAGGGGGGCTGGTTAGGAGGGTAGCCACAGAGATGAGAACTCCCTGTGCTCTGCTAACAGAATGTGCCAACATTCACAGGCCCACAGTGTTTTGGGATTATTTGGGTCTCCTGAGGCAAAATCCCTGGCAGAATTTCCCCAGAATTATGTATTTCCTCACCGCCTCTTGCTCAAGAGGCGTCTAACACATGGAGCTGTTCCTGGTCCATGCATGGAGCTAACACTTATTCCAAAGGAAGAATGGCCACGCATGGAGTTATTCCAGAATAGCTATTCCACTATAAAGCCTCACAAACCACTTAATCAGAAAAAGCTTTCAAGTGTGGAGAAGCCCCAAAGGTTCCATTTTAATAGCACAATTTGTCCCCTTCAGAAGGTGAGATGAGCGGGCAGAGGGTTGGAATTTGATGCAAAAGGCTTTCCTGTCAGACATTCGACTCCAGACAGGGGCGGCTCTATGTATTTTGCCGCCCCAAGCATGGCAGTGAGGCAGTTTTTGGCAGCGTGCCTGCAGGAGGTCCGCTGGTAACGCAGCTTTGGCAGTGCGCCCGTGGGAGGTCCGCCGGTCCCGCAGCTTCGGCATACCCCCCCACCGAATTACCGCCAAAGCCGCGGGACTGGCGGTCCTCCCGCAGGCATGCCGCCGAAGGCTCCCTGACTGCCGCCCCCACAGCGACCAGCTGGCCGCCCCCCCGTGGCTTGCCGCCCCAGGCACATGCTTGGTGCGCTGGTGCCTGGAGCCGCCCCTGACTCCAGAGGAGTATTTTGCTCTCATCCACAGGAGGTCATTCGGGTTTCTTTTTGCTCTGCATTAGGTCACTGTATTTTGTAACAAGAAATGGTGGAAGTAAATACGATCAAATTAGGCTTGTCTGCCTGCCCTCCGCCTGCCCCCATGCAAGAAAATCCCTCCATTTTGTATCAAACAAGACACAGCTCTTGCCAAGCCTAACAAAGCTCCTACAGACAGTGTTAGCTTTTGAAATGACACCTTCAATTGAATTATCTCAGATTAAATCTTTGAATTATTAAGCAAAATAACTGAACAGTGCCCAAATTGTGCATCACACCACTTATTTCAATTCCTATTAAAGGACCACCTCTAGAATGGCAGAAGCATACAGATTTGCAGTTATGCCGGTCACCCCCAGAAATTAGGACTGAATGCACAGCATGCCAGTGTTCTGTCAAGTCAGATTCTGATGTCAGTTGCACTGGTATAAAACCAAAGTAAATCCATAGACTTTAATGAAGTTCCTCCTGATTCGATGCACCATTCTGATCTACTTCCTTGACAACAGGGATGAACACATGCAGTGAAGAGCGAAACTTGACACTGGACCAAAATCAGCATGAGTGTCAAGGGTGGTGCCAGTGGAAAAAGAAGGGTAACTTGCTTCAATTTGGCACTGAAAGGTACAATTTACATGCTGAGGGGTTATAGCGGGGGGTGGGGGTGGGGGGGGGAAAAAATCAATGGACAGAGATAAAGCTGCCCATACGCACACTCTCTTTCCTTCCTCTTAGTTACTTTTCCTGTGCCACCCCCCACCCCTGCAAACACATTGCTCTGCCCTTTTGCATTAAATCGCACTCCTCCGGCTTTTTAATACCAAGCCAGTGCATACTGCACCAGCTGACGCTCATACCCTAACCAATTTACAACAGGCATGGAATTTATGCCGCTGTTACGGCACAGCTGAATTTGGCACAGAGTTCCATGGCAGTTGTACATTCATAGCAGGGTAGAATTTGAAGCATTGCATTTACAGCAGAAACTAAATCACGGTCTACTCCCTCCCATTTTTTAAGTTGTTGGGACGGATCTTTGGGTATTACAGAACTACAGGAGTGAGGGCAGAGGAGGCATTATAGCATCTTTGTCCAGGGCTACTTTAACTTAATGGCTGCAACTATTGCTTATTCAAGCCAAGCCACCAAACCCTTCAGAGATTCATTGATCAACAATGGAATAATTTACGTTCAGGAGTGAGCGTAAAGAGCCCTGAAAGCAAGAAATCTTTGGGGGACAAGAGGCAAGCAGCAGCAGAAACCGCTACACCCTTCTGTCCACGAGGATCCTGTAGGAGGCAGTGCAGCTCAAGAAGTGGATAGTGCTGAAGAGGGAAGGGACCACATCAGTTATCCCTACAACTTACCAAAATCCGACAGCGTTTTTAAAGATTGTTTTAGGGAAAGGCAGCACAGCCTGCTGGTTAAAGTAGGAGACGGGGCTCTATTCCCAGCTCGGACACATACTTGCTGTAGGACCTTAGACAAGTCACTTCATGTCTATGCCTCAGGGTGTCTATATTGGAATGCTAACCCGCCCCCACAGGGCTAAGTAAAGTTTGCAAAGAATGCAGAGCTCTTGTGATGGAAGGTGCAGTTACAAGCACAGTATCACTATCTAGTCCTAGACTATTACGTACCACAGACAGACTAGGAGAACTGAGGTGCACCATATAAAATGTTCAGTCCTCTTTGAGTCCCACAAAGCTTTTGACCTCAACAGCATCTTGAGACAGGAAGTCCCACAGGTTAATTATTTCGATACAAAAGTATTTCCTTATAGCTGTTTTACATCGGTGAACTTTTAATTTCAGCAAGCAGATTGTAAGCGCTTTGGGGCATGGACTATCTTTTTAGTCTGTGTTTGTACAGCACCTAACGCGATGGGGCCCTAGTCCATGACTAAGGCGGCTCTGTGCTACTAAAATACAAGCAATCATCTCACCAGGCCAATATGGGGAGACAGGGTAATTAGGTGTGCTTGACTGACACCCTCTATATATGCAGTTTTATATACACTTCTATCATGTCTCCTGTTACCCATCACCATATAGTACTATTCCTTTCTACATGCTTTTCATTACTAGAACAGCTTGCCTTTATAGATTTTCATATTCAGGTCTTTGGAGGCCGATGAATAGAGGTCCCCGGCATAGAAGACCAGTGTGCTAATGGCATGACATGGTATTGAATTTAACTAAACTCTCTTTCACAGGACCACAGCCTGCAAGCAGGAGACAGCTGAACACCGGGGGAGAGAGGGAGTGGGGAATACATGATGTCAAACCTAATAACTCACCAGTCTGAGTTAGCAGGCTACCCTGAGTCACAATTTTATCAACACTACTCCCGTTGGTCTAAGATCTTTGTTACTGTTAGCAACCACTTCAAACATTTTTTGTCTGCTTAAAATTAAACTTTTAAAAGGAAAATGTAAAAGTTTGATAGACCAAGGAACTGAATGGATATTCTTAGCATCCCGTATTGCCGACCCTCCCCATCCTGCCACCTCATCCTGGATCTCTCAAAGCATCAGAACCCAGACACATATCTGAATCAGCAGGGAGAGGCATTGGGGGACAGTGTGGAGTAAATTCACCTTCCTGTCTCCCTTGGAAATCTTGGGATGAAAGGAAGAATTAAAAAAAAAAAAAAATAGATGTGTCAGGATGTGATGTTTCATTGGAGCACTTCAAAGTCTAAGTATGAATTCATGCCAGAGCATCCAAAGGGTGAACATGATGAATTGAGTGGTAGAAAAACGAATCAGTGGTTTTCCCAGCAGTGGGAGTGGAGCTGTCGCAGTCTTGAAATGATTGCTCAGGGAGATGCAGACAATGGCTGCTGTCTGTCAGTTTCTGCAATAAACTCAGCACATTTAGTGTTATGTTCACAGCATACACAAGAGAAGTTAGACTATTTTCTATTTATCTTCCTGGAAGGTTGCAATTAACACTGTTTTGTTCCTTACAGTCCAGAACCCTAACACACAAGACCCAAAAACAGAGAGAGACAAAGCAGGCTGCTCCCTAAGGCAGCGAGGGGTAACTTACTCCACCTTGCTACAGGCTGGCACTTTGTAGACTGCATGCTTCCCAACAGAGCTCCCTTGCCTGCATGCAGGACTAGGAACCCCCTGAAAATTTAAAGTGGTAGTTTGCAATTTTAACAGTTTTCAATACGCCACTTTTAGGAGGAATGCATTTGCTGCTGCTCTCACTCAGTGCTCATGTGGCCCTCCTCACTATTCCAACCAAGTGCCTGTTAACCATATAGTTCTGCCTAGCAAGGCAATGACTGAAGGTAAGGTGGATCGTCTTGAGTTAAAGTTTGGGGGAGAGGTTGTTTGATTTTTCGCCAATAACAGATGCCCTATTCTGCTCACCCCCAACTACTTCCTTGGTTCTCCCATTTTCAGTGTGGTCTCCACTCCTCATCCAGCAAGGACGGTATTATGATCCCTTTCCCATGCAGTGGATCCTCTGGCAGGCAAGGGGGGGCCCTTGGGCCAAGCTAAGACTCACCTTTCCCAGATAGATTAAGTGGGTAATCAGTGCAGCCTGTCTCACTAGTGGTGTCAGGAACCGAACAGCCAGTAGGTCTCCCTGGTGTCACTGAATACCTGTATCATTTCCACTCTGCCAGTCAGATCAGAGAAGAGTAACCGCAGAGCAGAGCAAGACAACAGGCTCACTGAGAACTGTCAGAAAGGTTTAGAATTTATAGTCCAGTGTCCGACTCCAAAAGGGCATAAATTACATCCTGGAATCCATAATGTCCTGCTATGTTAGACAAGAGGAAATGTGGTCTACAGTGAAATAAAAGACATGCTGGAACCCATTACCCCCTCAGATAGAAAAGAAGTGAAAGAAAGGACGTTATAGGATTGACGTGGCTAATAAATGATGTGTTGCCATTTCTCTTGCACCAAGATGTGGATTAACAACAGATGTATTACACCAATGTCCATTTGTACTCTAATCTAAAACAACTGCCATGCTGTTGCAGACAGTAATTCTGTCACTGCAACCCCCATTCCAGACCCAGCGAGGCTGCCAAGCTTAGGAAAAGGATTCTTGGGGGGAAAACCAGAGTGACTCACGACAGCCAAGTGTTCACCCTTTTCAGACTTTGGTCCAGGCTCTGGCCTTTCGGATCACTACAGGCCTGGCAGCATGGTCCCTTAGCACTCACGGCTACACAACCGGGATTTCCTAGAAACCCTCCAACGCAGAGCAGCTGTGCGTACTGCCAAAGTCCTCTTTATAGTGGACCAAGTGAGTTCTGCCCATTAACCTCTCGGCTGCAGCTAGGCAACCAGTTGTAGGGTACGTGGCAGGAAAGGTAGCCAGTGCTATTTAACTCTGGGAGCTGAAGTGTTAGTCCCTGTAGTCTAGTAGCTACGAAGGTTTCAGATTCCTTCTCAGGAGCCATTGGTGCACCCTGCAGTGCGGTTTCTTGTATTTACATAAAGTCCTCCAGGCAGGGCAGCTGCAGAACGCACTGAAGATGGGGCTGAGGAAGGGGAGAGGAGAAAGCCAGAGATTTACCTACCAGTTCCTTCCCACAAGGAACAACTGGAGAGGGATTATAGGTAGAACCACCGCACAACTGTGGGCACCATTCCGTTGTTGACTTTGCAATTTGATAGCTATCGAAGGCTATTTTGCTAAAAGATGAAGGGACAGCTCAAGAAATGTCATTCATTAGAGTTCATTCAGAGCTTTCTGAAAACATCCAAAACAGACTCTGGAGAGTCGGGTGGCAACAGCCCTTAAGCGTTATGAGAGAAGAAAAATGGATCCAGGAAAACCGAAAAAAGAAGCAAAACACGAAGGTGGCAAGATGAGAAGATTAGGCTACATTTGATCCAACCTCCTGGCCTAATGCAAGAGAGTTCCCTAAGGTATATTTGCTTGTGCTTTAGAAGGAAGACGACGACAGTGGATTAAATACATTAGATTTGCTTCCAAATGTATTAAAGAGGTGGGACTGATAGCACCATTTTGGCCCAATGGAAGTAGCACAGAATTTGGCCGATCTGTTCGCACAGGCTTCACAGCTTTTACTTATTGATAGAAGCAGCAGAGGCAGGAAACACATGAGGTTGGCCCCACTAGCGGTGATCTAGTGTTGTGCAACTACTGATGGGCCAATCTCAAAAATATTTAGACCTTACCCAGAGCAGGGCTCCACTGTGCTAGGCATTGCACAGACCTAGTACAGGATGGTCCCTGCTTGTGTGTAAGCCATACCGTAGATACACAGCAAAAGTTACTCCGCTACCTACACAAAACCGCACTAGCCTCCAGTACGTTCAACCATTGCGTATCAGGATTTTTTCTTTTTAAGTGACCCAAGAGACTATTTTAGAGCAGGTGCTATTATCTACTAAGTCTACATGGTGTCTAGCCCATATTAAGTTCATATAATGTCTACACCAACCAGAGACTGGAGCTGGCTGAGGTCTCTACGCCTGACTGCAATAAAAGCAACAAACAGCTAACCTTGCGGCATCCCAAACTTTTCTTCCTACAAGGAGCGGTTTCCATTAATTACTCAGTGTCTGTATTTATAACTGATGTCCAGAGAGCCTGGTGGAGTGAGCTTTACAAATAGAACATCTAATAGTCTATTTTAATAGGCTTTCTGGACCATTTCCACCATTTGCCTTCTGACTCAATGGGTCTGGGCTGCACATTTTCCGTGGGGATGGTGATGCCTTTTCCATCCCACTCCCCGCTCTTGAAATGTTACATGCTGCAGAATCTGGGGCAGAACAGAATCTGGTATTTAGGACAGAGCTGCTGCATGGTCTCTGGTTTGGATTTTCTTTTTTTTTTTTTTAAACTTCTACCAGTTTCCATTCCCTCGATGTACATGAATGCCTTAGGGTGCTGACAAAGTAAGTTACTCAGTATGGATTGGAAGCAGATGAGCGCTAACATACACAGAGAGAAATACCATGCAAGAGCTTAGGGTCAGAAGCAGCTTTCTGCATCACGTCAGTACTTTGGGACTGGTTGATTTTGGCCTGCGATTGGTAACAGGCTACAAAGATTTTCACTGGTTTGAGTGAGGCTCCTGTGGGCAGTACCAGAAAGTTACTGGGTGGCTGTTGGTGGCCTGTTGTACTAGTGGTCTCAATACAGTTCCAACTAGTGGACAGGTCACAGCACAAGAACCAGGACTACAGCTGGCCTTTGTCAGTAGCCTTCCTTGAGAGGCAGAAGATGGGAAAGGCACAAAGATCAAGGAATAGGTCTGGAAAATGGGCCCTCCACTGCAGGATTCATGCCAATTAACTGGGCAGCATTAAGACTGCATTTCCACTGGCGGTGCTGGGGATGAATAAAAGACTTGGCAGGTTGATAGCGGAGAGCAATCTGCTGCAAATACTACCCTCAACTTGTGTCTTGGAGGCATCTGCACTAGAGGTCGAGCACACTCCCCCCTCAGAGCCGTCGACTCGAGAGAGGGGGCTGTGAATGGTTTTTCTGGCTTTAGCAGGGCTCCCAGGAGCCATTCCCCATCAGCCAGCGTGGTAGCTTGTTTAAAGCTGCCTGCAACACATGTCATGCTACCTCTAGCCCCTGCAGACTCTGTTACCTCCCCTCCCTTGCCAGACAGCACACGGAAGGGCTGGTGGCAGGCAACCCAAGAGAAGAGTTGAGATTGCAGCCTTCTTCCCTTTGCCTGGGCCAAGAAAGGAGGAGTTTACAACATCTGTTCCGGGCTCCATCATTCCTGACTACAACCCCATTGCCTGTGCACCCACCCATAAGATGGAATTCCCCGACCCACTTCAGATCCTGTGGGGCTGCTCCACGCCCCCCTTCCGCACCGACCCAACCATCCTCCCGTTAGTCCTCAGCCTGCACGGATTCCCCCTGAGGACAAAGCAGCTCCACGCACTGTGAAAAGAGGGGAGGGGGAAGATCAGACATTTCCAAGTGGACAGCTGAGATATGGAATCTAGGACAAAAACCTCTGGCTACAAAGAGCCTTTTGGAGCTATATTAACGCAGCACTTCTATACTTAACAAAAGTGACCAAGTAAAATACAATCGTGCCATAAAGTGAAGAGGGCCCTTAAGGCCACCTCAGCATTTATGGTGGATTGGTGGGGTTCAGCCAAGGAGGTAGTTTTATTACAACAAAGCCTATTTGGATGAGAAGTGCCCACCTCGTAGCATCGCTGTGCACAATCTCAGTTCGTTTATTAACCCCTGAAGAGGTTATACACGACAGACCGCAGTTCATGAGTTAGTATCAGCAGGCTTCCTGCTGATGGCAGTCTGCACCGTACATTACATACTGCAAGCACAGGAGTCCAATGGGGTTGCAGGTATAACTCATAGAATCTGGGTTAAATTCTGCCCTATGTGGTGATGCTGGAGGGGAAGAGGTACAAAGGTAGAGGGGCCAGGAAAAAATGACTGACGCTGATGCAGCGGAGGGAAAACCATCCAAAACCCGAGATAACTGTTCGTGCTGAGAGAGACCTGCGGGCAATACTAGATCGCACGTTCACAGAGGAGCTTGCAAAATGTGGCAGCCAGGAGTGCCAGCCTAAGTTTGGGATACATCTGGAAAAGCATCTGTATGGCTCTGGGGTAATTTCACTTGGAGGACAGCAAATCAGATCTGGGCACTTTGTTACCAGGACAATAGACAAGTGGAAGTAACCCAGAGTAAAATAAAACCACGCTAGAGAGACTAAAATAGGAGGAAAGATTAAAAAAAGAAAAAAGAAAAAAGAAAAAAGAGTTGCAGAGCTTGGCTAAGGGCCAGACTCGGATCCACTTACACTGAATAGGCCTTTACCACTTGATTTCAGTGGCACTATTCATAAAGTGCTACTCCATGTGAACAAAGGTGCCAGAATTGGGCCCTGGGGAATGAAAGTAATGACAACTGTCTACAAGCACTGAGAAGGAAGGAATTCTCCAGCGTGGTATAAAGATACAAGCGGGGGTGGCAGGATAAAGTTATGAAGGGAAACAATAAGTGTGAATAGCAGGTGAAGTGGTAGAAGAGTCTCCCAGAATCCTTGTCTTGAGACTTCCTAGTGAGACTGGCCAAAACACTAGAAGATCTGCTGTAGAGAACAGTCCTGCATTGGTACCCAAGGGATGTGCTAGAGAACTCAATAGGCCTTTTCCATCTCTGATGTCAGTTTCATGGCATGAAACCTTCATACAGAGATTACATTGTGTAGGTAAACCGGTGATTTTCGTGTACTTTGGGTTTAATTTAATCAGTAAGTGCGGTGGAAGTGTGTGTATGTATGTATGTATGTATACACACACACACACACACACAAACTAAGAGCCCGATTCTGCCTGAATATGCAGGGGTGTATTTCCTACGTGAGTTATGCACAAGTAACAGAGAACAGAAGTAAGGATTTTAAGCTGCCTACCTAAAAAGTGTGTGGAAGCTGCAGGTTCTATTCTTGGCAACACCTGCATCCTTTCAGCTTGCAAGACCTCGGTCACCAGGCACAACCTGCTCAGTGGTGTGTGGGCTATACCCAATTATTCCTGCGCAGGGCAGCCTTGTAGAATCTCTTAAGGAATCTCATTAAGTCTAATCAAGTATTGATAGTAAGCAGGGACTGACTCACCCTTATCCCCAAGATGCAAACTCCTAGTGAGGTCTCTGGCAGCAGCTGGTCCTAAGCACCTCTGAAAATCAGCCCCTTGGACATCTCAAGATGAGTCCCCAAAAACAGTCATCCAAAACTACAGGCCAACATTTGAAAACATGGCCATACATCACCCACTGTGTGATGCTGGCTAGGTCCAGAATGGAAGCCCTCCCTGCAAGCCTCCTCCTCTAACCAGGAGACAACATTCCTTCCCTAGTGATACAGCAAGTCAGAAGTAGGAAATGAAAAATGGGTGAGGAAATTCCATCCACCATCCCAAAAATTAAGAGGCAGTCACAGAACTCTCCCAGTAAGAGACAAAGAAATGCATATTCAAGAGGGAATGCTAGAGACAAATATCTGGTTAATTTTTTTTTCTTACAATTTAACCACTGAACAAGCTACTTTGTCTCTATAATTTATACCTGAATCAAGTGTCTAGACATGACATCATTTTAAGGTATGCCTTGTGTTTTGTGGTAAGTTTACAAAAACCAGAACTTATAGTTACCATGGTTCAGGTCAGCAAAAGAGAGGGAGGAGGGGAATATCCTCAGCCCCTTCTAAGCAGCTGTTCTGGGTAATCATTTTAGTCTGTTGTTCTCTGTCAAGGAGACAAGGCCTAACAAATGCTAAAAACCAATGTTAAACCAACACCCCTTACTAAAAGTGATGAATACCATAGATAATCTTCAATTCTCAGGCAGCTTTATTTGGTATGGTTCATATTAAACAGTGAAGGAGTGCCAGATATGCAAAGGCAATGTAAATATCTACTGTGAGTGTGCATGGAGACTGACAGCTAGAGACACGGGGATCCTGCAGCATGTCCATATGATAAACCAGTTATCCCAACACACAGTGTAATAAGGGTCTGGGTCTCAGGTGGACATCAATTAATATTACAGAGTCTTCTAACTATTGAGATGTAAGTTCTGTGCCATGAATTCTGGATCCATAAAATGTATTTAAACACACACCAGCCGCTGTTACAAGAGAAATGAACCCCGCGGTGATAAGGGCTGATGGCCAAGTGAGTTTAATCACATGAGGGGTTACCATAATTGCCCTGGAGTGCATGGCCTGGAGTGTCTTATTGCGTTGATGAAGTGGAATTTATACATAAAAATGGGGGGGGGGGGAGCTCAACCTGTGTGTTAAAACTTTTTTTACTAGGCATTCTGGGCAAGGACACAGCATCACTGACAGCCAACCACAATGCTTCAGCTGGAAGCAGAGCTCAAAGGAACATCAGTTTGAGAGGTTCCTAGAGAAAACTGAGGAGTCACTAACGTGACATCTGAATTGGAGTTTTGTTCTCACTGTATATTATTTCTAAAACACGTGTACACACACACACACACACACACACACACACACACACCCACACACACACCTTAATTCTCCTCTCCCCTCAGTAGAGTCAGGAGAAGCTCCGTGATTATTTATATTACAATAGCATTCAGAGGCCCCAGTCAGAAGCAGGGACCCATTGTGCTGGCTACTGTACAAACAGAAAATGGAAGACAGTCAGATGTTTGGCTACCTAATATACTACAGTAACAGAAGCTCATACTCGAATGTATTTATCCTCATAAGACCCCTGTGATATCCCCATTTTACACATGGGGGACTGAGGCACAGAGAGGCTCAGTGACTTGCCCAAGATCACACAGGAAAGTCTGTGGCAGAGCAAGGAACTGAACCAAAGTCTCCTGAATTCTAATCACTGAGCCTTCCCTTCCTTTAAGTCTTCTGTAGACTTTGGACCTAATCCTTCCAATCAGGTCCACATGGTCAGATCCTTGAGCCCAGAAGAGCCTCTGAACTCTCCTGTTGGCTCCCTCATGCTGAATAGCACATCTCATGTGATACAAGTGGGAGAAGAAAGGGCATCAGGAACAGGGAATCAGTGGTCTCAGAGGAGTTAGTTCAACAGACTTGGTCCCTCAGATACCATAAGAATGAGCTCTTCATAAATGCCGCGATAGATGTGCTCTGTTTCAGTTCCCCCGTCTGCGGAATACCCATGAGCGGTACTGCAGAAAGAGATGCTATAAAGGCCCAATCCTCCAAGGTGCTGACTGTCCTCAGCACCTATTTAAGTCAGTAGGATGCTAGGATCAGGCCCCAAGTGAGTGAACAAGCTATTAACTGAACGGTGCAACAATCATTCCACACTGCCATCCCAACGTTGCTTTAGGTAAAGCTCAGTGTAACGTTGCCAATGAAATCTGAAGCCTCGTGAAGCTTTCTTGACGTAAGGTTTTGTTACAAACTCCAAATTCAGCCTGGGTTTGGCCAAAGGGTCACTAAGGTTTACAAACCATCCCAGCTTCCAGTGACCGGAGGCAGAATTAGGGTTGAATGTCAGCTCGAGTTCAATTTTGCAGTTACACAGACTTTCATTTGTAAAGGCAGGTGAAACCAGAGAGTTTCTGAGGTTTACTTAAACCCAACATTTAAAGTGAAAGTCAGGGAGGTGCAAAACCTTGTTAACCAAAAAACAAAACAAAGCCCCCAAACACCCCCCCAAAAACCTACAAGTTAACTTCTGAAAAACACAGCCATCACTCGAGCTGGAAGAAATTTTTCAGTCAAATAGTAAATTAGTCAAAAATGCAGGTTAGGGTCAAATTCAGAAAATCCTGTCGGGCAAATAAAAATTAGGTTTTTCCAAAAAAACTCTTAAGTGGGACATTTAATTTCAAAAGCCGGGTTGACTGTTTAATTCAACCCCCCAACATTCTCTTTAGTTTTTCATTTTGGCAAGAAAAACCAACAAAAAAAATTCTGTTTCGGTTTAATTTTCCGTTCAATGAAAAAAAAAAAAAAAAAAAAAGGACAGGAAACACCAATTATTTACTCCACTGTAGCCATCTCAGTGTGGAGTTAGAGGACAGGGGATGTAATACCAGGTTTTTGTCGTACTTTAAAAATTCATCTTTCCATCTCTCACCAGCAATTCACACATATGAAGAGGGCAGCAGTCTTTTGGTCTGTTGTACCTATAGCAATCAGATTAATATCCTAAAACTTAAAAAAAAAAAAAAAAAAAAAATTGCACTGCTACAACTCCAATAAACTACTAAGTTTCCTGTAACTATTTCACATTGCAAGGCTTTCACCGTTATCCAGTGGGTAGAACTTGGAAGTAAGTGATGGGAGACATGGGCGCTAATCCAGATTCTATCACTGGCTCACCATGTGATTTAAATTTAAATTGACTCAGTTTCCCTACAAGTATAAAATGGATAATGATACATATGTACCTTTGTAAATCCCCGAGTTCTATGGATAAAAAACGCTACATAAGTGGTTGGTATCACTTATGCCACTTTCTAAAGATAAACACACAGCAAAAAAGCCGCCTTTGTACATCTATATTGTGCTGGAAGAGAATTTGAGCTACTCACATGATACTGAGTGGAGCTCATTTTCCTTTGTGGCTTATAAAAAACTGCTGTCTTGCTATTTGATTCCTAATATTACAACACAAGTGAGAAGCATACATTTATATTTATAAACCAACATCAATTCTCTCCCTCCCATCCCGACAGGCTAGGAGCATTAGAAAGGACTGCTTATTTATGTTTTCACTTGTATTTTTCAAAACGGAGGGAGAATGTTGAAAGGAAGCTTTGGCGAATTACCTTGGGAGATTTGTTCAACAGACAATAGAATTGGATGGCCATGATGGAGTATGGCGATTGCTGGAATACCCACTGTTTGCTTAATAGTTTGAGGTTGTCTGTACAAGTTTGAAGTGATCAATAAACCAGTTGAGGGATAAGTTCTTCCCCTTATTTAAAGAACTACAGTATTTTATAGCAACAGCTGGAAGCCCTGCAGCAACACAGTCAGCTCCAAACGCTAAAGCTATGTCCATCGGAGTACCATGAGTCTCATGAAACAACCCCCTCCACGAGTGGTCAGTGAGAAGAAAACCCAGGACCTTTATTACCAAAGCACAGACTTCTACCACTCAAGGTAGAGGAGGCGCACATTACCTGATAGCAATCCTAGGCTCTTATTTTCCATGTGTATCAGCCACTAGACAAGAGCACAACACATTTAGCCAACGATGTTGCACAGTCCCCAATAGAGGAAGCTTGTACTGAATGTCTCAGATCCACAGCAGTTCAAATCTCTATACAGGCTACGGTTTTCTAGCCACTCCGTCCCACCTCACAAATACTCAGTGAGGACAAAACCTACTGCAATGCTCTGCCATTGGATTTGGTCGCATTAGAGGCATTACCCATGGGTAACATTTGAAGGCTTTAGGAAATCAGCAAAAACAGAAAGTTATTTTCACTGGCATTAGTGGCTCTAGCATGCCTCACTTGGGGACATTTGCAACCAATGAAAAAAAAAAAAATGTTCTAGCGTTTGCCGATCAAGATAGAGCTGCATATGTAGCAGCTGCTGCATCTGTAGCCTGACCTTGATCCTGCCTTTCAGATATGCTGCGCCCATTGTTACGCATCTTGAAACATCTGTACTTTTCCAGCAGCAGATCAGCCAAAGACACGCAGCAGTGCTCAGTATCTATAAGAGGCCAGGGATTGAAGCCTGAGTTTATAACAGAAAAGAGCTGGAGCAAGTTGCTTGCCAGGAGTCCAAACTCTAGCCAACAAGTCCCTTCAGGCTCACTTGGAAAGCCCTGTAAACTCATTGCTGCATGCCTGCTGGGCTCATAATGAAAAGCAAACCTGAATATTTGGAGCATTCGGATGTTTTATCCGAGAGAGAGACAAGTCAGGAGATCAGGCTAGACACAAACTCTACGAGAGCCAGAACAAATTTACCATACAACTGGACATTAAAGCACTTCAGCCCAGGAGATTTCAGAGCCATTCTTTAAGCTACTTCTTGCTCACGCGGCTGGGGAACCTAACAAGACACTTCAGAACGAGGATATTCTTATCTCTGCCCTTCCCCTTTTGTTCTCCTCCACATTGTTGAAGTCCTTTGAATATTATTTGCAACCGAACCTCACCAGTGCACCTGATGTCCAGGAAAAATTCACCAAAGTTTTTCCAGATATTGTTGGAGTTTTAGAAAACTTAAGGACGCTACTAAACTAGTCCAACTAATACCCTTTTTGACATACCTATAACAAAGCTGTCCAATAATATTTACACTTGTCTTGGAGTTAGAGGTGTTTATTACTCTGGTATGGACCCTCGATCATATCATATTTTGCATAACAGTTAGTGAGCCTGTGCCTCTTTCTTACCTGCCTCTTGCAAATCAACAGTTAACCATTCATGACTACCAAGTATAAAATAATTTTTAAGAAAGCCAGTTTGTGCTATTGTTCCTTTGAACACACAGTTATAAAATGCATTGACCACATCCTGTAGGTGCAGACTCTTAGTTCCTAAGAGATATACACCAACAGTATTTTCATTAAAAAGAATTAATCTCATACACACACCCTTCCTATACTATTTAGAATCCTAGGACCCCATTTTGCAAACACTAATCAGGCCTGATTTTCCGAGGTGTTGAGAGCGAACAACTCCAGCTGATGTTTGGGGGGAACTGTTGCTCTGAAAAATCAGGCCTTAAAATGTTAACTACCCTGAGCACCCCCATTGGCTAATCAGTGGTGAGCACTATACCTGGCAGTAAGTGTTTGCTGGATCAGGTTCCAGTATCATTCCCCTCCCCCCCTTTCATTTACAGCAGCTTCATTTATTCAGGTTTCAGAGTGGTAGCCATGTTAGTCTGTATCAGCAAAAAGAACGAGGAGTACTTGTGGCACCTTAGAGACTAACAATTTATTTGGGCATGAACTGGGTTTTAGCCCACAAAAGCTTATCGGATGCATGCAGTGGAAGATACAGTAGGAAGATTTTTTATTTTTTTTTTTTTTTAAACACACACACACACACACACACACACAGAGAGAGAGAACAGGAAAAAATGGTTGTTGCCATACCAACTATAACGAGACTAATAATAATAGCCCACCTTAATTGATTATTCTCCTGCTGATAATAGCCCACCTTAATTGATTAGTCTCGTTATAGTTGGTGTGGCAATACCCATTTTTTCCTGTTCTCTCTCTCTCTCTCTCTGTGTCTTCCTACTGTATTTTCCACTGCATGCATCCAATGAAGTGGGTTTTAGCCCAAGAAAGTTTATGCCCAAAATAAATTTGTTAGTCTCTAAGGTGCCACAAGTACTCCTGTTCTTTTTTCCATTTATTCAGTCGTCCTCCCTGAAGCCCATCTCTTCCCTGCAGTTCTGTTGCCTTGCTAGTTACCCTCCATTCTAGACTTGTGCATTTGATTATTCCTTCCTCTGTGAACTACTGGACATGTGTCCTTGATTGAATCTTAATTTTATGGATTTCTGTCCAATTCTCCAATGTAATCAACATCCGACTGCATTTTAATCCTAGCCTTCCCAGTATTTCCAGCACTGCTCAGCAATGTATCATGCACCACACTGATTAGCATGCTCTCCATCCCTTCCACCAACTTGTAAATGAAAATATCAAACAGCAGTGGACCCAGAACAATCCCCTGTTGAACTCTGCTTGACACCTCCACCCAAACTGAACCCTAATTATTCTTTTCGGCAAACTGTGTGTGTATTTTGAAGTAGTTCCATCTAATACACATTCCTCTAGCTTCCCACATGAGAAAACCCTGTGAAACCATAACAATTGCGTTCCTGAAGTTGAAATATACTAGGTTTGCTGTACTTCCGTTATCCTCTTTAACTAGTTAAAGAGAAGATACTAAGTCAGCGTGTTTAATACAACTATTGACAAATAGCGCTCAGCAATTTGCCTGGTATTGAACTGACATTAAACTTCATAATCTGTGATTTCTTGGGTCACATTTTTTCCCTATTTATAAATAGCTGCTTTGGATCTAGAGGACTGGGCAGAAGCCAGTCAGTAATTCCTGAATTTGATTGCTAGCTTTGCTACTGACTTTTCCGCGAATCTCAAGCAAGTCATTTACAACGCCCTAAATGGTTCGAGATTTGGTTACCTGGAAGAGTGCCCCCCATGATAGACCATCACAGTTGAAATCAGCAGACATTCAAATTGGAGCTCCTTCTATATAAAACAAGAGGGAGATGTTGGCAGAGCGCTCACTGCGGTGGAGCCTTAATTTTAGAACTTGCTACCTGCTCCTTGCACTAGATTTGTTAATCTTTGTGTGTGCTGCAAAGCCCATCTTTCTCCCCTTTGTTCAAGATAGATATATTTAGGGGCAGTCCTTTTGTTTAGGGTGTGATTTTAATTTATGGAATTGGTGCCATAACTTTTAAAAATTTGAATGAATGTATTAATTTACCCTCTCGATCTTGTTTTCCCCAATTTTAAAATGGAGAGCATATCTAACTTGTGGGGGTATTTGGGGGATTAATGTTTTAAGGTGCAACATACTATGCAAATATTTATTATTTGTAATCCTGTAGTACTTAGTAGCCCTAATCGTGGGCCAGGATCCCATGGTGTTAGGCGCTGTACAAATAGAACAAAAAGACTGTTTTCAAAGCATTTCCTAAACTATGTATGTACACCACCACTGAAAGGCAGCCACCTCTGGGATAGAGAGCAACAGCCAACAGGTACACAACACAACAATGGGGAATGGGAAAACTGGAGTCAGATCACTGGGTCCAACCTCTATGAAAAGGGGTCACTGGATCTTTAATATCAATTTAATACAATACATTGATATCAAAGTCTTATCTGAAAGAACCATACCTGGTAAACTACACAATATTCAGTACCTTAGAATGATGAAGGGCTGAGCAGACCCTACTGGGATGTGAAGTCATGAGTCTACACTAGATACTTCAAACTCTGTGCTTAGCCCATTAAGCTAAACTCCTCCTACCCTACCTCATCATGCTATTTTTTCCCCTCCGTTCTAAAATGGATTCCATTTCCAGGCCTTTAAAAGCATCTGGTGCAACCGCACTATCTCGCTGCTTTTTTAGAAACCCTCCACAGCTGTAAGCAAAAATACTGACCTGCCAAGTTCAGAACATTTGGGGGTTTTGTACAGTAACACCAGATTTATTTTCACAGAGGACGTGGAAATGGTTCGCACCATGATTCCCTTTGAGAAAGGCTGGCTTTATTTGTAAGACTTCCAAGGTTTGTTCAGGAGTTTCCCGTTACATCTGAGAGGGATCTGTTTTCTTACATTTAATGCTGTGCTTAGCTGAATGGCACAACTCACTGGTTTTTGGCAGGATGAACAAATACCTAAAGAGGAACTGTCTATCTCAAGTAAAAACAAATTGACGGGAGTGTAATCTTCTGAAATGAATGCTCTCCAGGCCGATAAAGACGTCAGCTCAGAGGAAAAACTTACTGCTTGCCTCAGTCCTGCTCAAAAAGCTGAACTATTTGAAGCAAGGAACTACGTAAAAAATAAAATAAAATAAACTGATCCCAAAAATCTTTGATGTATAATTTATACTAGTGTGCATATTTGTTGTAGCCCATAACCTCTACTGAACACCCTGTGCATTCTGCAGTTAAGGAATTCACTGTGGCTTGCGTGCCTTGTCACGGGACTGTTTCAGAATCCGAACCCTAATTCTAAAATTATGTTCCTAGCTCCATTGCAAAAACAGAAGAAAAAACCCTTTTGAAATATAAAATGATGCAGGGCCCTCTCCCTAAGCCTGTAACAATAGCTCAGAATTCAGAGGATTATAGAAATGTAGGGCTGGAAGAGATCTCAAGAAGTCATCAAGTTCAGCCCCCCTGCACTGAGGCAGGACTACGTAAACTTAGAACCCGGCTCTGACAGGCGTCACTCCAACTTGTTCTTAAAAGCCTCCAGTGACAGGGATTCCACAACCTCCCTTGGAAGCTTATTCCAGAACTTAACTATCCTTCTAGTTAAAGTTTTTCCTAATAGCTAACCTAAATCTCCCTTGCTGCAGATTAAGACCATCACTTCTTGTCCTACCTTCATTGGATAGAGAACAATTCATCACCGTCCTCTTTATGATAGCCCTTAACATATTTGAAGATGATTATCAGATCCCCGCCTACCCCTGCCCCCCATATTCTTTTTCCAAGACCATACGTGCCATCACAAGCGTAAAATAATTTGTATTTGCTCTTATAAAGACAGATGCTAGTGTAGCAAATGCATTATTCTATTTAATTAAAAACCTACATTTTATGAAATTTTCCAATGAAGATGCAACAAGATTTCCATCAGCCTCCGCATAGAATATAGAAATCTTGCCATGAACCTCAGCTCCAGCGTGCTGCAGAGCACACAGGCCTCTCTGTATTGCCTCAATCTGGTTATTCCCTTATCTTGCCGAACCTCATCTCTTTTTTATTAGTAAACAGACTAGGTAGAATGTGGGGGACACACTGGATTATCTAGCAAGTCTTCTCCAGCTGACATCTTTGAAAACCAGACAGTGAAGTCTCCCCCTGCCTTGAACAGTTTCATTTATTTAGACCTCAGCACCAAGAAGCTCTTCCATCACCCACTCAAAGTGAAAGCCTTACCAACAAAATCCAGCCTATGCAGTACTCCAAAAGCTCACATGACAAGAAGCATGTTCTTACCTCGAGCGGTACCAGAAATAGAGCAAGGAAGCAGCATTTGAACCAAAAACTAGCCATTAGAAGGGACAAAACCACACGTGATCAGGAAAGACCAGTCAGCCAACAGTTTTTAAGCTGGGTGGGAGGAAATCACTGAGAAACTTGTAACACTAACGGGGCTGCAGAAACCCTGCAGTGAATGTAATGTATAAATAATAACCTATTCAGTGTATAAGGATCTAGTGGGACATGCTATGAAGGTAAGCAAGGAAAAGCCACTCCCAAGATAAGTTTTCAGGCTATAAACTTAGCTCAAGATTCTCCTTTTAATTTTCCAAATGTTAGTTTTATTTTGACTCCTAGATGGTGTAGACCGCTGTGTAAAAAGTTTGGCATCGGACACAGGAAGCGGCCCAAGACATTTACATGCTCCGAGCTTTTTAAAACACACCCAGCAGCCAATACTTAGCATCACAACCTACATTCATGCTTTTAACTTTTTTTAAGTGATTCAAACCCACCTTTAATTAATTTAATGGAAATGTTCTTGGTCAAAATAAAAGGAATTTAACATCAAACATTCCATACACTATTTCTCCCTCTACTCGGCCCCATTCTCATGGTCAATATTCTCCCCTCAGGCAGATGAGCGGTAAAAAACATCAGTAGAAACACATAAGGGTTATATCAGAACCACAATGACAGCATTTGCTGCTGACCAAAGAGCTAGCTTTCACCATCAAAGCCAAGGGTCTGCTCTGACCTGAGTGGACGCCTTAAAGTTTCATACAATTTAAAGGCCAAAAAGGACCACCGTGATCTGGCCTGATCTCCTGCATAGCATAGGTGAGAGAACTTCACTCTGGGATTCCACAGATTAAGTTGTGCCAGCTTGTCCGTGAATCGTGATCTGTGTAGAATAAACTCTTGCAGAATAAACCTTTGCACCCAGTTCTCTCTGTTCTCAAAGGCTTCTCTGACTGGTCTTTATTTGCTCTATTCAACTCTTTAAAGTTCTATACAAGAAAATATGCAATTGGGACAAGCCTCAGGGAAGCCACTATTGCTGACAATACTCCAGACATTGACCAAGTAGATGCTTGGCATGAGCCTCTCCTAATGCATTTTACCAAGACCTATAGCAGCAATTTGTCTTTATCTTGTAGGCCTTGCCTTTGAGTCCTCTGCAGTTCTTCAGCTATGAGGGTTACATGATCACGACTACTGCTCTCCTGCCCTTCATACATCAGAGAAAGCGACAAGACAGCCAAAGGGAGGCATGTCTGCTGGGCTGCAAGACTATGGTGCCATTCGAGCCCTGGCATTCTTTCCTGTGCTCTGCTCCTGGGATCCAGACTGCTTCCTCAAGGACTGTTCCTGCAGGGTGCCAACTGCCCCAGGTAAATCTTATTTTAAATCCTTTCCCAGGGCTCCCATGTCACAATGAGGAACCATAAAAATGTCCCTGGACAGATAGAACTCTGTGAGGCCAAGGTGCTCAGCACCTCTCAGACAGTAACTACAGGACCAGAGGCAGAGCAAACCCTAATGAGAAAGGCGCAGAATACATTGCAAAGACAAAACAAAATTTCAGAACGTCAAAAAGAGCTCTGCCGTGATGTTTGACAGAACAAGGAGCAATGGTCTCAAGTTGCAGTGGGGGAGGTCCAGGTTGGATATCAGGAAAAACTATTTCACTAGGAGGGTGGTGAAACACTGGAATGCGTTACCTAGGGAGGTGGTGGAGTCTCCTTCCTTGGAGGTTTTTAAGGCCCGGCTTGACAAAGCCCTGGCTGGGATGATTTAGCTGGGAATTGGTCCTGCTTTGAGCAGGGGGTTGGACTAGATGACCTCTTGAGGTCCCTTCCAACTCTGATATTCTATGATTCTATGATTCTGCCTATAAGGAAACAGTGTGTTCCAGGCGACAAGACTCAGCTGGGTCCAGTGCCTAGCTCTTTCCCTGATCTGTTGTACAACCATGGGCAACTCACTTCCTCTCCCAGCCAGTTTCCCCCTCCCACCCTTAATCCATCTCATCTACTAGACTGTACGCTCTTTGGGGCCATATCTTGCTCTGTTTCAACAGTGTTTAGCACAATGCAATACAAAGAATAAGGCAATACATAGGAAACCCATGCATTGTAGGTGGGAGGTTTGGTCATTTAAGAGTTTTGAAAATAGTACAGGGGAAACACGAGGCTCTCAAACATTTCACAAGAGGAAGCAAACAACCTACCAAAAATAAAGATTCTGTAAATACCGTTTCAATTTGAAGGCCGCTTAAAAAAAAAAAAAAAAAAAAAAAAAACGTGGACAGGGCCATAGAACAATAAGCAGCTTTTTAATTACT
Source organism: Malaclemys terrapin pileata (assembly GCF_027887155.1). Lineage (NCBI taxonomy): Eukaryota > Metazoa > Chordata > Testudines > Emydidae > Malaclemys > Malaclemys terrapin. The sequence continues at coordinate 18,078,522 of NC_071522.1, read as the reverse complement.
ACTACTTTAAGATAACATCTGTAGATATTTAGCATTCCAAATATTTTGACATTAGGTGCTGAATCAAATTCCCTCTGACCAGATTAAAAAGTGTCCAATAAAAATGAAACAACTCAGATGCTGGATGGAATACAGTGTCAACATCTTTGGAAACCTGACAGGGGAATTTTGACACATTCCCTAGCTAGAAGAGTAACGTTTTTGAGCCTGACTAAGTAGTCATGAGGCACAGATGCCAGAAAGCTCTCTCATCAGGCTGCGCCCCCTTCCAACTGTTACCACACACTCCAGGAACTCCACTAAGAGCCGATTGGGGCAACACCAGCACGCTGCCTGAAGCCAGAGTTTGCCAAGCGGTCAGCGTGGCCAGTCAGAGTTGAGACCTGGGTATAGGAATTGAGTAGTATCCCTTTAAATAGTTTGAGAGATCATAGAATATGAGGGTTGGAAGGGACCTCAGGAGGTCATCTGGTCCAACCCCCTGCTCAAACTAAATCATCCCAGCCAGGGCTTTGTCAAAGCTGACCTTAAAAACCTCTAAGGATGGAGATTCCACCACCTCCCTAGGTAACCCATTCCAGTGCTTCACCACCCTCCTAGTGAAAAAGTTGTTCCTAATATCCAACCTAAACCTCCCCCACTGCAACTTGAGACCATTGCTCCTTGTTCTGTCATCTGGTACCACTGAGGACAGTCTAGATCCATCCTCTTTGGAACCCCCTCTCAAATGTCCAGGTGTGCTAATAACTGGATGAATCACAGACCTCATTGAGATTGAAGGTGAGTTCACAGCCAACAATTAACATTAATCACAAGCCCTCACAGAAGAAGAAAAAGAAAAAAGGGTGTTTTGGACCGATTGGCTGGAGGTTGCTATAGAGTCCTGGGTGGCAATTTTATTTTGTGGAGAATGTAATCAAGGTATTGGGGGAGGGGGGGCAGGAAATTAGATATGTGAATGCTTCAGGGGAGAGAAGAAGTGGATGGAATACAGGGAGAGGCGTGTGGGGCTGAAGTATGGGAATGGCTTCATAGAGAGGGTATAAAAATGGGGATGGATGGTAAGAGAGGAGAGAGAAGGTCTAGTAAACGGAAACGTAGAATATCCCCAACAGGGGTTTCTCGAACCTGTTCTTAAAAACCTTCAATGATGGAGATTCCCCAACTTCCCTTGGAAGCCTATTCATCATCCCTAAATAAGGGAACTGCTGGTCACAGATTTTTTTTTTATTTGAAAAGCTGGCCAGTTATAGGTCCTGAGAACTTTGAAAATGTAGCCCAGGAAGACAACAGCAGTGGCCAAATGCCGGATGCCCTCAAGGAAGCTAATTAACCTTCGCTAATGCAGCCAGCTAGGCATTGCTATACATGCCCTTCTTTACTCCTTCAAATGGTCAATTTAGATTTAATTAGATCTGGGCAAACTCTGGATTTCAGATTTAACCCTAAACCAGTGCCTGTTTTCTTCAGAGGAAGTAAATATTTGAATAGTTTGGAGAAATACTTTTCATAGCAAGAGGTCATTTAAGAACTGTTGAAATCAACTAGTCCCTATTTGTTCACGTGATCACCTAAATCCTATGGAAGTTTTTAGAAAGAGTACAATGGTAACAAGAATCCGTATTTTCTTTCATCTTAAGAACTCACAATGCTTAAACATTCTGAATTGAGAGTCAATATTTTTGAAGTATTATCTCCAGTTTCACTGTCTTTTTGTAATGAGGTACAGAAGTGATTTGCTCAAAGTCTCTCAGTGAGCCCATAATGGTCAGAAACAGAACCCATGTGTCCTGATTCCAACCCCCTATTATAACCACAAAAGACACTCCCTCCCGCCACCCATTAGTTCAAGAAATGTTGAGGACTGCTGCTATTCCAGCTTCATTGTCTTTCCCTCAGCAAGTACATCATTATTACTACGAGTTAGGCTGCAGAGTCTCTCTACACCATTGACAAACTTCTCTCACTAGATTTTAAAAGGCCTTGATTCCCTTCTAAAAACCAAGGTCCAATTTATACTCATTCTCTGGCACTTCATCCTATGAGTAATGCAAACCTAGCAATGCCTTCTTTATCTAGGGGATGAGCTAATGATTTATACCCATCCTCCCAATTTGTGTTTGTTGATAATACTTTGCAGGGCATTAGGAGGACTGAGTGCTTGGCAAATGTTAAGCCCCCAACATTCACACGAGGTAGAGAGAGCGCCCCATTTTACTAAGGCTGAGAGGTTAATTTGCTTGCACAGCAAAATGAGTGGCAGAGCCATGGAGAGACTCCAGTCTCCTTTTCAAAGTAGGCGGAGCATCTAGAACTTCCACTGACTTCAGTAGGACTCATAGCAGATCTGCATTTTTCAGAGCCAAGCCCTAGAAGTAGGAGTCCAAGCCCACTGCTCTAACATTAGGAGTCTCTGCCATTCGGAATCTGATAGTGTCCAAAAACACCAACATTGTTATAAAAAGTTTTCAACTATCCTAAGGAATCTTTTCAACTTAGCTTACCAAAAAGAAGTTAAGAGACAACTTCATATCTAGAAAAGGTTTCTCATAAATAGAAGCAGACAGAGACAGAGTGAGATCCAATAGCCGGAAAATTAAGCAAGATAAACCCAGGCTAGAAATAGAAGCATAGAATCAAAGAATATCTGGGTTGGAAGAGACCTCAGGAGGTCATCTAGTCCAACCTCCTGCTCAAATCAGGACCAACACCAACTAAATCATCCCAGCCAGGGCTTTGTCAAACCGGGCCTTAAAAACCTCTATGGATAGAGGTTCCACCACCTCCCTAGGTAACCCATTCCAGTGCTTCACCACCCTCCTAGTGAAATAGTGTTTCCTAATATCCAACCTAAACCTCCCCCACTGCAACTTGAGACCATTGCTCCTTGTTCTGTCATCTACCACCACTGAGAACAGCTGAGCTCCATCCTCCTTGGAACCCCCCTTCAGGTAGTTGAAGGCTGCTATCAAATCCCCCCCTCACTCTTCTCTTCAGCAGACTAAACAAGCGCGGTTCCCTCAGCCTCTCCTCATAAGTCATGTGCCCCAGCCCCCTGATCAAATAAGGTGAACATTTTTAATAGTGAGGGCAATTAACTATTAGAACCAGTTATCAAATGATGTGGTGGATTCTCCATCACGTCAGATGATATGATGTTGCTCAAATAGAAGTTACGGGCTTGATGCAGGAATTACTCGGTAAACTTCTCTACCCTGTGCTATGCAGAAGGTGAGACTAAAATCATCTTAAAAGTCTCTGCTCACCTTAAAAATCTATGAATCGTCAAAAAGACAAAATTAGATTGAGGAAAACAAGATCAAATTTCAATGTTCCTTTTATTGGGACACAATTATAAGTACAATGCATTTCAGTTTTGTAGGGTTACTTAGACACAGCGCGTCACTTAGGAAAACGGACAAGACCAATTCTCACCAGCTAAGTGAAATATTTAGAGTAATTTACAAGTAAAGGTACTGTAACTGAAGAAAATCAACATTTTTATTGGTCACTTAGTCCTGGCATCTCCTCCATTTCCCTCTTGTTACTCAGCTACATGTGCTGTATGGATAATTTTGAGAAGAGGATCTTGAGTTCTCACTGTAATGGGGTCTGCTGCTCACTCTGTATATTTGAAGGAGATGTTAAATATTCCTTATAAAATATTGGTTGAGATGCTTCAGAACTTAAAGCCCAATGTCTTAATTTACCTTAAATAGCCCCTTCCACACAGGATTCTCAAAATGATTTGTACTGTGGTAACACCTAGAAGCCCCAGTCACAAACTGGGACCCCATGGTACGATACAAACACAACAATGAAGCCCCATAAGTTATGGGCCATAACACCACTGCACGGTAGGCAGATATACACAATACACCAAGACAATAATGTTCACTGACTCGCCTGAAGTCACATGGTGAGAAAGCAGCAAAGGTGGGAATAGAAACCAAGGTGTTAACACTCAGTGCGCTGATTTAGCCACAAGGTAACAGTCACCTTTTAACCTCCTTAGCCTACACCCTCCAACTGTTACAGGCTGTGGTGCTCATTCTGTGTGGAAGAAAGACAATTTTGATCTCACGCACACATTACTTTTATATCTGTTGAATTTCTCCCAATTTAGACCAGTGAATTCAAAATCAGCATCAGGCCCAGAAGTTGTAGTGTACAACTTCCTTAATCCTGAATCAGTGTTCAGAGGTCTACATCTGTGAGAGGATTTCCCTGTCCTAAAGGAAGGTTTGCTTTATCCACACAGCAGTTGGATTCTTTTTATCAAACTGGGAAACATCAGAGTATTAGAAGTGAACAGTGACAGAATACGCAGGGCCATGCCTTTACCTAGCCACACTATTATTCTCAGAGATTTTGGGTACTACTGTAAATCTTTCAGGAGCATGAAGAAAGAAAAATGTGAAATATCAGCAATTATATACCGCTGGCAAAAAACCTTGCCCACATTAATAATCAGATACACCATGTTAACTTCCCGGTTTCCAAAGCATTGTGTGCTAATGGTGTGGAGAAACACAAATTAATTGGAGCATTAGAAATATTTTCACAGGAAAGCACATTGGAAGGAGGCAATGTGATTCAGTGGCTAATGATGCTTACCCACATATGTTAAACAATTTGTGACCTACGTACACCATCATTAAGTAAAATACATCACATGTTGGTATAGAACTCTGGCCCTAGCTCTTATATAGTGGGCTATAGTCCACGAAAGCTTAAGCTCTAATAAATTTGTTAGTCTCTAAGGTGCCACAAGTACTCCTGTTCTTTTCATGTTTCATCAGTAGATCTCAAAGCACCTCACAATCTTTACTGTATTTATCCTCACAATACCTGTGAGATAGGAAAGTGCTCTTACCCCCATTTGACCAATGGGGAACCGAGGCGCAGATTAAGGAATTGCCCTGGGTTCATATAAACCAAAGATCTAAATTGAAGAACTTAGAGAAAAACCCCAGACATAGCATTTTAAAAGTGATCTCTGTTTTTACAGAAGAGATGCAAAAATGAAATGTTGACCTCATATCTCAAAGCTTTCTGGGAGGGAAAGAGTAATAATCCTGGTGTCCTAACCAAATTCTGCCTATGCAACTATATCCTGCCTGCTTAAAATTCTCTCTCCAGTTTAATTATAAATTGGTCTTCCCTTCCCCGAGTGAGAACCACAGTGTGCCATTGCTGATGCAGATTGGTTCTCACATTCCAGCCCAGCGGTGCCTTTGTTTCAACAGTAGGTGAGTTTCTTTTTCTCAGATACATTCAGGGAATTGGGAGCCTAACTTCTTCAGGCTCCTTTAGAAATCCCAGACACACCAAACTATCGCTCACTTTCATACACTCCTCTACCATGTTCTCTGACTTCCTCTACTCCCTGTTGGTTGGCTGTTTGCTCCTGGGTACTAAAGCACAAATACTAATAAATGTTTTGAATCCTTTACACACACAAGTCACTTTACTATTAAATTGTTATATGCCCATCTCAAGAGCATTTAAAAGAATGCAAAGGACCAGAGAGAATTAATTATCATTCAGACTATTGCTGGAACCAGGATCACTGACTTCCTAATTTTTTTTTAATTAATTTTTTTTAAAACATACCTTTAAAGACACAACAGTGTCACTAACAGTGGAGGGTTAGTCTAGGCAGGGAGCAGTCCCAAATACTCTGTCATCACTTTGTTTGAAGGGTAAATAGCTTATTGGCTACTATCCTAAATCGGAGTTTAAAAAAATAAATAAATAAATAAAACAACCTTATGTCAGATTTGTAAAGTAAAACAAGGTCTTCACTAGCTGGCTAATGGTAATGCAGAGCTGAGCCCCTGAATAGATTAGGGATCCTTTTCCTCTCCCAGGAGATTCTTCTTGGCTTTGAACTTTCAGCCATCAAGGGGGGCAGGGGGAGAAAAAAGCTTGAGTTGAAATGTCAGCATCATCTTGGATTCAAATCAATCAGCTTGATGCATGATTGCAATAGCTAAACCACTTCACCTCTGCACTGCCCTCTTCCATATGTTCTTTATATCAGCATTCAGCAAACTGGGTGGCTCAGTGGATTCATTTCCTGTCCTAGCGAGGGCTCCAGTTTTAAAAAAAAGAAGGAAAAATAAAAAATTATCCACCAACAGTTAAGCTCACCAGACTCGTTTCTGTCAAGTCTCCCTCTTTGTCCAATGCAGAGCAAGGGTTTGTTGCAAGAAGCAGTTTAAGGTCTGGTGCAATCTGGGGACCCATCTAGCGAACCACCTAATGAACTAGCTGTTCAGAGATCTGCAAAAATAGTGCAGGAATCAACTGGGCCTTTTCAAATGCTGACATGCCCTGAGGAGAAAGAGGTGGGGTGTGCGCAGGGCAGCTTCCCTCTAAGGGCAGAGGGAGTTAAAGGGGATAATTAAAGCAGCTGTCCCCCATTCAGCAGATTAAGGAGTAAAACAACCACACACACACACCCCTCTCTTCCAGGCCCCCTAAAGTTGAGATTCTTCTTTGTCAGCTGCAATGCAAGAGTTAAATTCCAGAGATAAATTTTAATCTAAACAATCTGCAGCCATCCGCATTAAGTTGGTGCCCGCCAGCTGGTGATAGTTAAGTGGTTACTTTCTCAAACTGAACCTATTAGCTAAAGGTCGAGACACTTGGTAATACTCTACTGAGTTTAACAATTGTTCATTCCCTCAATGTGCAGTACATTACTGCAGGGGAGAGGGAGCGCCCTGGGGGAGGACAGACGTCCAACGAGAGAAGGCTGCGATAACCAGAGCACCTCAAGAAATTCAGAGTGCTGCCGAACCAGCCTTCCATCCCACGCTCCCCCATCGCAAGAGAAACCCAGGCCCAGCCATGGGAGAACAAGGACAAGCCATCACTGCTCCCCTACATGTCCTGGGTTTGTGGGGGGTGGCTGTGCTGCAGACATTACTGAAATTGGGTCCTCCCATCCTTTAAATGTTAAAGAAATAAAGACAAAATCCTTTTATAAAGGAAGCTAATAAAAATCCATTCACCGGAGAGGCCACATTGGCTCCTCCAGAAACACTGCTCAGGAATCATAAAAAGTGGGATTGGCATTGTAGTTGTTTGCTGTGGATTAAGACAGGAGCAAATCGATGGGGCTTTCTGAGCCTTGCACTGAAAAGTGGCACTATGGGCCTAAAGAGAGGTCCCTAAAATATGCCGCTTCACCATCTCATTCTCCAAGCCAACCACCCACAATATGGTCCCCAAACTGCCTCACAATTATTTTGCTTGACCTAATTTTCTATAGTTGTAATCAGCTGTAGGCGTGAAAAGGCAGTGCCACTTGGAAAGGAGACCGCAGCCTCCAGACACAGAAGGGAAACAAAGTTCCTCTTAAGCAAGTGGAAGGCTGGGACCATCAGTTGTGGTCACTGTTGTTCACCATCCATGTTAAATAAGACCAGATGGAGCAGTACAGTGTGGTTATCTGAGGGACAGGACTTTCATATTGTGGTCAGAATGTACCTTAAAAAAACCAAAGCAAATTCTGCCCCCAATTATACTCATGCAGCCACACTAACTTCTAAGCACAAAATGCATTCACAGATTTAAAGAGACAGTAAAAAAAATAAAAGCAAAAGGGAATCAAGAGAAGGGGAAGAACATCAAATTACCATTTTTTCAAATTGTTTTTTTATGCATGCAGTTTCCTAATCACATTTTTTCCATTCTCTGTCCCGGATTGTTGTTCCCCACACACGTATACCCCCCCCCCATAGGAAACTGACTATATACGGTTTCAGAGTAGCAGCCGTGTTAGTCTGTATCCGCAAAAAGAAGAACAGGAGTACTTGTGGCACCTTAGAGACTATATACGGGAAACTGTGAAACCGATCCTCTACCAAGTGCTGTCAAATGTACTAAGCAAAAACTGAAAATACAAAGAAAGTTGCTACTGAAAGACATTAGTGAGACTGACACCTAACATTACTGGAACAATAGCAGATAAAGAGAAATGAATTTAAATTGATGTCCCTTTTAGCAGATGATTTTCACTCTTATTTCTCAGTACAAGCCACTAGGGTCAACACCATTGCTAGAAAGGAAGTGGCAACTCTCAGTTCTATTGGTAGGGGTTCATTTTTCAGGAGCTGGGATTATCAATTGCTCCAGATGTTTTGAAAAAAAAAAAAAAAAAAGAGTGTGAACATGGGGAAAAGGGGGGCTGCTACTGACTTTCCCCTTGTCAACACTCCGGAACACTGTATCTAAGCCTGAAAGGGACATTCTACACTGAGAAGTGGCTACATAAAATTGTCACCTCGTTCAACAGACCTGCTCCCATGAGTATTCAGTCTTATTTGCCGACTCTCAAACAAGCGTCTATGGCTTTCTACTCCCGTTAACTCTCCCGAGACAGATATGGCAGAGAGGAATGGAGAAGGATTCTTTTTTACATCTATGGAATTACTTACGAAGCTGTAATCACTTACATCTGTGCAAATCTACTGAGGGGCTGCTCAGCTCAATTTGAACTCTGTACCAGGCTGAACCTTCGTTGCTGGGTGTGTTGCCAATAACTGGTCCTTTGCCACGTCTAGCATAAACTTCCATGCCACCATTCACTAGTTAAGAAACCAAACTGACCTTTGGCCATTATTTCACTGCATTCCAGGCCTTCTCTTTCTGACTCATTCTCTTCAGTATCTTGCTGAAACGAGAAGCCGAGCTGCAGGGCTTGATTTGTGGTAGCTTTACTAGGTTTAGATTTCCATGAGGTTTGGGAGGCTACTATTTCCACAGCAACAAAGTGACCAGTTTAGGAGCACGCTCTCCGTTTACTGCAACTTTCACAGGACAATTTATAGTTTACAGATTCTCTTGAGTGTCCTGTGGTGTGCTTAATGCCATGACCTAATGGCACAAACAAACCAGGGCTGCCTGTGGCGGGACATGGTCACAGAATGCCTGGTATGAGATGAACTGAACACTCCTGGATAACTCCTCGTTTGACAGCCAATGGCCCTCACTCCAATCCCAACCTTAATTACATGTCAATCCAGGGCCCAGGTTAACCAGTCTGCCTTCCCCCCCTTGTATCCACACAACGTTCATAGCAAGACTCGAGTTTTGATGATCCTGTATCAGAGATACGACATGCATAAGCGTAGCACATTCATAAACCCTGGAGACTGCAGATAAGCTAAAGAAAGTGAAGGAGAAAAATCACATTCCTCTTCAGTTCAGGTGAGAAAAAGGAAAACCTTTTCCTTTCTTCCTTTGGAAAAAAATTGAACTAATTTTCTTGAATGTGACAGATCTGATGTCAAATGCAGAAACTCTGAATTGTGCGGTGTATGGTATAAGCTAAAAATTATCCACGTGTAGTGAGGACAGTGAGTAATTTCAGTTACTAAGTCTCTGGGGACACGGCTTTGTTTTAGATAGACAGGTCTACCTCTTAACCTTCCCAGGCTTAAATATGGAACACACAGTAATAAAGAAGCTCTAGAAGATGAATGATTCAATTTCTTTAGCATAAACTTAATAGCCTATAAGTGGTGGTTCATGATTCAATTTCATTGACCTCAGTAATCGATGGTAATAAAATGGAGATACATCTCAAAATACATGTGGGACGTGGGGGGAAAAGAGGCCTGCATTTAACATGAAGGACATTTCCCCTAATGAGACAAGCTTGCATGCAGGATCCATGTTTTCTGAAGGAGAGCACAATGGGAGCATCAAACCAAAAATTCATCACTGCCATCTACCAGCAGCAAACTTCCATGCCCAGGTCACGGCTGAGTACTCTGATACCCACTGCAGGTTTCTGAAAGAGCACTTGGCATACACATGGCTTCCAGACTCACCTGCCATGCTCTCCTTTTAGAACTTGGCTCGCAATACAAAAAATTTGTGTTTGGGTTTCATATTAACATTAATGGAGTTTTTTTGGAAGGGGGAAAGAAAAGAAAAAACACCCCACATATGGTGAACTAAGGAAATGAAAAGCAACTCAGCCAAAATAAACTCACCCAAACCCAATTCCTCCTGTCCCACCAAGACTCTGTGGGAAGAGATACAGATTTCCAGTTGACTTACCCTCTTCGCAGTTACTCCCTGTGAACCCAGGACAGCACCTCCACTCCAGGGTGGTCACCGTTCGGTAAGACATTTTGTACGTGGGCCTGATAAGAGTCCTGTAACTAACACAAACGAGAAGTCAGCAAACTGCACCTCTCCATCCTGCAGAGCATCACTGCCAGTTTGACCCATTCTGTACAGAGGGGCCATTTCTTCCCACACATGGGACTATCCCAACATCCAACAACATACAAAGTTGCCAGGTGGGTTTGGGTGAGGGAATCGGCATGTTGTGGGTTTGATCCTGCTGTGCTTACTCGCTGCTGAACTCAATGGCTTTGCTTGTGAATGGGTGAGGGATCAAGAGAAGCGCATGCGTATTTAGCGCCCCATGCGCCAAACCCAATATTTCCCAGAACTCCTCTTCCTTTTTTTTTGGTAGATATTCACTAAACACAGTCCCACATAAACATTACATTTCTCCATACCATAATATCAGAGGATCAGTTTGCAACAAGGGAGGCCAAAGATAGGACACACAAATTGTGTATCGACACTGGGACATACAATTAGCATGACTGCACACACCAAAATGAGCAAGGATCATCTTGTGGTTAGAACACCAGAATGCGATCCAGGAGATTTGGGCTCAATTCCTGGCTCTGCCATTGACTCCCTTTGTGACTTCATTTAATCTGTACCTCAGTTTCTCATCTGTTAAATGGGGATAAGGCAAAGAAAGGAGGAGTCATCTATAAGCAGCTCTTTGGGACAGGTTCTCTCTCACAGCACCTAACATAGCAGAGCCTTGATCTCAGTAGGGACATCTAGGTACTATTACAATACAAATCATAGTGCATATATTTGGTGATAGTCTTGATAGCTATTTGTATGCACAATTAGTGATTTGCACACACCATCGCCTGACACACGTGTGCAATCATGTTATTGCCACGGGCAAATTTATATATGCAACTACATGCAAATCCTGAGCTTCTTTTTTGAAAATTTGGCCCTGTCAAAAAAAAATTTATATATATATATATATATATTCAGCAAATTAGGTTTCCCTGCATTAGCTGGAGTAATTGTTGTCACTCTTTAAGAAGCTTCAGGAGAACACGGTGGAAGGTTTTAACATGTGTAAAAGTTATATTCTATAAACTTGCTTTCACATTTATACTCCGATACAATGAACTGGGGCGTGGACAGTAGGAGGAGAGACTGGGGGGTGGGGGGAGTCTAAGGAACTCTGCATTGTGACTTTATGATTCTTTTAGGGAAACTTACACCATGTGACAGACTTAAAACGTACAGCATTCCATCAGGAACCGCCTGTGACTTGCAATATCTAGAAACGCCAGTAGGTGGAGCTCTGTCACCAAGCCCAGTATTACTCTAGTGTACTGCAATACCCAGGGCCAGTTACAGAGAAAGTGATTCTCAGAAGGAATGGGCAGTCTCCCTCTATTGGCATGGGCTGCCCTCTGCTGGGATGAGGGGATTTCTGCCTTAGAACAAGAGCTGGAATTGATTAAACAGGCAATCGGGCATTGGAAGCAAGTCCCTTGCACTTTTGGTATGAACATGATTGGAGGATGAACTGTATGCTTGAGCGTGGAAGAAAGGTGAACCAAGAAGAGCTTATGTCACCAAATGGAGCACTAAATAATGAGAACCAACCTTGATTCCTATAGGTCTCAGTGTGGGATCATATCAGAAAAGGTCTTGCAATACAAATGGTAAGGTTAATTTGTTAACAGCAGCCGTAATGCAAGCATACCAGCAAGGGGTGCCCCTTTGTTTACTGAACACAAGTTGGGGTCTCCGCTACTCTAAGCACGTAAGCGATATTTATGCCAATTGCCCACTCTGGAGACGGACAAGTTTTTTCCATTTATCCACAGGACAGGCACTGCGTGAGCAGCAGTAGCACAAATTCCCTCACCAACATGCCACAACCCTGACCTGGGAGAATAATTCAGTCTCCCTGGACCATTCAGTCCTTGGCCTCGCAGCTGAATTGCCAGCAAGCATGCCAACTATGAGCGAGAAGTTTGTCTAATCGGGGCTGAACAGAGCCAAGTAACTTCACCTAGTTCTTCACACTTCTACAGCACTTCCCGTCCACAGGTATCAATAAGGAGATAAGCCTCTCACCAAGCCTAACCTATAGATAGGCCCGCAGTCCTTTTTTACAGATGACAAAATTAAGGCACAGCAACATTAAATGCCTTGTTAAGGGTCTCATAGAACATCTTTTGCAGAGTCAGGAACAGAACCGAGGCCTCCTGACTCAGAGTCCGGTACTGGCAGCCCAAAGCCCATCTTGCCTGGCTTAAGCCCTGAACCAGCAGTCAGAAGATTACGACTTTGTCACTAACAACTCAGCTGTATTTGACCTGGAGATGAAAGCCTCTGTCCCATTACCAGTGCCCAGAGCCAGCTCGTCTCCAAGTACACAGCAATTTCAAAATCGTGGTTCTTGCCAACACCAAGATGTTAAAACTCTCTCAAAACCTCATTATGAAGTGCGGAGAGTGGCTTGAGCCAGGCTAGAATCTTGGCAGTCACCACAGTACTCCGGAATTAGCTGTAGGTTGACTCCTCAAAACAAAAGGAGTCAGGTACTTCTTGGGACATGACAGATTTGGGGTTCCATTAGCATTACTATGCATCCTGAATTTCCTGGAAGGAATTGGATGTTCATGGCGCCGTCCAGTTTCTTGCTAGCAAGCCTTGGACAGATTCAGACCGAACTGAGGTCTGACTTTGCACGATATCACAAGACAACATTGCAACTTCGTCACGACACTGCATCAGAGCCTGATGTCCCACACAACGTGATGTTATATCACTACATCACAAGATGGTGAAGACTATAGTAGTGGCTAGAGTAGTGGAATGAGTAGGGTGTGGATCCATTGTCAGAGTTCTTTCATAGAATATTAGGGTTGGAAGGGACCTCAGCAGGTCATCTACTCCAACTCCCTGCTCAAAGCAGGACCAATCCCCAACTAAATCATTCCAGCCAGGGCTTTATCAAGGCTGACCTTAAAAACCTCTAAGGAAGGAGATTCCACCACCTCCCTAGGTAACCCAGTCCAGTGCTTCACCGCCCTCCTAGAGAAAAGGTTTTTCCTAATATCCAACCAAAACCTCTCGCACTGCAACTTGAGACCATTACTCCTTGTTCTGTCATCTGCTACCACTGAGAATAGTCTAGATCCATCCTCTTTGGAACCCCCTTTCAGGTAGTTGAAGGCTGCTATCAAATCCCGCCTCACTCTTCTCTTCGGCAGATTAAACAATCCCAGTTCCCTCAGCCTCTCCTCATAAATCATGTGCTCCAGCCCCCTAATCATTTTTGTTGGCCTCCGCTGGACTCTTTCCAATTTTTCCTTCTTGTAGTGTGGGGCCCAAAACTGGACACAGTACTCCAGATGAGGCCTCACCGATGTCGAATAGAGGGGAATGATCACTTTACAACCACTCACTAGCCAATTGACACAGAACAGTAGTTTTCACTCTTGGAGGCTACTTACCAGTTGGACGAGGAGGAAAATTGTGGAGAAACATCAATTGGAGAGATGGGGGAAGTGCAATGGGGCTTAAGGGACTGGTAATTGTCTAGGGAGCCTTTCCCCTCTAGCTCACCAGTTCAACTCAAATCTTGTGTGCTCCATACTGGTAAACCTCAGATAGTGCTGCTTTATTTTAAGTTGAGAGTATAATACATTGGGTCAAATCCTGTCCTTGTCACAGTAAGCAAGTCAGAACCCAGTATAGGCACTAGTTATTTGTATTACAGTAGTGACTAGAGGTAACCAATCAAGATAGAGACCCCATCGTGCTAAGAAATATATGTATCCATTACAAGAGACTGCCTTAAACTTGAAGAGCATATCGTTGAAATAGACAAGACAAAAGGGTGGAAGGCACAGAAGGGGAACTTGCCCAAGGTCACACAGCAGGTCAGTGGCAGAGTGGATTGGAACCCAAGTCTCAAGTTCCAGTCCTATGCACGATTCCTTAGACCAAGGAACAGCAACCTCTGGCACGCGGCTCGCCAGGGTAAGCGCCCTGGTGGGCCGCACAGGTTTGTTTACCTGCCGCGTCCGCAGGTTCGGACGATCACGGCTCCCACTGGCCGCGGTTCGCCGCTCCAGGCCAATGGGGGCTGCAGGAAGCAGCGCGGGCCGAGGGATGTGCTGGCCGCGGCTTCCAGCAGCTCCCATCGGCCTGGAGCGGCGAACCGTGGCCACTGGGAGCTGCGATCGGCCGAACCTGTGGATGCAGCAGGTAAACAAACCTGCCCTGGTGCTTACCCTGGCGAGCTGCATGCCAGAGGTTGCCGACCCCTGCCTTAGACCATGCTGTAAGCTATTTACAGTGGTTTTCCCCACGTCAATCCAGCCACGTCCCCCTGGAATGCTTCAAGGAAAGCACAGTAAAAGCTTTGCCCTCATGTGTCAATAACGCACGTGCCACCATCAGCATTCATTGGCACTGACAACGCAAGTGAACATCAAAATGGTAACATAGCACTTGCATAACTCCTTTACGTGAAGGTTCTCAGAGCACTTTACAGATAATCAGTTGCCAAGCTTCACAACTCACCTGCAAGGGATGCAAGTAACTTATAGTAGGGTAAACCGGGCAAAGTTTAGCAACTTGTCCATAACACAGCAAGTTAGTGGCAGGATTTGGAAGAGAACCCAAAGACTAACAATGCTAGCAATTGGAAGACTAGATCAAACCCGTGGTCTATCTAGCCCACTGTCCTGTCTCCAAGAGTGGCCAGTATCGACCTCTTACTAGTAGACCACAGCGCTTCCCAGTGTGTGATTAAGGTTTGGGAACCAGTGGATCTGAATACACAAGTAAGAATCTGAAGAAAATTATGACTGGGAATACAGGGAGGATGATCAACCAATTGGCTGTGAGTAGCGGAGCTCTTAATACTGGAGGTTCAAGCTATTAAGAGGATATGAGTGGAGTATTTCCATAGCAGGTCTCACGTCCCAGTACAGGCACATTCCTCTTGCTCATAAAAGAAGTGTTGCTGAGTACAACAGCCAGTCATGACACAAGAAAGGAGAGTGTGTAACTTGCTTGAATCTGATCCTCAGCAAATCGGGTCAAAGAGGAGTGACGGTCACTGCTGTGGCATAAACAGAACAGCCTTTCACACACAGGAAATACCTTTCCCGTTTGTTTGGCTTTATTTATTTTTTACACATATAAACAAAACTGTTTGTACATAACTGGCGGGGGGGGGGGTGCGGGGGTCAGACTTGCTTCCACATCACAAGCTAAGCAGTCTTTGTTAGCATTACTTTCTCAGCCATTCTGAGTCGTGCCAAAGGAGAGCTCAGAAATCCTTCAAGGACTAATTCATTCATCTTCAAGTCCCAAAACTAAAAGGTTCCAATGTCACTTACTAGACAGATTCAAAGTAATGATGTGGAACTAACTTAACTTCTCAAACTAGCAAACTGTCTGAAAAACCAAGAAATCCAGGACTCCGTTCTCTTTAGCATTACATCTACATTGCGGTAGGGCCAATAGGTTTCAACCAGGTCAGAGCCCCATTGTGCTAAGCCCCGTACAGATGCATGGTAATTGACAGTCCCTACCCCAAATTGCTTAGTCCCACTGGTGAAAATCCAGGGTCACTCCCATGAAGTCGGTGCAGTTTTTCCTTGGTTTTATACCACTTTAACTGAGGTCAGAATCTGGCCTACAACAGAATTTCAAGCAAGAACTGTGAAAAAGCTGGAAGCATGTGAAGTAACTTGACAACTTAAGGCTGACAAAAGCAGTTGGTGTATGGGACTGAGAGGCCAAAACAGTTATGATGGAGTAGATGGATGGGGGTGGTTTTAGAAAGAATCAGCCAGCCACAGGCAAGCATAACCCTTTTTAAACATTGATATTTCCCAGACTGCCAGCATTATGAAGGTGTAGCAGACATCGCATACAGAAGGGATGAGCCAAGTTCTAGCACAGCAAGTGCTGGGAGATGAAGCAGGGACCTGCCAACATTATTCTATCAGAGTTATTGTCCTATGTGCTAACAGGTAAATTAGATCCACATAGCATTGTAATCCATGGAGTTCACCATAGCAAGTTTTGCTCCTTCCCCTAATCATCCCCTAGGCAAAGAGCAAGTCACTATTAGGAGGAGAGGACATTTATATCTTCAGATGGTGCCTGCACTGTCCTGGGCTCCTAGGATCCCAGGCGGGATTGAACTGGGAGGGTTGGGAGGAGAGGAATGCTCAGGGGACTACACACTGTTGCAATAAAGAGCAGCACATGCTCTTGGCTAGCACACGTGCACCAGTCAGTGGCAACATGGCCACATGGTAATTGTCCCTTCTCCCTAGATTACCCTGACAAGCACTAGGTAGAAATTCTTCCCCGACTTCAACAAACCTTTCCAGCAGGCTGCTTCTCGGTGTGGTTTCAGAGCAGAGGCCTACATTTTCAGAAGAGACTAGTGATTGAAGGGGCCTGATTTTCAGAGGTGGGTGCTCTAATGAATTTTGATTTTTCAGAAAGTGTAGTCACTTTTGAAAATGTTGGGCAAAAGCTACAAGGAAGAGCCAAATCTTTATCAACAGAGAAGGATCAATGGGGATCATGGTCAAATGCACCAGACAGCAGCACTAAAGCCAGCCAGACAGGGAAATTGGTAGATCAGTAAGGAGAACTGAGAGAATGAAAAATAAGGACCTATAGTAAAATGTCAAAAGATTCAACTGTGACCCAACAGATTAGCTGCAAGTTCCAGCAACAAGAATAGGGCCCGAGTCTCCATGGAGTTCAATGTCTGAAAAGTCCATAGTGGATGGGGTTCAGCTCTTGGCAGAATTAGACCATCATTGAGCAATACAATAGAACCTCGGATTTACAAACACCTCGGGAATGGAGATTGTTTGCAACTCTGTAATGTTCATAACTCAGAACAAAACCATTATGATGGTTCTTTCAAAAGTGTACAACTGAACATTGACTTAATACAGCTTTGAAATTTCATTATGGAGAAGAAAAATTTTTTTGGCTCTGCTGTGGCCCGATTGTGTACTTTCAGTTCCCAATGAGGCGTGTGGTTGACGGGTCAGTTCGCAACTCTGGTGTTTGTAATTCTGAAGGTCTACTGTAGTTTCCAACGGCAGTTTCCCTTTGCATTTGCTTCTTTAAAACTGCTTCCCTACAACCTCACAATTCAAGAAGGCAAAAAGTCAGTCAGCAATTCAGTGATGAACCCACAAGCTCAGAAACAGGTATTTTGTGAAAGAGTCAGTAGCTTTGTAAGTCCCACCACGAGCAGCAAGCAGATGTGCGCTGTGGGAGCTGTTGTGTTTTCCTGGGAGCATAGCAAAGCTCTAGGAAACAAACACTCAAATCAGACTGCCAATCATTCATATTTCTGAGATACGATTGGTCCATCTCATTAAGCCGCATCAGATATACTTGGGAGATGATTGGCTCTCTTAGTTATAACAACTAGTGTTCAGCTAATTTTCAGATGCGCCCCACCCAAAAAACAAGGTTGGCCTTCAGAGCTTGGCTAGGATGGTGATGGGTGGGATAGGGAAAGGAGACTGAAGAGAAAATCATATCGGAAGGTCTTGTTTGGGAATGACAGGTCGCCCTTCCCACAGGAGCTACCAAGCATGCATTTAAACGCTCCCACCCAGACAGCCTGGATTGCCACCTGGCAGCCTGCCCTATATGAAGGATCATCAACGAGCTGCCCCCTCCCCACTGCCACACTGTGGACACCAGTCAGAGAGTCTACGATGGTGGTTTTCACTAATGAACGTGTCAGGGACTAGCTGGACATTTTTGTTTTCATCTCCTCTTCTGGAAAACAAACCACCCCTCCATACAGCATTCGAGCTTCACTATCCCCCGGCTTACTCCAGCTGACCTGGCACAAAGGCCAAACAATTCCCAGTCAAACAAAGCTGGAACTGCAAGAGGCTCTCCTGAAAGACGGGCACGTGCTCTGCCTTCCCCATTTAACCTGCTGAGCTTGTCTGGCTTGCACCACACAGCGAAGGCCTGAGACCACGGAATGAGGGTCTCTACATTGCTGAGTCTCTGTAGGGGACCCATCTGGAGGGCTTTAATATCTATTAACCCCAGGAAGAAGGGACCCAAGCATTCGGAGACCCAGAGAAAAGTCAGCCAGCTCCCCAAATCTGCTCTTTCCCACAGCTCCTCTCTGCTCTGTAGCAAGATTCAGACTAGAATTAACCCAGGGACAACAGTATATCAGCTTTGCTCTTCCCAGTTGTTGTTGGCCAAAAGATCTATCCCAGTCAGACTCCAGCTCAGTCAGTGTGCAGACCCCAAGATAATTTACTCAATTACTGGTCTAAATAGTTATGTGCTTTTCACAGGTGTAACAGCTGGCCCTTTCACTCTGAAAACAGCTGGCCAGCACTGCACGTGGTAATACACAGAGACCAATTCCCCTCCGAACGCACGACAGCCTGCCCCCTTCACAAACCCAGCGATATGCCTTCACGTCCGGGCTTTAATCACTTAGACACTCAAAGCCTTGATCACGCTCTCCAGGAACTGCTCATCCTGCTGTAACATGTATGTGGAGGGGAAAGGGGGGGGTCTATTTCCAAGTATGTGACCTAACAGCCTCCAGAGAAATAATGGGACTAACACATAATCAGCGTTTCCTGTCTAAAGGGACTTCAAATAGCAATTCTAAGCATTGAATCAGTCCATAGGAGTTATTCAGTTGAACGGGCAAAGAAAGGAGACAGAGGGGTTCCCAGTTTCAGAAGAGGCAATGCCAGCTAGAGAAACATTGTTGACTGAGTATAAGCACTAAAGTATGGGCCAAATTATTTTGTGATGTACACCCACAACTCTATTGATCACATAGCAACAGATTCTTGATATAGAAAATAATGATAGATACCTAGCTGTTCTATACTCTTCATCAATAGAGCGGAAAGCACTTTACAAAGGGAGGTCAGTGTCATTATCACCACCATGGAGCACATGACTTATGAGGAGAGGCTGAGGGAACTGGGATTGTTTAGTCTCCAGAAGAGAAGAATGAGGGGGGATTTGATAGCTGCTTTCAACTACCTGAAGGGGGGTTCCAAAGAGGATGGAGCTCGGCTGTTCAGTGGTGGCAGATGACAGAACAAGGAGCAATGGTCTCAAGTTGCAGTGGGGGAGGTTTAGGTTGGATATGAGGAAACACTATTTCACTAGGAGGGTGGTGAAGCACTGGAATGCGTTACCTAGGGAGGTGGTGGAATCTCCTTCCTCGGAGGTTTTTAAGGCCCGGCTTGACAAAGCCCTGGCTGGGATGATTTAGTTGGAAATTGGTCCTGCTTTGAGCAGGGGGTTGGACTAGATGACCTCCTGAGGTCCCTTCCAACCCTGATATTCTAGGATTCTATGATTTTAGAGATGGAGAAACTGAGGCACATGCTACACACTCACATAACTAAAATAGATAATCTTGTTATTCACCAAGATGGTGTCCCCCATTTTGGGTGGAAAAGGAGTTGCTACATTAAAAAAAAAATTGCATGCGTTCAAGATTACTGAATAGCAAGAATGATCTGCATTGATCAGCAAGCTATGGAAATTACATTTAAAGTAAGATATTGAAGATACCGTCTATGTCTGTGGTCATGTCATGTACAATGGGACAAGCAGAGTCAGGCCTGGTCTGTGTCTGTATCGAAATAGAAGACATAGAATTATAGAATCTTAGGACTGGAAGGAACCTCAAGAGGTCATCTAGTCCAGTCCCCAGCACTGCAGCAGGACTAACTATTACCTAGACCCGGCCTGACAAGCATTTATCTAACCCGTTCTTAAAAAAACCCCAACGATGAAGATTCCACAACCTCCCTAGGTAATTTGTTCCATTGCTTAACTACCTTAAACAGTTTGGAAGTTTTTCGTAATGTTGAACCTAAATCTCCCTAGCTGCTATTTAAGCCTATTACTTCTTGTTCTGTCCACAGTGGTTAAGGAGAAATTTATCACCCTCCTCTTTGTAACAACCTTTTACATACTTGAGGACTGTCATCGGCCTCCCCTCAGTCTTCTCCTCTCCAGACTAAGCAAACTCAATTTTTTCAATCTTTATTCATAGGTCATGTTTTCTGGACCTTTGCTCTCCTCTGGATCTTTTCCAATTTCTCCACATCTTTCCAGAAGTGTGGCACCCAGAACTGGACAACTGAGGCCTTACCAGTGCCGAATAGAGTGGAAGAATTACTTCTCATGTCTTGCTTACAATACTCTTGCTAATACATCACCGAATTACGTTCGCTTTTTTTCCCACAACAGTATTACACCGTTAACTCAAAGTTTGTGATCCACTGTAACCCCACATCCTTTTCTGCAGTACTCCTTCGTAGGCAGTCATTTCCCAGTTTGTATTTGTGCAGTTGATTATTCCCTCTTAAGTACAGTACTTTGCATTGTCTCCAGTTTGTCAAGAACATTTTGAATTCTAATCCGGTCCTGCCAAGTATTACCAACCCCTCCCAGCTTGGAATCATCTACAAACTTTATAAGCGTACTCTGTCTGCCATTATCCAAATCATTTATGAAGGTACTGAACCAAATCAGACCCACGACAGCTCCCTGCAAGACCCTGCTCAATATGCCCTTCCAGCTTGATTGTGAACCATTGATAACTAGTCTCTGAGTATGCTTTTCCAACCAGTGGTCCACCCACCTTATAGTAGGTTTATCTAGGCTATATTTTTCTAGTTTGTTTATGGGAAGGCCACATGAGATAGTATCAAAAGTCTTATTAAAGTCGAGATACATCACATCTATCGCTTCCCCCCATCCACAAGGCTTGTTACCCTGTCAAAAAAGGATATTAGGTTGGTCTGACAGAATTTGTTCTTGACATCCCACAAAACCCCTGACGTGCTACAGAAAGGGCATCAATAGAGGTCAGTCTGAAATAATGCCCCAGCATGGCATCACCAGACATGGTGTTGAAAGCGGTGCTTCCCTGCCCCCAGGGTTGGGTGCGGTGCAGGGGGGCGGAGGTAGAAGTAAAGCTCTCGTCAATGGGTTAACAGCACTTTTCACAAAGGCTTGGGCCCAACTGTCCTTGCTAAACTCTAAAAATCAGGTACTTTCATTCTGGCACTTAAATGCCCCCTGGAATGTCAAAGAGCTCATCTTCTCAGCCTGAACTATGCTATCTGCTGTGATGCAAGGCTGCTGCGCCTGCATTCCCCAGAAGCAGGACACCTGACAGACGATGTTGCTCAGTCATGGGGGGAGGGACTAGTAGGACTAAACTGTACATTTTGGAAACGTTTGCTGGGACGGTGAAGTAGCTGTAGGAAAGGCAGACTGTCCTGGCCACTGTCTAAAACCTCTTGGCTTCCCAGATACACTATACCCCCAGTATCTGCTGTGCACTTGACAATGATACGCTGCGCTACTCGAGAGCTAGAATGTCCGATGTAGCCCTTGCTGAATGAGCAATAGCAAACACCAGCCTCGCCAGTGTTCGCCCAGGCCTCCAAGGTCATTTGACTTGCTCTGTGCCACTCGCCACCTTGCAAGCACTTGGCTTTAGCAGTGGCAGTACTGTGGCATCTGTGTTTCCAGTTTAAATGAAGGGCTAAATGATGAGCAGCTGCATTTGAACCAGGAGATTGCTTCCATAGGTGCTGGAACGAGGGGTGCAGCAGCACCCCTCAGCTTGAAGTAGTAAAAACAGCCTGTAATCAGGCATGGACTCACCCCTGCGGCACCTCCTGCTGATCATCTCGGGAATTAGCTCACCAGCATCCGGAGCGCCCTCGGCAGGCCAGGTGTCCCGCCTGTCGTTGGCCCCCCGTGTCCCTCCCGGACCACGGTGCCCTTGGCTTCGGTACTGCCCCCCTGGCAGAACCCCATTCTCTCTCTGGGTCTCCCCACTCAGGGGAACTCCCACCCCTTATCCCAATGTCACCTCAGTCCTGGCTAATGACAGTCACCATCTGCAGTCTGTCCCAGAGCGCGGGGGCTAGTCTATCAGCCAATCATCACAGGCAACAAAGGGTTTGGACTGGCTGCCTTTACCCACCCTCAGGTTGCCCCTCTGCAACCCCAATATCTATATGGGCCTAGGACCAGGCCCTGCAGCCTGGGGAGTTGCTGGCCTAGGGCTTCCCAGCCCCCAAGACCTTTCCCCAGCCCTGCCTCACTCTAGGTCCCAGGTGAGTTCCCTGCAGCCAGGCCTGCCTCTCTCTCCTGTCAGAGGAAGATTCCTCTGCTTTGGCTATCCTGGCCTTCTTATAAGGCTGAGTGGCTCAGTTTGGGGCGTGGCCCCAGCTGCAGCCACTTCCCCAATCAGCCAGGGTTTTGCCCCTTTACAGAGCCCCAGCCCTCTGCAGGGCTTTTCCAACCCCTTCAGGGCTGGAGCCAGTGTTTACCCCGCTACATAGGCCAAGTACATGATTTCCGCCTTCAGCTCCCCTCCCCTCTATAAGCATTGTTCTAGCACCGCTGGTTGCTTCCAGATCCTGGGAAGTGAGTGACAAGTTCTGGAATTGAAAGGTTGGGAAACAGCCCCAAGGGACTGTGGGATAGCATTGGCCGACTCTCCAGACCCGAGTCTGGCGACCCAGAGTTGAGCTGTATCCATACTGCAAAATGCCTGGGTTCTGACCCGGTTCAGAATCTCCCCCTTAGCAGGACCAAATCCAGGGGGGTCTTGGCCCAAGTCAAACCTATTTTCTGTGTGGATGGAAGGGGCTTGGGCTAAAACTGGAATCAGCACTATTGCTTACAGTGCAGTGTAGATATACCCAAGGAGGCCCCAACCGAGATCAGGACCCTGCTGCACTAGGCACTGTACATGCATATAGTGGTTTGGGACAGTCTCTTACTTACAACATAAACAAGACCCAGGAAGTATTACTCCATTTTACCATGGAGTAACTGAGGTTAAAGCCATTTGCCCAGGGTAACACAGGAAGTCAGTGCCAGAGCCAGGATCTCCCAAGTCTCCATCCAGTGCCTTAACCACGAGACCATCCTTCTCTATCAGCCTTTGGAGAGAGCCTCTCCTAGTTAGGGCACTGACTGCTCTGAAGCAATCAACCTAGTGCAGCCCTTGGAGCCCTAACACACGCGTCACACGGGGGAAGGGCCAAACATCAGGTGCCACCGGCTTCGATGGGAGTTGTGCACAGCTGATGGGATTTTTTTTTTTTTTAACTGGAAAAAAATCCTTTATTTTAGTCTCTGAAACACAACATTCCTCTTCACTAAGTCAAGCGGAGTAGGTATGAACTGTCGCCTCTTCATTACAGGAAATCAGAAATGGTAGTCGCATCAGCCTTGCCATCGAGCTGCAGCATGCGGATCAGCGTAATCGCCTTGCTTCACGCTCAGATTCCAGCAACGTCAGGACATCCCCCTCACGGACAGGCCCCTTTATGTTCCGGATGATGGATCTACTGGTGTCGTCCATGAATTCAACACGAACCTGGGTGCACTGGCCCTGCGAGCCCGTCCGGCCCAGCACTTTGGTGACCCGGGCCAGTTTGATGGGCTGCACGCGGCTCGTATCCATGGCGGCGGCTGCGGACGGGGGGTGGGGGGCAGGCCCCCTCGCGCCTTTATATAACCCCAGCTATCGCGAGACCCAGCGGGATGGCTGGACCCCAGGGAATCGTTTACTGACGCAACCCAATAAGGCAACTTTATTCACTTCTCAAGAGAGATGCATGGGATATTAATGGATATGCACATCAGGTGCGCCCACCAGGCCCATCTGCCCTTTGGTGTCACAACATCTAGGCACCCGCAGTGACACGCATCAATGCAAATGGCATAGCTCAGATGGAGAAAGTTTATAGCAGAGAGCTCTGCTGAGAGAAAAGCCAAGAGCAAAGACAGCACCAAAGCAATGCAGGCCTCCAAGCTAAATAGAGAGTCTAGGGTAGAGGTGGGAACAGAGTAGCTCATCCCATCCGAGCCAAGATGACAACGCTCACGCAAAAGAAACACAGCTGCCAGCTTCCCAGGAGCAAGCGAGTAGATAGCAAGAGGCAACACGCCCCGAGCTGCTATACTGGGGATCGTACAGATACTTCCCTGTCAAATGCTGGGCACTGGTCCAAAACTTGTGCAAGAAGGAAAAGAAACCTAGCATCTGAACGGGTGACAGGAAACGGATTAAACCTCCGTCTGGCCACACTGACATCTGTTTGGAAGCAGGATCGCTAACGAAATGCCCCCCTCAGCTGTCACTGAAGAATTGAGAGACGCCTTCTTCTTTGGCAGGAGTTGCTTCTGCTAGTGAACCTCCCCATCGTGGACATCGAGGGAATGAAAGCTTGGCCAGATTTGGCTCATTACTTGTAAACAAGAAGATGAAATGGTTGTATCAAGACACAGCTGTGAGAAATAGAAAAAAAAAGCCAGAGCGGTGCTGCTATCTGCTTAATGGTTTTCTCCATTCCCCTATCATCACTCCAATCAAATCTACCCATGCTTCTTCCTTATAACTAGAGATGGGTCCCCTTCACTACTTGGGCTGCTGTTACACTCCTTTTACACCAATGTATTATTCATGGCAAGGGAAAATGGATAAATCCATGCTACCTCTATGGCCACTGAGACAGAAACTGGATACAATTCAGCACGAGGGCACCATCTAACTCCTACAGCCAAAACCAATGTACATGCAAATCGGGAGTCAAGTCACCTTGACTGGCAACATGCATCTAGGGAGGTGGAGGTAAAAATGGCTTCTGAAGTGCTAGATGCCTGAGACCAGGAGGTGGGGAAACCTCCCAGGGGTAACGGGAGACAATAGTCTTTGTATGCGGCACAAAGACTGTGGGCTTTGCCCCAGATGGTATTCTTGATCAAATACTCCCATGGAAATTATATAACTTCTCACTGATAGGGTAACGAGCTCTGACAACTAGAATTGGATAAGCAGGTCAGAGGAGGGATAGAGAGACTTCTCTACGCAGCAGGGAGAGGCGGTCAGACTGACCAGGAAACAGAGAGGGGATTTATTTCTAGATTGCCTTTGTTTTTCCTCTGTAACTAAACCAAGGGGAGCCTACCTCATTGGGCTCTGCCTAGTATTCACAGTAGTGTGATATGCAGACAGTTTCTTTACTGTTTTCTCTGTTTAAGAAGACTCCTGCTGTATTGGATAATTGTGCACAGAGCATCCCAAGAGACACAAGAATCCCTCAACCTCCAGAGAATGGTACTAAAGGATACAGAGTTTCTGGAGCCTCATTCCATCCTCACGGTCTTAGACAGGGCATAGACAGAGGTGTCTCTACCATTAAAGTGTACTGCACAAGGCTGAAGCCAGGGATCACTGGGAAGAAGCCGAAAGACCAAGGAGGAGATGTCAGTCAGCAGGGGTGTGAATGACTGAGTCCAGTATTGTCAGATTCACAGATTTTCAGACCAAAAGGGGCCATTCTGATCATCTAGTCTGATGTCCTTTATAACACAGGCCATAGACCTTCCCCACAATAACTCCTAGAGCAGGATGTTAGAAAAACATCCAATCCTGATTTAAAATGGTCAGTGATGAGAAGTCCACCATGACCCTTGGCAAGCTGTTCCAATGGTTAATGATTCTCAGTGTAAAAATGTATGCCTTATTTCCAGTCTGAATTTGTCTAGCTTCAACTTCTAGCCATTGCATTGTGTTCGACCCTTCTCTGCTACACTGAAGAGCCATTAAATATGTATTCCCTATATAGGTACATATAAGCTGTAATTAAGTCGCCCCTTAACCGTCTCTTTTTTAAGCTAAATAAATTGAGCTTTTGAGTCTATCGCTAAAGGATTAGAAAACATGCCTTATAATCATTCTCCTGGCTCTTCTCTGACCCCCTCTCCAATTTAACAACATCCTTTTTGAATTGCGGGCACCAGAACTGAACACAGTATTCCAGCAGTGGTTGCGCCAGTGCCAAATACAGAGGTAAAATAACCCCCCCTTAACTCCTACTTGAGATTCCCCTGTTTATGCATCCCAGGATCACATTAGCTCTCTTGGCCACAGCATCACATTGGAAGCTCATTTTCAGCTTATTAGCTGCTACAACCCCCAAATCTTTTTCAGAGTCACCGCTTCCCAGGTCAGAGTCTCCCATCGCGCAAGTATGGCCTCTATTCCTTGTACCTAGATGTATATGTTCACATTTAGCCGTTTTACAGTTACATTTTGAGACCTATCAGTTAGCCAGTTTTTAATCCATTTAATGTGCGCCATGTTAATTTTAGATCATTCTAGTTTTTTTAAATTAAAATGTCACGTGGTACCAAGTCAAAAGCCTTAGGCAAGTCTACATATTTATGTCAATACCTTTATCAACCAAACTTGTAATCTCATTAAAAAAAAAAATCAAGTTAGTTAGACAGGATCTATTTTCCATAAACCCCTGATGATTTGCATTAATTACATTAACCCCCTCTAGTTCGTTATTAATTCATTTATAAAAGTTCCTTCTTGGAAAAGGTCTCTCAAAGCACTCTATGGGCAACACAACGTTCGTGAGACCAAACTGAGCTGCCAATACAAACAAGGCTCCTTCACCCAGTACCATGGATGTGAGGATCTTCTTAGCACTACAATAGTGGTTAAATCAGAAAGATTATTCCCCCCTTCCCACCTAGACACCTGCCAGGCACAACAAAAGAGATCTTTCTTTGAGGTCTCATCCGAAAGAATGACGCTTCCCACACAACACAGTACGTCCCCACTGCGGCCAGTCTAGTTGCTGAGATTCCATACAGCTAGCCTGTAGAGTGTAATCAGCCCCATGCATTAGCCAGGAATGCGGACTGGTGCTGCTCCACTAGGAGCATCACTAAGGGTGATGAATGTACCCTGCAGATTACAGTGTTAAATAATAGCAGAAAGAAAGAAAGAAAGAAAAAGAAAGAAAGAAAGAAAAAGAAAGAAAGAAAGAATCAACGCAGCAGAGAGATATAGGAACAACAGAAAGCAAACAGGGATGGGGAACTCAACACGGGCTGTTCAAGAAAACAGTCACTGTACAAATTAAACCTGCAGTGAAGCCAAGGCCATCATTACTGATTAAGTCCTTGGGCATCAAACTGTTTCAGATATTTTATAGAGAGAGAGAGCAACTTTAAGAGAGACTCTGCTACTGGAAAGACCACCAACCAGGACAAATGGGATCTCATCAAAAACAACTGGAACCCACTGGCCTGCACTCTACTCCCAGATGTCTGGACACTTTCGCATCGAGCAAAGCTCACGCTCAAACGTGCAGCTCTTCACAGCAGCTCTCTCTGGGATTCAGATCTGTCTCTTTGTGAAATCAAGCTGAACTGTCAAGTCACAAAGAAAGGGCTTGGGGGCCGCTCGAGTGTGCAGGGGCCTGGGTCTGCCCATGTTAAATGGTGTTCCACAACACAAGAGCCACCAGAAGATGAATGAGTGCCCTCCAACTGCGTAGTCGCAATACTGATGCACAGAAGTTTACCAGGGCCGGGTTCGAGAGGAAATCTGAGTTTATACAAGATAGCCAGAGATGGATGCGCCAATCATATGACTTGAGCACTCCCAATGTGAGAGACGTCCTGGCCAAAGGCCAGCCTGTTTGCCTGATGAGACTGTCCAGCTAAAAAGGTCACAAATTCAGCCAGCACTTTAGAGATGCACTAAGAACTGCCTTGGAAATTATGCTATTGGGAGTCACAAGATGGTGCTATTATAGACATCCATGAATTCCGTTCAACTGAAGGGACAGGCAGCGTAACACAGGTGACCCAGGGAGAGCTGTAAGAAGCTGATCTTCATTTCTTGGGCTTGGGTTACAAAAGGTTGCACTCTTGTCTCATGGCAATGGTCAGCATCCATTGATTCCAGGGGCTACTTTTACCTCCTTGTGAAAAATCAAAATGTAAATAAGAGATCATCCCACCCTCCACCAAAAAAAAAAAAAAAAATCTCAAAGTAATGCAACCAATTAAAAAAAATAGAGGCACCTCGGATGGAGATAATGGATACCTCTCCATCAGCTACCATCTCTGAATCTCAGGGGCTTTGCCGACATGGCACTTGTTCTCAAAACCGTTCCTTCTCTGCAGCGACTTCTTCAACTGAGAATACAATGTGCCACCTAGAGCAGGTGTGTGCTAGTCCTGTTTTTCCATTGTCAGTAACTGAGTAGGCTCATGTCCCTTCTGTCAGCCCCCTTCTGGAGGTCCTCAAGAAACAGAGAGCCAGGGACAGCCTCAGGTTCGTTTAGGTCTCTTTTGTGCCTCCAGTATGATTGAAACTGGGTGGGTATGATGTATGACCTAGTGCACAGGGTATCACGGTGACCTAAGAAGCATGCCAGCCACTCAGTTTGGAATCTAGCATTCTCCCCAAATTGCAGTAGAGATGGGGGGTAGCATTTCAGTGTTCATGTCAGAATATATCTTCTGGTCCCTTTCTACCTGGAGGAATCTCTGCCTGATAACAATTTCATGAAATGGCCTTAATTAAAAGCAATAGGTAGCATGGCTCAAGGCCAATCTGGACAGAGTTTTCTTGTGTTCTAGTCCATGTCCTGGGAGCACAGGCCAGTAATTGGGCAGTAGGGTTACCAACTTTCTAATTGCAGAAAACTGACACCCCACCCCTGTGCCCTGCCCCTTCCCTGAGGCCCTGCCCTTGCCACACCCCCTCTCCGAGGCCCCACCCCCACTCACTCTCTTTCCCCCACCCTCATTCACTTTCATTGGGCTGGGGCAGGGGATTGGAATGGGGTGAGGGCTCCAGCTGGGGTTGTGGGCTCCAGGGTGGGGCCAGAAATGTAGGGTTAGGATGCCGGAGGAGGCTCTGGGCTGGGGGTGCAGGCTCTGGGGTGCAGGAGGGGGCTACAGACTGAAGCAGAGGGGTTCAGAGTGTGGGAGCAGGCTCAGGGCTGGGGCAGAGGGTTGGGGTGTGGGCTCCAGGAGGAGGCTCAGGGCTGGGATTGGGGTGTGGGAGGGAGTGCAGGCTCTGGGAGGAAGTTTGAGTGCAGGAAGGGGTTCCAACCTTGGGAGGGGGTTGGGATGCAGGAGGGGGTTCGGGCTCCAGCCAGGAGGCGCTTACCTCAGGCGCCTCCCAATCCACAGCGCCGCACGGATAAGGCAGGCTCCCTGTCTGACCTGGCTCCACGTGGCTCCCGGAAGCAGATGGCATGTCCGGCTCCTAGGCGCAGGGGCAGCCGGTAGCTCTGCACAGTGCACGCTGTCTGAGCCCACAGGCGCCACCCCTGCAGCTCCTGTTGTCCACGGTTCCCGGACAAGGGGAGCTGCGGAGCCAGTGCTCAGGGTGTGGGCAGCGCACGGAGCTTCGTTGATCACCCCTGCACCTAGGGGCTGCAGGGACATGCCGGCTGCTTCCGGGAGCCAGGGCATGCATGGAGCCTGCCTTAGCCCTGATGCACCGCTGACCGGACTTTTAATGGCCTGGTCAGCGGTGCTAACCTTTTCAACCAGGTGTTCCAGTCAAAAACTGGATGCCTGGCAATCCTATTGGGCAGTTACATCCCAGAGAGGCAGCTCCCAACTGAGATCTTAAGTGTCAGTAACCTCAAACTATTTCAGTGCCAAGGCTTCTGTCGTTTTTAAATTTAGTGTTGTAGTGGTGTGGGTCCCCGGACATTAGAGACACAAGGTGGGTGAGGTAATAGTGGACCAACTTCTGTTGGTGAGAGAGAGACAAGCTTTTGAGCTTCAGGTCTCTTCAGTCTTTAGTGACATGAAGAAGAGCTCTGTGTAAGCCCAAAACCTTCTCTCTCTCACCAACCGAAGTTGGTCCAATAAAAGGTATTACCTCACCCACCTTGTCTCTCATTTTTAAATTTATGCATTCTTAATTTAAGCTTTTCTCTTGCCAATCATTCCATTGCTATTCTTCACTGTCCTCAAATAAGCAGCCAGAACAATTCAGGCTAATAGTCTTCAGGCTATTAGAAAAATTACTTAAGACAGAAAACCATCCAGCCAAGTTAGAATGTCACAAAACTGAACACCAAAAAAACAAAAACAAAAAAACTCTGGGTTTATAGTTGCTAGAATTTTCATAGATAAACATCAATTTTATACCATTTTTCTTTTCAGTGAATATACCTACTTAATTAGTAGCTTTACAAGTATGTAGATAGGATGTTGAGCCAATAACATGATTGATTATTTGTTAGCAGTGTAGCTTCATTCACATTTTAAAAAGAAGAATGGGCAAGAATTTGGCAAGTTTTTTTAAAACTGTATTTAAAGGTTAACATGCACTCGTAAGAGGAATGGAGCACCAAAAAAAAAAAAAAAAAAAAGTAGGTCTGGGAAAGATATAAAATGTCCCACGTAAGGCAGTCGTTGAAATAAGACCAAACACCAAATCACATAAATGAAAATTGAGTAAGACTGACCAGTGGCCAAATGAAAACGGAGAACCAATAGCATTAACAGCAAGGTGAAAAATTAAAATTCCCAACGAATACTATCATCGGTGAAGCTCAGTATTTGATGGATGCTTTTTGAAGAGGGTGGAACTATATTCTGCCTACATTACCATCAAGACATTTAATTACTAAATTTGAGATGATCTCAAACCCTGTTCTGTAGCTGTTGGTAACAAAGTGGCGATAAATAATTCCATTCACTTTGTTGGCTAATTTAAGGCTGCAGCCCAATAGATTACTAGAATTGTCTAGCAGGTAGGACAAAGTCCTGGAAGTCAAGAAGCCTTAGGCAAGTCATGACCTCTGTGCTGAGGTTTCTGATCTGTGAAGTGGGGATATTGAACACCACACCTCTGTAAAGGTCACGGAGACCTGTGGATGAAGAGTACCTTATGAGAGCTCAAATTTGTAAGGTGCTCTGAAGTCAATGGGAATTAAGAGCTCTGAGCACCTTGCAAGATCTGTCTCCCAGCATCAAGTACTTTTATCATCCCTGCATTAGCCCATAATCTCTGGGAATTTACCAGGATGAAATCCAATCCTGGCACAGGTCTCACGTGACAATGAGTTTGGTGGCCTTATCTTAGTCCCTCATTGGCTCTGGTGCACATCAAAAAGCCCCGCTGCAGGTCAGAGCACTTGGGGTTCTTGGAGAGCCAGAGTACTGGTATTTCAGGTCAGTAATGCCAGGTGCCTCAATAAAACTGTATGAGGAAGCTTGCACAGCTAAATGCCACACAGAGCAAAGCTACAGACATAGGGTAGGGTACTGATTTCAGTTATACCAGTATAAATCAGGAGCAACTCCTTTAACTTCAATGAGTTACTTCCAATTTATACTGGGTTAACTAAGATCAGAATCCAGCCCAATCCTACATGTTTTGCTTAGCCCAGATACCCATTAACTGAATCAGAAGTGCAAGGCCCAGTCCGCAGTTTGAATATACAACATGAGATGTTAAGGGCTTTTACCTCACTAAGTTGGCACAAGGTCCTGGCCACCGGCAGCTCTGATAAACCCTCTGGATCACGGTCTCCGAGCCATTCTGCACTTGACAGGAAACTGTCCGCGTAACTGTGTAGTGACACCAGTGCCTGCAAAGAAAAAGGACACTTTAAATCCCAGTAATGCAGCAAGCTTAGTAGCATACATCAGTCTACTGCTAGCTATGTTTACCCAAACATCTGCAATCCTCCAAACGTTGTCTCAAGGAGATCTTCTGCACCAGCTAATCAAAGAAATTAGAGAGAGAAGAAACCGAATACACCATCTTGTCTGTTCCCCAGAGGCCAGAATTTCCTACAGTGCATTATCTGGTCTCCTTTCAGACATCATAAGTGATGAGACTCAGGACGGTCCTTCCAATAGTCTCCCAAAGATTCAGCCTAAATTTTACTTGCCTTAATTTCATCCCATTACTTCTGGCATTATTCCCCCCCGACTCCCTTCCACTCTGAACAATTCCTTACACTTTGGGTGTTTAACATTTTCAGATAGTTGGGGTTTACTATTAATAACTTTCTGCAAGGTGCTGTACAGACACTGTTGCTGACCCCAAAGAGTGTACAATCTAAAGAGGCAAGACAAAGGTAGCATGAGACCACTTTAAAGATGGGAAACTGAGGCACAGAGCGATTAAGTCATATAGAAAGCCTGTGGCATAGCCAGGAATTGAAACCGGGGCTCCCAAGTCCCAGTCTAGTGGTTTGATAAGAGCATCCTTCCTGTCCTCTAGATAATTGCTTTTAATCTTCGTGAATAGAATTGTTATTCAAATAATCCCCACTCAAAGAAAAAAAATCTCATTAAGGGGTGTTTAGATCCAACCAGGCAGCCTCCCTTTTGCCAACACAATCTACACTCGCCAAACCTGTGCCCACATTTTTGCTCTTGTACCTGAACAGAGGCAGCGGATGAGTCCTGACGTTCCTACCTGTCCGGAGTGCAAAAATCAGGGAGAGCAGTGGGAGGCGCCCAAATTGAGCCTAAAGGTAACCTTCATGCTCAAAATACATGAGGGAGCTTTGCAGGCACAAGACGCCCACAAAAGGATTCTCTATTTAAGGTAGCAGGTACCCTTCAGAAAAGGCTCTGGTGCCGTATTGTTCACGGCCATCAGCTTTTGATGAACAAGAAGGATGGTGCCTTCGGATGTTTTACCCTGGGGGGGTTGCAGTGTTGTCACTACTAGGGTTACCATATTTAACAAATAAAAAAAGAGGACCCTCCAAGGGGCCCAGGCCCCGCCCATTTCCCACCCCCAGCCCTGCCCCAACTCCACCCCTTCCCTGCCCCAACCCCGCCCTAACTCCGCCCCTCCTCCCTCCCACTCCCAGCCACGCGAAAAGGGCTGCCCTTACCGGCTTCACGGTTTGCCGGGCAGCCCCCAGACCCTGCGCCCCCGGCCGGCGCTTTCCCAGCGCTGCCGGAGCCCGGGAGGGGACGTGCCCGGCCGGCGGCTGGGGTCCGGAGGCAAGGGGGCTGCCTGAAGCCCATAGCGCTCGGGCAGCTCAGCTCTTAAACAGAGCCGA
Organism: Malaclemys terrapin pileata; assembly: GCF_027887155.1. Lineage (NCBI taxonomy): Eukaryota > Metazoa > Chordata > Testudines > Emydidae > Malaclemys > Malaclemys terrapin. The sequence goes on along the minus strand of NC_071522.1, from coordinate 18,045,454 downwards.
AGAGTCAGGGGAGGAGCAGAGCAGCCGCGGGAGGGGAAGTGCCCAGCCGGCATTTTCCCAGACATGTTCGGGTTTTTGGCAATTCCCCCCAGACGGGGGTTTGATTACCAAAAAGCCGGACATGTCTGGGAAAAACTGGACGTATGGTAACCCTAGTCACTACACCAACATAGTTGTACTGATGGAAACACTTACAGTAGATGTGCTCCGCTGATGTAAAGTGAGACTTCTCCCAGCATGGCTTACCCAGGTTTCAAACCCTAGTGCAAGATCAGCACCTGTACAACTACACCAAAGCAAAGACACCCAGTGTAGCCAATCCTTCATTCTGTGGGTACGGCAAGGGTCCCCAACCTCGTTTGCTTGAATTGCCCTACCCCTGTGCACATAGGTGCACTCCCTCCTCCAACCTACTCTTCCCTGTTCCCTTCAATGGCCATTCTCTCTTGCCTGCCTTTCCTTTGTCCTTTTCAGCTTCTGTTCTTTCCCCCCTTCTCTGCTTTCTAATTTATTTCCTCTTGTTGATTCTCCTGCCATCTCCCCAGGAGGGTCCATGATCTTCAAAGCGAGGGGGAGACTCGCACCTGTAGCTCCACAGGGCTAGGATGAATGCATTCAAACAGCTACGTCAAGTGCTGCGGGATCAGAGCAGAGAATCAGTCGTCTGACCCCACAGCTACAAACAGGGCTGGCAGCTGCTGCGGGAACAGGGAAGGAAGGGAGTGGCTTTCAAATAGCTGCCATTGCTCCACCTGCAGCCATGGGAGCCCATTAACAGCAGCGATCCAAAACCCATGCAGCTTTTCTGGTCAATGTTGCTCCCGTTGACTCTGGACTAGCATGCCACCCTGTCTTAGGGTGACCAGATGTCCTGATTTTATAGGGACAGTCCTGATATTTGGGGCTGTGTCTCATATAGGCACCTATTACCCTACCCCCTTCATCCCTGTCCCAATTTTTCACACTTGCTATCTGGTCACCCTCCCCGCACCTCAAGGGAACCCACTGTGACCTTTCACTCCATATTCTTTATGAAAATATGCTTATAATATGAATATGACATAACTGAGATGTACTTTACGCAAGATGGTTCATGTAAGAGATCATTGGAAAGGTTAGGATTTACTGAATGTGATTATCCAATGTGTATGCCTGTATCATTTCTGTGTCTGAAGTTAAGAATATAGACTATGTATTTGTATTTCAGCTATGCTACTTCGGGTGTCACCCCAACCAGCCCATTAGCAAAGACAATGGACTCTGAAAGAGCTTAATCTTCCTGTGGACGCTCCAGACAGCCTACGAGTAATGGCTCCCACAGCCCTGCAGAAACATGGCTCCCACAGCCCTCTTTATTAACTACAAAAGGTGAATTTTAAGTGTCTAAACTTATTTCTTGTTTATAATATAACCCCATTTGTGCAATTCATAATGGGGGGGGGGAGGAGGGTAAGAGGTTGTGCATACCTTCCTCCACATTGAGGGAGGAGGCAGATTTCATAATATACCGTTGGGTCTGCACTCCAAGGCAGGTGGACACCTGAATGCTGGGGCAAGTCTCTTAAGCTGAGGCTTCCCAGCACTGATCTCAGTATCTGTGTCAATCTGCAGCTGGGTGTGGCCCTGCCTGCATGTGTGCTGGAGAAGGCTTAATAGCCTGGCTCAGCAAGACAGGTGAAAAGGGTGCACTGGCTGGCAGAACAGGCGAGCTCAGTGATATCCCAACACATCAGGTGGCACCTTAAGGGGTCCAACCCATCACACCCCCGTGTTACAGTCACATCCCAACTATTTCCCAGGCCCGTAAGTGATGTGCGGGAATTGGAGAGCCATTTCTCTCAGAGGTTTATTAATATTCTGCAGTATTTTTCAGGCCTATTTTTATCGCTTGACTCAGATGGGTATTAATGTGACCTTGTGCCACTGGGCCCTCTCTCTAGAGGCTGGAAAACGGTTGACGCTGCAGGACTCCACTGTGGGAAAAGGCCTAGAGTGGTTTCGCTGCTCCAGCTGTCACTTTGGGGGATTCTTGCCAGGCAACCTTGGGAAGAGGAATCAGGAGAAGCTAAGTAGGAAACTATGTTAACGATTTAAATGAAGAGATAATATTTGTTTGCATTGCCATATGCAGTACAATCCCACATCACAGGATGAAGATTTGATGGCAATAAAACATTATCCGTGCTGTGTCATTTATTCATATGCCATATCTCATTTATAGGAGCAACTCAGCTTTGACCACATTGGTCGGTTTAAAGATACAAAGCATGTAGCTTGCAAAGATGATGTTCCAAACGAATTCCAGTGAATGTCTGGGGATAATAGACATCCTGTTTTGTACAAATACATAATACTAATATCTGGGCTCTGGATCCAAACTCCATAATATCCAAGTGTCATTGCTACCCTCTGAATCATGCTTTAAGTCAGGGTTGCCTACATAGGGAATTGAGCTGCAAGATGGAAAAATGTTAATAAAAGCTCAAATCATCCTCTGAAGATATTTGATCCTTTAATGGGCTGTAAACAGCTTCCATGAGTTAAGATTAAGGAGAAAGAGGGAGAATGTAACAAAGATGGGGTGGGGAGAGGACTGGAGAAAGGAGTTGGTTTCAGATTGAACTAGAAAATACACATTATACTGTGGTTAGCTCCATTTCAGCTCTCAGCCTTAATGGGCGGATTTGCTTAAGGACTGCAGGATAGGTCTCTCTGTTCTGGGGCACTAGCATCACATGTACAGCAAAGCACCAAGAGTTTCCATTTGAGTGCAAGAAAGGTATGGCAGTATAACTGCAAGTGCTGTGCTAAACATGTACATTGGGGAAGCACTAATCGTACAATCCCCACACACAGCTGTCCAAACCACCGTATGCGCACACACTTCATGGCATGCAAAGCAAGTGCCAAGCGTGCAAAATATAAGGAGGGAATGAAAGAAGAAAAAATATATATTTCCCCGAAATCATCAGGCACCATAAAAGGCTTCTCATTAATAGGCAACAAGGAAAAATTATTCCTAGCCCTGGGAGAAAGGAGACATTGAACGACGCAGAAATCTGCAACGGATGATGAATGGACACTACTGACAAACGGAACAAACCAAAACATACTATGTAGCCTTATCCTGGGCAGATCTTACTTCTCACATACCTCCCATAGCTCAGGGTTTCTCCTTAGACTTTGACCACACTTTTCTAGTTTGCTCTTCCAATAAAGGCTCATTGAATGGACTACTCCCCATTATAGGCAATATCCTATAGTTATAAACTGCAGACATATGCCCCCAGCCTGTTCCCTCGGAACTTTCTTCTATTGATTTCAATGGGCACAGAAGAACAGATTGGAAGAGAAAAATGCTTCTGTTACGCTGCGGAGATGTTTAACTGAAACTACAGTGAGTTTGATTCTCCCCACACTGCTTTTATGCTTCTATAACTCTGACTTCAGTGGACATATTCCGGTTTCACTCTGGGAGAAACAAATCCAACTCCCTTTGTTTCTCTTTTTCACTTGCCTGGACAAAGTGTTTCTCTGTAGCACACCAGACAAGCTCATGATTACATGGACACTGAAATCCAATACATCAGATGACAGCATGGGATCTTGCTATTCCAGAGGGCACAACATGGGTGGAGAAAAACGCAGGCTCTGGAAATGGATGCATAACATGCCAGAGAGGAGGTGGTACTAGGCCACCTTGGTGCAAAAAGCAACAGCAACCATTTGGATCGGTCATTTAAAAAGAGATTAAAGACCAACAATATTGCTTTCTGCCTTTGGCTAGTTTACAACCAGACCCAAACACTGCATTTTGGGCCCCTCTAGTGAATTTTGTCCCCTTACTTTAAGAACAAAAATATTTAGCACAGCTAGGTGGCAATGGGTGGATTGCCACCGTCAAAAGCTACTAGATGTGTATTGTGAAGTAAAGCGGTTTTCTATGGGCCATGTCTTTAAGAATACAGTGGGGAGCCCTAGTCTGTATTCAGGGCACTTCTTGTGGATTTGTCAAAAATGGCTGCAATTAAAGTGCGTTTCCCACACATGCACGCGCACACACACACACACACGAGAGAGAGAATAGTGTGTGTGTGTGCGCGCGCTTGCTTTTTGGATATTTTGGAGATTTTCATGCATGAATGGCAGCTTGGTACTTACCCAGGTCAATGGGAATTTGGCTTTGAATCATCACTGGTGCCCATGAAAACCTGGGCAAGGGTGTTTGTTCCCCTTTAGTGACCGGCCCACATAAAGGGAGAGTAGCCCAACACTGCTTACAGCTGATCGGCTTAGTCATTGAACTCCAGTGATAAAGGCCTGTGCTTTCATGGGAATTTTAATGCACGTGATCCCATTCCCTTACCGCAAAGTGGATTGGTGCCTGGAAGAGCTTTTCAATTAAGAATTATTTTCCCATTAAGCAAGTTGATCTATGTGGGCCCCAGGGCCGGCTCCAGCTGTTTTGCTGCCCCAAGCGGCGAAGAAAAAAAACAAAACCATGAACTCGATTGGCGGCACTTCGGCGGCAGCTCTACCCCCACCGCTTCATCCTTCATTCCCAATCTGCCTCTTCCGCGGCACTTCGGAGACAGCTCAAAGAGGAAGAGAGGAACTGAGGGACCCGCCGCAGAAGACCCAGATGTGCTGCCCCTTTTCATTGGCCACCCCAAGCACCTGCTTCCTTTGCTGGTGCCTGGAGCCGGTCCTGGTGGGCTCAAGCGTATCAGTTAAAAAGAGAAAATGTTTATCCCCCGAGTATTCTACCGTGGACTAGAAGAAGAGAGTCACGATAAAGTGACAAGAACCCATCTAGATCACTGTCGGGCCTACCAGAAAGATAACATCTATAATTTAGGGGCCATGTGCTATAATAGTGCAATGACTTTAAGACCTAAAGGGGACACGGACACACACACAAGAGATTTCACCTTTCAAAGCCACAATCTCAGTAGGAACAGTCCCCAGAGTGTGAGCAGGCATTGCAGTGCCTCAGACTAAAAGTGATGAAAGACCCCCGTCTTTGCTTACACACAGACTATAAATGACCCTTTACATTATAGACAGATGCTAGTAAGAAAGGTTTAGGAGTATTACTGGCACAGGTCCAGGATGACAGAGAACGTATTATTGCTTATGCAAGGAGGAGACTCAAGCCAAGTAAATGTAATGACCCAAATTACAGCTCCTTAAAGGTTGGAGCTGCTAGATCTTAAAGGTGTCCATCGTTGATATGTTTAGCAAATGCCTTACAGAATTTACACTCCACTGAATAGTTTAGAGAAGTGGCTCTCCAGCTTTTCCATTCCGCACGCCACTTCACGAGAAATACTCTCCACCCACCCCAATTTAATTCTTGAAAAATGTTCCATTCTGCAGACCACCAGGAAGGCTTCCATGGACCGTTGGGGAACTGCAGACTGTAGTTTGTTAGCCATTGAATTAGAAAAAACTCAAGCTTGGAGCTGTAGAGTAATGTCAGCTAGGATTGAGAAACAACATAGAGATGCCATTAGACATCCTAGGAGATGTACAAAAAAAAAAAAAACACCACAACAACTAGGAGCACGGGGACATCTTAAAAAGATGTAACATTTATTTGGGCATAAACTTTCGTGGGGGAAAAAAACCACTTCTTCAGATGCATGGAGTGAAAATTACAGATACAGGCATAGATATACTAGCACATGAAGAGAAAGGAGTTACCTTACAAGTGGAGAACCAGTGTTAACAAGGCCAATTCAGTCGGGGTGGATGTGATCCACTTCCAATAATTGATGAGGAGGGGTCAATACCAAGAGAGGGAAAGTTGCTTTTGTAGTGAGCCAGCCACTCCCAGTCCCTATTCAAGACTAAATCAATGGTGTCAAGTTTGCAAATGAGTTGTAGCTCTGCAGTTGCTCTTTGAAGGCTGTTTTTGAAGTTTTTTTGTTGAAGGATGGCTACTTTTAAATCTGTTATTGAATGTCCAGGGAGATTGAAGTGTTCCCCTACTCTCCTATAAGTGTGCCAATATCTATGCCGGTATCTAATTTTCATTCCATGCATTTGAAGAAGTGGATTTTTTAACCCACGAAAGCTTATGGCCCAAATAAATCCGTTAGTCTTTAAGATGCCACCGGACTCCTCGTTGTTTTTGTGGATACAGACTAACATGGCTACCCCTCTGATACTTAGGAGATTTACAGTGTAGAGTGGGAAGATGAGGGAGGGCTACAAACGTGTTAGCTCGGACATTCCAGGATGTCAAGTGGTAGCGAACTCAACTCTGTTCAAGCCTGTTTGGGCAGAGACCTGCTAGGAGGTTCTCAGCAACTGCTACTATGACAGTATTAACAGGCTGGAGGCTTTTGCCTAACACACCCTGTTAGCAGATGCCCAGAAAGGGTTAAATGGATTCTGTTGTCTCACTAAGGCAGATGACTCATTACCCCACCTGGACATAAGGGAGATGACAGAGCGGCTGACTGACTATCTAGGGTGTGGGCTGAGCAGTCCTGAGGGAGGAACTCAAAGAGCAGCCAACCCTGGACAGAAGGCTTGAGCTGCACTTCATTATTGTCAATTTCTGTATTAATAAAGCCAGACACTAGGCAGGGGGTAAGCTTTTGAGCTTGGCATAGAGCAGGTTGGGAAAGCCATCTCTTTAGAACCCCCATTTGGATGAAAATAAACTCAAGCAAGAGTCTCTAGGGTCATATTTCTTCCTAAAATTTCTGCACAGCCGGCAATCCTGCAATAAGAGAGAACAGAAGGGACAACAGAGGGAGGGGAAATCAGAGGTAACACAAGTGCAGCTGTCTAAAACATTCTAACCTCCAAAAGAGGCCATATACCCAGCTCTCAACAGCAAATTAATGACTAGTTTAATTGTGTTGGCTTGGAGTAACCAAAAAGCTATTTCACTGGGGGAAAGGGAGTGAAGACAGATAGGAGAGAGACAAATGAACAATACAAAAAAAAAAAAAAAAAAAAAGCAAGGAGGTTTGCAAATATACAGTTTTTTAAACCCACTGCCCTAGAATAAATATTTGCAAATACTTAACTTTTTCCATTTTAAGCACAACTAAAGACTGTATGGCTAAAGCAAACAAGAAGTCCTGTCCACAGCAGCAAATGTAGATTGGTTTAGTCTATGAAACAATACGAGCTCAGCCTCTGAGCTTAATCCAGCCTCAGGTTTTAGTCAAAGGGCTACAGCTTAGAAATGAAAGCAGTTACATTCTTACTTAGTCCCCCTTTTCGCTGGGGGACCATGCTTCAATTTCATAATTGAAAACTGAAATAGTACCATGTCCCTTTAAAAAAAAATAATAATAAAAAGAAAAAAAGACTACAGTATGCAGTATTCAGGACCTTCTGTCTCATGTACTCAGCAAACTGGATAATGTAGACACAAGCTCCGTGACAAGTTCACACTAGTTCAATGCACTGCACTTTCAAACAGTCCTAGAAGCTAGGCCATTTACCTTGGTGCAGAGCCAACTGAAAGGAGATATCATGGCTTCTGTGCCACCCACCCACAAGCAGCACATACATGGCACATGCAGTACAAGAAGTCAGTCACTAGCGATCAGTCAGCTAGACTGAACTGGGCTGAGACAGAGGAAAGCAGCAAACTCTCTTGGAATTGTAGCTGTTCTAGAAGGGTGTTTTTTACCAACACCTGTCTCATGAATTTGGACAAAAGTTGATTGCACCCTACTGAGCCTCTGCTACAAAGTTGGTGTTTCTATTCCTTGTAGTTTGCCCTATAGCTTTTAGCTGTGTAAACAACTGCACTGAATTATCTTTTTGTTTTCATAAGGATAACAGACTGTATGTTATACTTAGCATAGATCAACATTTAGGGCGCAGAAAACAGTAGGAGTGTTTTGAGAAGTAGAGCGATTTTCCCCGAGTTTCCTCATAACATTTTTCACTGGCGCGATCAATTTCCCTGCAATACTGGAAAGGAATTTCAATAAAAATCAAAGGTCGCTGACTTTTAGTGAGAAAAAGATGCTGACTGACTCAACGAAAGTAAACCATGCCCTATTCTCTTTGCAAATAGCACAGTGTCCTATTTGCTTGCCAGAACAGCAATCCATACATTGCACTGCAAAGCCTACAGTTGGAAGGAGTCAGTTATTTATATATCCCCGAGACTGGCAGCAGAAGCTGCTCCTGTGCATGCCAAGAAATCGCCGACCTGAAGGCTGCCAGGCACCTAGACTTTCTCTTCACACATAGCCACACACTATTCCCCTCTTATTCACAGACATACACTTTCACCCTATCCTCCATCATTAGGCGTGCCTGTATTGCGGTCTCGAATACCGTGACCTGACTGAAAAGAGTTCAACGTGTTCCACTAGCGAGAATGGTTCTAAGCTGAATAGAGATGAGCTTGATCCCCTCTTTAAACATTTCACAAGACAGAGCTGAACTTTCCCCCACGTTGAGAGGTGTCTAGATCCAGGGTTACAGTTCAGCTGTTTCAAGGAAAGTTCAGAACTGGGTGCCAATTTGTCCAAAGTTCAGGGATGCTCAGATCTGGGGGGTTGTTTAGGTCCATCTCTAGCATGTAGATATGTACCCGTCACACTATCTGGAGTGGCTCGCGACTGTGAATGCCTGCCTCCAGGCAGACTGTCAAAACAGGGCAGACACCCCAAACTGGTGGTATGTTCTATAATGTGGTGGGTTCACCAACCCAGTAAGAAATGTGAACTCCTGAAACACTAATAACAGTCTTACCATGGAGTCAGTCCCCTCAGGCTCCAGTCTATCTGGATACCCAGGCAAGCTGGACTTGGCAATAAATGGCCCCTCCTCCCCAAAAAAATCACAAAATATTTTGGGGCAGGTTGTTCCCAGTCCCAAGAGACCAATAACTTTTGTACCTTAGATCTCACAAAGACAATACCTGTAGCCAATTCTGCAATAAAAACTAATTAAAGTTTTATTAACTAAGAAAAAGCAGTCTTATTTACAGGTTAAAGCAAGCAAGCATATAAACACAAAGGAACTTCAATCTAAATCCTAAGAGTGATAGAGCTGTAGTGATCTGTCAATTCAAAATGTCTTTGAGGGCAAACTCAGGGATATCCCTGGGGGATGTTTCGCTTTAGTTTAGAGCAGGGGTCTCCAGTGCGGTGCCCACGGGTGCCATGGCGCCCGCTGGGGCATCCATGTGTGCCCACCTACTGGGCGCCGGACAAGCAGCCGCCGAAATGCCGCCGTGAAGCAGCAACGGCAAGAAGTGCTACCACCGCAGTGACGCCTCTTGATGACGCTGCTTCAAGGTGGCATTTCAGAGGCTGCTTGTCCAGCGGCCATGGTCCTTGGCGGGCAGTCGTCCGGCACCCACCCCATGGAAAAGTTTGGGGACCACTGGTTTAGAGTCTCTGGCTCAGAGAGTTCTAACAGCAAAGAGATGATCATTTTTCCTTATGAGGCATTTTTATATGTTCTTCCCTCAGAAATAAAGCTGATAGCAAGTTTCCATGCAGGTCTCTCCTTCATGGGGTCAGGGGAGGAATGCACTTAAAGGCTTTGATCCTTGATCTCGCACAATGGCTCGTTTGCATTTAACGAACAGGATTTAACATCATCTTGTTAGAGACCATCATTTGCATTCCACAAGGCTTGAGTTACCTAGTCACAGAGGTTTACAAGGCAAATGCTTGCTATCGGTTTAGAACATTGGGTATTGTTGAGTGAGAACAATACATGCAGCCTCCCACAAGCATTTTATGAAACACTAAACACATTCTTATCAACTTAAGGTCTAATATCTATTTTGATAATGCTAAGACACAGGTAAACAAGACTGGTTTCCAGCTACACATTGAGTGAGCCCGGGGCCTTGGTCTGCCAGCCTCACAACCCCAACATCTCACACTCATTAATGGATTGTATCTTCACTCCTGTGAGGAAGGAGACAGGGTCACCATTTTTACAGATGAGACACTGAAGCACGGAGGAATTAAGGGATTTGCCCAAGGTTACACAGGAAGTACATGGCTGAGTGGAGGCACTGAACCCAGATCACCCCAGTCCCAGTGGCCTACCTGCTAGTTTATACTTCCTAACCTTCGTAAAGACTTGCAACACGCTGTCCTGTTCGTAATGACATACGAAACTCACATAACTCAATGCCTAGAAACTACAGTGATGGGTGCATTGGAAAGCCAGAAAGGCAAAACAACCAGTTCTGTCCTTGGGGGTACTGGAACCATGCAACTGTTTTACAGAAGGCAAAGGTGGAAAAACTAATCTTTAAGCATTAGCATTTGAGGAGGGCAAGGGAGGCCAAAACTGATCAAGGGAGAGAATAGCTATTATTTATACCCAGAAGAAAAGAGGTTATGCCTAGAAAAAGGCTGTTACGATCATGGATATCAGCTTTGGAGGAAGGAAAAGCGGCAGAAGATCTTCAGAGCAGTCAATCTCTGCCCAGGCACCGCGAGAGCGATAGGAAACCTTTGGAAGATGAGCAGCATTATTTACCCAGGTAAAGGAATGGAGCCATCTGGAGAGGAAAGGAGTGAGGGATTTCAACTCTCTCTCTGTTTTGTCAATCAGAGAATTAAGAACATTTGGCACAGGCCTGACAACACCTGGTGTGTTGTCAGAACGGCCATTACTCCTAGAGGAATCCTCTACTTTAGCAGTGAAAATTAACTCAGTCTCCACCCTGGCTGTACTCTTCAGCTGCTCCTGAGACCAAGTGTTCTTAACTGTGATTTGCTGGGTTTGTAATGTGGCAGCTGACTTTCCTATGCCATTACTCCCAGGGTTGAACTTCTTAACATTCATAAGAAATTACACAAAGTTGCACCTTAATCCCCTGCAATAAATGAAATTACCTAGTTGAGGAAAAAAACATTATAGTAATTAAGAGCCTAGAAACAGCACAATCTTTAGCAGTGAGAACAGAACTGAGCCCCTGGGTAATAAAAACCATGTTAAGAAGAATGGATCTAATCTCCCTTAATCACAAATTTTGGTATTGACACCATCAGCAATATTTGGACTGTGGCCAGTGGCGGATTAATAATTTTGCTGCGCCTAGGCCGGGAAATAATTGCCACCCTGGCCCCGCCCCGACTCCACCCTTTTCCCGTCCCCATTCCAACCCCCTCCCCCAAAGTCCCCGCCCCAACTCCGCCCCGTCCCTTCCCCTATTGGATCCCTTCCCCAAATCCCCGCCCCCACCTCTTTCCCCAGCACGCGGCGTTCCCCCCTCCTCCCCATCCCTCCTGGCCCCACGAAACAGCTGTTTCGCGGCACAAGCGCTGGGAGGGGAGAGAAACAGGACACGGTGGCGTGCTTGCAGAGGAGGCGGAGGTGAGCTGGAGCAGGGGTTCGGGCGCGGAGGGGAGCTTCCGCCCCTGCAAATTTGCCGCCCTAGGCCTAAGCCTTGTCGGCCTAGGCAATAATACGGCACTGACTGTGGCATCTACAGTCTTATTTCATCCCACCAGAACATATCTGCTAGGAGGACAGAAGTTTCTGTATAGAAACCCAGCAGCAGAGAGAACTTCATGATTGTGTTAAAATGGTGTAAACTGAGTATTTGATGCAGTTTTTGACCAATGATGTTCCAAATTCCTTCTGTAGATTAACTAGCTAAACAAAAAGTGGGCCAGGATCTGGTAACAGTCTCCACAATAGCTTTATTCTGCAGCTGCTCCACTTGACCTGGATATAGAAGGTTCTCCACAGCACAAGCCCCATGTACCAGGCACTAAGGAACACAGACTGAATGCTCGGAAAACAAGAGAGGCAGAGGGAGTGGCAGGCGTTCCTCAATAAGTAAGTAGGATCCATTCTATGGATAAAATAGAACTGCTCTCCTGTAAAGGCAGAAGACAGCTTATCGTTGGTTCAATAGGTTCTGGATGTTCTAATAAGCAAGAGTAGTACATAAGTAGCTCAGACGAATCCACAGGAAGCCTCAATTTATAGGCAGAGCTGCTCACATCTATTATTAGGGTTGCCTTACACTTCCCTGCTTGTACCATTGCCAGGCTAACCATTTAGGGTGAAGTTTTCCATGCTGGATGTCTCTCTCCCTCAGGCTGAGCTCTTTTTGGAAAATTTCAGCCAAAACAGTTCAGGGAACGGTTACGGGAACAAGGCCAAGGATAAACACATTGTATTGTCTATGTTCACAGAGTCAGACCACCTTTTCGTTGAGAAGTTCTAGCACCTCCGTGCCTTGGGATTGGGACTTGAACTTCGGCAGGTGGGTGGCTTTAGTTTCAGAGCTATCGCTTGGGCCTTCCCTGTGAAAGTCTGCCCAAATTCGGTCAAGTTATAAGCCTTGGGGAAAGCTGCTGTTTGCACATGCTCAGCAGAGACATGCTTAGCTTTGCAACGCTTTCCTGAAGATTCCACCTGCACGGAGCAGGTTCGAGCTCAGGGCTGCAGGGGCATGAGCAGGACTTTCCCTGCAATTTCATCTCCCAGCTGCACCAGGCCATATTGCCTCCAGGTCTGGGCACCAGAACTTAGAGCAGGGAGCTTGCCTCTCCTGTGCTCTCAACGCCCCGTCTATTAGGTCAACGCATCATGGAGGACAACATTGCTTGAATTGACTGCCCAAGAGACAAGAGCCAGACCTAGGGGAGGAAACTGGGAGCCAGGATGGAAAAAGGTGAGGGAGACGGAGATTTGAGGATAAACCAGAGGGAAGCCTGGGACTGGAGGGCAGACAGATCTGATGAGGAGCTGGGTTGTGGGGATGGGAGAAACTGGGATTGGCTGGGCAAGGAGACTGGGATGAGAAGCCTGGGAGCAGAGACTGGATGGGCTAGGTGAAACGAATGGGACTGGGATAAAGAGCAAGGGGTGAGAAAGAGACCGGATTGGAACTTTGCCCAACACTCCCATCCAGAGCCTGGAATGGAACCCAAGATTCCCAAGTCTCACCGTTCCTCTGATGTCAGTAAATATCTGTGAAACCCACAGGCAAAGTGTCTCATCCTCTTTCAGTGCTGGTCCACATAGAGGATGCCAACCTACTACTGCTATCATGTGCTCTGTTAGCTCAAGTGGCAGTGGTCAGTGGGGTGCATCTGAAGGGTTCGACCCTGCTAATAAGCCATATAGGTGTCAATATGATGCCACTTGTTGGCATTTCTATTTTCAGTTTGCTTTTTTAAAAGCCCTAGAAAATTATACACACAAAATATGTGAAAGGACCTTAAGGTTGCAAAAGTCAAGCACTCAAAAGTTAAGAAATGCCAGAATTAAAGGTTGTGTGAGCACTGGGACAGAGCAGTGAATGAGGCAGGGGTTCTGTGTGGGGAAAAAAATAGCATGTGATCATGTAATTAAAAAGACTATCATAATGCATACACACAAAAGGGCAGAATTAAGGTTGCACAGGCAACCTTAATCTGGCATTTCCAAAATTTTCAGTGCTTGATTTTGCAATCTTAACAACATTCTTTTTAAAGCAGCTTTGTGTGTGGAGTATTAGATATAGGACATGAGGGGGGATGAGTTTGTCTGGCAGAGCCAGAAGGGTCTTGTTATTTATCTATAGGATGTCTGATTCCCCCCCATCTTGCCAGTGACATGTTATGACTGAATCAAAGCCTATCAATTGTTTGCCTGAACCAGGTCCATCATCACGAAAATGAAGGGAGCTATTCCATGGCTTTAAGTTCTCAACAGCTGACAGTGGCTTTCATTTCTTTGAGAGTCCTTTTCCTGAAGACTTAGTGTTATAAGCATTCCAGTACTTTGCAGTAATATGGGAGAGTTGTAATCAATGAGGGGGACAGTGGTTTCCGGCATTCACTTTGGGGGCAGAGGGAAGGGAAGAAAACACAAAAATATCCATGGAATTCAACTTTGCTGAAGTTGACTGACTGGCTGGAATTTGGCATTTGATATCCATGCAGTATGGAAATCGCGCACAATTACAACCAAGTATGTCATTTTTGCAAACCTGATAGAAAAACCTGAGCCTACACATTTTTGCACAGTTGGATACTCACTTGCAGACTAGCCTCCTGTCTTCATATTTCCAGTACATTCACAGGACTGGTTTGTTCCTTTCTAGAATTTTCCCTTTTCATTTCAAGGTCAGATTTTCTAGAGACACACTAGTTAAAGCTGCAGGGCTGGAACTGGAGGGCAAAACACCATTTAAGTATTTGTTTAAAATATACTTTTGTTTCTGAAGAACACAATCAACACTTGCCTCTGAACTTGGCTGTTTGTTCCTGCTCTAGAATCCATGATCGAGAACTGTTGAAACTAAATGCAAAGAGCCCAATTCTCTCTCACACCAGTTTTATACCAGGGTAGCTATTGATTTCAGTGGACTTACTCCGGACTTAACATGAGAGCAACTGAGATCAGAATCAGGCTATATAAATTTAAACAGTACTGTGCAGTATTTGATATTATCAATAGAAATAACTTGGTCTCCAACCTATAAATACACCTCCTGCAATAAAGCACTAATAGGACTAAGCAAAGAAATCTCTTTGACCTCTGAAAATAGGAATTGCTAATCAGTTACCTATGCACACAATCCTTGGAGTATAAACATCCTAAAATGGAATTTAATTAGATTCTGGTAAGATATCCTCCCTCAGATCAGGATCTGGCACCTGGTAGTCTACAACACATGGTTTGCATTTGTATGCCTTAATAGATAGTCATTAAGGACACAGGCCTATTCCTGCAGCCTCTTTCCTCACACAAGTACCCCACTGGTCAACATGTAGCACTGAGACGCCGGTTCTGCCTTCTGATGCAAGGCTTATGCCTCTGTTGATGCCAATGGAGATCATGTTCAGTGGTGGAACTTTGCCCTGGAAGGGGGCTGTACTGTTTCATGTAATATATTTTGCCTGCATATGCAGAAAAATTATCCTGAATACTACCCTTAAACTCAGTGGCAGCTATGAGGTGCTCCGGGCTTTTTTTTATTATTATTATTAATTATTATTATTAAATAAAACAACCCACTAAAATCAGGTCACATATTTAAGCGCCTAAATATGGCCCTAGGAACCAAACTTTAAGCCCCCATTTTAAAATCTTGGCTATTGCATTTAGCACAACCCTCTTGAAAGGTTACACTGGCGAGTCCTGCCACAGAGCTTCTCTTGTCAGCAAGACACAAAACTATTGGACTCTTCCCCATTTCTTAGCAGAGGTTTAAGACTGCAGAGCTCTGTTGTGAGGTTGACGCCATTCCCTTTACAAGATGCACTACAGCATACACAATCCTATTCACGAAGTACCTCTGAATAATCAAAACTAGATTACAATAGCGAAAGAAACAAAAAGTAAAATCATTGCTTTCCCCAAGCTCATGGGCAAGTAAACAAACTGACCCAATGAACAAAATTCCAGTCATTTTACATTGGGACTCCCCAGTTGTTTGGTCTTCTAAGAAGTAGCACTTGACTAGTTTCTACTATTTAGAGCCATTTATATATACAGCAGTACTTCAGCTTCGAAAGCTGTAGCTCCAAGAATAGAAATCCCAAGGAGAGAATATCGCATCTACTTTAAAGACTACACAAGGGTTGTTCTTGATGTTAATGTAAAATACTGAGCAGTGTTTTACAGATTCATACTGTGGACAAAGACGACACTGGGCACAGTAGTAACTTCTAGTCCCCATGCAACATCAGTAAAGGGCATTTTGCTACGCAAAACCCATTGCAAGACTTCGTTCGTGAGGTTTCCTCCTCCACATTGAGTCCTCAGGGCTTGGGGTGAAGAATCTTTATTCTCGGCATACACAGTGACCTACTTGAGATGACCCGATCATTCGAAAAGCCTGATTTCCAAATATGACAAATGTTCCCACCACTGCTAACACCATCAGAAACAATGGAAACTTATCAGAAACAATGTTAACCACACAGTAATTCAGTGCCTTTTCTGTGCTTTGGCAGAATAGTCTGGTAATACCTTGTATGTCACCAGGATCTTTAAGTGTTCCAAAGTACGTATGAAAGCATTTTAATTGTTGCCTTTTGATCAAATACAAGTGGTACAGATTACCCTGCTGCCTTCTAACCAGCACTTAATACACTGGCGTTTTTCATAGCACCAACCAAATGATACATCTCATCCACCCTGCATTCACATACACACACCTGCCTTCTTCGAGGAGCTAATTATCCCACCAGATGGCAGACATTGAGTGGCATTGTCTACTGAAAGCTCTGGGCTGTTGCACCACAGCTAGAAAATTAAACACTGAAAACAAAGTCCATCTCCATTCTCCAGACGGATTCCATCCACTTTAGCGTGTGCTGATTAACGAACAAGTGATCTTTCACCTTTTTATGTAGTGACTTACCCAGCAGCATTTAGCATGGCAATTAGAGTCCAATTAGCCCTCAGTCTGAGGTCCAGAAAAGCCCTGGCTAAAGATGGCTGCTGCTGAAAGAAATGCAGCATCTGTTCCGTGTGTAGTTTTAGAGAACTTACAAGAGTCACCTAATACTGTTACCCAATAAATAAGGCTAGATGCAAAATGAAGGGGAAAATGCATCACAGAGCTACATATAGGAGCCAAGTGTGTGTGTTTGTTTTAAGGGCATGTCTCTCGGGTTCAAAATAAAGGCACCAAGACTTAGGCAAGATCCATTGTCTATTTCATTTGGACCATGACATTAAGTTAAGCTGCTGCAATAGAGATGAACTCTACGTTAAGTTTAACACCACATTGATTTGCCAAATCCTGAATGTATTTTCAGAAGCTTGGTGAAACCAGTTACTGGTTAGTTTCCATGTCAAAATGAGTCCATGTGTATAATCCAGTTCTCCTAAACAGAGTGGAATTAACAAAGACAAATGGCTTTAAATCCCATTTATTCTACCATTCCTGATGATCAGCCTCTTAAAACATTGCCACCCTAGTTGAGCACTCAGTACAGTGTTTGGTTTGTATCAGGTGGCATAACAGTCCAAGTTGGAGGTGGGGCCACATCTTACCAAAGAGAAATTGAGCAACGTAAGTGTTGATCTGTGTAGAATTCACACTCACTTTTACATATAGCCAGAAAGGGGAGGTAGACCACCAGCTCTTTCTTCTGCAAAAAGCAGAGAGAGTAAATCCTCTTCCTGGCTTGAGTAAGCAATGCTCCCCTACAGCTCCTCTTCCTCGCTTGGGCCAGGGAGAGCTTCCTGACTGTTTCAATCTACTTTAAAACCACATCAATATGCAATGCTTGTACGATAGCCACCATTTTGGCGAATTCCAGGGACTGAACCAGGGACCTCCAGAACTAAAACCATGAGTCTCCATAGCTTTAGTTAGGGATCCAGGCTTAGTAGGTAAAAGCTGTAACAGAGACCCATAACCCCATGTGGGTCAGGCACTGAAGGATGGGGACAGACGGACAGACACGCACACACACAAAAAAGGGGGTTACATTTGCCATTAAGCCCAATTGCTACCCCAAGCTGCAGATTGGGGAATTCCTCAGGGACCAAGGGAGGGAGGAATTCTCCTTCCAGGATGCAGAGCAGTGTATTGTTCCATGGTGCCTCCCAAGCCTCAAGCAACGTCTACAGCACCAGTGTCCACCCATGCCACCACATAGGGTGAATGGCCAGTCAAACCACAGAGTGCCAGATCCACCTTCTCCACCCCCACATCCCTGGTTTCTGAAGTGCCCAGGGAGCAGGCACCCATTGCATGGGCTAGCCAAATCCCGCACTGGTCCAATCAGGGCAGACAAATATACCATGTGACCAATGTGTCTAATCAGACCAGCTGGAATTTTAGTTTGTGAATATCAAAAGCTCATGTCAAAGAGTCACGTCAAAACAGTTCAACAACAGTGAACAGCAAACAAGTCTATTGACACAGATCTGCTCCTGGACAATTCACAATCAGAAAAATGCTGCATTCGACAAATACTTTGTTTGCTACACATAGTTCACCCGGCTCTAGTTACAATGTATCATAAGGTCTTGATTATAGGAGGAGGCTGAGCACATGTTCATAAACAAAACATGACCTAGAGTGCAATCCTTGCAATGAGTCAAGCGAAGAGGGAAAATTATGAATCTCCAGCAAGGATGTATTGTAAATTCAAATGAATGTTCAGAACCTTTGTCATAATGCTCCCTGCTTACAAAGTGCAGTGGCCCAAAACGTAGCCAGATCCCAAACTAGTGCAAGGGACACTTCAGTGACCTGCCAGTTGCTGTGATGACTATAGCAACTAATACTTTGCATTGCTATAAGATTAATAAAGCATTGAGACAAATACAGCACCCCTGAATCGACCATCATCAGAAGGGACTGAACCTGTGACTTTTGAATCTAAAAGCATGAGCCTCTACTGCCAAGCTAAAAGCCAGCTCTCTTAGCCAAGACTGTAGCAAGCTGAGTCTCTCTCTATATGTGGACGAAACAGCAAGAGAGGACACAGAGCACCATCTCTGAGTGGATGTGGCTTACATACATTAATAAATTAAGCCCTGCAAAAGTCATGTGAAGTACTTTTCTCCAGACGGGGAAAACTGAGGCAGAGAATTAACTTGCCCAAACAGCACAGTAAATTTGCTGCACAGCCAGGAATGGAACCCAGCTCTGACACCCAGTCTCCCGCTCTTGTCAGCAGACAATGTTACCTAAATTTTCCAGGAGCGACTAGTGTTGTCAGTGCCTAACTTCAGATACTTTACAGGGTCCAATGTTAGAAAGAGCTGAACATCCCCTCTGAATAATCAGGTCCCTGTAGGTGTCAAATTGGGCACCCAAAATCACTAGCCACCCCTGAGACGCTAGATCTATATATCATTTACTACTTAGTTTAATAATCATTGCAGGCAGGGACCATCTTTTTAGTCTGTGCTTGTGCAGCATCCAGCACAGTGGGGTCCCTAGTGCTGGAGTGGGGATCGTAGGTGCTACAGTAATAATTGGGAAAAAACAAAGTTTTGTTCCAGTCACACCCAGTGGAGTTTCATGTGCAGGGAAACAGGAGTATCGGGGTTGCAATCTGTTGTAGGATCACAGAGCAGAGTTTTGCCCTCTGACAGAACGGTCATTGTTTTGACCCAAGTCAAGGGCCACATTCTGCAGAGTACTCAGAGTAGGGGAGCTACTATAAAGAACGGGACGGCTGTTTCGGTAACTTTGAGGTTAATCCATTTCTAGTGGCAAGAACAGATGCTTTCAAACAGCAGCAGCATTACTGCCGTAATCACAGCAACACCCTTTGCAACCGTGTCCCTGCTCCAATGAGGAAGGCTAGGAGACTCCATCTCTTTTGTAGCATCTCTTTCTCACACAAGTACTTCATTCCAGGACCCCATTTTAATAAAGGAGTGAGGTCTAGTAGCCACTGAGTTACGAATGTGATTTTAATAAAGATTTAGCCCTTTATCCACAGCGAGAAAAAAAAACCTCAATCAAAACGCCATGTAACGGTAATGCAATTACGACAACTTCCTTTGTGCTTGTTAGTAATTAGATGCATATGTGACTGTACCCCACCAGCAGTTCACTTCTCACCTCTCTGTGTACAGCGTAGTCCTGCTCTTATCCTTGGGATACGGCAATTGGTTATAATTCCACAAAAAATTGCATTCAGAAGGGCTGACCTACAACAGTCCCAAACTCATGCCAGTAAAACCCTTCTACCACACTATCAGATTCAGAGTTATACTGTATATTAGGGGCTTGAGTCTCCTTTCATTTATACCAACATAACACTTGACATCTGTGGACTCCCTTACCCAGTGTGAATGGGAATAAAATAGAATCCATCCCCTATAGCTGGAGGGTGTTGGGATAGTTACAGATAAGGCTCGCTAAAAGCTGCCATTAAAGGCCTTTTCAGATTATAGGCTTCCAAAATAGTGTGACCATATGTCCCGATTTTATAGGGACAGTCCTGATTTTTGGGTCTTTTTCTTATATAGGCGCCTATTACCCCGCACCCCCGTCCCGATTTTTCACACTTGTTGTCTGGTCACCCTATTCCAAAAACTTTCAACCTATTGGGATGAAATTTTCCAGCCCAGGTTTCTGGCCAATGGTGATTTTAAAACAAAACAAACCAAAGCAGCAAACCCAGTTCAGCCATTTGAGAAAAAGAGAGTAAAAACAAAAAACCCACCTTTTCCACTATTTAAAAGAAAATAAATTTTTTAACAGCTCGAATCCCTCAGTGGTTTGGGTGAGGAAGTCAGTCTTTAGGAAGGAGATCTGGTGGAAACTGAGTTTCATTTGGCCAAGTGATAACAGTTGAAAAATATGCAGCCACTGCATGCACTGCAGATTTTTTAACAACACTGTTTTGCAACATCTCCCAATTATTCATGTGATCAACTGGATGGGGAGGGGAAAAAACAAGGAGCCAAAGAGGTAGCACCAGTGGTTGAGGTAGGGCAGTGGAGCAGAGAATCCCTGCCTCACTCAGTGGGCTATTGTAAGGTGGAACAAAACCCTTTACATTTTTTTATTGTTTTAGGCTGCTTTTTTGTGTTAGCAAATAATGAATTCAAGTTTGCTTGCTTTTTTTTTTTTTTTTTTTTTTTTAAAACAGCAGGCAATTCCATACAAAATAACCAAGTTAAAAGAAGATTAAGGTTGCAAAGTGAAGCATTCAAATTGCAGGAAGTGTCCAAGTAAAGGCTGCAGAGAACCCTCAACTCTGCCTCTCGGTGCCGCTGTATGATCATATACTGTTATTGCCACAGAAGACCATCTCAGTCTGTGGGCTGGCTGGACACAACATACACTGAAAGAGGCAGGGTGAGATCCAGGTCTCATTCTGGGCCAAATACTATTTGCAATTGCACCTGTTGTAAATGTAGAGTAAATCCATTCAAGTCAGTGGATTTATTCCAAGTTTACACTGATGTATCTGAAATCAGAATTCGGTCTTCAGTGAATAGCCTTGACGGTGTACAGTGAATGAGATGAGGGCCCTCATTTAACAGCGAGGAGAACAGAATTTTAAAAATATATTTAATAAGTTAGTTTGGATTTTAACGTTGATTGCCAAGTAGTAATTTTTCTTTGTGCGCCCTTCCACTTCACTTTGCCTTGCCACAGGTTTGTTTTTTAAATGTCACACCCTTGCCTCATTTACTGTCAGGGCCGGCTCCAGCGTTTTTGCCACCCCAAGTGGCAGGAAAAAAAAAAAAAAAAAAAAAAAAGCCGCGATCTGCAGCAATTCGGCGGCAGCTTTACCGCCGCCGCTTCATTTTTCAGCGGCAATTCGGCGGCGGGTCCTTCCCTCTGAGAGGGACCGAGGGACCCGCTGCCGAATTGCCACCGAAGAGCCGGACGTGCTGCCCCTTTCCATTGGCTGCCCCAAGCACCTGCTTGCTGTGCTGGTGCCAGCCCTGTTTACTGTGCATGATCCATTCAACACGCTGAATGAGCCAGGGCCCTTCTGAAATAACATACTAGCATGTTAAAGACTATGCTGCACAAAGCCAGAGATTTGATTTAGTTGGGGATTGGTCCTGCTTTGAGCAGGGGGTTGGACTAGATGACCCCCTGAAGTTCCTTCCAACCCTGATATTCTATGATATTCTAGGATTTTGATAAGGTTGCACATGAAAACTTAGCCATGCTGTTTGCTGACTTTTGAATACTTCACTTAAAACCTTAATAGTCTTTTCATGTAGGTTTTTGGAGGTTGTTTTTTGCATGGAATATATATATCAGTGGTGAGTGAAGCAAAATTCAGAAACCTCTATGGCAAACAGAGCAGCCGTTTAACAGCTCAAAGCAATACTACAAGCAGTTTAGGAAAGGAAAAGAATAAGCCTGCCATACCCAACTGAAACTGCAGAACACCCGAGTTAGTATTTGTCACTAAGTAATATTAGTGTTGAACATAAGTTAGTGGTTGTGATAGGCTGTAACACAGCCTATGCTGTAACAAATGGGATGAATTTAAATGGGGAATTTCTCTTCCCCTGCCCCCTCCCCTGATCATATAGTGCAGACCCCATACGTAGAAGCATAATAGAATAACGCTTTGCCAAACAAAATCTGAGAACAGGTGCAGGCTGAAAGAGGTTTTTCTTTCTTTTAACATAATCAGTTCCTGTGGCTCTCTGTTAATACTAGCCTCATAAACAATGTGGGGAACATGGAATTCAAACCAAATGCTAGTGTTTAATTTCCAACATCAGGTACAGCACAGCTCATGTAAATGCCCCCACAAAGTGGATTTTGGCTCCTGAGCCCACAGGATGAAAACTCAGATGCAGAGCAAATACATAAACCAAAGTGTACTAAATTAAAGACATCAAATTCTCAGGCTGGCCTAATCCACAAGTTAGCAGTTGGTACCAAGCAGCTTGGCTTCTGGTTGCTTTCAGCTCATGAACTGGCATTCAGAGAGAAGCTAGGATGGATCCAAGTTCTTTTCCTACAGCATTTCCACCTTCCCATTAGGAAAGTCAGTTCTTCCACAGTCACCTTTGCAGGGCCGGCTCCAGGGTTTTGGCCGCCCCAAGCAGCAAAAAAAAAAAAAAAAAAAAAAAAGCCGCGATCGCTGATCTGCGGCGGGAATTCGGCGGGAGGTCCTTCGCTCTGAAGCGGAGTGAGGGACCATCCGCCGAATTGCCGCCAAATACCTGGACGTGCCGCCCTTCTCCGGAGCTGCCGCCCCAAGCACCTGCTTGACAAGCTGGTGCCTGGAGCCGGCCCTGCACCTTTGAGCTGAAAATCAAACTTCAGCCAAACTATATGGTCAGATCTACGAGCTGCTTTGAAAGCCTCACTGATGCCAATAACCACTCGGAATGGGCTCACAGATGTAATTAGAGAGTCTTTGATTGTTGCAAAGGGCTTTACCCAAGCAAATCGATATGTTGCTGTAGTTTTTGTAACAGCTTCCAACGGGTCTGCCCCTTGCAGATCTTCAGAAGAGATTTTAGCAGGCTTTTTAATTACACTAACAGAACCAAAATATTTGGGCTGTATAGTCGTTCAAAAATATATCTGTAGGGTTACAAGTCTAAGGGATTTGCACTTAGAGTTATAGAAAAGTACTGTTTGATATACATTACTGATTTACAGTAACGTGAGCCAACAAGACAGTGAGACAATGCATTGCAATTCAGATTAACCTGATTGGCTGCAATGCCATGCTGCATACTGCAATACGCTACTGTGAGACTATAGTTTGTTGCAAGTTATGTTAATTTACAGCAGCACGGGGCCAAATACTGCAACATCCTGGCAGACCAAATTGCCCCATATGTGCTCTCCCCCCCCCACCCCCCCGCACATGTTACAACACAAGGGAACCTTGCAAAAAATATGCTTGACTTCACATACCAAAACCAATTCTCATCTGTTCCAGATTCAACTAAGGCAGCCAATGCAGGACTGCGTATCATTTTGTGGCATACTTTAATGCAAAGGTGATACGCTTTCACTCAGCACTCTGCTGCCAAGAGTCAGCTTCCATCAGCATGTAACACAGAGGTTTCCCAGGTGCATGATAGACTTTAGAAGGATTGCCACAACTCACACTGGTTCTCATGCTTCTGTACCGCTTCCGCAGCTGGGAGAAATTCCCCTGTGCCATCCTCTTCCCTGGATCACTCCAGCCAGAGTCCTTCCCAGTCAGCACCTCCTGGTTTTTCTCCTCTTTCTCCACTGGATCTCTCTGCTTGACCTACTAACTGAAGCCTTCTGTGCATAGGTCAGATGGAAAGTAACTCCCAAAATAGAAACCACATCAAGAGACTGGGGAGGAAA
Organism: Malaclemys terrapin pileata; assembly: GCF_027887155.1. NCBI lineage: Eukaryota > Metazoa > Chordata > Testudines > Emydidae > Malaclemys > Malaclemys terrapin. The sequence continues at coordinate 18,021,729 of NC_071522.1, read as the reverse complement.
GAAAAAGAGGTTCCCCCACAAGTCCTCCAGTTTGCCAGGCACAGATGGAGGAAAGGGAACAAGGAGTATGCTGACACCTATTCTAGAAACAGTTTAATATATTAATTATACCATGGAATTTTTATATATATATTTATATAAAAATCACACATATACCCACACCCCCGTTAGGGCCTAGTGGCTTCCAGCCAACAATCTTATGACACCTGAATGAATTAACCCTCATAGCCATGCCTAGAGTGAAGGATTCCAATTGTATATATGGGATAACCAAGACTGAGGGGAAATCCTGATTCCCAGACTTCTGTGACAGCCACTGTGTTGGATATTTATGAGAGCCCATTATCCGCCAGATGGGCGGAAAAAAAGTGAAGTCTCGTTGATCACCTAGTTGACTGGATAAATGGCAAAAAAGACTCAAGTCAGTTTAGCTCTTGTGTGTGAAAATCCAAACTCCTTCGCCATTCACAAAAGCCAAGGTAATTTGGCCAACTAGGCATTGTCACAATGCCTCTTAGACAGCGCTTCATTTGTAATGAAAGAGGTGCTGGGGCCAGGGCTCAAGGAATTTTTTTTACTTACACAACGGATGCAGCAAGTCCAGAGGTCCGGGGCTAAGAACTGCCAAGCCTAGAGGTGCCAGGGCTCAACTCTGGCACAAATTAAACCCTGTTCTTAGACTTTAGCAGTACTGCATGTTAAAACAAAATACTGAGATTAGCAAAAAGAACAGGAGTACTTGTGGCACCTTAGAAACTAACAAATGTATTTGAGATTAGGTTAACCAAGGAATTTAACTCCCTCCTCATTAGTGTCTAGGTTAGTGGGGTTTTCCCATGTTGAAACACTGACGCCTAAGTGTATCAGATGTTCCCCCTATGTTGTCAGTGTCAGACAAGCGGACAGCTCAGTTCACAGGGTCCCTGCAGTGTCAGCCTTAAATTCGTTAAAACAACAGTGTAAAGATTCCCCCACAGTGACCGCCAACTAAGTAACGTTTGCCCAGAGATATGCTGTACTGGGTGACAAGAGCTCTCCAATCTCTGGGCAAACGTTACTTAGTTGGCCGTCACTGCGGCTTCCTTGAGGGGCTCAGCATCTAGTTTCAGAATCTAAATAAGACTCCAGGGGGCCATTTTATGAAGTGAGTGAGAGGGGAGTCCGTTCCTACTGCCCAAGCTGAAGTAAAGCCAGTGTGCTACCCCACAGATAACCAGATGCTTGGAGTGGACAATCACCTACCACCCCCATGGAGTGGAGCAGCCCGGTAGACATCCTGTATGCCCTGTTCTTATACCTCCCTCTCCCTGTTCGCAGAATCCAGCCCAGAGTTTCTTCACATGAGAAGAAACAATGAACCAAGTTCCTTCCTAGTGTAATGACATGGACTGCCATGGGTTTGGACCAGGGATGAACAATCATAGACACCCCAGGACCAAGTGAACTTCAATATTATATTATCTATTCAGTCCCCAAAAAGATGTCCACCACAGCAGGTGAAAATATCATACCAGCAACAGAGATACAAGTTATTTTGTACAGGTGTGTGTTTAGCAGCTATTTTAGGGTTACTGAAACATCATAATATCCTACACTATAGCCATTCTCAAAGTTATTAATTCTGCTGCTCCTGTAACTTGGTTATTTGTGTTTCCCTCTTATTATTGGCTCATAATTTCTATAGTATCCTTCTTGTGACATTCTTGTGACCCCATTCAGAAAGAAAGACACCAAGCCCAAGGTTCCTCTCTCCCTACCTGTGAAAGAACAACTCGAGGGCTGAAGCGCACAAGAATGGGACTCTGAAGATCTGGGTTCTACCCAAGGCCCTGCCACAGAGTCCCCAGGTGATCGTGTTACAAGGAAGGTTATGCAATCTCTATGCATGCCCAGTACTACTCACCTACTTCACAGCCATTAGGCAATAGTCAGTCTATTGTTTGTGACGTGCTTGGAGAGCCTGATGAAAGGCTAGCGCTGTAGAGAAGCATCAAGTATGAATATTGCAAAGAAATAACTCCTCAACCCAGTCTCCTGGAGGCAGGAGAAGCTAGGAACTGGTTACACACACACTGGAGCCCTGATTGTGCATAGCCAAGATTAGAACTGAATGTATATATTTCCATACGATAGCATGTAGCAGCCCCAGGGTACTTTACCAACATTAAAAAAAAAAAAAAAAGTATAGTTATTCAGCTATATTCCTTTGCCCCCAGCAAAACTGAGTCCTGTCTAGCTCCCTCAGAACACACACACCAGCTACAGTCTATATATGGGAAGAGTATATGCTCGGGGTCTGACTGATCGCCATTTTTGGGGTCGGGAAGGAATTTTCCTCCAGGGCAGATTGGCCGAGCCTCTGGAGGTTTTTCGCCTTCCTCCGCAGCATGGGGCAGGGATCTCTAGCAGGAGGGTCTCTGCCGATTGAAGTCACCTAAAACAGGATTGGGGACTTCAACAGCAGAGTCCAGGGAAGGGGTAGGGACGGTTTTATGGCCTGCAGCATGCAGGGGGTCAGACTAGATGATCATAATGGTCCCTTCTGACCTTAAAGTCTATGAGTCTATGAGTCTATGAGCCTATAGATTATCTGTTCGTCTCTCCCTCAAAGAGTTTGCTGCAGGGGTAGAATACTAGGAGTTTTGAAAGCTGGCTGTTAGGATATTCAAACTGACCTTCCCAAACCTTTTCAACTAATGCCCCATGGCTTCAGTCAATAGTTTATGGGACATGCAGGGCTGGCATTAGCAGCTAGCAAGCAGGGCAATTGCCTGGGTCCCCACATAACAGTTTGCAGGCCTCCTGTCATATGATTGGGCTCTAGCTCCTAAGTTTCTTCCCTATGCCCCAGCAAGTCTAATGCTGACCCTGGGGACATGGAAAAGAGATCTGCCTATCCCAAACATCACACAGCTGCCTCCGATAGATGCCTCAACATCATCCATCCTGTGGGCCTCTGCGGAAAAAGTCCTTCTTGAAGGAAAATAATTGTTTCCCTTCATTTTTAAAGCTGGGGGATGTTTGACATCTCTGAAAAGTAGGCTCAAAAGGTGTTTCACATTAGGCACCCAAAAATCAGTGGCCACTTTCAGATATTCAAGCCTAAAACCACTGCACAAGTTACACCTTCATCTAGTTCTATTCCTTTGCTTCTATGTGTATATTCATTTTAATAGTAGAAAAAAATTAATACCAATCAAACCAGAACTTCTCACGTACATTATTCAATTTCAAAAGTTGTGACCAGGAGGGCTAATTTCTTCCTACTATGATGAAAAAAATGATAAGGGACAGTCAGGGACAGTCCTAGACCAAATGGCGCCCCAGGCAAGGGTCCTCCCTCCCCCCCCCCATTTGTTAAACTTTTGAATACCTTATTTTTATTGCATTTGTAGCCCTTTTCATGATTTCAATGCACAATTTGCATGCATGATTTATCTGCCATACAAGATGATAAATTTGCATGCTAGGATCTGTAAATCTCCAAGTCTGTGCCCCCCGGGCCTGGCATCCCAGGCAGTCACCTGTCCCTATAGCTGGCCCTGGGGGGAAGTGTTTTTACTGCTACTCTAAGGCCTGGTCCCCACTAAGACCCCACTTTGGACTAAGGTACGCAAATTCAGCTACGTTAATAACGTAGCTGAATTCGAAGTACCTTAGTCCGAACTTACCGCGGTCCAGACGTGGCAGGAAGGCTCCCCCGTCGATGCCGCGTACTCCTCTCGGCGAGCTGGAGTACCGGCGTCGATGGCGAGCACTTCCGGGATTGATCCGGGATCGATTTATCGCGTCTTAACCAGACGCGATAAATCGATCCCAGAACATCGATTGCCTGCCACCGGACCCTCTGGTAAGTGAAGACGTACCCTTAGGTGCTATGGTAATACAAACAACCACAACCATCATCTTCAGTTTATAGTAGCACCTAAAGGCCCTAAATCAGATGATGGCTCCACTGTGCAAGGCATTGTGTAAATTTGTAGTAAAAGATAGTTCCTGCTGATTAGATCAGATTTGAGATTTTAGAGATAACTAGGCCTTGGTTGCTAGCTTTAGGTGTTGTAAAATTTTGTGCTGTGTATTGATAGTTAGACGCTTCATACGATCCATATACACACTGCCTAGCACCTTTATCCCAGAAGCTCAACCCAAACATCAGGCCTGAGCAGAAGAGGCACTAAGCGCCATCCACTCACGTAAAAGTGAGAGTTGGAGGATTTCATCACCTCTCATGAGGAAGGCCCTTAATTGTCACAACACCCTGTGCATGAGGTAAGGGCTATTTGACAGATGGGGAAAACAGAGGAACAAAAAGGTTGAAGTGTCTTTACCAAGACACACAATGTGTCTAGAGCTTGGACTAGAACCCAGGAGTCCCAGAATCCGGTGTCCTACTCTAACCACTAAAACCGACCACCAACTAATAAACCATACTCACTTAAGACGCCCTTCCATTGCCTATTCTGAAAGGATAGTTAGACCCAAAGAGACATCTTTTATCTTTTCAAGTTGCAGTGGGGGAGGTCCAGGTTGGATATCAGGAAAAACTATTTCACTAGGAGGGTGGTGAAACACTGGAATGCGTTACCTAGGGAGGTGGTGGAGTCTCCTTCCTTGGAGGTTTTTAAGGCCCGGCTTGACAAAGCCCTGGCTGGGATGATTTAGCTGGGAATTGGTCCTGCTTTGAGCAGGGGGTTGGACTAGATGACCTCTTGAGGTCCCTTCCAACTCTGATATTCTATGATTCTATGATTCTATGATTTTTTTCTTTGCCCTAGCAAGGCCCAACTGAACAGATTACGTACATGCCTGAGTGCTTTATTGAAGAGGGATAGACTTGGACAAATGCTTGAATGGCTGTCGAACTGGAACCTAAATATAGCTTTTCTCCCATGCACTTTTGCACACATCTAATCCTGGAGCAATGCATCAGTCACATTATTTAACGTTGTACTGTTCTTTATTTTAGGCTAGGATCTAGTGACTCAGCACTACTCTTATCACTGCTGTTTTTAAATCTCTAATGCCATTTGTTAGTATTTGTAGGCTTCAAATACCAACAAATGCAGTTTTCAGAAAACGAACAAATAAAGGTGATTGAAAAGGCAAGACAGGCCTATTATTTTTGTTCAGAAAAGCAGGAGTGCCCCATCTCCTCCCCCCCCTGCCCATACGTGTTTCTGCTGCTCCAACGCCTTTTCCTTAGTGCTGGAGAATGAAATGTACACGGAAGGAAGTTATTCATCAAACAATTAGAAAGCCAAGACAGTAGGAGTTTTCCTAAATGAACATGATTTAGTGGAATAACAAAAGGAAAAACAATGTCTGGAATTTCAATGCCTTCCTACATGTCCATGCTCTTGCAGTTACATTTGTTAGACCATTTTAGTCATCTTCCACTTAACAAAGCCCCAGCACGGAATACAAAAGTCAGAGGAAGGCTAAAGCTGCCATGTTATATTGTACTTATACAGGAAACTACCGTAGCATAGGCAGGGCCGGTGCTACCATTTAGGCAAACTAGGCCGTTGCCTAGGGCGTCAAGATTTGGCGCCAAAAAGCGGTGCCCCCAATTTTTTTTTTTTTTTTTTTTTACAGCGTTCCTATGCCTCCTCCCCACTCCACTTCTCCCACCTCCCAGGCTTGCGGCGCCAATCAGCTGTTTGGTGCCGGAAGCCTGGGAGGGGAGGAGAATTAGAGCGGGGGCGGCGTGCTCAGGGAGGAGGCGAAGCAGAGGTGAGCTGGGGTGGGGAGCTGCCGCACGGCTCCCCGGGAGGAGAGAGCTGCCGCGGGGGGAGCGCCTCAGGGCAGGGGGGGCGGGGAGCTGCTGCAGGGCTGGGGGGGGCGCGCGCAAGGTGGACTTTTCGCCTAGGGCGCAAAACTTCCTTGCACCGGTCCTGAGCACAGGAGGGTTCAATTGCTTGGCAATAAGCTAAAGGTCCCTTTTACCGCTTGGTTATTTGTTTAAATATAAACCAAGTAGTTTGTGGCCAACAGCTCTTGCCACATGATGGATATTTGCCACCTCCTGAGAGATACAGTCCCCGTGATCTGCAGTTGCTCAGCACAAGGCTCTTGGGGGCTATACTCCAGTCCCTGAGTGGCTGTGCATTCAGACTACAAACATATCACCACAAATGTAGCAGTCTTAGTAGAGACCCCGACTGCTGAATGACTTGAGGGTCTCAGACAACACAGCAATGGAGACACTATAAAAACCCAGATAGATGGGTTGACAGTCAGGAATGAACCTACATCACAAGTCCCCACAACATGTTGATCCACTAGACCACAGCTATCCCAACCTAAATTTCACATTAAGAAATCATCTCCCAAAACAACCCCAACAACATTAGAAATCATTGGAATTTTTCCCACTGGAAAAGGTAGTTTTGTCTGACATTGTACTATGGAAAGCATCTGCTCAATTTCAACAAGAGAGTTATTTTCCAAAGGGAGATGCTAAATGAGAAGTCTAATTTCAAAATGTCGAGGGGAAAAAAAAACATTTTTTTTTCAATCAAAATGAATTCACATTTCAGATTTGAAACTTTTTTAATGCATGAAATGGTTTGATATTGTGACTCTTCGTTCCTATTTCCAACAGGAACTAGTTTTGAAGTGTAAAAGTTTCTCATTGGATGAATACTCCATTTCTGAAACAGTCCCACATAACATTATTGAGAAACATTTATATTAGTTCTATGCAGTGTAGTTACAGTCGTGTTGGTCCTACGATATTAGAGAGTCATGTTGTGGAGCAACAACATGTCTCTTGCATTAGTTCCCTAATTTTATATTATATTAGTCCTGTAATTTTACATTTACAAACACAGAGTAAGACATGTTCCCTGCCCTGACATGCTTACAGTCATGTGTGTTAACACTTTTTTTGGGGGGGAGGAGGGCACTGATGTAAACCTATAATATCGAGACACTGTTGCAGTCTACTCTGCTTTAAAACCAGGATAAAAGACACTGGTATGAGCTCCTTTCTACACCAGTGTTAACTCATCCACTAGGCAGGGATCGGCAACCTATCAGAAGTGGTGTGCCGCGTCTTCATTAATTCACTCTGATTTAAGGTTTTGCGTGCCAGTAATACATTTTAATGTTTATAGAAGGTCTCTTTCTATAAGTCTGTAATATATAACTAAACTATAGTTGTATGTAAAGTAAATAAGGTTTTTAAAATGTTTAAGAAGCTTCATTTAAAATTAAATTAAAATACAGAGTCCCCGGACCAGTGGCCAGAACCCAGGCAGTGTGAACGCCACTGAAAAATCAGCTCGCGTGCCGCCTTCGGCACGTGTGCCATAGGTTGCCTACCCCGGTCTAGGGATTTGCACTGGCACAGCAAAGAGAAAAACAGGGTTTACAAATGCTGAATGTTTACCACTCATGCTCTGATTTTAAGGGGTCAATAGATACAACAGTGAATTTTAAAAAGTGATTTAAGATCAAGATACTTTTGAAAGACTCCTAAGCCACTTTGTGTTACTGTACAGAGCTACTCATTCATTTGAACAGCTGTTTTACTTCTAGAGAAGTTCGGGGAGAAAGGGGGAGGGGGACACAGATCTAAATTGTTTTCTCTGTTAAAGCAGCAAGACGTAATAAATTAAGGGTGATTTACATTAAATTTGTGTGAAACCGATTTTACCGGAGACCTGTTCCCTTTTGAACACTGTAGCCCGGTTCCCTTTTGAACGCTGTAGCCCTTGTATAAAACCTGTAATTAGGTTTTTTCTTTGTTGAGCTGAACAACCTTTAGTTGCATTCCCTGGACTATAATGGTTCCCTCTACTGGCATAGCATGTTACATTTCAGTCATTTTCAAAGCTAAGGCTCTGTGTAGCCTAGTGGATGTAGTCTGGTGATATCAGAAGATTGTGGTTGGTTCCAAACCCTTTTGGGGTTATGTTTTCATTCAGAATTCCCCAATACCTGGTTTGAGGAAGACAGGGAGTCTTATTGACAGTGATCAAGTCCTCAATTTAATTAGTGCTTCCTAAACAAAGGCTAATGGATTCCAACAGATATGACATTTCTTAGGTTGCATACAAATGCACAATGCGCTTTTGCAGGACAGGATGAGGCAAGTTAGCCCTAGAGACTCTCCTGTTTTCCTTGGCCATTTAAAGCAGGTCTCTTTGGGCAGTTTAGCAGGGCTGATTTTAACAAGAACTTGGCTTTTCTGGTTCATGTTGAATGATGTCGATCAGATCACCTAAACGCTCAGCTTCTCGGGTCTCCAGTGACTCGGAGAGGAACCTCGCGGGCTCCCTCTGGGATGGACTGCCTCCTACTGGCTAGTCCGAGGGGGGAAAGGCTTTTTAACACAAGAGTTTCTACTCCCAATTCATCAGCATGCTGGGGAAGACACCAAAAGCAGCAATTTCTAAATGACCAGCGGGAGAGGAGATCATCCCTTATGTACAGCCATAGAAAGGCTGAAGTCACTTGTGCACGCGTTATAAAAGTCTGCGCTTCCCCACCGTGGTGGTTACAGTTACTGGGGAAAGTTTCCATTCAACGGGGCTCACATTTCACTGGGCGAGATAAGGGGGCTGCTACAGCCCTGCTGCTAAGTAGGGGACAAGGCAAAAGCCACTGGAAGAGACGGACTGGATCTGGATTTACTCACCGGCGGTTGGCGAATCCGCTGCCCGGAGACCCTGAGCTCTGCTCGGGGTAGTTGTGCTGTAGAGTTGAGGCTGGGAATTGATAGAGGAAACCGGTCCCTACAGTACATCCATAGAAACAGCAGAACCAGAGCGAGAAAAGAGCCTGGTTCATCTTTACAGCTACAAATACTTTTGCTGACACCAAACTGCACCAAGAGGCTGCCTGGGAGTCACCGTGACATGCGACTAGACGCGAGGGGGGCCCGTGAGAGTTTGGGATTAGAAGGACAGGAGCTCCCTGCAGGGCACCGATTGCTGTCCGCTCCTGGCTTTGAAAGGGAAGGCAAGTCCTCTCCGCAAGCTAAGCCCTGGCTTCTGCTCCCATAGCAAGGGGGACCCCGTGTCCGGCGCTGGCTCTCTGAGCCCGGGGCGCACACGCAGCTCCGGATGCCTTTTCAAATTTGGTGAGGTTGGTTCAGTTCCGTCAAAGGGGGCGTGGGGTTTCTCCATTAACCCTTCGAAGACGTGGCCAGAGACCCCCACTGCTCCGGCGCTTCCCGTGTGAGAGAGGGCTGCAGGGCTTCACACGTGCTGCGGATCACTGTGAAATTGAGCCTTGCAAGGGAGAGAGAGAACAGATGGATCCACTTGCAGCCAGAGGGGAAAGTAAGCCGGTACCGGCCGGTATGGAGGACCGGTAAGAAAAGGAGACTGGCTGAGGGAGGGAGAAGCCTGCCCCCTGCATAAGAAAGGTTTAAACTCAGCTGTTCCCTGCGCCCTGGGGGTTAGGAGCAGTTTCTGGCATGCTTGTTAATTTCACTCACAGTTGCTGGGGGGAGGGAACCCTGTGTGTGACCATGGCAGGGGCAGTTCTTTTCTGCCCCCAGGATGAGGGGATCTCCTATACACAAAAAATACAATCAAAATCAGGAACCGTTTCTAAGTTCAAATCTATCCTATTCCCTCCCCAGCAGAGGATCATGGTTGTGATGTCCAAACTGCTTGCAGATCCTCTTTGAAATGTTACTGTTTAAAAAAAAAAAATACAAAAAAAACATGGAGAACATGGTGGGAAGATGTGTCATGATGATCAGGGTTTATTTTGGGCAAAGCAATTTTGCTAAAGCAACTAAAGATTCACAGGGAAAGCAAATACCCCCATAAACAAAACCACACAGAGATTGGAGGGGAAAACTGGATATTCAGGGAAATTATTGTGCCTCCTTTGAAAGAAATAGTAGTTTTCATTCCACCCTCTTTATATATTGATTTAAACACCTGAAATGTCCTTAGGACATAGAGCGCAATCTCAGATCTCTTTTTGTTTTGTCCTGCCTGCAGAGTGCAGAGGCTGAAATTGACAAAACTTTCTCTAAATATCTTGTATATTTCATGAAGGCTATTCCAGTTGTCCTTCATTCACCCCTGCCTTCCCCTACTACTAGCCACCCACTGGTGTGCCCCCTGCAATCTTTTATGTGCCTGGAAGGGAGATTAAAAAATCCTTGATATCTGACTTGCTAGGAAATAGGGAGGATCTAGGGAAAGCGGGGCACTGATGGGCATGGTGCAATGCAGTCCCTTGCCCCCCTGGCTCCCTCCCTGGCTGGCTGGCTATGTTTTTTGCCTTGGTTACTTACTCCTTGGCAGACCCAGCCCAGCGGCATCTGCTGGCTCTCTGCAGGCAGCAGCAGCCCACAGGGGCTGGTTGCTGGGGTCGCTGTGGGTCGGCGGCAGGGTGCAGCTGCATTGTTTGTGACACATTCATACACATACATACTGTATGTATTACTATCCTGTGGGGAGAGCGCTGGTGCCCTTTTGAGGGGTGGGGGGACAGGGGAGACAGTATTTCTGCTGCTCACACTTCAGGAACTTCTGTAAGAGGCAAGGTCTGGCTGGGCACTGCCAGCGCATTTGTGGGCATCCAGCTTTTGGGTTGCTGCTTAATGGTGTCCCCAGGAAAACTTCCAGCCTCAGCAGCTGCTGTTCTCTCTTCCAGGCTGTGGGAGGGAGCCGCCCGGGAGACAGGGGAGGAGACGGAGGTCTGGGGGGCATGCGGCAGCAACAACACAAGCAATAGGGGGGTGGCAGGTGGGTGCTGCAGCTCCAACGGGAACCACTACCCACAGCAAAGCCATCCCAGCCCCCGGCTCAGTCCTGGCACATGGAAGGTGTGAGTGGGCCAGCCCAGCGGGGGCAAGAAAGGGGCATCCATGGGAAGGACTGGATGGAGCAAAGCATCCTTATAGCAACTCCCACACTGGGCCATACAGCTGCTCTGGCTGCTCTCTCTGTTGTCGTGCCATGCCTCGAGATGAATGTGCTGCACGTCGGTCCTTTCCAAGCCACAATTTCACATATGGCATGGGATTCCACTGAGTATAAGGAGATCCCACACATGAAATGAATAGCAAGTCCGCCACATGACGAGTGGTAAGTGCAGTCCGTTTCACTGTAATGATGTTGTTCATCGCACTGAATCCCCTTTCGCAGTCAGCATCGCTTGCAGCAAGGGTGTCCACCGCAAGGACGAGTTTTTTAAGTTTACCAGGAATGTTTTTTCCTCCAAAAGCCTTGAATTCAACAAATCCCTCAGTTGATCAGCCAATGCTCTTCTTTCCTTTTCTCCGAAATGGGGATTCTCTGGATTCTCTTGCCATTTTTCGGGATTCAAAACTGACAAATTGTTAATTAAGTTCTTATTATTGGAAGACCTTTCTTCACGTGTGTTTTGATCGGCTTTGTTTGAGGCAGTTGTAAATAGCAAGCCCACGTGATTACCATGTGGGGGTACCGTATGGCACTCAAAAGCTAACTTTGGAACAGCCATATGAATGTCTTCCTGGGAAAACAAAATCTTCGTGTCTTGCTTCGCAGATCTAAATCTACTCTGATCCAGGTATATTCTAAATGTATATGTACAGTATGGATGGATCTCTCAAAAAAGATAGACTCATAGACTCTAAGGTCAGAAGGGACCATTATGATCATCTAGTCTAGCTCTTCAGTGTAGGAGTTGGACCAACAAACAGCCCCCTGGGGAAGGACGGACTCCATTAAGCAGCACACATTAAGCAGAAGTTCCTGAGGTGTGTTAGCCCAGAAACACTTGTCTCCCCACCCCCACCCCTTAAAAGGGCACTGGCACCTTCCCCACAGGACAGTAATACATACAGTATGTATGTGTATGAATGTGTGTATCACAAACAATGCAGTTGCAGCCTGGGAGTTGACACATGTTGCAAGAAACCATTCAAAATGAAGTGGGCAATTGATACCCCTGCAGTCATAGGGCACAGGAGAGTTAGTGGGTTACAGATTATTGTAATGAGACCTAAAACTAGGGTCCATGATTTCTGGTCTCTAGCAGAGTTATATACTTAAGCTCTTAGGCTCGTCTTTTGAAGGTAGGGTGACCATATGTCCCGATTTTATAGGGACAGTCCCGATTTTTGGGTCTTTTTCTTATATAGGCTCCTATTATTCCTCACCCCCTGTCCCGATTTTTCACATTTGCTGTCTGGTCACCCTATTTGAAGGTGTTGTGCAGGTTTCCTTTCAGGACCAGGACTGAGAGAAGACGAGCACTCTGGAGCTCGAAAGCTTGTCTCTTTGACCAAATAGCAGTGGCTCCAATAAAATATATTACCTCCCCTGCCTTGTTTCTCTACATTTAGGAAGAAACTTCTGTTATGGGTAAATTGTTCCATAGTTGTCCACTACAGGAATCCAGCCACCTTTGTTTGAACTATGTGATACCAGCCCCTGTCAGAGAGGATCCTGAACTAGAAAGATGACTGGTCTCATTGGGTGTGGCTATTTCAGTGTTCCCATTCTTTTAAAATAAGATTACCTGCTGTGTTACTGTACTAAACTTCCTTATAATACTGCAGTGCTATATTGCATACTTCTCGCTCATTAATATTAAGATTCTTTATACCTGAAGGTAAATATCCAATGGCTGGAAACTGAAATTGGACAAATTCAGACTACAAATAAAGCATATGTTTTTAACACTGAATGTAATTAAACATTGGAATAATTTACCTAGGGATGTTGCGTATTCTGTCACTTGAAATCTTTAAATTCAAGACTGGTGGTTTTTCTAAAAAATCTGCTCTAGTTCAACCAGAAGTTATGGGCTTGATGCAGGAATCACTGGGTGAAGACTAGATCATCATGGTCCCTTCTGATCTTAAAAATGTATTACATATAGACTTTGGCACTGATTTGGTTACTATTTTTTCAGGTCAATAAATCATACTGCAGACTGAAGTCAGTATCTGCTTAGCATCTACTACTGAATTTCTTATGATCAATTGAAACAATGCTGTCCAGAGAACTAAACTTGGGAACATTAGCTTAATGGTGGATACATGGGCAAGATTGTATTTTGCAACCCATCAGAATCACCATACATTACTCTTGGCTGCCATAATTAACTCTTTCCATGAATGAGCAAGTCCTCAAAGTGGCTTTGGAAGTTTATGTTTTGATAGAAGAGGTGTATTGGCCACAGGTAAACTATTTAGGCTGCTAGAAACAAATTAACAACCATTTAAAAAAACTGGCTTTACTGTTCACGAAAGATACCAGATTGACTGCTCTTGAATTTGAAGTTTCGAGGGCCTGACTGTCCTTTCATTTATACCAGCTATAGACATTTAGGAGCTGTAGACAGTTCTGGTCATTTCCAAATCAAACAACACAGTATTCAGGGTGGAGGTGTTTTGTTGCTTTATATAAATGAACGATCATCTCATTATTTTATATTCCATTGTTTATACAGTCTAACATTTACCTTGTCTTTTTCACATCAGCGCTATACTATGAGTAGGTGTTTTCATTCCACTAGTCACAAATAAACTTAATTCTCTTTTCCAAGTAGTCAGACATCAGCAATGTGGATAAATAGTTCCTTCCAATATGCACTTGTCAACACTGAACTTCATCTGCCATTGTGTTGTCCACTCATCTAGCTTTGTTAGATCTCTGTGGAGTTCCTCACATTCTTCTAGTCTTTACTATACTAAACAATTGTTTGTCATCTGCATATTTGGCCACCTCAGTCTTCACTGACTTTTCAAGATCATGAATGAATATATTAAACACTGGTCTTAGTACAGGACCTTAGGACATCCCCTCTCCTTGCTGTGCCATGATAAGTATTCCAGAAGGCAGGAGTCTGGCAAATTATGACATTAGCCCTCTGCAGTAAGCTAATATTAATCTCCATTTTTCCGATTGAGAAACTGAGACAGAGAAGTCAAGTGACTTTGCCCAAGGTCACCAAGAGTTAGAGGCAGAACGAAGAGTAGAACTTGGATGGCCTGACTCCTATTATTCTTGCACTAATCTTTAAATTATACTTGCCCTCTTTGCTGTGTGGCTGATCTAAGATGAGACTGAAGAATTAACTTCCAGGGTGTTTTTGGAAAGAAGGAGAAAGAGTAATATCATCTACTGTATGGGGAGAATTAAATATGACATTTCATGTTTAGTCCTTTGGATATGCGTAATGTAATCACACACAATAGCAGTAATAAATGAATATTTTTTCTCCCCATGGTGCTGACGAGTGCTACATACCCTAACCATTTCTCAAAACTATGTTGATAAATTGGAAACACAGTGATGGAGGCAATGCAGACAGCCAACAAAAATATAATTCATTCCATTTATCAGGGAGACTAACTTTGAGGAGAGAAGCCCTGAAATATGAACAGCCCTGTTCTTACAAACCAGACACACTTTATATTACAAGAGATAAAGCTACACATTTTTGAAAAGAGTATTAAACATATAGATGAAACAGATGCTTATGCAACCAGGGCTACATATATTTTTTGGGGAAATATTTAACTACCTCTGTTCAAGAAGAGGAGGGTGATGCATACAGGAAAAAATAGTACAGAAGACTGAGAGAAGAACAGTCAGAACAGAATGGAAGAAAAGGCCAGATTCTGAACTCATTGTCCCCTCCAAGTCTATTGACTTCAATGGGGTTATTCCTCATTTACAATGCCGTGAGAGCAGAATATGGCCCCAGAATTTCAGCAGTTACACACAGATCTTTTCTATCTTTCCTATGATTGTAAAAGTCACTAACTACTTGGGGGTCAGCTGAATTTCGCTGGAGACCATGGAAAGCATTGTGAATAAGCTTTATAGTGGCTGCCCCTTGGATCGCGTCAGTGAGTTTTTCCATGTAGATACTAGAAAGAGAGCAAAGCAAAAAACAGCCTTGATAAAACCTTATGGAGATTTAAATTATGAAGTGTCCTTTTGAAGTTAGAAAGAAGTCAGATAAGAAGCCAATCTAAAAATGAGAATGCTTGGAATAAAGCCCTTCCAGATGATATCATTAAATGACAAAAATGGTCCACTCAAGTATCATCTGACAGTTAAAGTAGATAGATGAAGGTTTGGTAGCAATAAGATCTTAGGAAGATCTCTATGGTAAATTAGGCTGCAAGATTACCAGGGTTATTACAGTGCACTTAGTGTAGTGTGTTATTTCCTACTACTCTTAGTGTACATAGCATATTGTGGCCTTGATCTTGAAGTCATTACTCAGGCAAAACTCTTATTGACCTCATTGGGGAGTTCTGCTTGAATGAAGAGTTTCATGTCAGGCCTTCTATCCAAGCAATCTATACAACAGGATTGTCACTCTGTCCACGTGTCACTTTGAAGCCTAGAATATCTATTGAGTCAGTCTGAAGCAAAGGAAACATCTACAAGCATGGATGAGAGCTTCTTTTTATTTTATTTTTTTAGAATATTACCAGGTTCAATCTTCACTGGGATTCGCCATCTGTTGCCATCCAATTTTTATGTTCTCAGCCATTTTCACTTCAAAAAGTACACCCGTGCAAGAGCTACCAATAGTAAAGGTAAAAAACTGGACAACAAGATTCATGCTGAAGCATAATTCAGCAAATGGAATACTGGCTGGCTCAAGAGATCAAGGGGATGTTTGTTAACAGCCAACCCATGTGATTTTTTAGGACAATATCGGTGTGCAGTTGAATTTATATGACTTCTTAGTATTTTTGTGCCATGCAAAGAATCATTTATACCATTTTCCAAATGGGATAACTTTTCCCAGAGTGCAGCAATTAGAAATAATCTGAATTCTCTAGTGCCAATGTATTTGGCCTTTGGCTTTATACTTTATTACATATCCCAGATAAGAACCACATGCCCTGTCATCAGTTATTCATTAAATAATATTATTATTTAATTGTGAAGTTCTGACCATGTGGTTAGTGTTGTGCAAGGCACAAACACGAAACTTGTAAACTCTCCAAGGCATGGACAGTCTAGAAGATGTACAAATAAGACAAAGTGCCTTAGAAAATCTTAAGGAAATACATAGATAATGCATTAGACTGGGACTGTCAAAGGGGCCAAAGGGAATTCGGCACACAAATTCATTTGGAGGCTGAGTGCCTAACTCCTGTAGGCTCCTTGAAAGTCCCAGTTTTAATCATTAGCGTTTTCTCTTTGTGGGCCTTGCAGAAGTAGTTTTGTTGTTATTGGGCAGGGATTTGAATGAGGGAAGTATGGAGACCAGCCACCTGTCCCTCAAAGACTCCAGCACCAAACTCCTTCACCTACCTACAGGCTCTTTCCCTCCTTCCTCCCCTGAGTTCCTGACGTTCCTTCCTGTCTTCCCTGAAAGCTGGTTTCCTCCCACAGCACTACCCATTTGCCAGCTGGTCCTTTCCTACGGCAGACTCCAATCCCACATAGATGAGCCTATCTTCCTTCCACCATATGTCCTAGGCTCCAGCCACCCCCGTTTTCTCTCCATCTCCTGCTGTCAAACACCCAGCCTCCATCCCCCACACAGTGGCTATGAGCATTCGTGTGTGTTCTTGACAAACACAGCCAGCCGCTAGTCAAACATCATGCTCCCATTCCCCATGCAATTCTATCTCGCTGAGGCCTAAGACATTTGTTCTCCTTCATTCACAGGACCTTTTTGGTAACTTATTCCATATGGATTTTGAAACCATTTAGCCAGAGCTTCTCCCCCCACCTCCTTTCCCATGCTCCTAATTTTCAAATTAAGCTCTCTTGTTTTCATGGCCTTTGTCTGAATCAATTTGATTAATCCTGATTAATCCTCTTCGTTATTCTAAAACCACTGGCTGAGTCACAGCAAGATCTCATTTCAAACAAGAATATGCCAAATCTCCCCAGTCTAGCTTCATAACTTATAGCTGAAAGACCTGGTATTATTCTCATTCTCTCTGCTTTATCCCCTCAAGGGCAATTGTAACCCTCTAAGACACAGGGGTTGGTCCCATACACAGTACTCTGAATGAGAGCTCACCAGTGTCTTATGGAATAATACCACCTCATTTGATTTATATTCTGTTCCTAGGAGTAATGCAATCCAGCATCCTGTTCAGTTTTTTCACTACAGCTGTGCATTAGGCTGAAAGCTTTGGAGATTTTTTTAAAAGAATATTTTTCCAGATTTATTAATTTACCTTTATATGCATTTGACTGCATTGACCCTTTGTAGAGCAGGCATTTAACTAATCCCTGTTTAATGCTGTGTGCATCATATCTCACTATCTGGCTCTCCAGCTTCCATATTATAAACCTCCCTTTCTTTAACACTATCCAGATAATACATGGAAGCGATAAAATGACAATTGAGGTGCCAAATACAGTAAGAGTCATTGGAGGTATTAAGTACTACACCTATTATAACACAACTGGAGCCAGGTATTTCTCAAGTTACATATACAGTATTAGTAACACCTTGATTACTGTTCAGTTAATCCCCACCCTGCTCTCAAACACAGCCTACACAATTGGTCAGTGTCCAGAACAGGGGTGGGCAAAATACAGCCTGCAGGCCAGATCCGGCCCATCTAACATTTCTGTCCGGCCTCCTTTGCCCCCTCGCAATCTCCGGGCTGCTAAAAGTCCCGCAGCACAGCGGGGCGCTCAGGCTGCCTGCCTGCCGTGGCCCCACGCCACTCCCAGAAGCGGCTGGCTGCTGTTGGCACATCTCTGGGCACCCCTGGCGGGGGGGAGGCGGCTCCATGCACTGCTCCTGCCCCATCCTCATAGCTCCCATCGGCCAGAAACTGGCCAATGGGAGCTGCGGGGGCGCTGCTTGAAGACAGGGGCAGTGCACAGAGACCCGCTGCCCTCCTCCCCCCAAGAGGCACGCAGAGACATGCCAGCAGCAGCCAGCCGCTTCCGGGAGCGGCGTGGGGCCACGGCAGGCAGGCAGCCTGCATCAGCCCTGCTGCACCGCCAGCTGGGAGCCACCTGTAGTAAGTGCCTCACAGCCAGAGCCTGCACCTCGCACCCCAACCTGCTGCCCCAGGTCAGAATCCCCTCCTGCACCCAAATCCCCTGTCCCAGCCCGGAGCCCCCTCCTGCACCAAACTCCCTCCCAGAGGCCACACCTTCACCCTCTCCTGGACCCCAACACTCTGCACCAGCCTGGAGCCCCCTCCTGCACCCAAACTCCCTCCCAGACCCTGCACCCCCTCCATTAATATAGTAGAAATGTGCGGCCCATGACAACTTACCAAAATTTGTGGAGCGGCCCCTGTGCAAAAATTATTGCCCACCCCTGGTCCAGGACATTTTCCCCACCTACTGACCTGCCCCTTGGGGTTCTGCTTTTTATTTTTTCTTGATTTAAGGAACACCAAGCAAACCTTGGTCTGAGCATCCTGTCCCCAAACTGATTGCTTCCAGGACTTCTCTCTGCAGAATGCAGATCCTCCTCTCCATCTCCCTATTCTCTCCATTTCCAAAGGCAAAGTTAAGATTGTGGCATGTGGGTTTTTTTTGTTTTTTTTTTGTTTTTTTTTTTTGTGGTGTATAGTGTGGCGCAGCATAGGGTATATACAAGTTGTGTGGGAAGTCTCAACTTTTTATTTCCTTGATTTTTAGGTTTTGTGTTAGATATGGGGTCACCTTAACCGACACACCATCGCATTTGCCTGCAGCAGCTAAAACACAAATTTCTATGAATGAACCTACTTAATAAATCTGTCATTTTGTATAATCCCAATAACTTTTACTGGAGACTGATAGATATACACACAGAAGGCAGCAGCTTCATTAAAACTTTAGAGAGATGAGGTGCGGGAGGGAATATCTTTTAATGGACCAACTTCTGTTGGTGAGAGAGACGAGCTTTCGAGTCACACACAGCTCTTTTTCAGGTCTGGCTAAAAAAGAGCTCTGTGGCGCTCAAAAACTTGTCTCTCGCACCAACAGAAGTTGGTCCATTAAAAGATATTACCTCACCCACCTTGTCTCTCTAATATCCTGGGACATACACCGCTACAACAACACTGCATTCATCCTTAAGACTTTGTTAGCTATTAAACAGAACTAGGCAGATACCATTCAGCTTTAAAATTTAATGCAATTAAACTGAAAAATCAACCAAAGGAGGTTAAGGATAATCCACTGATGATGTCCACACAACATACATACATATGTATTTAGAAAAATAACATGCCTTTATACATATTTGGATAATAGGAAATCCCTGGATGTAAAAATAGTGAATTTAAGAACTGGGAATTGAAAGGACCAGTTCAAATTAAAGATTTCATGACCGAGGACTCCATTTCATCTTTGAACACTTAAAGTAAGAATTTGGAATGCTTCCAATTCAATTCTTTATGTTCTTACAAGTGACAGATAATATTTCTGAACTTAGAAGAGAAAAAGAGAGAGTGATTGTAGTAATCCATCTAAAGCTGGGGCTGTGCTAATTAAAATGAAAACTAAAAATGTAGCATTTCAGTAAAGTCTAGTATAGCTCAAGATGACAGAACTAGACAAGCCAAGGGGGAAAGAGATGTAGGATTTCAAATTACTGAAGAAAAATTGACTAGCATACCACTTAATATTATGCAATCATCAGTCTGCAGTAAAAGTAACCTTTTTTTTTTTTTAATAGCTCTTCATTTCTTTTCTTTTAATTTCCAGGACATACCTCATAATGTTTCAAAATGCAGAGCGCTACATGCTTGCTCGTATCGCTACCCGCCCAGAAATGCAAAGCTCACATACAGGATATGAAAAAAAAATAGGCAAAAGGATCCTTAGCCAGGTAGGATCCTTACATTAAACTTTGAAAGCATTTCTAGATGAGGCATTCAACTCAATTTACAAATGAACCAAGCTCCTGGGGAGTTAAGAGTATTATTATCCCCATTTTCCAAGGGGCAAGGCAAAGCAAAAAGAGGTTAAGGCAACGTTTTCAAACTTGGGGGCCTAAAAGTTAAGCCCTTACATCCATATTTAGGTATCTAAATGGGTGGCTTAAGCTAGTAAATGCCTTAGTTAAGACCCCCAAATTTGCAAAGTTTTGGCCTAAATGACTCATCCAAGGAAGGGCAGGGATTCTACAGCCCAGCCAGAGAACAGAACTCTGCACCATTGCTCTAGCCCCTTTATGCAGGGTAGAAGGGCTGGAGCAGCATAAAAGGATCCTAAAATCCCAGTTCTGGCTGCTGGAGAGGAAGATTCCTGCATGTAGGAACTGTGGAAGACAGCTGTCTTTCTCCTGAGGACCCCCTCACAAACCCAAGCTTAGAGAGCAGGCTAGGGCAGGGCTCAGCACCAGAGTGATAGCATGCAGCAGTGTGGAGAGTCTAGGCAGAGCTGCAGCCCACAGGGTAGTCATAGAAGGTTGCCATAACTTAGACCCTCAGAGCAGTCCATGGCCAAGAGGGAGTAAAGCAACATTAGTCTCCCTCCGACAGCTGTGAGTTCTGTGTTAAGCCTCTTAGAGCCTCTCACTCCTGGTTCTCAGTCCTGTGCTTTATCCATGATACCATCCCTCCTCTTAGATGGAGGTGAACTATAAAATAAAACCCATTCTGGGAGAATATACACACATATATATGTATTCTACACTTTTAGTATTGGGTGTTAATTTATGACTGAATCAAGTTCTTTTATATTCCTGATATAACCGACAAGTTACCATCTTTTCTTACCTTTTTCCCTTCTTGCATTACTTTCTCCCCTTCTTCTCTTCTCTGATTTATTCTGCTCTTCTGTATGCCATTTTGTCTCATTTTCCCAATCCCCCTTGCCTCAGTTTCTTTTCTCTCTCTTTCAGAAGCATCATCTCCCTTCAAGTACATAAAAGATTGTTATAAGGAGGAGGGAGAAAAATTGGTCTCCTTAACATCTGAGGATAGGACAAGAAGCAACGGGCTTAAATTGCAGCAAGGGCGGTTTAGGTTGGACATTAGAAAAAGCTTCCTGAGTGTCAGGCTGGTTAAGCACTGGAATAAATTGCCTAGAGAGGTTGTGGAATCTCCATCATTGGAGACTTTTAAGAGCAGGTTAGACAAACACCTGTCAGGGATGGTCTACATAATACTTAGTGCTGGTCTACACTACCGCAATAAATCGACCCACAGGGTACGCTATTAGTAGTTACGCTACTTCAGTTACATGAATAATGTAACTGAAGTCGACGTAGATTAGGTCGACTTATAGTGGTGTCTACACTGCACTGTGTCAATGGGAGACGCTCTCCCGCCGACTTGACTTACTCTTCTTGGGGAGCTGAGTACTGGAGTTGATGGGAGAGCGCTCTGCCATCGACTTAGCGAGTCTTCACCAGACCCACTAAATCAACACTGCTGCATCGATCACAGCAGCGCAGATCTACCGGTAAGATATGGCCTTAGTCTTGCCATGAGTGCAGGGGACTGGACTAGATGACCTCTCGAGGTCCCCTCCAGTCCTACAATTCTGTGATTCTCATACTTTGTCTTTGTTATTTAACCCTTCTCTTTTGTCTACACTTTCCATGATACTTTGCCTTGTTTTCCTTTTTTTCTGTTCTTGAAATACCCTTTGATCTCCAAATTCTTATTTCTCCATCCCCTTGGCATTCCATTGTTTCTGCCTGGTCCTCCCATATCTCTTTGCCTATTGCTGCTCTGACTGATCCCCATTTTGGTGTCTTATCACTCATATTTTCTGTTTCTTCTTTTCCTCTGAGGTTGGGAGGTATCTAGATACTATACTGATTTGCCTGCTTTCCACGACATCTCCATTTTCTCCTCCTCCAAAAGTACTATTGTTGCCTTTGAAGCGGATAAGGGTAGAGTTAGGAAGCCATGGTTCCTCCTTTTGTATCCTTTTTGCTGACTGCCATCAACCAAATTGTCCCACTCATGTTCGGAAACCACATTAGCACCTCAGCTAATTAGCCAGCTGATAGCAAACAACAAGCTTTTGGTGTTCCTAGCTCAGGTAGCGGCCCCCATGCAGCTACGAGTTGGGGCGGGGGGGGGGGGGGAGAGTGAGTACAGCATCAGAAAGGGGACACTACAAAAATTGAGATACCTATAACGATGGACTTTGTAGGCCCCAAAGGCTAAATCTAAACAGCTATAACCCAAGTTAGTTGTAGAATACAGTAACAGTATAAACCTGATCACAGCAGCACTTTCATTAGTAACAGCTCAGCTCCTCCTAAATCTTCCTACTGTAGGATATACTCTTACATGACTTTTTTTCCCAGAACACCTTTCACAACAGGAAGGGGGTGTGGCTAGTCCTCTAAATTAGAAACACACACACACACACACACACACAGCTGTCACTCTAAAGTAGCCATTTTGTAGTTGATTATTTGCTGTAGACTTCTTGTTTTCAACTAGTAAGTGCCTGTTGTTCCCGTTGTGTTTTCCCTTTCTTACTTCTAAGGAGCTGATATGATCTCCCTGGTGATTTTAGGGAAAAATAAGAAACTTTTATCCATAGCTACATAGTTGTTTTGAAAGCTCTATGTTACGAAAAAGGCTAGAAATGTGCTTTTTAAATGAAAGCTGAGGTTGTGGAGGGGGTAGGGAAAAGTGTCTCCTTTTGCTGCTCACCATTAATTTGGTGGAACTGTTGATTGTAATAGCGAAAAAAGGAAGGAGGGAAGGAAGATCACTTGGCTTTGGACTCTGAGCCATATTAAATGCTGGTGTCCCTCTTTTGTCTTCAATGGAATAGTTTAAGATGACTGGAACACCCAAGAAGGGATGCAACTAGGCCCAGGTACCTTAGTGGAAGTGTGATGTATGGAAGGCATGCAGGATTTAGAAACTCTTGTTTGGTGCTAAATACCGAAGTGATACAATGATAACTCAAGAAAACAAACAAACAAAACCTTCCAATCTACAAGACAAACCCTCCTTCCTGCCAGCAGTCCATTTCGCAAGCAAAAGCCGTAGGACTAAGCCCTGGTCCAACTGATGATAATGGAATTTTTTTTCCTTAACTTCAGTGCAGTCATTTGGGATTTCCACCCCCCTGAATAAATAACCTTCGTGGTACATTGTCAGTTTAGTAAACTTGGGCGGTCTCAGGCTGGGGGGGGAGGTAAACCTCAGAGCTGTCAGTGTTTCACTCTGAGATTTTTGATTCAAAACCAAAACTCAAAACAAAACCATGTGGCTCTAATGGAAGAGGTTGCATGAAGCCTTATGTATCAGGGTCACTAAATTTTGCCTGGTTCTATTGTTCACATGCTAGTTGCTTTGTTTAACATGTGCAGCATTTTGTAGTTCTGCTGCTTATAAAATAAAGTATACTGACCAATGCTGCTGACTTTTAGCCCAATGCTGTGATGTGCTATGAGCCTCTATGGAAGCTGAGGTTCCTCAACACCTTCCAGGAAATGCACAGCCCTCTCGTGACCAAGCCCTTTTTTCTCCCTGGTCTCATAGCTCCCGAGTCTCCTCTCACACCAGTATTGTACCATTGAAATCAATGGCGTTATGCTGGATTTACACTAGTGAGATCACAATCCAGGGTCATAGAATCAGACCATGAGGAAATGCTTAACTAGGACTAGCTGACAATTTCCCACCAAAACTGTCTTTTGATGGGAGATTGTTAATTAACCTGATCTGATTTCCATTAAAACCTTGAACTTTTGGAGAACAATCAAAAACCAAAATATTTTGCTTTGGAAATGTCGCCACCTTGTCTCATTTCCCCCATTCTCTTCTTCAGGCTAGGTTCCCCAACCAGACTTCATCTCCAATGGTGCACCATGCAGCTGACCAAGAAGGGAGACCACTGTGCATCATGGTAGATGCAATCTGTCCAGTCCGCAGAAGAGAATGGGCACATGAGACAGCTGAGCTACAACGCCTATGAGGCATCATGGCTGTATTTCCAAAACTGTGTTTTGGCTGAAAATTTTTATATATATATATAGTAAAAAAATTCCAACTTTTGGGAGGAGTGGGCAGAGGGGGTTAAAAACACTTTCCAAGCAGCGCCTCTGCTAACACAGTAAAACTTTAAGGTTATTTTCCTCTTAAATGCTAGTTTGTCAGGGGAGCCTTTTTGATGAATTAGCTGCCCCAGAAGGCTATGGTCAATAACCGTGCACACCACATCTTACTGATCTTCACAAATGTTACTTCTTGGAACATATCAGGTTGCACTGCCTTAACACAGGCAAGTTAACATGCCATTATCAAATGCACCAAGGTCACCAACCTCCACCAGATGATCAGGTTGATCCTTTAAAATTATGGATTCCTTGAGGAGATTGGAGTTCTCTCAGCTGGAAGCAGTGGGCCACGCAGAGCACGGCCCACCCACTTACAGACCTAGATGGACTGAAACCTCCCACGTTAGCCAGAAATGTGAAAGGAGCGTTGGGGGCGAGAGAGGAATGAAGTTTCATATTTCACCTACCACTTCTAACAGAAAACAGAACAGGGCGGAGGGAAAAGAGGCAAATCCCTAGAGAATGTAAGTGCTGGCCTCTCAAGTCAAAACTGTCAATCATGCCAAGTCCTGTGCCACACACTTATTTGAGAGAGGAAACAAATGAGGGAATGAACGGGCACGTTTAGCCACTAGGTGTTACTATTGCTCCATGGAACAAATGTGATCTCAGCAATCGCTTTGCAAAAAGAACTACTGCTGTCTATTTTATTTGCAGGCTTTGCAGATTTAACTTAAAATTAAACTCTGCCAGCCAAATTCTGCCCCAGTCCGATATTGCAACCCACAGAAGTTATTGTGTCTGCAGTGTGTAGCTGGGATGCAGATTTTGTCATCGTGTTTCTGTTTCTAATTCACTGCATTAAACCGAAATTCTCTGACCACTTGGATTTCTCTGCCAAAGCTTGCAGTGAGGCACAGGGCCTGATTTCCAATTAGGCACAGAAGGTGCATGCCTAAGGGCGCCAGTGTTCTAGGAGCGCCTAAAAGTTAAAAGTGGGTTAAAATTTCATTTTTTCTGGAAAACACGAAGGTCAGCTGTAGGCGGGGGGTAGCCCTGAAGATGCTGTGCCTAGTGGCACGTAAGGTGTAAATCTAGCCCTGGTGAGGCAAGGGATGCAATCTGTTTAAATGGGAGGAATAGAACAGGGGGAGGGATAGCTCAGTGGTTTGAGCATTGGTCTGCTAAACCCAGGGTTGTGAGTTTAATCCTTGAGGGGGCCACTTACGGATCTGGTGCAAAATCAGTACTTGGTACTGCTAGTGGGTGGACTCTATGACCTTTCAAGGTCCCTTCCAGTTCTAGGAGCTAGGCCTATAACAAAGTAACAGGTGTTTTGTTGTTTTTTAAGGTAAGTCTGTTCAGATTTTAAACACTGCTGCTTTACAAATGTTTTCTGAAAACAAACCATTAACTGACATCTGCTAGTCTCTTCTTTGTCCCCCTTTACATGAAAGAGTGAGGCTCAGGATAAAGGCCAGAGCCAAGTATAATGCTTTTGAACCGGCAATTTAAGAGAATATGGATTACAGGGGAAAATATATCAGTAATTAATCTGAAAAATGAAATACTTGAATGGCTTAAATTGTTAAAAATCATTAGATGGATTTAGGATACAATTTTCAAAAGCACCTATGTGAGTTGGGAGGCTACCTTCTATTTTCAAAAGTGATTTAGGTAGGTAAGAGTTTAAATCACATAGGTACTTCTGAAAACTTATAAGATATGATCCTCTTACTCCCTTGTGATTGATTAAAAAAACCAGACGGACTTTATATCATCCGACAACTCATTTGATTATAAAGATCACAATTGCTTTTTGGATAGATGTGAAAACAGCCCTCTTTCCTTTAACCAATGTTTAGGTTTTATTGTTACCTCTAGCTCAGATTTTTGGCTCTTCTGCACTGTTGTCCACATTCAGGACCACCGACAGTGTCGGGGGGTGGGGAGGCAAAGGGGTCAATTGTCCAGGGGCCCAGCAATTTAAAAGGGCCTGGGTGGATGGGATAGATATGTATTTTTAAAATAAAAATTAAGATTAAAAAAAAAGAAATCTGGTTTCCTGCTACTCTGTACAGAGTGCCGCCCCTCATTGTGACAGTGGCAGTTTGCCAGCGCGCTGCTGCACCCTGCTGGTCTGGCAGTCTGGCAGAGCGTCAGCAACAGCAGCCTGGGAACCGCGGCGCTTGCTGCGTCCTCTGGCTGCACGGGAGCCGCGGTGCCTGCCGTGCCGGCTCTCCGGCTGTGGGGCTGAGGACAGGGAGACTTGAAAGAGGAACAAGCTCCCTCTGCGCTACCCGATTTCCTCCCCCAGGGCTGCAGCTCATCGCCAAACCCAAGCCAGCAATTTCAGCCACCCAATCGAACCGCCCTAAGTTTGCCGAGAGGCAGCCGGGACTAGCCCACCCTTTGCTGCCGCTAGCACTGGCTGACAAGCACAGGATGAGGGGCCACCTCCACTGCTCAGTCAGGGAACGAGACGCGGGTTTTCCCTCTGCCTTTGCCCCGGCCGCGTCCTCAGAGATCTCCTGGTAGATGTGGTGCACCAGGTCTGCATCCCAATCGGCTAAAACTGAATCCAATATCTGGTTGAGGCTAAGTGCAGCTGGCTTTCTTGCATTACCTTTCTCTCTCATAACTTGCCCTGGAAACAATGGATTATTTCTGATCCTTTAAACATGGCATAAATGACACCCATGTTCCTGGGACACTAAACCATCCTAAACCACTTTATGTAGTGAGTTAGACAGCAAATAGGTCTGCAGGCTGTTGGAAACACTGTAATCCTCTCACTGGGAACAAAACAATCCTGTTTCACATTTATTAGTAGCACTAATAAACATTTAAGTTTACTAAATAAAGGCCCCATTTGAAAGCTTGTCTTAAACTGTTACTGTACCTGGGCTCTAAACAGCTCTGAAGCAACCCATCTGGTTGCCAGATGTTTTTACCTATATGCTGGGCCTTTAAAATGCTTCCTGGTTCCTCAAAAAAGCCTTAATAAGAAACTTTGCCTCTTCAGTGCTCATGCTGGTGGCTTGAGGAAATTAGTATCACAAGATCCATGTGTTCTGAAAACTAAACCAGAAAATGGCATTTCCCACAGCCCATCTATATGTTTTAGGTACATGTATGGCTCAGAGAAGTAGTCACTGAGTGATTCATAATCTTCTAATATATTTATCCTCAGGGAAGTATTGCTAGCCTCACTTCTACAGTGGACTAGGCTCAGATCCACAAAGGTGCTTAGGTTTAGGCTCCTAATTTCCTTTGATTTCTATGGAAGTTAGGAGCCATTGTGGATTTGGTCCTAATTGACTTGTGCAAGGTAACACAGGAAGTCTGTGGCAGAGCAGGAAACTGAAACCTGAGTTCTTGAGTCCCTGGCTAGTGCCCTCACCACTGAGCCATCTTTTCAGACTCTGTGATAAGAGTCTACCTCTATAAAGCCAGGAAAACGTTGAATAACCTTGTGAAAAAAGATTTCCTGACTTCATCATAAGGCCTGCTCCAGACACAAATGTGCACCAAAAAGAGTACAGGTTGTAATTCACAACCTTTTATTGTTCTGGTGCAGACCCGTGGGGACACTTCCAGATGAAAACGTTTCCATTTTTGCTTTAGTTGTTTTTTTAAACAACAAAGCCAAACCTGAAGCTAAATCAAAATGGGGTATGTTTTATTCCCAGCGAAGCATGCCCAACACAGAGGAGTGCAGAACTAACAAAACGGGTGAACTGTACCCCAGGGCCTTGTTGCAGTGCAAGTTGCTGGGCAAAGCTACCCTGGGACAGTAATAAACTAGAGCAGGAACTAAGGGGCTGGAGTGAGATAAGGGGAGATAGAGCAGCTGAACACCAGGAAAGGAGGGTCGGGGGCGAGAAAGGGGCTGGAGTGAGATAAATGGGGAGAGCAGCTGAACACCAGGAAAGGAGGGTCAGGGGGAGAGAAAGGGGCTGGAGTGAGATAAGGGGGGAGAGCAGCTGAACACCAGGAAAGGAGGGTCAGGGGGAGAGAAAGGGGCTGGAGTGAGATAAGGGGAGATAGAGCAGCTGAACACCAGGAAAGGAAGGTCAGGGGGCGAGAAAGGGGCTGGAGTGAAATAAGTGCCAGGGGGGCTGGAGAAAGGGAGGGGGAGAGAACCTGGGAGAGGGGTCACGTGCTGCAGAGAGCTCCCTGCTCCACGTGACCCATGCTCCGCTCCAATCGCTGGCCGGCGTCCCTGCGCCCTTGACAACGACGCCGCGTTGCTAGGGCGCCGCGCGGCAGCCGCGCCGTTGGGCTCGGGGCTGGCTGGCAGGAGAGTCCGGGGCGGCGCGGCCCGTCCCAGGCCGTCGGGGGAGCGCGCGGGATGCTGAAGGCCAAGATCCTGTTCGTGGGCCCCAGTGAGGTGGGTGCCCGGCCCGGCGGCTGAGTAGAGCCCCCGGGGAGTCTCCTCGATCCCGTGTGTCCCCCCCCCCCCGCGAACAGGCCCCGTGCGTGTGGCGGGGCCCTGCACCCCTGAGCCTCGGACGTGCCCCACAGGCGCACCCAAGCGGGGGCCCCATCCCAGAGCCTCCTAGGCGCCCCCGTGTGATGAGCCAAGCGAGCCCCGCCCCCACTCCTGAGCCTTGTATGTGTCTCACCCGCGTGGCCAAACTGCGGCTCCAGGGTCTGGTGTGTCCCCCCCCCCGCCCCCCCTCAACATGAACAGCCCAGCTGGGAGCTGGATCCAAGCCCACAAAGATCCCCTGGACCCACCTCTGTGGACATGGAAGTAGCCCTCCACCCCAAACAGCACAAATCTTGCTCCAAACTGGGATATGCAGCCCTCCCCCCTGAGCCCTGCTGCCAACGGTACGGGTGTTGTTTTATTAACACAAGTGCCTTTTGCTCCCATTTCTGACAGTCTGGAAAATCCGTCGTGGCAAACTTTTTGTCAGAGAGCACAGAAGGCATTAGTAGCTACGTCCCCACTCAAGGAGTGAGGTGAGTGAAGCCACGCACCATGCTTACTGAAAGGAGACCCTTACGAAGGGTTCCCTCAGGGGATGTCATGCTCTTTCCAGGATGGCCTTGTTGTAGAATCTTATCATACCCTAAATCCACTTCTGTTTTTAGGATCCTGGAATATGAGAAACCAAATATGAATGGCAACAGTAAAGGGGCGGGGTGTCGATTTGAGCTGTGGGATTGTGGCGGTGATCAAAAGTAAGTGGGTTTTAGTGTTTGTGACACTTCACGTTATTTTAACAAGGTGGGTGAGGTATATAATTTATTGGACTAACTTCTGGTGGTTGAGAGAGACAAGCTTTTGAGTTTACACAGAGCTCTTCTTCACCCATCTTGTCTCCCTAATATCGTAAGAACATAAGATCGGCCAAACTGGGTCAGACCAAAGGTCCATCTAGCCCAGTATCCTGTCTTCCAACAGTGGCCAATGTCAGGTGCCCCAGAGGGAATGAACAGAACAGGTGATCATCAAGTGATCCATTCCCTGTCGCTCATTCCCAGCTTCTGGCAAACAGAAGCTAGGGACAGCATTCCTGCCTAACCTGGCTAATAGCCATTGATGGACCTATACTCCATGAATGTAACTAGTTATTTTTTGAACCCTGTTTTAGTCTTGGCCTTCACAACATCCTCTGGCAAAGAGTTCCACAAATTGACTGTGTGTTGTGTGAAAAAATACTTCCTTTTGTTTGTTTTAAACCTGCTGCCTATTAATTTCATTTGGTGACCCCTAGTTCTTGTATTATGAGAAGGAGTAAATAACACTTCCTTATCTACTTTCTCCCACCGATATAGCTTCCGCCTCTCACTGAGGTAGAGTAATTACGTGGATGGGAGAGCGCTCACCCGTCAATGTAATATGTCTAAATCAGACAACATAATGGCAGTGGTGCCAATTTAGCACGGTAGTGAAGACAAACCTTGAGACAAGGTCACTCCCTGTCTCTTAAAGTACTCAAATATTTGGACAGCATCAACTTAAAAATCACACTTTTCTCTGAAGTCTCTCTTACTCACCACTGAGGTTAGAGGAAAAATATTTTGCTATTTTTCAGTTTACTTGCTTTCTGTATTTGACAACTCTTAGATTAAGTCCTTTGTGGGAGTAGCTTTGTACATATTTCTGCAGAGCTAAGTACAGTTGGGGCCCAGTCTTGATTGGGACTCATGTGTGCTAATAAAATTGTTTTAAGTCTGTCTTTTTGCCCTATTATGGTGGAGGAAATGTGAGGGAGTAGGTTCACAACAGCTGGAAATAGAAAACATTTAAAAAAAAAAAAAGGAAAACTTGGTTGTAAAACCACAAATTGTCAGGGGGATTAAAGGGCAGGTGTAGAATCTGAAACTATTTCTAACTCACTTTTTGAACTGTTACCAGATCAAGTTGGTGGTGATCTTTGAGAGCTTAGCAGGCACTACTCTTAAGAGCTCAGCAGGAGTTCTAGGTGCACAAGGAATATGGGATTGGGACCTAGATGATTGGGGGGGACCCCAATCCCTTAAACTGATCCACCTGGCCAGACACTATACCTGTTGAAGTCAATGGGGCTCTGTGTGAGTGGAAGAGTCATGTTTAAGCTGATCAATTTGTAGGACTGGGACCACTCCACAAGTCAGCTGTTTAGGAGAAGGATTTAAACACATCTTTAACCAAATGTTACATTGTGGAGTAGAACAAATTTAGCAATTTAAGCTAAAGGACAGTGTTGACACAAGAACAAATGGATATAAACTGGCCATCAATACATTCATGCTGGAAATTAGAAGGTTTGAACCATCTGAGCAGTGAGATTCTGGAACAGCCTTCCTGTAGGAGTTGGGGGGTGGGGGAGACACAATGTAATTAGTTTTAAGAGAGATGGACAAATTTATGAGTGCAATTGTATGATGGGGTTGCTTGTGATGGGTTTAGTGTGTGGGTGCTAGGTGGGGTGGATGGCCTGTGATATACAGGTGGCCAGATTTGATGGTTTAGTGGTCTCTTCTGGACTCTGACTCTGACTAAATTAGGAGGCTTATTAGTGTTTGTCTAGGACAAAAATGTGTTTGAAGTTTGCCATATTGACTGCAAGCTTCCTAATTTTTATAGGGAAAAACACGGAAGCATCTGTGTTTGAGGAGAAACAAAATACATAAACTATGTGGAGTTTTAAGTAAATATTAAGTAAAAACAGTTGCTATTTTTGGGTCTACCAACCTTACCATTTTCCATTTACCTGCTTTTCAAGGTTTGAAACTTGCTGGCCAGCTCTGATGAAAGACTCCCATGGTGTTGTAATAGTCTTCAACCCAGAACTGCCCAGTCACCTGAAGGAAATTGAAATGTGGTATTCCTGCTTTGTGCAGCAACAGCAGTTACTAGATAGCCAGTGTCTCCTAATTGCACACCACAAGCCAGGCAGTGCAGGGGACACAGAAAACCTATCCTTGGGTAAGAAGATGAAACAGATTTTTAATTATCAGCTTAACTTTCAAAGCTGGTGACTCTATGACTTTTTGCGTTTCTATAATTTTTTCTATCTGAGGATCTCAAAGTGTAACCATGAATGAATTACTGTAAATCTCAAAACATAGCTGGTAGATAGGTAAATATATCCCCATTTCACAGATGGGAAAACAAAGTTATTCAGAGAGTCTATGGCTGAGCCAGGAATAGATCTCCTGATAGCAAGTCCTAAATAACACTTCATCACTTGCATGAGGGTTTGTTACTTTAATATGGTCCCTCTGTAGTTTTGTCTATTTAGCAACCACTTGTAGAGGCATTTTAAATCACCATTTTATAAGCACACCAGGAGTAGCTCAATGAAATAAGAGATTATTTTCCTTGTACAAAGGTGTCTAAAAACTCAATATTACATGCATCTAAATTGAAGCCATCTAGTCCAAATGAGAGTAAACTGATATGTCACTAGTGAAGATGGAAACAAAGATGGATTTGAAAAGTTAAGGACCTCATGCTCTTTTCAGTTATATTGCATTACACCAGTAAAATTGACTTCAGTGGTAGTGCTGTGACGTACACCAGTGTAAGTAAGAAGAAACTCAGTCCCCAGATCTTTTGATGGAAGAAGCTGACTGCATCCGTGAGACAGATATTCTATCAAAAGGTCCTGTTTTAATTTGGCTTTTCAACAGGAGTTTCAAAGAAGCCATCTAGAAATGGTTAACATGAAGAAATATGGAGGAAAACATATTTCAGAAAATGACATCTAAATAAAAGATAATAGAACTATACAGTATCAGAACTTGTAAGGAGAGGCTGTAAGTGTGTACTGCACAATAAAAACTAAAAAGCAATTCTGGAAAGTGTTGTGTGTGTCCATAATAAAAAACATATAGAATAATCAGACTGGAAAGCTAAAGCTTCAAGAACTATTCCCACATTACAGCAGATTAAACCTCCATTAACCTGTACTATACACTTTGTGTTTACTTTCCCCTCATTGCTGCTTAGCTAAGATTTTTCTGAATTTGATAGTGCGTAAGCAATTTCTAATTTGAATAGTTGAATCACAATGGGTAGATCTACTTGTTCCAAACATTTTTAAGATTATAAAGGATTTTTACATTTAAATTTCAAAGTGATTAAATAATATCTTAAATGAATTGATTACAGTTCTTACATATTGGCTGGATTTCACTTTGTGTCTAAATATGTGATTGCAAAATATATCCTTTCAGTTTTCCAAAGGATTTATCCATCGATGAACTTAGTTCATTGTATTACTGATGATGATGATGCATCACTTTTTAAAGGTTACATGTTATGCTGGACAGCAGTATCTTAATGCATCTGGATTTCCAAATGCTTTTTGTAGTATAAACAGTCCTGTAAACTCAAGAAAACTGTAAATGTATTTGTATTAAAATGAATATAGTAACCTTTATTTTTAATTTTTTGTGTCTAACTTCAAAGCTTCACCACTGAACAAACTGAAACTAATACATTCCAGCCTGGAAGAAGATCCTGAGGATGTCCGCATGGAATTTGTGAAATACTTCAAAAGCATTATCAACATGCTAAATGAGAGCAGAGACAGGGAAGAGATGTCAATTATTACCTAATGCTGGAAGAAATACTGAAGTAAGAGAGATACAGTACTTCTTTCATTATAGAATCTGCCCAATCCAGGAAACAGGAATTAATCTTCATCTCTGGCAAATGACAGTCCACAAACATTTAATGAGTTTATTTTCCCAAAAGCAAGTAGATGCACAATTTAAGACTCCTTATGAAAACCCACTACTTACTTCTGATGAACTGCTATGCCAAAGAATTGCCTATAAGTCTAGGAATTTGGGTAACTTTAGCTGCCTCCTGGCATTAGATGAAGAGAACAAGAACGTATTTTCTAATAAAACATTGATCTGGATTTAACTGTATTTAATCATATTTTTTGGTGCAGAGATTAAAGGAGTGGTCACTTTTTTTTTTTTAATTCACTCATTTTAAAATATTCTTATCCTTTTCTATAAGGAGCTTTAAAAAGAGTCCCAGCCTGCACATAACGTTTATGAATATCTGAAGCACTCGCATGATGTGTCAGTGTCAGCTGTGTTGTTACATGGATAAGACATGCTTGTGGAAATCATTAGAAAATAGTGGGAACAGGGATCTGTGAAGTCGTTCACTTGTGGAATCTGTATTTAGTGTCCCCTACCTTTTTTCTCCAACGTGGGAAGCAAATATAATTTTATAGATTTGTGTTCTGGTAAGATAACAAAAATTGCAGTCTTTATCCTGACAAGTCTTTCTGTCCAGTTCCAAAAAACTAAGATATTGCTGGTGACAGTGCTAAGTCTGGTTGTAGGAGTGGGAAGGGGGTGTGCAGAGAGGGTGTTGCAGGCAAGGGCAGCAGCTGGAGGACCCAAATGCCAAGCACCACCATTTGAGCTTTCTGATTGGCTGGGCCCAGGAGCCAATTTAAAAAAAAAAAAAAAAAAGAAACTACAAGCTACTTTAAAAACCCTAACAAGCCCGAAAAACTAGCTAATACGCAATGCACAAGCCAACTTAGCGTAAAACAAGCCCAATGAAAGGCAAAGATTATTGCATTGTCTTGCCAAGGGAAAGATATTTATCAAATGTATATTATTTTCCCTTAGAGAATTTACTGTTTGATTTGTTTTGCTTTCATTGTCCTCTTTCCATTCAGTGCATTTGTTGTGATAAACAGCCCTCTATTTCTCAGCAACTTATAGATGCTGGCATGCTGCAGACTGAAAACGTTTTTTTGTTTTTTTTTGAAGTGCATATATTGTTTTGAAAGGGAAAGCTAAGAACGGTTTGTCACCCTCATTGAACTCCACCATTTGAATTGCTTTACTCATAGTCAAATGAATTGGCAAGTTATAACGTATTTCATACGAACCATCCAAAAACAGAATGCTCTGCTTAGTTAAGTGATATTACCACAGAGATACATAGCAAAGGAAGAGAGAAAAGAAAGAAGAGTTAGTGTCATAGCATGGAACAACCACCAGACTCTTTGTTGTTTTTGTAGATACAGACTAACACGGCTACCCCCTGATACTTGATAGCATGGAACAGGAACTGCAGAAAACAGAGGCTTTATCTACATTGCCTTTAGAATCATAGAATATCAGGGTTGGAAGGGACCTCAGGAGGTCATCTAGTCCAGCCCCCTGCTCAAAGCAGGACTTAATTCCAACTAAATCATCCCAGCCAGGGCTTTGTCAAGCCTGACCTTAAAAACCTCTAAGGAAGGAGATTCCACCACCTCCCTAGGTAACCTATTCCAGTGCTTCACCACCCTCCTAGTGAAAAAGTTTTTCCTAATATCTAACCTAAACCTCCCCCATTGCAACTTGAGACCATTACACCTTGTTCTGTCATCTGGTACCACTGAGAACAGTCTAGATCCATCCTCTTTGGAACCCCCTTTCAGGTAGTTGAAAGCAGCTTATCAAATCCCCCCTCATTCTTCTCTTCTGCAGAATAAACAATCCCAGTTCCCTCAGCCTCTCCTCATAACTCATGTGCTCCAGCCTCCTAATCATTTTTGTTGCCCTCCGCTGGACTCTTTCCAATTTTTCCACATCCTTCTTGTAGTGTGGGGCCCAAAACTGGACACAATACTCCAGGTGAGGCCTCACCAATGTTGAATAGAGGGGAATGATCATGTCCCTCGATCTGCTGGCAATGCCCCTACTTATACAGCCCAAAATGCTGTTAGCCTTGGCAACAAGAGCACACTGTTGACTCATATCCATCTTCTCGTCCACTGTAACCCCTAGGTCCTTTTCTGCAGAACTGCTTCCTAGCCATTCGGTCCCTAGTCTGTAACAGTGAATGGGATTCTTCCGTCCTAAGTGCAGGATTCTGCACTTGTCCTTGTTGAACCTGATCAGGTTTCTTTTGGCTCAATCCTCTAATTTGTCTAGGTCCCTCTGTATCCTATCCCTACCCTCCAGCGTATCTACCACTCCTCCCAGTTTAGTGTCATCTGCAAACTTGCTGAGAGTGCAGTCCACGCCATCCTCCAGATCATTAATTAGTGTGTCCCATGGTTGCAGCTCTAACTTCTTTTGCCACTTCTGCTTTTTAAAATCCATTGCTTATGAGAGCTGTATCTTATCCTGCATACATCACTATTTCTACAAGAAATTTTGTCTGCTTCATGCTATTATGCTGGGTTTTTTTTCCCAGTTGTCTGAACTCTAGACACATTAAAAATACAACAGCCCTTCAACTTTTAACAGAAAGCCTCTTTAACATCCCTTACTCCTGAGAGGGAGAATACTAATGAATTTTTGCCTCAAAGTAGGGAGTAGTTTTTTCAGTTAATTTCATACACAGTTTCAAGCATTGCAGCAGCATCATACTCTGCAACAGGATCCATATAAATATAGACGATTCTAAAAGCTGCTTTTCATTCCTCGTGCCTTGACTTCTTTTGGAGAACCTTCTCTTTGAATATTAAGCCCTGTGGATGTAAAACAAAGAACAAGACAGAGGAGTTAAAGAGCTCTTACAAAGCATTCAACTCTTGCAGTTAACTACAAAAAAAAAACTTGTGACAGATTTGGTCACAGGGACCCCCTTGGGACTGTCACCTGCTGTGCTGAAATTACCTCTGAGCCTGTTTTCCCTGCCAGCTTGGGACTCCAGAACCATGCCTTGTTGAGACAGACACGCGAGGGTGCTGCAACACAGACCCAGGTCTGGTCCACGCCTCGAAAGCTGCAGACTTGAACCAAAAACTGCTCAGCAGGACACCTATCTCCAGCACCCAGACACGCAGTTCCCGAAGAGATCCAAACCCATACAAATCTGTTTTACTCTGTATAAAGCTTATACAGGGAAAACTCATAAATTGTCTGCCCTCTATAACATTGATAGAGAGATATGCACAGCTGTTTGCTCCCCCAGGTATTAATCACTTACTCTGAGTTCATTAATAAACAAAAGTGATTTTATTAAGTATAAAAAGTAGGATTTAAGTGGTTTCAAGTAATAACAGACAGAACAAAGTAAGTCACCAAGCAAAATAAAGCAAAAACGCGCAAGCCTAAGTTTAATACATTAAGAAACTGATTACAGGTAATATCTCACCCTCAGAGATGTTCCAATAAGCTTCTTTCACAGACTAGACTCCTTCCTAGTCTGGGCCTAATCCTTTCAGCCCTTGTTAGTTCCAGCAGACATCTTAGGTGGAAAGCAGGGGTGTTCTCATGACTGCTAGCCTCCTTTGTTCTGTTCCACCCCCTTTTATAGCTTTGGCACAAGGTTGGAATCTTTTGTCTCTCTGGGTTACCACCCCTCCTTCTAAATGGAAAAGCACCAGGTTTAAGGATTCCAGTATCAGGTAACATTTTCACATGTCCTGTGAAACCCCAGCCTCCATTCTTCCAGGGCTGGCCCGCACGTACCCAGGAAGGTTTGCAAGTAAACAGAGCCATTTACAGGTCATTGATTCTGAAGCACCCTTAATGGCTTCTACTTAATATGTTTACATCAGTAATACAAGTTTATATCTTATTCTCCTAACTCCAGACATAGAAATAATACATGCAAACAAATGGTATGAACACGTTCAGTAGATCATAAGCTTTGTAATGATACCTTACAAGAAACCTTTTGTATAAAGCATATTCCAGTTACATCATATTCACACTCATAAGCATATTTACATAAAACATTATGGAGTGCAACATCACAAACCTATAAATCCATGCTGTGCAAATCTTGGGATTTCTGTACAACTTTCTGCAGAATGTGCCAGTTTGTTCTGGCTTTTGGCAAAACTGACACACAAAGCCAATGCCGGGGGAAAGCAATGTTCCTTCATTGTGTCCATGTCTTGAGCTCTGTATGTTTGCAATCACTGACAGAGGGTAGCTGAGTGAGGGCAGCCCTTAGAACATTCACAGATTAATTGAAGAACAGATGTATTTCTTCTTGTACTGGGCTATTCTCCCCCTCCCCTACCTCCCCCCCCCCCCCCCTATAGCCAAGTGTGCAATGTTGAAGTTAATTAAGAAACTCCAGGAAAAGCTACTAGCTGAATACTCAGGGGCCCTATCATCTCTTCCACTAGTGAGTGTTGTTACCTGGGGTTCTTTCAACCCAAAGCTCTTGGTAACTTTTACTCTGGGCGGGGTGGTGTCAGGAAATAAATCAGGGGAGACACGGCTGTCGACCGATAGATGGCTGGCACAAACTGGACAACACAAGAGTGCTTTCACTTAAAGCTAAACTTTACTTAGTCTTAAGCACTTACACACGTCCGCAACAGATTAGTAAAACACCTCCAACCCTTGATAATTACCAAAGCTGAGTGTGGCTCTCGAGTGACACAGCAGCAGGCTTCCGGTGGCCAAATCTTCCGTCTGCCAGTAGAGACCACAAGATGTATCCAGAGGGAGAGTCCAAAAAGAATCCCAAAAGAGTCCAACTATCTCAAACTTTCCCCCCTTATTTATACATTAGTAATAGAATGACATGTCCCTTCAAGAAAACTTGTTAAGTAAGCCGTTTCAATGGTCAAGCAAGAGGTTCCTTCTGATTACTGATTAACCAGTGAGTTTTTCCAGAGTTTGCAGCCTTGAGACCCCAGTAGACATTCCTGGGGCACATCCTGCTCTTTTAAAATGCATGTATCAGCAACTTCAACACAATTCTTATCAGGAAGGACGTGGGGTCAAGCTGCCCTTTCTGTGGCACCCCAAACCCCCCTCCCCTCCGGCCTTGGTCAAGCTGAGACTGCTGAATAGGCTGCTTTTAACAATAAGCCGTAGTGGTTTGAGGCACTTTACTGGTTTGCCAAAATCTCCCCGTACAAGTGTGAAGAGGACTCAAAGCAGGTGTAAATGAAATGGTGGGGAGGCAGCACACAGAGTGGAGCCACAGCTGATCCCACAAAAGTCCTTTTATGGGTATGTATTGGGAACCACAAAATCCCAATAGTATGCCACAGGACAAACGGCTCTGTGGCATAGGAGAGGAAGCAACAGAAGATCATCACTCTCCTAATCATCTTCCTTCAAAACTGCAGAGAATTTGCAGCATAAACTTTTTCCTTCTTCGCATTGGGAACATTGCCACCACAGCAGGGGACTTTGGGGCAACTGTCCTCAGGAAGTCATGCCACCATGGGAAAGTGGAAAACTAGGGTAGTGTGGAGACAGTGGGGCCCAGATCCTCAAAGGGTATTTAAGTGCCAAACACTACTGAAATCACTTTGAAGATGTGGGCCTGAGCCTCCAAGCAAATGCCACCATCCTCTGTGATATCCCAAGATTCATAGGATCTTGTGACATCCTCCTATTTAGTGGGTCAAGTTTCATTCCAATTCTACTTGGGAACAGCCCTTGCCCCCTGAAAATGATATGCAAGAAACCTATGCAAGTTGAAATTTGCTGAGTTTCCTGGTCTGTGGGTGGTTTTTTTTTTCCTCTTGTGTATTCAGCTAGTAGCTTTTCCTCCATTATTTTGTCAGCAAAATGGCTCCATGCCCCCAATCTGTGATTCAATGGGATGGATTTTAGTCCCTTTGATCAAGGAAATTCCCTATGTTGGCTTCAATGCAGGAGAGTCATTTTGCACCATAAATCTGTTCCATTCTTCTATTTGAACTTAGCATGAACTTATATTGCTGTGACTTGGGAGGGGCTAGTCTAGAATCAAGAGTTTAGGGGCAGGTTTTGTTTTCTGACCCAGTCACAAACAGAATATTTAAAATGTTAACTTACGTATACACCTGTTGGTTATTGGTATGATATTGTAATCTTGTCATTCTATTGAAAGGCCTCCGGATGCGCTGGCTTTGAGCTAAGAAAAGAGTCTTATTTAAACAGAATTGTGGAGATACTGCATTCTGTTACCGTCTGCCAGTGAAGAATTAGTCACCTTAACAGCCTAGTGATTGTTTATTTTTGTTATTCAACAACATGGAAATTATTTCCAAGGATTTATTCCTGGATATCAGAAAGATTTTTCCCTATAGATGAGATTTTTTACCTCTGCACTGGGGTCCCAAGGAAGTGGTGTACCTTGCATTGCTTTGGACATTTAAAACTAGACTGGACAAAGCATTAGCACAGGGATATGGTAGGGAACAGTCCAGTCTTATTTAAAGGAATTTTCACTGTAGGGGAGGAACTGTTGAATTTTAAGGCTCTAGGTTTGGACACAATGGGAGGGACAATGTCTGTGGCCATCTACTTCAGTCTAGGGATTTAGGACATTTTCAATCT
The DNA here is from genome assembly GCF_027887155.1 of Malaclemys terrapin pileata. Taxonomy (NCBI): domain Eukaryota; kingdom Metazoa; phylum Chordata; order Testudines; family Emydidae; genus Malaclemys; species Malaclemys terrapin. The sequence goes on along the minus strand of NC_071522.1, from coordinate 17,982,117 downwards.
CCAGTCCAAGACCCTCAATAATAATATATATTTTGCTCATTTACCTCTTATGAGGTGGTTTTGGCACACACAGCATATTATGCAACTAGCTGTTCCTGTGATGAAGACCAGAGCTATAAGCATTGCGATCCAGATGTATGGCTCCCATGACGGCATGGTCCTTATTTGCAACCAGACTCTGAGAGTAACAGAAAAACACCCTGAAATACATTGGAACCTCACAAAACAAAATGCAGTTTCATTTTCAAGCCCTGTATTTTGGGGACCGGTTGACGTTAAATGTTTTAGTGGTGAGAGTGAGAACTGCAAGTTATGTTCCTTGTCCTGCTACTGACTCACTACGTGACATTGAACAAGTCACCGTTTTCAAAGTGACTGCTAATTTTGGATTCCTCGTTAGTTGTGTGCTCAACCTGAAACACACAGGGCCTGGTTTTCAGAGGGACTTGGTAGCAACTTTACTTGAAGTTAGCAGGAGCTACAGATATTCAATATCTCTTAAAAATCAGTCTTAGATGTCTCAAGTTGGGTATCCCAAAATCAAAGCAACCAAGGCTGGAGACCATTTGTGAAAATGTAGGCCTTCACTTCTCTATGGCCTGGTTTTCTCATATGATTAAGAGTATCTACCTCACTAGGGAGTTTAGGGGCTTAATGTGTGGGAAGCAGGGCAGTTATCACTCCAGGTACATATTTCTTATATTGATTCAGCTATTTCTGTTCACTTAGGCCAAGATTTTCAAAAGTAGCTAGTGATTTGGGGATTTAAGTGATTTAAGGTGGGGACACACCTTAAAGATTAGAAATTGCTGAGAATCTACTCTGAAAAAAATCAGACACCCCCCCCCCCAAGTCTGGGATTTAAGATTTTAAGGCTAGATAATTGAATATCTGATTTATGTGTGTGGATACCAGATTTGTGTACACAAATTAGGTATTTGCACACACAGAGCTGGGCACATGCAACTGCATATGCTCAGTTTTGAAAACCTAGCTCTGGAAGTTTAAATAACTTGGAGATCCATTTAAATTGACACTTCAAAAGTAACTGTATCTGGAAACATCTTCACTCTTCTTCTAATAGCCTGGCTTTGTACATGTGCAAATGCCTGATTTGCATGTACACATAAGTTAGGTGGACATAAATGTAAGTGCATTTTACTAGAATGACCAGATTTTCAAAATGAAACACCAGAACACAGATCATACCAGCTACACAGAGGACAATTTTGAGCGGGAGCAGGGCCTAAGCAATGCTGCTAAGCTTCTTGATTCTGTGTTTAGGGGGTAAGTTAGGTTGAGGTCTCTTTCAGAATGGGAGGCAAAAAACTGGGGCACTGGGACCGGCCCTCACAAGAAGGGCATTCCTAGTTTTCAGGGACACATGATATTTTTAACACATGAAAAGATGGCCCCTAATTTCTTTTCTTGATTGCACTTAGGTGTTTTCAGTAAAGATGGGCCTGAACCAGAACATCAGTTCCAAGCCTCTTTGAACTTTGGGAAATTCTAATCCAGATACAAAATTCACAGCTGGAGCCCAGTGCCAGTAGTTAGGTTCTACTTACACTTACTCCATGAAAGCAGATAAATTCCATCAACTCAGCGCAGCAAAAAGGTAATGTGAACTCTCTCAAGTGTGCCTCACATTTAATAGAGCATTGTTTGAGGACAGGTAGGGAATTTGGCTTGCATAAATCCCAAACAGGAGCATAATACAAAATCCTCTGTTTTGCTGAGTTCCTCTGTTCCTTCCTTATTTAGAGAAATTAAAAGCCTGTTTCTTTACAAATTTCATGAAATCCATCCGAGGATTCTGAGAGTTTATTCAGAGGGAGTAAAAGACACAGATACACCCTCCATTGCTATGTTACTATTCCATGAGTTCCACACAAAGAATTTATTGTGGTTTGGCAGTAACCATCTATTCACAGAACCCTGGGACTGAATTGTTCTTTAGTCATCAAAATAAAATAAAATTTAGTACCTACTAGCACCGATAGTTATGTTCATCTTTGCAACATGAGGCTGGAAATCTTGTAGACTGCCACTTAGGCCCAGAGAAACCAGACAGTGGAGTTACATTGATGTAAAACCACCAACAGTAAGCGAGAGGAGAATCAGACCCCTAGCAAGTCATGAGCTCTGCACCTAGGGTGACCAAACAGGAAGTGTGAAAAATCGGGATGGGGGTGGGGAGTAATAGGCTTCTATATAAGAAAAAGCCTCTAATATCGGGACTGTCCCTATAATCGGGACATCTGGTCACCCTATCTGCACTAGTCACTATTCAAATGATTGTTGCCCAGTACTTAGTACAAACTGGAGAACTTTTTAAAAAGAGTGAAATTGGCAGGATTTCTAGCATCTTACCTACCAAACCAGTTGTATTACAGGACTTGAGGGTGGCCTGCCAAAGAAAGAAAGGGGTTAGTGGGTTCTTTGGATTTTTTGTGTGGGGGGGCAGGGTGCATGTATGTATCTTTATGTATAAGGAAGGCCTGAAAGAGGCTTTTGTTTGATTTAAAAAAAATTTTTTTTTTTAACATTAGAAATTTAAATTTTGCCCACCCTACGAGACTTTATTGACATTAGGAGAACTAAGAAGATGATGTCATCAGAAATATGATGCAAGTGAAACAAGGTTAGTCAAGATGGGGAAGTAATTTTTATTCAGAATGTTCTTATTAACTTCTCTAACTCAACACCTGAGAAACAGTTGAAGAAAAAGATCTCTGTTAAAGATCCAAAACTCTTGCCCCTTGAAGTGGGACCTGTGAAAAAGCTCAGTCAGCAGCAAGTCATCTAGCAAAACAAACCCCTGAAGCCCCAACTTGAAATTCCTGACATTTCTAAAGGTAAAAACCAGGAACGGGAACGGGAGGCGGGGAGGAGTGGAGGGGGAGGGAAGAGAGAAAAAAAAAATAAAAACCACATTTCAAGCCTTTTATATCCAGCGCAAAAAAGGGCATAGCCCTATTATTTTACTTTGGGGATGGTCGTCCCTAAAGTCACCTTTAAACAGTGCTTGGCCCCTCATTGTCCAGTGATGGAATTTCATTAATTACAAAAGAAAAGATTATAGAACACCTATTTACCTCCATTTATAAATGCTAAATTTGAAGGGACAGAGGGATGTTCTTAATACTAGATATAAGAAGAGTGGATACCAAAAAGAAGTGGTGAGAGTTAGGGGGTAAACTAAGGCTAGAAGTGAGACTCAGGTCTCCTCAGTTCTAAGTTAGTGACCTAACCACTAGACCAGTGATAGTCAGACTGAGGCTGCCGAGCTGCAAGTGACTTTTTAATATGTCTCCTGTAGTTCTTTGCAGCACATGATATGAAAACATTGTGTGATGTAATTCTTAACCAATCAGGATGCTTTTACTATGTTATTAACCAATTGTAGTTGATAATATAATACTGGGTCAGTCACTTTGCTATGAGAATATATATATAATAATATACAGTGACATTACCCAGGGTACCATCTGGAATGATGGACAGCTGTGTCCCCTTAATTCTCCAAGCTAGGATGCCTTTTACACTGCTTCGCTGTGAGAGCAACCACTCTTGGTCTGCCCACACATAGTTCCACCATGTAAATCACTCCCTGCTCTACTGTCTGAGTGCTATAACCAGCCACTCATGAATTACACTGCAGGGCAACACCAGCAAACTCCCAGTACCAGATTTTCCCACGGAAATATGCATCTTGTACTGCCCAACATCCTTCTGGACATAGACATGGTCTGTCATTTATTAATAGAAAATGATATTCACAAATCTTGTTATCCCAAATGGAATTTCCCAAACACTTCAATCCAGACACACTGGTTTAGATGACAAAACAAATTTATTAACTACAGAAAGATAGATTTTAAGTGACTACAAGTAATGAGGCATATAAGTCAGAATTGGTTACAAAGAAATAAAAGGTGAAACACAAGTAACACCTAACAAGCTAAACGAATACAAAGCAAAAGTTTCTCTCATCACAAGTTCCTGCTGTCTTACTGGCTGAACCTCTCTGTCAGGATCTCCCTCCCTTCCCCACCATAACAAAATACTGCTTCCTTTGTTCTTCAGATGTTGATACTATGGGTAGAGAGCAAGGGAGAAATGATTTGGGGCATCTGCCCTCTTCTCTTATAGCCCTTTCTCTTGCACAAGAATCATCTTCAGCTGATGTTCAGGAGACAGAAAGTCTGCGTGGCCAGGAACCTGAAGCTGCTTCTTTATCAAAATGTAGATTTTTTTTGCCTACACCCTGTCTCCTGCCAAAGAGGGGCCACTTAACCAGGTGGTGGTCCATTCGATCTCATTGACACTTGGCTGAGGCATTGGCTAGCCTTTTGTCTCTGTGGAACTTGTTTGTGACTGTCCTCCACAACATGTTGGAAGTCTTGACAATATTATACAGTGGAATCTTATATCTTTACATACAATGTTGTCACACATTTTACCAGGACAATAATGATCAGCAAATCATGAGTTTTCAAATGATACCTTACACACTATGCTTTGTACAAAATTGAACATAGTCTTGTAAAAGAGGTGAACATAGGGTGACACACTGTCAGATAAATCTATATAAAAACTAAATATTTACTGTCATACTCTTTACATATGACTATATAGTACAATAGTAAATGAAATAATGAATCACGCTATTGTGACTCTTGGATAATGTTGATTGCTAATTTGGCTCCTGAACCATTGAGGTAATAATAATTAATGGAGATATCCCACCTCCTAGAATTGGAAGGGACCTTGATAGGTCATTGAGTCCAGCCCCTCTGCCTTCACTAGGAGGACCAAGTACTGATTTTGCCCCAGATACCCAAGTGGCCCCTTCAAGGATTGAACTCACAACCCTGGGTTTAGGGGCTAATGCTCAAACCATTGAGCTACACCTCCCCCCTAGCTTCAGGTCTGACTATCACTGCACTAGACTATCCTTTCTCTGACTGGAAGTGGAAGGAATTCTCTTCCCCAGCCTTCTCTTGGCTGCTACTGCAACCCACAGGTGAAAAACCTTCAAGCTCACTGCCAATCTGGCCAGTGGGAAAATTCCTTCCTGACCCCACATACGGCGATCAATTAGATCCTAAGCAAGAACCAGCCAGCCAGACACTAAAGAGAGAGAGAATGCTTGGTGCCACATCAAAGTCCTGGCCCATCCTGCCCAATACATGGGGGGGATCCCTTTCTGACCTCTGCTTCTGGATGAAACCCTGAATCATGAGCTTTAGAAACGTATGATACTAGAAGTGAGACCCAAGGCTGTTGAGCCCTGCCCCCTACCATCACAAGCAACCCAATCATACAATTGCACTCATAAGTTTGTCCAGCACTCTCTTAAAACCAATTAAGTTGTTTGCCCCCACAACTCCTATTGGGAGGCTGTTCCAGAACCTCACCCTCTGTTGGTTAGAAACTTTCTTCTAATTTCCAGTCTGAATTTGTTCAGGGACAGTTTATACCCATTTATTTTTGTGCCAACATTATCCTTTAGCTTAAATAGCTCTTCATCCTCCCAGGTATTTATTGAGAGCAATCGTATCCCCTGTCAGCCTTCTTTTTGCTAGACTAAACAAGCCAAGCTCTTTCAGTCTCCTCTCATAAGATAGGCCCTCCATCCCCCCTGATCATCCTAGTAGCTCCTCTCTGCACCTGTTCCATTTTAAATTCATCTTTCTTGATCTTAGGTGACCTGAGCTGTACACAATATTCCAAATGACGTCTTACCAGTGCCTTGTACAATGGTATTAATACTTCTCTATCTCTACTGGAAATGCTTCACCTAATACACCTTAGGATTGCATTTGCCTTTTTCACAGCCGCATCACATTGATAGTTCATAGTCAAAGATTTTTTGGATGGCATGTAACTCCACGAGACCCACCTACTTTAAACCTCTGTGTGTAGTTTGTAGGGGGAAATTGAGCAGCAAAATAAGAACAAGTGGGTTTGTATCCTTCCATGAACTCAGTTAAAAGAAAAATAGTACCTCTTGCTGTTAACTCAGTGAGAATAATATTGATACTTCAGTGTAGTCAAGGAACTTCCCTCTTGCATTTCCTGTGCAGATCATTGCAATACCTCAATGTATATATTTAAATGTTCAGACTGTATGTTGAGAACATACATTTATTTTGAAAGTTTTCTTTACTTTCCACTTCTTTCCCCAGATTCACAGGGAGTTTATGTATGTGTAGGCTTTTCCACAGAACTCATTGCCATTTTATTTGAGTGACACCTTGTGAATTAGGGAAATGTTACTCACTCTGTTTACAGGATGGGGAAACCGAGGCACAGATATTTTGTTAAGTGACATGCCCAAGGTCACACAGGAAGTCGGCGTCAATGCTGAAAAAGCTGACCCAAATTTCCTGATTCCCATGCTAATGGCTTAACCACAGGATCATCCTTCTTCTCAGCTGTCTTGATTCTTTGTGGTCCTGCTGTACCTTCTGGACACAGTTTCTCCAACAGTACTGCTTACCCACATTCTCCCTCTCAGAACCTAAGTCTTCCATCAGCAGAGTGAGCTCTTCTATGAGACTTTAGATGCACCTCTCCAAGCACCTTCGGCCTTCATGGATTCCTTTTTCTTCCACCACCCTGAATACTGATGCTGAGTGCCTCCGAGATGCCCCAGGCCAGCCTTTTCAATTCAGCCCCATAGATTTCAAAGTGATTATATATTTTTCCAACCCAAACAATTTCTAAGCCCCTGCCTGGTTTGCATCTATCCTGCCAACCATGCCAATGTGTATGACTGGTAAACATGGCCTCTCCAGCACAGAGCATGTTTCCCAAAAAGTCATTTACAAAATCATTCCCCTATCACTCATATAAAATTGTAGGCACAGTTTCCCTTTCTACTAATGTGTATTCTTATCCTGGATGGGATTGGTTTAGTGCTTTTTGTCTAAGGTTTGTAATACCTAAAATCCTTGGTTTGAATCAGAGCAGAATTGATTCAGCCCTTTGCCATCTAGAGCAGATATAACTAGTTCTGTGTAGTTTATTTTATTGAGTACGTGCTACATGAGCAATCTTGCCAACTAACAGCCAGTATCTAATCTCTCCTCCTTGGGTAAACTCAAATCCTGATCTCAGCTACCCAGTGCCACAGATTCCAGCCTGGGTATGGAACTCAAGCTATGTTCGTTCTGCCTCTTACTCACCATAGCTATACTGTACTATCTATTTCTCCGTTGCTGAAATGGGGGATGCATTGGAGATGTGACTGGGGAAAACTGTGTGTGGCATAAATCCACGTTTGCCCCACCTCAGCTGTGTTCGGTGTAGCAGCGGCACAAATGAGGGTCTGGCCCACAGACTTAATATAACTGATATATCTGAAGAGGAAGGACTATATGCTCAATTCAGACAATTTAACCAAGTTCCACAGGAGATTAAAGGTTTCCTACATTTTCAGTGCTCTCACCACTACATCTGGGTACTGCAGCCACAGGGCACAGCATTCCTTAGCATTAATCAAAGAGCTGCGTTCTGCTTTGCAAGTCCATTGTAAAGAGAATAAGAAGGAACACACGCGTAAACATTCCTGGGGAATGCTGAACACAACAAAGAGAAGAGCTGTCTTGGATTACAGCATTTATAATTTATGCCAGCCCATCATATGTCTGGTTCTAGGCAGAATACGTTTGTGCTCTTTTAGTTTGAACATTGTGCTGAAGTGGAACACTCTGTCTTTGATTAATAATAACCCCATTGGTTATCCACCAAGCATTTATGGTTCTGTATCCAACTAGCATTTTACCAGCGCTTTGCATATCTGTTGGCAACAGGAAGGTGTATCCTTCTCTCAGACACCCGTTTGGGTTCACTTCTCTGCAGAGGCTCCCCAAACTTATTTCACCATCTATTTTTTTTTGGTCCTTTCCGCAGATTTTTGCCCTTTTCTCAATGTCATGCATTCCGAGTTCTCCTATAACTTCGTTCTTCTCACCCAATCATAAACATATTGCAGAACTCTGTGCAAACTCTTCTTCCTATTCTTTTCCTTTCTTGAGGGTTGGTTTTGTTCAATATCTTCATTAATGATCTAGAGGATGTCATGGATTGCACCCTCAGCAAGTTTACAGATGACACTAAACTGGGAGGAGTGGTAGATACGCTGGAGGGTAGGGATAGGATACAGAGGGATTTAGACAAATTATAGGGTTGGGCCAAAAGAAATCTGATGAGGTTCAACAAGGACAAGTGCAGAGTCCTGCACTTAGGACAGAAGAATCCCATGCACTGCTATGGACTAGGGACTGAGTGGCTAGGTAGTTCTGCAGAAAAGGACCTAGGGGTTATTGTGGACGAGAAGCTGGATATGAGTCAACAGTGTGCCCTTGTTGCCAGGAAGGCTAATGGCATTTTGGGCTGTATAAGTAGGAGCATTGCCAGCAGATCGAGGGACTTGATCATTCCCCTCTGTTCGGCATTGGTGAGGTCTCATAAAAACCAATCTAATTTTACTCCCTGCGCCTCCAAATTGTCTCAATGTTCAGTAATTCTTACTGAAATGTGGTCACTGTGTCATTCTTCACTCCCACCCTGTCTTATCTACAAGTGTTATCTCTACAATATGTTGTAGCTTACATATCTTACTTGCATCTTCATAGGCTATCTTGGCTGTGAAATGCAATGAGACACCTTAGTATATCAGAGAAGTGGGCAGTAGCCCACGAAAGCTTATGCTCTAATAAATTTGTTAGTCTCTAAGGTGCCACAAGTACTCCTGTTCTTTTTACACCTTAGTATGTAGCAATAAATCATGCCTCTGATATTTTCTGCAGTTACTCTGCTTAGACACTTGAGGGTGCTCTTTGCATTCCACTCCAGCTAAATTACTTTTGAAGTAAGAATTCTCCTCTATGAGAACTATATTGATTCCACCAGGGTAAGATACAGTTACACGTCTAAGTTTAAGTCCTGTGGGAAGAGCATGTTTTGACTACACAGCATGTGGCTGATGCCGCAGTGAGAGAGGCTCTGCTAAGTTACAACAAATGCTGAATAAAATGTTATCACTGCGCAGTACGTGAAAATTCCCTAGGTAGTGGTTTTCACATTCCTCCTGAAATATTTTATTTGCTAACTGGTTGTTTATCAATCTTCTCCATAGTAACAAGAGCAGTGGAGGTGGCATATAAATGGTCTGAGTGACATTAAGTCTGCATGTAAATATAGGACAGATTGCAATATCTCTGGAGGAGGAAATCTGAAAGAGGCTAAAACATGTGAAATCTTTCCTGGTGTCAATGGAGAAACAGTGCTTCTTAGTGTTGCTTTATTGGGGAGAATGTAGCACAAAGTCAAGAGTGTCCCAGTTTTAAACATTTCCTGCATGCGCTGATGTTATATAAAATATGAGTCATTTTAATCTTTGTACTTTGTAGCCGAGTATTAATTTTACAATGTATGTTTGCCATTGTGCATTTTTCAAGGGAGGTTTGAAGCTATTTGAAGCTGTAATAAATAAGCAAAGGGGGGAAAGATGGTTTTATGGCAAAAACACACGATTGGGAGTCAGGAGATCTGGATTCTGTTTCCATCTCTGCCACTGACTTTCTGTGTAACTTTGGGCAAGTCACTTTATCTCTCTCTGTGCCTCGGTTTCCCAGTCTATAAAACTGAAATAATACTTGCCTCACAGGGAGTATTGGGGGGTTTAGTCCAATTATGTTTGTGAAGCTCTTCCTCAGATGGAAGGTGCTATTGAAATACAAGATATTTTGTGTGAGTGTGTCTGAGAGATGTAGGCATAGAGAACAGACTCCAGGAAAATAAAGAGGTAGGTAGACAAACCTTAGGAGCACTAAGGAAAGGCGCTTGTGGGAGGTGCCTGCCGAGGCTCGGAGCTTCTGCCCCACTCCTGTTGAAGTCTGGTGCCCCAGCAGGCACCTCTCGCAGGGCTGAAGCCCCAAGACCCCTTCTCCCCACTGGCAGAAATTCCTAACCCCCTCCACGCCGCTGCATGGCTGAAACCCCGAGCTTCCCCCACTCAGTGAAGAATGGAGGGGGGGAACCTAGGGGCCTCCGCGAGCCGCACTTTAATTATAAAAGAGCCACATGCGGCTTGCGAGCCGTGGTTTGACCACCCCTGGCTTAAGCTATCCCTTGTCAGTTGTGGGAGTTATCATTGCAGGGATTAACAACAAACTATCAACCCTCCAAAACAAAAGCCTTCATAGTCTTAAAATGAAAATCTAGTGGCTACACAGTTTAATACAACACACTTGGGACACCAAATTTCATGGTGCTTGCAATACCCCCTCTTCCTCTTGGCAAGTGGGCATTGTTAGCACTAGAATTAACAGGATATCTGATCTGCATGTGCCTCATAGGGAGATTAGATCTGAAAATTTGCCACAAATAAAGGGCTTAATCCTGTAATCCTTACATGAGAAATCTCACTGATATTAATTGACTGTTCACATGAACAAGGGCGGTAGCATTGGGTCTAGAACAAGATCCACTAGGGTGACCAGATGTCCCGATTTTATAGGTACAATCCCGATATTGGGGGCTTTCTCTTTTATAGGCACCTATTACCCCCACTCCTCCATCCTGATTTTTACATATGTTATCTGGTCACCCTAAATTACACTACGGAAATGAATGCACTGGAAACTTCAGCTAATATGATCTATTGTTTTGAAAGATACTACTGCATGTAATATGTACCAAACCTTCCAATTTACTCAGAGTGTCTTTGATTGCAAAATATCCATCTTGTATATGCATCCTCAAAACTTAACCCACTGCCAATAACCTCAATGATCACGTTAGTTTTTTTTAATGAGAGAATGTATATAATGGTCAGAGGGCACTATTCCGGAGTTGGAACTCTGAAGTTCTGTTACTTACTCTGTGTCTAATTCAGTACACCTACCCTGAGTAGGTCACTTTGCCTTGATCTGTGCCTCAGTTTCCCAACCTTTAAACTGAGGAATATAAATACATACCTATATTAGAGGGGTACTGTTGTTTTTTAGTCTCTTTAAAGTTAGGATTCTAACTAAATGTTGTTGTACCAGGTTAGCCAAAAGTATATGTTACTAATGTGTACTTTGTTATGGGCCCATATTGAGTTTCTGATTCTGTGGTTATTTTGCAACAAGAAAAATTGTTTAGATACATGGTACATCAGAGTGTCCAATGAAGTAACCCCATGGGAACTAAAAGAGCTTTAGAATCTTAATATACACAGCTTTCAAATGAGATCATAAATATGAGCGTATCTAGATTTGGAGCCAATGCAAGCAGCCTAGATTTTTGCCTGCCAAATGTCATTTTTGGCTTCATCTGCTTTCCATATAATCAAAGAATTGTACCACATGGAACCCTTTAAACAATAAGGAGGAAATAACATAATTTTTCAATTGCTCTTGGAAAAGATTTTAACTACATAAAATATTCTAGGGTTCTCTAAGAAGTTACAGTTGCAAGTAATGTAATTGTTCAATACTGAATTCCTAACATTTTTGCAGGAAAGAGTTGATGATTTGGAAATTTTAACCAATCCCTGCATGGCAAAGCTTAGACCAATCTAAATTCCCAAATAACATTTTGTGTAGAAGAGAGAGTTAAGGCCCCAATCCTGCAAACACTCACATATGTGTAACTTTACTCACACAATCAATTTCAATGACCAAACAATTTTGATGAGCAAAGTTACTCAGATGACTAAATTTTTGCAGGATTCAGTCCTAATGTTGTAAATAGACCATTAATTTACCACATTATTAGAACATTGTAGTTATTGAGGAAACAAATGTTTGAAAGTCAGGAAATTCTGAATTATGGTTAAAAAAATGACATTTGAAAGGTAAAATATTGGCTAGTTCAGATCTAAGATCTAAAGTCTAGAAATATTCAGTTAAGGTACTAGCACAAACTTCTGTGCTGTTCCTTTCCTCAGTCTCTCATGTCCTCTCCTTCCGGACATGAGAGAACTCCATTAACTGCTACTTGACAGAATTTAAGCTGCTGAGTGCCTTCTTTGAATGCTCCCTTTGGCTTCATTTCGAGTTGAGGATGCGTAGCTCCTCCTCCGTGATGCCTTGTCCCCTATATGTTCAGGGTATAAGTCTTTTCCTTGTTTCATATGTGTAAAGATAAAACATGACAGCATCTCTTTTATTTGTGGTTAGTCCAGTGAAAGAGATTGTCATCTGGATCTTTGACAAGTTACACATGAAATCATCTGAGATGCATGAGATGACATGCTTTGGATTTGTTCATCTGGTATCTGGGAGCACAACATTCTCAAGGGAGAACCTCAACTCTGGAATTTACTTCCCCCTTGGTGCAACAGAATCCAAGTTTGTTGAACCTGCAGGCAGATTGCAAAATCTGTCTTGTAACTCAGCCTTTCTCTGAGATGGGATGAACTAAGCTGTGGGTGTTCCTTTATCAAAGAGGCAGGAACTGTCATTGATTCTATATTTGTACAGTGCCTAGCATAATAGAATCCAACTTGATTGTGCCTTATAGGCATTACGGCTATAAAAATGTTAAATGATAATAAATACTGGCTTCGGGAGCTCTTTTTGATGTGAGTTTTGATGCTATGTGTAGGCTAGATTCTCAGCTGGCATAAATCAGCCTATCTGCATTGAAATCAGTGAAGCTACATTAATTTAAACCAGTTAGGGACTTCACCTTGTATGTCTGGATGACTACTCTAGTTTGTGATTTGAAATGTCATTCTGTTTTGCGCACACAGCACATCTATGATGGGTGCCTGTACCTATCAAAGAATAAAGAAATAAAAATATTAAAAAATTATTCTGCTTTTTATTTATGCTTTTATTTCTCTATAGAGCCAAAAGAAAATCCCACTTCTCTGTCTTAGAGCTTGTCTATACTGAAAATGCTACAGTGGCACAGTTGCAGCACTGCAGTATAGACACTATCTACATGTAGAGATAATCCACCTCCCCAAGAGGTGATAGCTAGGTTGATGGAAGAATTCTTCCATCAACCTAGCACTGTCTACACTGAGAGGTAGGTCGGCTTAACTGCATTGCTCAGGGGTGCGGATTTTTCACACCTCTGAGAGACATAGCTGTGTGAATGACTTTTCTAAACTCCTTTCCTTCCTTCCCTCCAATCTGAGCCTTGCCTGTAGACATCCACAGGGACTACACACTTTGGTTTAGCTTAGCTAGTCACTGGATGTCACTATTGTTTCACCAATAGCTGCAAACTAATATTTTTGGTTAGTTCAAATTTCAGGCAGGGAAGGTCTGAGGTGTTAGCCTCATCTCTAATCTGTACTAATTTACAGAGTGCACTTTTTCAAGTCAACCATGTCTTAATTTATCCTGTGTCTACTGCATGTTCTATGGATGCTGAAATATCAATGTTAGGCTCTGAAGCTAAACAGGTTTGGCAAAACTGCAGTTTCTGCCATGAAAATCTGCCAGACAGTGATTAATTTTGTGGGAACCTCCATCTTATCTTCTTGAGTGGTGGAAATAGTCAATGACCTCCTGCAGCAATCTGATTGGTTCATTAATATTGGTAGTGTTGTCTAGAACTAAAAGTGTAGGATTGGGCCTCAGGACTCGAGCTCTACTCCTGGTTCTGCCACTGAATCACTCTGGGCCTGTTTTCATATCTTCAGCCTGCTATTAATATTTACCCACCTCACAGAGCTCTTGTAAGACTTAGCCGATTCATGTTTGTAAAACCCTTTGAGATCCTCAGTGCAATAGAACTGCAAATTATCATAATTAAATGGGACATTTGGGAAGGAACAGGGGGAGTGATCCGATTGTTCTAAATTCCAAGACATTGCTATTATATACTGTGTAAATCTTTACATCTGACAGGTCCTATCACCCTCCAAGAGCAGACAACAAAGCTCAAGTATGAAACTTACTTATAAAGTTAGTCAAGCTCTAGACAGGAGAACAGGAAAAACAAAGTTTCAGCCCTTCCTCTTCTCCCAGCTACAGTATTAAACCCTTTAATATACAAGCACTGTTTTTGAGCTTTGATGTAGATTTTTGGAATGTCATAAGACCCACTAGGTGTTTTGATGATCTGGATGGTTGGAGGGAGGGAGGGTTTACACTCATCCCTTATTAAGGACCTGCAGACAGATAAGGATACAAGCTGGAGATCATCTGAATTTCTGTTTGCAGCAGTGCGTGATTCCTTAAGAGTCTGAGCTTACACCAATAAAGTCAATGGGAATTATGCCATTTTTGGGTGCCTACCTTGAGATATGTGAAACCAAATTTTCAGGTGCTCAGCACCCACAATCAGGTCCAGATTGTCAAAAGAACTCAGTGCTCACTGTGACGAATACTTGTAAAATCTGGCCTTTTATTTAGGTGCCTAAACAACAGCTGAGCAATTTTGAAAATACGGCTCTATTGTGCAGGCTGCATTCTCCTGCCTTCAATGAGGTAAGGTGAAAGGAGCTTAGGGTCAAATGGGAGAGAAAGGGCAGAAAGAAGCATTCTGGGACAAAACCTCCTGTGGGAAGAAAGAGTTGCTAAAGGTGAGGAAGGAGTAGGTTGCCAAAGGGATGGGTGGTTTCAGTAGGTATATTTTCACATCTGTTTATGAAGCTGGATTAGTGGCCGGTATACATATATGTGGAATAACCCACTCTCGGCAGCGTATAGTCTAAAATATGTTAATGTGCAGATGCAGAAAATAAATGAAGTTATATAGTCCCAATCCATGTCCTCTGAGCACCAGACCTTGTGTCATACTATAGAATAGGTTACTTTGTTCTGTTTGATCAAAATAGTCTTTTAAAATAACTTCCTAGCATTTAGAATGTGCTTTCCTTCTCCTCCTCTACATATTTTTTGTGGTTGCCATAATTCGCTGAATACAGTAAGCTGTAGTATTCACCTTCGTCTGCAGTTCAGGACCTTCATATGGTTTCCCGCTCATTGTTTCCCGTGTCCTCAGTCCACAGCTGTGGGATCTATGTGGGTGTTCCTACTCTTTAGGATTTTGAAATTCAATTAATTTTTCGGTCACTTTATTGGCAGGACATGGCTTGCCAAAGTCGATGCATCAAGTATGTAGGCCAAATTCAGCATGGGTGTAATTGATGGGACTGCAATGAAGTCTAATGTATTAGTAAAGGCAATCCTTTTGGCAGAACCCTTTTGAGTTGTGCCCACTTATGCTAGCCGTAATTTGGCCCGGGGTGTCTAGGGCAAGTTTTAAAGGAGTAACGGGGATTTATATGGTGACTCCATTTTGGATTTAAAATAAATCCCAGACACTTGATTCCCTAGTGAGACCACAAAAAGAACAGGAGTACTTGTGGCACCTTAGAGACTAACAAATTTATTAGAGCATAAGCTTTCGTGGGCTACTGCCCACTTCGTATTAGTACATGTTTAAATGTTTGGGTTTATTTTAATTTTGTTGCTTGACAAAGTGAGAATCCTACATAACAAATGAATGAGAAAGGCAAAAGCTAGTGGAAAGTTGGCAGGTGAAGTACAGGGCACAGGCTCAGGCCATCGGTCTATCAAATCCTGGAGTCTCCTTGAAGTAACCCAACACCTGATACTTCAGGAGAATGGGGCCAAGAACAACCCTGAATGCATGTGGCCAAGCATAGGATGGTGTGGAATGGGCTCAGTGGAGGGGCTTCCACACCCGCGGCCCATCAGGTGAGGCCACAGACCAGGAGCTGGGATCCCAGAATGAGGCAAGGGCCCCACAGCCTGATGGTCTCAGCTCCACTGCAGCAGCTGCCCCATCTCCCCCTCCTGCTTTCGTTCTTCCCCAGGGGCCCTTCCTCCACTTGATCCCGGGGGGCACGTACCCCCTCTCCCCGCCGCCCCGGCCCGGCCCGGCCCCGCGCGGGTCCCGTGGTCTCCCGGGTCAGCTCCCGGCGCCTGCGCGCCGCTCCGCCCGCCCCCTGCCCGCTGTCAGGAGGAGGCGGAGGAGGCGGAGGCCCAGCCCGGCAGCTCCCGTCTTTCGCAGCGGCTCCTGGCGTAGCGGTTTCAGCCCCAGCGCGGCTGCCTGAGGGGAGCGGGGGAGGCCGGCGGAGCCATGGCCCAGCCCGGGGCTGCGCCGCACGCAGACGGTACAGGAACCGCTCGGCCGGCCGCGCTACCGAGGCGGGGCGGGCGCGGCCTGCGGAGCCCCGGGCTCGCCTGGGGAGCCGCACCGGCCAAGGGGGCGTGGAGAGCGGGGGCCGGGGCCGAGCGGCGGGGGTGTGTGTCAGCGCTCGAGTGACAGGCCCCGGGGAGATGCTGGTGCCGGGAGGGGGAGTGACAGGCTAGTGCGGGGGGGGGGGCATTTCCCAGAGGGGGGGTGACAGGTCTCAGGGAGATGCTAGTGCAGGGGAGGGGGCATTTACTTGGCATGGGGGGGGGCTGTGAATGATGGGCCCTGGGGAGATGCTAGTGCAGGGGGGGCATTTCCCGGGATGGGGGGTGACAGGTCCCAGGGAGATGCTAGTGCAGGGGAGGGGACATTTACTTGGCATGGCGGGGGGGAAATGACAGGCCTTGGGGAGATGCTAGTGCAGGGGATGGGGGGTGATAGGCTAGTGTGTGTGTGTGGGGGGGGCATTTCCCTGGGATGGGGAGTGACCGGTCCTGGGGAGATGCTAGTGCAGGGAGGGGGCATTTCCTTGGGGTGTCAGAAGCGACAGGCTCTGAGAGAGCTAGTCCAGAGGGGAGAACATTTACCTGGGAGAGGGGAGTGTGACAAGCTGTGCATGAAGATATTTATTCTGGGCAGGGCTGTGTATGGAGGATGTTTATTCTGATGAAGAGGTGAGCCACTCTCACCTGCATACTTGTGCATGAGGTAAGAGTAATATGTACCTGGACATGGGGGTAGGAGGTGCCAGGTCTTGCAGGGAGATGCTTACCTTGTGAATGGGGAGACGCTTGCCAGGGCACGAGTGCATAGGGGGAGTGACAGCACACCGCAGGACGATGCTTGTCCAGCAAAGGGTTGTTTACCAATCAGGAACTCCTGCCTAGGTAATCACGGACCCTGCAGGATGATGCTTATTCTGTGTGGGGCATTTACATGGGCAGGGGGATGGTGTATGTGTAGATGACCAACTGTGTAGGAACGTAAGAACGACCATACTGGGTCAGGCCGATGGTCATCCTAGCGCAGTATGTTGTCTCTGATGGTGGCCTATGCCAGGTGCTTCAGTGGGTGTGAACAGAATGGCAGTTTCAAGTGATCCATCCTGTTTCATCCAGTCCCAGCTTCTGGAAGTTGGAAGTTTAAGGGCACCCAGAGCGTGAGGTTGCATCCCTGACCATCTTGGCTAATAACTGTTGATAAAGCCTATTCTCTGTGAACTGGTCAACTTCCTTTTTGAACCCAGTTAAACTCTTGGCCTTCACAACATCCCATTGCAACGAGTTCCACAGGTTGACACTGTGCTGTGTGAAGTACTTCTTCATGTTTATTTTAAACCTGCTGCCTATTAGTTTCCATTGGGTGATCCCTAGTTCTTGTGTTATATGGAGGGGCAAAGGTGGGAAGCAGGTTACTTGGGCAGGCATTTCCTGGTGGGGAGTGACACTTACTGCAGGGAGAGTCTTATCCTGTGGACAGGGCAGTATTTACCTGGACATGGGAACAGGAAGAATTGGGAATTTGTGATAGACTTTGCCTGGAAATTTACACGGAGTGGGTTATGTGTCTGGTTTGGGAGGGGGAGTGACAGACGTTTCAGGGAAATACTTGGAGGTAGTAGTACTGTCTTTCTGTGCAGGAAAAGCATGGCGTGGGATGGGAGAGACCCTGTATGGAGATGGCTATCTTGAGGTTGGTTATCAGAACTGGACAGGAGGGTTATGGGGGAGGAATAAAAGACTGTGGACATTGTTCTGAAGGGTGGATATTTGGTGGGATTTATGGGACATGGATGGATAGACACCATAGGGAGCCACTTATCTTGGCAGCAGGGCACTTAACCTGTGCAAGGATTTTCACAGAAGAGGGTAACTACCAATTTATGGTGATGTGTATCTAGGGGATTATATTTTACTGAGGGTAGGGGTCTGCTTATGCAAGAAGGACCTTATCCTGTGGGGAGGGGTGGGTCAGTTTACCTGGTCAAAGTTTAAGTAATGTGGCAGACTCTGGAGGAAGATATGTATATAGGAATGAGGGTATTTGCATTTTTCCCCTCTTCAAGGTGAATGGCATACTTCAGGATTTTTGTCCTTGTGAGGGATGGGTGTGGGTGTTTACCTATTCAGGTGGAGTTGTGTGGCAAGATTATTTTATCTGTTCTTGAGTTGTGTGGGGTGGGCTACGTTTTCCGCAGTCAAGTTGCTGTCCTAGGAGTGCTTGTGAAAATGGGTCGATATGAGGAATGTGAGAATGTTAGGGTACAAATAATCAAGAAAAACAGTTTACGTTGAAACCTGCAAAGGGCCCTTTCAAAATCTGTTACATAATAAGTGTGTGTGTGTGTGTGTGTGTGTGTGTGTGTGTGTGTAAAATTATATATAAAATTAATGAGGATTTTTTTAAGTGGTTGAAGACTAGGGATATTTCCAGTTAGAGGCGGCTGTTAGTACAGGTTTCACTGTGTATTCTCTGGGGATGAACAGCAGCAGTGTTTCTCTTAAGTCTTTGCTTTTATTATAAGATCTATCAACTCGTTGTTATGATTGCTGATTTTGCTTTTTCAGAGTAGCCTGTTGGGGCTGTGCAGCAGACCCATGCACTGTGCAAATGCTTGCTGCTTCTGTCTGGGGAAAGGTAGTGTTGTGTCAGTCACTGTACCACATCCGAAGAAGTGGGCTGTAGTCCACGAAAGCTTATGCTCTAATAAATTTGTTAGTCTCTAAGGTGCCACAAGTACTCCTGTTCTTCTTTTTACTGTTGTTTTGTTGCTTCTGAGCCATATTAATCTGTGGTGACAATAAAGGTGTATGAAGCTTTGGTGATTTGATAGTTTGATCAGTGCTCACTCTTAAGAGATGCAAACTTGTCTCCTCTGTTTTTCTCCAGCTGCTGGAAGATGAGGACAGGTAACTAACCACTTGTAAGAAAAAGCTGTGGCTAGATGGATCGATCCTAGAAGTGATTGCTTTGTTTTCATACTGTAGTAGTCAGAGCTGGAAAACAGGCCTGCTCTCCCTCTTCATTCTTCAGCAACAGAAGGATTATTCCCTATATTTTCTCCACTCTGATTTCTATGCTGTTGGTTTCAACAACTTGCCTGTTTTATTTTTAAATTGTCCACTGAAAGATGAGTCATGTACAACTTCTCCATTATTTTTGAACATGAGGAAAAATGTTGTAGGAAGGAATTATTTAGTATTTTATTCAGTTACTTACATTGAATGTGCTGCTCAGAAGGACTGTCATAAACTTTATTGGTCTAAGATAGCTTAATACTTTGGTGTATGTGATGGTACAGGAGAAGTGTATTTTTTTTTCCCTTCAGAGAAAATTCCCAGCTTTTGATCCTTAGTAGTAATCTTTGCAAGCGACTGTTTTACATCTTTTGTACATACAAAAGAAAGACATTCGTGTTGTGGTGTTCAGAAAAGTCTAAAGACTCTCTTGGAAACTGCATTTTAAAAACTGTTATTTAGGGGCAACATATGAGTAGTTTATTTATCCCACATTATTCTCTAAACTCATAAAGAAACAGGTCCAAGAAGAAGACAAGTTGAATAGCTAGAAGAAAAGGATAAATAAGAAAAGAATGGATGTCAAATCTCTGCTCTTTGTAATTTGGCTTGGCAGAGAAGTTGAATTACCTCTTTAATTCTTTTGTGCAGGCTAATAAAGTTTCCATGTGATAGCAATCACAAAAAGGCTAAATTGGCTGCCAGTGTTGCTTTGTGCAGTGTGCTGTCAGCTGAGTCTTTAGTTAATGATTTGAACCTGCTCTACAGGTAGGTTTGTGCTTTTCTTGTTTTTTCTTGGTCAGGGTATTTTGAAGTATTAATGAATGTCTGTACTGCTGTATAGACTGTTTGAACTGTGTGACAGGAATGATAATAAATCAATGCCTTGTTGGTTTGTTATTTGTTTGAGCATCCAGCACTCATCTTGACTTCATTCAGGGGTGGGTGCTGATCACCTCTGAAAAGCAGGCTACCAGTCACTAAACAAAACTTTCAGAAATAGCTTTTTTTCTGTTTGAATACTTAGGCTCTAACAATATTCATGTCTGTAAGATGCTTTGAAGAAAGTACTATTATATAGAATATTGATACATAGGAATCCCCTTTAAGACTGCTTAATGTTAGTGTTTTAATGATTTATATAAATGCCTTGAACTTAAAAATAAAGTATAATAGCAAATGAAATTGATGTTTCTCAATCAGACTGCTTCTGTTGATAGTATTCCCTGATAAGGGAAAACTTTCCATTCAATATGACTGACTGCAATTGTAATTTCAGCAGCCAGGGTTAGAATGCAGGAATCACTTGCTTCTGTGCTTAATCCGCTAGATACACTGTCTCTTTCCTTGTGGCCAGACTGATTACATTGGCTCTCATTAGAGGAACCTGCTCAGCTGCAGGATGTAGGTTGTGAGAGATCTTGCTGTAGTGACGTTAGTACAATCACTAGCAGTGCTGTCCCCCACACTGACAAACCAATTTGGGACCGCCACAAAAAAATTAGAAACTTGTGGTTATAGCTTCCACAGATCCCAAAGGCTGGACATAAGTCATTCTATGTGGGGATCTCTGAATAACCCATGGAAAAATCAGTGCCATACTTTAAGCCCTAATAATCAGTTACATTTTCAAGGCTGTTACTTAAAGGAAAAGAGCTAGAAACCAACCTTTTAAAAATGAGAGGTGAGAATAGCACTGACACTTCGTTGTTGCTCAAATGGGATAGAGGACAGGAGCCTGAGTTTGGATTCTAAAGAATAATTCTGAGTTATAGAGATAACAGAACAACCGTGTCAGATTTAAACCTTTTCCTTTTGTTGGACAGTAATTTCCAAATGATTGGGATTTTCTTGAAAAAAAAGTCTTTCCACTTTTCATGATATAGTGTAATAGACTGAAGTGATCAAGTATTTTTTGCATAATAACATAAAAAATTCTAAAGTGCATGTGTCTTTTAATAGCTGTACACTTCTTTGATCAATGCAGTATATAGGCTTTGTGTTTAGCTGCTAAAAGGGACTCTATTGCTCTTTGAAGAGAAGTAAACACCCTGAATATGCATATTGCCAGCTCTAGAATTCTTAGGCAAACCTATCTTTATTTTGTAAGGCAGTGTGACCCTGTTCTTTAAATTCTTGATGATTAGCTTGTCTGGTGGCCTGAAGGCAAAATACAATATGCATTGACCCACCACATAGATTGAATCTCTCTTTTACACTTAGAAAACTTCTAAATACAGAGTATCAGAGGGGTAGCCGTGTTAGTCTGAATCTGTAAAAAGCAACAGAGGGTCCTGTGGCACCTTCATCTGAAGAAGTGAGGTTCTTACCCACAAAAGCTTATGCTCCCAATACTTCTGTTAGTCTTAAAGGTGCCACAGGACCCTATGTTGCTTTTTTCTAAATACAGATGTTCTTTTGTTCTATACTGCTTCCTGGCTACCCCTTCCCTAACTACCTCTGACAGCAGCACAGCTTTAGTAGGTACTCTGGTGTCCCAAGATGCTGGTCCTTTCCCCATCAGGTGGGGGTGGATTCTCAGCACAAAGGGAGAAAGTGGGTAAGTAATATTGACAGAATCAGAATGATCTAACTGATTCACAGTGGAATTGGAGGAAGGTACAGAACTGTGGAGAGCAACCAGCCTCCACATCCTTCTACCCACAGAACCAGATCCCTATGAAAGACCAGTCAGAGTGGCTTCTGTGGCATGAGAAGAAGGTGAAAGATGTTGCTGCAAAAGTGCCATTACTGACCTCTTTCTTGGCACCTTTCAGGATCTTCCAGATTAATCCCCTCCGCTTGCGAAGGGGATGATTTGGCTTCTAGTATTTTTCTTGTAGGAATAAGGTATGTACAGTAATGAGCATACAGGGTAATTCTGTTTGTATACCAGTTTTTTTGTATTGTGAGTGAAGCCACCATATTTTTCTCACAAAGTATCAGCTTATCTAATTGAACATGGTCAACCTATTGAGCACCTAAACCTGAGTCTCTAACCTCAATGAGAGTGTCCTCAGTCCACATCTGATTTGAAACCTAATGCTTCATTGCCAATAAAGAAAGCCTGCTTCCTGAAATTAATGGGTTTTATGTGCATTTTTTAATTTGTAGGGTATGTCTGTACAGCAAAACCAAAATGTGGCAACAAGTCTCAGAGCCTGGGTCAACTTATTTGGGCTCATGGGGCTTGCACTATGGAGCTTAAAAATACCTATGTAGAGGTGACTTGGGCTGAAGTCCGGGCTCTGAAATGCGGTGAGGTGGGTCTCAGAGCCTGGGCTCTAGCCTGAGCCTGGACATCTATACTGCTATTTTTATCACCTTAGCGCAAGCCCAAGTCAGTTGACTGGTCTCTGAGACTCACTGCTGTGGTGTGAGGGTTTTTTGGGGGGGTGGGGGGGAGAGAGAGACACTGTTTTGGGTCTGCGGACATACCCATAGACTACAGTGGATTCACCGGAAAGGTACAGCATGGGTAGCAACAGTGCAAATTTTACCATCTTACCCTGCCAGTGTGGAATTGAAGTTTTTATATAGCCAAAACCAGATTTGCTGCCGAAAGGAATCTTATTTTTAAACTTCTAAGGGGCTATTGTAAACAGTGGAAAATTTAAAACAAACAAACATGCAGGCTTATTCTGTCTCTTCTGCCTGCCTAGGTGATGCTTTCCTGTATGTATGTATGTATGTATGTATGTATTTATTTATTTGCTTTTGAATATTTTTTAAAAACAGTAAGTGAATTCTTAAGTTACAATAATGGTTTTAATTATTTGAACTACATTAGGGTTTCTTTAATAGAATAATATGAATCAAGAAAACGAATGTTACAATTTTATTACAAAATTGTATTTGATTTTACAGTTACTGAAATCCTCAAGCATAAGGCTGATAGCATTGACAAGCAGAACTTGAGTAGCATGCAGTCTTTTAATCAATCTAAGGTAAAGTTGAAAGAACAGACACTATAAATCCTGAAGTCTATATTTAAGGAGCGTATCTTGGAATCCAAAGGTCTAGTATTTCTGTGAACAAGAATTATGAAACACAATTAGAGAACTGCCTTGAGTACCTGAAATAATGGCTACTGAGCTAATAGTACTAGTCTCTGCAAGTTTCTCTTTGTATAAACAGCATATGTGTCATATAACCTTAGTCTTGGTATGGTCAGTAAGGCATGACGGTGAATTATGACTGGAAGCAGAATTGAGTCCTTGGAAACCTGTTTCTTCATTGATTTTTATGTCAAAAGAAGAACCAACAAACTATGCACATTCAGTTCTTAATTATGTCTTTCAGTTAATTAAAAAAGAAAAAAGTATATATTACTTCACCTTTAAAACATATACACCTCTACCTCGATATAACGCTGTCCTTGGGAGCCAAAAAATCTTACCGCGTTATAGGTGAAACTGCGTTATATTGAACTTGCTTTGATCCACCGGAGTGCCCGTCCCCGTTTCCCCCAGAGCACTTCTTTACCATGTTATATCCAAATTCGTGTTATATTGGGTGGCATTATATCGAGGTAATGGTGTATTTAATTCTTGTCAGCCCTGGAAACTGAAGTCTACTGTTGATCAGTATATACAGAAAAATATACATGAAGTGCCACATTTATTATCTACATTTGTATGGTGTTGCTAGTTTGCATAGTAATTTCACAAGCATCATTAAGGCCTGCTTCCTTCTCCAAAAAGTTTGCCATCTACATAAGGTGGGTCACATCTTCACAGCTTCTCTCCTTGTCCAGCCACTTCCAGCCCCAATCTTCTCCTTTGAACAATACTCTGACTCTTATTGTCTTTTCCCACTGTCTTCTGTGCACTGCCGCTTATGCTGGACTCCTCAAAATCCAGCTTTTTCCCTGACATAGGCTTTAGTGTAGCCCTGTTTGAAGAGGACTACATTAATAAGTAGGAACCTTTTAGTTCTCACCCACATCATCTACATGGGGGAGTTACAGTGCATCTCTCACTGCTATTCACACCCCTGTAGTCCAAACTGCGGGGCAATGTAGATATAGCCATAGACTCTTGGCTATCGGTTTCCACTCTTCACAATTTCTCACCTTTACCCTTGGCAACTTC
Organism: Malaclemys terrapin pileata; assembly: GCF_027887155.1. NCBI lineage: Eukaryota > Metazoa > Chordata > Testudines > Emydidae > Malaclemys > Malaclemys terrapin. The sequence continues at coordinate 17,957,879 of NC_071522.1, read as the reverse complement.
AGATTCCATACTGATGTCCTGTCAGACCTGTTAGCTCAGCTTCACTCCACCTCATGTGACCTTCAGTCCTGGATCTACTCTCTCACTGACCAAATGACCAGTCACTTTGACCTTGTGTTTACTAAATCCTGTCCCTCCTCTGACTTTTGTTTCCTCATTCCCTCTCTCGAACCACTGCTTCGTCTCCTTCAAACAATGCAACCGCTGTTTCCCAGCCTCTTGCAACCTCCAGTGCAGTCCATAGCTCCTCTGTCTCCTGCTCTCTCCTCCATTGACTCTTTGTAGAATTCCTCCCCTCCTGTTTCCCCATCCCTTCCGCTTTGCCCCATTCTCATTATGACAAGGCCTGTCTTTCTAACACTGGCACAACCTCAACTTCTGCTTCTCCATTCCTGTTCCTTGGGATAAAATCCCATGACCACACAAACTTCCTCTGCTGCACTTTTTTTTTTTAATGTTGCCAAACAGCCCTGCTTCTCTAGCTTCATTGGTTCTCAGCTGTTTATTTGCTACTTTTGATTGCCTCCTGCCTCTCTGTGTAAGGTCTCACAAATTCTTAATGAAAAAAATTGACAGGCTCTACTATCATCTCCCTACAGTTTCTTCACATCATTCTCCTCTTTCACTGATGGTAAGGTCACTTGTTGGCTTTCCAGTTCCCCTGCTTCATATGTCTTCAGGACTGTTTTTATCAATACAGATTACAGTATTTCCCTGACGTTTGACTGCAGTCCAGTCACATGCATATAGTAAGGTTGGCATTCATGTTCAGTAATTTCTTTTTGTAATAACTTTTCAGGATTTCGTTGGGACAAAGTTATTTAAGATGTAAGTTGGGAGAGGTTCAAGACTGGATAGCTCAGGGGATATATGAAGTCTTTCACTCCTAGGGCTTAAATTTCAATCTTAGGGATTGACCAAAAGACACTAGCACCTGATAGTTGTTCGGTGTCCCATATTAAATAATTTGGTAGACTGTCTGTGTTCTGATAAACATTTCACATAGCAAACCACCTGTTAGAATGGGAGAGGGATGGTGGTCTGAGCACACAGACTGGAACTCCTAATCTGAACTCTGAATTCTTTGTTGATTTTGAGCAAGTCACTAATATCCCTACTTCAATTTTTTAATCCGTAAATTGAGGCAATGCTTACTTCGGCAAATTGTTAGGACAGGGCACAGGAATCTTGCTCGGCTGCTTATGCTCCTCTTGTTCTGTGGACACACCGAATTTTATTTTTCAGTGCTGGATCAGTAACACTGACAACTAAATTGTAGGAGCTTTTCTTAACTTCAAAAGTTATGGGGTTTGGGTTGTGTTTTTTTTTTTTTTTTTTTTTTTTTTTTGTCATGTCAAATAGTAGTAGACAGAGCAGTCTCATCTCTGTGTGATGCCATGTTTGTGAAAACTTAAATTATGCATGAGAAATGCTAAACAAACTGTCTTAAGAAAGCATACAGTATTGGTAATTAGTACACACCTCATTGCAGAGGGGGAATAAGTGAAAAAGAAGAATGGTGCATAAGTGTAAATAAGGCAAAGAGAGAAACAAAATAAATTGTTGAAAGACGGTGGAGCCACTTTAATGTATGGTATTCAGTAGAAGAAAGTTTTAATAGTTTATGGGTGAAAGGGGAAAAGAAAACTTTGAGCTGATCAGCTTTGGTGATTTATAGCCATTTTACAGATACACCACTACCCCAATATAACACGACCCGATATAACACGAATTTGGATATAACGCGGTAAAGCAGCGCTCCGGGGGGCGGGGCTGCGCGCTCCGGTGGATCAAAGCAAGTTCGATATAAGCGATTTCACCTATAACTCAGTAAGATTTTTTTTTTTGGCTCCCAAGGACAGTGTTATATTGGGGTAGAGGTGTACTTTTTAGAAGGTGGTCTGAACAGACCAGCTTAGGGATGATGATGATGCCCTTCCTTGTATGTATCCTGCGTTTGCTGACCTTTTTAACAAGTGTTAAGATACTACCTATTGTGGTGGCAAAAGAGAGCTGAGAATATGTAAAATTACAACAACAACAAAAGTCATTCTTTCCAAATCAATTAACTAGCTTTCACTTCAATTTTGACTGAAATATTTCCATCTATAACTATTTTTCCCAACTCAAGTCTTGATAGGGTAAATTTGTATTATTTGTATAGGTGGAAATCATTAAGAGAAACACTGTCACCTTAGAAATCTTATGTGGCCTGTTTATGTGTGCCATAGCAAAATCATACGCACACTGGTAGCTTAAGAATTCTGTAATAAAAAAAAAAAGTAGGAAACAATACTTTGGAATTAACCACAGAGCATAAAAATAAAACATCATCTGGCATTTGTATTTTCTATATCACTTTATCCATAAAATAAGAAAGCTGGAAAATTGCAGTCTCGCAACAGTAATATGTAATTATGTTAAACAATCCTATATTTGTTATACTAACTAAACTGTATCTGAGTTTTAAAAAAAAAATTGCCTAAGGCCCATTGAACTCAGCCAAAAAACTCCTGTTAACTTCAAAGAGTTTTGGATGAGGCCCTGAACTAGCAGTGTGGTATTTTGTTTTTTTTATACATTAATTTATCAAGCAGTAGCTTTGTAAAAAATGGGTCAAATTTAACTGTGGCCTTACTATGTTGAAATAAATAGAGTAAAACCAAGGATAAATTTGGCATAGTCAGCTTAAAAGTGATCTGATTATCTAGCATCTTCTATGGTATAATGTATGTTCTCTTTAGTAACTTTGTAAAGCTAGTTATTAGTTAGGTGAGTACATGTTTAAATTAATGTTCAGGGGAGGTATATTAAATTGTCAATTAAAAAAAAATAGTTTAGATTTCTGCATTGTGCTGTACATGGGGCTATGTGTTGAATCAGTGCAGAATGTGGGTGCTGGCTTTCATGGGGTTTTTCACTGTGAGCATATTACATCTGCTCTGTGATTTTGCTTTGGCTGCCAGTTGATTTCCAGATGAAACTCAAGATAAACACTCAACGACTAGGTTCCTTGGGTACTTAGAGTCCCCTGATGCTGCAAAAGTTATGATCATCGGAGTCACTTAAGTAAACATTCTCCTGATATGCCCAGGGAAGGGGCTGGTGGTAGGATATTCTTGGGGCTGGTCTACACATAATTTTGTACCAATTTAATTATATCTGTTTAAAAATATATAGCTAAATTGATGTAACATCTTAGTGTGGAGACAGTTATACTGGATTAAAAGGTGCTTATATTGGTATGGTTTACATCTGTGGAAATAAGTTTTTTCTAATAAGCATCTTTATACCAGTATAACTGTGGCCATGCTAAAGGAGTGCACCAGTTTAACTATATTGGTACGAAAAGCGTGGGGTGGATCTGAGCTTTGGCATTTGCTCCATGGTACAGGACTTAGCTGTGTTCACAGGTTTCTCCCAGAAAGACACACCCTAAACCCATCTTCGTTATGATAGAGGCCATTAAGGATTTCATAAATCATGGTTGTAAGGAAGTCTGCTAGGGTTGGAAAGGTCTTGAGAGCTTTTGTTTTCAATATTTGTTTTAAAAATACATGTGCTTAGCATATAGACATGCAGTAAAAATCTGAATAAATAAAATTTCCCTAGTCAGAGGAGAATTTTCCTCCTCTTGACTGTTCAGAATAGTAGGACATGGGACTTCATCCTGATTCTTATCAAATGTAGAAAACTTGCAGGAAGATGTATATTATTCTACATAGGTTCTTATACTGCACTCATCATCATCATGGAGTCTATGCACCTGCATTTGCCAGATGAGTTTCCCAGACCATTTTATTAAGTTGTATATCCACTGAGTAGTTATCCTGAGGTAATAACATCTGGCAGCTGCACACCTGTAAATTGATTTGCATCCTGTTGTTGATTTCATGACTGCTGTGTCAAAAAAAATTTAAATGCCCGGGGGAGATGCCAGTTTGGTTTAACTGCTCATGTTTTATGTTGTTACAGATATGTAAGGGAGGGGGAGGCAACTGCCCTGCATTCTTCCCAAATGTTGACTCCAATCTTCTTTCTCCTTATTTCTCGTGTCTTAGCCTGTCACCTGGGTCCTGGCCACCGGTCTGGGGGGCTCTGCATTTTAATTTAATTTTTAAGTGAAGCTTCTTTACCATTTAAAAAACCATTTAAAAAACCTTAGTTACTTTACATACAACAATAGTTTAGTTATATTATAGACTTACAGAAAGAGACCTTCTAAAAATGTTAAAATGTATTACTGGCACGTAAAATCTTAAATTAGAGTGAATAAAGGAAGACTCGGCACACCACTTCTGAAAGGTTGCCAACCCCTGATCTACATGAATCTCTCTCCAGTTACCCTCTTTATTTTTGTTTCCTAAAGTTAATTTTAAAGGGTATTGGGTTCAACACTGGATTTCCCTTCCCCTGTAGAGTTAAGGAGACACTTAATCTACATGAAGCTTTTCTGATGAGCCTCTTCAGAGTTTTGGGAGATTGGTAGTTTTGGGAGTAAGTGTTGACCGGCCCAAGTCTACATTTAGATAATAAGTCTAGCTAAAATGGCAAAACTGCAGAAGAACCTTAGGGTTTTTGTTTTTGTTTTTTGTTTTTTTTATGGAATGGTCTTGACTTGTGGTGACACTAGTATCAAAATCTTTTCTTAAATGCGTGTGGATCTGAAGGACATTAAATCACCAGATATTGGCAATATTTGATTAAATAGAATAAACTGTAATCTTTGTTGAAACTTTATTTCTTTTATAAAACAGAACACTTTAGATTGCATATAGAAGATGATACAAGTCATTAAAGTGAGTAAATTTGAAGTTAAGACAATCCTATTCTGGGTTCTGTGGTTAGTTGCTATAAACAATGAGATCTGGTAGCATAGTGAAGATTTAGTTGAAGACATTTATACTCATGTGAATGATCCATGAAATTCAAACTTATGAGTTTAGTATTACCTTAGGCTATGTATACACTTATGATGGGATGTAGAGTACACACATTGCACACACACCCTAGCCACGGGTATGAACAGCAGTGTAGACAGGCACTGCTTAGGCGAGTAGAGTACAGAAACACCAGAACCTTAGGCTATATATCCTAAATGTGTATAGACACACCCAAGCAGTGCCTCCAACCTCTACACTGCTGTTTTCAGCAGTGTAGTATCCTGCTGTCAGAGCTTTTCCCTGCCTCCAAGAAAGGCTCTGGAATTGGAGAATGGGTCTAGCGGGCGGCACTAGGGAAAGTCTCTGGTAGCTTCTCGCTGTTGGAGCCTTTCCCTGCTGCCTCCCCCCTGCCAGAGACTTTCGTTTCTGGGTGTAGCTACAGTCTGCTTTTTCACTGCGGTATGTAGCTACACATACCCAAACTGTCGCCACCATTGTAGATGAGACCTTAGTTGTGAAGCATTATACCACCTGATCATTTAATAGGGTTCACTTTAAAATATTGGGTGAGGTAGAGAAAGTTTGTACATTTGGTGATCTTGATGAGACTTGGCTTAGAAGAGAGCTTATTCTGCATATCTGTTTAGAATGTTTTTCTACTCAAATGTTTTGTTTACCTATTAGTGAAGTAGACCAGTCTGACAGAATAAAGGGAGTGGTGAACACACTCTTTAGGACTCTATTTCACATTAAACGAATATTGAAAAGATTGGCTAAGGAAATCTATTCAGTCTTAGTAATACAGGAAAAATGCAGTCAAGTTTTTTGTGTGCACAAACTTAAAAAAAACAAACATTAATTTGAACCTCTGGTCTATGGCAGCTGTCTGTTAAATCAGAAGCAATGTTAATATCTAAGGAAGGAGGGTTGACTGCAGGCGTTGACATACAGTGTGGTGAGGGGAAATAATGGTGATTCTTTAATCAGATAGGAAATGAAGGAATTAAAGATTCCAGTCACCACCAACTGATTAGCTTCCTGAAAATAGAAGTTGAAATATAGAAACATAATGCATAGCTGGCTTATTTTGATAGGCATTTTAAAAAAAAAATCCAGGCCTTTCTACACGACGTTTTTGGGGAAGTCTTTCACTGGTGGTAGCAACAGTTTGAGTGCTAGTTCATGCAGGCCACTTGTATTTTTATTACTGTGCCACCCGAGCCTGCCCTGAGCTGGTTTGCACAACACTGTAGTTAAAAACCACTAGTACCCTGTCTACACTAGCACTTCACTGATGGAGCAGAAAAAGTGGGTGACTTTCTGAAAAAAGCTCGTGTAGACAGGACTTTGGTGAACATGGTTTGGCAGAAGGAGTATTAGACTCATGTGAGGAAGAAGGCTGGAGCGGTAATGGATGGCAGTTCTCGGAAAAAGACGTGTTAGGAATAAGAAGTTTCCAATGTGGTTTCATAAGGATCTGTGTGATGTCTCTTTTTTTTAAACAAAATTGTAGAAATGAACTAAAGGCAAATTAAAGAAATATATAAAATCAAGTTTAACATGTCCACGGACAAAAGACATGGAATGTGTCCCCCCACTGATTTTACTGCTTGTTAAAGAGGGAAGCAATAAAAAGGAATTTACATGTATATTAGAAAAAGAAATACCAAAGATAAAATAGGTTATTTAATAATTAAAGAAGGTGAAACCCATGAGTGCATTACTGAACTGCCTGTAAAAACAAAGGTGCTTATAGCAAGGAAAATAAAAGATAGAGAACTAGAAAATAATTAAGGCCCAATTCTGCAAAGTTCTGTACATTTGATTAACTTTATGCATGTGACCCGTTGAACTCAATGGAACATTACTCACTTGCATTAAGTTAAACATCAATGTTTAAGTAGACTCCAATTAAATTTTAAAGTTTAGCTAAGTTTAACCGGAGTCCAGAGTGGCTAAAAGGATGGTGGTATAAGATAGACAAGAATGCTTTTATCTGAAAAGTAAAATTCAGACCCTTTAAGTAGAGAAAAGCTTGAGAGATATTTTAGGTCTTAGCTTGCTTTTTTATTTAAAATATATGGGGAGTATTAGTCAGAACATGAACTGGGTTATCAGAATTGGGAGGAAATCAATGAGTAGGATCTGTATCTGGGGCTAGATTGGAGCAGTTGAGGAGGAGATTTGGGGTCCAAAACGGCAAAAGAGGCTAGAGATGGGGGTTGGACGGAACAGGCGGGAATAAGCAAGAAATGAAATGGCCAAAACACCCAAAAAGAAAGGGAAATAAAGTGGGGGGAGGAGTGGTGAAATGCTAGAACCAGAAATAGTTAAGTTGATTATTCTTTTCAAAATCTGCATAAACCACTTGACATGTAAAATATGTTCCAAAATTATTTTACTAAAAATTTAAAATATGGTCAGTTGGACACCAAAGATATAAGAAAATAAAATGTGTAGTTTCAAGATACTTAATAGACAACAGGTTTAGTAATACTAACGGACATTTCAACTAACCATCAATGCTCATGACTAGAACCGAAGAACTCTCCCTCATTTTGGGTCTCTTGCACATGTATGGGTTGCATTATAGCCACATTGCCACATAAAAAACAGTATTGCTGAAGGTCCTGTACGTTTTCTATGTTGAATAACAACCTCAGCTACACAAAGCAGATACAGGTATTTTACTAAATGCACCTGTAAAGTGCCAATATACAGCATAAAATACAGTTTAAAATGTTTTAAGATTATGAAATCACTAGTAATAACATTTATGTAGCATTCTGTATTGTTACTTTAGAAATATTGGAACATATTATTTATTAGTGTTAAAGCATACATTTATGCAGGATTAATTTGTTTCAGCTGTATTTGTTTAACCCTAGCTGATCCTCACTTTTTTCCATACGTCTCCCTTTACTGCTGAACTTTTTTCTGCTTCATCTCCGTCCCTCCCCAATACTCTTCCCATCTATTTAACTACCTTTCCTCTTTCCCTCTCACTTTTTTCTACTCAAAACCTTCCTGTAGCATAAATCCATACACAAGTAGAAAAGGAAAATTAAGAATGAGTCAAGATTGTAACACTGTTGCAAAAAAAGAAAATGTCTGGGATGTATTAGCAAGAGTGTTATAAGCAAGGCACAAGAAGTAATTCTTCTGCTCTACTGCACGCTGATTAGGCCTCAACTATAGTATTGTGTCCAGTTCTGGGCACCACATTTCAGGAAAGATGGGGACAAATTGGAGAAAGTCCAGAGAAGAGCAACAAAAATGATTAAAGGTCTAGAAAACATGACCTGTGAGGGAAGATTGAAAAAATTGGGTTTGTTTAGTCCAGATAAGAGAGGACGGAGGGAAGACATGGTAACAGTTTTCAAGTTCATAAAACAGTTCAACTGTTCAAGTACAAGGAGGAAGGAGAAAAAATGTTCTCATTAACTTCTGTGGCTAAGACCAGAAGTAACGGGCTTAAATTGCACCAAGAGCAGTTTATGTTGGACATTAGGAAAAACTTCCTAACTGTCGGGGTAGTTAAGCACTGGAATAAATTGCCTAGGGAGGTTGTGGAATCTCTGTCACTGGAGATATTTAAGAGCAGGTTAGACAAATACCAGCAGGGATGGTCTGGTCTAGATAACTTAGTTCTGCATTGAGTGCTAGAACACCTCTCGAGGTCCATTCCAGTCCTATGATTCTATGAATGGGGATAAATAAACAGAAACAAGTGTTCAAAGATTGCATCTTCTAGGAGAAAATGCATTTCACTGATTCAGTTTTATAAAAAGTTTATATATTACTTGTATTATAATACAGCCTGTTCCAATTTGACTTTTTGAACATGCAGTGCTTTGTTTTAATGTTAGCACTGTAGCGTGACTGCTTGCAGGCATTACAGAAACACTGAAAATTCTGAGTGTTAAACAATAGGTACATTTATCAATAGCATATAACTTATTTCTGTGTAGCATTGTTCATACAGAAGTGTCGGAGTGTTTAATTGTTAGTCTCTATGTGCAGAAGGGCAAGTTGATCAAATTTCCAGGTGAAGGACAGCTGGATAACTTCCTGTGAATAGCCTGCACCTGTGTGATAAAGTAAGTGGTACTTCCAGAAGATTGCTAAGAAAAGTGGTACGTTTCTCAAAATCTCACTATTTAAATATACTCTAATTACATACTCAGAATGTTACTACTGCAGAACTACTTTCTGTAACACTACCAACCCCATGTATTCTGTTGCACAGCTGCAGTTACATTTTCCTGGATCTTAATTCACTTTGTTGTATGCAATAATCTGCCCAGGAAATAAAATTCAGTTATTATAATGAAGAGCTCAACTATTTAAAAAAAGTCATTCTAAAAACAGAGATATCAACTGAAAAATCTGTGATACAAATACCTGTCCTCAAATAAAACTAGAAAAAAGTAGCTAGACTAATGAACATACTCTAGTTATTTGTCCAGGTCCGGTAATTAAAATGCCTACTGTTTGTGACTACATGTGTATCCGAGAGAACCCAGTAACTTTAATCAAGGTTCTCTTTTCCTTCCAGCTTTTTTGGCTATTAACCTTACTCTCAAAGATTAAGTTTTGTTTCCTGTGATTTGAGCCATTTTAACTTCAGAGTAGGAATTGCTTGTGTCTTACTCGCTTGTCAGCAAGGACACTAGTGGATTTTGTTACTCATTCTAGAGATACACACATGGAATTTTTTTTACTTTTTTGGAGGATGCAGTGGGGTGTAAGTTTTAAAAATGTATACACTTAAATGAAATTCCAGGAGCCTGTTTTTCAAAATATCTGCATGCAAGAATTGACTCTTCCAAAATTTTAAAGACCTCTGCTGACACCTTATGGCAGTGGTGGGCAACCTGTGGCCCACGGGCCGTACCACTACAGCCTTATGGAAAAAGATTGCTCTTTATTTTTTTTATTTTTTGGAGAGTTTCTCTTCTTGCTGCTAATTTCTTGCTTTCTGAGCCAAAATATCACACACTTGTGTCACTCTCAGGCAAATGTGAGGTCACCGCAGATGAGTGTCTTGGTTTGGGGAATAAGCACAGGGGGGCTGGACATTTTCATTTTCTTCCCCTTTTTGTTATGGGGACAGCAACATGAAGACCCTCGGAAAATGATACAAATGACATTGTCTATAAATAAAATATTGCTCAGATCTTTAAAAATATATTTATGATCCAGTTTTCGTGGTTCAGCTGTGGTTTTGTAGGTCTGAAATCTTGATGCCTTCCTCTACACTTAAAATATTGAGTGGAAAGTTTTGTGTTGTTAAATTGTAAATAGACACAGTGTGCTCAAAAATAATCTTATTGATAATCGGCTTTCTGTCTTAGTTCTGGAGTGATTGCTATATATTTGCATAACTGGTAATTTTAGTATAGATAATATTTTAGCCCATTTGGGAAGTGTTCTATCAAACAGCTTTAGAGTGACAAGTCAATGAGAGAATTTTTATTGTCCTTATTCTTTGTTATATTACAAATTTTATTCATGTTGTATTAAGAGATTCTTATCTTCCAACAAGTGGTTCCTCCATTCACGAAGGATCCCTTCATTTAATTTTTAGCTCTCTCTCATAAATGAATCCCCTAAAAAATAGGTATTTTGTTTTTGCTGCCCAGTCTCTATATTCCCTCTAATCTGTTGAGCCTTTTCCAATATTGATATGTCCAGAACAGAATACAGCATTCTTAGGTATAGTCTCCCCAGTGAAGGGAGAGTCTACTACCTCCTGCTCATGACATGAGATATGCAGTCCAAAATCACATAGTTATAAAATCATCAGCTTTATTTCTATTTGTGTGTTGAATAAGGACTCTCTAGCCATCTCTTCAATAACATATCTGTTTGCAATGGATATTCTGGAATATACTTTGTTTATAGATCAGAAATGGTTGACTAAAGAGCCAATCCTTTTTTATTTCCTCTTTCAGTTTGACATGTCAAGTTAATTTAAAAATAGCCCTTAAAATAGAGTGGGGTAACTTATTCTTTTTGATAAATTAGACTTCCCCATTCTAATCTGTGCTCACAGCAGTGTGGGTTCTGCTGCCTCAGAGGAATTTCATACCAATGCTATTATAACATTTTGTATGTTCTGATCTCCTGTTTGTAACAGGAGATCCTGTTTCAGTCAGGCGGAGTTCTGCAAGTGCTACCAATCCATCAGGCTTTGTTTACTATTTATTTCATCAGCGTCATTAAACACTGAAGATTGCATTCCCGTGTGTGGAAACGAGAGCTCAGCAGGAATGACCTACGACATCTTTTCCATTTGAAAAATTGTGTGAGAAATAGAAGCATGAGTTGCATATAGATTGGTATTTTGTCCTGATAGAGTTTAAAGTGAATGTTCAATTGAGCTAGGGACCAGGTGCAATTTGCACCTGTAACTGTTGAATTACAGATTAAAGGTATGTGCCAAGGAGCCTGATCCAAAGCCCATTGATATCTGTTCGATTCTTGCCATTAATTTAATTGGATTTCGGATCTGGGCCAGTTGGAATAATTGTACCTGTAGTCACTCAGATGTATAGCTACTCAAATCTGGGCTCAGAGTTTAATTATGGATGCAAATAGCATTCACAGAAGGAAAACCACCCTTCTTAAAACTTACTCCTCTGTGTGATAGCATCATAATAGAAATGCTATAGTTGTGGTAGAGGCTTAGAAAATAAATGCCATCTCAGTTTTCAGTATTTTTCCATACAACTACCTTTTGGGTTGAAATTTCATAGGCTCTTTCTTAGCCTAGGAGTGGCTTACTTGTGTCTAATAGATTTCCCCATGCTAATCTGTGTTCACAGCAGTGTGGGCTCTGCTGCCTCAGAGATTTAGTAGTTATTGGAATTAGATACAAAAATTGTATAATGCTTGTCTAACTTAATTTCCCTCTGCTACCTGTATTAGATTAGAGGCGTAGTCAAAGAACATATTTTTTTTCAGTTAAACATTCTAGTTTTATTTTATAACCAGAAGTCTACAACATGTAGTCTTACTTCTAGAGAATCCCTCTATTCATATCTTTCTTAGATCAAGGTAACCAAAAATTAATCTCTTCCTAGATGGCCAAAAATTAACAGAAATGAACATTATCCTTGAATTCACAAAATTTCAATGGCAAATTGATCATTGTTTTCCTCTCTGGCTTTTTACCACTACATAGTCCTCATTACACCTCTTGTGCTGCTTAAAGGTGCTTGAGGTTGCAGAAAGTAGTGCATCTTATTGTATAATGTGCTATTTTTAACACTTTTCTTTTTGGTGGAGAGTATGTTAGTGTCTGTGTGACGTGTAAGCAATTTTAATACATTAGGTATGGTATCGATTTAATACATTAGGTAAGGTATCGATTTAACTAGCTTGTGCTATGAAGAGGCTATTATTTCAAAGCAGTGACTCAGATTGTCTACATGGTGAGGCGAAACTTCTTCGTAAAATGCTGTTGTAGAATTGAAAGAGAAATACTTAACAGAACTTCATTTGCTTGGTGAAATTATAGCGTGAGAAGTATTTAGCATGTCTGTGGGTTTTATAAATTTTTTTGCTGTTTTCTATTTGAATTTTTAAAGACTGTTCTAAAGTGTGTAATCTGAAACCTTCTGTTTCTTAAGGTGTCACTGTACTTCCTGGGAAACTAACAAAGTTTATATCTTGCCTCATGACCAGTACCTGGGAAGCAATTATAGCAAAAATTCTTGCTTTATAGCAACATATGGTACTTTTTGTTGAGATTCTGAATTCTCTATCACAGAGGTTCTTTCTTGCTTTTTCTTTGTGGATTGTATTTTTATAGAGTGTTGGTATTTGTGGACCACCTCCCCTACTATTTCCAATAATGACATCCTTAAGGCAACTACAGTAATTGCTTGCATGGAAAAAAATTTTTTTAGAAAGTACTTAATGTATTTTTAGCTGTCTTAAGGCAGTTGAGCAGCTTTAAATAAGGAGAAATTGCCACATGAGTGGTCGTTTCTCTGCATACCATTTAATAAATGCTCTGAGGATCACCAATAGTCCATGGACTAGAGTTTGACAAACTCTGCTCTAGCAGGGAGGAAGCAGTGGAGACAGGGAAGAGTATGACATGGTTGAGGGATGGGTTTCACCTTTTCATTTAGTACCCATAGCCAGTAACCTGTTTAAATTTTAACCCCTGATATGTAATAAGTGCTTTGTGACTTCATACACAGGAGTGAGGATGTGTGTGTACAGGGAGGAAGTAAGAATGCAAACAGATTCCCTAATGTCAGAATAAAATCCCTGGTGGTAATACAGTTACTAAACATAGTTCTTGTAACTTGTCCCTTCCTTGTATGTGGTGAATTCTCCTTTCAAGAAGGATTCAGTATGACTCAAGAGTCAACCCTAAGAGTTATTCTTAGCTGCAGTTGATGTATGCCAGAACTCACTGTTGTAATGACTAGAACTGTTGACTCTTGCTGGTTTTTAAAAAACAAAACAACACAAAAACCTCTGACCAGGCATAGTGGCTTGTCATTGGATAACACTTGAGCTAATGAGTGAAAAATATATTTTAAAATCATAAATCCTAAGTCTTAAAGTTGCAACATGTGATTGTGTGGGATTCCTTAACTGTTAGTGACACACCTTACTTTTTTTGTTTTTGTTCTAGCTGCTCTTCTGCAACGGCTAGCAGAATTGGAAAAAGTCAATGCAGAATTTCTGCGTACAAACCAGCAGCTTGAGCAAGAATTTAATCAAAAGAGGGCAAAATTTAAAGAGTTATACTTGGCTAAGGAAGGTAAGTTCTAGGTTCTCTGAATTATTTTAAAGCCTATTTTTATGCTAAGCCTTGAATAATCCCTGGTTAGAGAACAATCTTAGTAGTGCTAACCCCCCTTTTTTTTTTTTAAAGAAGTAGGGTTTAAAGCAAAGGTTTTCTTGCATTGGCAGTCGGTTGGTGGGATATCCTGGTTGACAGGTGGTAAGACACTGTTAAAGTCTCTTATTAGCCAACAGAAAATGTGAGTTTTCCTGCCAAACTTTTTTAAAGGCCAATATAAAGAGGCAAAGAGAAAAACCCTAACAGTTATCTGGTTACATAATTAGAGTTTCAGAATGTATCAGCCACCTTTCTTTGTAATCTAATTTATGAAGATTTTGTTTTCTGTAATTATCATACAACTGTTCTCCTTTTATGTAGAAATCTTGAAATGGAGAGTTAACGTAAGGTGAAAAAGAAAGAAAAATGTAATTTGACTTTAAAGTATATACCCATACTGATAGGAGTCAGCAAATCATCTTGAAATGCACATAAAATTCCACAGTATCCTGCTTTTTAAAATAAAGTAATGTGGGGGTTCTCAAACTCTCATAGCATAGACCACATTGTGATAGCATCTGCTGGACACCATCCCCTCCAATTCACAATTGTGTAATATCCTTGGGGCAATTACAGTAATTGCTTATATGGAAAAGGAATCTTAGGAAATTGTTTGATTAATTTTAAACTTCTGCTGATGGCTCTGGTCGTTGCCATTGTTCTGTTTTTACAGCAATGCCCACTAGTGGGGACAGGCTGGTTCCTTCTTGTTTCCAGCTATTTTTATAGTCCTTTAGGCTCTTGACTACAGTAGAAGCAGTAGCTGGAAGCAAGGAGGTGGTGCCAAGCACCATGTGACCTGCCAGCTTTCGACTGACCACCAATAAATGCTTCATAGACCACAGTTTGGAAACCACTGAGTTAATACAAACCCACTGACGTAAAAGTGTTTTCATCCTCTTTGACCAGTAACTAACAGGAACACTTAGAGACACATTTTCCGTGTGCTCTGTCAGTTGTGGTCAGCTTGTTACATAGTATGTAATTGGGTTTTATATCTTGAATGATTGATCAGTCTGATTAATTGTAACGTAAGCAGCCAAACTTGCATAGCTTAAATTTGACAGCTAAAAGTATTTATTTTTAGTAACACTCTTTGAGGAAAATGTGAACCCCACTAGCTCATGTACTTGCTGTAGAAGAATGGAGAAAAGCAGCTATCTTCTATTTAAGTGCAGGGTTGATTTACTGACTCCTTTTAATCCTAACTGCTTTCTTGTCCTAAAAATATAAAAGAAAGTAAAGCTAAGAAAAATTTCATTAAAACTACAACTTGCTTATTTTTCTGCTCTCATACGCGTGTACAGCTGACATATTGAAGACAAGAGCATAGAGTGTTTTTCTAGCTATTGGGACCAGGGAAATGAAAACGTAAAGGCAAGATGCTGCTGGACTGTGGTCAGCAACAGCAACCTCCCTCCCCAAACTAAAATAGTTAGAAATCACTTTTCCTCTTGACATTTCTTTCATGTAGGTGCATAGACACCAACGTGAAAGGGGTGCTATTGAAAACCCTAACGTAAGTACTTTGCCCTTTCCAGGCACTTTCCCTGCCTTGAAGAATCTTGGGTAAAATATCCCTTCTGTTGTGTTTGTGCATTGCCTTGTATAAAGAGCCCTGACCTTGATTTGGCCCTTTGGGCACTATAGTAATAAAAATAATAAAGAATAAAAATCTTAAAGCTTTTTACAAGGCTTAACTGATGACTGGTAGTAACATCCCTTTGAAGCAGACAGGTACTCTCACCACCATTTTATGGATAGGGAAATTGAGGCAAAGAGAGATTAAATTATTATTTTGAGGTCACACAGGCAGTATGTAGTAGAGTCAGAAATAGAATACAGCTTGACTAGCTCCCAGTCCTGTATTGTAACCTAAAGAGTGTACTTCCTGCCAGGTGACTGGCTTCTTTACCATGTCCATTTTGGTAATTAGGCCATGGTGGTGGTGGTGTGGATGGTGGTGGGGGCAAACAAATATTAAAGCATAGGGGTAGTCATTACCACTAATGGACTTTTCTTCACTAGAAAATTAGTGTGTTACAACATAACCTTGAGAAGTCATTTTAACTAACATGATGTTAAAAAACATAAGTCAGCGTAGAGGGAGGACACATCTTATTTAACATGTCAGTTGGTTGTGGGTAAAACTCTTCTGGAACCATAGGAATCTTCTGTGGGCTCTAGTACTTTGGTCTAATTTCAGTTGTTGTGTTTTGTGTATAGGTGCCAGGTGGTGGTGATGGTGGCCTGTGATCTACAGGAGGTCAGACTAAATGATCTCATTGTCCCATCTGGCCTTAAACCCTATGAATGTGACTCGGTGTCCCTCTCTACACTGACTGCAAAGTCGCGTTTAACATCCCATTAGTTTACATGACTCCTTAAGGCTGCATTGTCACGTTCAGTGAACGCCAGCCCAAAGTGTGAACTGATATTTAACTTGTTTTATTATCTTATCATCCTTGCGGTGTCTCTTGAGGAAAATATTTTTGCAGCAGACTACAATGTTGTATGCATTACATTTAGGAATACAAAATGTGCACTTAAAAAAAAAAAAGCACACTAAAATATTTTTATGTAAAACATCTTAGTCTGGTCTACCTAGTTCCATAAGACATTTCAATACAGCATGCAAGGTCAGGAATTTAGTAATTTAAAGAGTTTTTGTTTAAACAGAGCAGGGGTTGAAACTAAAGTATTATGAGGTGTGAAAGGAAAAAGAGAACGATTGATTGAAAGCAGTAGAACTATAAACATAAGGCCGATAAACTAAATATTGCTATAAAAGCTGGAAATAACGACACAAATGTTATTGGGGAAAGGACGTCCTCATAATAGTAATAGTCAAGGTGCCTCGTACTTTGCAGAACACAGGATTCATTTTGTGGCAGAGTCCTTGGATTCTGTCGCAGTTTGGTATAGCAGGCTTCTGCAACCGCTTCCTTTAAATAAAAATGGAGGTTTTTATGAATTAAGTATGAAAACAAATAATATCAGCAGGTAGCCCTGTGTGTCTGTTTTGCTGTTCAGCTCATTTTATACTTTTTTACATTTGCAGTTTTCAATATGCCAGATTTTTTTTGCACTGGCAACACCTCAGCTGCATCAGGAGTGGGAAGGGGAAATGTTCTAGCAGTTGGGTAGGGCGAGCCTTTTTGCACTAGAGAAGCACGGGAAGCAGTTTGGTATTGTGGGATCAGTACACTAGCTGCATGCTTCTGCTAAAATTATCATAGGTGAAACAGTTAATGCTTGACATACAAATTCTTATCTTTAGGATTCAGACTTAATCCTCCAATGAGATGAATGGCATAGCTTGCATCTTGCAGAGCTATTGTTTCAGGTTGTCTGCAGACTCTCTGGAAGACAATACATAATTTGTTTATGCTCTGTTATATTTGAAAGTTATATTTGTAACTATAAGGGCGAGGAATGTGTTTTTAATGAAAGCTTAGATTCTTAGCACAGTTGTGATAAAGGGTCAATTTTTCTGCAGATTGCATGGTTCTAGCATAATTGGGGTCCAGGTAATAATACTTTGCAATTCTGTAGTACCTGTAATAAGGGGATCACAAAGTGCTGTACAAAGTGTAAGCATCTCCTAAGGCTCCCATGAGGCAACAAGGTAGTGTCCCTCTTTTACAGATAACTTCTATATTTCAGTTTATGTAAGTGACATATCCAAGGTTACAAAGCAAAACCAAGCAATCTTCCTGACTTCAGTCCTATCCTCTGACTTCCAGATCATGCTCATTCCCAGTATGTATACTTCCCAGCAAGTATTCCCAGTATGTGAGTTACATGACAGTGAAGTAGTTAAAAGTCCAATTAGCTTAATTGGCGTATTGATTGATAAGTGGTATTTACAGTGTCTGCTTTGTAGTAGTGTCTTCAGTCTCTACACTGGATGAATGAGAAACAAATAAAAAGGGAACTTGATGAGTAGCGAAACCTGGAATGTTACTTAAAGATTTTCTTTAGCTATCACGGATAAAGTTTTAAACTTCAGACTCACTCTTGTTTTCCTTTACTAAAGCACCAATTTCTGTTGCAGCAGATAGAGCTGCACTTCAAACTGAATTTGTTAACTAAATTAAATGGAAGCGGAGGGCAACAAAAATGATTAGGGGGCTGGAGCACATGACTTATAAGGAGAGGCTGAGGGAACTGGGATTGTTTCTTCTGCAGAAGAGAAGAATGAGGGGGGATTTGATAGCTACTTTCAACTACCTGAAAGGGGGTTCCAAAGAGGATGGATCTAGTCTGTTCTCAGTGGTACCAGATGACAGAACAAGGAGTAATGGTCTCAAGTTTTAGTGGGGGAGGTTTAGGTTGGATATTAGGAAAACCTTTTTCACTAGGAGGGTGGTGAAGCACTGGAATGGGTTACATAGGAAGGTGGTGGAATCTCCTTCCTTAGAGGTTTTTAAGGTCAGGCTTGACAAAGCCCTGGCAGGGATGATTTAGTTGGGAATTGGTCCTGCTTTGAGCAGGGGGTTGGACTAGATGACCTCCTGAGGTCCCTTCCAACTTTGATATTCTATGATTCTATGAATACTTGATTTCAGAGGACCTGAAAAGGCAAAATGTAGTACTGCAAGCAGCACAAGATGATCTAGGACATCTGCGGACACAACTATTGGAAGCCCAGGCTGAAATGGAGAACATCAAAGCCATAGCTACAGTATCTGAGAATACAAAGCAGGAAGCTATTGATGAGGTGAAGAGGCAGTGGCAAGAAGAAGTCGCTTCACTACAAGCAATTATGAAAGGTAAGGCCAGAGGAAGCTAGCTAACTACTGCAGTTACAGCAAGGTAAACAAGCAATTTATTTAATAGGTGATGTTATTGTTCTTGATGCAGTACAGCAGTGGTTCTCAGCCAGGGGTACACATACCCCTAGGGGTAGGCAGACATCTTCCAGGGTTTACTCAACTCATCTAAATCAGTGTTTCTCAACCTGGAGGTTGCGGGATGGGTTTAGAGGGTCACAAGCAGGGCAATTGCCTGGGGCCACATGCCACAGGAGGCCCTTCGAAGCTAAGTTACATGCTTCAACCCCGAGCAATAGGGCTTGGGCTTCAGACACTGCTCACAAGCGAAACAAAGGCTCAAGTATCACACTGAAATGTAAGTACAATATATTCCAATTGATTTATTTTATAGTTATATGGTAAAAATGAGAACGTAAGCATTTTTCAGTAATAGTGTGCTGTGATATTTTTGTATTTTTATGTCTGATTTTTGTAAGCGGGTAGTTTTTAAGTGAGATGAAACTTGGGGCACGCAAGACAAATCAGACTCCTGAGATGGAGAACAGTAGTCTGGAAAGGCTGAGAACCACTGCTGTACAGAATAAGCAGTTTGTGCCGTGGAAGTTACATTAAGCAGATTGGTGATTTCAGTCTTTAGCTGACCAATTCCAATTCTTGCAATATGTACTGGGAAATTTTTAGCTTGTATGGACCATTCTTCAGGGACTGAGAATATAGCCATTCCTCCGTCACAAAGACAAGTAATGGTATATGTGACCTGGTTAATCTGACAGCAGCTTCAGGATGACTTGTTTCTCTGCTTTGGCATGCAAAATTGTCTTTGCCAAACATTTAAATGTCCCTCCATTGCCATCACATTGGCTCTTCCCATGTCTTGTGGCTAAATATGTCATCATACTTTCTTATTTCTCCTGCAAGAATATAGACTCACATTCTAGCATGCTGCACGCTCACTGATTTACTCTTGATACAAACTACCTGTAAGGAGGAACATGCAGACAGTAATTTAGGACATAACCGCTATTGCAATAACTATTTTTGCTACCTGTTGGGTGTAGGCATTGCAGAAATCTGCCTTGTTACGTATTTACTCTAGAGAATACAGCTTTTCATGTATTTCGGTGTGGCAGGTGGGGCTGCTCTGCAACACCTCCTTGTGGGATCAGTCTGGTGCATTAGGCTTTCACTGCTTTAGTCTGAACGTTTTGGCTGCCTGCCGAGACCAGGAAACCCATGCAGTAAGCTTGACATCAGTCTTTCAACAGTGAAATAACAAACTCAGGACTTGGCTGTCTGTGCCTTTTAATTAAAGAAAGAAAACCTCACATAGAGGCACTTTGTTGTAGCACTCGAAGGCAAGGCCCTGACCTACTGGGTTAATACTGAGACGGTCTTCCTCTCTTCCAGTCTTCCCCAGTTCTGCCACTGATGACAAGTAGGCAAGCCTTCTTAACTGGACTGCTGGCTCTTGATTGATCAGCAGGCCTGTCTTGTTGGTAGTGTGGTCTGAATGGATTTTCCTTGAGCAAAAAGTGTCAGGGCTCCAATGCCTGCTGTAGGGAGTAGAGAGGATCTGATACACTCTGTCACAGTTGGCAAGTAAACATAATTTGGCTTATTAATACACAAATAACAGAACTAGATCAGTGATTCTCAACCAGGAGTACAGGTACCCCTGAAGGTATGCAGAGGTGTTCCAGGGGTACTTAACTCATCTAGATCAGTATTTCTCAACCTGCGGGTTGCATCGGGTTTAGGCAGGTTGCAAATGCGGGACCGGTGTTAGGGGGTGGCAAGCAGGGCAGTTGCCTGGGGCCACCCACCACAAGGGGCTCTGCGAAGCTAAGTTACGTGCTTCAACCCCGGGCAATGGGGCTCGGGGTTTAGACAAGGCTCACAAATGAAACACAGCCTCAAGTGTCAAACTGTATGTTTATGGCTGATTTTGTAAGCAAGTAGTTTTCAGGTGAGGTGAAACTTGGGGTACTCAAGACAAATCAGACTCTTGAAAGGGGTACAATAGTCTGGAAAGGTTGAGAACCACTGAACTAGACTATTATAGAAGACACTGGAGTCCCCAACCAAGATCACGGCTCCATTGCATTAGGTGTCACACATACAGGTATTACCTGCCTTGAATAATTTACAGTCTAAATAGACAAGAGAGTTACCTGAGAAGGTTTAGTCCTTTCTGTGTTTTGGGGATGTGGAAGTTATTTTTGTTGTTCCTTTTTTTTAAGGGGATTTTGGTTATTTGCATAGTGTTTAGATTGCTGTGGGTAGATTTTGTAAATCAAAATAGAAATAGCATATTTGAGCAACGTGACTCTTGGCATGAATATAGGAGGCTATTTAAATTAATGATGTTAATCTAGACTAAATTTTAGTTCCCTTGGATCTGTTGAGTTACTGGTAGCTTTCTTGGCAAGATGCAGTTCATTGCACTTGTGGTTAGTTCTTTGTTCAATGTGATCAACTAAAAGGTATGACAGAAGCATATAGCATATCATAGGGCACACAAAATACTACCGTTGCTGTCTTGGATTGCCTGTGCCCAGTTTAGAGGCCCTTAAATAGTTATTTTTAAATAGATGTATCTTGTAAAAATTTTCTTTACATGATAATTTCGTTTAGAAGATCGTTGTCTGACTTTTTTTCCCCTCAGAATAGAGATCCTTTAAAAATATGGACAGTTTACTTGTTTTATTTAAAAACAAAAACAAAAAGCCAAAAACAATCTTGAATTCTATATTAAATTTTAGGGTGATAGAAAGTTGCCTGTAGACCTGTTTAAATAGTGGTAAAAATTCTGTAGTTTTACTGATTTTTTTTCACTAGCAGAATGCTGCATGATCTTCCAAGGTTCAGAAGTTCTGTTGAGTCATGTTTTTGTGTCCCTGGAACCGTTTCTGGGAAAGGAATTTAACACACTCTGAGGACAAGGTCAAGTCTATAACATGTGACATATCTCAAGATACATGTACAAGATGTAGCTTATTTCTAGATCTCCCTGCTCTTCGTGAGGTTGCAGTACTGCAAAGACAGTGTACTCACACTCTGGAGGGGAAGGGAATCATTTGAATCACTCCATAGAGATGCTCTTGGCCAGTTAAGAATATTTTACTATTCCTATAAGTGGAGTTTCAGCCAGTCCTCAGCCAGAAGGGTTGTATCTATTATACAGAGCTCTGGGGAACAGGGAGAAGGCAAAACATGAAAAAGATACAGCCTTGAGTGTTACATAGAATTGAAAGGATTGTACAACGCAAACAGCAAGCTTTGCACAAACATTCTGAGATTTTCTTTGGAACTGCATAATTTGTAGTCTCACACTTTATAACTTGCCCTGATAATGAAAGTTTCTGTGACATTGCTTTACAGAAACTGTTCGTGACTATGAGCTCCAGTTTCATCACAGGCTGGAGCAAGAGCGAGCTCAGTGGGGCCAATACCGGGAAAATGTTGAAAGGGAAATAGCAGAGTTGAGAAGGCGGCTATCTGAAGGTCAAGAAGAGGAAAATCTAGAAAATGAAATGAAAAAGGTATGCTGAAATAAATCTCTAAATGTAAAGTGAGATGGTAGACATCTGTTAATGAAAATGTTTCTACTCTTTCAGAGTAATTCGATGTACTTTAGAAAGAGCAGTAAGGCCTAATCCTGCAAACCCTTATTTATTTGTTCCCATTGAAGTCAATAAAATCTGATTCTGCAGCCGTACATGCAAAGTATTACTATTTTATTCTTAACCCTGAACTTGTAACTAGGACTACTGGAAATCTTTTGGGGGAATTTTAAGATTTGGGGGAGCCCTTGCATTAGATTCTGTGGAAATCTTCACAAAAAACTGTAGTCTGATAAGTAAGCTAGGAACTGTTTCGTTTTTTTCAAATATATTGTTTCAGATAATAAATAGATTTAGTCTTTGTCATATATCAATGATTTGGAATCTTAAAATATATTATATAAACCTCTGCTGGAGATGACCAAGGGTGCCAGGCTTCAAGGTATCTTTTAAAGACTAGATTAATCTTGCTTTAAATAGCATTGCCTATCATCATAGTGACTCTCTTTTCTAAATCAAATACAAGATAAGATTTGCATAACAGGAAATCTGCCACTTTATCCTTACTTTGAATGCCTGTGAGAGTCAGATTGTAATATTTTTCCTCCTTTAATAGCAGTTTTATGTTTAAAGCAAGCAGAGATGAGGAAGATGGCATCTTTGCCCTCTTGCTGCTATATTATGGCGAGAGATTGGCACTGTAAATGATACAGTGGATTTTGAGCTCTGAAACTTCCTGAAGCCTAAAAATTGCCCATGCTAGTCATTAGAATCTCACTGGTTTTGGTTGAACGCTTGATTTTTTTTTTCTTCTTGTAATCACTAAGGCTGCCTTAAATGTGAACACTTCTTTTTTGTTTGTTTGTTTTGAATAACAGGTCCTGAGTGTAAAAACATTCTGTTTTGTCTAAATTCTCTGTTTAAAAAAAAAAAAAATCTTTGTAATTTAAGATGTCAGGCGTCAGGATTGGTTAGATAAGAACCCTGAGCTTTTAGCAAATTAATGAAAATTTTAGTTGAAACAGTCCTTTAGAAGGAAACCATCTGAATCTCAAATGAGTCTAGGATTTCCAAAAAAGTAAAATTCAATAAGGAATTGAATAAATGTGGGCTGACAGATCTGACCTGTTTATCTGCATGTCATTCAAAAATGAAAAAAAAATTAGAAACTAGCTGGTCTGCTTGGTTTTTTGGTTCGATCGCTGCTGAGCTGAAGCTGTAGCTAACTGCTATTTAATAGCTTCTTTAGTATTCTACACTTATTATGGTAGTACCCAAAGTCCGCAGGCAGGACTGGACTGCCTGTGTGCTGTACAAACAAAACAAGGAGACAGTCCCTGCCCTGCAGAGCTTACAATTGAAAAGATGTAGTTCCACAACTTGTTGCACAAGTAAATTAACAAATTGCCATAAACACCAATGTTCTCAACAAAATTCCCTTAAAAATACAAAGAGGACAATCCAACAAATTGTTCCTAGTGCAAAAAACCTTTCTCTCTGCTGCATTTATGCTTTGTATTAACGAAGTTTGAGCTTGCAGGTTACTCAGGTTGTTGCACAGGGTTGTAGGTAAATATTGCAGCATTTGTAAACTCGGCTTTGTACACAAAGAAAATAAATATGAACAATTATCCTAAAATGGAAACTCTGAGTATCTTGGGGAACCTTTTAAAAAGATCTCCAAACTCAGATGAACCTGAAGGAGGGAAAACGTGCATTTAAAAAAAAAAAAAAAAAAAGGAAAAGCTGGTAAATGGGGCCCAATGACTTAATTTAAGCAGGGTGTTTTAGCTGCACTTTTAAGGCATGAGCTTTTCCTGGACAAAAGAAAACTTTTTGTTCCTCATCAGACAAGTTTCAGATTTTTTACTCAAGAGGTTTAATAAATGCTTAAAACAAAAATAAGGTGAAATGGACTCCTTTTAGGAGCAAAGGAGGAAATGGCTGGCCTGCAAAGAGAGAATGGGTGAATCACATGTGAATGAAAGAACTGAACGTTCATTCAACTCCAGCACAAGGCCTATAACCTCCAAAGGAGGCACCCTTAATCTCCTTTGTTGCTTTGGCTCAGATATTTGATACTTTAAATGTCTGGTTCCACTTTCAAAATAACACTTTATCTTCCGTCCCGCAGAGGAGCAGGAGTAGGGTGCGTTCGTCCACTGAGTTAATAAGTTCCATTCTCAGGACAGACTCCTTTATAAATGAAAAGTCTAGACTTCTCAGCATTATCCTTCAGATTTCCCTGAAAAGTGGTCCCCCTCATCCTTCCGAAACAGGTTCTTTACATCTTGCAACCAACAAAAAAATAATAATCCTGCCAGGATTGTTAGTAGGCCCACCCCTGCATAAGATACAGAATAGGCATAATATTAAAGAGTGAAACAAAAACAGGAAGTTCAAAATAAGTATAACATCATCCAGTTTACACTGTACTGGTTGGGGAAATGGACTGTGAAGTGGTGAAAGCACAATGGCATATTTGTCAGCCAGAATTTAAATTGTTTGGTTCTCTTGTTTGGGTTTTATCACAGTTGAATCTTGCTGCTTAATTTGGCTATAAAAAATAATTAAAACAAGTGAAACCATGAAACGTACTGTAGGCATGTGTTTACTAACTATTCTTGGCTGCGGTGTGGTCATTATTTTTTCCCTCAAAGGGAAGAGAGTAGATGGTAAAAACAGAATGTGCAAATAACTGAAAACTTAGTGAGTATTTTTAAAGTTTTGTATGTTTTGTGAACTTGGCTTTGTGTGTAATTAATTTTAAGCTCTCTTCTAGAGAGGCATGGTTTCTTCTTCATGCTGAGGTCCACAGATCCATTACAATACGCGCTTTGGCCTACTTGCAGCTTGGGGGTAAAACCACATCTGTCATTCACTGCCAGCCTTGCTGCTTGAAGTTCTTTCCTTCCAGTTTTTTCTGCCTCCCCTGCAGCAGGTGACTACACCAGAACTCCCCGCTGTAGAGCTTTCTGAGGGAAGTTCCAAACTTTATTTTAAATTTTAGGTGAATAACTTGGCTTGATAGTGTGATTGGGTCGCAGGGTTGCATTTTTGAGGTGTTTGCAGCAGTTGGTGCCTCTGCAGGATTCAGGGAGAGAGTTAGTCCGAGAACAGCCAAAGGCAAGAGCAAAGGTCTGTGTTCTGCACTTCTCCCTCCTGGCTCACTCTCAAGTGTCTCACTGGAGTGCTTGGCTGGCTCTGTGAGCAGAGTGCACTTTCCTTCACAGCCTGGTTTGGGTGGGGTTGTCTTGGCCCCCTTCCTGAGCAGGATAGGAGTCAGGCATAATGGAAAAGAAAGGGCTCAGGATCTCCCCCATCTCCAGGACAGGAGTGAAGCCATAGGGCAGTGTGCTAGATGGAAGATCACTACTGAGCCTTTATAGCTCACACCAGCAACCACATCTCTGACTGCAGAGCTCAGCCACTGCTGCCTCCTCCCAAAGTGCAGTAAAGGGTCTTTGCTGCCACCTCTAATGGTCCCCCACTCCTGGTGATCATTTTCCCTGAAGTTCTCAGCCTGGGATATGAGAAATGCAGACCTATCTGGTCCATGTGGTTCCCATGCAATAAAAAAGGGTAGAGTTTCTAGGCAGGGGCAGCAAGTTTGTATAATTTTTAGTGGTGCCCAGAATGATCCAAGTCATGTCGTCCCCCATCTTCCCCCCCCCGTCCCCTCCACATATTGGTGCACATAACAAAATTACTGGGGTGGGGCTGAGGGGTTTGGAGTGTGTGTGTGGGGGGTGAGGGCTGGGGATAAGGGGTTTGGGGTGTGGGAGGGGCTCAGGTCCAGGAAGGGGGTTGGGGTGTGGGAGAGGCTCAGGACTAGGGCAGAGGGCTTGGGGGTGTGGGCTCTGGGGTGGGGTGGGGCTAGGGATGAGGAGCTTGGGGTGCAGGCAGGCTGCCCCGGGGTTGGGGCCAGAGAGGAGAACTTCACAGTCTCTCCCCCCACCCCCCACCCCAGCTCTCTTCTCCCCCCCCCCCCCCCCCCCCCCCAGGTCACCATCATTGCATGTGCTCCTAGGGGCTGGGCCCCTCTCAGGTCCAGGAAGCCCCCTTGCCTCCCCTTTTGGATATCCATATTTAAAGGATAATCCTGCTTCCCACATTCAGGGCACACTGCTAAGAAAATCCTCTTGTAATGGTTCTGAGGACTTTAGCACAAAGAAGAATGGGAAAAATCTGTGCTTACCTGAAAACTTTCCTTACTATAAGTAATAAGATCCACAGATCCAGCTCACTTTGGAGATAAACAGTCATCCAGAATAGAGATGGAAATTGACATCCAAGGAGTAGCAGTTACCATGCTTTGCAGTAGAGGAAGCTGTTTTCTTCCCCACCCCTTCAAAGTATAGTTAACAAAATCTGTAATTTAGGAACATAAATATGAGTGATCTTGGCTGTGGAAGTTCTCAGCTGGAGGGAATTTCAGAGAGCGGGGCATTCCCCTGCTGCCAGTACCTGACAGGTCTTATTCTGCCCCCAGCTGCAAATATGTGCCAATTGTAATGGATCTGAGGACCTTATTACTCCAAAGGAAATTTTCAGGCAAGCACAGATACATTTTTTTTCTATTCCCTTCTGTTTGTGTGAGGTCTTTCAGACTTTTTTCCCTTTTTAAAAAAAAGTAGCTGATATCTGATGGGAAAACTTTTTTGGGAGGGGGGGGAAAAGTATTAGAAATAATTCAGACTGTGTCAGAAATTTGGAAGGGTTCATTCATTTTCTTCTCTTAAATAGATTTGCATAAAAAGCCTGGGGTGAATTTTTGGGACCATTTAAGTGAGTGGGAGATTTCACCACAAGATCTTTTTTTCCTAAGATTATCATCTCCCATCGCTTATTCACCATCTGAAGATCAGTTGGTGTGATTCAAACTCAGCGTTTTGCGAATAAATTGAACCGATGTGGCAAAGAATGTGAAGAGAAGACATTTTTCAGTTGCTTATATACCAGCACTAAGAGTCTGAGTAACAAGTACGGGAATTCAAAAATTATCATTAAGAAATTTGATGTAATTGACATTACTGAAACCTGCTGGGATAACTTGCATGATTAGAACGTTAAAAGAGGAAGTTACTCACCTTATGTAGTAACGAGGGTTCTTCGAGATGTGTGTCACTTTGGGTGCTCCACTTCAGGTGTCGGTGTGTCCTTGCACTGCAATTCGGAGATTTTCAGTAGCAGTGCTCGATTGGGGTCACTTGTTATAATGTTGGTAGGAAGGATAGAGTGGGTAAAAAGAGATTGTGAGAGCTTGGTACTCTACATTAAAGACACCGTTACCTGTTTTAGAGTCATTAATAACTCAGAATCATAGGATTTTGAATGCATGGGGATCAGTGTTCTAACTAATAAAACCCAGTAGGGGATACTGGTGGGGATCTGCTACAGACTACCGAATCAAACTGGAGGACAAGATGAGTTACTCCTTCAGAATTTGTCTCTAATGTGTGGAAAGAAAAATTTGTGGTGGTATGTGGGACTTCAGTTTTGAAGGTATGCTTGAGGTCTCATACAGTTAGAGTTTCTAAAAAGTATACATTTTCTAACACAAACATATTGCACCAACATGAGGTAACTCTAGTTTGGACCTCATTATGACAGATAAAGATGAATCCATCACTGGACTGTAAATTCATGGTTGCCTAGGGACCAGTGATCATGACCTGGTTTATATTCAGTGTGACCATTCCAACCAAGTTCACTGGTATTAATTATATTCCATCCTTAAATTTTCTTTTTTTATTAATTGAATCCCCATATCAGCTTTGCCATTATTTTACATTAAGTGTAAAATCAGTACTAGGCCCAATGTTTCATCAATGATCTGGAAGTCAGTGTAAAATCACTGCTGATAAAATAAATAAAGATAAAGATTGGTGGAATGATAATGATGAGGTAAAATGCATTTATACAGCCCATGCAAAGTTCTTCATAAGGAACAAGGAATGTAGTCCTTACCTAGAGAGAATGGTGGACTGTATCCTGGAAAGCAGTGACTCTGGAAAGCAATTGGGTGTCATAGCAACTGAACATGGGATCCCAGTGCAATGCTGTGGCATATACCTATGTATATGGCATTGATGAGACCAATATTGGAATACTGCATCCAGTTCTGGTATCAACATTTTTTAAAAGATGATCAAAAAGTTGAGAAGGTGCAGAAAACCCACAAAAATGTTCAAGGGCTGGGAAAAATGCCTGGTAGTGGGAGACTTAAAGAGCTCAGTCTGTTTAGCTTATCAAAATGAAGATCGAGTGGTGGCTTGATTACTCTTTTGTAAAAATACTCTTTTGGGGAGAAAATACGAGGTACTAATGGGTTCTTCAGTCTAACGGAGAAAAGTATAATAAAAACCAGTGGTTGGAAGCTGAAGTGAAATTCACGTTAGAAATTAGTCCCAAATTTTTAACAAACTGCCAAGGGAAGTGGTGGCTTTTCCATGTCTCCATGTCCTCAAATCAAGATTGAATACCTTTCTGGAAGATATGCTCTAGCCAAGAACAAGTTATTCGGCTCAATACAGAGATAGCTGGGTGAAATTTAATGACCTGTTTTGTACGGCAGGTCAAACTAGATGATTTAATGGTCCCTTCTGGCCTTAAACTCTATGAAGTTATACCTGCATGAGCCTTGCAGAGCATTCTTTCTCGTGGTGTCTAATAAATACTGAAGAACAGAATGCACTCCCTGAAAGCAAACTTCTCCCACAGGCTAGGTACTGTATTTTTAATAAGAATTGAGTAGGACCTTCAGCCTTCTCTAGGACACCCAGGATTAGGCTTTGCCTCAGTTTATAGTAGTTGCAGATGTGGAAAGGAGACCAATGACCAAGCAAGTTAGACAATCCTGGAATGCACAGTTCAGTATTACAGTGTTGAAGTGACCTTTATATGTATCTTACGCACACTTTAATTCTGAGCCTAAATGCTTATTTCTAACCACAGAGAAGGGGAAAACTGTAGCAAAATCAATCCCATTGAAATTTACATATCACTTTCTATCTTTCCACTTGATTGCTGCTGAACAGTCCAGTTTTGCCTTCGCTGACCTCCCTTGCTCTTTCACTGAACTCACCAGGTACAGCAGTAGAGATTAAAATGGTCCTTTACTTTGTGTTCAGGACTCAGCCATGAGAAATTAAAACTTGCAATGAAAGGCTGTTGGAGATGCTAGTAGTAGTTGGAAAAGAGATTGTTAGAGAAGTTATTAAAGTCCTGAAAAAATTTAGATTGTCTCTTAATATAGGCTGTAGTGAGCAGCTGTGGGGGTTTCAGATCCACTGAACAGTACAATTGAGAGAAATCTTCAGCAAAGCAGCTTTGGAGTTTCAACTCCTGCTCCTGGTGTTTGAAGAACTTAATTGCTAGGCTGCCTGTTGTGTGCCAGTGAGGCATATCTACTACACATTGCCAGTTCCTCCTTGTAGGCAGTGAACTTACTATGCTTTGTGGAGGTGGTTTCTCATTCTTACAGATTTGTTTGTTTAGACAGGCAGAAATGGCAGTGGCAAGGTGCATTAGAAATGAGCGAAGCATGAAGAAATTGGCATCTTCTTTCAAAAGAGAACATGCCAAAACATATTTTAAAACAATTAGGATATTTCATTAGCTATCTTCATAATTGGAAGTTGTGTTCAAAACAAGTGTTTGTCGGCAGATTGACCAGAAAACAGGAATTTGGTCAGTGCTAGTGTTGCCTTGGCCGGTAACATCTACTGCTACATGAAATGTTCTCTTTGAAGCTTTTCTTTTGAATTGCAGTTCTTGTTTATCCTTATGCCAACCTCCTCCAACAGAAGCTAGAGGAAAAAATGAGGTTCCAATCCATAAACAGAAACCAAAAATAAATGGTACATCTAGATTTTTTTCCAGCTTAAACAATAGCTCTATATTGTTACTTATGAATTTTTGAATCTGAAGAATTCCATTGAATAATTGCTGCTGATTCTGCTGGAGCAGTCACTTTTTGTAACTTGGAAAGGCTCCAGTACACACTTGAAAAAATGTCAGGTGTCGGGATATCAAGGCCAGCTTCCAACCTACATACTTCTGAATTTGAGTACTTACTGCATTGTCCTATTTTAATTCTTACTATTTTTTTACCTGGCTCTCTTTTTCCTCCTCTTCCTGCTTTCTCATAGGAGTCTTTTCATTCTCTCATCCAATTCTTTAATTTTTTCAGCACTAACTGAAAAAAAGCCATGTTTTTGACAGCTTTGTTTATCCGATTTTGAAATACATAGTATGGTAACACTGAAAATTGCTTGATGCTTTATCAATAATTCTTTAAATCTAAAAGTAGCCTTCCAAAGCCCATGAAACAGTTATACAGTATTACTGTATGTTACCTGTGCCTTTTGAACCTCCAGAGTCAGTAAGCCAATAGTCAGTAACTAACTTTGTGTTGCAATTGCATGATCTTTGTCCCTTTCTCTCTGTATTCTACCTAGCATCATCTTGGTGAAAAGGCTACGCTTTTTAAATACAGAATAACTCTATGTACATGTTTTAAAACTCATGATCGTTCTAGTTAGGAAGGGGAAAGATGTACTAGCTTTCTCCTGTAAAAGCAGACACATGTACATCCATGGATGAATTTGGCCAATTACATTGCTTTCAATGAATGGGACGAATTTTATTTTATCCTAGAGAACACTTGGGACTAGCTAAATATATAAGTAATATAACAAATATTATAAGCAAAAGTGTGGTTTGATTTTTTGGCATATCGATTTTGTTCATTTCTCTTGCGGAAGACGACTTTTTGTTTTTATTGCAAAGTAATATGTTGCATTAACACATTACCAACTGATTTCAGGCCCAAGAGGATGCTGAGAAACTTCGTTCAGTCGTGATGCCTATGGAGAAAGAGATCGCAGTTTTAAAGGAAAAACTAACAGAAGCTGAAGAAAAGATAAAAGAACAGGAGGCTTCAAAGGTGAGGTGAAATTCTAACTATTTTAATCTATATCTGCAGAGAGAATGTGCATCTTGCATTATGGCAATTTTATTGATACAAACAACTGATTGCAAACTTTGCATCAGATACACAAATAAAGATGTAATGTGAAGTGGGAAATGAACAATTTAAGTGTCTGCCCTTGTCTTGCAAATAAAACTATACTATTTATCTAGACTATACATATTAAGCTGTGTTTCTATTTTGAGGATCTGGTAGCGTGTAAAAATTATTCATGCTTAAAGCTGAGCTCATGTAGTTTAGATGATCAGAAATATCAGTAATAAAGCTCCATATAGGTAGATATAGTCTGTCCTTTCAAGCAATTAGGTGTCACTACATTATAGGCCATTTAAAGCCACAAAGGACGTTTTGTAATCGGCAGTGTTTTTAATCTTCTAGAACTGGGGCTTCTCCTCCAGAGGTTGCTAGATTCACTTTCTTAGAATTTTGTTACATCTTACATTGATCTCTTAGCAGCAACTTCTAGCATTTTTTCTATAAAGCTTTACTTATCCAAAATTTTTGCTCCATCCATTAGGCTAGAAGACATGTTTAACCCAATTTTCTAAAAAAAAATCAGCCAAAGGGAATAAAGAAACAAGCACTATATTGCTACAGATTAGCTGCGTTTTGTCTACTGTTTATGGGGAGGGGAAGGTGGCAATTGAAGCATCTGTTTTTCCATCTTAGAAATCAAATATACTGAAATTCCCAAAAGATCCAGAGTATTCAGGAGCTACAAGAAAGGTAAGTAAAGTATTAGCCTGCCTTGCAAACTTACAGTATACATCCATTTCAAAGGCTAATGGATGTCCCTCACATACAAAACAATATACATCTTTTTTTTTTTTTTTTTTTCTTGAAGAGGGGGAAGAAGCACACCAGTCTGACTGGCAGACCATACTCATCAGTGATTTGTGTTTCTCTTCCTCATGTTCCTTGCGGATTCTTTCCAGTTTACAGGCTTCTCATCCAGAAGATTATTTTTGTTTTTTGAATAGCCCAGATTTTGTCTGGGAATAAGATTCTGCTTTTTCCCCTTAGTGCCTCACTCTTGATTTGCATTGTTAGACTGAAGTCAGGGAAAACGTGAATCCATTCCTCTCCCTCTTATAAATTCTTGTTTTCCAAAGTTGTCAGGACTTTCTTCATAAAGATTATGATGATAGCATCTGGAATTACTCTTTTCATCCTGTTCTTTTACAAGTATTCAGTAGCTTCTGTCTAAACATAATTGATCATCTACATTATTCAGGATGAGCAATTTTGGTAGCAACTTCATCAATGTTACAGGAATCGGTCTCTCTCCTAGTGGGATACCCACAAAATAGGTACACGAGCCTGAATTTTGTAAAACTTGTAACTGTTTTTTTTTTTTTTTTTAATGATGGGTTTCATTTTATAAAGTATTTCCCACCAAAAGAGGTGATAGTTGACACCATTAATGCTGACTGAGATCTTTAATGCTGTTGTTCAACTCCAACATTTTGTCCATTTAAAGTTCACGTATTGGATGTTTCAGTCATCCTTCTTGCACCATCAGGAAGGATTGCAGTTTGTCTTGCATAGCAAGTAAGTCCTTGCCAGACATACTTCTCTGACTCTTTGATCCCTTGCCTCCACTTACTTGCCTCACAAATATGTTGAAGTTTTAGTTTTAATTTCATCAATTTCTATTGTTCATAAGGTGCAAAGTATTATTTAGGCGCTAGGTTGGCCTGAGCCTTGCCAGATGGTATATAACGAGTGATCGTTTGGTTTTGGTTTTTTGGCCTGTTGAAGTCCCTCAAATCTATCTGGGAGCTCACACAACTGTTTTCCCAAATTTGTATGCTTTTCAGGCAGGAGTCAATAGTGAGAGCAGTCTCTGTCTCCTGCTTTTCCACCCCTCCCCATGTCAATCTTCCAGGAGTTCTATTTCCCACCCCATAGATTGAGTAACCCTTACCAAAGTCCGTGGGAATTATTTGCATCCTAGTGTGCAAAAATGTGGCCCCAACATTTATGGTATGTTGCAGCAGGAAGGTGATCTTGGAACTGTACTTCTGGGCATCTGTCATGACTTCCATGTCATGTCATGGTGTTACATCTAAAGTTGTGGACGATCAGGGTAAACTCCTGAGAACCCCTCCAGAGTTCTCTGGTAGTTTTGATTTCATGTTGTTGTGTTAGGATGCTATAGTTTTCATAAGAAATCAAAGACTTATGACTGCTTAGTTCATTGTCTGCCATTCTTAGGTACTTTTTACATATGGTCCCACCCTTGGTATCTGCTTGCCTCACAAATCCTGATGAATTTAAACTACAGTTGTAATAATTTATTATTTTAATGGAGTATATGTCATGGTACTAAGCAAACTGTATATCAGACCTGGAACCTTGCTTAACACTGTTTAATATTAAACAGTGACTGGGTTATATTAACACCTTTGACCCATATATTCCACCTATATTAATACAACACGTTTTGTGAGTTAGGGAAGTACAAATTTTTCCCTATTTTGTAGGCTGTGGGGGGGGATATGGAGGCACAGACTAAGTGACCACAAGACCCTTCTCGTATGCCACAGCAGAGAACATAAGAACGACCACACTGAGTCAGACCAAAGGTCCATCTAGCCCAGTATCCTGTATTCCAACAGTGGCCAATGCCAGGTGCCCCAGAGGGAATGAACAGAACAGGTAATCATCAAGTGATCCATCCCCTGTCGCCCATTCCCAGCTTCTGGCAAACAGAGGGTAGGGGCATCATCCCTGCCCATCCTGGCTAATAACCACTGATGGACCTATCCTCCATGAATTTATCAAGTTCTTTTTTGAACCCTGTTATAGTCTTGGCCTTCACAACATCCTCTGGCAAGGAGTTCCACAGGTTGACGCTGTGTTGTGTGGAAAAAATATTTCCTTTTGTTTGTTTTAAATCTTCTGCCTATTAATTTTATTTGGTGACCCTAGTTCTTGTGTTATTAGGAGTAAATAACACTTCCTTATTTATACTTTCTCCACACCAGTTGTGATTTTATAGACCTCTATCCTATCCTCCCTTAGTCATTTCTTTTCCAAGCTGAAAAGTCCCAGTCTTATTAATCACTCCTCATATGGAAGACGTTCCATACCCCTAATAATTTTTGTTGCCCTTTTCTGAACCTTTTCCAATTCCAATATATCTTTTTTGAGATGGGACGACCACATCTGCACTCAGTATTCAAGATGTGGGTGGTACCATGGATTTATATAGAGGCAATATGATAGTTTCTGTCTTATTATCTCTCCCTTTCTTAATGATTCCCAACATTCTGTTCACTTTTATGACTGCTGCTGCACATTGAGTGGATGTTTTCAGAGAACTATCCACAATGACTCCAAGATCTTTCTAGAGTGGTAACAGCTAATTTACACCCCCTCATTTTATGTGTATAGTTGGGATTATGTTTTCCAGTGTGCATTACTTTGCATTTATCAACATTGAATTTCATCTGCCATTTTGTTGCCCAGTCACCCAGTTTTGTGAGATCTTTTTGTAGTTCTTCACAGTCTTCTTGGGACTTAACTATCTTGAGTAGTTTTGTATCATCTGCAAATTTTGCCATTCACTATTTACCCCTTTTTCCAGATCATTTATGAATATGTTGAATAGGACTGGGCCCCCAGTATAGACCCCTGGGGGACACCACTATTTACTGCTTTCCATTTATTCCTACCCTTTGTTTCCTATCTTTTAACCAGTTACCAATCCAAGAGAGGGTCTTCCCTCTTATCCCATGACAGCTTACTTTTGCTTAAGAGCTTTTTGTGAGGGACCTTCTCAAAGGCTTTCTGAAACTCTAAGTACACTATATCCACTGAATCCCCCTTGTCCACATGCTTGTTGACCCCCTCAAAGAATTCTAGTAGATTGGTGAGACATGATTTCCCTTTACAAAAACCATGTTGACTCTTCCCCAACAAATTATGTTCATCTATCTGTGTCTGACCATTTTATTCTTTACTAGAGACTCTTGTAGCCATTATTATTATTTTTATTTCAAAATACGTTCGGAGAACTTGTCCCCTTTTGAATTTCAGCTGTACTGCTGCAGCTATGGATAGTGTGTGGCTTTGGGACCGGATGTAAACAGCAAGATCATGAAAGGTGGCCACCAGCTGTCCTTTCTGTGTAACTGTAGGATTTTGCCATTGCACTCAATTTCTATTGTCTAGATGTAGCAAAGAAGTACAAGCTTTATAATATGGCTGCATATCTTTCTTATTATAGCATTTATATATACTTATATGCACATGTAGCCTTCCGGCTCTTGGCATGCTACTAATATGCCCTTAGCATTATGAATGTAAATGCAGCATAAGATGTTCCTGATCAGTAATATGTTCCTACTCCTGGCTGCCAAAACAGTGTTACGGGAAAGCATTTAAACTGTTAAATGATCTGCTTGCATTTGCTATTTAAAGATAAATTAACTGTCTGGGGATGTCAAAATACAAGGACTCAATACATGATTTTAGTAGGGATACTCTGGAGTCACTGTAGTCAGCATGACTCAAAGTTGCCATCATGGTTCAGTGCTCCCTGCCAAATCTCTAACTATATACTTATGTACTCTGAACATAAATGAGGAACTAATTTACATAATGATCTAAATATGTATTGTCCTTGCACAATAGATCATCAGTTATTTGTTGTTCCTATAAATAAAGTTGAGCTCATCAACTACACATAATCACAACAGTCAATACAGTAATATATAACAAAAATGAAATCTCTATAATTGTAACCCTAAATTGTTATGCGCTCTCTCCCCCCCCCCCGCTTCACTTACCTTCCTCAGGTTAAAGAACTGAACCATTACCTGGAAGCTGAGAAGTCATGTAGGACAGATTTAGAGATGTATGTGGCTGTTCTGAATACTCAGAAATCAGTCTTGCAAGAAGATGCTGAGAAATTACGGAAAGAACTTCATGAAGGTAACTACATAACAGCAGTCAGTCTGACTTTTGCCTACGCTAAAGATTTGGAAGACCATGTAGACAAAGCTTTTTCTCTTGGTTTCTTATCTTGGCTTACTGACCAAATATTTTAAACACTAAGGCACTTGAAGTTTCTACCCAACAAATGATTCTAGTACTGTTCCATATATTTGCAGTGGGTGTCCACTTATTTTCACCAAGGAACTTGTCGAACTTGTACTAGGCTCTGATGGTATCACAGCCTTTGCTCTCATTGTTATCCTGATTTTTCTGGTATCCCTAGGTAGAATTATTAGTAAAAGTAATATGTGTTTCTAGTAACACAGTATGCCAAGGATTGTTGAAACACAAAAGGGCATGATCCCAACTCTAATCCGCATACACTCTTATGTCCGTTTTATGAATAATGGGAAAGGAGGATGTATGCCTACGTGCACATTTGTGCTCATGTGCAACTGCAAATACCATGTAATACCACTAAAAAGGAGTATGAAGAGGCAAATTTTCCTTTGAAATAAATGAACTCCTGAGACAGATTGCATTCATAATTTTGCTTATGATAAATTCCTATCATTCTTCAGCTTCTGGGCATTGAAATAATGTGTCCTAGTTAAGAATATTATTGTTAGTAACTCATGCCTCTAACCCTATCAACTCTTTGGACTTTAGAAAGCCTAATATGTTTCAATTATTAAACTCAGATTAATTTATTTTCTGCATAGAGTCCTAACAGTTACTTTAATTCCCAAGACTGTCTGGAGAAAAGTAAAATGGTCAACCATTACAATCCAATTAAGAATAACACTTTTTGCTTCCTGAATAGTCTGCCATCTGTTAGACCAAGAGCGACAGCAGCATAACCAATTGAAACATACCTGGCAGAGGGCCAATGACCAGTTCTTGGAGTCTCAGCGTTTGTTGATGAGGGACATGCAACGTATGGAAATCGTTCTGACCTCTGAACAGCTCCGACAAGTTGAAGAACTGAAAAAGAAGGATCAGGTTTCTTGTGTCTTCACTTTATTTATAGTGTGACATTGTTGAGTTAATACGATATAATAGTTATTAAATGTACAATCTGTGGACAGGAGAACACATGATTTTGGCTCTTAATTTAGGCTATACTTTGTAAAATGTATTAGTTACACCTTCTAAGAAATTATTAAAAGGCTCTGTCTAAGTTTCTGAAAAACTGATAAATACTGGCTTACCAGTATACGGGTATAGTTGTGTGGCAATGCTGCCAAGTTCATTACATGGAAATGTAAGAGTGGCTTGAGATTAAGCTCGGAAGTCACCTCCAGGATCCAAGACCTGGGTCAAGGAAATTGGAATGGCAGGTTTTGACTGCCTTGTGTTTTTTCTAAACAGTGATTGGCCCCTGAATAAATTAAAAGGACTTTGTTGCAAGTGCTACTAGAAAGAAAGGTTAAATTTTCTTATGCTGAGGATTTTGTGTGTGCTTCAAGATCACAATTTAAAAAAAAATAAAAATCCTTGATGTTTGTCATCTTGTATGGTTTCTTTGCATTTTTCAGTGTGCCTAAGGAGGTTAATTTCATCTAGTTTTGTTCTGATTTACATGTTTTTGTTAATGGAGTTGGGACCATTCAGTGTGTACCGGCATGTTGCTAGCAAGTTCCATAGGATAACCAGCTTAAGCAGTTTTGGGTTTTTACCTGTTTCATGGTACTTGACATAAGAAGGGAAGTAAATAAGCAATTCCTTTTGGAACAAAGCTCACTGTGGATCCATGAATCGGCCACCAGTAGTGAGAGAGGTATATGGTGCCACACTGAGCTAAAGTAGAAGCTTTTTCTTGTAAAAGTGATATTTGTTTTTCT
Source organism: Malaclemys terrapin pileata (assembly GCF_027887155.1). Taxonomy (NCBI): domain Eukaryota; kingdom Metazoa; phylum Chordata; order Testudines; family Emydidae; genus Malaclemys; species Malaclemys terrapin. Next base: position 17,920,003 of record NC_071522.1, on the reverse strand, counting down.
CCCATCAGTGTCCCTCCCAGTTACCTTCCCTCTGCAGTTTGATTTATTAGGGGAGTTCATGTGATGACCACCAAGTTCAAATTCCTGTGGAATAAGCCAGAAATGAATCCTGTTTAAATGCTTTTTTGTTTACAACTTGCTTCTAGGAAGACGATGAACAGCAGCGACTTAGCAAAGGGAAGAAACAGAAACAACAAGATCCAGATGATGAAACAAAAGTAGTATGCTCTCTAACCCATGAAGAATCCCTTACGCAGTTCCTTAATGAAGAGGTAAACAAATGAGTAGTTCAAAACAACTTTGTACAGTATGCATTTCCCAAGGTGTTCAGTAAGCACTCTTGATAAGTATGTATTTGTTTATTCTCTGCTGGCTATAATTCCTACTAAATGGTGACTATTTTTGAATAGCATTTGTTTGAATAAATACTGAACTACGACTCTTCCAATGGATAAGCTTTTTAGAATTATAACTTTTTGTATTTTCAGTATAACAGAACTGTATTACATTATTAAAATTAGAAAGTGTGCATCAGAACCTGTACTTCTGACCATCCTCTGTCTAAGGCCTTCTGCATTAAAAACCAGCAAAATTATGACACATGAGATTTTCCTCTCTCTGTCATGCTAACTGGTACCTGGTGAATTTCATGCTAATTTTGTATCAATCAAATTAGTCTTTGGCTATAAACTAATAATTGAGACAGATCTTCAGCTGGTGTAAAATGTCATGGCTCCATTAACTTCAGTTGAGCTACAACAATTTTCCCAAGTTGAGGATCTGTTCCCATGTTTTTAGCAGCCAAAGGGAAGCTGCTCTATTCAATCCAGAAGCTAGGACTCTGCACTGAAGTTTCGTTGCGTCTTCTTGAGCTGGGTATCCCAGTATTAAGTAGCCCATTAGAACTGCCAAAGAAGAGAGATACCATTGACAACAATCCGTGTTTTTTTTTTTTGGTATATACTGTGTAAATTATACAATTACTGTGCATTTTGTGAAGCGTGAAATAATATTTGAAATTGCCTCAATTGTTCATTTGTGAAAAGCAAGTAAAATTGAATACGCAACTTGAAATTTAGAAACAGTATAAAACTTGGCTAGTTGAAATGCATTTTTTCTTTAAGCGTTTCTTTAGTCTCTCTGATTCCCTGACCATTCATTTTTTGGATGTGCAGCTTAGTAAGGATACATTTTTGCTTAAAAAAAACCTTTGTTCCATGCTGTAAAAGCTTGTATGTAAGCCCTGAAAAATAGATTTGGGACTTTGCATGGCCTTGCACATGCTTTGAGAGAACATAGGCCTGAGAATTTTGAGAGAGAGAGAGTTTAATATACCTTTACAGTGTTTAACAATCTGCTGATTTGATAACCATGTACAAAATGTAAAATACACATCCCAAACTAGTCTAAAATGCAGACAGACGTTCCAGACCTTTCTGCCATGCAAAACACCCGGGGCTGTCATAATGAAGTCACAGTCATCTTTCTTTTTTAAATTGTCAGTAGTATTTGATAATTTGCACTTTTTCCATCACAGAAGTATTGCTATTCACCAGCAGTTCAGTAGCCCTTTTTGCTGTTAACAAACTTGTTTTTAAAATAATTAAAAATAAACATATATAAAAATGTAATTTAAAGAATTGACTTTAAACTACAAAATTATCAAATTCACTTTGCCTTAAACCAAATTGTTATGAATAAACACTGCAGTGCACACGGGGTTTGGGATCATTACTGTTCTCAGATTACTTGCAAGGCCTCGATTTGATGTGATGAGTTAAGGATAAAAAAATTTAAATTTGAATTTCCTTGTCTTGGTCGGTCTAAAATTGAATGCAGGTCCTTAATCTACTTTCCCCCTTGTGTGCTGGCTTGAATGCATTTCTCTATTGGATGCTACAAGGCATGGGTTCTAGAAGACTGTTTAGTAAGAGAAAGAGTCAGTGATTTTTTTCAGTTTTTTGTAATGATGCCTTGGAATTGGTTGAGAAATCAACTATAACCTAATCATTGAGACTTAGCTTTATCCCACATCTTCCAATAAGAGTGCTAGCTTTCACAGTCTTTGTTTTATACACTGTACAGCAGGCCATTAGCATTTGTGTGCCCCAATTAAAGAATCTGGGAACCAGTGAAAAGAACATTTGTCTATGAACACTTTACTTTAATTTAATTCCCTGGGACACAATATTTGCTACTGCCTTTTTTTTTTTTCTTTAAACAGCTGCATTTATTTAGCATTAGCAGTCATGCCTGCTGGAATATCTTAAATATTTTATGTTCTGAGTAGAGAGTATGGCTTGCTTGGATACATACAGAAAGTAATGACTCCTACAAATCAGTCATGTCATTCACACAATTTGATATACTTCAGCTGTAAGCTCTCTTCTGTAGAACATTTAATAGGCTTTACAAGTCATGGGTCATTTGCTTGTGTGCACAAACTGTAGCATCCGCCTAGTTACCTTCTCTGTATCTTTTTAAAATGACATGTAACCTACACAGAGTTCCACCTCTTGGTTACAGCGTAAACTCTTTAGGCCTGCTTTTTAGGCATATCCATTTTAAGCATGTGTTGTGTTGCATTTCCTACAAAATGTAACGTAAAAAAGGAAGCTGCTATTTTTCAGGAAGTCTTAGACAAGCTTTAAATAATGAATCAATACATGCAAAAAAAGCCAGCATTTGACTTTTTTTTTTTTAAATGTGTGAAATGTAAATTCTATCGAAGGTTTTCTCTGTTGCAAGGGCCCTTGCAGGAAAAAAAACTAAACAATGTTATTAGTCAGATTAAAGTGTTTTAGCTTTACTCTCTTGGATGATTATTCAAAATGGAATTTTTAAAAACATTTAAAAAGAAAGATATTCGTCAACATCGATCAGTTAAAAAAAAAAACTGTCAGAAGTTCTCCAAAAACTTGCATATAGGGATGCAGTTTACTGTTACAGACTTTTCTCTTGATCAGAATTTGAGCCTTATCCAGAAGAATCTTAGAGATTCTTTGTTTTAAAAATACGTACCATTGTTGCATTACGACTTTAAGAATACTACTGATTAATTTTGTGTTTAAAAATGTGGTGATAAAATGCTTTCCTCTAATAGTTGTAATAACATTAAGGTAATTTACATCCTGACCATTCCTGCCTAGTTTTATGTTAACAGCATGAGCAGAATACTTCAAGCCTAACACATGGACTTGAGTCTCTACAACATAATTCATGCTATGGCATATTTTGTTCCATAATAGTAGTGCCTACCATGCCCATTTTATTTAAGAAGCTGTTTAGTTTCCATCAATAACTTCATTTCAGATTTGCGTTAGAGCTAAAGCTTGCATGTTACAAATTCTGTTCAGATACAGATTTTTTTAATCAGAATTTGAATTAAATGACAGTGGTTAGTTCTACTTATTTACACAGTGCCTTCTATTCAGTTCTTCAAAATAGGAAAGAATAAGAGTCACGCCATGGACTGAAAAATTACTGCTCTGTATCTGCACACATGTACCTTTGCCTTAAGGGTTACTGAATAAAAACCCAATTTAGATAGGTACAATTTATACTGAACCCTGAGTACTACCAAAAGTCAGCCTTTTACAGACTGTTAGAAGGAACAAGTTCCTCCATTTAGACAGCCCACTTGGCAACCCTAGAAAGTGCTATTTCTGGAACAGACACCAAGAACACCTAGAAGAATTTAGACTGAATGATGAAAAAATAGTAAGACTCTGATTTTTCTATGCTATTTGCTTTACATCTCTAAATTAAAAGCAGAAATAATCAAAAAGTTGGAAAATATTTTTGAAAACAGCATTGTAATTCTAGGTTTTGTGATTAAGAGAATACATACACAGACTCCCAACTCTAAGGAGTAGATCAGAGAATCAAGCTAACATGGCTTGTAGAGATGTTAGAATCCTCAGTGCATGGACACATTTAATTCCACCCTTATTCAATTTTCCAGTTTACTTTATGCATGCATATATTTATATACGTTGCAGTAGTTTAAGAAGAGAAGCATGTTCTTTAATTAAAATCTCACAAAAATATTGAGCAAGGAGGACAAAGGGATATTTTGTATAAGACAAGCAAGGGGGGAAAAAAACATACACCTGTTTTTGTACAGTTGACTTTAGTTCATAATCATTTCACAATAATTGTTTTAAATGTTAGTGATGTTGATATCAAGCCCAGCTTTGCTCTAGAAAAGGAGATGTTTGTGCTAGCTGGCAGTGGAATTTTGCTTTCACTAATAAGCAGAATTTTGTAAATAATCAATATGGTACTATGTTGTGTAGCTTGTTTTTCACTGCTAAGTGAGCTGGCAGGGAGGTGCACTTCCTCGGGAAGTGGAGCTCTGTTAGCAGAACAATGTTGGGAAAACTCTGTAGCTACGTATACCATTTGGTTCTGAATCTTTACTCTTCACTCTTAATTTCAGCTGTCACAAATGTTCTCACCAAAGCTAATTTAAATCAGTAGCTATCATGTCGGATGTTTGGCGCCCAGTATTTGATTTGTTTTGCTGTTACTTCCAGTGCAAAGACCGGAATTTGGCTTACCTTCCCTTTTTTTCAATTTCAGGTACATTTAAATAGCGCTCATGGATCAGTCCATTCCTTAGACACAGACTTGTTATTATCTTCTGGTGAGTCTTTCAATAAATCAGACAATGATCTGTTTAAAGATGGACTTCGGAGAGCACAGTCTACAGACAGCCTGGGGACATCGGGATCTTTACAGTCCAAAACTTTAGGATACAACCACAAAGCAAAATCTGCTGGGAATCTGGATGAATCTGATTTTGGACCACTAGTTGGAGCAGATTCAGTGTCTGAGAACTTTGATACTGCCTCCCTTGGGTCTCTGCAAATGCCAAGTGGATTCATGTTAACCAAAGATCAGGAAAAAGCAATCAAAGCAATGACACCAGAGCAAGAAGAGACTGCTTCCCTTCTCTCCAGCGTTACACAGGTTGTAGAGAGTGCTTATGTGTCTCCTAGTGGTTACCGCTTAGTTAGTGAGACAGAATGGAATCTGCTTCAGAAGGAGGTAAGTAGTCTGTCTTTTGTCTTCCTGCCTCAGTATAGCTTCTGTGTTCAGTGCTTCTGAATTGCTCTGGAGCAGTCGTATTTAATCCAGCAGCTACAAAGGAACTGGAGAAGGAAATTGACTAGCTTCATGTGATCCTGGTTAGTTTCCATTTGAAGATAGTTCTGTGCATCAGGCGTGCTTGATGTAGATGGAGACTCCCCTGAGTAGGAACAATCAGAGTCAACTTTCTTTTTCATGAAACCCTGAAGTGTATTACACTTGGAAGGGCTGCAGAGGGGATCTGATTTAGGAATCTGACTGTTGCTTCAAAGGTGGTTTTGACCTTGCAGTAAGGGAAAAGATATAGAGAAAAGATGAGAAATGAAAAGGAGAGAAGAAAATATAAAGCAACTGTGAGATGTGGGAGAGGGAAGAGCCAAATGTGGTGCAGGACAGGATGAAGAAGTCTAACAGGAAACAGTGGTGGGCCTAACACTGATCCCCTTGTCCACCAAGGGTTATGCAGGAAACAAAGTTTAGAGGTGAGTGACCAAACTGGCTACAATATAATCAACTTCAGACATATTTTTCAGGGACTTGCTCCTATAAGGAACAGATTTCCCTGGACCCCATGCAGCAGATTGAAATTGACACATTACAGTTCTAGTTAGTTTCATTGTGAGCTGACCAAGGCAAGTGCCACTTCGGGGAGTTCTAAGTGTCAGTTCCTTTAATAACTGTATATGGTGACAAATTCAAAGCCCAGGCACGTTCTCCTGTCACGGAATGCAGTTGTGCTCAGCAACTATGCCCACCATCTCCACATAGACTAAAATGTAAAGGGGGACTGGGGGGGGCTAAGAAGAAACTCTAAAATGGAGGAAATGGGAGGGAATAAAGTGGAAGAAAGGAAGGTAAAAATGCAAGTACAAAAAGGGGAGAAGAAAAGGCAAGACTGAAGCAAACACAGGAGGAAGGATTGCCAGGAGTGAAGAGATGAATGCTAAAAGGAGAATGGGAAGAAATAAACAGGGCAGATGTAGTAGTGATTGTTACACTGGTGATCCTAGTATCGCCCTGTGAGAATTACTGGGACACTAGAAATCAGAAGGGCTATTCATAACATGCTTAAGAGAACCTCTCTACACCGACAATAAAGCAATTATCTTTTCCTTGTGGTGTAGAGGGAGACCCTACATTATAATGATTACATGGATGAATCCAGTCCTCTATAGCCTTCTGAACATATTCTTGCTCCCTTGGCATTTGGATGACATTTTACTCCAGCCCTTTCTTGGAATTCTGAGAGAAATACTGTTTCCACTTAATTCTGGAGGCAGGAATATAATCCACAGTTCAGGCAGCTATGAATACAGCTCTGGGTGGGCGGTGAGGAGAGTGAGAAATACATATGAGATTCCAATTCACAGCACTGACTTGTAGCTATTGCTTTGATAAAACACTAGTCTGAATCCATATTAAAACCATTAAAATGTAAAAATGGCAACATAGAGGTCCATCTAGTTCAGTATCCTATCTGACATTGAGCAGTAACAGGTGCAGCAGAGGAAGGTGACAGAAACCCCCCTAATTAAAGCTGGTTGGATGTCATAGCAAAAAGCGGGGAAAGTTATTGGGGGGGGAGATCACAAATTTACAAGAAAAATGCCAAAAGTGTTGTATTCTTTTGGAAAAAATGTGTATTGCAATTTCTTTTAAGCCATTCAGAAAATAGGACATTCTCCATACTTCACCTTGCTGGACATATAAAGAGCCAAGCCTGTTAAAAAACATGAAGGAGCCTTGACTGATAGTGTTTTGCTGAGAGTTACAATGACCACACGTGGAATCTTGGCCCCACTGAAGTCAATGGCAAAGCTCCCATTAACTTCTTCAGTGTCAGGATGTTGTCTTGCTATGAAAGCGCCCTAAAAAGCATGGGGTCAGATCCTCACCTGGCGTAAGTTGGTGTAGCTCCATCAAGGGTGCTATGGTAATTTATACCAGCTGGGAATCTTGCCTGTATTGTTTTTTATGAAAAACTTGGAATTATGGTATCTGTTCATAGGGGAAGTTTCTTCCTGACCACAGGCTTATGCCCAGAAGGATAAGTGTTTATACTTCTTACAATTTTTGTAAAATAAAAAAAAAAATTGATATTATTCTTATCCATGTAAAAATTTAATTTTTTTAAATCCCGCTAAGCTTTTGGCCTCAGTGCTACCTGGTGGAAGTGTGTTTCACAGGTTAACTATGCAAGTGTTTTTTTTAGTTGTCTCTTGGTTTTTATTGACTACCCCGATGTTATGTAAGAGTAAATCAGTGTTCCTATTTCATTCTCTACCATTCTTTATCTTTTATATCTCTTTCACATCCCCTCTTATTGGTCTCGTTTCTAAACTTAACAATCCCTGTCTTTGTGATCTCCATGTCGAAGTCTTTCCATCTCTAGCCATTTAGATCACTTGTCTTTGGGTCCTTTCTGTTTATATTGCTCTTTAGGCATAAAATAATTTAATCCTGCTGCTACATGACTTTTGCTCCTGTCTCTTCCAGAAATTTTCCACACCCATAGCTCTTATCTGCAGCAACATTCTATGATTGCACAACATGAGTGAGTCTATATATCACTCAGACATTCCTTTTAAAGTCTTTATGGCAAGTAATATCTTTGTGTCCTCCAGGTGCAGAATGCAGGAAACAAGCTGGGAAGACGCTGTGATATGTGTTCGAATTATGAGAAGCAGTTGCAGGGAATCCAGATTCAGGAGGCCGAGACAAGAGATCAGGTAAGGGTTTTTTTCCCGGGCTGTACAGAGATATTGCAGCTGTAGAAACAGCCAAGAATGTAGCTATTAACTATCTGCCATTTTATCTTCTTTACTTTATTTTCAGGGATTTTAGTTAAGCTACTTCGAATTCTGGGAAGCTCATGCCAATTTAGTGCTGTAATCAAATTTGCTGCAATTTGTGTATGAAATCATGCATGCTTGCATAGGCATACTACTTAGATATTTGCCAAGTAGTATGCCACATTACTTAGTACTACGCTATCATGCAATGAAAGACCCTGTGTTCTACAGAAAAGTAAAATTGCATTATGCAGTCATCCTGAATGAAATATCCTTGTAATGATTTTTTGGGCTGAACTGAATAATTCCTTAAGTGCTTTTCACTTTATAAATTCTATTGTATTTACTGACACCATGAGAATTGCTGCAGCAAAGGCAAAAAGATTATATGTAATTTTTGTGCCAACAGCATAAAATAATTCTAAAGCATCTATAATGTGTCCCCCCTGCCTGCGCACTGAAGAATTTTTAAGACTTCAGCCCTTCCCTCGGACTTCATTCCGGGTCTGAATGACACCCTTTAATGATTCTGAAGACTGAATCTTTTTCTTATCCTGAGTAGTAGAGATCCACTGGAAGATAGCTTTCTATATTCCATTATGGATCTAATCAATAAGGCATGCTGTTTTGCAGAAAAACAGCAAAGGAACTCTTGTGACTCTCAATTCTAAATTCAGAATGTTTTTACATTACATTTATGTTTTGGGGAAACAGATTTGCCCTTTAAAGAAAGGTTGCTTCCAATCTTTTGGTCTAACCATGTAGGTGAAAAAGCTGCAGGTGATGATGAGGCAGGCCAATGACCAGCTGGAAAAAACAATGAAAGATAAACAGGAGCTGGAAGATTACATGAAGCAAAGCAGTGAAGACTCCGCTACTCAGGTAAAAAAAAAAAAAAAAGCTTCACTGTAGCAAAGAAGTGGATTCTTCAAAAGGAATGTTTTTGTATTCCAATTCTTAATTTTCAAATAGTCGTCTTAATTGTGAGGATCAGCGCAGACTCCCTACTCTAGGAGCTACTCAAATGAAAATGTCCAGGATTGCTTTTACTACAGAGTACTGATACCTTGTCAGGATGATCTTATACAAGCATCTGGCATATATCTGTATCTCCTCTGTTGCCCATATTAGATTTAATGTTACTTCTGTGAGTTCACGTAGTTATCGCTGCCTTCTTTCCGTCACCCCCCTTTGTTCTTGAAGCATTTTGTTAGTCCTTCTAAAGCCATGTTAATTCAACATTAAGGTTATATTTCACAAACTGGGTGCCAAAAAGTCAGCTTTCACTTTAAGTTTACTTGCAAAATGAACTTGTTTTGTTATCAGATTTTGGACCATAAAATATAGATTTCTTCTTTCAGCAAAGGCTTTATAATACATCAATAAGATGCATCTGTTGCAAGCTTATCAAATATTCTATTCAAGGGGGGGCTTGAGAGCCATTCCACTAGGGATGTGGCTGCTTCTTTGACGTAAGCTGTGTGTGTGTGTGTGTGTGTGTGTGTGTGTATATATATATATATATACACACACACACATTATATATATATAATATTTTTTTTTTTTTTTTTTTTTTTTGCAGATACCTAGAATTCCCTTTGAGCCTTTAATAAGTAGTACTTTCTAGACTCTGGAGCACCGTGGGGTGCAGGTGACCTAGCATTGGTCGCTTGCAAAAATTTATTTTAGATGAGATCCTTGACCCAATGAGTAGCATTTAAGTCTCTTAAGAGTAGGGAGTCATTGTAGAAGATCCAAAAAATAAGAATTTAAGGTTCTGTGCACCTAGCCTTTTCTAAATCTCTTTTGTGGATATACACTTCCAGCTAGATTCACAGAGAAACTTGGGCTTGGTGACACTGGGCATTGCCACATCTAACTTAGATTCACAAAGCCTGAGTTCAGCACCTGAGCTCCCTACATAATGAATGGGGGGAGATGGACACCTCAGAATGGGATTCACAAAAGCCAGCATGCTAGATAGCTCCTCACCTAAGCTAGCCAATGGGAGATGCCAAGCCAAGGGATGTCTCCTAAGCCCCACCCCTCTCTTGGAGATAAGCACCTAAGTTCAAGGTAGAGGGGGGTGCCTCCCTCTGTTTGGGATTCTCAGCTGCAAACCCTCTCTTATCATTAGGTGCCTATACCGTTTTTGCACAGAGGAGTACCCATGTTAGTACCCTAACCACCAGGCTAAAAGCTATGAGGGAGATTTTTCCCACCTCTTGGAAATTTAGTGTAAGCTTATCTGTGGGGCTTGATCCAGTAGGCAAGCTCTGAGCGTGCTTACTCTATCGGGCCCCACAAGTGAGTTGGGCAGAGGAACACCTATCGTCCCCTAGTTTGTGCATCGCACTGGGCTTTGGTGTCCAGACGGCTCAGAGACAGAAACATAGGTGCTGAGGAACTTTTACTGCAAAAATTGAGGTGCTGAGTGAGTTTAAGCACCGACAAGGCTCAGAGGCAGCTGAGCAAGAGTTTTGTGAATCCCAGTGGGGCCTGAGTGTGGGTTTTAGGAGCATAAGTCCTTTTGTGAATCTAGCCCATCATACCATTTAACCTATCAGCACTTGACAGGTAGCTAATGCAATTGAGAAGGAGACACCCATTTAATGCTTATCTGTTTGGGCAGGGAATGACTATAGTTGATCAGAATGCATACCTGTCTCTTCTGATTCTTACCATGAGAACCTGAATTGGGAAGTTTTCAGTCTGAAACTCCCCCTTTATTATTTTTGCTCTATTTGTACAGCCCCTAGCACAATCGGGACTTGGTCTCTGATGGACTCTTAGGTGCTATCACAAAACAAATAGTAATAGTAGTAAAATGGGAAATAAGGCTGGTATTTATAGACTTTTTAAACTTTTTTCTGTGCCTGTAATGTGCAGTACTGTAAACTCAGGGCCGCAGACCTGTTGATTTCTGTGATACAATAATGGAGAAACAAAGTGTGCATAATTTTGGGTGCTACTTCCCTGGAATCAATCAGATTTTTTTTTTATGTTTTATCCTACTAATAAAATAACCAGTGGACAAAGTCTTCTGGGCATGGAATTAAATTTAGATGGTTTGTACTCTGGCTTTCAGTACAGTTCACTCTATGTTTAAGGGAATATCAAAGCTAAATAATGAGCATTTTTTCTTTACAAGCCATGGAATAAGATTTTATTTTATAGTCAGAATTCTGAATCTCTTATTTTATATTTCAAAAAGTACTGCAATTCCACTGAAAACTTTTTTTTTTTTTTTTAAGAAACATTATCTTTCTACCCTGGAAAAATAGATCTATGTTTTTTTCTGCCTTAATTGGCTCTGAAGTGTCTACATTTGGGTATGATCAGAATTAATTACTATTTCATTGTTAGTTTTCAGTAGAATTAATATACTATTTGTAAAAAAAAAATCTTAATTCTGTCTGTATGAGTTAGAGTATCTCTTTCAAATAATGAGCTTGTGATACATGAGCCAATAAAACAAAACCTGGTCTGAATGAATATAAAGCTGTAATATCTGAAGTACATGTGAGGGTTGAAAAGTGGGAATGGATGGATATTCAATACTCTCTCAAAACCTGCTTAATCTGTTTCAGACACGTAACTATATCTTTCTTTGTTTTTGGTTTTTGGAAGATATCTTCACTTATTGTTAGATCACAGGAGTCTGAGACCTTACTCAGTGAATTACAGCAGGCATTTTCCCAAGCAAAGAGAAGTGTTCAGGAGCAAATGGTAAAGAAACTTCACTTTTAAATACCTTTTCAATAATATTGTATGCTCAATATTGCGGATACACTATTTTTAAACACGTAAATGAAAATGAATGGGTGTGTTTGTTTATCTTGCTGTCTAACCACGTCAGCCATGCATTTACCATAAGGATATTTATGAATCCTGTAGTGCTGAACCTGAAGCAGTTTGTAATGTCACGGTCTGCACCAAGGTCTCTTCCATACTTGCGCAGATCATCCCCCCACTGACACTTGTCTTCACCACCATTGCAAAAAGCTGCTGTGGTTGAAGCTCTTCTGGGAGAAGTTCTGGCTCAGGAGTCTCTGGTCTCTCATTCTCCCCTGCACAGGAAAGCCCAGGAATTTATGTTTCTGATGTGGTGGAGCCAGGGGCGGCCTCCTCATACTTGAATTTTGGCTGATGAATGGATCTTGCTCCCTGTTGCTCTCAGCACTTGTAAGGAGGAAAGACCCACAACCCTGCAGCAGCGTGGTGAAGCTTCTTTTCCAGGAAGAGACCAAGTTTGGTCTTTAAATATAGCCACCTTACCCTGTGTCTCATACCTTTTTGTGTGTGTACATATATGTTTAAAAAAAATTGAAGTTGCAAAGTCAAGCACTCAGAAGGTAGGAAATGCCAGAATTCAGGTTGCATGTGCAACCTTAATTTGGCCCTCTTATGTGTAGGCATTACAATAGTCTCTAATTACATGATCTCATACTACTTTTTCCACAGGACCCCAGCTTCCTTCAATGCACAGAATGGATGGTGCTCATTTAATAAGCAGCTGTTTAATATTTTGTGCACTCTTTGTTGTTGTGTGTGGTACCCAGCCTTATTTACTGCACACTATTCACACCCTGCTCTGAAGGCAAAAATAATACTTCCCTCCTGGGCTTTTCTATGACGCTAATCACTTATAGGAGCCAAGTGCTTCACCGATATTAAAGAATTTATTTTCACAACACTCCCGATGAAGGGGTATTAGCCCAATTTTACAGATGGGAAACAGTGACACAGAGATTAAGATCCAAAAATTCCACTAACTTTCAGTGGAGATTGTTTTGAGATGCCTAAGGCCCGTTTTTTTTCCTTCAGAGCATTTATATGACACTTTATATGTTCGAGCAAGCTGCCGTGACATCACAGTTGCAGCTGTGAGTGCTCATCACTTGTGCAAATCAGACTCTAGGGTCTCAAGTCAGGCACCAAGAAATTGAAGAACACGTTCGTGCCCACCTGTGAAAACTTCGGCATAAGAGATGTGTGTGGCATCACATAGGAAGTCTGTGACAGAAGCAGGGATAGAACCCAATTCCACAGGGCATCATTCAGCTGCCTTAACCATGAGACCATCCTTTCTCTTCATGCAGTCCCCTGCCTCAATCCTGCCCAGCTTTCTCAGCAAATGAAGCCAGAGGTCTTCCAGATGAGTCTCCTTTGCTAACAACCCTGATTTATCTCCAGAGCAATGAATGAGACAGGGGTCCTGTAAGAAAAACATTGTATATTATCATGTAACTAGATGGTATCATAATTTGGCCCACTTGTGCATATGCATTGAGGTTGCACAAGCAACCAAAATTCTAACATTTCCTACCTTTTGAGTTCTTGACTTTGCAACTTGATTGTTCTTCTAATATATAACCTCCTATTTTTAAAAAAAGCAAATGAAATAACAGTTTCCATCATGTGGCTCATAGCAACACAACATATTCAAAGACGGAACTTGGTCTCAGTTATTTATATAATTAATTAGGTAGACAGAAAAAAAATTAAACACATGTGTGCCACACACACCACCTTGTCCATTGGCTACCAAAAAATTGGAAGATACATAATGGGGCTGTATGTATGGCCTGCTCTTTTACTTATGACTGACTGCAGTTAAGCTGTTACATTTAATTTAGTTTATCTTTTATGTAGGCAATTGGTAAGTGTTAAATCTTTGTGGGTGTTGTGGTTTTACTTTTTACTAGTACTGGAATAACCAAGGCTAACCCGGGGGAGTTGATCCATACTGCCATCCTCCTTCACAGAGAATATAAATTGCCCTGGGTTCCACTAGCTTTGGAAGCACTGTGACAAATTGGCTGTGACTAGACCCTAGCATGACTATAATTTTGCATTTTCTCCTTATTTTGGAGGCTGTCCTGATGCAGTCAAGGGAGCAGGTCTCAGAAGAGTTGGTGAGACTACAAAAAGATAATGAAAGCCTTCAGGGAAAGCATAGCTTGCATGTGTCTTTACAGCAAGCTGAAGATTTCAGTCTGCCAGAATCCATGGAGGTAAAATTTTGAAATGATTGATTAGAATATTTAAATGAACAAAATGTAACAGTAGAACTAAGTGGAAGAAGTTACGTAGTGGTCTGGTAAAACTGCAGAAACAACCGGATTCTAAATTTAAGGTCTTGACTCTGCAAGGCATTGTGTGGGGTGGCAGAGGGGTGCACAGATTAGTTATGTTGAGCAGTGAAGGTTAAGAACTGGTATAATCCTTCGTACTGAGCTATAGTAAATCTCAACAGCCCTACATGTCCACTCCCTTACACTCAAGCATAGCAGATAAATAGTGGATTGGTGCATGAAGAGAATTAATGTGTGTTAGGAGAGAGAGATTTTTGCAAGATATTAATTTACCAGGCAAATTTTGTTGTACTTCTTTAAAACCTTTTTGGGGACGGGGCCTGAGATGCTGAGACAGAGCAAAAAACCACTGGTAATTTGACTCTCTATCAGTGACTGGTATCCGTGTACATTGCTTTCTATGTATGTGAAAATGTTGTAACTGAAATTTCTTGATAATCTTCAATTCAGGAACTCAGTGAGCTGGTATTAAAATATCGTGAGGACATCATTAGTGTACGGACTGCAGCAGATCACCTTGAAGAAAAACTGAAGGCAGAAATTTTATTCTTAAAAGAACAGATTCAAGCTGAACAGTGTCTAAAGGAAAATTTAGAAGAAACTCTACAGCTGGAAATAGAAAATTGCAAAGAAGAAATAGGTGCGAAGGGGCAAAATAATCTAGAAAGAGAAACCTGTGTTGGAAAACAGATTCTTGAGGACTTGTTTTGGGTAACTTGTATCCACATTATCATCAGAAGAATTCAGTCCAGTGTCCCGTTTGACATGCTTTTGGAAAACGCACAAAAATAGTAGGGCAGTCGATTAATCACAGTTAACTCGTACAATTAACTCAAAAAAATTAGTCACATTTTTAAAATGTAATTGCGATTCATCGCTGTTTTAATTGCACTATTAAACAATAGAATACCAATTGAAATGTATTAAATATTTTTGGATGTTTTTCTACATTTTCAAATATATTGATTTCAGTTACAACACAGAATACAAAGTGTACAGTGCTCACTTTATATTATTTTTATTACAAATATTTGCACTGTAAAAATTATAAACAAAAGAAACAGTATTTTTCAGTTCACCTCATACAAGTACCATAGTGCAATCTCTTTATCGTGAAAGTACAATTTACAAATGTAATTTTTTTTGTTACATAACACCACTCAAAAACAAAACAATGTAAAACTTTAAAGCCTACAAGTCCACTCAGTCCTACTTCTTATTCAGCCAATCGCTAAGACAAACAAGTTTGTTTACATTTACGGGAGATAAAGCTGCTGGCTTATTTACAATGTCACCTGAAATTAGAACAGGCATTTGCATGGCACTTTTGTAGCCAGCATTGAAGGTATTTACGTGCCACATATACTAAACATTCGTATGCCCTTTCATGCTTCAGCCACCATTCCAGAGGACATGCTTCCATGCTGATGATGCTCATTTAAAAAAAAAAAAATACAGTAATTAAATTTTGACTATTCTCCTTGGGGGAGAATAGTATGTCTCCTGCTCTGTTTTACCCACATTCTGCCATGTATTTCATGTTGTAGCAGTCTCAGATGATGACCCAGCACATGTTCTTCATTTTAAGAACACTTTCACTGCAAATTTGACAAAACGCAAAGAAGGTACCAATGTGAAATTTCTATAGATGGCTACAGCACTTGACCCAAGGTTTAAGAATCTGAAGTGCTTTCGAAAATCTGAGAGGGACGAGGTGTGGAGCATGCTTTCAGAAGTCTTAAAAGAGCAACACACCAATGCAGAAACTACAGAACCTGAACCACCAAAAAAGAAAATCAACCTTTTGCTGGTGGCATCTGACTCAGATGATGAAAGTGAATATGTGTTGGTCTGCACTGCTTTGAGTCATTATCGAGCAGAACCCATCATCAGCATGGACGCATGTCCTCTGGAATGGTGGTTGAAGCATGAAGGGACATATGAATCTTTAACGCATCTGGCACGTAAATGTCTTGTGATGCCGGCTACAACAGTGCCATGCGAACGCCTGTTCCTTTCAGGTGACGTTGTAAACAAGAAGCAGGCAGCATTATCTCCTGCAAATGTAAACAAACTTGTTTGTCTGAGTGACTGGCTTAGCAAGAAGTAGGACTGAGTGGACTTGTAGGCTCTAAAGTTTTACATTGTTTTATTTTTGAATGCAATTATTTTTTGTACATAATTCTACATTTGTAAATTCAACTTTCATGATAGAGATTGTATTACAGTACTTGTGTGAGGTGAATTGAAAAATACTATTTTTGTTTTTTACAGTACAAATATTTGTAATCAAAAATAAATATATTGTGAGCACTGTACACTTTGTATTCTGTGTTGTAATTGAAATCAATATATTTGAAAATGTAGAAAACATCCAAAAACATTTAAATAAATGGTATTCTATTATAGTTTAACAGTGCGATTAATTGCAATTAATTTTTTTACTCGCTTGACAGCCCTAAAAAGTAGCTTTTATTTATAACAGTTGTGACAGACTGCATTTGACAAATTGTGCATCTGAATATAATCCTAAATTCACAAGAAGACACAGTGTCTATGGTGAAATATGGCCAAATATGCCTTCTGATGTAGCATGTAACTTAATATTAAAAGCGGAAGTGTAAATGGAAAAAAAGGAGATAAAATGGGAAGTGGAATTGTTACCAAGTTTTAAGGGTGAGATTACTGTTTGCTGCCTAATTTTGTGCCGTTTTTTAGATTGATATCTTTGTTTTGTTGACTTTGACACAGATATCAGTAACAATTCCTTGGCCTGTGTTTATGCAGGAGGTCAGACTATAATGTCAGAAGGAACCATTGTGATATCTGTAAATGTGAATCTAAGGAAGACATGAGAGATGTATTGGAATAGTTCACCGTGAGGTTTTATTTGATAGGGAATACTACTAGCAGGGGGTTGTTTTTAGTGGGAGATGCTTGTTCTATCTCATTATTGGTGAAACCTAGCCTCTTTTACTTAACCCTCAGAAAACCAAGCATCCGCCCTCTGCTAGAGGGGAAGCAGAATCTTGCAGCTAGATGAGTAAAAATGAGGAGGAGATAATGATGAAAAGAATAAAACAGTTATGTTTAAGTGAATAAGTGCATTTTAAAAATGTGATTATGGTGCCGGTAACTTACAGAAATAAACCCAAAACACAGAAAGAGAGAAGTAATTGTTTATTTTGATATAGCATCCAAGGTGTGTTCATGCAGGTCCCCTTGCTGGAGCCTTTTTGGTGTAAGTCGAAATGTAGGTCCAGGGAAAAGGGTGCAACACAGCATTTTTGTTTAGAGTGAGATTAGTTTTGCCAGCCTTGCCTTCCCTGCTGTTAGAGAGGAGGTTAAAAGCTTCCCTAAGGCATAGCACATAAAAATGAAATGGTTTCTTTCTCCTCAAATGCCTAAAAAGTAAAGGGGATCAAAGGACAGTTCTGTACCATCCTAAAATTCAGCTAAGACAATAGGCACCTGAGTAACCAGGTGGGAAGTGGTATGTGCTACTCCAGGAGAGCAGGAAGTAACTTGGGCTCCTTGGGTTGGCAGAAGGTGGGAGAAAGATGAGACACTTGGTCCTGTTTTTAGGGCAGGTTGCCTTAGAAAAAGTGTTCTTCAAGTGGGCACGACTTTGTTTTTATTTATTTATTTATTTTTGTAATGTTGCAATTCAGTTTTCCTCCTTAATCCATAGCTCTTGCGGGGTCAAGATTCCTTTCTTCTATCAACTAAAATTTAGCATTTGTTCTTAATCTCAGAAATCCTTCTCCTGGTGCTAACATGGTAAAAATAATGAACTGTGCTTGATGCCTATTAGAGATGCATGTAACCTGCACTGACTGTGTTACATCCGGTACATATTAAAGTTCCTCTCTTGACCCATTGTCACAGTCAGTGTAACTCACACTTACAGTTCTATCCAGGACTCTGCATTATTAACATGTTTACTTATTTCAAGGCTCTAGTCAGGAAATTTAAATAAAGTGTGTACAAGAGACAGCATAGCAGACCAGCGTTACAAAACAAAGCTCTAAGTCTTCAGAAGAAGCACACATTTTTGCAAGTTCACAATAAGTTAACTTCATAATATTAATGGTGCCTTAATAACAGCGCTGCATGCTCTGGGAGACCAAAGTTTAACCAGGGAGGGGGTGTCACTCCCTGAACACTTGTATGTGTTCCAGACACAATAGTGATGGGTGTGGCACTAGAACATGGATAAAATAGGTTGGGCTGAGGAGAAGGCGATTGCCCCTGCCTCTGTTAATACCACCCGGTGACCATAGGACTATGTTGGCAGCTGCCTTAAAGGAGATCATTTACCTACCAGAGGAAGATTGCCATGATCATAAGCTATTGAGAGATGAGTTATAAGGGGGGAAATGGTAACTCCCAGAATGAATGAAGAGAAATCTTCAGAACATATCCTTGCTGGGATCTGTTGGATTACACATTAGTCTTGCAGAGAACTCTGGCTGGAGGTAAACCATTCCACATTGTAAAAAGATCTTCAGATACATTTACCATGATACATTTAGATTTTTTTTTTTTTTTTTTTAAATGGGTTGATGAAAGTGAGGTGTAAAATCTGGAGAAGCTAGTGCCTTGATGAAGTGAAAAGTTTGATTTTCCTCTGTTTTGCAGCTTCTATTTCTAGCCTAAAAGCTGAATTGGAAAGAATAAAAGTGGACAAGGAACAGGTAAGCGTTCAGTTTGAAGATCATTTAAGAATTTTGCAAACGTAAATGTAGAAAATTTAACCTGATAAAATGGGCAGGAAGGAGAATCCCAACAAGGTGATTCATTCTTGTTCTAGAATCTCTGTGTCAATATCAACCCCTCTCATGTCAGAGAAAATAAACTAACTTTCCTTGCTGGCTCTGCTTAGTTGTTACTAACCAAAATATGTATTTTGTAAAATGACTCTGAATGAGGACACTATCTGACAAGTCACGCGTGTCTAGGGAGATACAAGCAGGATAGTTCGGAATGATTTCCACTACATGCGTCTGACGAAGTGGGCATTCACCCATGAAAGCTTATGCTCCAATACGTCTGTAAGGTGCCACAGGACTCTGTGTCGCTTTTTACAGATTCAGACTAACACGGCTCCCCCTCTGAACACTTACCACGTTGTGGCCTTCATGTCACTGTAGCTGTGAAATAATAGAGAATTTACTTCCTTCCATAAAAAGGAAGGAGTGCTTATTCTGTGTCGGAGAGTTCTCTGACCACAGTGTGCATTGCCAGATTGTTGCAAGTTGAGAACTTGTATGCTTGTGGATTTTGAGGAGCAGCACTATCCTTTAAAAGGAACAAATAAGTAGACGTTTGGAACTCTGAAGGACAGAATTATAACATGGGAAACAGTGCAAGTTTTTTGCAATGCTCTCCTAATGCTTAAAATTGTATATACTTTCTATACTAATCTTAATAAGTTAAATGTTATTCGCTATAGGCATTTCCTTCAGTTTCAGGAAAGAAAGGGGTGATGGCATGTCTACCTTGGGGTTTCTCTACAAAGGCAGTTACGCTGATCTTTCTATGTATTGTTTTGAATGCCAGGCATCTGTGGAAAAAGAAAATTTTAGAGGGTTTCGAGTAATTGATGTTCTCTGATTTCACAGTTGGAGTGCACCTTGCAGGAGAAACAACAGCAGCTGGAGAGTCTTCAGGAAATGAAAAACACTCTTGAAGAACAGCTAAAGAAGGAGACCACTGCGAAGGTAACTGTTATGTTGGTGGCTCTGTATGAAAGTCAGTTTTGAATTTGTACAGACACTTGTGTTTTTTCAAGCATAGTGTTCTGAAAGCTCACGCTGCTGGTCAAAATGGGTATTGCTAAGAGTAAGGATGAAACAGAAAGGGGAAGAGTGGATCTCAGGAGATGCCCTGACTGTGCTGAGGGAAGTTGTTGAAAGCTCCATTCCGAGTCATTTTAAAACTGGATTAACCAGTTTGGGTCCCCTGAGACTCTGAATATTTGACATTTCAGTGGTTACTGTGGGGAACAGTACTGCACTGGCAGAGGAATGAATTAATTCTGGTCTGATTTTTATACCACCTTGATCAAAACCCAGACAGAAAATATAGTAATTTACCTCTGAGAGAATCATGATCCTCCATTTACTGTCTGATTTCATTGTCAGAAACTTGCAGTTTTACTTGGAGACCTGTGGAAATAAGGTGCTAGGGAAGGGCTTTTTCCTACATTAATGAATTAATCGTCACCATCCCCATACTCTTGGAAACTGGGTATTAAACCTTTTTTCCACAGATAGGGAAACTGAGGCATGGAGAGGGTAAATGGCTGGTCAACTTCAGGCAGAAAGACTGGAATATACCCAGATCACCTGATTCCCAGACCCATACTTAATCAGAAGTCCATCCGTGCCCCTTTTGTACAGAGTTTAAGCACAACATCAATAACTTGTCTCTTCCCAGACTAACCTTGAGCAGTTGATGTTTGAAGAAAAGGACAAAGCGCAGCGACTGCAGACTGAATTAGATGTCAGTGAGCAAGTGCAGAGAGACTTTGTAAAGCTTTCTCAAACCCTCCAGGTAAGAGATGTGCAATCAGTCTGTCCCAAGTATTACATTTGTTCATGCCCAGGTTTATTCTGTCACCTCGATAGTTGGGGTGCGGTGCGACATAAAAACTGGGACCACAAACCAACTGATAGTATTGTGAGCAGTAAAGAATTATTAGTCTAAGCCAGGAATCCAACTTGTTTTAGCACCTCGCTGGGCTCTTATTTAGCCTGGATCTGACTGCCTGTCCACCAACTCCCTCCCAGCAGCCAGTAGGGAGTTAATGCATTAAATGGAGTTGTACAGAACCACACAAATAATAGCTCCATGATTCCCTAACGTTGCAGAGACCACCTCGTGATGTTCCCTCGGCATATAATTTAGTCAGTGATTCAGATATTCAAGTGCGATGTCAGGAATTTGCACTAATCACTCCTGGGCTGTGTATTTGCAGCTCTTTAAGCTATAGCACGTGATAGTTTTTTATCCCTATCACTGAGTCATGTGTTTGATCCTAAAAGGAAGAAGCTATAGTTGGGCCCAAGAGATCACAAGTCAGCAGAAGAAAGAGATTTTAATACTTATGGATTTTTGGGTAATCTTTCATGCAATGGAATGTGGTTCATTTTGCATTGCAGTTTCTTATCCATCCAGCCAGATCTCTCATCAGGGGTATACTAAGGTTCAGTCCTGTATCCTTTAATTTCTTGTACCAACTGTTCAGTAAAGAGTCGCTTAGAAATAAAACTTATAAATTGTAATTCACGTTTCCTAGTTTTAGCTAGTAAACAAAATCTAGAATCTTTGCGCGCCCAATAAAAGAATTCAGCATATTGCTTGCTGGAGGTGGTCCCCATGGATGGGCAGAGTGGGTTGTTAACTCTTTCTCCTACTTGTTTCTGTAGTACTAGGCAGTACAAATATGAGACAATTAAGGTAACATTCTCTGTAAAACTGCTTTTTACTTGCTGTCGTTCTCTTACAAATCCGCATACTGCTTTGAAAATACTTTGGCTCAGTTTCCATAGTGAAAATTTACACAGTTCTTGTCTCAAACTATTCATGTGGCTCCAAAGAGCTATGGTAAAAGGTAGTTACTGTTACTATGTCACTTGCCACTGTTTTCCTGATTCCAGCTTTGTTTATAAGGTTATGTTTGTCACAGGCTTCTGCCTGTGTTTCCTGTGGCTGGACAGTCTTTGTCATGTCACTCCAGTCCCACAGCTCTTCTGTAGGAATGAGCATGCCCACTCTCAGACATACAGAACGATTGGTAGAATAACTAGTCAGTGTTTTATGTGCTGGCTGCACTGTGTGTAATACAAGCCCTGCTGTATAATGTATGAGGATTTTAGTTTCTCCTCGATAGCTGGCAAGAGTTATTTTCTTTCCTCTCCTTGCCCCTGGGGGGGTCTGGATGCACTTCTTTTTTCTGTGGACTGATGAGTTCAGTACAAGCTCTGGAGAAAACAGGCTATGTCTGTGGCTGATTATTGTATATCTAAATCAACTAGCCACTAGTTGCCTGAAGTTCCTGATGCTAAGAACCATGATCCTAATGCTAAGACCTCTTGATACCAGGTAGCCCTGAATCCAAATTCCAGGGAGTAATTTGATATGCAGAAAACATATTAAATATTAAAAATGGTCAAGGCAGGGGTCTGATAGATGTCCTTATGTATTTACATAAGTATAACAACTTAATTATTTAATAACTCATTAGTTACACTAGCTTGGGATCACAAGGCCTAGTCTAAAGACCAGAAGAAACCTTATTCAATGAATTGAACAAATTTATTGATTTAATTAATAAATAATAGGGGTTAGTTATCCGCTTGCTTGCTTTACACTCAATTAGAAGGCCTAGAGCTGTTGCCATAAATTAACTTCCCTATTTTCACTCTACATAAGAATGGCCATACTGGATTAGACCAAAGGCCCATCTAGCCCAGTATCCTATCTTCCGACAGTGGCCAATGCCAGGTGCCCCAGAGGGAATGAACAGAACAGGTAATCAACAAGTGATCCATTTCTTGTCACCCATTCCCAGCTTCTGGCAAACAGAGGCTAGGGACACAATCCCTGCCCATCTTGGCTAATAGCCATTGATGGACCTATCCTCCGTGAATTTATCTAGTTCTTTTTTGAATCCTGTTATAGTCTTGGCCTTCACAACATCCTCTGGCAAGGAGTTCCTCAGGTTGACTGTGCATTGTGTAGAAAAAATACTTCCTTTTGTTTGTCTTAAACCTGTTGCCTATTAATGTCATTTGATGACCCCTAGTCCTTGTGTTACAAGGAATAAATAACACTTCCTTATATACTTTCTCCACCCTAGTCATGATTTTATAGACCTCTGTCATAGCCCCCCTTAGTCATCTTTTTTCCCAGCTGAAAAGTCCTAGTCTTCTTAATCTCTCCTCATATGGCAGCTGTTCCATACCCCTAATCATTTTTGTTGCTCTTTTCTGAACCTTTTCCTATTGCAACATATCTTTTTTGAGATGTGGCCACCATATCTGCACGCATTATTCAACATGTGGGTGTACCATGGATTTATATAGAGGCAATATGATATTTTCTGTCTTCTTATCTATCCCTTTCTTAATAGTTCCCAAAGTTCTGTCTGCTTTTTTGATTGCACATTGAGTGGATGTTTTCAGAGAACTATCCACAATGACTCCTAGATCTTTCTTGAGTGGTAACAGCTAATTTAGACCCCATCATTTTATATGTATAGTTGGGATTGTTTTCCAATGTGCATTACTTTGCATTATCAACATTGAATTTCATCTGCCATTTTGTTGCCCAGTCACCTAGTTTTGTGAGATCCTTTTGTAGTTCTTCGCAGTCTGCCTGAGACTTAACTATCTTGAGTAGTTTTGTATCATCTGCAAATTTTGTCACCTCACTGTTTACCCCTTTCCCCAGATCATTTATGAATGTGTTGAATAGGACTGGGCCCAGCCCATTTATTCCTACCCTTTTTTTCCTATTGTTTAACTAGTTACCAATCCAAGAGAGGACCTTCCCTCTTATCCCATGACAGCTTACTTTGCTTAAGAGCCTTTGGTGAGGGACCTTGTCAAAGGCTTTCTGAAAATCTAAATACACTCTATCCATTGGATTCCCTCTTGTCCGCATGCTTGTTGACCCCCCTCAAAGAATTCTAGTAGATTGGTGCGGCATGATTTCCCTTTACAAAAACCACTCTTTTGAAAAAAGAACAGGAGTACTTGTGGCACCTTAGAGACTATCACATTTATTTGAGCATAAGCTTTCGTGGGCTACAGCCCACTTCTTCAGATGCATAGAATGGAACATATAGTAAGGAGATCTATATACATACACATACACACTCTTTTGAAAAACAGTCAAACTCAGATGTGTTAAGGTGGTTTAAATTGCACGTTAGCAAGCTGGAGTTAAAGTGTCTGAAGCCAAATCTACACCATGGGCACTATTGCAGCATAGCTGTGGTGCCATAGCTAAACTGGCATAACATCATAGCATAGACTCAGAGTACAGCAGCAGAAGGGGTTTTTCCATTGCTGTAGGAACTCCTCCTCCCCAAGCAACAGTAGCTAGGTGAGTGGACACATTCTTCCATGGATGTAGCTGCATGTACACTGGGGGGTTAGGTCGGTATAGCTGTGGCGCTCGGGGGTGTGGATTTTTCACACTCCTGAACACCTTAGCTATGTCAACCTAAGTTTTAAGTGTATACCAGGCCTGAGGTAGTCTAACTTTCACACCAAGCTGCTTAGAGGTGTAAGATAAAATGCTGGGGAGCAAGAGGGGGAAGCTACTTTAAAAATATCCATCCTTGGACACACACTTCTGCTGGTTGCTTCGCCTAATACACATGGGGCTAGAAGACAAAGGTGTATCAGGAAAAGCAATCAGCCTGCGTGTGTGCAAACATGGATGCTTTTAAAGTAGCTCCCCCAGCAGTTTAACTTACGCCACCAGACCTCTGTGTGAAGTTGCACAAAATCAGACATTTATTACACACACTCATGGAAGGGTCACACCATCTTTCACATCACCTTTTGAATTTGACTTCTCCCTACTCCTCCTTGCCAGTATGTCACTGAGTGGTACATTGATAACCACTAGGTTACTGTGCTTGATATGTGACAGCAATGATTCACCTAGTTACAAAAGTGCTAAAGTAGTGACTTTTTAAACCTAAAATACCCTGTTCTTAGATTTGTGCAACAGATAGACTCTCCTTGGAGTGTATTGGGATAACTTGCCTTTTCCACATGTCTAGCTCTTAGCAGAGTTCTCTTCTTTGATTTCCTACACCTAAATAGGCAGTGGGTTGATGGGATTTAAACAAGATTAGATCCCTACTGCCACTACTCAGTTTTTCCCAAAACATATTTACCTTGTTTAAACACTTTAATTATCAGTCATTTTGTGAATGATTGCATCAAGATGTGTATCAAATATATGACATGCTGATGTTTGGAGTAATTTTGTAAATTCAGTGTAGAGGAGATCTCCTTTCCCATGTTATGATGTCCATGTTTACCAATCATCCCAAGTATTGCACTTGCATCGTTAAGATTTAACATTTAATGGGGGGTGGAGGTATGTGAATTGGCTCAGTGAAGAAATAGTTTCATATAAGGAAACAGTAGAACGGTAAAGTAACTGTACACGCGTTTCCCCCTTGATCCTGAATGAACATACTTGAACCCTCTTGTTAGGCATGCGTGGCATAAGAAAGCACTACTGGGTAATACCGAATATCCTAAGGGAAGAACTCTAAAACCATTGCATAAATGGGAGAGGAAACAATTTCAGATTCTCTGTAGGGGTTTGCATCAACTCATGCCATCACTAACTAGAGGCTTACAAGCTAAGTTGCATAGGCTTTTCTGAGATAGCAAACAGATCAGTTACTGTTAACTGAATTAGACCTTTGGAGACCACAGAGCGGGCCCACTGTTTCATGTGCAGAAGTGCGCAGTGTGGATATGCTGACGTAGCATGTCAGAACAGATAGCATCCACACTAATACCATATCTTCTGGTTTGAGAAGTATTACACACATTTTACCAGCTCATTGTATTCATTGCTTTTTGTAGGTGCAGTTGGAACGGATCCGGCAGGCAGATTCCTTGGAGAGAATCCGTGCAATCCTGAACGACACAAAACTGACAGACATTAATCAGCTTCCTGAAACATGACACCCCGATGGGCAGGGCTCCAAGGCTGCCTTTGGGGTTTTTAACTCATCTTTATAGCAACATTAATTATTATTTAACTCTAACTGAAAGAGCAGATGATGACAGAGGGGAGCAATGACTGAGTTTGTTTCTAGAGGGGAGAAGGTTTTGCACAGGGCAGGAAGAGCGCACCAGGGAGCCTTGCAGTGTAGAAGAGCATTTTCTAATGGGAACACTAATGGGTGCAGTGTTGTTTTCCACGGTAAGTGGAAACAGTCCTTACCCTTCTGAAAAATATTTTTTCCTTTTGGCCAACTTCTTAACCTAATATAGATATCTGGAACACTTCCCCCTAAATACTGTAATCAAAGTAGCTGCTGGAAATCATATCGTCCCTCAAAACACATTGAAGAGCAAAGTGATTGAAGTTTTTCTGTTTTGAATAGTCAGTAACAGTATTCAGCTAGCAGACAGCCTGAGGTGTAGTGTGCTGTATGAATATTTTATATTAAAATATGAATTTATTAGCAGGACACTGGATATTGATCTTATTTCCTAACTCAGTGCTTTTTAGTTTTTGTTGAACAATCTGAATGCTGTTGAAATGTGATGGATATGAGTGAGCTGTGCATCTCAGGAGCTGATACAAGTTAATCCAAAAAAATGAATTGATCAGTAAAGAATGGACTTCAGATTAAAATTCTGGGGTTAAAGAAATGCACTATTTAGAACCTCTTCTTCACAGGTTTAATTTAAAAAAATGGAACCATAACTGATACTTTCTCAGTTTTAGAACTGAGGTGTTGCTAGTCCCATATTTGTGTTAAGACTGTTAACAAAACTCTGTGCACCATTTAAGCAACATATAGGGCATTTGCACATCATCTCTGCTGGGGTGAATGTCATTCTGTGTCAACTAGCTTTTACCCAGTATAATTTGTAGTTGAAAAAGGAAGATGATTCTGAATTAAGGAAAAATTCAAAGTCTCACACCAATGCCAATATAGGTTGGGTTAATAGTACATGCAACCTGCATCACATAGCACAAAAGCATTATGCTGCAGGTTTCATTCAAGTGCAATGCATCTCAAATATGGTGTCCAGATATTGCTTAAAACAAAGGAAATAACTCCAATCCTACTCTGACCCTTAACTAGACATTAAGGTAACACTATGCAACAAGACTGTGATATTCTACAGGTGCTACGTTTGGGTTTCTTGTCATACAAAACAGTATTATAACACGACTTTTTAAAAAAAGATTAGAATTCCATACAGGTTGTCAGATGATGGCTTATCTGCCACTGTACTATACTAAGTGTTGCAAATTCTGAATATTTGAACTGGCCCTTGTGATAACTGAACTAGCTCTGGCCTTTGAGAGGAATGGAAGTTGTCATTTGATCAGTATTTCAGCCTAATGGAAAGGTTAGTAGGAATATACTTTCTGAATATTAACATTGAGCATCCACAATTCTTAAGTGGGCACATGCACTATATTGTATGTACACACTTGAAAATTTGGTCCCGTTTGGCAGCAGGAATCACAGGAAAAGCAACTGTTTTCAGCCTATATATCCCCTTAAGCTCTGAAAGTAGCTAACATTCTACAATACAGTGGTGGTGTTGTGTGGATCCCAAGATATTAGATAGACAAGGTGGGTGAGGTGGTAATCTTTCATTGAACCAATGTCTGTTTGTTGGTGAGAGCTTGTTTCCACTAAAAGATATTACCTCACCCACCTTATGTTGCTAATGTTCTGCTGGTACTTAAACCCGGTAGCAGTGCTTTAAGGAAGAAGGCTCTTTTATGAGAACTGGAATAAATCTAACATTAAATTCGTTGTAGCACCTATTTGAGGAAACAACCTAGTAGCCTGGCCCAAAAATAATTAACTTTGAGGTGAGGTTGCTAGGCTATATATCCCAAACTGGAAGAAAGCAAGGAAATAATCATTCAACATCTTTTCTGCACTGAGTCACTTCCTCTTCTCAGCCTCCCTTCTACCACCACAGGTCAGCCTCAACTCTGCTCAGTTTATTGTTTTCATTGGTATGGCTTCCATGTATTGCATTTCACGTAGCTGTGGTGTTTGGTTGCAGATGCTGGCTGTGATGTCTTGCTGCGGTCTTCAGGAAAAGTGAGTGGGTGAGCTGTTAGTGAGCATTTGTAAACTTGCTAGTAACTAATATAGAAATTACAGAATGGAAACGTGCATGTGTATGCATGTTGTACTAAATTTTTATAGCCTGGATAGATGGCTGCATGTATAATTAGGATGAGAGTAGGGGTACACAGGCTCTGGAAGGAATGTAGTTGAGAAGGGGAACTAAATGATTATATCTTTTGCTTTTACCGAGTGTATTGAGTGATTCAGTGCAGCAACCTCACTTCAGTTTTTTGTAGAAGTTTCCCAACCTTTTTAATATTCAGACAGCTATGAATATTGATGTAATATTCTCCAGTCTCACTTTGCTACTCCATGTTCCCTTTCCCTACCTTAATCTTTTATTCAATTCAGCTTTTAACTATTAGGTACCGATGTTTAAAGATAGAGTGTAGTATGGGCATGAGCCCTTCAGCTGCTAATCTGAGCTCCCAGGGCCCCTTGCTGCACACCCTGCCTCTCACCGTATGTGCAGGATCGAGAGAGTCCAAAAACAAAAGGCTTCTAGCTTTTGTGGAAAATATGGCCCTAGGCAGATTGGTGAAGATGAAGTGGTTGACTGCATTGCCAACAACTAAGCTTAGAGAATTCGATTGTCAAACATAAGCCCTAGAGCTGAGTTAGCCAGAAGAGCCCAAAGGTGTGAGGAAAGTAAGGCACGATTTCAAAAGGAACTAACTTTTCTTCAGGAAAAGTCACACACACAAAACTCAGGTGCCCTCTGGAGAGCTGTCTGCCAAATGTGGTGATTGAAGTCCCTTAAGTGGAAATAAAGCATCTTAATTTTGGCATGTATCCCTAAGACTGTAGAGGGATAATCTTCCTGCTATCATAGAAGCTCCTGGGATCAATTTGATGTGAGGGTGGTTAGTTTTACAGTTCTAGTTAACATGCACTAGCTGTAACATGTTACCTACTATACAGCAAAAAACTAATTTAGAAACTGGACTATTCAATGAGTTTCATGAAGTATTCCCAACACTTGTGTAGTCTTAATCTTTAACTAGAATGTTCTTTTTGCAGCATGTCTAGTATCCCTCCTTTCCTTAACAGCTTTATTTTGGCACTTCTGCATGTGCCATTGTCAAGCAGTGCAGTACTACTTCTTAAAACTTAGCTTGACCATGTCACTTTTAGCAGAAGCAGGGAAGAAGTCAAGCATCCATACTCAGTCCCTTGAAATCATCCTAAAGTAAACATACAACTGGCCTCTAAATTCTTTTGATAAAGGCAAACTGAGTGTTTGGAAGTGAATACTGCATTTCAGTGAACCAAGCCATTGGTGTCCTGTGCAATTGTGGATGTAGAATTCTGCTGTCTACAGAATTCAAATGTAACCATTTGTTAACTGTATTGAAGGTGTGTCCTTATGAAGAAAGTGGTCCAAATTAAACAAAAGCTGCTGAAGTGTGTGTGCTTTTCTGATTTTTCTAATCTCCTTTCTGCCAGAGGGGGCGGTAGAGGATGGATCCTAGAGTTTTCTTTGCTGAAGTAAAAATCCCCTTCCTCAATCTTGCCTTTTTTTCTAGACTGATTTAATACTTAGTTTTATACAGTGGATAACTGTAAGCTTAAAACATTTAGTTCCCTTCTCCTTAAGGAGACAAACTGAGCTTGTAAAGGGATCTTTTCTTATCAAAAGTGTTTTATTCAATACTGAGTCTTTACAAAATATGAAATAAAAAGCATATTGTGTAGCACAAACAGTTGTTACTGATAAATAGATGTGGGTTGTCTGTTCTCCCCCTTAATATTCTTTGCTGCAATGTCAAAAGCATTTCAGCCTTGCTATTGTGGGGACTTAGTCATTGGCATGTTAGAAGTTCACATGGCTTCTGATGTCATTGATCTGTGTCACCATTTCCCTTATGTGTTCTCCCCTGCAAGAAAGTAGACATGAATTGAATTGTACAATGCTGTAATTCCGAGGGGGTGGATGTGACAGGTCTTGCCTTGGTTGGAAGCCACTGCTCCTGAAACTAAAAACCATTCTCCACTGAAAGAGGGAGGTGGTATTAAAGGTAAGGCTTACAAAGTGCTTTAAAAAGCTCATGCTGAAGGTAATTCTTGAACAATTTGGCTGGCTAGCATCTCATAAAACCTGTTGGTTAACTGTGAGGCCAGCCATACCACCTATCTCATACATCATTGTTTGGCCTCATAGGCTCTGTTTTAGACCCATGGTGACAACCCTAAAATTTTCCAGTAGGGTTGCTGTACAAGATGGAATAGAATCCAGCTCACTAAACCTTAGGTGTGTGGGCTCCACCGTGTTAACTACAAGTAAATACTGAAATTGCCTAGGGAGAAGTTTAAGAAATAAGTTTTCCAGAGTTGCCATAGCATGTTCAGATGCCACAGCAGCAGTGCTCCAATAAAAATGCAACTTGATGGAAAGTACCTCCCTGCTTCACTTCAATAGGAACACAAGACAGCACTGTAGGGAAGCTTCAGTATGTTTTGGGCTTCACTTGTCACCTCTATTCCTGTTGCACAGTGCTGCTCTGAGGAGTTGGTTTCACTGTCAGCCAGCCACTGCTTCTCACTCCAGCGGTTTAATTTTCATATAGTTTGTTCAATGAAGACTTTGCAAGTTTCACTATTTAATGATGACTTCACATTCATGAATTTGTCCATTACCAAGTCTTTAGATATACAGACTAGAGTCTCTCTGCACCGCACTCAGACTGTGCCTGCAGCTCCTACGGACAAACCTGAGCTAGCTCGATTAAAGCTACTTCAGGTGCCAGCACAGTGAAGCCGCAACTGCATAGGCTTTGGTGCAGGCAGCCACCTGAGTAAGTTCCTAGGGTCCAGGAAGGCTTGTAGAGCCCAAGCTGTCACAATTTTGCTCTTCAGGTACGTCTACACAAGCTGCAATCATACCCTGAAACTGCCGTATTGACAAAGTGACCTAGTGTAACTAAGGCTCCCAGCAGGATAGAAGTTTTCAGGGAAAGGGGGAAGCAGCTGACCAACTGAACTCTCAGGCTGGCATGCACAATTCTTAGACCCTCTTCCCACATGCTCCAGTCTTTTTAGATAAGTAGTGCTCTCTAAAGTAAGCTCAGACCCATCTACTTCTGGTCAAATCTTCAAGGTTTCTACAGCTAGCTACTTCTGGTCAAATCTTCAAGGTTTCTACAGCTAGCTACAGAATAAGATAACAAGTTACCAGCTATTGGTAATAACGTAGCTCCCAGCTTTGAAGATAAACCCTTAAGTATCAGTGTATGTACCCTAATGGCACTGTTTGGAGTTTAAACTTGTGATAGACATCTTTCAATGACTGGGAGTTGAATACACTCACAAAATCAACCCAAAGCACAAAGAGCCCAGCTTGGAAAAAAGTTAACTTACTCTTCTTTCAGAACTGTCTGGATGCACTTGCTCTGGTAGGCACTGAGGGTTATGGTAGGTTTTCGTGGACTGATCCCCTTTTCCATCTTTCTCTGCTGATAATCCTTTTTCATTTTCACCTAGAAGTAGCATGAATAATGGACTCATTAGAAACCTTATGAAACATTCAAGAGTTCACTGTTTCATTGCATATGACAGAGAATAGGAATTGAGCAGCAGCAGATGAAGTGTGTCAATTTGCCCATAACTGCAGAAAACACGATTCATCCTGTCCCTGCATGCTTCCTTCCTACCATGTTTTCCACTCCATATCTTCAAGTTTCAGTGCCACCCCATGCTCACCTGTTTGATAGCATTTCCTAAGTGCTGCAGTTGATCATGTACTGTCTGTAATTCTTTCTTCATGTCTCTCTCGCTATCTGACAGAACTGGAAGCTGAGAGTGAAAACTGCGAAGCACTTTCTTCATCCTTTATACACAAAAAAAGAGTGAAAGGTAACTTTAAAACTTCTGTACACCACCATTTATGTACTAGGCTGTTTACTATTTGTAACTGCTGGCCCCCCTTACTGTGAAGAATTCTTTTGAGGTGCCCCTGTGTTTTCCATTAGCTAAAGCATTTCTTAGATACTTAATGTCCAGTTTCTCCTTCCTGTTAGAAGAATGTAATCTTTCTACAAGTCAATTATTCTCTGCTGGCTGGAGGCTTCTTCTGTGCCCACTGGAAACATTAACATTGCTGAACTTCACGAGTAAAAGGTGTGGCCGTAACATTAAAAGGTTCATTACTGGACCTGAAACCCACAATACACATCTAAATACATTTGGCATCTTCTGGTTACATTGACGGTACTGTGGAAAAGTCAAACTGACTCTTCTCCCTCCCCCCATACACTGTTCTGAACCTCAGTAGCATCCAGCACTGATGAGGAAACAGGTGTCAATCTCTGTACTCACCTATTCATAATATCTTCTTGTTTTTCTTTAGCTTCCTCATACTTCTCAGCCAAGCGCTCAGCCATTTCCCGCAGACTGTTCCTTTATACAAGTGAGAAACATTCAAAATTACTTCAGAATTATGGAAAAAAACATGTAATGTACTTGTTTGAAAAGGGGCTAGTGAAGCTGGATGTTAAACCTGTGACCCAGTCTAACTTCTATGGGTTCTCTACAACAGTGCAGTCGTCTAAATGTAGTTAGTCCCACTGAAAACCTAAGCAGCTAATTAGTTAAGACTTTTCTGAACCATTTAATTCCTATACACATGAAAGCAATTAACATTCCATGATTTAGCTAAAAACTGACAGCCAATTAAACAGGTCCAACTCACCTTTCCACTTGACAGTACTTAAGATCTTCCAGTTGTTTATTTTTCTGTGCCCTCAGCAATTTCACTCTAAAATGATAGTTGAGTCAGAGGCCAGTCCATTCACAAGGCAATGTAATGATTAATAGTCTCCAAAGACATGTAGAACAAAAAAGCCAACAAAACTTGGACACCCTGGAGAGTTGAAAGTAGGTCAGAAGAGAAAGGATGTCTCCAAAGAGGAAGAGAGTTCAGAGACAGGGAAGAGTTATTCATTGTAATTTCTCATTTTTAGTACTTGTGGCAAAGCTGTTACCATGGTAAAGGTCTCTGTAGATCCCCAGGCATGGAGGCAGGTTGATTCTGTACAACTACATCCAAAAGGAAATGTTTGGCTAGTAGGTTTCAAGTATTTAGAGCAGCCCCCCCCCCCCCCCCCCCATGCTTCCTTTCAATATTTCCTTGCACCTATCATCTTCTGTAAAAGTACAAGCATTATGCTGACATTTGTGTGGTTCTCCTGTCCTGTAACTTGAATCTATCATTTCTGGAATATCACTAGTCTCAGCTCAACACGATTGAGGATCAGAGATAGATTTCTCTACATTACATTATGATTATTTCCAGGTGCTCTTCCAGGTGCCCAGCTGTCTGACCATCCTGTTAGGTCCTTAATACTATATTTGATGGGGATCTAGAGTGAACTGCAACATTACTTTTCATGTCTACATGTGGTGGCATCTCTCATCTGGGCATATCCTGATGTTATTAAAAACAAAGGACAAGCTTAAATATGCCACATGTTTATAAAACCATGTTACCTTTGCTGGATCTCCTCTTTTGCCAGATCCTGTTTCAGAATATATTCTTCCCTGAACACTTGTGTGGCTCTGCTTAGGAGCTGAAGACATTCCTCTGGGGGAGGAGATGCATCTTTGTCAGCAGACCTTAAAACACACAGAACAAGCTATTTGTGTACATGCAATCCCACTAACAAGTGTTTTTTTAAAAGATAAATTCTCTGCCAACCAGGGAAGTCCTCTCAGAAATCTGTTTGGGGTGGGAGACACTAAGTCTATGCCAACCCTCCCCCCATGGCAATGTCCCAAGACACAGATAAAAGGTTCTAGGGTGCACATTCCTTCTATAACGTCGTCTCCTCCCTCCTTTCGAGTCCCATATAGAAAAATCTCATACTTCAAAAGCAATGGGTTAGCAGAGCTGCGCTGCAGGATGCTTCGGATGTGCTTCTCAAATGAATGCTGTGATTTAGCTAGGATACGAAGAGGTGAGACCGTAATTTCAGTGTCCTCTCTCGTACACAGGAGTGGAGGGGATGCTGGATGGACTGTCGTTCTGCCAAAACAAAACACACATCTAAGTGATACCTCATGACACAGAACTTTGCTTTCTTTAAAATATCAATGGAATTTAAAAATCCTTAAATGACATCAGTTTGAGACACATCAGGGCAAAGCTTCCATCTCCGGTGGTATTAACAGAACTGCTATGAACCAAGGCCTGTGCAACACGTAGTAGCAGAGCACTAGATCCAAAGGGACTGACAAGAACATTCATGGAATTGTTTCTACTCTATGGCAATTCCAATTGAAGTCAAACATGGCAGAGCGAAAACCTAAAATGCTACTTGTATCTACACAGGGCCAGAGACAGCAAGCTGCCAGATTGCCATTCAAGTCCCAGCCAGGATTATCTTTGACTGCTATACAGTACTTGGATATCCCAGTGAAAAACACTTTAGAAAAATGTAAATGAGAAAGTCATGGAACTAGCTGCTCTTTTTGAAGAAGAATATTAGTTTGGTATTTGAACAAGATCTGGATACAAACTACCAAGCCAAAAAAACCCCAACATTCTCTCAGAATTATTTAGCTTGAGCCATTTTATTTTTCCCTTATGTTTAAAGAAACAATACCAAAATCCCCACACCTTGATAGTGATTTTCTAAGGGCTTCTATTCTCTTCTTCACGCACACACAACCTGTAGACTTCACAAACCCAGTGGAAAGATTAAGCCCCTAAACGCAGTCTGACAATTGTGTATACTGCCTCAAATGTAGTTAGTTCCAGAATGTTGCTGGCCCTAATGTTTGTAAAGCACTTTGAAATCACCAGGCAGAAAGTACCATAAAAAAAGAATTCTAGCAGTATTTCAAGAATCCTGTGCTAATGCTTCTTGGGCCAACACAAAGACTGATTCTATGGTGTCCTAAGCATTGAAGGTGTTCTGGGTTTATTACATTATTCCTCAAAATGCCCCATAAAACTTGTCGATTGGACCGTTTCCTGGATGAGCTGGCATTTTCTTAGCATAAGAGTTATTTAAAAAGAAATAATCTGTCAAGCTCAAGTCTATTTTACAAGCACTGCAGTCACTTGCAGGTTACCTGGTAACAAGGTTACCTGGTTCCAATGTGCAGCTTTGGTCACTAAAAAAATTAATCCTGCAAAAAAAATGGAAAAGTGGATCCCCCGCCCCCCAACATTGATACCTGGTTCACTGATAAGGCTGACCTCACAGCTAACACACAACTGGCATTCCACAGAAGGGGAATGCCTGAAAAATTAAAAGCAATTTGGGCTGATTTTAGAGGTCTATGATTAATGCAGACATGTTACTTCCCCTCCTTTCCCTCTATCCTAACCCTCCTTCCTTACTTTGTATATTAGAACACTTGTGCTTTGGTATATTTGTTCTATTTGAAAAGAAATAAAAAATGATAAATATGAAAAAGAAGAGCAGAAGTCCTAGTTAAACTGGCGGAACAGAAAACAAGTCTTGAGACACTGAAGCACTAACTGAATAGAGCTAAAGACAAGGGAAAAGCACGAATTTTAAATCAATTAAGTAAGAAAACTACATACAGAAGAGGCCTTGTGATACATTCATAGGTGCTGGTGATGCAGATCATTGTGGGCCCTAAGATGTCAGAGACTATCCAAAATCCTCTAATTGGAGCGGGCTGCCTGGGGAAATAAATCGATTATAATTCAAAACACCTTTTGTCAGTGCAGTAAGAATATATCCAGAAAGTTGTATCCATCTACATCAATCAACTTGGAGGCCAAAGTTTCACTGATTTAGGACATCTTTCTTAAATAAGGTGCACAAAATACTTTTACAGCTAAAGCATACTAGCACTCTCTCAGATAACCATCTTGTAAGTAATCACCATTTTCTCATGCAAATTATATAAGATATTACCTTCCCCTGACTATGAAATAAAACCAGCTTGTGGACATATCCAAATACATGACATCATAGAGCATAACTGGCTCTTTACCCAGCAGGTAATATCTTGCACCAGATTAGGGATGCTTTGCTGGCTTGAAATTAGTGATTTTTATTGGCTGTGTCTGAGTTTTAACACTCCATAAATATACTATGAGGGAGAGTCTAAAAGCAGTATGTGTTTTAGTGTTCCATTAAACCCCTAAATCTTGCACTAGGACAGCTAATGTTGGTGATAATCTCTCAATTTTTGTTGGTTGGATGGGTGGGATTCAGATACTACCAAAGTGGGAATTTCAGGCTTAATTCTTTATTAGAATGCATTTGGGGTAAACACTCAATCCTAAAATACCAACTCTTGGTGCTCAGAGTTTAATCATTTGTAATTATTTGGATTTTGTCAGCTCAGCCAATACATTATTCAGAAGGAATCTTGAGAGCTAATACACACAACAGAACATTTCTTCACTCAAGGGAAATGGAGGACATTCGGTTCCTACCTGCATGGCAATGGCTTTGTACAAAGAATGTGTTCCACAAAGCACTTCTGTTCTGCTCCAAGTTCTTGTAAACTGTCCTTATCTTCTTCATCTACAAAGACAGGAGACTGTTTCAAATGCATTATGTTCAAGATTCTTTAAATTACAAACCACTTTATGGGGGACGGGGGAGGAGGTCTACACATTCTGGATAATACCACGACCATTCTCAGATACCAGTCGCTGATAAACAATTAAAAAACGAACACACTTTCCCTCATGTAGAAGACAATTTCACTACTCACCTGACCCAAGGAATTTGTGAAGTTTGTGGATCCATGTTAGTCCAACACTGTGCACACCAGCTTCATGTATACAGTGATATCTAGAGGGACATTTAGGATCTGAAAATTAAGCAGTATATATTATTAGGACAAAAAACAACACAAAATCATTCCTGTATGTCTATATTCAGCGAGTGCTGAAGGTTCAGCACTCTACTCGGATTGGCCCTTCATCGATTTTGCATTAATATTTACACTGCAAGAGCTACCCAGTCCCTTTCCTGCACTCAGTCCAACCAACTGAATCGGTGCTTTTTTTTTTTTGTAATTACAGTTTCATTTATAAACAGATCATAAAGGGTTAATAAAATAATAGGTGTTATAAGCATGTTACAAATATGCTTAGTAGAGGTTACAGGTAATTTTAAGCCACCTATTGGACTTTACAACAATCATTTCTTAACCCTTTATAAACAACATATGGAATCCTAGTGCAACATGTGCCAGTTTACTCCTAACTTTATTAAACAAATAAAGCCTGGCTATACTTTATGCCCACCCAATTTCCAAGGTCTCAGCTACGTAACATAAGCCTTGCAGTTTGTCCACACACTTCAGCAGCCCGCATCCAGCAAGTCTGCAGAAATGCATGTGCACCCTGTAGTTATACATTTAGTAGCAGAAGGCTTTAAACTCACACTCAGCACAACCTGCACTGAAGAGGAAGGAAACATTAGAATCTTCACCCTATCCTTTATAATGGTAGCCATCAGAACAATAACAAGTGCAAAGATATCTTTGGCCCATCAGTGGTTATTACCCAAGATGGTCAGGGACGCAATCCCATGCTGCAGGTATCACTAAACCTCGAACTGCCAGAAGCTGGGACTGGACAACAGGGGATGGATCACTCAAAATTGTCCTGTTCATTCCCTCTGAAGCATCTGACACTGGCTACTAACAGGATACTAGGCTAGATGGGTCACTGGTCTGACCCAGTATGGCCTTTATGTTCTTTTTAAGTCTAAAGAGCTGCAACTCCTACCCCTGGTGCTGTGTAGAGACAGCAGGTACTGAACGCTTAGATTCATTTAAAAACCAATTTCAGCATCATTGTGTTCTCGTGAGACTTCCTTTTTAAAATTAGCAATAAAAGAAAAAAAATACAAATGTTATCTGAAACCTGTTAACAGATGAGGTAGCTTCAACAGACTCCAAGGAACTGTTTTCAAAACACTGCTCTGAGTACAGCGATAAGGTCTACATTACTTAACATATTACATTTTGAAATAAAGTGAATTAAAACAGCAACAGTATTGATTAATTTCACCTTTACCTCTGTGCAGTTTAATTGGGCAAGAGAAATCAGATTCCAAAGGCTCCTCCTCTTCTCCTGATGCCAGTTTCAGTGCAAGTTCCAATTCAACACATTCAAACACATAGAGAGAAGGGAAGAGGTCAGATCTTGGGTCCCAAGACTTTTCTGACTGTAAAAAGTATTTGAATGCATCAGTAAAACATCGTTCTAGCAAAAATACCATTATAATAGCAAGAAGAAAATGTTCCTTAGCATGGGAAGGGTCTTTCCAGCATTTAAATAAAACACCTCCTTGTTTCCTGAATGGCAGCCCCTAGCGGTCACTACTTACAGCCTGCAGGGAGGTGCTGAAGAGGCTTTCCAGAGCAGCTGCTCTTTTCATAAATCAAGCAGGGTGGTCCCTGCCCAGTCCCCGTGAATTTATGATGCTCTTCTCTCTTTAGTGTCACCTGTAGTGCCTCTGCAGCGAGTGATGTCAGTTTCTCATCAGAGTTAATAATTTTAAAGGAGATATTTTTTAAAAGAAATGTGCCACATTTCTGAGAAAATAAATAAGCATCAAGCTATAGTTTGGTTTAGTTTAAACTGAGTATTCAGAATAAACGTTCATGTTGGCCCCTTGCTAATCAGACCAACATTTCGGCTAAAATAATACCTAATGATTCTATTTTAACTTAAATGTCGGTCAGATTAGCAAGGGGCCAACACGAACATTTCTTTTGAGTGTTTCCATTCAGGAAATGAGGATGTGGGACACAAAGAAGAGAACACCACAGGAACAAGTGATATGATAGAGTTCCTAGGAAACACCACCCTACCGTTTGCTCATCATCCTCTTCTCCCTCCAGTACCACACAGTGATAAAGCATTCCTGACTCGGTGGCAATCACCAAGATGTTGGGAACACAGGGCAGGCACAGAACAGCACAAGCATCATAGCCATAGTTATCTTCGGCTGTGGGGTGCATGGGCAATGGGCCCAACAGCTTGCCAAGTTTTCCAGTGCTGCAAAGAAGAAACGAGGAAGTGCTTACTGGAAGACTAAGACCCAAGTTTCCAAAATTGTCTCCAGTAATCCCCTGGGAAAGAATGAAAGCCAAGGACAACAGCTAGGGGAACACATACGTTTACTAGTTTTTCTTGCTCAAGTCTGGCAACCTGAAATCCAACCTAATGAAAATTCAAGTTCCTGGGCTACATGCCCTGCATGGTGCTCTCACACAAAGGAATGAATCTTAGTAATAATCTTGTATTGTCTCAGACTAACACACTTATCACACAATGGAGTCAATAAACAGTGTCACACCCCTTTACGAAGGGCTGTACAACGTACTTAAAGAGACACTCAAGTTAATTTTCTATGAACAAATGTCAATACCTAAGAATTTATTTTTCATTGTTTTGTTTTTTTTATTGTATTGCTCTCAGGTTGGGCTATGAAAAGGACTAGATCTCAAAAGGGGTTTGGTTCTTTGAAGCACAGCCTCACTCTGAGCTATGGGAGCTCCTGCTTGTCACACACTAGGAGCCAAAAACCCCAAGAGTCAATAGGGTGCCTTTAGAACAGCTGATTTTTAACCAAACCCTAGTTTTCCATCCAAATTTGATCTGAGTATCTCTTAAGTACTGTGACACACAAGTGGGTTATCAGCAGTGGGGACTGAACCCAGGACCTCTGGATCTAAAACAATGAGCCTCTACTGCCTGAGCTCAAGGTCCAGGTCTATTAGCTCAAAGACTAGAGGCTGAAAGCTCTATGTGGTCCAACCATTAGAGGGGCACAAAGACCAACACTGAATAAGCCTGGGTTACAATATAAAATGATGCAATTCAATACAGCATCTGCTCCTGAATCTGGCACAAATCTTGATATAAAATATAGATCAATCTGCACAGAAATGAAATAGAAGTGTTACATGAATCACATTTTAAACAAAATTGGTCACTGTACTTTAAGTCCCTACCTTTGTAAGAGGCTAATATATGTGAGAAAGGTCTCCCCATTTTCATATAATATATATAGTGGATATGCCAATACTTCCTCTCTCCCTCGCTGCCCAGCTATGTTCTTCGGAACAGATACCAGAGGCCCAAAATCAAATGCCACTGCAGTCTCTCCCAGT
Source organism: Malaclemys terrapin pileata (assembly GCF_027887155.1). Taxonomy (NCBI): domain Eukaryota; kingdom Metazoa; phylum Chordata; order Testudines; family Emydidae; genus Malaclemys; species Malaclemys terrapin. The sequence goes on along the minus strand of NC_071522.1, from coordinate 17,880,020 downwards.
GATGCTGTGTACGCTCTCCTGGGGAAGGAAGAGAGCCAAAAATTACGGTTAGTGATGACTATCTGCACACAGTTACTGGCCGCATTTCAAGTGGCATTTACTGCTACGTTAGATAAATGTAATTAAGATTTTACTATTATGGATTGGTCCTTTAGCCAACAGTATTTTCTGCAAAAGACGGGTACTGGCCCTCTCTTCAATTAAATGAATGAGCTAAAGTCTCCAGGGACACTGACTGATGGGCTGTTTCAAGAGAACACTGCATCTTTCCCCCCACCTCCACTGAACCTACTGATTTCTTACTCAGTTTCTGAAACTGAACTGCCAGCCAGCCCAAATACATAGCACTCAGAGAGGTGAGAAGGTAGTAGTATTTTCAGTGCAATATATTAAGCCATGGCTTGGCTGTTGGAGAGCAACAGGTGTCTCCATTTCAGCTAGGTCAGAGACAAGATAGGGCGGTAAGCTCCACCTCTTACATTCTCTTCCAAAAAGCCCCTTTTTAACCTTTGTTTAGGACATAATCTTAACTTTAAAATATTTTGCTTTTGTTGCAGACAGCTACTCCCCTGCTCCCTCTAAAATGGTGAGGCAGGGAAAAAACAAGTTCAGCTACTTTGCTGGGAAGATTAGGGAAAACAAGCTATGGAAAAGAAGGAAATAAGATTCCCCACTGGCGAATTTATCACAACACATTATGCCATCTTCTCTCCGGGTACTTTTCCATCTCTACAAAAACACATTTGGTACATCAGCTAGTTGATCCTGTTGAGAGCATTTCAAATCTAAAAACTGCACAAACCCTTTATTGAGCATTAAACTCTCCTCCTCAGCATCTGAAAGAGCAATCACCTTCACAGGTGTCTGCGGCACCTTCAGACTGTAAATCCTAGAAGAACAAACAATAAATACTTTCATTAAGTCATTAACTTCATACATGACTCCCCCTTGCTTATGTAGAGTCAGTACATCAGTAGTTACCATCCTGAACTTCTTTCTATGCTATTTTTAGGTTGTAATTCCACTAATAAGCATGCTTACACATAAGACAGTAAACAACTAGTTCTTGTACTAGAAAAAAAAAAAAACATTCAGAAGAGCAAACAGAAATAGGTTTACCTTATAGTGTTATCTGAAGTCAACAGAACTACATGAGGTTCTAATGTCTCACTAGGATACCAGGCCACATGTTTTAGGGTCAGGGATGTCGAACTAGTGAAGAACCTTTCTGCAACAGGAACGGTGCTACAATAACAAATTTGTAATACTGTTATAAAAGGCACACCATCAAAACAGACTGCTTTTCTCTTGTGGGGGAATAGCCTGATTTAAGTCTCAAAATGGTTTTTGGCTGTATTTAAAGTTTAAGGGCAATCTTTAAGTTACAGTCACATGACCCTTCTGTCTGAAAATTTCTTTTACCCACTACTGTTACAATATCTAAGATTACTATAACAAAGATGAGAATGTTTTTTCCAGTTTATTTTGTATGTTTGATAGCGCTGTCTGACTAGACTGTGTCACTAGTCAGTTTCACCTGGTTTTTCCTCCCCATCCCCTCACAAGATCAGGGAGTGAAAAATTTACAAGACATAGGAAACAAGGAGAAACAAAAGTTGGCAGGTGCTCAGGGATACAGGTGTAGGATCTTAAAGCCCCTTTTGACTCATGTTTTAAACTGACTAGGTTTCAAGATGGCAATGTCCCTTTAATGGGAAACTAAATTCTATCAGCAGTTCTGATAGAATCTGAAGTCTCTCGTAATGGTCAGAAATAAGTCATTTCATATGTATCTGTGATTAGAAGTAAAGCCTTATAAGCATTTATAACCAGCACCATAGATGGATGTTTGAACCCTGAGTAAAATATGCGTTAGCATGAAGAATGGGTTCTCTCCCTATCCATATCCATTCAAATAACTACTGAGTGGACGGAACAAGTGCGCTAACCCTTGAAATCATTTTATTGGATGTACTTGTCAGAGTGTTGTTCTAGTCTAACAGATGTTTGGACCCATATATCTATCACACCTATTTATAAATCAGGAACAGAGTAGTTTCATTGTATGATCACTTCCACAAGTGTTTGAAGGGATATGCAACAACTCAAAAATCCTAAATTATTGTGGTCGTTACCACAGCCACAAAATACAGGCAGAAACAATGACGTTTAACCCAAACAGAGACGGGAAGGATCAGCAGCCTGAAGCAACACAAAGCAGCAATGGTAGAGCTAGGCTCAGTCTCTGGGATCCATGTGGCCATGGGTAAAAACATCCCACATTGAGTGAAACTGTTTTTTACACTCTAAATACAAATACATGAAGGACTTATGATCCCCCTTTCACACTCAGTTTTCCCGTTGCTAATTTGGTACAAGCAGAAGGTGCCATCCTATTTCACTTATTCAGGCTGAAGTTCTCCATTTACACACAAAGTAATTAGCATGTGAAGCAGCAGGGCAAGCTAACGTTCCTGAGCCAAAGGAAGCAGCATTAAGGAGGTCAAGTTTCCCTGTCTATTCAATCCTTAGACTCTTCCAAGACTGCCAACAAAAGTGATGAGGATAGTATGATAGTCCGAGTGATACAAATCCCAAGTCACAAAAAACTTTCCCGAGGGACAGGTTATCCCATAATTACCCCCCGCACCGGGTTTCTTACACCTCTCCTTAAAGGATCTATTATTAGCCAGTATCAGAGACAGGGCAGTAGACTAACTGGACCACTGCCTAGATTCTCATGAATGTGAATATTTTGTCCATTAGGAATGAGGATGAGAACCTATTTTCATCACACCATTTCTCTGGTATCCCAATTTGCCTGTGGGGCACACTGGATAATTTGAAAATTGTGTCTTAGAAGGTCCTCTGTGACAATGCTCATTGAATTTGTGGAGGCTCTTAGCCCCATAATCCCAACTAGCCTTTGACTCGGCTCAGAACAAGTACTGTACCCCTCTCAGACCAAGTTCAATTGGAAATCTTCAAAATACTCTGCTCCTTATTTATGAAACTCTTCTTTCATATTTTCTGCTCTGTATCTTACACTCAGCACATATGTCAGATCTTTTTGCACCACTTTATTTGATTGGGAAAGACCAGAGGCTCACACATGAAGAGTGTCAAAACAGAATGTGGTTAAACATCTGACTGAAATATAACCTACCTACAATTAACTGTTGGTTTTCCACCTTCAAATTCTGAGTTCTTTCCCCAGCGTTTAGGCAATTCCAGTACCATCAGCCCTTTAATGCCTATGAGCGCCACATGATGCTGTGTGGGACTTAACAGGGTTTCATAGACCTCAAAAAGGGGTGGATTTATGCAAACCAGGGTCTGAAAATTAAAAAGTCACAGTGAAACACGAATACTAATAAATAGGTCATTAAAAAGTACTACATAGTCAGGAGTTAACATTACATTAAGTATTCTCGAAACATTCACTGACTTGTAAGCAGATGGGACGGGGGGCAAAGCGGGGGCAAAGCAGGGCCACCCCGGTACCTGGTACCGGCCCAGCCCCCCGGGCTCCGCGCCCCCCAGACACCCCCCCCCGGTACCTGGTACCGGCCCAGCCCCCCGGGCTCCGCGCCCCCCAGACACCCCCCCCCGGTACCTGGTACCGGCCCAGCCCCCCGGGCTCCGCGCCCCCGAGACCCCGCCCCCCGGTACCGGCCCAGCCCCTCGGGCTCCGCGCCCCCCAGACACCCCCCCCCCCGGTACCTGGTACCGGCCCAGCCCCCCGGGCTCCGCGCCCCCGAGACCCCGCCCCCCGGTACCGGCCCAGCCCCCCGGGCTCCGCGCCCCTCAGACACCCCCCCCGGTACCTGGTATCGGCCCAGCCCCTCGGGCTCCGCGCCCCCCAGACACCCCCCCCGGTACCGGCCCAGCCCCCCGGGCTCCGCGCCCCTCAGACACCCCCCCCGGTACCTGGTACCGGCCCAGCCCCTCGGGCTCCGCGCCCCCCAGACACCCCCCCCGGTACCGGCCCAGCCCCCCGGGCTCCGCGCCCCTCAGACACCCCCCCCGGTACCTGGTATCGGCCCAGCCCCTCGGGCTCCGCGCCCCCCAGACACCCCCCCCGGTACCGGCCCAGCCCCTCGGGCTCCGCGCCCCCCAGACACCCCCCCCCGGTACCTGGTACCGGCCCAGCCCCCCGGGCTCCGCGCCCCCCAGACACCCCCCCCGGTACCTGGTACCGGCCCAGCCCCTCGGGCTCCGCGCCCCCGAGACCCCCCCCCCCGGTACCTGGTACCGGCCCAGCCCCTCGGGCTCCGCGCCCCCCAGACACCCCCCCCCGGTACCGGCCCAGCCCCCCGGGCTCCGCGCCGCTCAGACACCCGCCCCGGTACCTGGTACCGGCCCAGCCCCTCGGGCTCCGCGCCCCCCAGACACCCCCCCCGGGTACCTGGTACCGGCCCAGCCCCTCGGGCTCCGCGCCCCCCAGACACCCCCCCCCGGTACCTGGTACCGGCCCAGCCCCTCGGGCTCCGCGCCCCCCAGACCCGCCCCCGGTACCTGGTACCGGCCCAGCCCCTCGGGCTCCGCGCCCCCCAGACACCCCCCCCCGGTACCTGGTACCGGCCCAGCCCCTCGGGCTCCGCGCCCCCCAGACCCGCCCCCGGTACCTGGTACCGGCCCAGCCCCCCGGGCTCCGCGCCCCCCAGACACCCCCCCCGGTACCTGGTACCGGCCCAGCCCCCCGGGCTCCGCGCCCCCCAGACACCCCCCCCGGTACCTGGTACCGGCCCAGCCCCCCGGGCTCCGCGCCCCTCAGACACCCCCCCCGGTACCTGGTATGGGCCCAGCCCCTCGGGCTCCGCGCCCCCCAGACACCCCCCCCGGTACCGGCCCAGCCCCCCGGGCTCCGCGCCCCTCAGACACCCCCCCCGGTACCTGGTACCGGCCCAGCCCCTCGGGCTCCGCGCCCCCCAGACACCCCCCCCGGTACCGGCCCAGCCCCCCGGGCTCCGCGCCCCTCAGACACCCCCCCCGGTACCTGGTATCGGCCCAGCCCCTCGGGCTCCGCGCCCCCCAGACACCCCCCCCGGTACCGGCCCAGCCCCTCGGGCTCCGCGCCCCCCAGACACCCCCCCCGGTACCGGCCCAGCCCCTCGGGCTCCGCGCCCCCCAGACACCCCCCCCCGGTACCTGGTACCGGCCCAGCCCCCCGGGCTCCGCGCCCCCCAGACACCCCCCCCGGTACCTGGTACCGGCCCAGCCCCTCGGGCTCCGCGCCCCCGAGACCCCCCCCCCGGTACCTGGTACCGGCCCAGCCCCTCGGGCTCCGCGCCCCCCAGACACCCCCCCCGGGTACCTGGTACCGGCCCAGCCCCTCGGGCTCCGCGCCCCCCAGACACCCCCCCCCGGTACCTGGTACCGGCCCAGCCCCTCGGGCTCCGCGCCCCCCAGACACCCCCCCCGGTACCTGGTACCGGCCCAGCCCCTCGGGCTCCGCGCCCCCCAGACCCGCCCCCGGTACCTGGTACCGGCCCAGCCCCTCGGGCTCCGCGCCCCCCAGACACCCCCCCCCGGTACCTGGTACCGGCCCAGCCCCTCGGGCTCCGCGCCCCCCAGACACCCCCCCCGGTACCTGGTACCGGCCCAGCCCCCCGGGCTCCGCGCCGCTCAGGCCCCGCAGGCTGAGGGTGTAGAAGGCGCCGCGCTCCGCGTCCCACAGGAACAGGTCCGCGTCCAGCCCGAAGATGAGGCTGCGGGTCGGCCCGGGGGGGCTGGGTCTCTCCGCGCTCTGCTCCCGCAGCCGGCACAGCACGGCATGGTGCGGCAGCGCCGCCCGCCACTCGTCCGCCGGCTCCCCCTCGGCCGCCATCGCCCGCCCGCCACACCGGAACAGCGCCGAGCTCCGCGCGCCAATCAGCGCGCAGGGGCCGGCTGGCGCCTCAGAACTACCGCTCCCAGCGTGCACCGGGCGGGCGGCGCAGAGCGGGACTACACGTCCCAGCGTGCACCGCGCGGGCGGCGCAGAGCGGGACTACAAGTCCCAGCGCGCACCACGCGGGGCCGTGTCTGGGCTGTGCTTGCGGCATGGAGGCGCTGGGGCAGCGGCATCGCTCTCTCTACAAGGGGGCCGCAGCCCCGCCCTGGAAGGAGACTTACCGCCGGGTGAGGGAAGCGTACCCCCCCCCCCCGTCTGTAGAACGTGGGGGCGCCCGGCGTTCGGGCACTGGATACATTGTAACGATTTCCCCATCCCGTGCGGGCGGCTCTGCGGTCCCTCGGCTCGGCGTGGCCCGGTGTGGGGAGACCTGTTAATAGTAATAGTTACCGTAGTAGGGCGGGTAGAGTCCCATTTGCACCATCTTCCACACTGGGAAACTGAGGCATGGAAGGCTTACGTGATCAAAGGCAGGACTAGAACCCAGGTCTTCTGACTCACCAGGCCAGTGTTTATGCACTGGACCATGCTGTCTCCCTAACACCTTTTTCGTGGTTCACCCCAGTCCCTGATGCCTGTCCCTTTTGTGGCGTGAGGGAGACCCTAGCACCCATTTACCTTGAGCGCATCAGGTTGCAGCCCCTTTTCCGGCTCCTCCTGCACTTCTCCCACGACCTTCTCATACATGCACACCCTATCCATGGCCTCAGAGTCACGGGGTCGCCATCAACAACCTCCGAGTGATGGCCAAAGTGGCCGTCTACAACACCAGGGAGAGGATGTTGTCTCGGGGGTTTCCTGCGACTGTGGGGCCTATTTCTGATCCTCTCTCCGTTCACGCATCCAGGCAGAGTGCCTCTGGGCAACGTCTGCTGGCTCCCTTGACACCTTCGGGAGCAGTGAGTGCAGTCCGGAGTTCTCTGCTCAGTGTCCCCTTCTGGTTCCCTTGTTTTGACCTTCACACCTGTCCTTGTTGTTGTTTTTTCCTGTTGTCCCCCATAATCATTTGAGTCCTGGGCTCAGTGGCTCCTCCCCATAGGCTGGGGGAGGGTCCTTTAGTTGTGGGAGGGGGAAGGGGTTGTGCCAGTCCACCTCTTGGAACCCAGTAGGACCATTTTCAAACAGATATGAGTTAGCCACTGCTTTGTTTTCAATGGCACCCTGAAAGCTACGTAGAAAGAAGAGTTGAATGTTGACCTTCTGTGTGCTTTAGTGGCAGTGGGGGGGAAGAGGAGAGCTGTTCTGAGTTTCCTAGGTTTCTACTGCCAGTAGTACAACCTTGAGAAATAAATATTGTCAGGCTCTGATTTCAGGTCAATTCTCCTACCCCCTTACCACCAACTCTAGATTATTCTTAAAAGATAGAGAGAGAAGGGAGTGGGGACAGTATATACAGCTGGCTGATGGCAGAACAAGTAATTTCTAGCCAGAAGAAGCCAAAGAATTGCCAGCCAAGTATGTATCTGAGTTGAGATCTGGCAACACACATGGGATTATCATAGCAGCACCATCAAAATTTGGTCCTTGTGTATTAGAGATTGGGCAGAAAATACAGCTGTTTCCTTTGACTTACCTTCTGACTGGAGAGAGATCCCAGCCAAACTGGACTGAACCTGAGCTCTTGGCCTCCTGTCTGCTAATGGTCTAGGAGCCTGACTGGTCTCTCTGGTTCTATCCACCTGCTCCAAAACCATGTTGCTATTACAGTCCTGTAGTTTCTCAATTTTCTTCAGTTACATCCCTGAGCTATAAAACCAGTGTCTGGTTGCCCCGTTGTCCAGCCAAAAGAAGAGGCATGACGCTAATGAATCCTGCATCATCTATTTTCTCTTCTCTCAAAGCGCTGTGTGGAGAGACTTAAAAACAGTCGTGCCAAGCTGCTGGATCGATACCGCCAGGCTGGGGAGAATGTGCACTGCAATGCGAGGGGTGCTCTTCTCGTGCAGGAGGTGATGGAGGAGGAGTGGCAGGCCTTACAGTCAGTGAATGTGAGCCTGCCCTCCCTCAGGAGAAAGGAGGCGCTGTCACAGGTCAGTGAGCTAGATTCTTGCACCTCATCTTGGAGCTGCCCTATCCATGGCTTCTCCATCGAACAATGTTACAAACTGCATCTCCGTCCTCAACTAGAGAAACATTTATGAAGAGACTAAACCTTTAACACTTCAGTCCCTCTAATGGGCCTGATCATTCCTGTTACGTGCAGGCCCTTACACTTTCAAAAGCCTGTTTGCTTTAGGGCTCATCTTTAAACTTCCCAGGCTTCTCTCTGCTAATCAGGTGTTATCTCAGGGTTGCAGATATGCACAGCCCTCCATCTTCTCATCTCAAGATAATGTACATCTATTGTTATTTATATCTAGTACCCTTCTCACCTTTCTGGGTAGTAGGGATCTAGCTGTAATGCCCTGCTTTAAGGATCTCGTGCCTCTGGCTGGTCAAGATTTGCACAGCTCAAAAGCTTTGAGCTGCTTCAGCCATATGAGTGGAGGATCCAACATCAGGAGCTACTGCCTCTCAGTCCCTTATAGCTAGGAATGGGAAGTTCCCTTCAGCACCAGTTGCATGTGAATCTTGTGATTCTGGGGGTTTGTTTTGTTTGTTTTTTGTGCCTGGTTTTTAAAGATTAGCGTTGTTTGTCCAGTTTCTTAGAATGACACATCTACAAATGGGTATAAAATGTTAAGGTTTGACGTTAAAGGGGAGTGGGGCTGTATTTCCTTGAAACTTCTATCTAGCTTTAAAAGAGTCTGGAAACCTCTGCTTGCTAACTGCAAACACTCCATGAAAGTTCAGGAAACTCCCACTATATAGTTGCAAATGCAGCAGAGTCACTTGTTTGATTACACTGGATTGTTTTAATGCAGTACTGTCCAGCTGATGTTAATCCTCATCTATGTATGTTTCAGGTGTTGGAGGACCCTGATGAACTAGCAGTACTGGAGGAAATCCAACAAGAGTTGCTCTCGCAAGGTAGCTTTCAAAAAACATATTCTTCATACTGACACATGCAAATACCCCCCGTGGGCCATTTTTAACCTTCCTGATATCCTAGTCATTCATTTATTTGAGGCTGAACTTTCTTCTTGGCTCAGAAATCATGTGATTTCCAAAGGACTCTTTAAAAAAAAAAAATCCATGATCTCAGATGCTTTGGGATCCTGGAAGGTGGTTGGATGTGATTGGTAGCATTGCTTTGTTACAACTCCAAGAGTTGGGAGTTAAATCATGGGATGTGTGAGAGGTCAATGAAGAACATGAGCTTGGACTGTTCGCGAGAGCTTTAGTTCCCTTCTAAAGGGTTGGAAGATGGATAAGTAAAAATGTTCAAAAATGTTCCAGTATTTCCATATATCTAAAATATTTGATTTTTGCCTCTCACCCTAATTTGACTTTCCCGTGAGCAGCCAATGATCAAATGACAGTCATAATAGCACACAACAAATCTCCTTTTGTATCCTCTGAAATGAGTAGTCTGAGCACGGCGCTGGGATCCAGGAGTTTCAGGCTCTGACACTCTTTGGACAAATCACAATCTCTGTTTCCCTATCTATAAAATAGGAAGATGTGAGGTGCAGTTGATTAATGCTTGTAAAGTACTTTGAGATCTTTGGGTGGAAGGTGTAGTAGGCAGAGTTAGATTAGGATCATCTAGAGGTTTTCAGCGTGCATCACGAGTAAGGATTTAAGACAGAATCCCCTAATGTTTTTGCAGCTGTTCCAAAGAAAGACAAGTTAGAAATAGCGACTAACCCAGATTTCTTTCTGCATAGCCATAGCAATTTCATCTTGACATTTGTCTTAGGTCCGTAGCCAATGACAACTGTTTGTTGTTGTTGTTCTTTAACAGAACAGTTGACAATAGAAGAATATGAACGGAGTCTGCAGTTTGACCAGGAGTGCCTCAATGCAATGCTTGACAGCTTGGACGCAGGCAACAAGATTATCTGTCCAGTGTGTAAAAGGTGAAGTGTTCCTGTCATCAAATGCTATATGTTAACTACCTCACAAGCCAGTAGACCTGAATTTCACCCAAGTATGTGATGATGATGTCAGAGCTTAAACATCTTTTTATGCATGCTTTCTAACAACTGGTGATTGGCTGATGAAGTCTGGCTTCATTCATTCTTGCTGTAATAAGAGATATATGGAGCTCTTCACTTATCACTGGAATGCAGCCAGCTGTGGAACTCAGTAAGCCTTTAATAGCAATATACCATAAGAAGTTAAGACCAGACTTCATATTTTGTGTGTAACATGACTTGAACACCTCAGCTTTATGTCTCTCTTCCATACCATTCATTGCATGAAGCATACTATAGGGTACGCTGATGATCAAAATAGCCATAAGTGGTACAGGGCATTCTGCAGTGAGTTGATAAATAGTCATTCTCTCTGGGTGCAGATGCAGTTTGGCCTCTTGCATGGGAGGGGCGGCGGGGGAAGCAAACCTCTTTCTTTAGTAAGGGTTTGATTGTTACAGTTACTCAGGAGGCACAAATCCTGTGTGTGAGAGATTCTTCTAAAATCTAACTTCAGTCTTGCTGGAATTCAGTGTTTTCGCTTTCTAGTTGTCTGGCAAGGCTACCACATTGTGTTCTATTTCTAGGAATAACCTGACTGTGATGAGTCATTTGGTTTTATGCCAGTGTGGATTATACATCAGCACCCAGGTAAACTATCATTAATTGTTGTAGCGCCTGAGAATTCTGGGCAAAGTTGCCTCTCTGTTTTGAATGCTGCTGACATGGTGCGTTCATGTTTTTGAGCCCCCTGTCTTGGTCCTCTTTTGCACCCATACAAGTTTGATGGGAAGGTGACTGCACAGAGCTGTAGTTCTCAAACTGTGGTCTGTAGAGCCCATCCCAGAAGTCCACTGAATGGAATGATTGGAGAACCAAGCAACAGGGGCCTGGGAGAAAATATGGGCCTATACATTCTCTCTCCTACTAAGCATCATATAGAACAAAAAAAAGCTGAAGAAACCCAGTGTAGTAGCCTGTGTCTGAAGTGAATCATCCAGCATGTGGAGCTATGCAGTCAGAAATGCTAGTTCTTAGAGTTAGGTAAACTTGCTGCAAAGCAACTCCTAAGAAAATCCTCTTAAAAGCACAAGATGAGTTTCTTAATCTATTTCTGTCTCAGGGCATGACAGAACAGAAGCTCCAGTCACTTCTAGAAGAGAGTGTAACAGAACATGGTCATCAGTGTCTTCACAATCCTGAGTTCTCCTTCACTAGTGGAATGGAGGGAGAAGCCAATCTTCTCATGAGCTGTCCGGTGAGTCTAAATTGCCACGGGAGTCTCGGGGAAGCATCCCCATTCATGTGTGCTTCTCCATGTAGTAGGCAAAAACAAATCAACCTATTCAACTTAAAGGTTAAGCTGCTCCCCTTTCAACCGTGCCCTCCCACCCCACCACACCCCTTTTGGGAAGCTGCTGGGTTTGCAAAAGCATGGTATTTCTATGAGGAACATGACAGTAGGGTTTCATTCCATTTTCTAATTTGGCTACTTGTCCTTTAACTGTATGATATGCAGTATGTATTTCCATGCCATGTAACACAAATGGAACTATTGGGCTAAGTAATTATCTATATCCTGAATAAACAGGCTATTTTACTAAAACCAAAGATGTCTTTAAAATATAAGTTACTCTTCATCTTTGTTTCCTTTTTTCTAGTTGTCTCATCTTAGACAACCTAGTGAAACTGATTCATGTGTGTTTTACTTTCTGGTTCTCCTGCACTAGCACAGCACAGTGCTGCAAAGTTTGGATTGCAAATGCTGCAGGGAATGCTTAAATCCCCAAGACCACTCTTTTTTCATTTCAGTAACAAGCTGTGAAACCATTTTGATTTAAGCGTACTGAAAGCTTGTTTATAGAAGTCCCAAATGTTGTGCTGAAATCAACATAACCTTTAGACAGAGTATGGTCCCTTCTTGAGTTTCTCCCTGTGAATAGACTAAACCCGGGTTTAGGGGGTGGCTCTTAGCATTAGTGTCCTAGTGTTATAATTACGGTTTTATGGTCTATACCTGTAAGTGACTGGGCACTTTCTTTTCCAAAGGTCTGTGACTCTTGGACAGTTCTCATATAACTACAACCCTGCTGGGGTTTCTCCATGGAAAGAATACACTAGTAAGATCCTTCTTTCAGCCTCTAAGCAACTTGAATGGCATCCTGCACATCTTTTCTTTTTATATTTAACTGTATATAATGTTTTTGTACTTTAATACTGGATATCAAGCAATATTAATCTGCACTTTTGATAGCTAAATAAATATTTGAAATGAGATGTGGCTATTCACAGAAATGAGACAAGCCTCCCAGCATCTTGAATTCAGCACAAGCCTTACGGCTGCCTCTCTGGCTTTCCATTTATTTCCTGTTCTGCAGCAAGAACAGCTGGGGCTCTGCCTATCTCAGCTTGTGTAGTTACATTTGACTTACTCTAGAGCAGGAGGTGCCTGCTCCAGGGTTGATGGAAAATTTCAGTTGTGAAATGTAAGTGAACATACACCAAGACCAAACTGGCCCTTACAAAAATTACATTAAAGTCTTCCCTCTCACTGGATCTAATGTCCCTATCATTGCTACTACAGCTTAACCCCGACCTTTATCATAGGGAAAAAGACTAATACATACTTTTACTATTTAGAGTTGGTATGTGCCATTGAATAGGAAGCATGATACAGTGCATCTTTATTTGCAACCTTGAGCCAGACCCAAGCTATGACTAGTATGCAGTGACAAATGTGAAATGATGTAAAAACTCATCCATCACTTCCTTTTGACTGTAGAGGATAGTCGTTTGAAGTAACAGTTATGATATAGTAGTGCCCTTTAAATCAGCCTGACCTGTTTATCAGAGTAGGGCAGTCGAATCACTGATGTGATTGATGCATGCTGCTGAGGAATATGTCTGGTGGTTTTCAACTGGGCTGTGATGAGGGTAAACTAAAACCTAGATGCATTCTATATCTCAAATGCTTTAGTTACAGCACATCAGCCCCAACCATTCCAAATAAAGATCACTGTAGCTTTGATTGGATGCTGAGTGAGTGAGCTAAACAGCTGGTCTATATCAGAACTCATACCGGTACAGCTGATTGAGTGGCCAACAGGGTTATAAAAAGCCCAAACCCATGATAGTGGGTTCCTGTGTTTATTTAACTTGTATTAAACAATGTAGTTGAAAGATTAGATACTAGAAATGTTACATTTCAATTTCAACATGTAAAGGAAAACAAACTGAAAATGTTAAGTAACCAGACAGAAAGGGTAGTGGTGCTCTGAAATACTACAAGAGTTAATCCATGCATGCTTAACTTGAACCAATATGAGCTGGGCCTTCCAAGTTGTCAGGAACTCAATCCTTTCAATGGTGCTGTCAAATGTATCCAGCAAGCCTAGTTTTACTATATCATAGTTGGCATCAGTGGATTCTAAATATTTATCCAAAAAGGAGGAATAGGGGCAAGGGAGCAGCATCTTCACAGTGCATAAGTCTGCCTGCAAGATTTGTCACGCAGGTATCTAATCATTAGGAAGTGGCCTGAGAAACCAACTCCTACAAGATGAAAGTCAGTGTTGGCAGCTCTGTCATCAGTCTGGATAAGATCTGAACTATTCATCTAGAAACAATATGCTTCCTCTCCTGCCTCCAATCACCTTCTGTGTTGAGGCAAATTAATTTAACAGTCTAATATTATATACCACCATAAATAAAAGGCAGTCTGTGAATTTTAAGAACTCAGCTTCCCCATGACCCACCAAAAGGCATCTATGACTTCTACCTAAGTCTGACCCATTTACAGCACTTCTTAACCAGCAACAGTAAAGCCAAAAGAAATTTTTTTTCTTGAGCGGATTTTATTCTTCATGTCATTATATCATGTTTCTTAATTGTACAAAAATACCCAAACTGGTGGGAGGTGTGAGAATGACACAAAACTTAATCTAGGCTGCAACATAAATTAAATTTGAAATGCAATCATTGAGAATCATTTAGTTTTCCATGATGTTTATCCCACTTTGAAGTTTTAAACTTACTGGTGGTATCAGCTGCAGGTAAGAGTACTGCTACAGGATATCCACAGTTGTAGGCTTTGACTTTTAATTTCCTAGTCTACTGACATTTGACAAAGCTTTTAAGGTCTTCAAGGAATTTAATGTACTCCTGATGCTCTAATGCAGTGCTGAGCTCAACTAATTCATCAGCAAATGTGTTGTCCACTCCTCGGTCAGCCAAGAAATCCATTAAGTGGTCATACATCTTCTGCAAGAAATTAATATAATTATTAAACAGAATTATAGATAAGCATTACTTTAAATGCCCTTTTGAATTTCGCTTTCTGCTGGGAAGAAGAATGGATAGAACCTGTTCCCTTCCTCACAGCAGGCCTAAACTAGGAGCAAGATTTACAGGAGACTAATACAGGAATGATAGGGGAGACCTCTAATGGAGGTTAATATACTGTTATTTTCTACTAAACTGCACCCAACTGTAATACTGAGATGGTCTAATGACAATGCAAGCTAGTAAATCAAGTCTGTTGAAGACCATCTGCATCACCAACAAGCCTTTTATCCCACCCAAGATTCTCCGTGTAATGCTATGTATTTGAAGTTTGGACACAGGTTATTTTCAATACTGTCTGGGCAGCATGGTCAGAAGATTGGTACCAGACCTGTTCAATTAAGATTCAGTTCCTTTCCAAATCATACATTGCATTTTTCATATTCATATATTTTTAGAGTTGCAAGTAGACTTGCGTGATAACACCACCCCAAGAAACACGTTTTGTACTAAGCAGTAAATGTGAACCAGGGATGTAGAAGACCTTCCCCTTTGCCCAATTTGATTGTGTATGTTTAAAAAAAAAAAAAAAAAAACAGCATCTCAACCTCTGGCATTATCAGCAGTATTGTTCCAGCCAGTGAGTCTCACTTCTTGATACAGGCCTGAGCCTGCAAAAGGACTTGCACATACCAATCCTTTCTCCCACATGGATTTCCAATTAAATCACTGGCATTTAGAGGGTATCAGCAAGTGCCTGGTGAGGTTTTTGGTAAATACACACAAAATATGCATAATAAAATGTGCCCGTAACACACAGTCAGAAGAACATGCATGAGTGTCTTCTAACTTTACCTTAAATGATCTGTCAAATTTTCACAAAACTGGGATAATTTCACTAAATGATACTTGGTCAGTATTCTACTGATCAGCCTGCAGAAGTCTCACTGACTTCAATTTATCTTATGTACATAGATGGCTCCCATCACAGTAGTATCTGAGCACCTAACAGATCTATATTCATCTTCACAGCACCCCTATAAGGGACAGCAGTGCTATTATCCCCATTTTACAGATGGGGAACTGAGGCACAGAATTGCCTAAAGTCACGCAGGAAGCCTGGGGCAGAGTAGGGAATACCAAGTCCTAGGCAAGCACCCTAACCACTGGACTCTCCTTCTCAATGAGAGCTCACCAAGAAGCGATCCCAGGACAGGGCTCCTGGTGACTATATCAACATCTAGAGAGAAAACCAAATGGGACGAGTTGAGTTAAGCTCTATGCAGTCTAATGTGCTACACAGGTTTTAGCAGCACCTACCCAGTCAAGAGAGTCTGTGTTGAGAGTGTAGTTGGTATCCTTCCAATCTGATTCTCCAGTGGGCTGAAAGCTGACCTCCTGAATTGAGAAAATGTCACTCTCCCCTTCCCCATGTCCAATCTGAGACAAGAAAGGAGATCTGTGAGGAAGAACTGCCCTAACTGGAGAGCACCTTCAGCCATTACATTCTGGATCAGGAACATTATTCAGCTGGCAAAAGCTATGGAGCACAACAATATGACTGACACATGGTAAAGCTAACTACACTTGCAGGTTTTGATTATTAACATACTTAGGAGTCCCTACTTCTCCTCTTGCTGAGTACATGTGGTAAGGACACTTACACACAAGTTGCCATAATGGATCAATCCACCATTATTTGTTGCCCATTATCCTGTCTCTGACAGTGGCCAGTACCAATTGCTTCAGAGGAAGATATACAAAATCTTCTAATGGACAATTCCGGAATAACCCAAGAAGAAGTTTCCTCCTAAACATTGTCAACTGGAGTTTGGCTTATACTATGAAGCATTAAGATTTATATCCCTTCTAAGGATTATACTAAGGTTTTTTAAAAAAAGTCAAATGCAACTGCAATGTTCTCAACAGAAAAAATGTCTAATTTATTTTGGAATTCTACTACTCTTGGTCTCAATGACATCTAGTGACAATGAATTCCACAAGTCAATTATGTATTGTGTAGAAATATATATATATTTAAATTGCTGTCCTTCAAGTTACAGTACACTGCTAAAAATTGCTGCTCACTTCCTTCTGCCTACTCTGTTCAGCAGAAGCTATTAGAACAGAGGAAAGCAAGCAGCTATACTTAGGGAAGCGAGACCAGGATATGCAGAGTGGAGTGGAACTTCCCAGCTCTGCAAACATTTAAAACCTTTTATTCTGTCACACTGAACAAGATGAGAGGGGTAGCTGTGTTAGTCTGAATCTGTAAAAAGCAACAGAGGGTCCTGTGGCACCTTTGAGACTAACAGAAGTATTGGGAGCATAAGCTTTCGTGGGTAAGAACCTCACTTCTTCAGATGCATCTGAAGAAGTGAGGTTCTTACCCACGAAAGCTTATGCTCCCAATACTTCTGTTAGTCTCAAAGGTGCCACAGGACCCTCTGTTGCTTTTTACTGAACAAGATGGTAATAGGACTGTCTATAGATTATGGAAGCGCATATATGTTGTACAGCAAAATCTTGCCTGACCAGACAAGAGGAATAAGACGATGCACAGAATCAGAGTGCATTGTCCCACTCAACCCACAATTACCAGTGGTTCACTTCCTCCAATTCATGATACCTACCTCATCCTCAGGATAGTGGCAGTCAAGCACAAGAGTCTGTTTGGGGTCATCTTTTGTTACTTCTACAACAAAGTTAGGAGTCGATGTAAGTTCAGGCTATGAAAAGTAAGAGGAAGATCACGTTAGCATTGGACTCCACCTATGCTAGGTAACTACTTTCTATAGAAAGACCAGTGGGGAAAGCAGGCAGTACATAAACCAACTGCTACAAAACTTAAACTGGTTTGTTTTTAGACACTACACAGATTCCTCAAATATGTCTAATATCGGTGTTCACAGCAAAGCAAGTTTTTGCCTCAAAACCATCACATCGCTCACTTTAAAAGTGGTAAGTGATTCTATTTACTAACTATTGTAATACCGGCTGATTAAATCCCACCATCACCATAAACACAGAAGACCTTATAAAAGATCAAGGGGTGTGTGAATATATTTATGGATTAAGATTTTTTTAACCGTACTTCATCACAGCAAGTTGCAAAGGTAGCTATAAGTTCGAACATCTTAGTTCCTTTCACTTTTAGCTACAAAGGATCCTCTTGTACGGGCACATTTTATGCCTACCAAGTGGCTTTCTACCTTTGATATTGCAATAAGAGGGAGAGGGTAGTTTAATTGTAGACCAGGCAAATGCCTAATGTCCTCCTCTACTACACTGCACTTATTGAAAGGGTACATAAAGGCTGTAAATTTACCTCCTGTTCATCAGTTTTCTGTTGTTCTTGTGGTTCTTCATCAAATGTTGGTGGAATGCTGTTGTTAACGTTGAATGTAACTGTAATCCTTCAACACAATGTAACAAGAGGATGAGATTAAATACCAGATAAAAGCCACATTAGTTGAACTGATACTCACAGCTCTATTACTGCTCACAAAGTTTCAGGTGCTTATTCAATCTGGGATGTCAATAACGGAGCCTGAAGTATATTGTGCACTTCACTGAATTTCCCCAGCACGTCGTATGGTGTGCTACTCTCAAGGATAAATGTTAAGATAAGATCACTACACGAAGTTTAAACCCCATAAATTCCCTGTATTTATGAACTAATGCATTTTCAGTTTACTAGGTTAAATTCGTGTTTCCTGTTGCCCCTTAGGGTGAAATGGTGCCATGAATCCTTAGAAGACACAGGGCAAGATACAATGGCAAAGTATACCCCATTGCACTACAGGATGGAAAAATGACGTGACTACAAAGCTTTTGTAATCTCCACTTGGCCTGGATGACAGAACCAAGTGACATTGGGAAGCAGTACTAAGTTAATAGCTTTTCATTAACATAACATCTATCATGGACAAGACATGCTTATCCTGCTTCACCGGTATTTATACTAAGTCCTTATATTCACTGACAAGATCAAATATCAGCTCATCGAAAAACCCATCTCACACTTACCTTTCACCATCTATTTTCCGCAACAATTTGGCTTCAGTGCCATGCACTTCTAGCTCCCACCCTCCAGACATCTTGGGCAGGGATTTATGTTTCCGGATGTTCTTCTCCTCTTTAATTTCATCTCTCAGAAACTCTGCAAATGCTTTGTCCCCTGGGGGGAATAAAAAGAGATGAAGACATTAAAACACCCGAGTTAGAGAAATATTGTTCCCTTGTGGCTAGAAGAGAAAATGAAGTTAGGCCTCCAGGATTCTATTTCTAGCTTAGCCACTGACTTGACCAAATAACATCTGTGTACCTCAGTTTATCCTGGTATAAAGTGGTGATGGTGGGAGGTAATACCACATACCTTATACTGAGATTGGAAGGCCTAGTCGTTCATAAAGAGTTTTGCAATGTTCAGCTGAAAAGCACTATACTGAAGAGGGCAAAGAATTAAAGCGTGTGCAGAGTGATGATGTGTGAGAACCCTTAATTTGCCAAAGGGGCTGAAGTTCTGGATGAAGAGTTAAGTAACACGCCATTACTAAAAGACATTATTAAAAGCTGTTCTTTCAATACATACAAGTATTGATATAGTTTCAGAGTAACAGCCGTGTTAGTCTGTATCCGCAAAAAGAAGAACAGGAGTACTTGTGGCACCTTAGAGACTAACAAATTTATTAGAGCATAAGCTTTCGTGGACTACAGCCCACTTCTTCGGATGCATATCCATATGCATCCGAAGAAGTGGGCTGTAGTCCACGAAAGCTTATGCTCTAATAAATTTGTTAGTCTCTAAGGTGCCACAAGTACTCCTGTTCTTCTTTTTAAGTATTGATATAGGTACAATACACTGGAAAAAAAGCACCTACATTATTAATGAAGTGAGCACAAGAACTTGGATTGAATCACTGGAGTCTTAAGCAGGGTTCCCAGTGACTACAACAGATCTCAGGCATAAGAATCTGCCCTGTAGGGCCTAGGAGTGAAGTCAGAGGCTGACAATCCCAATATACCTCCATGCCTGAAACAAGATTACAATACAGATAAATACCTGTTTAACCATCCATCTAAGGAGCGCACACTGCTTTGCAATCATTATGCATCACCAACCCTTTCCATAAAGCAGGTGAATTATCTGTATTTCACCACTGGGTTTGCTGAAGTTAAGATGGGAGGGGGGAGGGGAAGGAGGGAGGAAAGAGACACGGGACTGACACACAACAGAAAGGTTAAGTGACTTGCCCAAGGTCACAATTTTGTCAGTGACAAAGATAGGAACAGAATCCCACAGACCCAATTCCCAGTTCTGCTACAGTCGGACATCTTCCATCCATCCATCCATCGCATCTCGATGCACAGGAGACTCTGTGCCTAGGGACTGTTGAGATGCAGAGAACACAAGAGCCCACGTGCCACACAGGGAACACCATGAGCCCAGAGAGAAGCGGTTCACGGCTGCAGATCTTCCGAGGGAAGGAGCTCGGAGCCCAGACCGAGAGCTCCCGGCCCCTTCGCCGTCCCGCGCAAGGCGCCAGCCCCAGGCTGCAGCTCAGAAGCGGAGCGTCCGCCTGGGCCTGTTACACGCCCCCTGACCGCCCAGGCCAGCAACCCGCTTCTACTGGGAACCGCCCGCCCGCGGGAACCGGGGCTCCCCGCGCCTAGGAAACCCCGCTCTTCTCCCGGGACTCCCGCGTCGCCCAGCCTCGGCCGCCCCCTCCTTCCACCCCCCGCTCTTACCCTCGGTGTGGAGGCCGCCGCAGCCGCAGGACACGCCGGCGGGGGAGGCTCGCTGAGGCCGCAGGAGGCCAGGCCGCTGCGTCCCGGCGGCGTCCCCGCTGAGCAGCCAGAGGCTGCGGGTGAAGGGGCGGGCGGCAGGCGGGCGGGCGTCGCAGAGCAGGGCCGCGGGCCGCAGCAGCGGGGAGGGCGGGACCCGCGGCGGCAGCGGGCGGAGGGCGGCGGCGGCGGAGCGCAGAGCCCGGGCGAGCAGCATCCTGCCAGGAGAGCGAGGCCGAGTGAGGCGGGGGCACGGCACGTGGGGGAGCAGAGGACAGGGAGCGGCCCCTCACCCGGAAGTGTAAGCTGTCCCCCGGAAGCGCGTCATCACCCGGAAGTGTTTCTCCCGCTTTCCGGGGCGTCGGACTCGGACTCGGACTCGGACGTTTTCTGTTCCCGGCTAGGCCGCAGCGCTGACCGCGGGACTGGGGCAGAGCCAGGGCAGCAGGAGCCCCCAGCCTCGGCTCCATGGGCCCGGCTGGAGCGCCCCGAGCCCCACCCCCGTGCGAGGCGCTGTGCAAATGGAGCCCAGAGTCCCCGCCCCAGGGGGCCACTGAAAAGCACCTGCCAGCCTGGATTGGGCCCACGCTCGCCCGGCTGCGTCCTCGGGTTACCAGCTTGGGTTGGGAGTATTCCTGGAGGTTTCCTCACGTGACATAATCTTTAATTAAAGATAAATCTTTAATTCCTGGAGGCTCCAGGACAATCCTGGAGGCTTGGCAACCCTACTGCGTCCATGCAGCGCCACCAGCCCAGGAAAGCGGCATACGCATTATAATCCTATCCCCTTTGCTCTCACAGGGGGTAGCCACGGAGCTCGGTTCCCACCGGGTGTGAAGGCTGAGCCATAGGAATTCTTTTTTCCACCAAAAATCCAACACCCCATTTCAGCACAAAGCAAGGGTGCTGCAGCTGAGAATAACCATAGGCCACAATTTTCAAAAGTGACTAGTGATGGTGGATGCCAACTTGAGACAGCTTCAAGTGTAGGTAGTCAGTTATTTTGGTCAAGGTCCAGAACTCCAGAGAAAATAATGACGATAAATAAAAGGATGTAGGGGTCCAGTTAAAAACCTCTGGCAGGCTGGACTGGGCCCACAGTCTACCTGTTGAGTATCTCTGCCTTAAAGGCTTCCGGTAGTTGAGCAGCCACAGAAAATTACGACTCTTTAATGCGCCTCATTTTGGACACCCAAAATCACTACTCACTGTTGAAGGTCATGTCCGCAATGATTTAAGTCCAAATTAAGCAGACTCCCTCTCTCCCACCAAATACAGCTTTGAAAGCATATAATTGCTGAAGTGGCAACTACACTTCAGTGATCAAACGGCTAGCGTCTCCCCCTCATTGGTATGTCGTTAAAACATGCAGTCAAAAGGTAAAACAAAACCCCAAGCCTTTCCCCACCTATCTCCCCTGCAAAAGAAACCTGTCACTTGAACACCTCTCACAAACAGAAGTTGGTCCACTAAGTAAGATATATTACCTCACTCACTAGTGTGTGTAACTTCCATAATGAAGAAAACTAAGAAGGTAGATAAATTTGGAAACACTGATTACCATAATAAAGGCTTAACCCTTGTGTAGCAATTTTCATTCATAGATCTCAAAAAAATTATAAAAGGAAGGTAATTATAATTCTCATTTTACAGATGTGGATCCTAAGGTACAGAGGGGAGAAGTTACTTCCCCACATCAGTTGCAGAGCTGGCAATAGAAGCCAGCTCTTCTGCTAGAAGGACTGACCAGGGGACATGCACCCTGGCATAACACGCTGACCTTTTGTATGAGTTAGTGATGTTACTCTCTAGTGACCAGCTCTCAATCAATAAATAAAAGACACCAGGAAAACACATTCACAAAAGGACTTTAGGTCATGACAGCAAAGCTATGCTTAGAATAAAACATGTTACAAGAATCCAAAGTACAAAAAAGAAAATCACTATGTAAAATTAGAATTTGTACCCTAAACATTCCATGAGGTACTTTTAATAGCCACTTAGCTTCCTCACTTCAAAGCCTGAGCTATGTATAGAACACAAGACAACAGATTCTTGAACTTGGAGTTTAGCCATCTCTTTATTATGGGAAAGTCAAATGTACAAATTAGTTGCTTCTGATCTCCCCTCCCCACACCCAATCCCCAAACATATTGTTAATAGGCTGTCCAAACGAAGTGTGCTTTTATTCCACTTTCCCCTACAGATGCAGAGTTTCTGTATAAACACAGGAATAATTATATACAGTGTTTTAATAATTCCCTGCAGTTTGTATGCGTTATAACAACTGAAGTAGCAGCATACTGTTGAAATGCCATCCAGAATTGCAGCTGGTCATACATAGAAAGGAGGCAACTTTGCCCCCAGCCCCTCAGCATGTTTCTTACCAACAAGGATACAGTGAGAGGCACAACTAAGGGATACATTTATACATCTCCTCTAGACCCCTATAAAAATTCAGTGTCACCTTGTCATGAAATAGATTGATACACTTCACTATTCCTGGAAGCAGAAGGGAAGATACTCTAGGCGTACTGTGTAACTGGAGTGTACCTATTTACACTAATGCTGCTCTTAGGAATCAGTGATTTGCAGATATTTAAGAGTGTAATTCCGGTTTTAAAGAGAGGTATTTGTCATAGATTTCACTGGATGAGGACCAAGGTAGTCAGAATAATAGTAGCCTGTCGAGAAGGCCTATTGCAACATACTGTGTAATTGTGAAGCATTTAACCAGAAAAAAATATTAAAGATGGAAAGCATAACTTCTCCGTGCAGATCACACAGTGAAGTCAGCAGTTTATCTGTTCACAAGGATAATGAGTTTTCCAATATGATTCTATCCCTGAGCAGCACCATTAAAACATGTCTTTTTAAAAAGTAAAATCGATGTTTGAAAAATACAAGAGTGGACTAAACACCATTTTAGTCAAACTGGGATATCCCAGAGCAGCTCATGTTAACTAACCACATTATTTAATAAAAAAGTTTCCCATCTTCCCCTTTTAGAAATCTAATCAGCTTTAAGTCATCTCATCCTAAAACTGGCTGAAACTAGAAGTTGCCTCTCCCAGAGAAGTTATTTTAGAAGTACTCATAAGGATATAATTTAAAAACTTCTTACAATTTTTCTCCGTCCCCATTCAGACATAAGAACAGTCCATTCCACTCATTCAAGACATTACTGGGCAAGTAATATTTGGTCAATCAAGCAATTAGACTGGCTGAACCTGCCTTAGTCCCTGTATAAAACACAGGATTAAAAAATAAGATTGGTTCTTATTGCATTTTCCTTCAGAGAAGAATCTGACCACTAGATGCTGGATGAAACCCAAAATGCCGAAGACAGATGTAGCGTTCCTAGCCAACGTTGCCACGCTACAAATGTCTAATGAAGAACAAAAATAATCAAGAAAAGCAGAAAAATACTGGTGTAAAACTGTAATGGGGAAAATAAATATCTGATGATTAAAGAGCTTTTGAAGGAAGTCTGACTCCAAATTACATCTTCATTTTTTTTTTTTCCTGGAAAGTTTGCCACGAAACAACCTGATGAGCTATTGCAAAGGATAAGACTTACAGTGATCTGCTATCTCCAAGCAGTGAACTTGGAAGTTTTAACCTGGCCAAGAAGGAAGGATGAACAAAGGTGTGGGGGGACAGGCATGGTGGAGGGCCATTTCTTTGCTGCCAGAGTTCTGGGTTGAGTCTGAAACAAAGTCTTTGCTTCTACTTTGAAACCTTTGGTTGCCATGACAAAGAAAATCTCTTCAGGCAAAGACTGGCGCAAAAATTTCAGAGGGCAAAATACAGAAGTTAACAGTCCGAATTCCACCCCTCACACACATACTGAGGAATAATAATAATGTGTCTTAATAGCAAAACAGAGGAATGGACTGTACTCAGAAGACAGTTGGTTATAAAGTCAAGTGGCATTTGGAGAGAGGGGATGCATAATAGACCACTGCCAAACTCAACAGTCTGATTGGATTCCTAAGTAAGAAGCAGAGATTTCTTTAAAGATCTGTGCTTTGTGGGAATGCTAAAAAGCAAGTATGGAAGATATCGGTTTTTGCTAATTCGTTAGACCGTCTGCCATGTAAAGAGCCTGGGATCTTTATACTTAACTTCTTTCGCCATCTCAGTTGTAAACATCTGTTTTACCATCTGCACTTTTATGATTCTTCTATGGATTACATGGTTATAAATTGCGAGCAAAATATAACTAGCCATGCCTGCCCAAGCAAAACTTAGATCTCACAGACGATAGCTTGTTGCCAATTAACAGAAGCATCCAACTCACTGGGGAAACGTTACCCAACTTCTTTAACAATACAGACTACCTATAAGAGCTCTGCAGTGGCTGATCCTTTCCTTAGATTTAACTCTTTGGTGGTGGTGAGCCCCGCATTCCCTTATTGCTGCAGCATGTGTGCACGTTACGTATTAATATCAGATGACCACAACCACCAGGCAACGTACATCAACTTCTCTTGCTTGAGAGACAATGATTTTCAGCACTAGCTCTCGAAGCCAGAGCCACAGATCACTGCTGTGAACAACGGAGAGCTACAGATAAACATAGACTTAGGAGGACCAAGTGCCAATCCATTGCTTTCCCGAGTTTGGCTTTGCAATGGCCAACTGGCTTCAGATTCTGCATCCGTATGCAAGAAAAACTGTGTGTACAAGGTTCAGAGACAGGCCTCCTACCAGCCTAGAACTAACCTCTTCAGTGCTGACATCGACTTCTGTAGTGAAGTGCCAGCGTTCCACAGGAATATTGGCACTTTGGTGTGGCCATACAGGGGCAGCCCTGGAAGCGTTTTACTTGCATGGCACCCGGTTCACTACACAGCTACATGAAAACCAACTGGATGATGGAGACGAATTTTGTTTAAAAAGACACAGCTGGGCTGGTGATGCAACAATGAGAACTAACAAAGCATTTGAAAGACATGCCTGCAGTCTCTCTGCTAGCAGACGACATGGGTTAACTGATCATCCTCTCTTAATGGCACTTCACCTCTATCAGCCCCGAAAGGTTTGTCTAACAAACAGGCACAGGTGATGAAGAGCTGTCACTTCAGATAACTCTTTACTGGCTTTCAGATGGGTCAAACAAGGTGGTGAAAGTGACATCAGGCAGAAAGATGACTGATGAGGTAAAATACATTAGCACCTCCCTCCGAAAAATGTACATTTAAAAAAGGTATTTTTGTCCTGTTAATATAATTATACATAAAGATTTAAAACTTTTTGCCGATAAAACCTGCGAGGGATACAAGGGCAATTGTCAAAAAATACCAGGTCTGCTCAGAAGAGTCCCCTTGGGACTCTCATTTCTTCATACACAACCCCATTATACTTCTGTTTTAAAAACTGAAATCCAAGACCATCACCCCCCGCCCCCAAATATATACATATATATATTTACAAACGTACTATATACATGTATAATATTTCCCTCTTATCTATTAACGGTCATAAAATATGATTGTTCTAAGCCAGTGCAGTAACAGTGCATGAGGTATGGCTCTTGCAGAGAAGCCATTTCCTGTACAGTCCTACCGGATTGGCAAGGCAAAGCTCTATTGTTCCTGTACATTCGTTCCAAAAATCTGATCCCATGACCCTCGGAATGCCCCACAGTTAGCCTGGTGACACCAAGGGTGGGTCAGTTCTTGGCTGCTCTTAGCTTCCTGCGGAAGTAGTCGGGTGCAGCATCATACAGCCAATCTGCATCCACTACACACAGGTCCCTCATGTAGCACTTGTTGGTGTGAAGCAGCTCGTTGTACGTTACGCAGGCTGGCTTGCAGTGGAAGAGGACAGAGGAGGGATGGATTGCCACCAGCTGGTGGGAGTCTACGGTAGCATAGGTGCCATCCGGCTGCAACTCTGCAGTGTTCATGAAGAGGCTGTGAGCCAGGCAGCGGCGGATATTCCCCGTGTCCGATCGGGAGGACTCAATCGGTAACGATAGCTGGTTAGTAACGAGAGAGAAAGAGAGAGATGGCAATCCCTTGTGTTTGGTGCCCTGCAGCTCAGGATCAGACACCCTACTAACATTAAGTCTCATAAAACAAGCCTGGAAAAGTCTCACAATCACCACACGGTGGGAGTGAGACTGGAATCGGGGCTTCTAGCGCAACAACAAAGCCCACATCACCTATCACTTTCTGGCATCCCTTCCAATAACTGTGGGTGCACATGTTTGAAAAGCAAATATGGTACGACCAAAAGCTCAAAAGGAATGGGAATTCCGATTCAAGTTTGGACAGCTGCCATTATTATGAGTTTGCGGGACGCTTGCCCAGAGACGGGTCCAAGCTGCCCGTTAGAGGAGTTAGTTTCAGTCCAACCATATTCAAACCAGGAACTAAAGGCACAGTGTTTCCCTCTGCTAGGATCTGGTACAGGGAAGCCATTCGGGGGTAGAGGGGAGGTAAAACAATAACAAGACAGAAGAATTTTACAGCAACTAGTTACCTTTAGGCAAATGTCCCTGAGCTGAGCTCTGACGTCCGACACCAGCATCATGTTCCTGTTGTTCACAAAGTTCTCTCTGCACCATTCCTGCACCAGAGCAAGTGGAAGCCAGAACAATTCACTTCTTTATCAAGCATGTTAGGGACATTGTCTTTGGATCAGATGTAAACCAGAGTCCCTAAATCACATACCCATTCAACAGAGAGCTGCTACCCTGCTGGCCAGATTCGCAATATGGATAGTTATACTCAGTCTACCTAAATTCCCTCCTACAGTTCCAGTTAGACACAGTATTCCTCATCCACAGCCCCAAACTGTTTTGTGGGTTTGCCATGTGCCATGAAACAGCTTCTGCGCTTCCTCCCCAGAGATGGTGAAAGCGATTCCTTGAAGCATCAAGTTTGTAAATCACACTGGGGGCCCTGAGGAGGAAAAACACGCTAGGAAGCCCAGGATGCGACTCTACATATTTAGAAATCAGACTGGAGAGTTTGATTTGTGGATTAAATCCAAATCTCATCTACAAAACTTGCAGAAAGGCCCAATCTCTTTGTAAGGAGTTCTGAAATGATGAAGAGCATTGCCAGGCATTTTCTGGTGGTCAGCTGAAACACAATCCTACCCACCTGGAACAATACAAGGAGGAATGATGACCTTGAGGTTAAGGTGCTCACCTGGACCTCGAAAGATGGGTTCGGTTCCCAGGTCTGCTGCAGAGTTCCTGTGTGACCTTCATTAAATCACTTATTCAGCCTGTAAAATGAGGTTAGCCCTTTCCCATCTCACAGAAGCATAGTGAGGATAAATATATTGATTAGGAGGCACTCAGATGCAAAGCGAAGTGCAGGTACACGGAGAGAGGTCAGATCCCCAGCGGACTAGTTATTGTACCATCTCCAGAGGCTCCATCCCCACCTACCTTATTACCGCTGACATTTTTAAAGGCTCTGTAGACGTTGAGCAGGGTGAGGTGATCCCCCTCGCTGGAAATGAACTTCTTCCGGACAGACTGCACTTCATCCCGCCGGGATGGGGGGTTGTAGAGGATGCTGTCCACCGAGAGCAGGGACACGATGGTCAGGATCTCCTCTGTGCAGTGGAACTTGGGGGACATGAGGATAGTCTGCAAAGCACAGAGCAAGAGCTGCTTTCATGGGTTTCACCAGCTAGAAAGTTGGCAAATTTCGACAGTACAGTAATCTTGGTGGGTAATGTAAACTTTAAAAGATACCTTCTCTGTGTTAAACTAACTCCTGGCTCAATAGGATCAGATATAAAAGAGAGGGGAACTCTGGTTTATTCTTAAAATCATAGAAGACAGAGGGAAGAGACGTACTAGGGGACATAGCTTGTCCATCCTCATGCCAATGCAGTATCACGGAGGCACTGGTAATAATAACTATCATTAAGGATTATTCTTTTAAGTTGTCCTCATTTGAATGAGCTAAACTACTCACAAACCTTGAATTACACACTTTTGCTATTTAGGCACACAGATATACACATACACGCACACGATTGGGGAGAGCTGATCATTTTAAGGAAATTTCAACCTAACACCGCTCATTCATATGAAAATTGTAAGTAAGACAAAGTCAGCTCTTTTGGAAACTTTGGTTTCAACTCTAACTTGCCTCATTAAAATCAACTACTGTGCTAGAGGAAAGGAGGGGAGCAAATGTCCTACCTATCAACAAGAGGCACTAAAGGTGAATTCCAAACCAGTAAGCCTCACTTCAGTACCAGAGGAAATGGCTGAAGTAAATAGGATTATAAAGCACCCATTAGATGAGCAGGATATGACAGGACAAACCAGTACAGTTTCTGTAAAGGAAAACTGTGCCTCTCTAATCTACTAGGATTTTCAGCGCATGCGAGGCTACAGGTACTCAGGGCCAAGTTCTACATCTACTGCATAGCAGCAATGCTCACGGATATTAATAGGAGCTGCTGGTAAGCAGAAACTGCAGAATCAGTGCCCAATCAGGCACTCATTCTCTGCACGTTACTCCTGTGGGCATTCTGCACCAAAAAATTAAAATTCTGCAAAATTCTGAAAATTGTATTTGTCAAATAAATGTGGAGGCCCCAGCATGGCATTGGGAAGCAGAGGCCACTGGCTGCACAGAGGTGGGAGATCACTGTACAGCTCTCCCCAAGGACACAGACTCAGCAGTGAGGCTGCACTCGACTCTGACACAGCGCAAGGACTGGGCCCGCCCCAGAAACACTCCAGTGCCCTGCCCCTCTGCACCAGGTGTGGGCAGGCAGTCTCAGCAAAGCAGGATCCAAGTGTGGAGGGGCTTAGTGTGGGGGGTCCAGGGCTCTGTGTGGGACAATCTGGGTGTGGGTGGCTCAGTGGGGGATCCGAGTGTGTGGGGGGGGATCTTGATGCACAGGGACTTGTTGGGGGGTTCTGGGTGCAACAGTAATGGGACTCTGCAGGGCGGTCCAGGTGAAGGTGGTTGGGGCTTTGCAGGGGGGTCCAGATGCTGGGGGAGTGGGGCTCAGTGGGGTTGGGATCCAGATGCAGCTGGTTGGGGCTCGGTAGGGTGGGGGTCAGGGTATGGATGGCTTGTTGGGGTGATCCAGGTGCAGGGGGAGTGTGGCTCATCATGGGGGTTCTGCGTGGGGGGGCAGGAGGCTCAGCAGGAGGGTCTGGGTATGAGGGGGTCTGGATGCCCTGCGGTTGGGGGAAGGGGGGAGCAGCTCCCTGAACAGGAACCCCTCCCCCTGCAGCTGAGGAGCACTGGGTGTAAGAAGCGCAGGGAGTTTGCAGAGCTTCTTACAGCCAGGGGAGAAATATGAGGGTGGGTCTGACACGGCACTGGATGCCATGCATGGGAAGAGGAAGTCCCGTCCTCCCTAGCCCAGCCGGGACTAGCAGCTGAGCCCGGCACAGGGTAGGAGCCACCAGCCAGGTCTTCCTCAGTCCCTCCCCCTGCCCCACAGTGATTTACCTCTCCGCTGGCTGCCTTGGGCAGCTGAAGCATGCTGCTAGGGAGGGTTGCATGACTGTTCTTGTGGCTTCCCTTTGCTTCCCCGTCAAAAAGTCATTTTTCTGCGGGGAAGCAAAGAAATCTGTGGGGGACATAAAGTCTGCGCATGTGCAGTGGCGCAGAACTCCCCCAGGAGTAACATGTGTATTGTTAGGAATGTATCATGGTAACAGCACCTGTATGGAAGGTACCTTGTCATTCTACCTTATGTGGAAATCTTACATGGAATCAGAAGGTAAATGTGGGAAATTTTGTCAAGACAAATCTCTTAACTCATTATCAAATCAAAAGGAAGTCGTTTAAGGAGCTTGAGAAGAAGAGACTGATAACTATGGAAAAATAAATCCAGATAAAAATAAAGAGCTTATTGCCTATCATTTGTACTTTAGAAAATTTGGGTTCCAGAGGAAATGCTGCCATCTTCCTTCCCAGTGGGGTCAGAGTAACCTGATCCTCCTTCCGGTTCACAGCCCCCAGCAGATCCAGTTGCTCAATGGCTGCCTGAATGGCATCTATCAAGACAGAATGGTACAGCCGGTTGGCTTCATTGCTGGCAATATCAGCAGAGGTTAGGAGGACTCCCCCTGGCACCATGAGAGGCAGTGTCTCTGGATCAGAGTGAAAGACAACGACATGGCACGGCTGTGCCTATTATGATTAAACTTCTCAAGCCTCCAGGGCTGTCCACCAGACACGTTCCACTGACACAACACTCACAAATTATATTTTAAATAGAAGCAAAGGTCAGGTTGCCAGGCCAAGCCTTTGGCAGCAGCCCTGTCAGGACCCCTGCAGGTTGCTCTCCTTCTCTAGAAGCTTCCCACCAAGATTTCTTCAGATTCTTTGCACCTCCAGCCTACTTTTATCCCATGCTGCTCCTCACTCTGTTGAGCAGTTGTATTCCCCAGCTCCTGCCACCAGTGGGCCTGCTTTCACAACACTGACCACCATCAGTGAGCACTTAAGGGACTCCAGTCCACCCAGATGGCAGAAGATTTCGATGAGTTCACTTGTCAGCTAGACCCATCGGGAGAGGTGGCAACAGTCCAGGAAGTGTTACGCTCCTTATGATACAGGCTCCCCCCGCTCTCCATTATCAGTTCAGCGAAAACATTTATTTTCAGGTAAATTCTCAGTGACCTGTTACCCACTCCTTCCAACGCTGCCTTCACACCCACTTACCTGGGGATGGCTTGGACATAAAGTCAAAGGTGAGAACGTTGGGAATTCTCAGAGCCAGGAGCTGTAGCATCACACTGGCCAGGTTACACCTGCAAAGGGAAAGAAAAAAATAAGAACAACCTCAACCACCTGCCCGACTGGCACCTCTGAAATCCTGCACGCTGAGGAAGACCAGCCCAAGAGTGGCCTCCACACTCCCCTGGCTTCAGCACTCCTGCAGAGTGGCTACTTCTTCCAGCAGCACCTCCAGTCACACAGCAGAGGGGAGGAAAGAGCAGCAACAGTAGCAGAGGGAGCCTCGTTTTTGTCAGGAATGGGGGAGAAGCGTAATAAGGGAAAGGAGTAGAATACAAAGGGCGGAGCTCAAAGGGTAACAACCAAGGTGACACTGGAAGTTGGAATCTCCCCAGAACAGCTGATGGTATTTGGCACAGACCTTGTTGGATTCGGAGCCCCCTCCCTGAGGGCTGAGCAAGGATACAATGGGTAAACCAGTCACTTCAGCTATCCCTTGTAACCTCATCAGCCTGCTGCCAGTTATGTCACATGAGATGGGACAGTACAAGCTTAAAAGGGATGGGGAAAAAAGCTACAAGTCCGAACTGATGGAGGAGGAGCAATAAAATACCCTGTTCTTCTTGTTTCTGACACCTTTCTCCTGACAATGGGGCTGCTGGTGGAGATGGAGCCAAAACCTGAGCGCTGACAGCTCCAGGCGCCCCAATCACAAAACACACCCAAGCTGTGAAAACAGAATTAACCACAACAGGAAGCCAGCAGAGACACCGTTCTGTCTCCAGCTCTGAATGCCCTTCCTCAGCCCATACCCATTCACAGCGCTCACAGGCCTCCCTTCAGAGTTGCAGATTCTGGCTACGCGGCAGGTCTGGCTAAGGGAAGGCAAGGCTGTGTGTTCGGGGAAGTGGATTCTGTTCTCACCTCTGTATCTCAGGTATTGTCATTTTATCAAACTTCTCGAACTCATCCTCTGTGTAGAGCCGGTAACAGATTCCACTGTCCTCTCGTCCCGCTCGCCCTGTACGCTGCCATGCCTGGGCCTTTGACACCCGTTGCACAGCCAACACTTCCAGGCCACTCTCTGGGAAAGGAAAAAGAGTCCACATTAGTGAATATTCACATATGCGGGGCTTTGGAAATGCAGCTAGTGCAAATTCACACAGTGGCTGAGCACTGATCCTAGGGGAAGACAGAGCACCACCTACTGAAACAACATCATTTAAAGGTAGTCTCCCATCCAAACACTAACCAGGCCTATTCTTGCTTAGCATACAAGACCTGAAGACAGCTACATGGTGCTGCATCCACTTGGTGGCATTTCACAGCTCCAGGGGTATTTTTACACTGCACGTAGACACCCACGGCTGGCCCATACCAACTGACTCGGGCTAAGAGGCTATTTAGGGTGTACATGTTCTGGCTCAGGCTGCAGCCTGAACTCTGGGACCCTTCCACC
Source organism: Malaclemys terrapin pileata (assembly GCF_027887155.1). Classification (NCBI taxonomy): domain Eukaryota; kingdom Metazoa; phylum Chordata; order Testudines; family Emydidae; genus Malaclemys; species Malaclemys terrapin. The sequence goes on along the minus strand of NC_071522.1, from coordinate 17,847,890 downwards.
TTGCTCAGACATCTACACTGCAATAAACAGCCCCGCAGCCTAGTCAGCTGGCAGGGGCCAGCCACAGGTTTTTAATTGTAGTGTAGACATACCCCAGGAGGCCTGGTAGAATTCCACACTTAGCTGACTCTCCCCACAAATGGACAGCCCTGTATACACCCTATCCCAGGATCAGATGAGCACTGGGGAAGAAAGCACATTCAGTTGACAGGATGAACACACATAAAAAACCCGCCTGAAATATGACGTGTTAAAGACTGGGGCAGAGGGGTGTTTTAAATCAGCTTCTATCAGGGTTTAGTGCCTCAACATACGTATCAAGAATTAAAAATTATTTCCATATCACTCATCTCAACTCCTCACCAGGGCTGAACTTCTTTGCTTTAACCATGCCTGTGTCCACAACGTATTTTATTCCCGCAATGGTGATGGAGGTTTCCGCAATGTTCGTTGAAAGGATCACTTTGCGATAGCCCTAGGAGGAAGAGCAAACAAAAGAATACCACCTAGCTCTTATCTAATACTTCGCAGCAATACAACTCAAAGAGCTTTACAAAGGAGGTCAGTATCATTATCCCCATTTGGCAGATGGGGAAACTGAGGCAGTGGTGACTTTGCCCAAGGTCACCCAGCAGGCCAGTGGCAGAGCCAGGAATAGAACTCAGGCTCTCCCAAGTGCCAGTCCAGGGTTGTATCCAGTAGGCCACACTTGCAGGAGTCCCAGCTCCCTCTTTCCCACCTCAGAGTCCCAAGATTCACACATCCTTATTGGTGTACTTTGACTTGGTTACACTTTAGAGTATTGTGTCAGCATGACCAGTGTGTATGGCTACATTAAAACTTCAGCTACTGGGCAGATTTCTAAAAGAAAGGAACTTTGCAATCAAAAACAATTAGTCAAATCAAATACAAGACCCCCAAAGGGCTGTTTGCAATGTAGCCTTTACATCTTTTTAGTTTTGCTTCTGATGAAAGGCATGAGATTAGGAACCCTTAAGATCTGAGTTCTAATTTATCCACTGACTAGGAACAACGCAGGCTGTAGCAATGTAAGTTCCTCTGTGCACATACACACAGCGCTGCCAAGTCTGCTACACCCTAGAGGTTAGTATTCTTGGAATTTCAGTACGACCTGGAAACTGCCCAGTGAGGCTGGCCATCTGGAATGGTGCTTTCTGTGACGAGGCTCTTCGTCCACAAGGATCCTTATAGAGCACGTTCCAAAGGCTCTGCATCTCATTACCAAGCCCTTGGGCCCTCATTCCACTACCTTTTCTGTATCCAGGGCAATTATTCCCATATTGGGGCTAATGTTGAGGAGAGACTCATAGGGGTGACACCCTACATATCGCACTGAAAACATGTACCCTCCTGTCTCCAGGCAGTAGTCAGCCAGGGTCATAAATGAGGATTGCTTTTAACCCACGAGAAGTACAGCCCTTCCTGTGCAGGGAAATGGACAGTGATGTGGATGCATCAGCTCCCCCAGGTGTCCCCCAGCCTGGCTTACCTTGGGTGCAGCCTGAAAGACTCGGAGCTGCTGTGTGTATGGCAGTGAAGCATAGAGGGGCATCACCACCATCTGGGGGCAGCCATCGGGAAGGTGCTTGGCGATGTCTCGGCAGGTTTTGGTCATCGCTTCGATCTCTTCCTGACCCGTTAGAAACACCAGGATGTCCTGAGAAGAAGGTGCTTCCTTGGGGGTTGGGGAATTAGAAACGAGTGTAAGCTAGTGGGGGGAAGAAGACTCACGCAGAAATAAAACAGCAGTTATCAGTGGCAGCAAATCTTCTGAGCTCTCCTACCACCAGCAGAATAGATGGAGCAGCTGGGGAGCAAAGCTGAATGGGAGCATACGGAGTGAGGTGCTGCTCCCACTGGATTCACTGAGACAGAAGGGGGCTCAGCACTTTGTAGGACCACCAAGATGGAGAAAAAAAAAAACCTAGAGAAACGGATGGTTCTGCTTTGTTCAACAACTTTCCAGTGCACCCGAACGAACAAGCTAGTCTGCCTTCCACTGGCAGTACAGCTGGCCAGTAATCACATGAAAACCTGAAGAAGAATAGTTAGGAAAGCTAGGCTGCATACTTTGCTTAGCAGTCTCCTTTCACCTCCAGACTAGCGTTCAATTCCTACAACCACAGCAACAATAAGTATTTTAACAGCGGCAGATGCAGGATATTAATGGTTTATTTAACAGCTTTCCGCCAGTCACACCCCTTAAAAGCCACTGTATGCATACAGCTCCGAAAGCACCGTGTCACTGTATGCTCCAATGCAGAGGAGACGCGCTGGATATATTTCCAAAGACGAGAACCGCAGGCACCTCTTTCAAAAACTCAAGACTAACCATCTGGCAGTTTCTCACTGAAACACTTAGTGCTAGTCATAAAATATTGATGAGCTTTTAATTCATTAGATTTCCATTTTCTCTCTAGTTTCCCTTAACAACTACATCAGGGAGGCGATCTTAATGATAATCGAAGATTGGCATTTTTTCATTTTGGTGCTCTTTGTGGATTCCACAATTCTGTAAGTAATGGGGTGCAAATAAATTATTACCTGGGGTGCAATATTTTCCAATATTTCCTCATCTAACTCAGTCACACCATCAGCATCATCTACCCGAGAAGTAGATTTTAAAAGAATATAGGGCCAGCTGGCCCACACTGAAGTATGAAAGCTAAAGATGAGAATACAACAGCATATAGAACAATCTCCGAGTTCTACTAACGATACAAGCTGCAATTTCAGGCCATGGGATATTTGAGATCATGAATCTAGCCAAAGTCTCACATTAATATAGCTCATTCAGACTTCAGGGGTGACACGAAAAGAATCCTCAATGCTTGTATCTACCACTTGGATCTGAACAGGCAGAATGATAACAGATGAAATATCCAACTGCAGCATCACAGGAGCAATGCTTGCTCCCAAAACACCCATGGTACCTGATGGATTTGGAAGACCGACACCAGTGCTGCTTGGAGGTAATCACTCTGAGGCTGTTTGGTGTAAAAGATCTGGATTGGATGTTGCCGACCTTCTAGATAGAGAACTGGGGCTCCGTTGAAGTACTGAGAGAACTGGTCTACGTCCATAGTAGCTGACATGATCACCACCTACAAAATGGGAGCAAGGCAGGTGCTATCAATGGGACTCAAGCGTGAGACATTTGCCAACAGGCCTACAAAACCCAGCCTCCTTAGACTGCTAGGATGAACACCCAAACCAGCAAAAGGTAAGAAAGGCATTTAGTGCAGAAGAGAGCTACATTTTTTTCTTCCGGGCCCTCAAGTCTACAGCCATCCACTCCCACTGTGTGACACCCCAGCATGTGTTATACACATATCACCCCATACGCTACAGAAGGAGTGGAGAAGCGAGCTTAAAAGTTCCAGACATTTACTAAAAACAGCTACGCCTGGTTAGAACATTCAGACTTAAGAGATGGCTTTCAAGAAAGGGAATGTGTTCAAGCTAGAAAAGTCAAACATGACGAGGACCCCGCCCTTAGGGTGGTTCTTCATAACACAGTTAGTTTGTGTGTTACACCAAATTTAACTCCTGTCCACACACAAAAACAATCTGTAGCTCGCATTAAGTGGTGCTTTAAATTAGCTGGTGGGGATGGGTTGAAGCTCGAGTGCTGTTGAAGCTGCAGCTAGTAATGCAGCGTGGATGCAAAAGCTGGAATTAGAACACATCAGCAGCGAATCCAATCACTCTGCTGCTAACCAAACCACTCTGCGTCACTCCAGTGTTCTTCTGAAGTGACTGGAACTAGGCTCTCTCTAGTGCACTAACTGGAGTGTATCTAACTCAAGCTAACCATTGCAGTGCAGACCTGCCCTTACAGGTGTGGAAGAACCCCCACTCTCCATCAGCATATTGCATTCTGCTTGGGGGCCAGGTGGAGAATTTGCACTCACTTTGAGTGGGAATTTGCCCAAATCCTTCCGTTTCTTGAGCGCCGCTTTCACCACCCCAAAGAGCACGTCTGTGTGTATTGTCCTCTCGTGAGCTTCGTCTAGAATGATGACACTGTATTTGCGCAGCAGGGGATCGCCAATGGCTTCGCGGAGAAGCATCCCATCCGTTAGGAACTTGATTCGCGTCTCTTCGGAGGTGAAATCTTCAAAGCGCACCGTGTAGCCGACCTAAGGAAACAGTCATGCAGGACAAGGCACAGACACCAAATCATGTACATTTATAGCCGCTGTGATTCACACTAAAGGATCCCAAAGCATCCAGACTATCCTTACAGCCATCCCGTCACCCATATCCAGTTAGAACCGCCAGTGCAATTTAAGGAGGCTGCATGTATTTTCATTTCCCCAAGATTCTAACCTACCCCAAAGAGAGCTGTCAAAATCTTAGCATAATCACTATTTTCTGGCACTGACAGAGGAAGTTCACCCCTAAGAAAACCTGAAGAATTCACTGTAAAATATAATAAACACAGAAGACATAACCCCCTTCCCCAGAAGCCAGTGAACTGGATCACAATTTGTTAGCATTCATACATACAAGACATTAAAGTAGAGTGAAGGTCATACACTGCCCACCGTTTACATGCACAACTCCCATCAACATCAACTCCAGTTTCACCATGGATTAAGTGCTGGATGTGGCCATTTGTACATATCACAGGTATAATGAGCCTAACCCAAACTAAAACCAGTTCCATGGGACACAGCAGGTGCAGAGGCTCTGACAGATGCCAAGCAGAATGATTTTTCTGTCCCGGAACACCTCATCCAATGGGCTACGTGTGGATTATTATAAACGGCTACTCTCAAATTAACAGTGAATTAGCAGTTTGGAGCCCTCATACCCAAAGGCAGGAGGGCATATTGTAGAGGTAACTCGTCCTAGGAAGGGTAAAGGCCGCCAGGTTTGTGCAGGGCTTCTCTGTCACCAGTGCAAAAAGCAAAGGGTCACATGCTCCCTAGAAAGATGGGTCGTAACTGGAAAAAGGCAGCACGAGGAGCAGCAACAAAAGCCAAGCTGTGCTTTAAAACAAAGTTGTGGAGAGGGTAGGAGGAGAGAGGAATCATCCATTTAGGTGCAGACTATGATCACTTCATTGTGAACTTGAAACACACCGCTTAATTTTTAAAATACCGAACAAGGGGATACACTCCAACCCTAAGTGCATCCTATGAGAGAAACCAAAATGATTTGATCAGTGCTAAAAAGCCACCCAAAACCCCAACATTTGGCCCTCAGAATACTGAAAAGGCCGTGAGTACACTTCTGTTCATGTTTAAACATTCAGTAAACACAGACACCACCACCACCACCCTTGCTGGAAGCCGCTGTCTATTCCTTAAACACTTTTATATATATTTTTTTCCCCATTCTCCCTAAACCACACATAGCAACTGCAGCAAGTTCCCAAGAGTCACAGCTCTGCTTGCCACCCAAGAATGCCCTAGCTTGTTGCAATCATCAATAATCAGTGCTGGAACAGGGGGATAGGACAAGCTGATTTTTTACTCATTAGCCAGCATTTTTTTTAAATAAAAGCAACATAGCTGGACCCATGTGGCGAGAGAAAAGCCAAGCGGGGCTCAGCCACTGGGCTGGATGGAAGAGACAGTGTTTTTATTCTTGTATACTATTAAATGTAGACAGCACTTTATCCCGTGTGGTTCTAGGATCCATACAACTGCTCTGACCACCTGCTGTCCTCACCTACCCAACACCACTGTGCATCTCAACTGCTTTATTTGAGGTCACCTCACATACCAGTTTTCCCAGCTCTGTTTTCTTCTCATCCGAGACTCTAGTAGCTAAGGATATAGCAGCTACTCTACGAGGCTGGGTCACCGCAATGATGCCTTGGCGGCCGATTCCTGCTTCATAGAGGTACTGTGGGATCTGAGTCGTCTTCCCTGAGCCTGTTTCCCCTATACAGCAACAAATGAACAAACAGCTGTTATTTCTGTAGCATCTCTAATGAGAGGCTCTCAAGCCATTTTGCAAACATTTGTTAATTAAGTCTCATCCCTCCGAGAGACAGGTGTTGTTCCCATTTTGCCAATGGGAAAGCTGAGGAAGAAAGAATTAGGGTGACTTAGCCTATGGGAACAGAACCCAAGTACCCCAGCTCTAACCATTAGATACACCACTTCACTTGATAACGCTCATCTCATTCCCCATGGTTGGTCCCTGGTACAGAATTTGAAAGGCAAACTGCAAGTAAATAGAAGCCGAGTTCTGTATGCTACAGAAGCGCTCCCAAGAACATTCAGCACAGCACAACGCCTACAATTCTTCCTTTTTAGGTTCCCCCAGCATCACAGCAACCTACCGTACTCAGACCCCTGGATGGATCGCACCTGCCTAGGAAACCCCTGCTGGAGCATGGAGCTGGCTCGTGAGGCTCAGATAAGTGGTTTATTTTCAGTATATATGGCACTAGTGTGGGGCCTGGGTTTCAAAGCTTTTGAAGTTATGCTCCCATAAAATCCTGGGAGCAAGAGACAGATGAGACCCATTCAGTCATCCAGTCTGCCTCCCTGCCACTGCAGGACTGGCTCCTACACTAGGCTTCTTAGTGTTTTGTGCAGTTTAGTCTTAAAAGTTCCAGGCAACAGAGCTTCCACAATTTGCCCTGGGTGACTATTCGCACCTGGAACTGTCAGTTTTCTCTGATATTCAGCCTAGGAATTGCCTGTCTTAATTTTATCCCCCTATTTCTAGGTATATAATTAATGGAGATATCCCATCTCCTAGAACTGGAAGGGACCTTGAAAGGTCATCGAGTCCAGCCCCCTGCCTTCACTAGCAGGACCAAGTACTGATTTTGCCCCAGATCCCCAAGTGGCCCCCTCAAGGATTGAACTCACAACCCTGGGTTTAGCAGGCCAATGCTCAAACCACTGAGCTATCCCTCCCCCCCAATGTCCACCTACCACACCAAATGATTCCTCTCCATTGGCTTATGCCCCCACTTAATCATTGCTGGGCAAGTACTTCTGACGTAGATGGATTTTTGTGTTTGTCTTGCAATTCATCTTTAGCAAACAAGAACACTGGGCTGAGAAACAGACACACAGACAGGAGCTGTTCTTTCAGCACCACAGAGGGCTACCCAAAAAACGCCATCCCGTTATCCCACCCATGCTCCCAATTCTGCCACTACACAGTCAGCTGTAATGAAAGTGGCAACCATCGCTTACTACATAGGGCACTATCAGTCTTATGGACCAGTAACATAGGACAGTGATAAAAATAGGGCTTTGTACTAGCACTGAGTTACTGGATCTGCTTGGACCTATTACAGCACTGACGACAAAATCCTTTCATTGCTTGGGACAGATACAAGTTGGAACCAGGCACAACTCTTCAGAGAACATGAATTTGGAACTATTTCAAGTCTCAAGAGCAACAAAGAGCAGGAAACTGACATTAATACCAATTTCATTCCCCTTCAATTTTACTGGTTCTTATGAGTCTGTTTTTAGTACCTTTAGTGGGAGAAAAATACTTTTAAATTCAAACAAAGAATAATAAGGCAATTTGTAGCGCTTCAGCTTTCTCGTGGCCAACAATAGGGATTCCTCCTCACAAAGGTCTCTGAACATGTTAGAGGTGCATGGAAAGGAGGTCGAGGGCTGTATTCTTCTTGACTCTTGTAAAACACTGACAGTAGAGAACAAGACACCTTTCACTAGAACCAAGTAGCTTCCAATATACCAGATCCTGAGCCAAATATATCCCTTCTTTAGGTAGTGGAACAAACTGGAAGTCACACCCCCAGCTCTGCAACCTCCTCGCCTATTAGGTCTTGTCCGCTGTTGAGTCTGGTATGGTTGCGACCAGTACACAGTGCTAGCTTGTGCTGTACCCCTATTTTGACCCCTTTTACAAGACTATGATAAATTTCATATAAAAGTATGCCTTGTCAGGTATCATTTGAAAACTCATAATTTACTGATCATTATTATCCTGATAATAATGTGTGTGGCAACACTGTATGTAAAGATACAAGATTCTAATGTATGATGTTACTGGGGCTTTGTCTACACTGCCAAGTGTAGTTCACAGGTCCTCCACCCCGAAAGACAAAAGTTTTGCAGCAGCAAGTGGCAGTGTAAACGGCTCGTTGTCAGCAGGAGCGCTCTCCTGTCCACAACGTAAACGCCGCTCGTAGGGGGTGGAAGTATTTTGTCAGCAAAAGTGCCGACAAACAGCGTTTACACTGCCCGACTTTTAGCGACACGGCTGTATCGCTAAAAGCTGTGTAGTGTAGATAAAGCCTAAGAGAGATTCAACACCTGGAGAGCAGTCCACAAATGAGTTCTCCAGAGACAAAGGACTAGCCAACACCTCAGCCAGGTGTCAACAAGTTCAGATAGGCCATCACCTGGTTAAGTGGTCATTCTTTGGCATGAAAGAGGACGTGGGGAAAAAAATCTACATCTTGACACAAACATCTTAGGGTTTCTTTCCATCCACACAGACTTTCTGTCTCCTGAATCTTAGCTGGAGATGACTCACAAAGCAGAGAAGAAACGACAAGAAAGTAGACTAGATGTCCCATGTTCTCTCTTCCTTTCTCTCTATCTATCCACATCACCTCAAGAACAAAGAAAGAAACACTGGACTTGGGAAGAGATCCTGATTGAAAGGAATTCAGCCAATAAGACCGTGGTGAGAGAGACCTTTGTTTTGAATTCACTTAACTTATTAAGTTAGGCATGAGTTGTGTTTTACTTTTACTTTTTTTTTTCTTGTAACCAATTCTGACATTTAGCTTTCTGTAGTTAATAAACGTGTTTTACTGTTTTATCTAAACTAGTGTGTTTGGATGGAAGTGTTTGGGAAACTCCATTTGAGATAACAGAATCTGTGCATATCATTGTCTTTATTAATAAAATGACAGACTATGTATGAGCTTGTATCATCTGGTGAGACAGGAGAGTAGATTGTGTCTATGCGGTGTACATTTTTGTGATGATTTTGCAAGGACATCTATCTAAGATGACAGAACCACCAAAACAGATTTTTAAAAACAAAACACATTTTCAAATATTTACTCTCTGCCCCTGACATAAGTAGGACATTCTGATTATTATTTGTATTGCAGTAGCATCTAGGAACCCCAGTCTTTGTCCAGGACCCTGCTGTGCTAGGCACTGTACAAACACACACTGAACAGAGATGGTCCTTGCCCCAAAGAGCTTCCAGTTAACTAACGACTTCCACCTCCTGCCCCTTTCCCAAGATACTCACGGAGGAGGATGGTGTCACTTCAATCAAGTCACCATTAGATCTTTTTTGTTCAGCCATGCTACTGCCAGCAGTATTACGATCTTAATGAAGGCTGGTTGACATGAAAAGCCTACATCCACTATGTAATTAGTAAAAAGAAGAACAGGAGTACTTGTGGCACCTTAGAGACTAACAAATTTATTAGAGCATAAGCTTTCGTGGACTACAGCCCACTTCTTCGGATGCATATAGAATGGAACATATAATGAGGAGATATATATACACACATACAGAGAGCATAAACAGGTGGGAGTTGTCTTACCAACTTTTGCGGATACAGACTAACACGGCTGTTACTCTGAAATATGTAATTAGTGGTCATAAAGAATACGATGCCGCGCTGTCAGAGAAAACTCCTATAAAACATAATTCTTCATGAAGAGCAGTGACTAGGAATGCACATATTGAGGGGCTCGCATCATGTGTATTTTTCACTAAAACCACATTTCCGCAGAGGTACGTCTTCTATTTTCTTTTTCATAGTTACACTTTGACACATGCAACAGGGCTCAGAAGTCAGCAGGGTGAGGGCAATGTGGGAGCAGAGGAAAGGAAGAAGGAATCAGAAGAATGGTAAGAAGATCAGAAGTAAGAATATTGTGTGATACAATTGTGATTCCTAGACAGATGGGAAGCAGAAAACCAAATGTAAGCCACCCAAGCTGCAGACTGGGGCAGAGGGAGGAACTATTTACTGCACTCTTCAGCTGCAGAACCTTCAAGTGGCATATTGTAGGACATATTTAGCACGTGATAATGCAAACCAAACAACTATAAAAGGGAAATGAGAAAAGTACTATGCATTCCTTGACTAGAAAATTATTGTGGTCAACATTTTTTTGAAGTGTTCGCTGATTGCATGTGTGAAATTTGAGGCACTTCATGCCTAATTTTAACAAATGCTGAGCCCCTACATTTCCAGCTGGAGTCAATGGGATGTGCAACTCTTCAGCTCCTAAAAGTCACACACAAGGTATCTCAAGCTGGGCTCATAAAAACAGAGGAATCATTAGTGAACACTTCTGAAAATTCAACTAAGAAGGGGTTTTTACCTAGGGAACAGAGGGTTTTTCCGGTTTTGGATTTTTTTTGGCCAGGGGAGAGAAGGAAGGAACTATGGGATCATAGAAATGCAGGTCTGAAAGGAACCTCATGAGGCCACCTGGGTCAGTTCTCTGCACTGAGGTAGGATTAAGTATTATCTACCATCCTGACAGTCGTTTGTTTAACCCGTTCTTAAAAACCTCCAATGACGGATTCCACAACTTCCCTAGGTAATTTGTTCCAGTGTTTAACTACCTTTACAGTTACGAAGTTTTTCCTAATGTCTAATTAAAGATCTACCTGGATGCAATTTAAACCCAATCACTTCTTGTCCAGTCCTCAGTGGTTAAGGAGAACAATGAATTACCCTTTTCTATATAACAACCCTTTACATACTTAAAGGCTTATCAGGTCCCCTCTCAGTCTTCTCTTCCCCAGACTAAACAAACCCAATTTTTTCAATCTTTCCTCATAAGTCATGTTTTCTAGACCTTTAATCATTTTTGTTGCTCCCCTCTGGACTTTCTCCAGTTTGTCCATATCTTTCCCTAAGTATGGTGCCCAGAACTGGTCACACTATTCCAGTTGAGGCCTTATCAGTGCAGAGTAGAGAAGAACTGCTTCTTATCAACATTCCTGCTAATACATCCCAGAATTAAGTTTGCTTTTTTTTTTTTTTTTTTTGGCAACAGTATTACATTGTTGATTCATATTTAGTTTGTGATCCACTATTGCTCCCACATCCTTTTTCTGCGGTATTCCTTTCCAGGCAGTCATTTCCCATTATGTATTTGTGCAGTTGATTATTCCTAAGTGTAGTACTTTGCATTTCTCTTTATTGAAATTTCATCCTATTTATTTTAGACTATTTCTCCAGTTTGTCGACATCATTTTGAATTCTAATCCTGTGGTCCAAAGCACTTGCAACCCCTTCCAGCTTGGTATTGCCCGCAAACTTTGTAAGTGTCACCTCTATGCCACTATCCAAATCATTTATGAAGATACTGAATAGAACCAGACCTAGGACAGATCCCTGTCCACCCAATATGCCCTTCCAGCTTGACTGTGAACCATTAGGGGTGGCCAGCCTGAGGAGGAGCCAGAATTTACCAATGTACATTGCCAAAGACCCACAGTAATACGTCAGCAGCCCCCAATCAACTTCCCCCCCACCACCACCACGCTCCCACCACCTCCCACCCACCAGCAGCCCCGCGCATCAGCGCCTCCCGCTCTCTCCCCGCACCTCCCGATCAGCTGTTTCATGGCATGCAGGAGGCTCCGGGAGGGAGGGGGAGGAGCGAGGGCACGGCAGGCTCAGGAGAGGGGGCAGGAAGGGGTGGAGTGGGGGCAGGGCCTGTGGCAGAGCCAGGGAGTGAGCAGTGAGCACCCCCCCGCACATTGGAAAGTTGGCGCCTGTAGCTCCAGCCCCAGAGTCAGTGCCTATACAAGGAGCTGCATATTAACTTCTGAAGAGCAGAGCCACAGATTGGCCACCCCGCATTATAATAATTACTCTCTGAGTAGTAGGAAAGGGATTAAGGGAGGGATAGAAAGCAGCAATAAACTTCCTGGCTTCCCCATACAATTACGTCACTGCAAGTCTTAACTGAGAACCTTGCAACTCAAAGTCAGACACCATATAGTATGAACAAACAATTTGTATCTAACTACTGAAAAAAGCTAATGCGGTCTTGGGATGCATCAGGCAAGGTATTTCCAGTAGAGATAAGGAAGTGTTAGTACCGTTATACAAGGCACTGGTGAGACCTCATCTGGAATAGTGTGCGCAGTTGGTCTCCCATGTTTAAGAAGGATGAATTCAAACTGGAACAGGTTCAGAGAAGGGCTACTAGGATGATCCAAGGAATGGAAAATCTGTCATATGAAAGGAGACTCAAAGAGCTTGGCTTGTTTAGCCTAACCAAAAGAAGGCTGAGGGGGGATATGATTGCTCTCTATAAATATATCAGAGGAATAAATACCGTGGAGGGAGAGGAATTATTTAAGCTCACTACCAATGTGGACACAAGAACAAATGGAAACTGGCCACCAGGAAGTTTAGACTTGAAATTAGAAGAAGGTTTCTAACCATCAAAGGAGTGAAGTTCTGGAACAGATTTCCAAGGGGAGCAGTGGAGGCAAAAGACATATCTGGCTTAAAGACTAAGCTTGATAAGTTTATGGAGAGGATGGTATGATGGAATAGCCTAATTTTGGCAATTAATTGGTCTTTGACTATTAGCGGTAAATATGTCCAATGGTCTGTGATGGGATGTTAGCTGGGGTGGGATCTGAGTTACTACAAATAATTTTTTCCTGGGTGTCTGGCTGGTGAGTCTCGCCCACATGCTCAGGGTTTAGCTGATAGCCATATTTGGGGTCGGGAAGGAATTTTCCTCCAGGGCAGATTGGCAGAGGCCCTGGAAGTTTTTCGCCTTCCTCTGCAGCGTGTGGCACGGGTCATTTGCTGGAGGATTCTCTGCACCTTGAAGTCTTTAAACCACAATTTGAGGACTTCAATAGCTCAGACATAGGTTAGAGGTTGATACAGGAGTGAGTGGGTGAGATTCTGTGGCCTGCGTTATGCAGGAGGTCAGACTAGATGATCAAAATGGTCCCTTCTGACCTCAAAGTCTATGACTCTATACTAGGGCACATTGTACCTAATTACTAACAGCACTTTAGATTATTAACACTCAAACAGTTTGAGAAAAAGCTTTTCACTGTATGTCATACATTCATGTGGTTCTCCATTTGAAAATAAGACTGTAAACTCTCTGGGACAAGGTCTGTCTTTTACTCTGTACAGTACAATGGGGCTTCATACCTACTGGAGACATTAGCAGAGGTATACCTATACCTATCTCATAGAACTGGAAGGGACCTTGAAGGTCATCAAGTCCAGTCCCCTGCCTTTACTAGCCGGACCAAGTACTGTCCCTGATGGTTTTTGTTTGTTTTTTCCCCGGATCCCTAAATGGTCCCCTCAAGGATTGAACTCACAACCCTGGGTTTAGCAAGCCAATGCTCAAACCACTGAGCTATGCCTCTGGGCATTCCCGTGACACAATCAGCTTCACTTCCCAGCACAGTGGATTATGAACACTGTAGGAAAATGTTTCTTTGGACAGAGCAGTTTCTTTTGGAATTGAAGAAAGAATCCACATAGACTTTGCAAATACTTAATTATATCTATCTAAAGTACTTATATGACCCCCATCACCACCGTATCTGAGCACCTCACAATCTCCAGTGTATTTATCCTTGAAGCATTCCCATGAGCCTGGACAGTGCTATTTACTCCATCTTTACAGAGGGGGAAACCGAGGCACGGAGCATAAGTGATTAGCCCAAGGTCACATAGGAAGTCTGGGAAATTGAACCCAGAACTCTCAAGTCCTCGGCTAGTGCCCTCACTACTGTCCTGCTCTGCTATACCAAGCTAAACGATGGGCCAAGCCCGAGTCGCCCACATCCCTTTTCGCTAACCCAATGTCTCAGCAATAGCTGGGGGACCAGACTCCCGGGCAGAGGAGGAATAAGTTACTTCTCTGTCCTGGCAGGAAGAGGACTGGCTGCCCCGTCTGGGTGGGGTGGGGTGGGGGAATAGGGCTATTCCATGGGGCTCCTTAGCCCACGAGAGCCCCTGGCAGGCGAGGGGGGCACGAAGGGGAATGGGATGCTGAGCGCGCCCTGGGAGACAGCGGGGGGGTAGGGAAAGCCCAGCTGAGGAGGAAGAGGCAGAGCCCCCTGGCCGAGTGGGGCTGCGGGGGGCTCCACGGTGGAGCGGAGACGGGGGCACTCCCGGGCCGAGGGGGGGTGTGTCTCTCCCAGCCCTGCCCCGCCGGGAAGGTCGCTCCCGGCCCGCGCTCACCGATGAGGATGGCGCTGTCCAGGCTCCGGAGCTGGCTGAGCAGCGGCCCCCGCGCCTGGAAGATGGGGAGGCTCCTGCGCTGCGTCTCCCCGGCGCTGGGAGCCAGCGGCTGGCGCTTGGCTCCGGGCGGCGCCAGCAGCATGGCTCTGCGGGGAGCGGGCGCCAGCTTCAGTCTCTTGGCCGGGGGCAGCTCGCCGTCCTGAGGCATCGCCCCCGGGCGGGCCGCGGCCGGGCCGGGATCAGCTCCCGCCCCTCGCCCACGTGTTCCCGCGGCCGGCCGCGCACGGGGATTACCGCCCGGCTCCGCGACACCCCGCCTGGGACTACAACTCCCAGCCTGCCCCGCTCCCGCGGCCTGCGTCCCACTAGCCCAGAGCGGGGCAGGCTGGGAGCTGTAGTCCCCACAGCCGCACGTGGAGCTGGTCTGCGGCCCACCTTAGCATGCTACAGGGTGGGCCGGGCCTGCGGACCTTACCCTGGCCACGCTGGGTAGGGGCCGTCCATAAGGTATTAGGGGTGGATCCTTAATTATGGTGGTTATGTCACTATTAGAGGGGTGGGTGTCTTGAAAAAATCCTCCCAAAATGTTATGTAATTTATGGACAACTCCTTACTCTACCCCCTTTTCCCCCCAGGCTACCAGCTACTTGTTAATAAAAGAGTGAGAACACATGTATAAAGTGCACAGACACAAGTAAAGAGGCACCTATGTGCACCCCACCTTTGCTATCTCAACTTTATACTGATAAAACCCTATGTGTCGGGATGATTTTAAGGCTTCTAACATATCCCATAGTAAGGCATCCACTTACCCGGCCTATTGCCATAGGCATATTCACATGGTTTTCTGCATCTTGTCTTCAATCACCTGAGGAGTGCCAGAAGGAAAAGTGCATGGAGACAGAGTACTGAGGAGTGTGTGCTCAAGCCTTCAACCATACAAAGGATGATGGAAAAGGGGACAACAGAGAGGAGCACTGGGGAAGTCAGAGCCTTCCAGCACAAAAGAAAGGGGATGGAGTAGGTCGAAAGAGGACAAAGATCTAAGTTTAGGAGTCAAAATGAAGAGGATCTGAAATCTTGGATTAGAAAAGAAAGAACAGAAGAGGGATATAGAGATGAAAGAAATGCGCCAAGCAGTTCCAAATGGCTCCCAGGCCTAGAATTTCTGCTGGTGTCCCTCCACCAAGGGCATTTGACAGTCCATGGTCACCACATTCAAAAATACACTGAAAAGTGGATTAAACACACAAACATTTACCACAGAAACAGGCTTAAAACATCCCTTTTAAATACTGTTTCTGCCCTTTTTTGCTAAAGACATCCACTACCCCACTGTTATGCTGAGAGATACTGGTGACAATCACAAACCTCTGAGACTGGGTATGAATGTACCCTGCGATTAACGTAACTGTCAGGATGAGTTAATCAAAAAACCCAGCAAAACCTCCCCCACACACACACCCCTCAGACAAAGGAAGGGGTGTGAACCCACACGAGGTTTTGGGGGTTTTTTGGCTGAATATTGTTTGGCTATTGTTTGGGGTAGAACAGAACAGAGAGGCACAGGCAAAAAGTAAGGAAGCCAAGCAGTAACTTGTGAGCACAGTGTGACCATGAAAAAAGCTAGAGAGAGCTTTTGGGTCTGGTGCTGGCTAAAGAGGCTCCAAGCTGTAAGCTAAAAAACTGCTCCTTTTTGTTTCTGGTTCCTCCTGCATTTGGAGAAGCAGGGCTTTGTACCTTTCCTTATAAATAAACAAGACTGCAAAGAAAATAGCAAACTCCATCAATTTCTGCTTCCAACTGGAACATCCCCAGGGCCCTGAAATTTGACTTGCCGCTTTTCAACCTGAGTGGCTACAGTACCATTCTTTGGGAACATTTCTACCAGAAGTCCTCATGGGAGACTGGGCCTAGGTCTAACACTTCTTTTCTCTGTTCTGATGGAAGGTCCAACTGAAATGTGGAAATTATCTATCTCCTTTCTCCAGACAGGGAAGAAGGCAAAAGATAGTGTATTTAACAGTGAGGACAGAGTCACCTAGCCTAATGGAAATAAGGTCACCCTGTTAAATATCTCAATACTAGCAGTATCATCTTCTGCAGTTCACTTCCCCTTGGAATTAACTAATTACACCTCTACCTCAATATAACGCTGTCCTCAGGAGCCAAAAAATCTTACCGCGTTATAGGTGAAACCGCATTATATTGAACTTGCTTTGATCCGCCGGAGTGCGCAGCCCCACCCTCCCCAGAGCACTGCTTTACCGCGTTATATCCAAATTCGTGTTACATCGGGTCACATTCTATCGAGGTAGAGGTGTACTTTCTTAAAGATTAGTGTCCCGGGGCATGGAGGAATGGGCAGTTTATTTTTATTTTTAAAAGTGTACAAGCAGCAGCTTAAGCACAAGAATTCGGGAGTCCTGCTTCTGAATTTTAGGCCCAAATATGACACAACACATGGGTAAATTACTTGTCCCCTCTCCATTATTTCACCAGTATTGGGCAGTCACCATAGAATCATAGGACTGGAAGGGAATTCGAGAGATCTTCTAATCCAATCCCCTGCACGCAAGGCAGGACTAAGTATTATTTAGACAATCCCTGACAGGTGTTTGTCTAACCTGCTCTTAAAAATCTCCAGTGACAGAGATTCCACAGGCAATTTATTCCAGTGCTTAACTACCCTAGTAGGTAGGAAGCTTTTCCTAATGTCCATCCTAAGCCCCCCTTCCTGCAATTTCAGCCCATTGCTTCTTGGCCTAGCCTGAGAGGTTAATGAGAACAATTTTTCTCTCTCCTCCTTGCAAAAAACTTTTATGTACTTATGTTATGTCCCCCCAAAGTCTTCTCTCCTCCAGGCTAAACAAACTCAGTTTTTTCACTCTTCCCTCATGGGACATGTTTTCTAGCCCTTGAATCATTTGTGTTGCTCTTCTGTGGACTCTCTCCAATTTGTCTACATCTTTCCTGAAGTGTGGCACCCAGAACTGGACACAATACTCCAGCTGAGGCCTAATCAGTGTGGCGTAGAACAGAAAAATTACTTCTTGTGTCTTGCTTCGTTGCTTCCTACCATGCTTCCCAGCACACTGCAGCAAATAAGCTTACCTAGCTGCACGGAAAGAATACAAAATTAACTCGCTGCTTTAGAAAAATACTCCAACTTCAGTTTGGGACAATGTTGACTTTGGAATCTGAAGGTGGGAAAGTCTCAACCAAAGCTACCGTTTTAGAATCACAAATGAAACACCTGAAAATAACTATGGCTGGTTCCTTATCAGTAGCCACCACACCATCTCCTACACCATTTGTGTAACGAATATTTACTTCAATAAAGTGTGAGTGCCTGAGGTTTCAAAGAGATGAAGCTTAAGAGAGTTTGAGAAACAGCTTTCCAAACTAAAGTATAATACAAAGGCTCTGATGTGGAACAATCACTGCCACGTATTGGGAATCTAATTTGGCTAAGCAAGTGTTTTCTTCAGTGGTTCTTGCTACTGTTAAATATTTTATACATGCAATTTATGAAGTGCAATACTTTTCTTCATTTAAACTTTGACAAGCGGTTCAGAGGATGAGCAGCTTTGTTTTTAGACTATGACTAAAATTCTTCACATATTTGTTAAGCACTTAGCTGGCCTAGAAAATGTCTTATGAACATGCAGTCTGTCCCATCACCTAGCCACCTACCCTCCTTGAATGATCTCCAAGGAAAGAAGAATGCCGTAGAAAGTGCTGTTAGCAATTTGACACACAGCACTCTCACCAATAGTACAGGATGGTGTTTGGGGAAGCAGTGTTCACTTATAGTCATTAAAGACCGTTTGGCATTTTTCCACAAGAATAAGGTTATTACATATTTGGATAACTGCATTCCACCTCCACAATATTTTACTGCCACTTAAAGTGGCTGTATGTCCTGTCAAACTGTTGTTTACAATTTCTCAACACTATTATTAGTGGCTATAACTTATGGAAATGGTAGAGGTAGTTCAGCTTTCGGTGAAATTTAAAAGAACAACAGTCGTTTAAAGCCATATAAGTACCTAAGACAGACACAAAAAAGGTGGCTTCTTCCTATTTTAAGTTCAACAGATGATTTGTCTCTCTCTAAAGTATATGCCTGAGTTATTATAGGACTATAATGGGGAATACTGACCATTTGAGGTCAGAGAGGGAAGTCTGGGAAGCCAGGCTACCCTGTTCCAGGAGTCCCAGAGCAGTCAAAGGCCTAGGGAACAGCAGAGGCAGATGCTGGAAGAAACAGATAGTCCCAGAATAATAGTGTCTGGAAGAAACCAGGACCAGGAGCCTTGTAGTGTAGAGTGGGATGGGGCATAGCTTCCTTACCCCCCAATCCCCCGGCCATCCAGGACAAATTCTGGGAAGGAGAGCAGCATATAATCTATGTCTTCCCTCACAAGGGTGTAAAAAAGCTTAAAGAAATGTAAAAGAAATGCCAGAAAAGAGCGCAACAAGTAAACAGAGCTAGGAAACAACAGGCCACGAAAAGCCATTATATACTATAACAAGCCAGCAGCTGTCTCTCTAGCCACATAACTCAGGCAAGCAGTCTCCTCCTATACTTCCTATTTCTTTATGATAGGCACCTCTCAATATCCCAAGCAGATTTACTTCAACATCTTCTTTAATGGAGCAGTAGGCCCGTCAGCCACTAACCAGGCCTGCAGCTTGCTGGTACTTAGCCTGACAAGCCTGCCTCCCCTTTATGTTAAGCGAAGACAGGGGTCTGGGTGACAGGAGATAGAATTCACTGCCCTGAAACAACGTCAGCTGCATAAAATTCTATGGTCTGGAGATTAAGGAACTGGTGTTGCTCCCCAGCGACATAAGTGGCTTCAATTGCAAACAGTACAAGTTTCTGAAAGTATTAAAATATGGGAAGGTGCAAGGCATAAAGACTAGACAGCATCTGCAGACAACTACATCATGAGGTATTTCAGGATAGCCTATACGTCATTCCCTCATCTTATTTTTTGAGGATGCCTCTAGCACCACACTTCTATTAATATGCTCTTTAAAACTTGACTTTGAGTACAAATTAACAATAAATATACTGCAAAAAGTAGCAAGTAGTTTCAGTAGACGAGCCTGGGTCTTGATCCTTATGAATATATGCATATGCTTCTTGTTACAGCAGTGAGAAACAGACCTCCCTTTTACAGACAGATTTTGGTCCTAGCTACAGAATTGTCCTTTAGCACCAACCCCTGCCTGCTAACAGTCCACCTGCAGATTAACAAGAGTCTCTATAAAAAAAATTGAAACATGAATCTAATCAAATTGCCCCCTTCCCCCCCACCCCCCAAAAGTTAGACCCCAATACATTCTTACCTCTCAAAAGGATAAAAGTAGGATTTAAAACACAGGCCAAGCCATTTTCTAGACCAAGAGATTTTTGTAAGTCTCAAACTCTTATTTTTAGTGATACATTGCCATCTGTACTAGCTTCCTGTTATATTGAGATGAAGTTTTACTGGCAGTTACTGGCAGACGGAAGACTACGGAAAACCACTCAGTTGAGACATTTGAGGTGTACAACTCATCATCAGCCCCCACCAAAACATCAGAGTACACACCTCCCACTCAATTTTTGAAATTCATGATTACGATGGATGGATACCTTCAGTGATCAGAAGTGGGATACAAAACCTCTCGAACAAGTCACTAGTTCAAATCCAATCCAGGTTAGCTGGTCCATTCTGTGATAGCTGTTCAGTGGCCTATGTGAAATGAGTTGCTGTCACTCCAGTTCTTGTTGGCTAGATGTCCATATCACTCGCAGCCCTCTCGTTAGCAGTCTCTGCAGAGTTCAGGGACTGAATTTAGCACACAACATTAACAACCCTCTTCTCTACAGGGTGTGGCTGAGGCATGTTGGTGAGGAAATTTAGGATTTTTGCCATGTCTCCAGGGCTGTCACTGGAACCTTTTATTAACACCAAAATACCACATCAGGGAGCTTTCATGTTTGCAGCAAGCATCTGTTAAACTTTCTCTAGCCTCGTCTTCTTTTCTACCATTTCCCTCAAATCAACAGATTATGCAAGAAGGTAACAAGCAGTCACAAGACATTTTATTTTATTCACTCACTATCTCAGAGCTATGAGTATCCCAGTCTAAGAGCTACTAGTCTAAATTATATGGGAAAATCTTTCACAGCATTCTGAATAATTTGCTGACCACTTTGGGAAAAAAAAGAGCTAGATTTTTCAGAACTATACATGCATATTTGCATTTTCTACTGCATGTATAAGCATCTCAGTGAGATTCATACCTGGCTATTTGCATATATGTAGTTCAAAATAATCTGGATCAAGATGTATTCTCAGCCTGCAAGCTAGGTTCATAATAGGGCTCGTACTGGAACTATAGCAGTCTACTTTCATAGAATTAGCAAGGTAAAATTGGCACCATCCAAAATTAAAATCCTGTCTGACTCAAAAGAAAACAGGCTTGGAAATTTATTGTATTTTGCTTCATACCAGCCTTAGACAACAAGAAGAGGGAATCACTTTAAAAGATCTCACACGTCTCCTTTTTATCCAATGAGAAAAAAGTTAAAGCCAAAGTTTTATTTTGTCCCTCAAAGTTTCCCATACAGTTTCCTGTATCAAATAACTTGGAAAAAATGCCTTAGAAACATTTTTAAAAGAGTACGCATGGTCTTGTTAACTGAAGTTAACAGGAAATGGTTTCCAGTTGGGTTGGGGTTTTTTTTGGCTCCACTAGATTATGCTTTCAGTACCAATACAACAAAACCCCTGGTGTAGAAAGACACTGGTAGTCTCCTGGAAATGTCTTGGATTAGACAGACTGCCATATCATAAAGTGCTTCTTGTATTCAGAACCATAAAGCTGTAAAGTGTCCTTCCTGCAACAAGGAGAAAGAATTCCCAATATGGTACTTCAGTTTAGTTCCTTCCAGTTATGTCTGGGTATTGGCACAGCCATTTATTAGCCTCCGAGGCGCTGACCTTCACCCCATGCAAATCCTCCTGGTCGCTCTTCGGGCAGCGGATTGTAATTGGGATCATCTTCTGGTGTATCAAACATTGCTTTCCTGAAAAGCAGAAGTTATATGTAAATACACAGTTCAACTTGAGGCAAGCAGTCAATGTAACATTCTCACTACAAGATCCAGTATGCAATAGTGTCAGTCATTTAAATCCAAGTCACTTTTGTCCTCTAGCTGAGATCCAGTCAGCTCATATAGGGCAGATCCTATGATGCAAGCCCTTCAAAATTAAAAGTTTAAATAAGAAGATCATATAAGACTCAAGTTCAAATATACATTACTCCTGACAACAGGGTCAGTGAAACTGAATCGGTAGCCTTGTCTACAGCAGCTACAGAAGCCACATTAACACATCCCTAGAAAAATATATCTAAACATACTTAAAAGAACAGCATTAACAGTTTTCTTAGCCAGTGGAGACATGCCCCAACTTAAACCAATTTACAGGAACATGCTACAGACTACGTGGGACCAAGATATTGGGTGGAGTATTTTAAAGACCACCAATGAGGCTGGAATAATTAGTCAAGTCCTTGATTTACCTCAAAAACCTTCAGTATCCTTTCACTAGCAGCCTCTATAAATATAGTTTTGTAACCTAGTTAACAGCACAGTTCAGCCACGGCAATTCTAGTCACTAAGCCATATTATCACCTTTTGGCAAGAATCCTATAAAGAGAAAATGTAAAATTTTCTGACTAATGAGTCTAAGGCTTGGTCTACATTACAGAGTTAGGTCGCCGCAAGGCAGTTTATGTCAACCTAATTATGTCAGTGTACACGCTACAGCCTTGCTCCCACCTATGTAAGTACCTGACTACACTGACATAACTCCACCTCCAGGAGAAGTGAAGGGCTTATGTCGGTGCAGTTAGGGTGATGCAGTGTCCCGGTAGACACTGCATTACTATCATCGGCTGTTGGCTGTCGTTCTTGTCAATTTCTCGGCCCCCGCTGGCTGCCCTGAGGCTCCTGGCTCCCCCGCCGGGACATAGAACTCCCTGCTAGGAGCCTGGGGGGTTGAGGGGGGCACCCAGGCTCCTGGCGGTGGGGAGCCAAGAGCCCAAAGGTTGAGGAGGGGGAGCTGGGCTCCCAGCGGGGAGCTGCCTGTGGAGCTGAGAGCCCGGGCTCTGAGGCCTCCATACTGCCTCTCTTATGTCAGTGGAAGTGCTTCTCATGAGGACACGCATCACCAACAGAAGGAGGGTAGTGTGGACATGAACCACCAGAATAATTACCGCAGTGGTTGTAAGCTGACCTAACATAGGTCAACTTACGTTTCTAGTGTAGACAAGCCCTAGGATTCAGGTCACCAGGCAGAAAGATTTTAAAGCAATCCCAACATGCCTTCTTTTTGATTGGTGCCTGGAATCAACTTGAAGCTCTAAGGTTACTTGCTGGTTTCCATGCTGGACAGGATGAAGAGTAAGTATTAAGCTAAGCAAACAAAAAAACTAAGAAGGTTTGAGTAGGTCCTATTTGTCAAATGAAAAGATGGAGGATGAATAATTGTGAGGGAGGGAGCGGTAGGCATGTTGATTGGAGGAAAGAGCCTGACTGTCAAATCTGATTTCCATACATGATTCACTATTACAACATGCTATTGCCCTAACAACTGGAAGACAGGAACTCCTAGCTCACTCTGTGCCATGTGTTAAATCAGTTGTCAAGGGAACAGGATTATGTATAGGGGGGGAGGGATAGCTCAGTGGTTTGAGCATTGGCCTGCTAAACCCAGGGTTGTGAGTTCAATCCTTGAGGGGGCCACTTGGGAATCTGGGGCAAAATCAGTACTTGGTCCTGCTAGTGAAGGCAGGGGGCTGGACTTGATGACCTTTCAAGGTCCCTTCCAGTTCTAGGAGATGGGATATCTCCATAGTGGCTCTTTATACTCCTGAGATAAAAACATCTCAGTCTTCCACACATTTTAGTTTGGTCAACTAACAATTTTATAGTTATCATTACGTTACTACCAAAATGGAGTGGTTACTTACCTTTAGTAACTATATTTCTTAGTTACTGTTGTTGCCCATATGGATTCCACAACCCACCCTGCAACCCTGTTTTTGTGCCGTTCTCTTTATCTGGGATTCTGACTTAGCAATGGAACTGAAGGATGGTTGTGGCTCCTTTGGGTGTGGACAAAAGGACATGCATGGCATAAACGGAAGCCAATGGATACTGCTATTCAAAATATTCTAATTTCACACACATGTGCACTTAGAGTGGGATCTACATGAACACCATATTCTAAGAACCACCGTTGTTTTCTGGTTCTGAGGTGGCTACCAGAAAAAAAGCCACATTTATGTCAACCTCTGGTGTTCCTATGTGAAATACAGCAGAGAGTCTCTTGAAGTAACAGCTAATCATTCAAAAACTGTCTTCCTTGCCACCTAGTTTCATGCTGATCAAGTGAACCAAAGCCACCGTTAATTCGCTCTACTGAAAATTATATGAACAGCACAACTGGATTGAAGGAATTTGAAGTAAAGACATATGCATGAATCTGAAACTGACATGCTCAGTGGTTGAAACAACAAGACTCAAAACAGATAAGGAGAAACTTTGTACTTTTCATATGAGCTAACCTTAAAAGCAGTTTCAAATTGCAGAGGCACCCTCCTCTAAGCCAAGTACAGGCAGCTCAGGGAACAAGAGCAAAAATGGGCTCCAAATTCATCTAAGCTACAGCTAAGCACAAAGGGGCATACTGTACTTGCTGGTCTGAGGGGGAAATTTTCAACTAGTGAACAAGAAGTGACAGCCAAAGAAAACATCAGTCAGCTGCATGGAAACAGATGAGTGAACAGTACTGAGCAATGAAACAAGAGAACATGGAGGAAAAGAAGAAAATCATGGAGAGACTTCAAACTAGCCATAGGAAAAACAGGGCAAAACTCCCCCATTAGCCAATACACATGTTAGGCAGAGTATTAATATGAAGTGTTGGGAAGTTATGTTAACTGTGTATTATACTCTCCTCACAATTCTGTTCATCCATGTCAAGTATCCCATAACACCTTGCATTAGCTGAAGTAAGCTTTGGCTTAAGTAAATAGGAAAAATGTCAGTATCAGGACATATGAGTGTGTTACCATAAACAAGTAGGGAGTTATTCTCACAAGCCATTACTGGAATGTCCCAAAGGAAAAGATATATGATTGTTCTACCCTGGTACCAACCTACGTGCCTTCACACCCCTTGGTATGTGGCATGCCCGTGTTCAGAACAAAGATAAGGGGCACACCATGTTACCAGAAAAAGAAGATAGAAAGATGATTGGTTAAATCTAGTTTCAGATTATGTACTCAATACCTATTACTTATAAACAGGTGGGTATAAAAATATAGCTTTAGGAGTGCAACTTTGGAAGCACATCTTCTGTGTAAGCTGCATGTAACAATGCTGCATGAGATGCTTCCCAGAGATTGGTATTGTATTGAACCTTTTTCCTTTACTAGATTATTATGCAATTATGGCAATAAACCTGACTGATATAGGTTATTTGGTCTCTTGACTATATTTCATAACAAACCAAAGTGTGGTGAAACAATTAACTATACAATTTATCAAATCCTACAATCAGAGGAAGTCCTTTGGGAGAGGTATACAAACACAGAAAGTCAGACAAAAATGCATAGAGAATGAGGGGATTTCAATGTCATGGGTTCATCTGAAACATGAATAAATGATAAGCAATAGGCAACATGAATTTGTCAAGAACAAATGCCAGACTAACCTAATTTCCTTCTTTGAATACAAAACAGGAAACAACAGACTAGGCAGCAGGTACTGCTAAAAAAGATCTAGGGGTTATAGTGGATCAGAAATTGAACTAAGCCAAAGTGATGCAGTTGCAAAAAAACTAATAATTCTGAGGCATATTAACAGGAGTGTCATACGTAAGACACGGGAAGTAATTGTTCCACTCTACTCAGCACTGGTGAGGCCTCAGCTGGAGTATTGTGTCCAGTTCTGGGCACCACATTTTAAGAAAGATGTGGACAAATTGGAGAAAGTCAAGAGAAGAACAATAAAAATGATAAAAGGTTAAGAAAACCTGACATATGAGGAAAGGTTAAAAAACTGGGCATGTTTAGTCTTCAGAAAAGAAGATGATGGGGGGGCCTTGTAACAGTCTTCAAATATGTCAAGGTCTGTTATGAAGAGGATGATTAATTGTCCTCCATAGTCACTGAAGGTACGACAAGAAGTAATGGGCTTAATCTGCAAGGGAGATATAGGTTAGATATCAGGAAAAACTTTCTAACTAGAATAACAGCTAAATACTGGAATAGGTTACCAAGGGAAGCTGTAGAATCCCCATCACTAGAGGTTTTTAAGAACAGGTTACACGAACACCTGTCAGGGATGGCCTAGATATATCTGGTCCTGCATCAGTGCAGAGGGATGGACTAGAGGACCTCTTGAGATCCCTTCCAGCCATATATGTCTATTATTATTCAGAATTAAATTATTGTAGGGTGGCACTAGAGACTATTTGGAAGCAAGGAAGAAGTTGTGCATATAAATGAAGCAGTAAGAATGATGGGATAGAATAGTTATGGCTTCCAATTAGCGTTATTAAAAGATGTAAGGATGAATTTCTTACAGCTAACGTTTAAAGAACAGTATTCAGAGAAGAAATAGGTCAGTGTAGTATTAAATATCTCTTCATATCTATGGAGAGATGTGCAAACATCAGCTGATCTTCATAATATATCGGAGATAGGCAAGTGTCTCCATTTCACAGTTGAAAGGCTAAAGTACAGAGAGGTTGACTTGTTAAAAATCAACAGAAAAGTCTGTAGCTGAGTCAGAATTACAATTCAGGATTTCCCAATTCCCAAAATCATACTTAATCCTGTAGATTATGCTGCCAATCAAACCAGTTTGAGAGATTTCACCTCTGTGGGTATCTGTTTACCAAGTGCCCAAAAAAGTAATTTACAAACACAAGGAATTAGACTGGATATAAAAAATTATACCCAAGATCAAAACTTGAACAAAGAAAGTGAGAGTAAATTTAGCTTTCAGTCTTTGGCAGTAGTATAAAAGTTTGTGCTGTTATGTAAGGCAAACCCTGGCTGACACTAAAATAGCTAAAGGAATTATATGATGTTATGTTCACAAAAGGAGTGACACGACACTCAGAAATATTTTCAAAAGGGAGGATGGAAAATACCGAGTTGAAGACAAGACTACAGCAGACACATTTAAGAAGATTGCTATGTCTGAACATTCACAAATTTAGGACATGACAGGATTCATAACCAGTCTTCTGAACAAAGTGACTCAAGAAGTCCCAAAATATTGGTGATCAGACACTAGACTGGATCTTAAGTGAAGCCCTGTGGATGAAATCATAGAACAAGAACTGTCCCCCACTTGGTCCACAGACATCCACTCTACCAGGTGAGCCAAAGGGAACCTGCCAATGGCTGATAGCTTAGACCCCCATCTATACGGGGGGAATTGACCACCATAGCTATATCTATTGCAGAATAACTATTCCATTCCAGCTATTTCAGTATAATTTAGTTATCCTGCAATAACTCCTTTGTGTGAGCACTCTATTCTGGAATGAGTGATTTTATTCCAAAATAATTACTCAGCTATCAAAGCAAAGTAATTAGTCCAGAATAAAAATCACTTTTATTCCAGAAGAGTGTCCACCTGGGAGACATATTCTAAACAGCTATACCAGTCAATTTTCCCATGTACACAAGGCCTTGCTTGTTTAAAATATCAGGTTTAGAAATCAAATCTAGACAGGATCAACTCAGCAATACATCATTCTGAAGGCAAGAATGCCAGACAGTTTGCGATCTTAAAAAATGAGGTCTTGTCTGCTCTATACAGAGAATTTTCAAGAGGTTTACCCCGTCCTTCAGGAAAGTTCCCCATATCCATTCTAGTGTGCAGTGTTCCAGTTGGTTACTATTCTCTGCCCAAGAGATGAAAGAATATGAATGGCACCGTGTAAACAGCACATAGTCTGTCATGTATTTTGTGATCCTTTTGGATGGTGGGGAGGGAAGGGAGTAGCTACCTAAGTGTAAAATATTAGCCACATTAAGCTTCTCACTCATTTTATGTATTTTGCACTCTGAACTCATTCTGACACTTTGTCTTAAAACGGGTTTCTTTTAACAGATTCAGATATATTTGGTGGCACCAACAGGCAAATTGTATTATGGATTTTAGTTGGCATAGAAGTTCTTGGACCTTTTCAGAAGTTAGACCATGTCTTAAGAGTGCCTCTTGGATCCTCTCCCCCTCTGGCAACTGTAACACCCATGTGACGACTACAGCAAATGGAACAGTATGATGAACTCAGTGCCATTTATCTCAAATTTCCAAATTTACTTGTATTTGAATTAGTTTAAAAAAAACATTGTGTACAAACACATTCGTCCATGTGCTACAAATTAGAAGGTAACACTTACAAAATAGATGGTGTTTTCAGAAGCCGTCCACCACCAGGCTGATTAGGAAAGATATCCTCTAAGAAAAAATATATGTGTCCAACTGCGATCCCTAGAATCAATAAAAAAGGAAACTGAAGTTGAACTGGTGACTTTCAATATTGCCATTATACCACCTTTAAAATGTTTCACTAGATGTTTTTATAAAATAAAAAAAGACAAGCTGTGTTTGATGCCCTTTGTAAATAGCATGATGTTAAAAGGAACTGAAGTAGCATGGTACATACTCACCGCAATATAAAATACTAGAATTAAATGCCATACTAGAAGAGATCTATAGCATAGTGAGTCATATAAATACAAGGAAAAGTCTATCACAACTGTCTAAACACTTTGGTGGTATGGTTTCATTTGTACTGACAAAAATGTCAGAATGCAAGCTGCCGTACACAATTAAGTCTCATGTCCACAGTCAGCCATGGATATCTGGCTCTCTCCAAGTAATGCAGAAGCAAAACACTGCACTACTTAGAGACGTTACAACACAGAGTATGCCACCACGTACAAGAACAATGAAAACTGGTAGAACACAGTACTCTGTACATCGGAGCATGTAAACAATTAGGTCACAACAAAAAATAACCAGGTGGCCTCCTTGCTGCTTTTAATTTTTTTCCCTATAATGAAAGAGGTTAATACACACACTACCAATTGAATGAGCTGACTCTTTTAGTTAAAGGTTTGTCACCTTAATCCCTCAGAGTATAAAACTCACTATTCAGCTAACGTCCCATTTCAGAACGAAAAACTTTTTCAGAAGTCTTTAATGTGGAGGACTGTTTCCTCTTCCAAAAGAAATATAGAATGTATCAGACAATAAGTTGTTACACACACTTTGGAAAACAAGTCTTTTTTAAAAAAAGTTGAAATATCAGAAATACCAAAGTTACAGATACTTGTCAGATGACAAGATAAAGATAAACCGAGCAAGACAGGTAGAGGTAGCCTTTGGAACAAGGTTATGCAGTAAAACCTCTCAGATCCCAGGAAGAGTATTGGATCTGATACAATCACTCATGCAATAAGCCAATCCCAGACCATCGCTCCAGCTCTGAAGACTTCCCCAACCCAGTTTCTTCTCTAGAAGGGTGGCCCGATTTCTGCTCAGCTGTGTGCAGTGAGCGCTTCTGGATCTGAGATAATTCTGAAAATCCTTGTCCTGCAGTCACAGCACTTTCTTTTGAAATACCAGTGGGGCCAGTACAAAGGATTATTGATGTGTGTGGAAACTAAAGATTCCCAATACGCACAGCTGATTAGAAGAAGTGACTCTCAGAGGAAGCAGCACAAAGGGGGAACTGTTCATGAGAGAGAAAAGATTAAGAGATCCATCACCTAAACCATCCAGGCTAATCCTGAAACCATAATCAACCCTGTCATTGGAAGCTTATGGATATCTACTTACCTCTCTAGTAGTGCATCAAAGCATAAATAGCCAACATGGCTTGATAACCCCTTTCTCTTTGCAGGAAGAGGTACTAAGTAGGGGGAGAAGAGACTTTACCTACCAGTAGTTTATGATGGAGTGGCCAAAAAGTCTAAGGATTTCATTTTTCATAGCTTCTTACCCAAAAGATCCACAATGATGGAGTTCCCCAATAGCAATGAAAAGCCCATGAGTACCCAGGGCAGAAATGGGGCCTGGAAGATGAGAAGACCAAAAAAGTTCATACGGACGTAGGGATTCCTGCGGCTCCACACATACACGAGCATTATTGTAAAGGCCTGACCCAGGAAAACCAAGTTCACAAACAAGCCAAAAAGCTGACACAAACAGTTAAAGAAAATATCAGTGCGCGTGACCAACTGTAGAAAACTGAAATATGAATATGCGGAAGACGGGAACCTATAGGCTGCAGAAAAAAAATCGTTTTGGAGGCCAAACATGGCATCAACAAAAATAGACACACCTGACCTTTGAGTCTATAGTTTTCCAAACAAACTTAAATATTTCCTCAGTCAAACAAGACACCTATAGTTTAATCCCCCTTAAATACTCCATGAGGGGTTTATTATTACAGAAGCTATTTTACACACAGCATCTATATTGTGTGTGTGTGTGGGGAGAGGGGGGGTAAATTCACCTAGACAATAACATTTCCTTCAATCCTCATGATAATACTTGTACAGTTAAATAGTATCTTTCAATCTAGGATCTCATCTTTATAGCCTTAACTCAAATATTTAAGTGCAAAAGATCAATTCCACATTTAATAGTAACCACAAGATCTGGAAAGTTTTGAAGCCCACTTAAAATAGAGTCATTCAGACCTCATTATACAAAAAAAGTATTTCTCTATTCATTGACTTTCAAAGCACAGGGTTTGTGTTCTCCGTGTTAATGCTAGCTGTATTAAAACAGTAAAAAAGGATACAGTCATTAAAAGTCCACCAAAAAGGAACATAAATACAAAGTCTGCTGTCCGACCTCGGAAAGACCCCTCCTCAAGCATTCGGCAGTAACGATATCTGAAGGTGTAGGTCAGGAAAGTGTGATACTAATCACATTCAGCAGAAAGATTAAGAAAAAAAACAGCTTTTTACATACCTTCACATAGGTTTTATATACAGAATTCCCAAACATCCTTCACAATTGAAGGATTTTTATAGTAGATTATCAAGCAAGTATTGAAACTGCATGAAGTAAATATGATGGTCTCAGTCCAGTTCTGAGTTAGTGGACAAGTATTCACACCACAGAAAAAATACCTGCCCAATTAGCAGTATTACTGGCTATTTAACTGAAAAGTCTGGTACTACAGAATGAATTCTCACTCCTAGTAGGGTGCGTTCCAAATCAAGATCAAAACAATTAAAGCTCACTGAAAAAGAATTACTGAATTAGGTATTTAGGATGAAATCCTGGCTCCACTGAAGTCAGTGGCACAGAACTCCGACTGAGGTCACAATGTGGTGCAGAACTGGAGCCTTATACAGTAACACAGACACACAGTTTTCATTCCAAAGAGGTGAGATACATTTTTTATAAAGGATACAAAAAAATCATATTAAATAAAAAATTAAATCCAACTGGCCCAAAGAATAAGTAGTTTGTAATCAACCGCCATACCTGTCAGAATAAAAGGAAAACAGATAAGACAACTTAAGTATAAATGGTACCCATCTCAAGTATTTAAATTCTCTACATAGAGAATACAGAAAGAAGTTTCTGTTTAATCCACACAAGCTAAAAGAACTTTATGAAAATGGTTTTTGAACATTGTAATAAGCCAATTTAATGATCTTTTTCAATAGTCTGAGAGACTAAAATTCAGTAAACCGTACTACTCTGCATTAAAGACTTGGGAATACACTGCTATACTCAAATTTTCCAAGTAAACAAAGGCATATTTAAAAACAAAAACAAATATATTTTGCTCATCTTGGCAGTTTAGTTTTAATTATATGCAATACTTAATAGTATATTAGTAAATATTAGATTACATATTTTGTAAAAATAGCAAAGTCTTGGTCTTATAAGACTTCATGACAGCACTTCCTTTTAATTTTTTGCAGAGAAGA
Source organism: Malaclemys terrapin pileata (assembly GCF_027887155.1). Taxonomy (NCBI): domain Eukaryota; kingdom Metazoa; phylum Chordata; order Testudines; family Emydidae; genus Malaclemys; species Malaclemys terrapin. The sequence goes on along the minus strand of NC_071522.1, from coordinate 17,816,623 downwards.
AAATTGAAACCCTAAATTTTGTAGGACAATTACTGGGTTTTACAGGCTAGGTGAGTGATGCATCTTCAATTCTACCATATCAAAATTCCTCTCCACAATGAAATATAGACTTGGATTGAAGCAAGATTAGTTCATCTTTAGGAAAGCTAAAGCAATGTTTCATTACCGTAAGTAAACTGTGTGGTCAGATTAATTTTTTTGAATTCTATCTGTCGGGAGGTCAGTATGATTACTTAGAGACATAATTCTGCATGAAGTAGGAGTAAGGGCATCTTGTCAGTTTAACAATTCAGCTGCATTTCAGAACCAACAAGCTTTCATTGTAAGCAATTTTTTGGCTTTGTTATTGTGTTAACGGTTGAGCTGAATCAGTCAGACACATCTTAGCCCCTTGAAACAATCTTTCAGAAGAATCTTTAGTTTGATAGGAGGCGTTGCTCCTTCGGATGACTGCTCACTTGAGAAGAGCTGGCAGGCAGAAAGAGTGGCTAAGCACTTGGCAATCTAACTTTTAATCCATGCGAAGACTGCCCAAAGTTTTAGCAGGTTTATTTGACTTTTAACACTGCATTAGTATGAGCATTCTGAGTAATGCGACAATATTACCTAGACTACTGCATCTGAAATTATGTCCCCAAAATAAGACAGAAGAGCACCATCACACAAAACATACACACTGCAAAATGGAAGGAAATTACTCTGCAAGTTAGACTGAAAACACGTAAAAAGAAATATTACTCCTGGGGGAATTCTGTGCCACTGCACATGCGCAGAATTGATGTCCCCGGCAGATTTCTTTGCTTCTCTGCAGAAAAATGACTTTCTGACGGGGAAGCAAAAGGAAGCCTCAAGAGCGGTCATGTGACCCTCCCCAACAGTATGTTTCAAGTGCCCAGGGCAGCCAGCAGAAAGGTAAATCACTGTGGGGCAGGGGGCGGGACTGAGGAAGACCTGGCTGGTGGCTCCTACCCTGTGCTGGGCTCAGCTGCTAGTCTGGGGAGGTTGGGACTTCCTCTTCCCTGGCACAGCTTCTGGGGCCGGGTCAGACCCACCCCCAGATTTCTCCCTGGCTGTAGGAAGCTCTGCAAACTTCCCACACACACAGTTCCTGCATCCATTGCTCCTCAGCTGCAGGGGAAGGGATTCCTGTGCAGGGAGCTGCTCCCCCATCCACCCAACCCTGGTGCATCCAGACCCACTCATACCCAGACCCTCCCACCAAGCCTCACACCCCCTCCCGATGAGCCCCATTCCCACTGCATTTGGACCACCGAGATGAACCACACGCACCAGGATCCCATCCCCACTGATCCCCACTCCCCCAGCATCTGAACCCCCCACTGACCCTCCCACACCTAGACACCCTGCCGAGCTCTATTCCCCCCACACCCAGACCCCCCACTGCTGAGCCCCAACCACCTTCATCTGGACCCCTGCAGAGTCCCCCAACAGGCCCCTGTGCATCCAGGTCCCCTCCACACCCAGATCTCCCACTGAGCTGCCCGCACCCAGATTGCCCCACACGTGGATCCTGCCTTGCTGAGCCTGCCTGCCCACACAGAGGGGCAGGGCCCTGGGGTGTTTCTGGGGGCAGGTTGGGACCTTGTGCTGTGTCAGGGTTGGGTGCAGTCTCACCGCTGAGCCCATGTCCCGGCAAGGAGCTGCACAGCCATCTCCCACCTCTGTGCAGCCCAGTGGCCTGTGCTGCCCAGTGCCATGCTGGAGCCTCCATATTTATTTGACAAATAAAATTTGCAGAATTTTAAAATATTGTGCACAGAATTTTAATTTTTTTGGCGCAGAATGCCCTCAGGAGTAAAAGATAGCTCCACAAATGTGTGTGCAAGCAAATATAATTTCTTAACTACTGTTTGAACAATGTGACCTATCAAAGCAATGAGTTTTTACCCCTACTTACCTTCACTTGAATGGTATTAGAAACCTTCCGGGGGAAAAAAGATATTCCAATATTCTCAATGTGCAGTTGTGAAAACAAGTGTTACAAGTTTAATAATTTTCTTACAAGGGTGACAACATTTAACATTCAGAAAAAATACTTACTTGAAAGTGTTTAAATATTAATTCGGGGTTAAAATACAGTTGAAATGGTGTGATTAGTTCTAATTGCTGAAATACAAGAGAAAATATGTGACAGGATCAATCCATTAAAGTGCACTTCACTTACTGTAGAGACACAAATAACCTGTCAGTGGTACATTAATCTCTCATGTTCTCTTATTTTAAAAATTATGTGCAAAGCCTAAATTCAGCCAACATATTCAACCTTATGTTCCTTTTACAGACATGCTTGCCCTCCTCCTCTGCCTCCCCCATTTTGTTCTGTGCCTACTTATCACACCTTAGTCCCGTTTAGATTTCAAGCTAAACATCTACCCCGATATAACGCGACCTGATATACTACGAATTTGGATATAACGCGGTAAAGCAGTGCTCCGGGGGACAGAGGGGGCTGCACACTCCGACAGATCAAAGCAAGTTCGATATAATGCGGTTTCACCTATAATGCGGTAAGATTTTTTGGCTCCCGAGGACAGCGTTATATCGAGGTAGAGGTGTATTTGGTTTAGTGGCTATCTTCCATTTTATATTTGTAAAGCACAAAAGACAGTAAGGCTTTGGTCCAGAGATCTGGATTTGGCTCATTTTACATCTGTAAAAGTTTCATTTCACATGCAGGGCTCTATAGAGCCATGAAACAGAATAGTCTTGAGGGGCTTCTGACCACTACTATGACTAGATCATTATTCATCATATAAGGCAAAAAATAATGATCTTTCTGCTTTAAGGAATGTCATCATCTTATATTTTTTCCACCACATAAAAGCATATTCCCCCCTTTAATCTGAGAAATAACTACTGGAAGCTCACCCTAGTTTCACCCAAAAACACTGAGTTTTCAGAAGAATTTCTTGGCAAAGTTTTTCCTTCTCTACATTCCTTTCAAAATAAGAGGTTTCATAGAGTTCCCAGGACACAAAAACTTCTTCAAAGCCTACATCCAATGTATATGTATGGTGCCACTAATGGTACATTTATGTTGCACATTATGCATACGTGTCTAGAACATAAGAACGGCCACACTGGGCCAGACCAAGGATCCATCTAGCCCAGTCTCCTGTCTTCCAACAGTGGCCAATGCCAGGTGCCCCAGACGGAATGAACAAACAAGTCATCATCAAGTGATCCATACCGTCGCCCATTCCCAGCTTCTGGCAAACAGAGGCTAGGGACAACATCCCTGCCATCTTGGCTAATAGCCACTGATGGAACTATCCTCCATGAATTTATGTACTTTTATGAACCCCAAGAGCTCACATAGCTTCAAAAAGTGATATTATATTACATTATATTTTTTAAACTGACACATTCATCTTAAATGAACATGTTTTTAGATTCCTTGTGTCCAGTCACTTGAACGTGGGAAACACTAGCAACCAGCAACCAATTTTCCATGTATTTGCTTGGCCATCACTTTAGTAGCTACATTACTAGAATAACCATTTTATGAAAGGGCTCTGCCATATTTTCCACACTTCTCTAGTGGCCTCATTAATAAGAAATTTTATAACTTTAGCAAAAGGTCATCAAGGAATAGGACACCATTGGGTTGGGTGCTTAATGATTCTGCAGAGGCACAACGGTAAAACACCCTAGACCTCAGGGTACAGCGGCTCTGTAATATAACTACCAGAGAATGAGTCTTGGAGAACTAATTCTCCCCTCCCCCCCAAAAAAACCACAAACTCACACACCCTCTCATGTGGGTACCTGATTCCTTTTCAGTCCCTGTCTTTATCTGTGGTGCAACTGTTAAATGTCTTCCTACCCTCACCCATTTCAAGTACTGGTGGGTTTGGATTTTGTTTGTGCATTCAGCACAGGCTGTGTATACACCTCCAGAGGGTCCTACAGAAATGGTTTTCAACTAGAGGTATGTGTACTCCTGGGGGTAGGCAGAGGTCTTCCAGGGGGTGCATCAACTCATCTAGATATTTGCCTAGTTTTACAACTACATAAAAAGCACTAGAGAAGTAGTGCAACGTAAGTTTCATAAAGACAACATGAGAAAGTCAGCAATTTTTCTGTGGTAGTGTGCGGTGACATTTTTGTATTTTTAGGTCTGATTTTGTAAGCAAGCAGTTTTTAAGTGAGGAGCAACTTGGAGGTACACCAGACAAATCAGAGTACGGAAAGGGGTACAATAGTCTGGGACAGGGGAGCACCACGGCCCTACAGGATAAGGGAGAGACAGACCCACCAGGGCCCAATCAAGCAGGTAACTTAACCCCCAGGCTGCAGGGCCGTTCGCGGTTCGGCGTCTCGGCGATGGACCGAACGCAGCCGCCCGGATTCAGAACCGGCAGAAACGCGGGGGGGGGGGGGGCGGAGGATGGGGGGAGAGCGAGGCTGGACTCGGAGACCAAACCGGAACCGAGCCTGGCCCTGTCTCCGCGCGGCCACGCCTCACAAGCGGGGGCGAACCAGGATGTAGCCTCGTCCCTCCCCCCACGGGCGGCGCTCCAGCCCGTACACAGCGAAGGGACAAGAACGAGGCCGCCGGCCCGGCCCTGCCCTCAGGCCCACCCCGCTGCCCCACACCCCCCTGGCTCACCACGGCGGCAGTGGTGAGGACGCAGGCGGTGGTGTAGGCCCGGGTAACGGGCGGCATCTGCAGGTACTCCTGCCGGAAGGTCTGGTACGCCATTTTAAGGCTCCGCTTCCGCTTCCGCCTGCGCGCCGGCTCGCCTCATTTCCCCCTCCCCCCTCCGCACGCTACACAACCAATCAGCGCTGCCTCCGGCATCCAAAGCCAGCCAATCCTTCGCTTTCTTTTATCTCAGCGGTTTGAAGGGGGCAAAGCCTTTCTTCCCGGACGCTCCGACGTGCCCTGTCGGACGTGCTTTGTGATTGGGCGGGGTATTTTCTCCCCACCCCACCCGGCGCTCCGATTGGTTTGGGAGGTGGGCGCTGAGCGCGCGGGCGCGGCTGGAGGCGCTGAGTGGTGGCGCTCCTGCCGGGGGCGGGCGTTCGAATGAGGCGGGAAGCGGCGGTTGGGAGCCAGGCTAGCTCGAGCGCTGCCGTTCGCCCGCCCGGTGAGAGGCCAAGGGGAGTGGGCGGGGAGGCTTCCCTAGGCCAGCGGCCCCCTCTCGCTTGGGAGCCGGGGAAGGTGGCGCCCCAATCCCAAAGGCCGCGGGAGCCTGGGCCCAGGCGACGGGTCCTACCAAGCCAAGAGGGAGCCAGGGCCTGAGGGCCCAAGCAGCCCCCACCCATTGGGCCTGGGGAGTGGTAGGGCCATGGGGATAGAGCACCAGGGTGAGGGTTGGCGCTGCGCCTGCGGGGGGAGCTAGGGCAAGTCATTGCCCGTCCCCGTGCCTCAGTTTCCCCATCTGTACAATGGGGCTAAAGAGCCTGACCTGCTTTGCAAAGCGCTTTGAGATCTGCCGAGGAAACGCTCCCAATGAGAACTGCCTGCTGTTGTCTGCTCTCACCCTGTGTTGAATTTTCTCAGAGCCTAATGCTGTGGCTTAATTATCCAGGGGGGATCTCCCCCCCCCTTAATTATGACCGATGTCAGTCACTTCAAAACCTTCCCAAGGTGCCGGTCTGGTCCTTGGTCTGATTTGAAAAGGCTTGTACACAGTAGGGGTCTGTGACTGTTAGTGGGATAGAGGCTGGTAAACTGCTTAAAGGGGGAGCTCATCCTATTATAATCGACTAACTGGGGTCTTGGTCCTACCCTGTCAACACAAATGCCTGAGAAGACTTGTATTGGAACACCTGCAGCACAGAAACTTCACCTCCAGTGTGACAGGGAAACTGCTTCCATACACAGTGTGACCGTGTATTGATAATTATGTCTGCAGGGCTTTTCCAAACAGTTACGATATTGACATATTTATCTATAACAGTGGTCTCTAAAGTGGGGTGCACAAGAGGATCCTTGGGGGTGCGCAGCAGAAGGAGCGGGTTTTTTCTTTGTTTGTTTTTTTTTTTTGCTTCGGGAGTCTGAGTGGCGCTTTTTTTTTTGGCTTTGGCTTTGGCAAAAATGGTAGAGCCGGTGCGGCAGGAGGTGCGTGCTCAAAAAATTTTTACTGATAGGAGTGCGCAATCAAAAAGGTTTGGAAACCACTGATCTATAACACAGTGTAATATGTTCAGAGAGGTCTACAACTGTTGACACCATGCATCACTTGTGCATTCAAACACTACAAAAGAAGGTTCTATTTACATTCTACGGAATCCCTCCTTGGGCCTAATAACAATAGAATTTAGATTTTAATGTAAGGTTCTAGTCATGGTTAGCACTGGTAATAGAATAGGATGTAGTTTCCTCTGAGTCAAAGACTGGCAAATTATGTCCTGCTGGGCAGAAAAAGGACTAGATTAAGAACCAAATTCTTTAAATTCCCCTAAATTCAAACTTGAACTCTGCTCTTCATAAGTGAGGTTAATGGTGTAATAGACTGCTAATACAACTCACCCTTTCCAAAATACAGATTTGTACTTATGTTCCTTTTTTCCTTTACAGAGTTCCACATTGTCTATGGTTGACTTCTTTTAGCCAAGATGTCAGTGAATCCTATGGCATATGAAGCCCAGTTCTTTGGTTTTACCCCTCAGACATGTATGCTTAGGGTCTACATTGCATTTCAAGACTACCTGTTTGAAATGATGCTGGTTGTGGAAAGAGTCATTCTGAAGAAATTAGAAGGCTTTCCTGACTCTAAGATCAGTCCATTCCAAATCCGTAAGAGCACAGAGAAATTTCTTCTCTTCATGAAGGAGCGCTTTGATCACCTCTTCAGCAAAATGGAACAAATGCTTTTGCAGTTGGTGTTAAACATCCCTAAAAATGTTTTGCTTCCTGAAGACAAGGTCCACGAGCAGTACCCCTACAGTAAGGAACAGTTTCAAACTCTTCAAGGTGAAATTGATCAACTACAGAAACAATACAAGGTCGAAGTGTCTGCTGGACAGGCCCTTTTAGCAGAATTAGAAGAACAGAAAATGGTTCAGGCAGAACTTGAGAAGACCCTCCAGTGGTTTGATGGGCTTGAGAACATATGCAGAGAGCACGGGACTAGCAATTTAAAGGAAAGCTTTGCATTCTTGACGCAAACTTCTAAGAAACTGCAAGATATACTAAAGGAAGTTGAAAAGAAAAACAAAAGATTGCAAAAAAGTAGTCTCCATGCAGTGTAAAGGAAGTACTGAAAGGGCAGCAGAGAAACCAATAAGACAATACTTTTGTTACAATACATTTTTTGAGGATCTCTCCAGAAGCATTTGTATATAAGGTTTTGGGGGGTTTGCCCCCTCTTCCTTGCCATACCAGTTTGCTGGTGAGTGCAATATTCTGGCAAACCATCATTTTCCCCTCCTGAATTCTATAAATACTGCTTCAACATTTCTTTAAATAAATAACCATATCCCCCTAAGAATGTCTAAATGAATTGTCTGAATGGTAGAGGTGCAGACGCAAAATAAGTGCATTGTAATAAAGACTTCAATTCTCTGCACTAGTTCATTTAAGCAACCTTAGTAGATAGGAAGCTTTTTCTTTAATGTAGAATAGGTTAAAAGCATCTTAATCTTAAACTATTTTTTGGAAGTCAAGACTTGTCAGTATTGAAATGTTCCATTTAGAAATGTAAGAATGTGACATCATAGTAAAACTTAGGCCTTGAGGAGAAATACATTTAATAAATGTTGGAATTGGAATTAATCTAGACACTGGTGAGTGGTTTCTAAAACGGGTTAGTTATTACTTCCAGTATTTAAAAAAAAAAAGGGGGGGGGGGTTGATATTCTGAAGGAGTTAACAAAGACAGGACATAGGGCCTGGATCTTTCCTTTTTCTTGTGGGAGCATTTCACAAATATTAATCAGTAGTCACAAACCTATGTACAGTAGGTGATTATACCAATTTTGCAAATGGATAGAGTTAGTTTTGCTTTGAGCAGGAGGCGCACACTGTACAGTGCTGTGTGTGATAAGAGACAGATATGAGCTACAGCGGAATCACTCAGACTCTGGATTGCTTTGACAGTTTTCTTGCACCATAGTATATATCGTAGTGTCAGCACAGCATTATACATTGTGTGACTCTTGCTAAAAGCAAAACGTAGTTTGCCTATTTATACAATGGGTATATTCACCTACCTTACATGGGTGTTGTGAGGACATTAATATTTGTGAAGTCCTTTGAGGTCCTTTAATTAAGCTTACTTTATATGGACTTGTTCCACAATCCATCAAAGTAAATGTGAATCTTTCCATTGACTTCAGTGGCTTTTGGATCAGCCCTTATTTACATATTAGTATAGTAAAAAGAAGCTTAATTTTACAGAGGCAAAACTTCCTTACTTTTTAAAAGATACTTGCTTGAACAATGTTTAACTTCTGTATAACTTGAGAGCTACTTAAATAAAAATTATACGTAAAGTGACAAAATATATTTTTTCAATGCATTCTGAAACTATACTATGAAATATTCTATGAAATTTGTCAAATACCTGAAGATTTCTGGATCAGCTCAATGTGCTCAAAGAACAGGTCAACAAATTTCAAGTGTCCACTGATTTTGTGAGCCCAGTGTGACATTGTGACTCACCTTGGGCACCCGAAGTCAGTGTCCGCATCTGAAAATTTGGCCAAAGACGTTAACATTTAACACTAGTCATTGTGTGAACTAACATGCATTAAATAATGCCTAAAGATTTTCTAATGGAAATCATTCTAAAGTACCTTATTTAGAGACTCATTTTGTATGTATCACTTAAAACAATGTTTATTTTTCTGCATTTTTTGATCAGTAAAATCTAAGTGTTTATTTCCCCACCACTCATTCTTACCTGTAGTAAGCTTCTGTTCTACTGTATGGCTGCAGCTAAAACTATAGTTAGACGATTAGGAATAGATACTGAATAAGCAGATTAATTTTTAAGATGCAGCTTAGCCTGTCTTTTATAAATAAAGTACATAGTTGTGTTTAACTTTTTCTTCTCCCAAATTGCAAAGGCTACTGCCCATACTTTGAACTAAACATGCCAGTTTATGAAAAGTCATTCATCTGTCACTTTGTAGAACTTGCATCCTTTTATCATATTCTTCTATTAAGAGTGTGATTTAAGTGAAAAGTAAATAAACATTCCAATAACTCATAAGATAGTGTGATACATTTTTCTGTTACTGCGCTAGAAAAATATCATTCAAAAATCTTCATTGCTAATGCAATTTTTTTTTCTGCGATATGACTGCAACAAACCTGTGGATATTGTTTTGTCAGACAGCCACAAGGGAGTTAGTTTTCATTCTGAACAACAGTGAATGTTAATTGGAAATCTACAGCAGGACAAAAAAATAAATTGGTAATTTTAATGTAAAATAAAGTAAACATTTGGATGTCAATAGCAAGAGTACAGTAATAGTCATTTGGCAAGGCAGGAGATGAAGAATACAGATATCATCTTTTCTTTAGGATACAATTAAAAGCTCCTTTCTGAGCCTTACAAATCTACTGTGTGCTTATTTAAATAGGTCCATAAAACAGGAGCTATAGCACAGGAATTATGTTGATTTTTTTATAGTAAGAAATAAAAAAAGTCCATGTGGGGACAGGGAGTGGTAGGTGAAGACACTCCCCCTCCCCCAATGATACTGATAGTGTTTATCATTCATTGCTAGTGATGTCAGCATTTTCCCAAGGAGTGGCTCCTTCCTTAAATATACCATGGACTAAGGAGGGATTACTTTAAAAAAACAAAAAACAAGGATGATGTTTTGAGTAATATAAGGATGAATAGGGTTGAGGATAGGGACTGGCTTGGGCTAAAATGAGTACCTTTTATAGGTACTCTATAATGGTGGGGTTTAAATCTATTCACCAAATACATATTCTCCAAGTTGGATAAGAAAAACAAAACACTCTAACTTTAACTGCACTTTACTATGATTTTAAGCTCACGAACAATGGATATTTTGAATTTTGGGCACAAACACTGATTCAAATAGATTTAAAAAAAAAATCATTGGGTTTAACCCTGCTAAAGGTGGTTGGTTTACTTGGTCATCCAAACTCCTTACTAATATAAAGTTGTGTCCTCAGATAGACCTGAGAAGTTTGTTGTCCATCTGTTTTATAAGGTTATAGAATGTTCTCTTCTTTTAAGTGAAACAATGTTAAAAAACCCAGCCAGAATGTTAAAGCTTTTGGGAAATTTGCAGGAGATACATTTCTACATGCACCCTTATGCAGACTGTATATATTTTACCTTTCTCTGCAATAAAGATACTAAGTAGTGAAGTGTTTCAAATGTATCAATTGTAATAGGCAATGTGGATTCTCAGACTACAATAGGCACAGTATGCAGAAGGAGTGTTGTACATGTTGGCATGAATATGCAAAGTACTGAGGACCATCATATGGTCACCAAATGCATCAAAGCCTACAGCTTTATTTCCATTATTAATGAAATTGGGTTGATATAGTTCCTTGCTTAGAGAGAAGTCTTGTATGCTATTACACTATAGACAAATTGTATTTCTTTTATACATTCATAATTCACTAGTGGAATGGTGGAATTCCTCAAGGGCTTCTTTTCCACCATGATTTCAACGATTTCCATCCCACCATCAACCTCAGCCTAGACCAATCCACACAAGCGGTCCATTTCCTGGACACCACTGTGCTAATAAGCGATGGTCACATAAATACCTCCCTACACCAGAAACCTACTGACCGCTATACTAATCTACATGCCTCCAGCTTCCATCCAGGACACACCACACGATCCATTGTCTACAGCCAACCTCTAAGATATAACCGCATTTGCTTCAATCCCTCAGAGACAAGCACCTACAAGATCTCTATCAAGCATTCTTAAAACTACAATACCCACCTGCTGAAGTGAAAATAACAGATTGACAGAGCCAGACGAGTACCCAGAAGTCACCTACTGCAAGACAGGACCAACAAAGAAAATAACAGAACACCACTAGCCATCACCTTCAGCCCCCAACTAAAACCTCTCCAGCGCATCATCGAAGATTTACAACCTATCCTGAAAGATGATCCCTCACTCTCACAGATCTTGGGAGACAGACCTGTCCTCGTTTACAGATAGCCCCCCAACCTGAAGCAAATACCAGCAACCCCACACCACAGAACAAAAACACTAACCCAGGAACCTATCCTTGCAACAAAGCCCGATGCCAACTCTGTCCACATATCTATTCAAGTGACATCATCATAGGACCTAATCACATCAGCCACACCATCAGGGGCTCGTTCACCTGCACATCTACCAATGTGATATATGCCATCATGTGCCAGCAATGCCCCTCTGCCATGTACATTGGCCAAACGGGATAGTCTCTAGGCAAAAGAATAAACGGATACAAATCTGACATCAGGAATCATAACATTCAAAAACCAGTAGGAGAACACTTCAACCTCTCTGGCCACTCAGTAACAGACTTAAAGATGGCAATTTTGCAACAGAAAAGCTTCAAAAACAGACTCCAATGAGAAACTGCTGTATTTGAATTAATATGCAAATTAGACACCAATAATTAGGCTTGAATAGAGAATGGGAATGGCTGAGCCATTACACACATTGAATCTATTTCCCCCTGTTAAGTATTCTCGCACCTCTTGTCAAACTGTCTGTAATGGGCTATCTTGATTATCACTAACAAGTTTTTTTTCTCTTAATTAATTAGCCTCTTAGAGTTGGTAGGACAACTCCCACTTTTTCATGTTCTCTGTATGTGTGTGTGTATATATATATATATATATCCTTAGTATATGTTCCATTCTATGCATCCGATGAAGTGGGCTGTAGCCCAAGAAAGCTTATGTTCAAATACATTTGTTAGTCTCTAAGGTGCCACAAGTACTCCTGTTCTTATTTCAAACAGAGCACTATACATTCTTTCAAAACCATCATGTCCTTTTTGGACTTTTCCCTGCTAAATTGCCATGTTCTAAACTCCAGTTTATCTAATATGTGGTGTGCATCAATGGAATGTGGATTTAATATGCTGCTAGTGTCACATTAGACCAGTGATGTGTAATTATAATGGTGTCTAGTCATTGAAGAGTGGGACAAACCGGGATAGTACCCTGTTGCCTGGCCTGCAGAACAAGGAGCATAACAAACCACTAAACCTGTTCTTTCATGTACACAGCATTTTGGCCAGTAGAGGGCATCAAGAGACTTTGATGGCATTTTGACATCCACAGACTGAGTATTTAATTTGTTTTCATATACACCCAGAATTGTTGAATATCTCCCAAGACAAATCAGTTCTTTTGTAATCAGCCAAAGGAAAATATTCACCTACTGATTACAAAAGATTGTTCAGTGTTAGAAGAAAATTATTCTTTACCATTGTCACATGGCAACTGCATCACCAAATAAAACTCCTGCATGATCGTATTGCTGCTGATCTTGCCCTTCATGCTCCATCCACCAACAACATATATTTACCACTTATCCTAGAAAGTGTAAGCTAAGTCCAAATCCTGTAAAGAGATATACATGGGCAGACACTTATGCCTGTATAGAGTTCTCTTGTAATCAAGGAGGAAATCTGTGGATCCCTTTGAAGGATCAGCGTTTAAATTCTTTGGGTCTTTAATGTGTCTGTAAAATACCATACACATTTCTGATTCTATATACAATATAAATAATAGATGGGCTTTTAGACTGTAAGCCCTTAGGGATAGTGATCTGGTAGTCTACATCATTATGTACATAAACATTAAGCATGAGGCCTCATTTATTTGACCTTCTACAAACACATGGTGAGGCTAAAAGAATAACATGATAAAAAGATGGAATATTTGGCTTTTCACAGTTTTGTATTTGTCAATTTAAATCCTTAACAATATAGTTTTTCTTCCTTTATTTAATTCCACAATCTATGAGAGAGAGAGAGAATAATGTAACTGGGACCATCAGAGCTCTTCCTTTGGAGCTATTATGATGCAATATGGTGTAGCAGTCTTCTCCTGCTTGGGCATGCTGCAGCATTCCATTTGCTGGCCTCTGGCCTAGTGTTCTCACTACATAAAATGCTAGGAAAAGGTTGACAACATTAACTTCATCATTCAAAGTGCTATTTTGAACAGCAGGACTTGTGCTCAGAATACACATTAGTCTAACTGAAAAAGTCAGGTGCACACTATTGTGTGTGGTGTAGTTCTTGCAGCATGGGTCTAGGAGCACAGACACCTGGGTTCTATTTCCAGCTCTGGCATTGACTGATTCATGGTAGCACTTTGGGAATGTCACTTAACCCCTCTGCTCCCTCAATTTCCCTATTTGTAAAACAAGGACAATAAACTCCCAATTCACAGGTGGTGGGAGGCTTCTCTCTGGAGCTCTCAAACTTTTTCACAGCATGGACATCACACAGAGTTCATCTCGTGGGCACCTATTGGCGCATCTGCAATCATATTACGTGTTTGTGGCAGCTACAGCAACTGCTTACATGGAAAATTAGCATTAAGAACATATTTAATGTATTATTTCTTACTGTTTAATGGCATTAAAAGCAAATGAGCCACAGGTATTGACATGGCCACCCAGCTCTCCACTGCCTGACAGAAGTGCTGTGTGGACCTCTCTTTGGGAACCTCTAGTTTACCTCATTAAAGTAGGCAAAGGACTGTGACAGATTAAATTTTTATTGGGGGGGAGGGGGAAGACACCTAAACTCTAAGAAGCAGGACTTATTCTCCTCCAATATAGTTAAGGTTAGAGCTCCAGGAAGAAAGGACTGGGGGAGCAGAAAGAAAGAAGACATCTGCAGACACCTCCCCCCCCACACACAAACACACCCTCAACATTACCTGACTTTTCTGTCAGGAAAAGGGTGACCAGATGTCCCGATTTTATAGGGACAGTCCCGATTTTTGGGTCTTTTTCTTATATAGGCTCCTATTACCCCCCACCCCATCCCGATTTTTCACATTTGCTGTCTGGTCACCCTACTCAGGAAAAACACGGACATAGGCCTCTCTCCCTCAGAGATAGCTTCAGGCAATGGAAGGAACAGCCCTGTCTCACAGGAAGAGTTGGGGAAGGGTTCGGAGGGTCATCTCTTAATTTCCTTTTAGGAGGGCATATTGGGAAAGGGTAGAACCTGGAGATCATCTCTCTCTCAGTACTGAAGAATGACTGCAGGAAAAGAGGAACTGAGATGGTACCCGATTGTCTGTGACAGACAGAGAGGTAGGGGCTTTCCTGTTTGAAAAAGCCTATTCGTTCTTTTAAAGTAAAAAACTTTGATCATTAAGTACTGGTGGCAGACTGGCTTCTTGAGACTACTTGTGTGTAAAGAATGCTTCTGTGGCTTCTTGCATTCAGTTGCACCACAAGACAGATGGTTGCAGCATCGCAGTCATCCACTTGCAATGGAACTCTGAGCTATACCTTCCAACAAGCAGTTCCCACACCATTATTACCTATTCAGCAAATCCTGGGAGGCGGACACTCTTCAGCTGTCCCAGTAGCAAGCTATTACCAGGAGCCTATTGAGTATGACCCCTTTTTTAACTGCCTTTCCTAACTAAAAAAAAGAACAGGAGTACTTGTGGTACTCTAGTACTCCTGTTCTTTTTGCGGCTACAGACTAACACAGCTGCTACTCTGAAACCTTTCCTAACTAAGAAGCAGGTAATTAAATAGCCACTTGACTTCTCTCTGTATATGCCAGTTCCTTTTATTAAGGTTGGTGGTGTGCAAATTATTCTAAAAGTGTATAAAAATACTCCTTTTGCCCTAAAAGGATGTGCCAAATCATATGTGGCTCAGTTACTTTATAAATACAAGCTTTTATAAACATTTAAAGATCAATAGCCACGTTTCCACACACTTATTTTTAATTTAAAAGATTGTTTTTTTTTAAATAAAACATTGCCTAGCAGTGTTTGAAACCCAAACATTGTATCGCTGCCAAAAAAAAATCACAAAATCAAAGGGAAACACCTTGCGCTGCATTGTTTGAGCCGAGAAATGTAAAAAGTCAGCAGTGTGTAAATAGCTGCAAGTAAATTGGTTTTTTAAAACTCTTATAATTGAAGGAGTTAACAGCAGGATAGATTAATTTGTTTACAAAAGACTAAAAGGAAACTTTCAACTTCTAAAAGTGGTCTCTTGCCAGGGATCAAACTGGGTTCTATCCAGCAAATCCTTGTTGTCATCAAACCATCTGAGATTTTAATATAGGGAATACAAAAATAAAAAAGTAAAATCTATATTTAAATTTTTCTTCTATAGCTATCAAATCAGGATATCCTACTAATAGCACAGTTGTCATCTAAGCTGGCTGCTATTCTAGGTTCAACTAAAATCTCTTTTTAAGCTATGGTTGAAATTCTACCACTTGAGATGTGGTTTTCAAACTGGGGCCTGTGGACCACTTCCAGGTGGTGAATAGAGCTGCTTCTAATCACAATAACGAAGTCTGTCTTAAATCAGTGGTGTTTCTTGCAAGTTGTAACCTAAGTCAAGACTCTTAGGGGCTTGTGCATGGGGTTTTGACTAGCTAATCTCAAATTTAACTTCTCTGAAGCCTATGTGGCTGATAAACATAAAGAAATTAATCTGCCATCTAGATGCAGACCCCTTGGCACTGACAAATGTTGGCGTCCATGGGAATGCCTTTTTATATTTTATATTATTTCATCCTCTTGTGA
Organism: Malaclemys terrapin pileata; assembly: GCF_027887155.1. Lineage (NCBI taxonomy): Eukaryota > Metazoa > Chordata > Testudines > Emydidae > Malaclemys > Malaclemys terrapin. The sequence goes on along the minus strand of NC_071522.1, from coordinate 17,800,893 downwards.
TCAAGATGTTTGTAATTTTTTTTATTTAGTTGGGGATTGGTCCTGCTTTGAGCAGGGAGTTGGACTAGATGACCTCTTGAGGTCCCTTCCAACCCTGATATTCTATGAAAGTATAAACATATTGGGCCAGATCCCCAGCTGGTGTAAATTGGCATAGCTATAACATTCTATTGTTAGAGCTCTACTGGACAAGAACCTAACAGCTTATACAAATTGACCCCAATATGTTTCTGCCTTAAGAGAACAACTGTATTGGTCACAGGTCACCAAAAAGGTTGAAAAAGCTTTACAGGAAAAAACAAAAACAAAAAAAAGCACACATTTACATGGATTCCAAAACTTGCTTACTCCAATCTTTAGACAGAGTTAGAAATATTTGAAATGACGTTTGCGTGCATCTTACAAGTAAAAGGCAGAGCAGTGCTCCTCTGGAAAGAAGTCATCTCTCACTTGCCTAGTTGTGGAAAGAATCCCACTGGGAAAAGCTTGTTATGACAACTAGAGAATATTAAGACTGATTTACTTTGATACCTGTTCTTGAATTATTGAACCCACCCATAAGAACCCATTCTGTGCTATCTAGATTAGGTCTGGTATATTATATTCAGCACATAGACTTCTAAAATGTAATTCATTCTCAAGGTTCTGAGAACATATAACCACTCCACTGAAGCTTTGCAGTAATGTATAATTACATTATCAGAACCCCTCAGCTGAATTACAGTTTTGCAACTGTGACCTGGCCAAAAGACACTCTGTATTAAACACATCGTTACAAATGCAATTTACACGGCTCTTCCAGGTCTGTACGAGGTCTGTTAAATGCTGTGACCTATTCACTGAAAAAATGAGACCAGAAGAAGGGGATTTTTCCCAATTTATCTGCACCTTAACTGGAATGTATGAGAGTGCTTTGTGCCACTGCCCCAAAGTCTACTGCAGAAATAGAATCTTTCCCTCTTTAAAAGGCCAAACTCTATATAATTAAACAGCTGTTCCTTAAGAACTATGCCAGAAAGTTTCTTCCATATGAAAGCTTTCCTTTCTGCAAATGTACATCCATATCTCAAATGGTACAATCCAATTAATTGTCTTTGACTACTCCAGAACAAAATATTAAACAGTCTTTACTGGGCACCTGTATAAAGAAGGTTTAGCAAACTATAGTAAACGCCAGAGATGCAGTCAACCATCAGCTAACTTGTCCCATGTTAGCTTTCCTATCACAAAATCAGAAGTAGTGGAGCAATATATATAAAGCTCAGCCCCTTTCCCAAAGTCGGTAATACTGAAATTATACTAACTAAGGTTTCCAGCTAACACCAAGACATGTGTGTCCAGTTTGTCTCTTTTAGCAACAAAACCTGTAAGTATAACTAACTAGTTTGCAGGAATGCTATGGTTGTGTGCCAGGTCAAAACTAAAAGAAAAAGAAAATAGACGTGTAAAGCAATAGAGCTGAATATTTGCATTCCTTTAAATGTCTTGCTCATTGCATCTTTTTGTACTCGTGAAAAAAGACAGAATAAACTTCCACCTCCAATACTGAAATTAAGCAGCCTGTCCTGTGCTCCTGTGCTATACAAAGTGCAACACATTCCTGAATCAGCATTGCAAGTGTTCCTCTACCAGCCAAATACAATGAAGAAAAATCCTCAGGTTAGCTTTAAGCTTGTTTTTATTGCCATCCTAGTTACTTCCTCCCACCAAACGGTGTTTTCTCATCTCTTGCTCTGTGATAATTCAGACTCCACGATTGTTGGGGGCAGAGACCTTGTTGCCTTATTTGCATGCAAAAGCATCATGCATGTCTATGGTATTTGTATAAATAATAGTAAAGGGTTTGAACAAATGTAGTTCTTAATGCAACGCATTCCGAAGTGTGAGGCCCCATTCTGGCTTCCAGTGAATGAATGGTAGTTCAGATTTCAATGGGAGCAGGATTGGACCCCACTTTTGTATTGTATATGGCTTTAAAGGAATGGAAGGGAGAAGCCATCAGTGAGCTAACCTTCATTTTAAAAGCTTAGCTCCTCAAAGTGATCATGTAGGAGCTGGGATGCAAGTTAAAAAAGCAAAAGGCTGAGACCAGGAGGTTAAGATTCAAATTAAAGTCTAACCAATGGCAGCAAAACAATTCAAAGAAGATTTGCAGAAAGAATATTGCTCTGGTGTATTTTGTCAACTAATGCAGGTATGTCAGCACCAAAGTGAACATCTGTGGATTATCTGAATCCCCCTTTATTAGTTTCACAGACTGAGGCAATAAATGTTCAAGGAACATCACTAATTTGTACGATCTATTCTAGGATTCACCAGGAGCAGCTTCCACAACCTCCAGTTACAATATCTGTTGTCTTTTAGGAGAGATTGACCTCTGACCCCTCCCTATCTGGAACATCAGTGATGGACAGAAGACCAACTCAAAAAGTATATCATATTTGATCTGCATACAGGGCCGGCTTTAGGCCAATTCCACCAATTCCCCCGAATCGGGCCCCGCGCTTAAGAGGGCCCCGTGCCAGAGGCAGGGCTGCCCAGAGTGGGGGGCAAGTGGCAGAGAATCCCTTCCCTGGCTAGAGGCACCTTTTTAATTTTTACTCACCTGGCGGCGCTCCAGGTCTTTGGCAGCGGGTCCTTCACTCACTCCGGGTCTTTGGCGGCACTTTGGCGGCGGGTCCTTCAGTGCCGCCAAAGACCCGGAGCGAGTGAAGGACCCGCCGCCAAAGACTAGGAGCGCAGCCCAGTGAGTACAAGCCCCACGTGTTTTTTTTTTTTAACGTGTTTTTTTTTTTTTTTTTTAGTCGTCCCTGTCGGGGCCCCGTCGAAACTGTTCGAATCGGGCCCCGCACTTCCTAAAGCCGGCCCTGTCTGCATAGTACAGTTAGTAACTGTGGTTCCAATAACACTGCAGAGCAGTATCTTTGGTGCAAGTTTCTGATGGCTTGTCTTGAAGAAAATGGGGTTCAGTGTGGAGTAGGAGGGAAAGGGTGTTTGCTAGAGGATGCTCTCTCAAGGCCTAAATACACTTTTTTTTTTTAAGTATCTTTATTTAGGATTGCTCTGTCAGCTCAGCTATAAGAAACCAAATCGTAGATCACAAATTCTTGTGTCCTAGAGGTTAGTGGTGATCATGGGAAGTTTCTTTTCCATCCAGATTACATGACCCGGTTATCACAATAACAGTGAATCAAGAAAAGAGACACAGTCTCTATCAATGACACAATTAAGTCACTGTATATTGAGGCAAGCAGCAGGCCAGTAAGTGATTTACAATCCCAAGTTCAATTCAGACCCCCAGCTCCAACTTTTGAGTTGCTGAAGCACTTTGTTGAGACCAATTAAAAAGCAATACCTTGATAAATATGATTGTGTCACCATGCTTCAGCTGATACTAATATATTCAGTCAAATAAGACCTCTGTGTAAATGAGAGTCTTGGGGAAACTGCACTTCTAAACCTCAACAGCTCTTGTTACCATGGTAATTGGTATTCAATACTTGGGCTTTATTAAACAAGGTTAACCCTTTATCTCCTACCCATTTTCGATGGGATCCATTACTAGCTGAGAGCCTACAGCTAGGTGTGTATAAAACAAACATGGGATTATCAGGACAAGAGTTGAACTATATGTGATGGGACCCCTGGGGTGCAGCCTGGGACTGTGGGACTGCTGTGCCCTCTCAACTCTCCAGCTGGGGCTGTCTCTCACAACGCTTTTCTAGTGACAAGCCGCAAGCCCCTCCGGGCACTGTTATCACTCAGCACAACCACATGTGGAGCCCCACACCCAGCTAGATTGCATGAATGCTCCCAGAGCCACTCATGAATCACACAGAGAAATGCCCCAGCCAAATCCCCCCAGCTCCCAGCACTGTACCTCGGGAATATAATGTATTGCACTGGTCAAGATGAGCAATCCAAATGTATTAATTGGTTCCCCACTTCATCAATAGAAAATGGATATACACCAGCCTTTGCAAACCTGAGCAGATTCATCAGACACTTCAGGTAAACTGACTGGTAAAGATACACAGTTAAATAAATGTATTGATTATAAAAGATAGATTTTAAGTGATTATAAATGATAGGCAAAAAGTCAGAGTTAGTTACCAAAATAAAATAAAATATAAGCATGCAGTCTAAACTCTCAACCCTATTAGACTAGGCAACATCTAGATTAAGCAGTTTTTTTCACCCCACTGGCTGGAGCACCCACGGGGAAAAATTGGTGAGTGTTCTGCACCCATCGGCAGCTCCCCGCCCCACCCCAGCTCACCTCTGCCTCCACCTTTTCCCCTGAGTGTGCCGTCGCATCCTGCTTCTCCCCCTTTTGTCCCTTCCTCCCAGCGCTTGCGCCGCAAAACTGTTGTTTCGCGCAGCAAGCGCTGGGAGGGAGGGGGGAGGAGGAGGAACACGGTGCACCTGGAGAAGAGGCGGGGCCAGAGCAGGGATTTGGGGAGGGGTCCAATGGGGGCGGGGACAGGGGGGTGCGAGCACCCACTGGCGCCAAGGAAAGTTGGCGCCTGTGCCACTGGATATTGCAGTCTTTAATTTACAGGTTTGTTCCTTAAACCTGGGCCAGTCTCCTCTGTTGGAGTCTTCCATCTTCTGAGTGTCTTTGTTGCTTGCAGCATAGGTGGGGGCAGGAGAAAGGCCAACATGGGGCCCCTGTGTTCTGTTTTATACCCTCAGTCCTATGTGCTTGGAAAACACAAGTCCAGGCATGTCTGGTGGGTATTGCTGAGTCCCCAAGCAAGGTTGAGCAGTTCCCCTGGTGTGGCTTTATGCAGGTGAGTCATTGCATTGTAGCTCCCCCTTGCTGGACAATGGCTGTTAATGGTTGTTTAACACCCCCTGGGCATTGGTTTTTTTCCTTGGCATTGTCTCTGGAGAGCTAGTATCTGGGCGCTTCCCAAACCCACAGCATACTTTAGTGACAACCATACAACACAATCCTCATAACGTCATATGCATTAATGATACACATATCTAGATAGAACAGTGACTTTCAGCAGATCATAACCTTTCCAATGATACCTCATACAACCTGCTTCATATGCCATATCACAATTATATATAAATGAAGGATATGGGGGTTACAGGATGTTCCTCCAAGGTACAGAATATCACACTATATACCATATTATAACAGAAGGAAACACTTTCATGGAATCACAGGACTGGAAGAGACCTTGAGAGGTCTTCTAGTCCAGTCCCCTGCACTCAAGGCAGGATTAAGTATTATCTATATCATCCCTTACAGGTGTTTGTCTAACCTGCTCTTAAAAATCCCCAATGATGAATATTCTACAACCTCCCTAGGCAATTTATTCCAGTGCTTAATCACCCTGACAATTAGGACGTTTTTCCCAATGTCCAACCTAAACCGCCCTTCCTGCAGTTTAATCCCATTGCTTCTTGGCCTATCCTCAGAGATTAACAGGAACATTTTTTCTCCCTCCTTCTTGCAGCAACCTTTTATGTACTTATGTTATGTTCCCCCTCAGTCTTCTCTTCTCCAGACTAAACAAACCCAATTTTTTTCAATCTTCCCTCATAGGTCATGTTTTCTAGCCCTTGAATCATTTTTGTTGCTCTTCTCTGGACTTTCTCCAATTTGTCCACATCTTTCCTGAAATGTGGCACCCAGAACAGGACACAATATTCCAGTTGAAGCCTAATCAGCGTGGAATAGAACAAAATAATTACTTCTTGTGTCTTGCTTACAACACTCCTGCTAATATATCCCAGAATGATTTTTTTGTTTGTTTGCGTAACGCTGTTTCACTGTTGCCTCATATTTAGCTTGCGATCCACCATGGCCTCCATATCTTTTTCCGCAGTCCTCCTTCCTAGGCAGTCATTTCCCATTTTGTAGGCATGCAACAGACTGTTCCTTCATAAGTGGAGTACTTTGCATTTGTCCTTCTTGAATTTCATCGTATTTACTTCAGACCATTTCTCCAGTTTGTCCAGATCGTTTTGAATTTTAATCATATCCTCCAAAGCACTTGCAACCCCTCCCAATTTGGTATTGTCCGCAAACTTTATAAGTGTACTTTCTATGCCATTATCCTAAAAACTGATGAAGATATTGAACAGAACCAGACCCAGAAGTGATCCCTCTGGGACCCCACTTGATATGCCCTTCCAACTTGACTGTGAACCTCTGATAACTACTCCCTTGGAATGGTTTTCCAACCATCTTATAGTAGCTCCATCTAGGTTGTATTTCCCTAGTTTGTTTATGAGAAGATCATGCAGGACAGTATCAAAAGCCTCACTAAAGTCAAGATATACACACCTGCCACTTCCCCCCCATCCACAAGGCTTGTTACCCTGTCAAAGAAAGCTATTAGGTTGGTTTGATATGATTTTTTCATGCCAAATCCATGCTGTTACTTATTATCTTCTAGGTGTTTGCAAATTGATTGCTTCATTATTTGGTCCATTATCTTTCCAGGTACTGAAGTTAAGCTGATTGGTCTGTAATTCCCTGGGTTGTCCTTATTCCCCTTTTTATAGATTGGCACTATATTTGCCCTTTTCCAGTCCTCTGGAATCTCTCCCATCTTCCAGGACTTCTCAAAAATAAATCAATAATGGCTCAGGTATCTCCTCAGTCAGCTCCTTGAGTATTATAAGATGTATTTCATCAGCCTTCATGACTTTGAAGACATCTAACGTGTCTAAGTAATTCTTAACTTGTTCTTTCCCAATTTTAGCCTTTGCATGTGTAAAGAAAATACATCAAAACCAGCATATTAGCTAAGAAGAATTACTAGTCCTTATCTAAATGCACTAATGAGAAGTCCAATTACCAGCCCCTAGGGACTTGCAGCCTGATCCAAAGGCTTGTCCAAACCCATGTCAGTAAGAGCATTTGAAGGCTGTTCTAAACATTGCTTTTCATGGCCCCATTACGAGTCCTGGGAAGCAGAGAACAGCTGTTCTGCAGCTCACTCTGCCCCTACGCTGGTACCTGGGAGCAGGGTGGTGTACAGCCCTTACTCCTGCTCTGCGCTGGCTCTCTCTGTCATGTGCTGTTGGCACCTGCCTACATCCATCCGATTTAGTAAAATGAAGAAAACTGCCCACCCTCTCTTTGAATCTATTGACAAAAGAGGGGGAAAAGAATGGAAACAGGGCAGAGGCACACTTCTGGACCTCATACTAGGTCTTGTAAATTCTGGCTGTTGCCCTGGCAAGCTTGGTATCAATGTGTGTTAGACTGAAGGATCCACGAGTCTGCAGACTGCTCTGGTGTAGCATTTGTCACAGTATGACATCTCCACATAACTTTGTGACAATATAACCATCACAGGGCCAATCTAAGCCAATCTGGTCCCCTTTCAAAGATGTTACATTGGAATCTCTTGAGGCAAGAGCCAAAATTTAGCGTGTAACTGTCTCAGGTCCCACTAGCCCCAAGTTCTGAAACCTCCCTCCCTGCCACCCCATTGCCATGGAATAAATCTGTTAAGAGCTGGACCCAGGAAGCCATCTGCCATTCTGGAGGGGTGTGTGGCCTGATGTATCTAGTTCTGGGCAAAAAGCATTCCCATCTCGTTCCAGACCCTGTCTTAGGTCTTCACCTGTGATTGGTAGAAGAGCATCCCCATCTTATACCATGCCCCACCCTAAGCCAGTATCTGTGACTAGAGAGCTTTACCTCAATACAGAAATACAATACTGAATTCAATAACCTTTTGAAATTCAGATCTAGGAAAAGTTCGCCTTTTCACTTGTTTGTCTATGCGTCCTCGCTCCAGAAAGTTGGTAGAGAAAAATTAGTGATTAAAAGAATGACTTTGGAATGTGGCCTCCCTCTCTAGCCATTTCCCCCCCTCTATGTGCAGAGCTGAAATCTGCGGGCTCTGTCACCCTCTGTCACTTTGTTCCCTAGGTTATAATTCTAGGTATTAGAAGAGGTGATTTTATTTTTATCCCACAAATCTCCCCATTTCCCACAAGATCTTCAGGCTCCCTTTGCCTCAGGCTGCAATCAGTAAAATTAAATTTCTGCTTCTACGTTTTTGGTCTTTCTTTTAAACATTAAGGGGGAAAAAGCAACAGTATGTATGTGCTGCTTATATCTTAACACTAACACCATAGAATCATAGACTTTAAGGTCAGAAGGGACCATGATGATCATCTAGTCTGACCTCCTGCACAACGCAGGCCACAGAATCTCACCTACTCACTCCTGTAACAAACCCCTAACCTATGTCTGAGCTATTGAAGTCCTCAAATTGTGGTTTAAAGACTTCAAGGTGCAGAGAATCCTCCAGCAAGTGACCCGTGCCCCACGCTGCAAAGGAAGATATAAAACCTCCAGGGCCTCTGCCAACCTGCCCTGGAGGAAAGAGCTGCAGTCAGGAAGTCATCTGCAGTGTAAGGACGACTTGATTGAACCTACAAACATGAACAATAAAATAAGAATATTTAGTATATGCAAATACTAAAGTAAATTTAGTAAATCAGTGATCCCCAAACTTTTTCAGTTGTGCTCCCCCCGCCCCCATATGCAGTCTGCACCCCCCAGGAGCCTCGGTCAGGAGCCAGGGCTAGAGCATCAGTCAGGAGCTGGGACCAGGTGCAAAGTGGGGACCGGGGCCTGGAGTGGAGCAGGGGACAGAATGGGGCTAGGTGGCGCTCCCTCCCCACCCCTTTTAGGGGCTGGCCTGGGTCCTGCTGTGCCCCCCGCTAATGTTCCTCTGAGCCCCCCTAGGGGGCACACGCCCCACCGTTTTGAGACCACTGCAGTAAATGGTACACTTTCTATATACTGCTACATACAGATACCACTTTTTATACAGAACTCCTGGTAACAATGCTGGGGGTGGGTGGGCAGAAAGTAGTGTGTGTTTGAGATAGTTTGGGAAGAGCAGATGAGACTGTCCTGTTCCAGACAGGAAGACATGAAACTGGTAAGGTAATCGAAGCATGATTAAAAGGGAAGAAATCCTAGTTTGCCAGGTGGGTCACATTACTATCACCACAGAGTTCTCAGTCAGCAGGAAGCAGCTCATCTTCCAGCCACGCAGGAAGGACATGTAACCAACAAACATCACACCTCTCTCTGGGTGGAGTCTGTATGACCTAGGGACCCTTGCAGTTTGCTACGCATCATCTGAAACAACCCTGAATCATTAGAAATTCAATTTGGGCCTCTTTAATTCATCTCTCTACAAATATGTGTCCTTAATCTAATAAGAGGAGGTATTGACCTAAATGCTCCCAAGGTCTTTACAGTGATATTCTCTTTTTATTTTGCATGTGTCTACACTACAGTTAACCTGGGCTTTTACTCAATTTTTTAGCCTTAACGCCCCCTATAGGCCACAGACAAAAACCTCTGACCCAGGTTTGGAGGTGTTTTAAAACCCAGGCTAGCTGATCTGGTGGGGGAGGGGGGGTAATGGATTAGAACCGGAGTTTTGCTTTAACTCTGGGTGGCACCCACCCACTTTACAGCGAGGATCCAGGCTAAAACACTTGAGTGCCGATAGTCCTCTAGTGCTGTTCCCATAATTCTGTCCAAAGGACATAAAAATCCTCCCACCATTGACTTGGAAAGAATTCTAAAGGGCCTCAGCACAAAAAGCTGTGGGCTATGCCCCCAGAGACGCAGGCAATTGCAGAAGCCATGAGGACACAGTAACACTATATGTAAGGTTTTGCAGTGGGGCTGCTCACACCAGGGCTTGGCTAACACAAGTGCCAGTCACCTGAGTTAACTGTGCAGTGTAGACATAGCCTTGTTTTGGTTTTGTTTTATTTTGGCAGAGGGGCGGGGCAGGCCAGGATGGTAAGAATAGCAGCAGGGGGAATCCAGGCAGGGAGACTAAGGTATTTATGGTTAGCTGGCTGGCTATTCATAAGCAGCTAGAGCTGGGCAAGCCTAGTTCAGGTTGTAACTGCAACTATGGGGCACTGTGAGAGGTTTAGCATGCTGGCCAAAGAGAATTAACCCATTTGATAATAAAAAAGGGTGTGGGTGCTGCAACTCTTTGATCTGTTGGTACAGCAGAACTAAAGAGTAAAAAAAATCTAGGTGGGAGAGGGAAGGGGCATGCATAGGACTGTGAGGCAGAGGCTCACTGGGGCAACCTGACCTTGGCACATAGGCTATTTGTAACTCATCCTACACAAGGCAGGCATAGCAGAAGGTGGTGAATAGTCACTGATGAGGAGTGATCAGTTAAGGGTGTAATTGGATTTGAAGTGTAAGTGTTCAGCCCAAATATTTTGGATGTAAGATGTGATGAGGTAAAGTGAATGGAATCAACTAGGAGTCTAAAATAAACTATTGTGGAAAAGAAGCGGGCAAGGGATATGGGAGTTACTGTGAATTTTGTGCAGGAAGACTGTCACTCTTACCGTGTCTCCACATCACTCAGCTGTAAGGTTAGACAGTTGCTGTGAAGCCATTGTATGGCCAGGCAGGATTCTGGCTCTTTGGGATTCATGGAAAATTACTTTGGGACTTTTTGCTTCACCCTGTGCAGTACTATCCCTCTTCCCACCACTATAATAAATTAAACACCAAAAGTGTCCATTCAGATAGCATTAGTGCCAAGACATTAATTTACATGAGCAAAGAAATCCAGTCAGGGCTGCTATCGCCAAGGGCCCTTGGTCACATTTACTGCTCTGCTGCTAGTCATCACTGGAAATTGGCGTTTTAAAAGAAAGTGATAAATGAAATAACTTCACACAGTGCTACTCAAGTAGCATTAAGTACAAGAAACTTAAACACATCATTAGATGTTTACATGTAATATTCAATACATATAAATACAGTGAATCCTGTTTGTTGTGGTCATTCAAGAGATTCGCAAAAGTTGGTTGTCTGACTAATGTGGCAGTTTAATAAAGGTGGGGCAGGTTTGTCCTTGACACATCTGGAGATACTCTGTGGTAGCCTTTTAAAATCGTTTGCCTAATAAGATCTTTTGTACAGTTTTCACCATATAAACAGCCGCAGCTAAATATGTATCATCGCTGAAATCTCTGAAAAGGGTCTAACCAAGCTGAAAATAACAGAGCCATTCATTATGTGAAGGAACACGATGGCAGCTGCCTGATTGAAATAGAAGAGTGCCATGGTAATAAAACCAGCCCAGTAGAAAGCACTAAAAGCTGTTAGTGTTGTCAGCGCTTGCAATATTTAGTGTTTTTTTTAAAAAACAAAGTACTGGAGACACTGTGACTACAACAGAAACTAAGCGGTCATTAAAAATCAATCAATCAATTCTGAGCCCTTATTACGGAGAAAAAGCTTGAAAACATGAACCCTAAAGACTCAAAAGCCAGAGGGCAAATGAAAAGAACTCAAAATATTTTTAAAATCACGTTTTTGTGGTTGTTGCTTTTTTTTTTTTTTTTGTTAGGCCTGACTCATGATTGTTGACTGTTTGGCACTGACAACAGTAATTTAATTAGACTTCAAAAGAGTAGTACTCTTCACTAGTGATCACTTGCGGTAAATAATAATTAAGGCTTGAGAGGCACTGGAGCTTGTATTTAGCTAACCAAGTAACATGTATTGGGATTTAAAGGTTTGCTAGAATTATAATGTCCAATAACTGCCTAGATCAAGCAGCAGAAATATCTGAGACAAGAAATATGGAAGACTGCTTGTATGCATATGTGGTGTATGTAAAGTGTGCAATTCCCTCCCTGCCTTTTGCTGGCTAGTAAGTTTTTACCCCTTTTTTGCTTTGAAGTAGTCTGGGGTGTACATTTAGGAAAAAGCTATTGAAAAGGTCTGCCTTTGAGTATCAGAGGAGTTAAAGAGCTCTCTCTGGGGGAAAATTACTAATTAAGGGGCTACTTTTAAAGCTGTACAGAAAAACCCAAACTGTTGATTATCAAGTCATACCATATTGGGGTGTTTGAAGACACATTGTTTGGGGAGGACCAGTGGAAGCGTAGAACACAGTTGCCAGCTTCAGGTGTCTTCTTTATATTATTTACAACTTATTGTGGAAGTATGCCCTCCTGACTACTTCTTTTATACCTTGCAAGGGATTGTAAACACTGGGCCTAAGCCTGAGGCATTCTGGGAAATGTAGTTTAGGTATCATGACCCATACTGTTCTGGTGTGTCAATTTGGTTAAATTAACAAACATGATTTCAGGAATTATTTTTGTTTATTCAAATGGGTTAATGAATTAAATGGTCAATTTGCATTAAATGTGAGTAAATGATGGCGGGTTTTTTTTGTTTTTTAACAAAGCAGAAGCTTTTAATTCCTTTATGAGAAGGAGTATGAGTAAGCATCTCTTATGAAATGGGCGGTGCTGAACAGTAATAAGTGTAAAATAGGTAGCTCAATAATTAAGTTATTAATCTATTATTTGTATTCTCATTTAACTTGGGGCACAGTTACTGCTGTGAATAGGGGGGAAAACCTTCAAAGCATGGCAGTACAGCATGTGTCACTATTGAGGAATATACAAATAGATAAGAGAAGATATTCTGTTTAATTATTTCAGTAAAGGTGACTGTTTCAGTCCCATTTTGGCAAATCAAGTCTGTGGACACAAAGACTCTTTGCTGCTTTATTTCTGAAGCAAGTAAAACTACTTGGCTTAGACCAGGGCCTCCCTTGAGATCTGTAGCCAGCTGAGACATAAGCATTGAATAAAAGCTTTTAATTATTCATATTCCAGTAGTACCTAGAGATCCTAAGCAGAGTCCTATTATTCCAGGTACTGTACAAATGCCACAGACAGCTCATATTCTAGGATTATGACAAGATGGATAAGAAAGATAAACAGGAGAAGAACAAGATAGTACAAGCTTAATATATTTGCATAAACTAGCAGTCTCAGTGATCATTGTAGTGACAGGTGGCCACCAGCCTAACCAATGCCAGATGGTGGAGGTTTGTAGGCATCTCATCATTTGATGCAGCTGTGATCAACAATGCAGCCATAATATTTAATTTTTTCATCAGACTTCCAAAGCTTGTAGCTGTGTTGAACTTGAATCTCACTTGCACTACTCTGTCTAACCTTTTCTTTGGAGTCCCTACCTCTTTCAACCTGTCACACCCTGATATAGCTTTTTTTTTTTTTTTTTTTTTTTTTATTTTTGCGGGAGAGGAGGAGAGAATGCTTAGCAACAGTCAGGTGATCAGGTCCGCATGCCATGAATAAGAAGTATTTCTGCCTGAACCCCCCACCAAGGATGGCTCTACAGGCCAGTGTGCTGCCATTCCTACCTACCACTTTGAGGACAGGTCTGTTTCTACCAGCTTCTGAAAGTTTGACATAGACAACCAGTTATGATAATCCAAATCAAAGATTGGCCAGAGCTACTCCCCCACTTCACTTAGCACTCTGGTGCTATCCCTTCTCATGGTGGTATTGGGTTCTGGGAGCACCATCGCTCTTTCTGCTAAATCAATTGGGAATGCCTCAGAAATAAGTATAGCTTTAGATTTATTAATGCTTACAATTACTCTTTACAAAATGGATGCGTATAAGGAGTGTGAAAGCAAGAGGCCTCATTCTGCTACAGGCATGGCTGTGTTTACAAATCTCTATTCCATGGTGTATTAATATTGTACCTCAGTATTAGCAGCCTTTCCCACTGAACTTATTCACACCTCACTAGCACTAAGTAGCCTTGGAGGTAAAAGAATTTACTATAGGAAAGAGAACTGTCTAAGATACTTATAAGGCACCTAATGCCTTGTTACTCAAGGCCACACAAAAGCAAGAGTCTAATAACAATGGTCTCTCTCTTTTTCTCTCAGCATGATCAGAACTGAAATGCCTGAGATATTTTGTGTTGTGTTTACTGCCACAATTCCTGGGGGGAAAAGCTTCTTCAGTGAGATGCCTTACATTTGGAGCTAGAGTTTATATTTTCACATTAAAAAATAACTAAGGATTGCCAAGTTTCAGAGTAACAGCCGTGTTAGTCTGTATCCGCAAAAAGAAGAACAGGAGTACTTGTGGCACCTTAGAGACTAACAAATTTATTAGAGCATAAGCTTTCGTGGACTACAGCCCACTTCTTCGGATGCATCCGAAGTGGGCTGAAGTCCACGAAAGCTTATGCTCTAATAAATTTGTTAGTCTCTAAGGTGCCACAAGTACTCCTGTTCTTCTTTTTAAGGATTGCCAGGAAAACAAAACAAAATCCTCTTCAGACACCTTCAGTGCAGTGAAAGACAATATGTGATAGCCAGTTGATGTTGTTCACTCTGATTCCTTCTCAGATATTTTCTCTTATTTTCCTCCTTTTGTCTTTTAGCGTCACACTCATCTCCCTTATAACTGGGTGGGTTAAATATCCAGCTGCATTAGCGAGTCAGAAAAACATGGTTAATATTTTCCAGAAGGCTCAAACTTTATAAACAGGATGAGGTGCTCAGGCAGACACTGCCATCTATCTTTAATCTTTGGGTGGAACAAACATGAGTCTCAACTGGCTTGTGCCTAACTGCAGTTCTCAGCTGGGAGTCCACGGCCCCTCAGCAGGCTTCAGGGGATCCGCCAAAATACAGCAAACAGCATACAAAAAGTCAAAGCCATTTCACCTCACACATTGATTTTTTTATTGATTTTTTTACCACCGTGTGTGTTAATTTTCCTGCATTATATGCTGAAGCCTGTTGGCTTCATTAGGGCTGGTGTTAGGGGGTAGCAAGCAGGTCATTTGCCTGCCCCACACCACAGGGTGCCCTGCGCAGCAGCCAGCCAGGTTTCGGCTTCAGCCCCACATGGCAGAGCTGAGGATTTGGCTTCAGCCCCGGGCGGCGGGGGTTGTGTTTCAGCTTCAGCCCCACTTGGTGGGGCTCGAGCATATTAATACTTGAAGATAATATTCAGGTTTTTTATTTTTGTACCTATAATCTTTTTCTTTTTTATATTATATATGTGTGTGTGTGTGTGTGTGTGTGTGTATTTAACTGTAAAACCATCAGTTTAATACAGCTTTTAATCTATTGCAGAAAAACAGCTGTTGTGGCACAGGTGGGACATGGAGTTTTTATAGCATGTTGTGGGAGGCGGGGCCCAGAGAGAAAGAGATTGAGAACCCCTGGCCTAACTGATCATGTTCCCTGTCTCCAAATAGGAAATGAGAGCTTCAGTGTTTTAATTTAAAAATATTATTTTTCTTTCTGTCTTGTTATTGCAGGATCATCATCATCATCTGACATCTAGACCGTTCTCAGCGGTACCAGATGACAGAACAAGGAGTAATGATCTCAAGTTGCAGTAGGGGGAGGTTTAGGTTGGCTATTAGGAAAAACTTTTTCACTAGGAGCACTGGAATGGGTTACCTAGAAAGTGGTGGAATCTTCTTCCTTAGAGGTTTTTAAGGTCAGGCTTGACAAAGCCCTGGCTGGGATGATTTAGTTGGGGATTGGTGCTGCTTTGAGCAGGGGGTTGGACTAGATGACCTCCTGAGGTTCCTTCCAACCCTGATAGTCTATGATTCTATGAGAACAGGGCAGGTTTTTCAGGCAAGCACTGTCATCCAAAAACTTCTGTGGCTGAGGGTGGTGGGGCACGAATAAGAAGGAATATGATTGAGACACATACAAAATAATGACTAGTGAAGGTAAATCACATGCTCCTATTTACCTTCTCCACATAATACAAGAATAAGGGGACACAATTAAATTGAAAGTTAGCACATTTAAAACTGAAAAAGGAAAATACTACTGTATTTTACACAATGCATAACTGGCACCCATCCTGCTATCATTGAGGCCAAGAGCATAATACAAATCAGAAAAGGATTAGATATTTGTTTTTCTAAAATTTCTGAAATACAACTTTTGACACTGTGTCTTAGTGCAGATTACCATACAGCTCTAGCCATGACTGCATTACAGGTAATGCTGACACCTTTACATCTTGCTATCAGAATAAGCTTTCCTTAGATAGAAAGGAACTCCTAAAGGAAACTTCCCAGCATGGCTCACAATTTAGCTGTCTTGTAATAAAGCCCTCATTCTCCATCCCCAGCCGGGTTAGTTGTACAGTGCATAGATTGGAAACCCTCCTGTGAAATTGCTGGTTCTATTATGTGTCTGGCTTCTCCAGTTTTACACACAAGAACTCCAGAGACATTTTTCAGCTCCTCGTGGGGTTAACATTGGAGCTACAGAACTTTAATAGCAAAGTGCAGAGGTCCAGAGGAAAGGGCTGATGAAATTACCTTCTTCTTCACTTGGCTGCTACATTAGTGGAACCCAGCAGGTTCTTTCTCAGCATATCTCAGCTTGAAGCCATCAAAGAGTGGTTGCTTGCCATTCCTCAGGCTGAAGCTATGGATTTCCTTTAGAGCAAGGTGTGCTCTATCTTCCTAGTTAGTGTAACATTACATTTATTTGAAGTTCAGCACTGTATTTAGAGCTAGCAATGGATGAGCTGGATTCAGTCTTCTGTTTGGGATATATAAGTACAACCCTCAACACTCCATTGTCCTTCCCCCACATTTTTATAGACATTTTATTAGTACTAGTATTGCACCCTGAGCTCATTTGTCCTTCTCCATAACCAATCATTGTCCGAAAGCTGAAGAGTTCTATTAGTTACACACAGAGCTTGCATTGCATTAAAGAAGATTTTCACTTAGAGGTCAGAATATGGTTGGCTCTCAGGTATACAAATTTAAAAATTAGAGAAAAATAAAGATTTTCAGTGGGAACTGGGGGTGCTCAGCACGTCAGAAAGTCAGGCCACTTGTTTGCAGCTGCTTGATGTTCAGCATCCACGTTTGAAAATTTTGGACATTGTATTTAACATTAAAACAAATTAAGGTCAGGAGCCACCCTTCATGCCGCCCTCAGTTCAGAGAGAATTAACACGCACATGCACTTCAGGTGGATTTTAGTCTATTTCTCTTTCTTTGCTACTTCCATTGCTCTCACTGTCTTCCTGATCTTTCACTCTGCTTGGACAATACCAATTTGTAGTTAATATTACCTGAGTATTGTTTTTGCCCACTAAAATATTTATTTTAATATTACTAAGGCCAAAATCCAGAGCCCAGCAACCAGCCCAATGGCTGAAATTGCATTCACACTTCCTTATGCTGCACCCTGCAGGAACGGAGAACAGGGGACTCTATATGGAGGCACTGCCTTGTCCTGTATCCTCCAATCAAACTACCCCTCCAATCGCCCACTGAGGGGCCCTCCACAGCCACAGAGAAGGAGCTTGGAACTGGCCCTTAATGAAGGCTGTCTGGAGTATAATTGATTAAGTAGTGGTGTTACTGGGCAATTTTTATAGTAAGTAAATTATTTATTGAGGGCCAAATAATACCATGCCTTCCTTGAGTATGGGTATCCCTAAACAGAGCAGAACAGTGAACGATTACTGTAATAGTTGTCTTTTTGCATACATTTCTCTCCTGCCCAATTCTGCGTGTGAGCATTGAAAGAACACAGTAGCCTCATCAATGAATCAGACACGGCAAATGAAAGAACCTTAGAAATGCAGAAGTGGAAGTCATTGAATCCCACCTGTTACCAGGGTAGGATTTTGTTCCCAGCAGTACGTTTTCTAGTGTTTTGTCCAGTCTTGTTTCAAATGTGCTCAATAATGAGGCTTTCACCACTTTTCTTGGGAGACTGCTCCAAAGCTTAATACACTTCATTGGCAGGAAACCTTTCTGCTATTCTGCCTAAATTGTCCCTTTCTTACACTAGTAAGAGTATTAGTATCACTACTGATCATATACCCTTGAATCACCCTAAATAATTCCAATAATTAGTGTTATGGAATAGTGTTAGGAAAGAAGCAGGCAGACTCATGGTAGATAATGGATATTAGCATATACACTACATTATAATTAGGTTTGGAAGGATTAGATTTTTATTGGGAAACGTCAGTAAGCATCAATTTTACCACACGCATAAACCATCAAAAATATTTTCATTAATAATAATAAACATTTATACCTGGGCAAAGAAAGAAAAATTCTGCTTGAGAATAAAATCAAAATCCAGTGATTTAGATTTTTGAGTTAGGATTGTTACAAATGGATTAGTGAATAGTAAAAACAAGTATGATTTATTGCTGTAAGGATGTTTACTTAGTATCTTTCAAAATGCGATGTGGACAATGTGTTTTAATGGTTTATAAAATTTTAACTTTTTGAAAATTGCAGCATCTACCGTCATTAAATAATTGTCTGACCAACCTCCCATAATTTCCCACAACTGTGAAAATTTAAATTGATAAATATCTAAAAAATGCTTAGAAATAAACATCAACATTAGCTGATGAAATTATTTAAAAAAAATCAAATTCTGCCAACCCTAAGTACAATTTATTATTCAAGAAACTCATCTTAAAACCTGGTCCCATCTTAAAAAAATTACCATAAGACCAGGGCTTTCAGGCTGGGACAGTTTGTATGAGGGTGATTTAAAAAAATCAAATCCTGAGAGAAATTGTGAAACTCATTGAAACACACTCAGGGAAACCCTTTTAACTTGAGTGAGGGAGACGTAAAATAAATGCCCAATGAGGGATCTCCAGTGTGGTGAAACTTAGCTGGTCCTTACGGAACTCATACAAGTGACCTCTATGATCAAACTGCTTGTCTTTGGTTTTAAAACCATCATCATAATTAATGTGGGCCCAGATTCTACTGCTAATAGGATTTGTGCTTGATGAGGACTGCAGAATAGGGCCCAATATGAATTACATTTATGTAGGGAGAAGGAATTTAAATGTGTGAAAGGCATCTTGATATAGGCCAAATTCTGCTTGTGGCTACACGATGGGGGATCCACTATGTGGACAATTTACTTGAGCTTCATGCTCACAGCTAAAAGAATGATCGCAGCTTCCACAGAAGTCAGTGGGAATTATGGGCACTCAGCACCTCACAGGATCAGGCGCTTTGTTGCCATTGCCACAGGTACCTACTGAGGTCAGGCCTAGCACTGACAGCAAAGGTGGGCGGGCTGACCCATCTGCTTCCAGCCCTCAGATTGGAAAGTTCTCCTCAGGATTTTACCTCACGTTTTCTCATTTTAATGTACAGATCTCATGCTTGTGAATTGTTACAGTGATTGTAGTAGGATTTGAGCTTTGTTTGCAAATGTTTTGTTAATTAAATGATCTTTATTGAAAATTCTCCCCCTCTCTTTATGTGTAATGGAATATTCCAAGAAATTCTCCTCGGATGCAGCTCTCAGCATAACCCCTTTTTCTGTCTTATAAGGACAGACTGGGAGCAAAATGCTTTGGGTCACATTGGCCCAGAGTATCCAAGAGCCTAAATATCTTTGAGGATTGGGCCTAGCAATCCCTATACTTGCGGAAGTACAGGAACTAAATGCAAAACTCATTTCTTTGGCTTGGCTACCCTACGCTATTTTGCAGTGTTGCCAACCCCAAACATCCAAAAATCGTGAGTCAGGTCTCTCCAAAATCACTGAGGCTTGGTCTACACTACCCCCCTAATTCGAACTAAGGTACGCAACTTCAGCTACGTGAATAACGTAGCTGAAGTCGAAGTACCTTAGTTCGAACTTACCTTGGTCCACACGCGGCAGGCAGGCTCCCCCGTCGACTCCGCGGTACTCCTCTCGCCGAGCTGGAGTACCGCAGTCGACGGCAAGCACTTCCGGGTTCGACTTATCGCGTCCAGACTAGACGCGATAAGTCGAACCCAGAACTTCGATTTCCAGCCGTCGAACTAGCTGGTAAGTGTAGCCAAGGCCTAAGAGTGGCTTAAAAATAATGAGATTTAAAATGTTGAGCCCTTTTTGCTTTCTGAGTTTTGAACCATTAGGATGCACTTGGGTCACATTTGTAAGCTTTTCTCAGCAGCCATGAGGGCTAGACTTCTTTTTTTTTTTTTTGGAAGAAAACTGTGATTTTCATGACATCCCAGAACTCCAGGTGCTGAGACATAAAGGAAAACACCAAATAGTGTGAGGCTTGCAATAAAATCATGAGAATTGGTAACACTGCTATAGGCAAAGTAAGGGATTAGCTCCCATCCTGGGGGGAAGTAAGAGCGACTGCTATTTTGATACTTAACATCTTCTGAAGCATTCAGATACTATAGAGAAGAGTGTTAAAATCCTAGATAAATAGACAGGCCTGTTCCTAATAACAAATAGTGAAGGGTGTTTTGTTTGTTTAAGAGTTCTTTTGTTGACCACAGCTTCTGAAGCCTTAATGTCTTTAGGAAACTGGGTTTTGCATGAGGGATAACATCCTTAATACACTAAATATAACCTTGTATGCTAAGCCTGTGGGTTAAGATGTTGTATTTTCAAATACAGGATTTCATATAGTGACATGAAATGTATTCTTGCCAGCAAGTTAAAGTAGTATGGATTGGATGAATGGACTATAAGGTGGATAGAAAGCTGGCCAGATCATCGGGCTCAATGGGTAGTGATCAACGGCTCGATGTCTAATTGGCAGCCGGTATCAAGCAGAGTGCCCCAGAGGTCGGTCCTGGGGCCAATTTTGTTCATCTTCATTAATGATCTGGATCATGGGATGGATTTCAGCCTCTGCAAGTTCGCAGATGACACTAAGCTGGGGGGAGAGGTAGATATGCTGAAGGGTGACCTAAACAAATTGGAGGATTGGGACAAAAGAAATCTGATGAGTTCAACAGGGACAAGTGTAGATGGAAGAATCCTATGCAACGCTACAGGCTGGGGACCAATTGGCTAAGCAGCAATTCTGCAGAAAAGGACCTGGGGATTACAGTGGACAAGATGCTGCATATGAGTCAACAGTGTGCCCTTGTTGCCAAGAAGGCTAATGGCATATTGGGCTGCATTGGTAGGAGCATTGCCAGCAGATAGAGGGAAGTGATTATTCCCCTTTATTCGGCACTGGTGAGGCCACATCTGGAGTATTGAGTCCAGTTTTGGGCCCCCCTCTACAGAAAGGATGTGGACAAATTGGAGAGAGTCCAGTGAAGGGCAACGAAAATGATTTGGGGGTTGGGGCACAGGACTTACGAGGAGAGGCTGAGGGAACTGGGCTTATTTAGTCACAGAACAGAAGAGTGAGGGGGGATTTGATAGCAGCAGTCAACTACCTGAAGGGGGGTTCCAAAGAGGATGGATCTAGACTGTTCTCAGTGGTGGCAGATGACAGAACAAGGTGTAATGGTCTCAAGTTGCAGTGCGGGAGGTCTAGGTTGGATATTAGGTAAAACTATTTCACTAGGAGGGTGGTGAAGCACTGGAATGGGTTACCTAGGGAAGTGGTGGAATCTCCATCCTTAGAAGTTTTTAAGGCCCAGCTTGACAAAGCCCTGGCTAGGATGATTTATTTGGGGTTGGTCCTGCTTTGAGCAGAGGGTTGGACTAGATGACCTCCTGAGGTCTCTTCCAACCCTAATTTTCTATGACTCTACGATTTAGGAGACAGTCAGGACGATCTACCACCATCCCTTCTGAAACCTAAATATTCAGTAAGCTCCTAGCAATGAGTGAATTTTGTAGGTCTCTGGAACACTCTGAATCATATAAGAAAAATGTCAAATACATTGAAATCAATCAGTCTACCGTATGGACAGAAACTACCTCTTTGGCTTCCATCTCAATGAATGTGTTTAATTTAAAATGCCTGTTTTCACTGCACAACATTTCTAACTGAAAGGGAACCCTGTCAAAACCAATTGATTAATTTTAAAATAATGCATATTTAGAAATAGCAGGTCCTGATACTTTGCACACAGACTAGTTTTACAGCAGTGTAATACTATTAATTTCATTGGAGTTACTCCTTAGTTACATTGGTGTAAATGAAGTGGGCCTTGTGCCTCAAGCCATTTTTCTAGCTCAATATTTTATTTCATGCTTGGAAATATATGGGGCTTTTTTTGGCATATTATCACTGATTGGAGTATGCAGCTTCATTAATCCAACTAAACTGGCTATTTATTATTTGTGTTGTTGATTTCATTTTTTAATAATTCCATCCTGCTTTCCCCTCTATCTTGGTAGCCTATTCCCACTTTGTACCCATTACTTCCCCTCTCAGCACATTGTTTGCAGTGAGTTCAACACTGTTGCTATGGCACTGAAGAATATCTAGGGCATGTTTTTTCCCTGATCTTATCATATAAATCACTTGTCTGATAATACAAAGGAGTACAGTAGATTTGTTAAGTATGAAGGTTTGACCTCTGATGACAAAATCTGATAGCAGGAGTCTTTGATTGCCTTGCTGGAAAGCTAATTATGGTTCTTGAAGTCCACTCAAATGGGAATTTAAGCTTTTCAGCTACTAACTTTTTATGGGTTGGTGCATCAGCAATGAGATTGAAAATAATTTGAAATATCAGATACAAAAATCTAAAATGACATTCAGTGTCTGAGTTTAAAAACTGGAAAATTCCTCCTTTGCCTTATTGTGCCACATTATTATAGGACATTCAAGATTCAGCATTCCCTGTTTGAGACTGCCACAATCCCAGACCCAGCTGAATGAATTATAGGTTAATGGAATATTCTTTTTCTTTTCAAATCTGAGATCCCATGCCTTTAACACACTATTGCCATCATCCCTAATTATTGTGGAAATCAGAGCAACAGCAACACAGGAGAGTGATACCTTCTTGCCTCTGGGGACAACAAGCAAACATTTAACAGTCTAAGGTCTTTGTCTGGTCTCTTCAAACATAACCATTCCAACAAAAAATAAATGCATAAAGAATATCAGCCCCCATGCTTCAGTACAATTGTCAATGACTAACTACATGCTATTAGGAAGAAACTTCCCCCAGACACGCTAATACATACTTTTCTACTGTGAGGGTTTTACACCTTCTTCAAACAAAACCATCGGGTACAGGATAATTTCAGGGACAAAATACTAGATTAGACAGATCATTGGTCAGACCTAGTTTGACAGTCCTGTATTTCTTCCTGACTATGGCTCTCTAGTCTGAGCAGCTGCCCTGCTAGGATTTCCCAAACTTCTGCTGCAACTTTAGCATTTTAAAGTGAATATTTGAAGGCTGTATTTAAAATGGACATTGGCTGTCACAGAGTTTGCTGCAGAAGACTTTTTTCAGAAGTAAAGATGAATGCAAATCCAAACCATAAATCCAAACATTCTTGTACTTTAGGGTGTTGAAAATCTGTACCTGAAGTTTGAGCTGCAAGACCATTCAGACTGTGTCCAGGAATGAATTTCTCACAGAATAGCCATTGGTAGATGGGACAGAGTGGGATGCCTGTATCAAATTATTAACTCTATGGCATTCTGGAGTACAACCCAAACCAGTGAGGGGCTGTGTCACCCCTGCCCTGCAACCTTGGGTGCCTCACAATGTTTTGCTATTGCAGCTTCCAACTTGGGTCACTCACAATCAGCAGGTCACACCCCGAGAGTTTGTGTACAGCCACACCCTGATCCAGCAACCTGTTACCAACCACACTCTGGTTTACTTGCAGGGTGACCCCAACACACGCTTAGTCCTGGATTTTCCCCACAAAATGTGTGTTCTGCATTGTCCAGCCCCCACCCCATTGTGTGTTGAACACGTCAAAACTTGCCCAAGGGAAGCTCATTGCATCCCAGACAATGCCCTGTCCAAGAAAAATAATTGACAAGTCCTTCAAGGACTATCACCAGCCCCATCAAGACTGCAATCTGGGGCTACTGACTGCGAAAGATGCTCGGCTACTGGGCCATACCCAGGGAACAATGACTTTTCTACACAGGGCCCTGCATGTGGAGTAAGCATGACAAAGGGGGAGAGAATTGGGGCACAAGGCCAAGAGCCAGAGATGTTACTTAAGAGTGGGATGCTGCTCTGATTGGGAGTTGACCATCACCACACATCAGGAGACAAATGGCAGGATGACAAACCCCAGACTCACAGAGGGGGTGAACTCAGACTAGGGGAGAGTACATCTCGGGACTTTTGTTGTTTTCAAAGAGCTGTAACTCAAGTGCTCCTCAGAGTAAAGTGTCTGTGTTTAAGAAATGCCGTTGTTAAGTCTGTGTTTGTTGCTTTCCTGTCACATTGTCCCCAAAGGGGCTAAAGGAGAAGCCCAGAAGGCCCACAGCTTAGGCAAAGCTCTGCAGGAGTGTGTGTGAATGATGGTGGGCTCAGAAGGTCTCAGGCACTGATTTCAGTGTCTAGGGCAGCTGGGTGGCAGCACCCCATATCCCAAGGAAGGACATCAAATAAAAGGTCTGAAACTTGGAGTAGCACACAGCCTCTGCAAAGAGATTTCTAAACACCTCCCCTTCCTCCTTCCCCACCTCGTCCTGCCCCCACACTTGGGTCTAATGGAGGAGAAGAGGCATACTGATCTATTGAAAAAACAACAAAATCCTGCACACAAATCCCTGCCTCAGTTTCCTCACCACCCCAAGAACCCCTTTGGGATTGGGTCAGTGCTTTTTCTCAGTCCCAGGTCCCTCCTGCTCAGTGTTGCCTGCTTCTGGTCTCTTCTCTCTCTAAAATGGCCAGTGAGAGAATCCTCCTCCTCCTTTTATAAAGTTGCAATCCCCTTTGTTAGGTGACCCTCCTGGTCAGCCTCTTAAGTCCCTCTCTTCTCAAGATCATCCTGGTCCGTCATCAGGTGATTGTTGCTTGGTTATTATTGTACCTGAAAGGATGGGTTTCTCTGGGTGGTGGCTACCTCATTGTCCAAGGATGCTTGCATTTGAATAGAAGACCCTCCAGGTGATCACTTTGCATTGGCTCCCATTTGTCAACACTGCTTGGAATTTATGACGGAGGAAAAAAGGTAACAGGGAAGGGACAAAAGTCTTATTCCCAAAATGATGCTCTGAAAACAAAATAAAGTTGGTCATGTGATGCAAATACACACACATTTTGAAGAGAGCTGTAAAATTTAAAAAGTTTGTGTCCTCTACTAAGCCTTTGTGATATGTGATATAGCCTCAAAGTGTTGTTTTCTAAAAAGTTTTCTGCTTTAAAAAAAAAATCAGGTCATGATTTAATTACCTTTATTTTGTTGGAGGATTTTGGCAATTTTTGGAGGATGTGGAATGTGACACTGCAAGTGCAGTTTGAGAAATTAAGCCTCGGCAATCCTAATCTAAAACTCAGAATCTCCTTGTCACTCATATAAAGGCTAGGAAAGAAATGAGGTCTAGGATAACTGAGGTGCAGCTTTAGTTATGTTGCAGTGAACATGCCAGTGCAATGCTCAATGCAAACCAGAACACTGGAGTTTAGTTTTATAGTGGTCCAAGGTAAAGCAGGCCGGTTTCAGTTTAACAAACCTTCATTAATTTGTGATGTCTGAAGGTAATTCTGCTGTGAGAGCTAGGGTACTACAAGCTATTTTGAATATGTTCAGGTCACAAAATGGATTTTTTGATTATTTAAGTTATTTCTTAGAATAGGGAAACACCACAGAGGATTGGTGAAACACTCCTGTTCCTTTAACCTTTAAACATCACAAGCTTTGGATCCATGAGTGCTGGAGGGGACTATGAAGCAGTTTATTCCTTTGTTGGTATTTTCTGTGGAAGAGACATTCACGCACTGGAAAGGTTTTGTTCTCTGAATGATGAGCAAATCAGAAGTGAATCAAATCTTAGAAATGGAAAGCATGGTCTCCATTTCACTTAACTGAATTTAATTGGGCAGATTTTATACTGTGAGACTCAAGCAATGCAATATTTCAGGTAATATATGACACAATCTTCTTTCTTGTATGAGGATATGGATTTTGAAAAGACATTTTTCTCCTGGTATGTGGCAACACAATGGCTTGCTCTGATATATACTGAAAGATTGTAAGCATGTTAAGAAAATAAAACCCAAAGCATTCAAATGGCTAGACAAATTCCATCAACACTGGAATATTCTATATGCATCCGAAGAAGTGGGCTGTAGTCCACGAAAGCTTATGCTCTAATAAATTTGTTAGTCTCTAAGGTGCCACAAGTACTCCTGTTCAATTAACTAAAGCATCTTTGCAATCCATGTGTCCTTTCAAAATAATAGCCTGTGGGGTTAGGCTATCTATATAGTAGACCTGACATGGACTATGCTCCAAATGCATTTAGAATCCAGAACAACCTGCACACTGAGACCAGAATTTGGCCCTGTCTTCCTACCTGCCTGAATGATGGACCATAAATGTTCAGAAACCACCGTAGATATGCCATATGTAACGTATACTGATTCAAAAGTTATTTGACATAAAATGAAAAATCCATTACCTTCAGAAGACAGAATCTATTTTACATGCTTTTCCATGTTTACGTCTTCAGGTGTGTTGCTTCCTTAGCTTTAAGGCCACCCAGCATTTGAGAAAGATAAGATTAGGCTAAATAACAAAAATAAATATTTCACACCGTACTTTCTTACCAATGTAATACACCTGTAAACACAGTAGATACCCCTAATTCAGCCTTCCTACAGACCCCTGATCTGAACTTTGTGGTTGCAACATCACAGTTAATCTATTTCTTGCTTTTTTGATAATATTTTATTGAATTTTTGTTTTTAAAATATGAGAGAACAAGACAAAAGAACAAGAAAGTAAAGGAATTGGAAGGACAGGATGGAAGGGGGACAGGGAAGGAAATGGACATTTAAACTAGATGGTATGCTTTCCACCATAGGGCCCTTGACTTTATATCTGTCTGTAATGTATATACCTACACTGATGGTTTTATAGAAATAATTGTTTCTAATACAAATCCTATCAAATGACTTTAAGACTTTTTTGGACCTCACTGTAGCTTTTGGTGTGCCTCATTGAGTTAAATATGTATTATTATTCTGGAAGACATTAATGGCTGCCATCAAGAGGACATTTGATCTATAGATAATCACAGATCTTGTTAAAGCCAATGGGTAGCATCTTTTTTCAGGCTAAATGGAAGGAGCAATTAAATGCCCCTCTATGCAGTGATTTCTGGAAACATTAGGAAGCCACTGCCCAACACAATGGGCCACATAGCAAGGCCCATCAGAAAATAAACTGCAGGAGATGTAACTTCCCAGGAATTGATTGCAAGCACAGGGACTAAGGGACTGGTTGGTTGCAGCTGTGTGTGCATGCATGTGAGAGAGAAAGAGAGAGGGGAGATATCCAACAGCCGGTGAAGCAGAGTTGAACAAAGCCCTAAGAGGAAGCCAGAGACAGAACTTCTTAAGGGCATAGTACTTGCTGGAAAGGCAGACTTGGATTTCTGAGCTAGGAAACTGCCTGCCATTATTTGTTTCTATTGTGTTCAGGAAAACATGACTTTGTGTCTATTCTTTGTAAATAAATAGGATTGGACTGAAGAAATACCTGACTTGTATCAATAATTTATCCTCTTACCAGAAACAACCAGGCAAGACCCCAAATATGGCTAGCGACCCAGGCCAAAAAGGAGCACCATTATTATAGGAAACATGGAATCACATGTATAACTAATTGCTTCACATTTTGCTCCCATCCTCAAATAATTCCACTATCTCTCAGTTCATTACAGCATCCAGTTCAAAATTACCTACCTTCATTTAAAAAGCCTCCATGACCCTGATCCAACCTACACCATGGAACTTGTCTCTCTCCATTTCCCTCCCTCCTGCTTCTGCTAGGACTGACTTACTCTGAGTCATTCTAGTCAGTCGCACCATTCTTTGAGCAAAATTCTTCTTTATGGGTCTGGATTTCTGGAACAGCCTTATTGTCTTGCTATCTCATTTCAACTCTCAGCTGAAGCACACTTTTGTAGTCTAGTTTCAAATGATGTGGTGACCTCCATTTCCTTGGGAAAATCAATGTAGCTACATACATCTATATCAGCTGAGGATCTGACTCTGACTGTTTTGTATGCGTGGGTAGAAAAAGGTAGTGTGGTCAGTTTGTGGACCCCAAACCCCCCTATAATATTGTTCAAAGTTTTGTGCCCAGGTATAGTTGTAAAGTCAGCTTTAAGAAGTGAATAAAGCTATAAGAAGTGAATAAAGTACTTAATCTTAGACCAAAGTATACATGACAAGACAGATGAGATACTAGGACAAGGAGAACACTGGAAGCATCATGCTTTTAAATACCTTCCCACTGCTCTAATCCTTTGCCTGCTAGTTAAAAATCCATGCAGACTGATATTGCTGCTCAAATGTCAAGTTATAATCTGAATTGCCCATCACAGCATTGGTAATACTACACTTCACTAGGAGCCAGCTGCTATTTTTTATGAGCAAACTCGTAGGCAGGGTGATTTTAGGGGTTTGTATTTAAGCAATGATCACAATGGTCAGTGATGTGAATATGACCTGATAGGATTTATCCCAGCACTAAGCACACCTTTTGTCCTACCTAAAATGGGGAAAAAACCAACAATGAAGGATACAAGATAAATATTCATGAAGGGTTGGTAAAGGTGTCTTTAGCATAATTATAATAGTGCAGAGGTGACGGCCACACAAGGGAAGGTGACAGGGGTAGCATGATCTTATGGAGCATGCTGAGAGAGATGGCCTTGTGGCTATCCCTCTGGGCTTACTGCCTCTTGCCCATCCAATGCTCTCCTGAAATACCAGAGCTGAAAATCCTTGGTACAAACTGTTGCAGTTCTCAGTGGCAAGGAAATGACAATTTCCCTGTAACCTCTCCATTATAAACATACTGGCCAATTTTGACTGATACTTGCGTTGTTTCCAGATGTGGAGGGAGATAGGATGAATATGACCTAGTAAAGTATTAAAGAAAATTAGCTCTTGTGTGGTTCTCTTTTAAAAATGGGCTGGAATGCTCAGTACCTTCCATGCTTAAGCCCTAATTGAAAAGTAGGGATTAGTATGAATTCTGTGTGTTGGGGTGAATTTCAGCCTCAATGCTTAAATATGCAAATTTAAAATAATTTGTCCTTCAATCACTACATCAGCACTAGGAGTTTCTATAGACTTTATTGTCATTTTCCTTTCAGTTCCAGAGTATAAAAGCATGCAAAAAATAGCCTCTCTCTTAATAGTACATATTTACACCGTAATGGCCACATGCCATCACAATACAAAGCGCATATACATCATGCTTCAGTTATAGTAGAATACATAGGTTGCTATACCTCACACCAAATAGCGCAACAGATGTGAATACCAACACAGAACAGGCATATAAATCAGGTACAGAGCAGCAAAATTACGGCACACAGTATTAGCATTGTACCCTGAAAATTATAATTTATTTAGCTTTTATCATTCTTTTTGAAAACTGTAGTGTTGGAAACACTTTATGGAGAAGGAATGTTGAACGAAGGCGCATTCCTCAGCTTGAGGAAATGCAAAGCTTAAGTGACTTTGATTCAGTGAATGAAGGTTATTCCTGCATAAAAAGCTAGGGATAAATTGCTACTTCCTCTCTTTCCCCCACGCCAGCACATCCAGAGTTCTGAATGAAGCAGATCTTTTGTGTTTTTGTACAGTGTTCTGGCCCAGGAAAGAGAACGCTTTCACTTTTTGTTCAATTGTGTAAACGTTTTCAGGTGAAAAGGAGAATCTGCGGTAACTCATAATGCTCTATACAAAAATTCACTAGATGCCTCCCAGCCCCAAGAAATGCTGTAAAAATCTGAAATACTGTAAGAGCTGCTAATCTTTTTAATTAAAACACAATAAAAGTGCCCACAAGTTCTAGCAACTCCACTTTCCTAGTTTTCATTTAGATTAGTATTTAGATGCCCTCTATATGGAGAGACTATTCTCTTTTCTTCTGTCTCCTCCTTGTCTCAAATCACAAACATTTTGCATTAGCATCAAGGATCAGGAACTGCTAAGTTACACCTGATCAGCATGCAGCAAGGATCTAGGAGTTTGATCCTACATAGTGTGGAGGACTCTGGCCCAGATCCTGGAAATAACTTAAGCTCATGCTTAACTTTAAGTATGTGAGTAGCTCAACTGATGTCAATATACAGAGTGCTCAGTAGCTTGCAGGATGGAATCTTAGTTGAATTGGAGAAGTAACATTTTTTGCTGTATAAGTCTTGAAAATCTCTTGCTAGCCATGACACTGAAGTTTAATTTGCAATCATGCAACAAATGATCTGTCACATACACAACTTGCTGCTCTACATAGGAGACCTGAGATCTATGTTATACTGAGGAGACTTTTTCCTTTTTGCACATTTTCTATACAGCTCTTTGACTTGCTGATGATGGGGAGAAAGAAGGTGTGTTGGGGTGTGTGTGTAGTTTTTTTGAGGGGGAGCGGGTAATGGTGGCTTTTACTGAGAGATAGGTATGCGTGAACAATGTGAATACAGCTTTGTTTGATCCTCCTGGACTAATCATGAGAAGAAACAACACATATATACCCAGACTTTAAAGGATCTCATGTTGCAATTTATCACAAAACACAAGAAAACAAATTTCAAGTCATACTTTAGATAGTCATTTGGAGCCCCTGTGAGTTTTGCTTTTTTAAGGACTACAGAATGTCTAATCTTAACTGTGAGCTGGCTGGACAAGTAATGAATAGTAAAATCTGTTATGGGGACTTTCTTTCTTTCTTTTAGTTGCACTACAGTTCATTTTGCCTCTAAGAAAGAACTATACCCTGCCCTCTCTCCTCATTTTAAGACTCTTATATGGTGCATCCCCTGATCTATAGATAGTTTGCTTCCCATTTGCTTCCCACCTACAGTACCAATCTGCCTAAGTAAGGAATGCTGTTGTAACAGAATCCTCTTTGTTTTACAGAGATTTCAAGGTGGAGTACACCTTTAAAAAGCATTTGTCAGAAAAATTTCTACTGAATTCCCAATACAATTTAGATTTCATTTTATTTATGCTGTAAGGCTCTAGGACTAAGATTAATACAGGATTATTTATCCTTGCATTGTTAAATTCTTTTCTAGCGCCGGATCCTGCAATGTGCTGAGTTATGTGAACTCCCACTGAAATCAATGGGTGTTGAGGGCACACCATACCTCCCAGGAGATCCATGTGGAACAGAAATATGTCACTTACATCCAAATGATATTAAAACTCATAATAGATCATGTATAGACTCCTTTATAAACTAATATGTAAATTTAAATGGTCTCCTCCATAAATTAGAGTGCACATTCACATATGCATGTAATGCCGATAAAAAAGTGACACACTTCACGTATACAAAAACCACACATTTAGTTTCCACGAGCACTCAGCACCTTACAAGACTGGGCTCACAAAGAGGCCAAGTTATCATCTGAATTTGATTTACTTGTCAAAAGAATTTATTAGCCTAGAATTGGGAGCATGCAGTAAAACTGCATAGTAAGTTAGAAACTCTTCAGTAGAAAGACATCTATGTTGATTTCATGTAACTCTTATATTTTCATTTAAAATAAATTAGTGTCACTTGAACTTACACACAGTAACTCTAGCTGCTATAGCAGTATTACAAAGACCAAAATCTGGGCTTTAAGGGGTACATTCTCTACAGCCCTCATGCTTACTTTGATGAACGTAATCTATTTCACACGACAGCACATCTCTGAACTTAACTTAGCCTCTGTTCAGTTGGTGCAGTTAAAGGCCTAGAAAATCTTACTATAAGGGGATTTCCTCCCCCCCCCCCCAGTTTCTTGAATTTAAACTTGACTCACAGTCCATGCTTTCCTGAAATAAATATTACAATTAAGATTGCAACTGCCCATCAAAGGAGGTAGATTTATTTACAATTTTACTGCTTTGACATCATGATCCATGGAACAGTGAAATTCCTTTAATGAAATCCATTGCAACCAACATGGCACAGGTTTATCATACACAGTAACTAAAGAAAAATCCTCGCATTCTCTCTTTTTCCTTGTTTCTGGAAATGTAAGCAGTTCAAGGGGTCTCCTCTCATGGCTACCATGTTCAATTATGCTGTCTCCAAAGAGAAGTTTACATAAGAGCTTATGCTTTGCTATAAACACCTGCTTGGAAGACCGATATAACAGCTACAACAAACAGAACAAATGAGTTATTTTTAAAGCTTTCTTTTCAAGATTATCAGAGCTACTTGTTAGTCAATTAGGACCCTGATCTCACTCCCACTAAGTCAGTGGCAAAACTTCCATTGTCTTCAATTTGAACAGTATAAGACCTTAATCAGAATGTTTCAAATTGTACCCAATTTGCAAATAAAATGAATCAAGCTAGCATCCCATTTCCTCTTAAAATAACAACAAAAATGACCTCTAAGTTGCCTAACATCTTTGAAACTCAATGACTGCCCTGACATGCAACCCACTGGCAATTTAAAGTAAAGTAAAAAACCAACAGACGAGTGTCTTGTCAGAAGCTACTCAAACAAGATACAAAACTGTTGTCACCAAAGGAGTGAAAGCCAAAGAAAATCTGTGAACATGTTATTAATGTTAGCCACTTTTCAAATTATGCTTTATATGTTATATATAATATTATATATGGTAAATAAACAGGTGGGTCTTACAGAGATCTTTGTGGCACCTGATTCATTATCTTTTTAACCTACAAAAGAGAGGATTTTTGTTTATTTCAAAAATCTCAAGACACTGAAAAGAACCATAGAAAAATCTAAATCTAAAGTCATGATTAATGCTGCATATGCACTAAATTCTCTTGTAGACAACAATTATAGGAGCTGATTATGTGACTCAAACTGGAAAGGCTATACTGTAAATGTCTGTTTCTTTACTTTGCACTGTCAAAGTCTCCAGCAGTCTGAAAGACAACTGGCAAAATCTAACATGGCTGATTTGCTTGGTGTTTTTATAGACCTTTGCTGCTCAAAGGTGGAATCATGCAGATATGACACAATTACCAGCAAATACACATTATTCTTTGTCACAGACAAATGGCCAGGAAACCACGGCACAACAGCAGCTATAGTACACATGCATAGTGGGATGAGATGGTGTTATAAACATTAAGAGTCACTGTACATGCTTCACTCAGACTCTACAATGTAATGATAAGCATCTGAAAACAATGGGAATTTGGTTTTTTTTAAAGTGTCGTGTTCGTATTGAAATACTTCCACCCAAAATGATAAAGATCTCTAATATGGCTGTCCTTGCTAACAGACTTGACAAACTTTACCAAGAGTTATCTCTCAAGCTAAGAGCTTAGACCTATTAATCATTTTTTAAAAAATGTACTTCATGCAGATTAAAAAGTGTTATTTCTCCACAAGAGAAATTTCTTTGAAGGCTTCTCAAATTAGACATAACTTAATTACAACTTGACTAAATTATAAGAAGTGACAAATAACCATTTGCTTTACAAAAAACTGTTAGAAGTGTTTCTCACAGATGTGGACTTGAGAACACACATGTTGATTAATACAGGCACCCTCTTCTGCAGGTTGGGTGACTAGAAAGCAAGTGTGAAAAATCAAGACGGGGTGGGAGGTAATAGGAGTCTATATACGAAAAATACTCCAAAATCAGGATTGTCCCTATAAAATCAGGACATCTGGTCACCCTAGCTGCAGGATACCCTTACAGCAGAAACAATGCTGTCTAGTATATAAATGGTGGTGGAAGATTTTGAATACAAAATGTAGGGATTGCACAAAGACATCAGAAACTGACTATTCCAGTCCTCCCCCCTGCTCTGCAGATCATCCCAATGCCCGATATTTATGTAAAGAGAATGATTTTCATCCATTCTGGATAGGGCTGGATTGTCAAAGATGAAAGGCTAATTTGAAAAATAAATAAATTTTAT
This sequence comes from Malaclemys terrapin pileata, assembly GCF_027887155.1. NCBI lineage: Eukaryota > Metazoa > Chordata > Testudines > Emydidae > Malaclemys > Malaclemys terrapin. Next base: position 17,767,235 of record NC_071522.1, on the reverse strand, counting down.
ATCCTTTAATCTGCTCCTGTCCCATAGTAGAAAGGCACTATTGCTCCAAGCTACACTAACACTGCTGCAAACATGTGGTACATTTCACTCTGATAGGATGACAGAAGTGGAATGTCGTTTCACAGCATTCCCTCTAGACATGCAGAGAAATTATTAGACTTCTTTTGATGCTAGCATAATTTCCCCTTTTTGAACTGTGTGCAGATTTTAAGATTGCTTTGTGTGATAGAATTAGGATGATTTCTTGTCATCTAAAGGAAAAGAAATCTTGGGCTGAAAGCCAGAGATGACAAAGTCTCTGAAGCAGAATTCATTTTTGTCTGGATTGGAAGAAACAGGTCTATTATGTTTTTTTTTTAAAGGAACATTGAACATTTTCTAAAAACAACTTTGGGGAGAATTTAAGAGATTAAAAGACTATAAAAGCAACACAGTGTCCTATAGCTAAGGAAATAGTACAGAAAGCCTACTCTTCCCAAAAATCTTAAGATTTTGATTTGTTTTATTAATTGAGGCTGGGATTTTCAAAGCAGTCCTAAAGGAGTTAGGTTCCCAAATCCCACTGGAAATTGAGTGCATAACTCCACTGGAGTCCTTTGAAAAATCTCCTCCATAATTTCAAAATGGATAGTTATTGAACTATAAATCCATTAGTTTAAGAAATAATCTTAATTCTCATCCCCCAAATCAGCTAACTCCACTGAAGCTGAACTGGAAGATTTCCTTAGTGTAGATAGACGTCAAGTGCTATATTCAAAGTTAACTTCCTTATTAAGTTTATTGATATAAACTAAGTATAAAATTGAATTCAGAGTGTCCACTAAGGTTTTTGGCACCCATATAATTAAATGGTTTAAAGTCGCACCTCAGTTAAAACCAGTGCAACTTTGACTATAGACAAGGCTAGAGCCCAAGTGAACTCAAGGAGAATACCTCTGCTGAGAAATAATGCTCCATAATATTGTAATTGGCAAATTCTTCTCTGCAGACTTCTTGCCTGAGCTGAAGAAAAGAGTAAATTAATTTTCCATCAGCACCATTCCTTTTACAAAAAAAGAAATACAACAATAACTCCAAGACTAGGCTGATTTAAGACACCTGTTTTTATGATTCCTACTCTGTAGCATAAATATAATAAATTACAGTATTTTGTTATCCGTAGATAGAAGGTGCTATTGAAGCACGATGCAAACTTTGATTAAAATTCACATCCCCCTGTGAAGTGGGGAGTATTATTATCCCCCTTTTCCAGATGGATAAACTGAGGCACAGAGAAGTTAAGTGACTTGCCCAACTTCACACTGAGAGTCATTGTCAGAATTGAGATGAGAACTTCCATTTCCTCACTCCCAGTCCTGTGCTCTACAACTAGACCATAGACATAAAGGCTACTGGTCTGCCTACCTCTTGCTACACTGAATCTGCATTTTTCAAAACAACACTTCTGTGCAATAAAAAATAACTATAACCCCGACACTGACAAAATGATGCTAGCAGAGATGCCTGTTAACATATGTAATCATAAAAGAGCGGCATGTGGTGAAGAAAATGGATGACATTCTATGTCCTTTGTTCTGTAGGAGGTCAGACTAGATTATCAAAATTGCCCCTTCAGGCCTTAAAAATTAATGATTCTATGAAAAATGAGAAGTGGAGGAAAATAGAGGGAATATAAGATATAAACAAGGGGTTTATAACATTTTATCTCATTCACACCCTAAAAAGGGCCAAAAAACCTACTTTCTCATCCTGACCATCCTTAATTTACCACTTTTCTCTCTGAAACAATGCATATTCTAGCTGCCTTCCTCACAGAAAAACTGCATAACTTGCACTTAAATGCATAATAATGGAAAATACTCCTGCCTTTTGACTTTATTTGCCCTTTTTGTTGACATAGATAAACATAGTGATAAGTAACAATCAGGATGGATTTCTCAAGAACAAATCATGTCAAACCAACCTGATAGCTTTCTTTGACAGGGTAACAAGCCTTCTGGATGCGGGGGAAGCGGTAGATGTGGTATATTTTGACTTTAGTAAAGCTTTTGATACTGTCTCGCATGTTCTTCTCATAAACAAACTAGGGAAATGCAACCTAGATGGAGCTACTATAAGGTGGGTGCAAAACTAGTTGGAAAACTGTTCCCAGAGAGTAGTTATCAGTGGTTCACAGTCATGTTGGAAGGGCATAATGAGTGAGGTCCCACAGGGATCACTTCTGGGTCCAGTTCTGTTCAATATGTTCATCAATGATTTAGATAATGGCATAGAGAGTACACTTAAAGTTTGTGGACGATACCAAGCTGGGAAGGGTTGCAAGTGCTTTGGAGGATAGGATTAAAATTCAAAATGATTTGGAAAAAATGGAGAAATGCTCTGAAGTAAACAGGGTGAAATTCAATAAGGACAAATGCAAAGTACTCCACTTAGGAAGGAACAATCAATTGCACACATACAAAATGGGAAATGACTGCCTAGGAAGGAGTACTGAGGACAGGGCCGGCTCCAGGCACCAGCTTACGAAGCAGGTGCTTGGGGTGGCCACTTCGGAGAGGGGCGGCATGTCCAGCTGTTCGGCGGCAATTTGGCGGACGGTCCCTCACTCCTGATCGAAGCGAAGGACCTACCACCGAATTGCCACTGCAGATTGCGATCGCGGCTTTTTTTGTTTGTTTGTTTTTTGTTTGGCTGCTCGGGGCGGCCAAAACCCTGGAGCCGGCCCTGACTGCAGAAAGGGATCTGGGGGTCATAGTGGACCAAAAACTAAATGAGTCAACAGTGTAACACTGTTGCAAAAAAAGTGAACATAATTCTGGGATGTATTAGCAGGAGTCTTGTAAGCAAGACGCGAGAAGTAATTCTTCCATTCTACTCTGTGCTGATTAGATCTCAACAGGAGTATTGTGTCCAGTTCTGGACACCACATTTCAGGAAGGATGTCGACAAATTGGAGAAAGTCCAGAGAAGAGCAACAAAATTATTAAAGGTCTAAAAAACATGACCTATAAGGGAAGATTTAAAAAATTGGGTTTGTTGAGTTTGGAGAAGAGAAGACTGAGAAGGGGACATGATAACAGTTTTCAAGAACATACAAGGTTGTTAGATAGAGAAGGGAGAAAAATTGTTGTTCTTAACCTCTGAGGATAGGACAAGAAGCACACCTATAGAAGTGTGCACACACCTTTGTACTTGCCTGAGAGACTAAACACATCAACCCTAATGTAAATCTGAAGTAACTCCATTGAAGTGAATGAATTACTCCAAATTTACAGCTGTGCAACATGACAATCTCATCTCAGAACTCCTACTGGCAGCTATTCTTTCTCTCCTGTGGAACTGCAGCAGGACATAACCTAGGACATGACATAACTACTTTTGTAGTGGTTTCAGCCTCCATTGCTGTTGACTTGGGATGCCAAACAAATCTCTGACTTCCTAATTTGACAACACTGAAGATTCATGCATATTATTAAAACCATATTGGGGATGTTACAGCAGCATGCCACAGCAAAGGGCCAAGTGCATAAAACCTAAAGTATTGAAATGCTACACAAATGAGTTTAATTTAACTCAACTTTTGTCCTGTAGCTTTTCTGGGTCTCTTGCTTAACCTCTAAGAATCATATACTAACATACTCTCTTATAGGAAAATGTCCTATTTCAGGGCATTCACCAGTAAACAACAGTTAGGTAAAAAACTCAAGCTATAATCAAACACACATACTGTCTCTCTCTTATGGGGGGACTGGAAGGTGAGTGGGAAAGGAGAATCAGATTGCCTTAAGTGACAAATAAAATCCATTGTCTCATGCTTTCAGATCTGTAAATACAAATTCCTGTCCACACATTAGCACACAAATGGAATCAAATCCCAGCCCTCTGGGAACAGTAGACTCTATAAGCAAGTACACTTAGGGTGACCAGATGTCCCGATTTTATAGGGACAGTCCCGATATTTTGGGCTTTTTTTATATGGGCTCCTATTACCCCCCATCCCGTGTCCCGATTTTTCACACTTGCTATCTGGACACACTAAGTACTATAAGCAAATGCTCTTGGTGCACTAAACCATCATATTCAGATGGATATCAAGGCCTTTAACTGTTCTGGGACACTCAAAAGCTCAATGCAGATGGGTGGCAATACCGTATATTTCCAATATTGTACTAAAATGACTAATGTGGCCCTATATGTTAAAAGGAGTTATATAATGCAAAAATAAGAAAAAACGAAAAGCACAAAGAATTACACAGTGGAAGATCTCATCCTACTTTAACAGAAGTCAACAGGAATTTTGCCATTGACTTCAGCAGAAGTAAGACTGTTCCCCAGTAAATTTAAGTGCTTGAGTAATAAATAAAAGTTAACCTAAGACAGGAGACCTGGTTACTGCATATCTTTTTTCTTGGTACTTTGAATGCAGAATGCAAAAAGCTGGAAAACATCTTGATGGCAAGTACTCTATTAGATAAAGTTTGGTTCTCTGAATTATAAATAAAAAGACATTCATTGGTCAAGATACCAGACTATAATGACCACATAACGTAGGCTGAAGCACAAATGGAGAATGAGGCACATGTCAAATACAGAGAAACATCTTACACGTTGAATGAAGCCAGTAATACAACATAGCATTCCATGAGTAAACCATTTCCAAAGAACTCGCACTGTTAGTTGTTGTTGGTTGTTTCCTCTTTTCAATTTCAGTTTTTCAGGTCACAAACTTTGGTTCATGAGAGCAGAATGTGTGCGACACAACACAATGGTTACAACAGGAGTAAATAACCAATCCAGGACATGCACATGGCTTCAGGAGGTAGCCTCATCTTCACAGACGTCAGGGAGATCAGGGTCCTTTACTCCTTCTCTGCTCCCTTGCTTTCTACATGAATGAATGAAGTGAAGTAAATAATTAGAAATAGGCATTTAGACCAGGTAGTTTTCTCCAACAGGCAAGCCAAACCAATAACATCAATAACTATATGAAAGATGACGTTCAGACAAAACAGTATTTCCTTAAGAAGTATACCATGTAAACAGTTAAACTGTGATAAAGAAAAATGCATCAACATCAGTGCACTGATCAATCAAGTGTTATAAGACTTTGTATAATGAGGCTACAGCTGCTTACTTTGTCAAAATACATTCTCAACTCCCTTTTATTGCACTAGTACAAGAGATTTAAGTCTCAGAAACAGACATACAGAAAGGCAGCAATGTTTATAAGTTTATTTGGCGTATATTTTTAAAATCTACTTGTTTCACTGATTTTATGGTTTGACACCTGCCACCCTTTTTCCAAAGCTCAACTGCACACGGCAGCTGATTAAAATGCCAATTATATAAATTTTCCCCCCCAAATTTCCCACTTTTTTCAGCCTTTCCAAGAAAAACTCAAACTAGAAAATATTAGTTTTTAAAATGTTTTAAAGAAAAAAATAGGTTTTCAATAAAAAAACTTTGATTTTGAAATCCAAAAACTGAAAATATTTACTGAAAACTACACCAAAAGCTGAATATTTTTACAAAAACTCAAAATTGTTCCTGATAATTCAAAAGTTTTACCAAAAATTTTCAGTTTCCAATTTCTGATAATTTATTGAAAAAGTCTAAGCAAAACTTGCTCAGTATTAGCCACTAAACCAAACTGAAGGTAACTTACTTATATTTGTCTTACTTCACAAAGTCTTCAGTCTTTTCAGAATGCTCCTAAATTTCAACTTCCTCTCTTGCAGATTCAAGAGACTGATAGCTTGTCTCAACTGCAAAGCCAACTTGAGTGTTGCCCCTACTTGAGTCCCATCCACACACAAAACCCCGAAACTCAACTGTGGTGGTGCTTTTAAGGCCTTGTCTACACTAGAAAGATTTGCTGGTATAGGTATACTGGTATAGCTATATTAACACATCGTTCTATTGGAGATGCACCTTATACTCGAAGAACAGTTGGCAAGCCTGTCAAGTGGTAAAGACTCCAGCTCAAGGTAGTGCAACTTGTCAAGTGCTAACACAATCACTTTGCTGCTAATACAATCACACTTTGTGGCTTGAGTGTTATTTCAAAATATGTCTGCTCTCACCTGAGCTAGGCTAACTTGAAAGGAAATAACTAGAATGTAGGTAACTTGAGTTAACTCTGCAGTGAAGACAGCCTAGGAGAGGTAGCAAGGCTAGTCAACTCTTAAAACTGGTCAGGTGAAATTTTTTTGGACATCACACCTTATCATTTAGTTTGAAGCTGTATCACAGCTCAGACATAAGCATTCCTTTATTTTAAAGAGTGAAACAGAAAAAAGAATGGTTGCCATTAAGCATAATTCCATTCCTAAATGCAGCATCACAGCCCAGGTGATAAATCTGACCTTGAATATAGACAATTGACCATTTCCCAATACACTTTCAGGCCTGACACCAACATGCTGAGTAACAGATCCGTCTTCAGTGGCTGATCCGAGTTAATTCAGGGGCTGTCATCACCCTCTTTAAATGATTTATTACCGTGAACAGGAAAGGAGGTTTCATTATCAGATATAATGCAAGCAGGTCTGTGCAGTGGGATAACGGCAAGCATAATTCAGCAGCAGATGGTGTCTCACTGGTTATTTAGAGCCTGCTGTCATTTTGTACTATTTGCTACTGTCTGCATTTGATGAATCAGATTAAATGTTTCCCTGTAATTCTCAGTAGCTGATACACCTTGTTTTAGCATTATGGGCAATGTGATCCACACGATGTGGAATGGGTGCAATACAGCATAAATTGACAAAACATTCAATACAATACTGAATATCAACTAAATTCATTTTCTACAGACAGCTGGGGTGATCTTGCAGTAAGTAGTCTGCGGTCTGTGCTGCCACATAGGAGACATGAGTACATGCTGAGGACTGAGGCTAAATGCTAGTCTCCATTAAATAGCTTTTCTTAAGGTGTTATTTTGTATTTGTGTTACTTTTGTTAATAGCAGGCTAATGAACCTTGCTCTGTGTGGTTATCCAACATGCTGCACTGTTGAGACCATTGTTAATAGTGGTAATAACACATGGCACTCAACTAGCAATTTTTGTACATTAATGGCACAAGCTTCACAACATAACGGATAGTAAAATTAGGATAGAGAGGCAAAGAGACAACAAATCAGTATTTGAGTCATGGCTCCTAGTCCCATGTTCAGTCATAGCTCACTCACGCTCTGTCCTAGCTCACTCACGCTCTGTCCTGTTAACTGGTAAGAATTCTTTCCTAATGCCATCTATGCCTTCTCTATGGGCCAATATCTGTCCTCATTTATGCACTTGGAACGCCCATTGACTTCTGTGGGAATGAAGGCAGAATGTCAATGAGAATGAAGCAGGCAGGAGTTGTGCCTGGGTATCTGAGAAGAGAATTTGGGCCTATGTATTTAAAGAAAAATTGCTTCAGAACAATGGCAGCATCTCTCTTGTGAACAGTTTGTTGCACCTCTGAGGTCTATTCATCAGGAATCAATCACAGGTTTCATTTGCACCAGGCTGTGTTATTCATTCCAAAACCCAAGCATTGTCTGCACTGGCAATTTGTTTTAGTTCCAGCCACCTCTGGCCAGCCATTGCAGTATCTGTATCAGTGCAAAATAAGTGTTGGCAAGATAACCCTCAATTTGCACAGATTGAGGTTACCCGCACTTGAAACCAGGGTATGCTTCAATGGAGCCAACTGGCCACAGATGGCTGGAATCAGGGTGAATTTCCAACATAGACATGCCTCAGTCATTCCCTTACTGGGAGACCATGCATATGCTGCTGTTAGGGCTAAACAGGAGGCTGTGGCTGAAACCAAGTATCACGGGCCAAGTGGTGAACTTTTGTATTTTATTACATATCTCTAGCCTTAACGGATGCTAATACAGGGGGTTTCTCCTGAGCTTGATTTTCTGAGCATGGTCTTTTAAGTCATCATAAGTGCAAAACTTCCTTTGACTTCAGTGGACCTGTCTATGAATTCCTGAACTGTACATCCAAGTGGAAAAGACTATTACTTACACTAAAACTTTCTCTTTTTTCAAAATTGAAAACAGTCCCATGTATCACAACCCAAATGCCAATAAAAGTGCGACATCAGCCTTTATTCTGTTCAGTTCCTTCCCAGTACTTTTGGAGAATCTTTTCAAAATCCTTCACTCTTGCAGCAATAGGTGTCCCTAGTTTGATTAATCTATTTATTTTACAATGATAAATGAGCTCCTAAGTAAACAATTGTCTCCACAATAATGGAGCTGCTCAAATGGAATTTCAAGAGACATGATTAATTTCCAAGCATTCATCTGAAACCATCTCTGTCAAACTCCAGGCAGAATAACTGGGCTTTGAGCTGGCTGTGCACAGTGGGATTTTGCACTGAGATGTCTTTTTTTAATCATCTCTAATGGTTTACATTAACTACATTATTTTGTTGTTGTTGTTTTAAATTGGACAGCATACTTTGTGGACAGATCTGTGAAATCTGTTGCAAAATACGCATGCTGTCTGCTTAAGAGCTGATGGATATGAGGAATGTTGAAATGTAGACCAAGAGGTTTTGTCCATATCAGTCATAGAAGCATAGAATATCACGGTTGGATGGGACCTCAGGAGTCATTTAGTCCAACCCCCTGCTCAAAGCAGGACCAATCCCCAACTCATCACAGCAGAGTCCCAGAAACTTGAAGAGTAGAGGTATTGGTAGAATTGCCTGCTGCATATTTGGTTGTAGCCACATCTATTAATCTTTCATAAGTTCTAAATATTAGAGATGGGCCTGAGCTGCAAGTTCAGATCTGATTCCCAAATTTTGTGGGTATTGGATCTAGGATTTTGGATTAAGCCCCATCTCCACTAATACTCACCAAGTCTCCCTCTCCCATCCTTCCCAAAAGAAAAAAAAGAAGAGTGAGGCAACATGACCAAGAAAAATCTCAAGTAACTTAGAGAATGAATGTTAGTGTCACACACACACACACACACACAAATACTGTAACAAACTACATAACTACTGTAACAAAACTGCTCCTATATGAAGGATGGAATTTTGTGTTCTCAATAACACAGAAAGCATGACAACTGAAGAGAGGACTTATAATTCTACTGCACCCAGGGGAAACACAAACACACAGTTACCTTAAAGATGGATGCAAATATACAGATGAGCTTAAGAGGAACCTGTCCCTAAGGGCAAACAATGAGATAAAGGAAGAAAATGGTAAAGATGATGCTGGCAAAAGGCAAATGAGCACGTTTCTGAATATTAAGGGAATGAAATTAAATAGAGGATGGGGTATTAGTCAGCAATGTTTACTAAGGCTAAAGACCAAATAAAAAACCATGACAGTTAATACTGCCACCCATAGTGCAGTGCTGTGCATACTGGAGTAATCACCTGTGCTAACAGCAACTGATCCTGCAGGGTGCCAATTGCTTCCAGCAAGCTGTTCAGTGCCATCAACACCTACTGAAATCAGTGGGAGTTGAGGGTGTTCAGTAGCATACAGGTCTGTGTCCCTAGCATGTAGAAGTCTTATGAACATGTCGTGTTATTAACTGCCGAAGGACACAAGTTGAGCAGGAGTTAGGCAATTAAACCACTGAGTAGATGATGGGTGCTTCTGCATGTGATGCTTCTAGAGTAACGAGAGGTTGTGAAATTTTGTGCTGAAGTTATTCTATAAACCATTAGTTAGACTATAATAATACTTACCCTTGCCACAATATGAGCCATAGCTTTTAATAAAAGCACTCATCCTTCCCTTGCAATGAAAAACATATGAGTGTGAAATTTACCTGGACAGGATTTTCCATTGACGATGTGTACATGTTTGGGTTCAGGCTGGTGCCTGGGCTCCAAGACCCTCCTCCTCATTCTCAGAGCCCAGGCTCCAGCCTGAGCCCAAACATCTACACTGATATTTTTAGCCCCAAGCGCAAGCCCCATGAGCCCAAGTCAATTGACCCGGACCCTGAGACTTACTGCATGACCAGGGCTCTGAGACTTACTGCAGGGGTGTTTTTTTGCTGTGTAGATGTACCACTTAAACACATATTTTGTGAAATTAAGGGTGAAGTCAAACTTGGCATCCTTTCTGCAGCCAGTCTCCTGCCAATACCATCAACAATAAAGCCTTTAACCTGGCTACAAGTGTCAACAGGATATGTTTTAAAACTGAATGTATTTTTGGTAAAAGGTGCTGGAGTGATAGCCCTGGAAGCTGGCATCCTCTCTCAGCACAATAGGCACAGCACTGGCAAGGAAAGTCTTGCACATGCTGCCCCATCAATGTGCCTCAATTGAGTTTTGGAGAGAGTCAGGGGCGGCGGGTATTGTAGGCAAGGGAGGTTTTGCCTCCCCAAACAGCTTACTGTGGCCCCACCAGCAGGCCAGCGTGCCTCCTGCAGTGACTCGGGGCCGCCGGTGCTGGGCCGCGCTGCCTGCCCGGTGCTGGCCACCCAAGCACCGGGACTAGGGGCCGCCCGGAGCCCTAGAGCTGTGGGTGCAGTGACTGCACCACACAGAGTCCCAGGGCTGGGGGCACAGCGATCGTGCTGCCCAGAGCCCCAGGACTGGGAGTGCGGCGACCGCGCTGCCTGGCCACCTGCAGCACCGGGACTGGGGGCACTGTGGCCGCGCCACCCAGGGGCTGGGGGTGCTCAGGCTGTGGCGCACCAGGGCTGGGGCCTGGGTCCCCCACCCCTGGCCGTCCGGTGCTGGGGGGCCACGGTGGGGGTGCTTTGGGCTCCTGTGGGGGAAGGGGAGTTAGAAAGGGAGGGGCGGGGCCTCGGGCACACGGGGAGGGGCTGGTGGTTAGGTTTCCCGGGCGGCAGGGTCACCAGCCGCTCATGGAGAGAACAGGTCCTGGGCTATTCAGTCCTTGGACTCTGCTGAGACTGTCAAGAAACCTGACAACTTTTTGTGGGGACATGGATACCTGTTAACAAGAACTAAACTGAGTCTGCTAACTCATTAACACATGACCAAAAAGCCACCAGTCAGTCATGGCTAAACTGGCCCTGTTTGAACCAGTGACTCTCAGATGAAAAGCTCCATTGTTACAGCCATTTGCTAAACCTCACTGCATAGGTGCTGGAACTATGGGTGCTGGGGATGCTGCCACACCCCCTGACTGAAAGTGGTGTCTATTATATACAGGGTTTACAGTTTGGTTCAATGGCTCTCATCACCCCCACGCCACAGATTGTTTGAGCACCCCGCTTCACTGGTCACTTTGCATCTTGCTGCCCTCATCCCCTGTCTGTGCCTTCTCTATTTAGACTGTAAGCTCCTCAGGGCATGGACCTTGTGATCTGATCTCTCTGTGGGAATAGGATCAAGTTCTGTAAATAATAAGAATAATCCCATGTATATGGTAGCCTAAAACCACAGTTTACCAACAGCAAAGCAGTGCTTAATGTGCAAGTATAGTGGATCTGCCAAAACATTTTTCAGTTAATTTGAGATGTGTTAGCAGTAATAAATGAGAGTAATAAATGCAGTGAAATTATGGCTGCATTAATGAGAGGAATCTGGTTCAGGTGGGGAACATATACACCTATAATAAAGATGTATACAATGGAAGCTAACTGAGAACCCTAAACAGTTGGGATTTTTAAAAACTTGTATTCAGTGACTGGGAAATTTAAAAGCAAGAGACCAAATCCATCCCTAATGTAGCTCCACTGAAGTAATAGGTACATCATAGTTGAATTTGGCCCATAGCATGTAGGATCTAAAAAAAACAAAGGGTCAGATTCAGTGCAGATCTCCTGAGAGACTCTGCACAGACAGAACAGCCCAGAGGGGAGTTACAGATGGCTTTACACTACCTCTGAGCTGCTCAGATTCCAGGAAGCTGCTGCTGTGACCAAAATGACCCCCCCCCCCAGCATAAGTCTTATGGCAAAATGACCCCCCTCTATCTTATGGCAATCTTTTCTGTGCTGCCTGTGTACTGGAGCAGCATGTAGGGACCAAAGTGAGAGCCAGGAGATCAGCCTCACAGTGTTTTGTGACCCGTAGCAGCAGTTAAACACAGTTCCAAGCTCAATCAGTGATGTAGGTGTACAGTGGTACTTTTGCCTGAGGCAGAAGCTATATAAATAGTGTTGCTAAAAACAGCCGTCTTCATTTTAGCTCCATTCAATTGTAATATATTGCCAAATACCTAAGCATGGGTGCCTTTTAAACATTTCTAGACATCTAAGTAGAGAAATAAATAGCAAACAGGAAAGGATTTTTCAAAATTTTACAAGAATTGAAGAATTTAAGCCCTCTCCATGAATTTAAAAACTATTTTTAAACAGGGCCATTTAAGGACCAAAATCTGTAACAGCTATGAAAGGCCTCCTGCTATTGCAAAGAACTTTGATCTGCATCTTCTTCCCTAAGCATTTCCCAGAATAGAGCTTGGCATATTGTGAGCAGGTAGTAGAAGGATCGTGAAGAAATTAATTAAGTCAGGCAGCTTCCAACCTAAGAAACCCAATAAGTAGGCTGTTAAATTGGCATCTTCCTCTCTTTTTCTAAAGGGCAGATCCCTTTTCAGAAATGTTAATTAGGCACCAGATATTGAAAAGCTAACTCAGCTGTCAAAAGGCTTATTGCAGGAAGATTCTTGACATTGGCGCAGATGCAAGTTGACTTCAGCAGCACCCAGTGCATATGGCTTAGAAAACCCCCAACTATTTTACAAGCAGCCTAATTACACAAATGGAACATGAAATTGGGAAAGTTTTCTAATTGCTTTTCTTTTTTCCTATATAGGAACATGAAAGTAATTTTCCTTCCTATAATTGGAACTAAATGCAACATTACAATCACGGATTTACCACACTTCAAAGACAGTACAGTCAGGGCTGTGGAAAAACAGCGTTGGGATTTTTTTTAAATTTGTTTGCTTCATTAATATAATAGAGATACCTTTAATATAATAAAAGGGACACAGGTTGCACTTTGGTTTCCAGTGTGTTGTCAGCACACAGAGGCTCACGATTAGATCGTGCAAAGTGCTCTCAATTCCCACTGAGGAACATGAGTGAGCCAAATCCTGAAGTCTGCAATGTCGCTTTCATGGGAGGTTTGTTTGAGTGAGGACAGCAGAATTGAGTCCAGTGGGTGCTGGTGTGCTCAGCGATACCCAGAGCTCCTAGGAACTGATGTGGGCAATTCAGTAGGAGGTATTGTTCCCTCTCAGTCACCACTGGACACACACATGGTTGTTGGGGGAACTGTGACGCTGAGGATACTGCCTGCTCAATGAGATGTAAAGCCAAAGTTCTGAACACCTGCATCTTTTACAATCCTATCACACTTTTCACAAGACTAGAAGATCAAGTGTGGGTGCTGTCAAAAGGATTTGTACTTTCTGCAAAGTTACTGACTATCTTTCTGCAGACTAATTGGGTTTGAACAGTTAAATTCTTAAAATGAGAGCTATCCCTATATAACGAAGATGAATCTTACATAGGACTGAATACAAATTACTTTAGATACATTAGGTGAAAGTGTCATGTTTTCTTTTTCTTATAAACCAAATGCTCACACGGATATTGGCTCAAATGGGACATACAGAGCAGCTCACTGGCCATCTGGATAATAGAGCTGCATCAGTGTCGATGCTGTATGTACTGAAGACAGGTGGCAGATAGTGGCAGGCATATAACAGATCAGCCACCCTACAGTATAACCATCCCTCAATCTAGTCCTTACTGTTCTGTATTATGTGTACTTGCTTTAAAGACTAAATGGGCCGAATATTCAGCTGGTATCAATGGCATAGCTGCATTAAAGTTAATGGAACTACTCCGATTTATACCAGGTGAGAATCTATCCCACCATTCTGAAGACACACATTGTCCCTGAACGTGAACTTCCGAAGCAGCATACACAATATTGCCTTTGGACTAATCCTGCAAGATGCTGAGCACTCTGGCCTTGACCCAGCAAAGGATTTAAGCACATGCTTAAATTAGAGCACATTGAGTACGACTATGACCTCCAATCAAATATATGTAATATATGACTTCAGTGGGACTACTCATGTGCTTAAAGTTGTGCTTTGTGGGATCAGGGCCAGACTTTGCAATATCAAGCCCTTATACTGTAACAATGTCATTTAACATTGTTAGCTCCTAGAAGTTTGTTATCCTTTACACTTGTTCTAGATTTATTTTAATTAACTTGGAACCATTCATAACATGTACTTTTATGTTTTATTTTACTTTTATATTGGAGATGATTTTATACAGAACAATCCATTGTAAATGGATGGCATGAAGCATGGGTTTAATATCTAGCACAATTTCTCTTTGCAAATGTACTGAGTGTAATCAGGACATAATTCACTTAGTACAATGAACACTCCCACTTCATAGATTTAATAGAAATAAAATAGCTTTGTCTCTTGCTTTCTGTATTTTCTTAAATGCAATGAAGCAAAACACAAGGAAAGATAAGAAGCTTACATCTCTTTCATTCATGCACTGATCTAACTTTTACAATGCATAAAAAGAAAAATCCATATTCTTTTAAATTATCTGTTTACAGTGTTAAATACATCACTGTATGTAAGAAATACTGTCTGATGTGTCAATGTCTCTTGATTTAATTAGAAACATTCCTGTGCTGGTCCACAAGGTCCATTTTTGCAAGTCTTAATTTAGGGTAATCAAACATTACTGGAAGGTGCCAGAAATGCTGATTGCATGATAGCACATAAGCTGATTGGGTACAATTAAGTAAGAGGACAGCACAGTTGAGCACTTGCACACACAAAGGTCACAATAGATAGGATAAAGTTTTTTTTTTAAAGAAGAGATATAAACTTCCTTGCTTTGGCACAACCACAAATTGGCTTTGATTCAATCAGTGAACTGGCTCATTATTGTAAATCAGGTGCCTTGAGCAAGCCAACACAATAGTGGATAAATGAGAACTAGCTGACATAATTTATTTCAAAAAGCCTTTGACACAGTGCCACACAAGAGGCTATTAAGGAAACTAAGTCCAGACATGGTGGATGAAAATGATTAGAAGTGCAGAAAAGCTTCCATACAAGAAGAGACCTGAAAAGACCAGAATTGTTCAATTTAGAGAGGAGATAGATAAAAGGGACACAATAGAGGTATACAACCTGTCACTGAAGCTTAATAAGATTAAAAAAAATCAGACAGATTGGATAAAGATTTTTTTAGAAGGGATATAAACTCTCATGCTTCAGGGCATAAGAGTTCAGGAAGAAACATCTCCTACTGGTAGTTTATTCTATCATTGCCTACTAAAGGGTTTCTTATGCTACCTTCCTCTTAAACATTTGGCATTGATTACTGTCAGACAGACTAAATGGACCACTGGTCTGATCCAGTATGGCTATTTCTATGTATCTCAGTGATATCTATGAGAACAAGAGAAAATTCTAATATACCAGTTAGGATAAGATTTGAAGAAAAAAAAAAGCACCCATTGCTTCCCCTGAGTTAAATACTCTGGAGGGTGGTATTTTTCTTTAGACTTAGTAAAGTCTCAACATCATAGAGTGAAGAGACTCACTGGCAAGGAACTATGTGAGGATATGGGTGACAGTAGCAATGTCATAGGGTAACAGGAAAGGAAGGTGATGGTCTGAGAGTTATATAAAGTGAAGATTAGCTCTTCCCGCTAAGCTGATGAAGTATCCACATTTGAAATGGTCTTCTGACATGTCTCTGAGACTGTACTTGAAGCTCAAAATCACATCATATAGAGCAGTCTCTTGGATGACATCTCGCTTGCCAGCCTGGATTGAAACTGTCAGTTTGTAGACTGAAAATCAGTGAGCTTCAGGAAACTGGCAGCAGAACTCAGAGAGCATGGTACATCTCTGCACTCACTACAGGCCAAATTTCAATGGGATTTGAGCATGCTCAGAACCCTAAAAGGAAGCACTCAGCACCTCACAGGATTGGGTCCCTGGGAAAAAGATATGAAAAACCTGTTCTAGGTAAGGTTCTAAGGCTAGAAGTGCTTCTGTTGTTAGCCAGGTTCATGTAACTGCAGTAACTCTTTCCTTTCTGGATTAGGAGTGCTGTTCATTATCCACAGTTGGTTAATCATGAGGTAGATTTACAGCAGGCTTTTGGTTCTGAAAAGGTTAAGGCAATAAAATATAAAAAGCAAAAGCGCTTCTTTATGGTAATCAAGGTCCTTTAACTTTCCTACCTCTGAAAGAGTCTCCCATAGTAGATGGGAGAAGGGAGGTGGATACAAAGGAGAAAAGTATCTAATTGGATGTTGTAAGGATCTGGGCAGATAGCTAGAGGTATAGGACACTCAGCTAGATGGCGCCAGACATCTGACTAGTACAGTGTATGGCAGGTCCTGTGTTACCATCTGTTGTGCAAAATCTAATTAAGGAAACGTATGGGAGTTGGAACTTGGCCTGGGTGTCTCATACAGGGAACTGTGAGTTAAAATTAGGCTAAGGTCCTGGCTAATATCCCTGACCCAAGTATCAAACAAAAATCCTTACAGTTAAAAGCCTTTTCCTCAAGATCAGTTCTTCCCAGCTTTATGAGAAGTTCTAACGAGGATCAGTCTTTATCGCACAACATTGTCTGAACACTCTGAGGGTATGTCTTCACTACCAACGTTAAAGCGCTGCTATGTAGTTGCGGCACCAGCGCTGGGAGACAGCTCTCCCAGCACTGTAAAAAAAAAACCCACCCCCAACAAGGGGAGTAACTGGTGTGGGTGCACTGTCTGCACTGCCACTTTACAGCGCTGAAACTTGCATCTCTCAGGGGGGTTGTTTTTTTCACACCCCTGAGCGAGAAAGTTTCAGCGCTGTAAAGTGGCAGTGTAGACAAGGCCTAACTGATCTAGGCTCTATTGCGTGCTGGGGATTTGCACATTACCTGGATCCTGCTCCAACTGAAGTCAGTGGCAAAACAGCTTCTGACTTCATTAGTACAGGATTGGGCTCTAAAGTCCCCTCATCTTTAATGAGAGCAACCCGCTGAAATCCCTACACACTGGTGAGAGAAAAGACTATTTCCAAAGATGCAGTTAGGTAGTTTTGTTAATATACATAAAAAGTTATCAGCATCTTTGGGAATCTGCTAAGAGTGGTGTTTGTTTAGCATGGAAGATGCTGAGTTTTGGGCATGATGCATGTATGCTATGTACTATAGCTTGGTTTATCACATATGATATATTTTGTTGGTTCCCACAATACCAATAACGTAATGTCAAAGATGTCACTCACTGGCTTCCAGTCCAGGATGTGCATGTTTGCCAGTTTGCACAAACTACATGGGTCACTGATTTCCAGAGCAGAGCTGAAATATATCAGCATGCTTCTAGTTTTACAGTTTTTTTATTTTTTAATGTCTAGATGACTCAGCTGGCCTCTTTCTCCAAACCTCCTACTTCTGTTGTTCATGGACAGCAGAGCAGACGCTCCTTACGTAAGAATTAAATAACCTAGCTGAATTTCATAGAAGGGTACTTTGCTAGCTTGACGTTTGAGTACTGTTTAAACTACACACGGTATATAATAAACACACTGGCTAAAACGATAGTTCTGAGCTGCTCTAAATGGGTGCAAGTCTTCTAAACTCCACGGAGCTGCATTCATTTACATCAGCTCAGGATGTGGCCCTACAGATGGAAGTAGCTGCAGCCATACAAAGAAATGTTTCCTTTGTTCTAATGTGGATGTTTCACTATACTTCAACCCCAAATGACACTTGAGGCCTTATTCATCCCCAGTGTAACTCCACTGACTGATTTCCACATGAATTTCGCCTTTACATTCTAAGGAAATTATCTGAAAACAGTTTCCATTATTCCTCCCACGCTACTTTGTTCATTGAAGCGGCCGTATACAGCTCAGGCTGAGCACTAGAAGAGGTAGATATACATACATTAATAGGTTTCCTGGAGCAGACATGGACCTCTCTTCCCTTCTGGCCTGAACCTCAAATGGGTTTCCGAATGAGCGTTTCCTTAGCATGGCCTTCACTAAAATCTTTGAAGAAGGAAAATCAGATCAGAGAAGATAGGTGGCACAGAGTTTTCATCATCTTTATAATGCTGCTCTAAGCACTAGATCAGAGGAATGTAATGATTACTTCATTAATAATTTAATAAAATTGTAATGCCATTTCACAGTTAAAAACTGAACTAAAGGGATCTGTATAATAGCCTTTAGGTTTCTGTTTGGTATAAATGCTGACCCATTGGCTACTGAAGTTGCAAAGCATTCCTAGAAATAGTTATATGAATATTGTCAACACCTATTTACTAGAGGGAAGGGAACAGGCTGGTTGCCTGAGCACAGGACTGGGAGCCAAGAGCTCGTAAGATCTAGTTCCAGCTCTGACAATGACTCCCTCTGTGACTTGGGAAGTCACTTTAAACCTCTTTGGCCAGATCCTCAGTTGGCATAAATGAATTTGCTTCATTTACTTCAATGTAACTATGTTGATTTACACCAGCTGAGGATCTGGCCACTTTATATCCCTTTTCCCATCTGTAAAATGGAAATAATAATGTTCTCTTATCTACCTCATACGGAAGTTGTGAGAGTCATTAAAGGTTAGAATTTGGTTTTATCACTAGCCCCAAATAAGGAGAGGTAAATAGCCACACCACCTCAGTGGCTGGGTGAAGAAATTGTCACAATCATCCCCCCTAGAGGGATTAACCGCCAAATTTACATTCAGATTCAAGTTCAGATTTTGTACGCCCCCAATCCTTAACTCCAGTCAGGTGCACGGTATTTAGGTCTGGGGCCATCTCTGTTACTAACAGATCTTATTATTTCTATTTCTAGGTATCAGGATTCCCTGAAGAATATCAGATACCATCACTATAAGCACAGTATAAGACCTTAGATATTGTGGAGATGCACGAGGATAAACAGAGTACCGAAGTTTCCAGGGCTGTCAAATAGGCTGGCATTTTGACTTTCACTATTTAACAAATATTTTAGGAAAAGAGAAACCCTCTGCCTTTGGGGGAAAACCCATGAGCCACCTTAGAACAAGTTTTACAGTTAAATCTTATCTAAAAGACACAGGGGGGGTGGCTGGCTCATGGTGATTAGGTAGGCTCACAAATTCTGCAATATTTCTGTGATTGCATTTTAAAAATCAGTAGAGAAACATAGGGCCAGATTCTCAGCGGATGTAAATTGATGTAGCTCCATTGAAACCAACCAATGGAGCTACACTGATTTACACCAGCTGTAGCTCTGGTCTATGTATTTTTTCCCCAAATTATGGGATAGTATTAGTATTTTCCTCCCACATGTGTGGAAGTTCTTAAGCCACCAGGCTTTAGACCTGGCTTACCTTCCTTTGCTTTTTAAATTAGTGAGGATATGTTAACAGTATTTTGTTTCAATAATTGAAAAGCAGGCATTTAGCTTTATGCCAGGAAGACTTTTCTGGACCATGGCCTATATTTGTCTGAAATACTGCACTTCATATGTCAATTCCAGGACATCTGGTCACCACACGCACCCTTAAGCATAACCTCAATTTGCAGTCAGTAAAGTGTCCCCTTTTCATTACAACTTCATCTTTTCCTTTCATAAAACAAAAATTTTTTAAACCTGCCAGGACACATCTCAAGTCTTTCAACTCCCGACACTGGAGCCCAGTGTTTAAATGCCTAAAGCAGAAAGGCTGAGTTCTTAACTACCCATTGTAATTTTAATTATTTATTTTAAACCTGGAGGTCAATATTTTGCAGTGTGTTTATTATTCCATCACATAGAAGATTTTGTGAGAAAAGGTTTCACACATTTATTTCTAGAGGGAAAATGCCATATGATTAAATTGCCTTCAAAATGGGAAGAGAAGAGGATTCCAGTTCTCAGGGCTATATCTCTAGAGGTGCCTAGTGTCTACTGAGTTGCTACAGGCACCTACAGCCTGGTACTAAGCCCACTGAAGTCAATGAAAAGACTCCCATTGATGTCATGGGCTTTTGATCAGACCCTTATTGCTGATCCAAAGAGAATATGCTCAACAACTACCAGAGCGTGTCCTATGCTGGATTTTCTGAGCCATTTGCAGCTCTGCTTCTTTCCTTGTCTGTGTACACGGGCGGCTGCACAGCAAACAAGGCAAACAACCCTTTACTCTCCCTCACTGCTCTCCCTTTTTCCAGTAGGAGTGGTGGTGTTGGGACTGGAGTCTTATGTGTCTGGTAATAAGTCTTCCCAAATTTGAATTTCTTCTATCATTCACTTCCTCTGGTGCTGGCCACCTGGGGAGCTTGGCCCTGCACCTATTATCTGAGTAGCCCCTTTGACGTCAATGCTCATATGGATAAGGGCTGCAGGATCAGGCCCACTGTGTGTTGCACTACCAGTAAACCTTTTGAGGTAAATGCACAGCTCAAAGGCATGAACAACATCTGCTGACTTGAATGGCTAAATCACGCACATCATACACTGGACATTTGTCTATCCCTCACGTTGAGACTACTTCACAGGCTGATGGCTCAAAGAAAGTGACATATCTCCTGGAACATAAAACCTTAGAAAGCTCCTGTTTACACTTACTACAGCTGGCAAGCTTGGGATTGTCTTGACGGAATTCTTCACCTCCTCCTCAGTCACCTCCACCACAGTGCAATGCTCTTCCTCCAGAGGCAGCGGATCCTCCCCAAACTTTGTTAGCCAGGGATGCAACTACATAGAAAAGGGACAAAAAGAAAGATGTGAACAAGCCACTGCAGAGAATCCTAAATGTGTTTGTCCCTTGTACTTCACACAGTATGGATGTTAGTTAATATGGGGAAATAATGAATATAGGGCTGATTATTATTACAAGCTGCGAGTCAGTATGGCTCCATTTTCCACATAGGTTGGCATGTGCTGAATCAACAGGGCTAACTCAGAGGGTCTGCTGCACTCCAGCGACTGTGCATAGTGTCTCTACAGAGACCATAAGACCATAACAGACCATCAGCACCAACTGTCATTGGCTGGCATTTTCAAACGGGCTAAAAGAGTTAGGCACTCAATTTCCACTGAATTCAGTCAAAACCTATGAAAATCCCAGTCATCAACAGCAGCTCTTTCTCACATACATAGACACTTTAACAACGCAGACCCAGGAAAAGTGTCATAATGTGTTTTCAAACTTGGGTGCCTAAATTTAGGCACCTAAACAAGTGGCTTGATTTTCAGAAGTGCTGAGCACTCAGCAACTAGTGACTTTAGATGCTGCTGCAAATGCTCAGTAGCTCTGGAAATCAGGCCACCTAGGTAAACATATAATATAGTACCCAAGTCTGAACATTTTGGCCTATCACTAATGTGACGTTTCAGGGTCACGGAGAGGCCCCTATACAAGATGTGGTTACATGGCTGTGCAATTGCCCACGCAACTTACCTTTTTTGCCAAGATGCCACACAGACTGATGTTCATACCACATCAGTAAAAAAACATGGTCACCCTCCTACCACCTTCCAGCTGTTCAGCTTGTTTGCCAAACATATGGAGATCTTTAGGGGAGGCGGATTACATTGCAAACAAGGACATTGTTGGATAAGGATGCAGGCAGTGGAAGGAGGCACAGACGACTGTGAGGGAGCAGGAAGAAGCTCTTCGGAGGATGTGTCTTCTTTCCCATATAATTAAACACCACAGGAGCGGCTCCTATGTGGTTTAGGAGCCTCAGATGTACCTGCATCTTCCAGCAGGCCTCCCACTTTCCCTCCCAAGAGGGCACTTCACCTTCTTGTGCTGCTCCCTGCTCCTCTAGTTTAGTAACCACATGGTTTATTAGATGATCTTGCAATTAATTAGCATTGTCCCATAATGCCATGTAAATCAGTTCAGGGCATGGGAGGCCTGTGCATAATTTTGGTCTAATGTATACTGCATAATACAAGGGGTTTCAAGTATAAACAAACAGTACTAGAGTGGGGCTCTTTGATATCAATGGATTTGTCCAAGGGCTGGCCCCTATGGATGTTAATCAGAACAGCATCCAGTATCCTT
This sequence comes from Malaclemys terrapin pileata, assembly GCF_027887155.1. Taxonomy (NCBI): domain Eukaryota; kingdom Metazoa; phylum Chordata; order Testudines; family Emydidae; genus Malaclemys; species Malaclemys terrapin. The sequence goes on along the minus strand of NC_071522.1, from coordinate 17,745,228 downwards.
TTAAAAAATACCTGCCTACCTCCTGGGGACTAGTCCACAGCATTCAGTAAGACTGATGTTCACTGCCTACAAACTTTAAAAGGAGTTCAGTGCAGGTGTCCAGAGCACTTTTCAAGAGCTCAGCAAAGAGCTTCTTTATGGCACTTAATTAAATTGTGTATTCCAAAGATGATTATTCATGCTTATAACAACCCTCTTCAGAGGCAAAACACCACAGTCAACCCTAAATGAAATCATTTTTATTAAAAGTATGGAATACCTGAGTCGTCTGAGCATTTCAATTAGGAGACGTGTATTCTGTGCACCAACATGGTTCAGAAACAGCAATTTCCTTATGTATCCCCCATATAATTTCCTTGATATTTTTTTTTTGTTATTAGCAATTCCAAACTGAGTTTGCAAAACAATTAGACCTAAATAACTGTGAATAACAAGAGTGATACATCAGAGATGCAAATTAGGAGAGGGTAGATACAGTCAATCCACCCCCACCCCTGCTTTGTTCAACTTCAGTTTCTCTGAGCTAGTCTACACTGGCAATGCTAAAATGCTGCCACGGTAGCGCTTTATCGTTGCTGTGTGGTCGCAGTGCAGCGCTGGGAGAGTAAAAAACCCACCTCCACAAGGGGCGCGGCTCCCAGTGCTGGGGCACTCTCTATACTGGTGCTTTACAGCGCTGAAACTTGCTGCGCGCAGGATTTTTCTTTTTCACACCCCTGAGCGAGAAAGTTGCAGTGCCAGTGTAGACAAGCCCTCTGACTCTTTTCAAATAGGTGAGACTTCTCAGTGACTAATGATAGCAGAACATGGTATCAGTCCTAAAACAAAATATACGGCACAGCCTGGAGCATCTTTCTCTATCAGGGGGTGTTCGTTGCTTTGGATTCATGAGCTTTGCAGAACAATGACCAAGGTAATGTTGACAGAAATGGATGCTACATGCCTTGATCCCATTCCTGCATTTGTAACAACAGCCAGCATGGTATGAACAACAGGTACATACACGTATAGTATTCAGCTTCACAGTCACTGCAACACACATCTATGTCTGCTAGAGGAAACAGGTTTGATCACTGGAGTTAGCAATCTCAGTAAAAAAGCAAAGTTTCAATCTACACAAGTGTTTGTGGGAAATGCTATCAGTGTTTTATCCAGATTTTGAACAATTTTAATTAAAAATCCCCTTTTATTAATATTCTCAGAAATAAACAGCATCAGAGTGATTTTAAGTCATACAAATATGGAGCAAAGTGAATACACTCACCCTTTGAGCTATGCTGATTGATATATCCCCAAAACAGAAATGCTGGTAAGTTTTGTCACAAGTAATATAAGAAATGTGAAACCAACTGAAACTATATGAAACAATTCCAAATAAATATAACACTCATGACGAATTTACCTTAATCTCAGGAACCGTTATCCTCGTTTCTGGATTTTTATCCAGCATCCTAACGATCAGTTCTTTGAGCTCTTCACTTATCTGTGGCCTGATTAAAGAAAATACCAAAGTATGGTTAATAGGTAACTACAAATGACAAGGTTATGCGTAAAGCTTCTCGTAGTAATATTCTGTTAATTTGACCAGTTTACAAGTACAGAATTCAGCGCCCCCCCCCCCCCCCCACTGCCCACAAATTCAGCCTGGGAAGTAAAAATCAATTCTTCTTAGGCCTTATGATCACTAATAAGGATAATGTACACCAGATTCTGCCTACAGGCAAAGGGGTTGTACAGGAGCAAATAAAGGCATATCTGAAGATCAGGAGTTTTACAGGTATTCTGAGGGCAGAAGCTGAGACAATGAGGTATAACTGACAGGCCCAATTTAAATAGGGTTGTACAGGTGACACTAAATACATCATTTAGCTTGCAGAAACATTATCATTAACAACAATGTGTTGGAAAGAAATAGCCCTGTTTGATATTCCAATCCCAGGTTGAGTTTGCAGGTTGTATGAATTGAAATGTTTCCACAAATACTGATGAAAATTTATTTCAAATTTAACATTTGTCTGAAGCTTTTGCAACCAACATACTACAGAAAACTGTGCTAGAAAAGGGTCAAAGAAGGGAAATAGTTTCAATTTCCAAGATACGGGTCTTATAAAAAGTAAACAATCAACACAAATGGTAGCAAAAACATTTGATTTTTTTAAAATAATTTTTAATAATCTAGTCCCCAATCCTGTAAACCCCTATTCACACAAATAGTAGTTGCTCAGGCAAGTTGTTCCCTTGAATGGATTACTCTCAAAAGCAAAGGTTTGCATGATCAGTAGTACTAACAACACAGGTAAGGACTTTTAAAAACAAAAATAATTTTTATTATGACAATGCTCTGAAATAAAATTACATTAGTGTGTGTTAGCACCATGATAGTCAGTTGATGATCTCCGTCAGCATTTCTGTCATGAACAATTTTCAGTGGTGCATATATTTTCTCAAAGCTGGAACTTGGCAATGTAAAATTTCACGCCAGGAGAATACTTCTGTCCCATGAGAATGCATTTCAGTTCTCATGAACGTGACAGATTAAAAATGCTGGTGAGAACCAGGCATAATGCCTCTCTCTCTCTTCAAAAGCAAATGTAAATAAACCAACTATATAAATAAATTACATTCAAATCATATTAAGGGACATACTAGTGTGATGGATTTGGAGCTGTTCTGTAATAACTTATGAACACTGTATGTTGACCTGGTTATTGGGACGTTTAGTGTATGAATATGTTGGTTTAGTTTAAAAGGAGACTGTCGGGAAAAACACAAGCAGGAAGGGACACAATGGCTTAAGATAAGCCACTTCTCAGAAAACACTTAAGAATTGTTAAGAGACAATGCCAGAACTATTGGCCCTAAGGACTCTGGCTTGATCTCCTACTGAGCCTACAGGACTGGTCTGAACCAGAGGAGTAAATCCTGGGAATTCACTGAGATTGGGGAGTAGTTGTTTTGGGAACCAGACTCAGACACAGTAACATACTGGCCTGCCTAGGTTACCATCAGTGGATGGAAACCCTTTAGGTCAGAAAGACATGTTTTAAAATACTTTTGCTTTAAATGCTTTGTTCCACTGTTAAAATAAAGGTTTCAGAGTAGCAGCCGTGTTAGTCTGTATCCGCAAGAAGAACAGGAGTACTTGTGGCACCTTAGAGACTAACAAATTTATTTGAGCATAAGCTTTCATGGGCTACAGCCCACTTCTTCGGATGCATAGAATGGAACACACAGGAAGAAGATATTTATACATACAGAGAACATGAAAAGGTGGAAGTAGCCATACCAACTGTAAGAGGCCAATCAATTGAGATGAGCTATCATCAGAAGGAGAAAAAAATCCTTTGAAGTGATAATCGAGATGATCCATAGAAGGTGTGAGGATACTTAACATGGAGAAATAGATTCAATTAGTGTAATGACCCAATCATTACCAGTCTCTGTTTAGACCTAAGGACTGAATAAGGACTGGGAATGGCTGAGCCATTACAAACATTGACTCTATCTCCCCTTGTAAGTATTCTCACACTTATAATCAAACTGTCTGTACTGGGCTAGCTTGATTATCACTTCAAAAGTTTTTTTTCTTTTAATTAATTGGCCTCTCAGAGTTGGTAAGACAACTCCCACCTGTTTATGCTCTCTGTATGTGTGTATATATATCTCCTCAATATATGTTCCATTCTATATGCATCCGAAGAAGTGGGCTGTAGTCCACGAAAGCTTATGCTCTAATAAATTTGTTAGTCTCTAAGGTGCCACAAGTACTCCTGTTCTTCTTTTTGTTTAGACCTAAGTTAATTGTATCTAATTTGTATATTAATTCAAGTTCAGCAGTCTCTCTTTGGAGTCTGTTTTTAAAGTTTTTTTGTTGCAAAATTGCCACCTTCAAGTCTGTCACTGTGTGGTTAGAGAGGTGGAAGTGTTCTCCCACTCTAACACGGCTGCTACTCTGAAACCTGGTTTTTGAATGTTATGATTCCTGATGTCAGATTTGTGTCCATTTATTCTTTTGCGTAGAGACTGTCTGGTTTGGCCAATGTACATGGCAGAGGGGCATTGCTGGCACATGATGGCATATATCACGTTGGTAGATGTGCAGGTGAACAAGCCCCTGATGACGTGGCCAACGTAGTTAGGTCCTATGATGGTGTCACTTGAATAGATATGTGGACAGAGTTGGCATTGGGCTTTGTTACAAGGAGAGGTTCCTGGGTTAGTGTTTATGTTGTATGGTGTGCAGTTGCTGGTGAGAATTTGCTTGAGGTTGGGGGGCTGTCTGTAAGTGAGGACTGGTCTGTCTCCCAAGACTGTTGTTTGTTAAAATAAACAACACTTTTGTTTCAAGAAGGCTGTACTATCCCTGTTCACCACCGATCACAGACTGAGAGGAACTGCAGGTACCCCAGGTCAGCTGGACCTCAGGTGGGTAAGAACAGTTAATCCACAGATTCTGTAGCCCAGTGCCTGGTATTAGAACAAGAAAACTAGCATTTCACTCCAGGAGAGGTAAAGGTCTGAGCCCTGAAAGAGGACAGAAGTGCAGCTAGCCCTGTAACTGGCAATAGCGAGAACAAAAGGGCCCGATTCTCACTTATACGGAGGCTCTTTAATACTGCTCGGGCTGTGTAAAGGGGTCATAAAGTGGTATTCTTTAAACACCACAGTGGTGCCAAGGGGTCTTCGTGTAAAAGAGAATCAGGCCCAGATAATGGGAGGGACAGGAATGACCAGTTGAATACTGCCATTCTCTAGACTGCCACTCACATGAAATTTTAGGCAGGGGGCAGGAAAGGGAAAAACCAGGACACTCTTATAACAAGATCTGGGCTATAAAAGATACTAATACTGGAGCAGAGAGCAGTAGTCAGCAGGTCATAAATAAGCAGTCAGGGCTGCTAACAGTAGGCAGCTGAGATAAAGGTGAAATGGTGCTTTCTAAAAGGCCTAATATCTGTCAGCGCAAAAGCAGTATTAATGTGATTTAAAAAAGAAGACAGCACAATGATCTAGTCTGATATTTTTCTAGGAGTCAGAAAGACTTCTAGGCAGACACAGAAATAATGAAAAATCATAAGGAAGGGAAAATGCATGGCTGTCTTTGTCGCAGACAAGCTCTGTGGGACATTCATGCAGTTCTGGGTAAGTTACTGTTGAAATTAATTGAATTACCCAGTTAATAACAGAGAGAGGAAGGAAAGAAAAATGGCCATGCACCGGCTATTCACTATGTCAATGCTAAACAAAATGCCCACCACTTACACCAGCACGTCCATACACCATGTCAGAGGAGATGTTAGTTCCAAGGGACAGTATGTGCACCAAAAAGGGGAAAATATCTTCCATGTGTTCGGAACATATGTGTAGAAACGTGTTTGCTTGTCTCCCCTTAGAGACTCATGGAGTCTCCCTATTTCTCCCCTTCACTCCTCCATTCTAAAAAGAACTCATGTCATACTTGACAATTTTTTCAATGGAAGATTCCACAATACTTTGGAGTTCGTTAACACGGTTTCCCAATCAGCTGGAGGTATTGCTAAAGCATGGCAGAGGGCTTCCTCACAATTCGAACATGCAGCAGTATTGCTAACCACAACCACTGAGGATACGTCGAGACTACCCGCTGAATCAGCAGGTAGTAATCGATCTATCGGGGATCGATATATCGTGTCTCGTCTAGACGTGACATATCGATCCCCGAACGCGCTCCCGTTGACTCCGGAACTCCACCAGGGAGAGCGGTGGTAGTGGAGTCGACAAGGAGCCGCGGCCGTCGATCCCATGCCGTGAGGACCCAAGGTAAGTCGAAATAAGATACGTCGACTTCAGCTACACTATTCCCATAGCTGAAGTTGCATATCTTATATCGACCCTGACCCCCCCTCCTCCTCCAGTGTAGACCAGCCCTGAGACAGGCCCTCAAATAATCATGAACTGGCTTAAAAAACATGAGATTTTAAATAACAACTTTGGGGTCTTTTAAATTGCCTTCTGGACTTGGAGCAATTAGGGGTCATGTTTTCCAGCTTTTTTCCCCCCAACTAAGGGAAATGAAAACTGAGATTCTCTCATATTCCCAGGAGCTTGGAAGAACACGTAGTATCATGAGACTAATGACAAAATAGTGAGAATTGTTAACATTGCATTGTAGGTCAGAAAAAGAATGACTCAACTTTAGATCCTTATTAGAATCACACACATAGTAGTTCTTGCACTCTTAATAGATGTCTGGACACAAAGCCTTTACCAATTTGCTGTTAGTCCTGAATAACTTTTATTTAGTGCTAATTGTAACTTAACCCAAGATGAAATTATGCCTAAATCCATTTTCTTAAATATCTAGCACAATGCACAGGAGTTTAGATGCATAATTCTCATTTATATGAGCAGAGCTGCATATCTACAGAAAATATTTACCCCACTGTCTCTGGCCTAAGGGGAGCTGAAATATCTGAGCACAGAAAGTTACATTTCTTTATTTAATCATTCATAAAGCAGAGATTGAGTTTTCATGGACCCTCTGTAAACAGAAATGTGTGTCTTTTGTAGCCATGGTAAAATAAATTGACTCCAAAATGCTCCTATATATAGCTAGGTGCTAATTCTGTGGGAGGTAGGGTGACCAGATGACAAATGTGAAAAATTGGGACAGGGGGTTGGGGGTAGTAGGAGCCTATATAAGAAAAAGACCCAAAAACCGGGACTGTCCCTATAAAATTGGGACATCTGGTCATCCTAGTGGGAGGTCTGAGGTGGAATCAGTCCAGTGAGTTCTTGCTTAATATGCATCTCTCTGTTACCATCTTTATCAAATAAATGGATTTAGTTTAGACAGCAATCAACACACAGTAACTATCTCTCAACATCTTAATGAGCAGCAAGATTTTTTTAGGCTGGGAGAATAGGTCAATGTGAAGTCAAAATAAATCATGCAGCAAGAATTATTGCTGAAGGAGATGGCTGAATGAAGAAAAGGTTTCTTAGCACAACCCAGTTAGCCCATTAAATGTTAATAACTTACTGTGGAGACAGATGGGAACAGTCACTCGTAAACTGACTGCTAACCCAAATATATGATGGCTGAGAGATGATGGGCAAATTGCCCAGGACTTGAGAGAGCAGAGACACAACTGCCTACATAAACAATTCTTTGCCGCAGCTCTGTTAAAACAAACATCCATCCAAAATCATGCAGCAATGGCAACACAGAATGAATTACCTTAGTGAGTTCTGTCCATATTTGCAATGCCTTGGGCCTGATTATCTGTAATGTGCTGACTGCCCTCAACTCTAAGGGCCAGATTTTCAGAAAGGCTCAGCACCCACAATTGGAGCAAGATTTTCAAAAGAGTTCAGCTTCGTATTAGGCACTTAAGACAAGTGAGCAGATTCTCAAAGGAGCTTAAGTTTTGATACCCTGGACCTTATTTGAGTGCCTAAATGGGAACCGAGCTCTTCATCTGGTCCCTTCTTGATTTAAGTGGGAATTGAGGGTGCTCAACTCCTCACAGGAGAAGGTCCGTAGCGTCTTAAAAATGATTCACGCCGCTGGATAATGAACATCTGGCTACAGTTCGGGCTGTGTGACCCTGGTACTTTACCAGGAGCATGTTTCATTAGAGTTTTAATTTCCTCATGCACATTTCTAAATACTGAAGTAATTTTATCTCTAGATTTTGACTAAAACGAAGGATTAATTAATGGAAGTAGGTCAAAAATTCTCCGTCTGGGTATTGGACTGAGTTGGAAAAAATCCAGCTATGGGTACCTCATCCAAAAGCAAGTGAAGAAATAAATGAATCATCATCCAAAAGCCAGAGAGAAGGCCTGAAGCTGTGAAAGCGCAGAGAAGTGGCAGGTATGTTTACACATGTTTTATAGCCCTGTCTACACTACAGACAGAGCCATGTTAAATGTAACCAGGGACTGACAGACTCATTGACAAGAGTACAGAAAACATGGATCACATAACAGCGTTTTTCCCACTACAACTGTATATTAATTTGGTTGGCTCGTATTCATCTGCCACACTGCACAACCCTGAGATCAACATCAACAGATCAATATTATTAAGGCCAAAAAGAACACTATGATCATGCTGTCTGACTTCTTCATAGCGCACAGGCCATAGAATTTTACCCAGTAATTCTCATAGTTGAAGAAATTCTATTATCAATCATCATCAGTGCATTCTGTGAAAATGCAGGCAGCTGTTTTATATAGCCTTAGCTCCTGGTGCCAGGGGCGGGGGTTAAAGTTGTTTTTCACATGGTGCATTGCGCTTTTGAGATATCCTCCTGCATAGACTTGGGGCCTGATTCTTTATTGCCTTGCATGTGGTGTAGTCATGTACAGCCTGTGTAAAGTGAGTGTGAAATACTACCAATATCAAAATGAAAGCATTTTACACCCACTTTGCACAGGTGTACGTGACTATGCAAGATGCAAGGCAGTGAATAATCAAGCCTGTGGGAGACAGCAGTACCGGTTAAACAGGTAACAGACACGGTGTTAGTCCCCCCTATTCATGTTTGAACTAAGGCAGAACACTATTCAAGTTCAGTGCTGCAATAAGGAACACCCACATAGTTAGGAATCATGTGTTTATCATGTTGCATGTGTGGGATCAACCTTGCTACATCCTAGTTACCAACTTAGTAAAAAATCCCATTATAGTGTAGGTGAATATTCTGGAAGAGGGCTTTCCATACATACAGTCTTCAGCAGCTTTGTTTCATCCTTTGCAAGGCCAACCATTATCATCCTCCAACACAATTCTCATTCCCAATTAATATTCTGCACAGGAAGTATCAAAGGACCTAGCATTACATTATTATCCAGTAGTACAGCTCTACTGTGTTCCACATCAAGCTAAGCCAGGGTCATGAAAGTATATCACCCAGACTTCTATTATCTCTGTTCTCACAGGACTTTAGTAGAGGGCACTACTATTCTGATTCTTACGGGAGGGGGAGTGGGGAGTAACTTTTTTTTTGGTGGTGGTGGGGGTTGGTTCAGGGTCAGACCTTGGAAAACTTACACTGTGAGTGGTTACTAACACAAGTAATCCCATTGACTCAAATCACAGTACTTGTGTGAAGAACTACCAGTGAGCACAAGAGGTTCACAACCTGGTTCATAAGTAACTTGATACAATTTGCAGTAATAAAGGTATTTTCTCAGTAAATATAGAGAAGCAGAAGACAATAGAGCCAATAGTGAAGTAATCATATTTATTTGTTGTTCTGTATTTGTACAGCACCTAGCACAATGGGGTTCTGGTCCAAAACTAGGCACTACAGTAATACAAATAATAAATAATAATAAAAATAATATTTATCTGAGGTAAAACTGGCATTCATTTCAATTCCAACACTGCAGTACATGCAAAGGGAGAAGAAAAGGAAGAAATGATACTTTCTGTCCCTTGGCAGTATCTCAGTAGCTTAGGTAGGGCGCTGCTTCAACTAAGGGAGAATCAGAGGTTTTGATATTTTATTTTATTCTAGGAAGCTGAGATTTGATGATTCATTTGGATCTTCTCATGTCTGTCTCTGGAAACATCACTGGCACACATACCCTAGTACTTTGCTTTGTATTGCTTTGGCTGATTTTATTACATCATAATGGGGTTACTGATAGAAGCCAGGAGTCTAAGAAATCTGCAGACAGACTTTTCAGCTAGCTAGTTCAAGCTGACAGGAATAGAACAACTGATTTCTGTGGGTCAAGAGAACAGAGCCTTCACATGTATCCCCTGGGACTCATCCTTGTGAGCCTTCTGGGTTCATGCTGTCTCTGCCCTTCCCCTAGAAACAAAATACCCAAACATCCTGCACTCACTGGTACCAACAGGACTCTCACAGGAGCTCCCACGATAGCCCCCTCATATATTATTAACGATTTATTTTTTAAACTGACTCATTTGTACAGCAAATTTTTGGATGAGCATCCATGAGGAGAAAAACCCAACCCCATAGTTACAAACGGCATGAAAAAAGAACAGGAGTACTTGTGGCACCTTAGAGACTAACAAATTTATTAGAGCATAAGCTTTCGTGGACTACAGCCCACTTCTTCGGATGCAAAGAAGTGGGCTGTAGTCCACGAAAGCTTATGCTCTAATAAATTTGTTAGTCTCTAAGGTGCCACAAGTACTCCTGTTCATTTTGCGGATACAGACTAACACGGCTGCTACTCTGAAACGGCATGAAACTACTCTCATTATTACTATAGGACACAGACAACGGGACAGCTGTAGATGTCACTATTTCACTGTACTATTGGGCATAACAGAACATTTGTGGCCCACCCACTATTGCAGGGTGAAAGTCCCCGCTTGGAAAACATTCCTCTAGACTGATACTATTATCCTGCTGGATTTGGCTTCCATGGGTTTCTCTGTTCTTCCAGCCTCTCGAACTATTGACTTCTTTAATATAGTCTTAAGTCAATTTATTTTCCCTTACTACTGTTTAGTTGCATTAAGTGTTAGGTTCATTGGTCACAAAGTCCTTGATCTTAAGTTGTGATAAAAAGGGACTATGAAAACCATTAGGGATGCCAGGGCTTGTGATACTTTCTGGGCACTGCCAAAGAGGCAGACTGCAGTTTCTAAACACTTGGTAATCCTACTGTATCTCTGGTGTGTCTCTATTTATCATGCCTTTTTAGCAGACCATGTTAGTAGTATCTTAACCCTTCAGCACTCCAGTAGACTACAAGGATTGAGATGAAGAATTCTGCTACAGCGGCAGGTTTCACAGATAGATTGCAGCCATATATACTTCCAGCAGCTGCCTTCTGATTATCCCTCCATTTCTTCTAGAGTTCCCTTCTCTATACACAATCCTCATGGAAATCATGGCACCATGTACTGGTAGCCTCCATCACTGTCTTACAGCTATTCACTAAAACCACTCACTTCATGCTAACGCTATTAGCTTATCATAAGTGATGAGGCTACTGAACTGCTGGATTTGGATTTGAATAAATATCTTTCTTCAGCAAAATTTGTGAACATTGCACGTAGTACCACACTCTGGTTAGCGGAGGCACCCGAGCTGAAGCCCCTTAGCTATAACCGAGAGGGCAGATTCCAGAGCATTCTCCATTCACTCCAAACCTTTGGAATATTCTTCCTCCTAAGGTTCACAACAGCCAGAGTTTTTCTGCATTCAGGACATGCTGCAAGGCCCACCTTTCTTCTCTTGTCTGTGAGATGGGTGTTGGACAGGGCTGGTGCTCTGGGGATTGTATTGGGGTTGGTTTGATTCCGTTATAATATATATATAGTCATTAGGTTATCTGAGATGATCTTGGGTAACTGATGTGTCTGTTTGTTTTATAGTGCATTTTTTAAGATTAAGGGTGCCATGAGCATTGGCGGGGTATTGTTAGACTTTGTAAAAACCTAAATAAATAAATAAATATTTTACACTATGCTGATACCTCGGGCACTACCAGCCCTTAGTCAAGTATCTTGTTTTGGTCAAGCATTGGAAAACCTTGTTTAGTCACTTAGGGCCAAAATTCTATCTTCACATATGTTGCACCCAGCTCCAGCTGACTTCAGTGAAAATTGCATGTGCTCATTTATGGCCAGAATTTGGCCCATGGAATTTCTCACTTTTACAAACAATAGAGTGTAGACCAAGCAAAAGAAAAAAAGAACAGAGACAACACAAATTGAACAATATCCCCAAAGCCTCCAGAGGGAGGCTAGCTCAGCTGGAAAGGAAAGATAGTTCAGTGGTTAGAGAGCTAGATTTTGGAGACCCAGGATTCAAGTCCCTGCTTTGCCACAAACTTCCTGTGTGACCTTGGGCAAGTCACCTAGTCTCAGGCCTCAGTTTCCCATCTATAAAATAGGGACAACAGCACTTCCCAACCTCACAAGGGTATTGTGAAGATAAATACATGAAAGATTTATACAAATACAGATTTATATTAAATACACAATAAGATACTACAATAATGGGGGCCATAGGATACACAGATAGGAAACCTCAGAACAAACAAATATACATATAAAACTCCACACAGTCAGCACAATAGCCAACTGTTATCATGTATGTTGCACAGTTAATAACATTACAGACTGCACTTTATTTTACATTAGTGCAGTAAAGTTTACTTACTCATCTGGGAACTCCACCGCCTTGTTCTTGATCTTGTTATGGAGAGACAGAATGTATTCATCTATAAAAGGGCACTACAAAACAAAGCAATGGTTTTCCAGCTGTTAGGCATCTCAAGTGTTTAGCAATTGCCATTCAGATATACTTTTGTTACATGTTTCTTAAGAATTTGACCCATAAGATACATGCAGGGTATGTTAGTAAAATCTTCCCACCTATCACAAGCAGAATTATGCCTTACTTAAAAAGTTAAAGGCAGAGATTTTAAAAGAGCAGGGTTGCCCAGTGAAAGCAGTACTCGAGTGAGACTCAAGAGATCTGGTTTCTATTCCAGACTCTGCCACTGACCTGCTGGGTCACCATGGGCAAGTCACTTCGTCTCTCTGTGCCTCCGTTTACCCATCTGTAAAATGGGGGTAACAATACTGGCCTTCTTTGTAAAGCACTTTAAGATCTACTCTGTATAAGTGCTAGGTATTATTGTTTACCATACAAAAGGCAATTAAGAAATTCATCTCCAAAATTAATAGTGGAGATTCACCTGTCTGAGAACAAAGATGAAGCAAGAAAATTACCCATGGCCAGGGGATGGAATCCAATCCACCCTGCACACATGTAACTTGCACGAAAGCTGCGGGTTACCACGTAGCCTCTATTCCAGTCTATGGAATGCGTCTGCTGCTGCTTTAGACTTCTAGACAACAGTTACTGGATTTGTGTAAGCACAGATCCAATGGTTCCATTCCTACCCCTCTCCCCTCAATGCTCTCCTATACACAAGTTTATCTGAAGCCGGTGGGAAACCCTCATTCACAGCACACACACAGGGATGTAATCCCCATGTGGTGTTGCTCTGTCAGCCAGTGCCATGCAGGGCTACCATGGGGATTTTTGGTCAGGAGGACCTTGTATGAAGCCTCCACAAGTAGGCGAATTCCACTCAACAGAATATATGGGTGTATTTTTATATGATACATGGAAAATTACTTCCTTCTTTAGTTGCCTGCTGTGATGTCAGTTCATAGTTCTGGGGCCTTCTATGACAGCTAGTCAGATCACAGACTCCCCCTGACTGTATTGTCTGCCTGCAATGTCATTGACTTTTGCAGGTGAAACAGAATCTTGAGCTTCAAGTCTTCACAGGTAAGCGAAGCAGGACCCAGCTTTCAAATATATAAATTTTTAAGGATGACATTTACTTGGGAGACTCTGTTCACGATCTAGGATCTTAAACAGATTTAAAAATGCTTCACAGAACAGCTTTACAGATCTTGGGCACTAACCACCTACATGATGCCTAAAATAATCTTCTTCAATCACTTTTTAAATTTTCTATGCTAAATTCAGATACATGAGCTCAGTGCACATTTGTTTTGAATGTAACTTTTTCCAGTTGATTGATATATGCCTAAATTCTGGCTCTTCCTATCTGAGCAACATGGGCAGGTGGGCAGGAGTGCAGCTGTTGTGACAACTGGCCCTTACTTGAGACACTCTGCTTGCAGAATACCTCAAGGGCAGTGTGTGGGGCAGCGCATTCAGCGGTGTTCCTTACTGCTGGTCCAAAGACAGTAGCGTCAGCACCTGCTTCTGGTGGGATAGGGGATGGTTTTCTGGCCTTGTTCCCTGAACCGCCCAGCCAAGGCGAGTTATAAAATGAAGGGAAATGAGTGCACAGTATTTACTGCAAGGCCAACGGTAGGGGGGTTTCTTGGAACAGAACAGTTCATTAGTTTTATTTACCTTACCTCTTCCAGTCTTCTCCATGCCATAACACATGGGGAAATGATATCACCAGGGGACAAAATCCCGAGAGATTCCACTGTCTTTAGGATTTGGTGCAAATTATTTATTTTAGAAATAGCCCAGTGCACAGTTATCATAACTAATAAAATATCCTGAATTAGTTAAACCATATCACAACTGTCACAAAATTACTTGTTCCTTTACATTTTACCCCCGTCAATTATAGCCACATCAGCTAAAAAGCCTTGGAACTGTGCAGTGTGATTTGTGGGGCCCTGCATGACCTTAGGAGGACCTAACAAAACCATAAATTTTTTTTGCTCATGCAGCAAGTCATCATAACCTGCACAGGTCTGCCGTGTTTATCAGTTGACGGACGGCACACTATCTGGATCATTTAAAGCACTTTAGAGCAGCTTTTGTATCAAACTTGTGCTTCTCTCCACATGTTCTGCCTGATTTGTTTCTAAATCCAGGAAATATTGGGGGGGAAAAGAATGTCACTATTATTGCCACTGGTGCTGATCTGGGCACTGATGTAAGCTATGGGGCAGACCTGTGAATTTTTATGCATGGATGCCACCCTTATTCACCCACTGACTTCATTAGGACTATTTGGGAGAATTAGAGCTTGCAGAGTCAAGCTCTCTGTTTATTATTTTTCACTTATTTGTGGGAGAATCAGACTAATGATACCCAAGCCGCGGCTCCTATATAAAATTCAATTGTTCTACAGTCATCTTACCTTCCCATATACAAAGCAATACAAAGTAATTCCCATGGCCCATACATCAAGTGCCTGAAAGAAAGCAATTGCACTTAGTAAATTAGATCCAACAGCTAGATACATTTTAGATCAGACAGCTATTTTCTCAAACATAAAAATAAACTTTTTCATTAGGAACCTAATTTTATAGATACTGAACAATGAAATTAGACAGATACATTGTTATATGCACACAAACAAGTCTACAAAGCACCTAACACACTTTGACCAATATTGGCCAGATTCTGCCAGCCTTAATCACATCCAGTAGTTCCTCACTGTACGAACAATCCCATTCATTTCAATCAGACTACTTGTGGAGGAAGACACAACTTAACATGAGGAAGACTGGCAGAAATCTGACCTAGACAAATAATAATGGATCAAAACCTGAAGCCTCATTCAGGCAAAACTCCCATTAGCGTCTACGGGAGTTTTGTCTTGAGTAAAACAGAGTTAGGACCTCAGGATTTGACTCAATAATAAAAGAAAAATTCTTCTTTATTTTACCTGTGGAACAGAGACACACCAAGGAGTATGGTTTGGATACCACCCTTCTTTTCATGTTCCCCAGGTCCTAAAACTCAGACTAATTAGTGGTGATCCAAGACTTACCTTTCCACTGAAGCTTTTGCCAGAATCTGAAATTGCCTCTGGAGCCATAAAGGCTGGTGTCCCGGCAGTACTGGAAAGCTGGGCATCATTCCCTTCAAACTGATTACTGACTCCAAAATCAGCTATTTTGACATGCCCATCGTCTCCCAAGAGCAGGTTGGAAGGCTTGATGTCCCGGTGAATGATCTTCTGATAGTGCACTGTAAACAGATGGGAACATGCTCTTCAAAAGCTGCCCAGCATATCCGGAAGAAACCACAATATATAACAGCACCCTTCCTTCTCCAACAAAGTGCTAGCTAATGCCCAGGCTTATAGATCAGATTTTAGAAAGTCAAGGGCTTCATCATACTTCCTAAAATAGTTGATGACCCACTATTGTTCTGTAGTGAGCCTTGTTCAACCCTCTTGGGGAGTTAGAAAATATTTCCCCCTTGCTGAGCTTAGTATTTTTGAAGCTTTCTCTTAAACTTGAATGGCCATAAAATCAACCTGGGTGGTTGAATTTAAAATGACAGCAACCTTAATTTATATGGTGTAAATTAGTCAGTCAAAGCATTTTTATGTATACATGTCATCACTTATACCAGCACAGCCCTGGGACCAGTGATTGTCAGAGGACTACTGTTCTGTGCATAAAAGGAGGATTTTAGTCCCCAGTGTGTATGGTGAGTGGAAATGGAGAACGATCACATTTCAAAAGGGACTGAGATTGGCAAGGGACCAGGGCTCAGGAATACAAGCCATGGCTGCGTTGCTGCTAGATGAGCAATAGAACCTCATCAAGTAACATCGGCCAGTCTAGGATTAATAGAGCTGCTTTCTACAACTCTGCCTGCCTGTTGTGTCACTGGGGAGCAGAGGGTGCTGGGGTTCATGGGGGCTTCAGAAGCATGCTGGAAGATCCTGGGGATGAGTGAGGGTGGTGAAACTCCCAAGTGGCTGGAGCAGCTGCCTGCAGAAACAGGGAGCCCAGGGCCCATATCAGGCCCCTCACCTTCTGCCACTGCTCCAATCTCACTCCTGCCACTTCCAGGTGGCACATGGCTGCCTGCTCAGCGGATGCCACTGCAGCCTCCAGTGTCCAAAAGGTGCAATTGCAGGCAAATGCCCACAGCCTTCCAGCAGCTTGGCCAGATGCATGGCATCTCAATCAAGATGCAGCATTCTGTGGGAGGACTGTCAAATGCGTGTCACATGAGATGCAGCCAGGGCTGTCAATCTGGCACTTTCCGCCAGCACTGAACAAATGTTAAGAGGAAAATCAAACTGATAAAGGCAATTAACCAAAGAGAGTGGGCATAGCCCCAGAGATCTTAATACCCAGGGAGAGGGAATTTTGCTGTTGAAGAAGGAAATAATTACAGTCAAGTCTTGCAGATGGTGCAAAGCTTTACTCCATCTACCAGCTCCAAATGAATCCACAGGACTGCTCATGTGAGTAAAGGTTTGTGGGATGCAGCCCATGGGTTCCATTTTTTAGATTTTTATCTCAAAATTGCAATTCTACTTGACTAATCTACATAACATTAGACCCCCACACAGAAAGAAACATGCCCACATGAGAAGACTGGAAGATTGAGGGGGCTAAGATAGCATCCTTGTGCCAAGGGGAACTGACACATCAAAAAAATCAGTGAACATTTTCAGTTTGAAAGAGGCTGTTTTAAACCCGAGTGATAATCAGATTGCCGATGCCAGAACTCTGGAGAATACCACCAGGCTCTAGTTGTGCCATAAACAGGAACCTTTGAAAGAGACACAGAATGTTTTATTCTAAAAGAGAATAAAAGGAAAGAAAAAAAATATTCCAACCTTGAAAATAATAACCACTCTCATGTTCAGAAATGTGCCCTTACAAGCTATTGTCACAGGAACCCTTTCATAGCAAAGTCATGTTTCAAACCAGCTTCCATTCTGAAATGTTACAAACAGGAAAGATTGCAATTATGATTAGGTTGAATGAATGAACTGCTTCCTGGGCAAGTGAGAATGGACTCTAAGTCTTAACTGGTTTATAGCACTGCCAAATATCAGATCCAGCTGAATTATATAAGGTGGAAAAGCTCATCATTGCAGATCACGAGGTCAAGAGATAGCCTTACAACAAATTCACTACTTGGTTTGCAGTTTATCCTGGAGGCAATACTGTTGCGATAAGAAAAGGAATTTTTATTTCCTGGAGTAAAGGGGAAGAAGGAAATTATAAAATGAAAACCAGATGTATTGTACAGCAATATCGTGACAGCAGTATTCAATTTAAACAAAAACTTTCAAAAAAGATTATCTGAAATGTCACTTTCATCTAAAGCAAAGTGTTATATAAGAACCTGAATAGCATACAACAATCTAATTGATTTCTTTGTATGATACTATGTGTTTACCCAGTATCATTGTCCCTCTGTTTGCGTAGTGAACAGATTCTTTTAGTAAGTATTCTTCTTTAAGAGCTAATCTAGATGCATAATGGACCAATTCCCAGACAAATGCTCACAGGACAGTGCTAAGAAACGTCAGTGGTCATTCTAGCCCAGATTTGCTGTTGCTGTGCAATTATATCGTGATGTGAATCGGTTAACTCTTGTGAGAGGCTGACTAGACAATCTGGGTAAACACCAAACACCCTATGACAACAGTAATTATTATCAGACGTCTGCTGCCGAGCAAACCTATTGATGAGCTGACATTTCATTATGGTAATGCAAGAAAGAAAATGAAACTGCAGTTTCCCTTCAGGAAATGATTAGCTGCCTTTCATGCAGGTGTGAAATATAAGATTCTTAAAGAATAAGCCAGAGACTGCAGGGCTCAGATTCTCAACACATTTTTGCAAGTAAAATACAGGCCATGAAATATAGGTCAGATTAATTCAGCTGTGGAGTTAAAGTCTATTGAAATCGATGGAGTTTTACACCAGGGGAGAATTTAGTCCGGGATTTTTATTATTTCATCCATAAAACAAAGTAAAACATGATTCCAAGTCAAATAAATATTTATCTTTCAAAATATATTACTTGCCTTTGTGAAATCTAATAAAAAGATAGTAAATACAAGCTCTTTGGTGTAGAAACTGTTGTTGATGATATGTTTGTACAGCACTCAGAACAATTAGGCCCTGATCTAGGTAGGCTCTGGGTACAATCACAATATAAAATGTTAAATAATATGTACTACAAATAAATACATAATAAATTGTAACCGGGATCAAGTTCACAAGTCATTATGTTCAAGGATTGCAAATGAGTATTATTTGTTTATTTGTATTATAGTAATAGAGGACACAACCAATATTGGGGCCCCATTGTGCTAGGCACTACACAAACATGGTGAGAGATAGTCCTTTCCTTGTAGAGTTTACAGACTAAATTTTCAAAACCGCCTAAATGGCATAGGAGCCTTAGTCAAAATTTGACTTATAATCTAATAGAGAAGACACTGAAAGCAGGTGGGGAAACAAGCAGAAAGGTGAAGTGACTTGCCCAAGGTCAAATGGCTGGTCAACGGCCAATCCAGGTCTCCTGAGCACCAACCCAGGGTCATATTCAGTGCCTCTCTAATAGTAGTGACCAGAGGCACCGACTTTGGGATTTTCTGGGGGGTGCTGGACCCCCGCTCTGCTCCAGGCCCCGCCCCTACTCGACCCCTTTCCTCAAGCCCAATCCCTGCCCCCACCCCACATCTTCCCACCCTCTCCCCTTGCCTCTTCCTGCCCCTCCCCCCAGTGCCTCCTCCATGCTGCTGAACAGCTGACTGCAGTGGGCAGGAGGTGCTGGGAGGAGCTGATCGGCAGGGCTGCCAGCGGGTGGGAGGCGTTGGCGGGGAGGGGAAGGAGCTGATCCGTGGGGCTGCTGGTGGGACTGCCAGTGGGTGCTGAGCACCCACTATTTTTTTCCTGTGGGTGCTCCAGGCCTGGAGCACTCATGGAGTCGGTGCCTATGGTAATAACGACATTATACCAGTTAACTCAAAGATATTTACACTATTACCCCCACCTTCTCCCCTACACAACCTCCTGTTACATATGCGAAAGCCATACTGATGAGAAAAAGAAATGAGAATAGAACCATTTCTAAACATTGCAGTCCAAATTCCCTGCTGATGTAAATGGGAGGAGCTCTGTTGACTTCAGTTGTGTGTTGCTCATTTACAACAATGGATAATTTGGTACTGAACTGCTAGCCAGAACACCCCCTCTAATTACTTATAGTAAGTAATAAAATGACCTAGAGGGGAGCCTAAAATCAAAGAAATCTGTCCTCAGTTCTAGTGTGGGCCATGTATAGTTAGTTTTTCCATCCTGAAGAGTTTGCAACATTATTTCAAACACAGGGAGAGCTCTGCAAACCCATTCCCAGGTGGAGATAGTTCTTCAAAGAAATCTCAATGGAGCAAACAGAGCTGTTAGTCCCAGGTCTCACATTACTGTGAAATGCATTTGATACATATGGGGCTGTGTAAGGAACGATAAAATATAGTTCCATATGGACTTGACCCTAGTCAATGAAAACAACTCCCAGTGATTTCTGGTCCTATGAAAAGAACCAAGAACTATTTATCCATACAACATAAATAAACATCAGATTTCAAAAAAATTCCCAGCCAACCAGCTTTGGAAATAAGAGAATTCCAGATCTCTCATGAATGAAATAAAAGTAACTTGCTAATTTTAATTAGAAAGGGGACGAAGCTGCAAACTTTGGATTCAGGTCCGAAATTCTGTAAAGTACGGGAGCATTTAACCTGGGCCATTTCCAGTTTTAATAGAGACCATAATAAAACTGTAAAACTTATTGCGATTGCTGACTCATGTAACTATATCGTGCAAACAAATTGGAGGCAAATAATATGAGACAACAGCTATCTACTGTATCAGCTGATTAGCTGAAAGAAAAACATAAGACATATGATCTCTTAAAGTAACGAATATCAAAACAACCACTCGTGACGTAGGTGGAAACCATGCTGAAGACCACATGGAAGTATGCTTGTTACAGTGTCACGTAGTTTAGTTTAATTACTCTGTAGCTCCATGCTATGTTTTATAGGAAGATCCTCTGAAGCATGACCAAGGGTCCTGTGACTTTTGCCCTTTAAAAGAGTGACTATTGCATGCATTGGAACCCTTAGGGATTAAACAGACTGCAGAGGGGGCGCTTTTTGTAACAGAAAATGACCCTGGATAACAGTTCTCTTGCATAGTATCAGGGGGTAGCCGTGTTAGTCTGTATCTACAAAAACAACAAGGAGTCTGGTGGCACCTTAAAGACTAACAGATTTATATGGGCATAAGCTTTCGTGAGTAAAAACCTCACTTCTTCGGATGCAAGTTCTCTTGCATATCATTTTGCTTGCAGCAAAATTTCAGCAAATCAGTGTGATTTGCATTTCCAGTACAAAAGACTGCTGCAGTGACAGGGCTGTGGGTTGCTGCAATGACAGGAAACACTGGAGTTGTCGCCTCACAGTATGGAGAAATAAAGAGAAAGCTCAAGAGAAAAAGCTAAACATCCTGTCCCAACTGCCCTGAAAACAAAGGGCTTATCAGCATGAACAACCTTCAGATAAGCTCCCGATTATCATATAGTGAGACAACAGCACAAGCAGCATACATTTGTGCCACTGTTGGCTCCTGAAGACCCACAGAGAGATCACAACAAGGGAGTTGGTGATATTTATACACAGTAAAATTAAATTGCGTAGTTTACACTCGCACCGTATTAACACTCTATTTCATCAGTGCTCAGAGTTAGGTTGTCTCCTGGATCCCTGTTAACGCAAGTAATAGTGGTTGGAATTAAAGGCAATCATGTTAAGCCTACTGTTCATTATCACCAGAAACATCAGCCACAAGGTGAGGGAAATTAACAATACTACCTTTTCTTGGTTCTAAGTATTAAAAACTATGAACTAAACATACACAACAACAAGACAGCAGAGCTGTATGAACATATTGTATAGAAAGACATACAGAACATACAGATCAACACTCATCAAAATAAACTTAATAAAAACAAATACTAGTTCTTATCTAAACCTATTCTAGGAAGTCCTTACCAGCACTCTCCCAGTTCCTCCAGAGACATATGTGGGGCGTCTAGCCAGGGAATCAGCGGGAGCCTCAACATTCACCCCATTTTGCTTGTAGGCAGCACTTGCTTGTAGGGAGTTACTTCAGCTTGTGACTGCACACTTTATAAAAGCTGTTCAGGGCATCTCGATCGTGTCCCGAACATGCATTCCCCCACCCAGTAAGTCAGAGCAGCCAGCACCATTGGTATGAATAAATAATGATTTTCTCCCTAACAGATCCGACTGTTTTCTGTATACTGGTATGAACTGAGGCTGGTTTTCCAAGCTGATATGAAGCAGTTAGTATTTCAGTCGTATACTGTGGACTGATGTGGTTCACCTGGTCCAGCAGACAGGAATCCAACATTAACAGATGATCTTCAACTACTGTAGAGACAAATGCTGTAATGAGACATTTGTTCTCTTCTCTCAGCAGCTGAAGACATTGCTTGATTAGCCATAAACCAGTTGGTCTTTTCTCTGGACCATACCATGGCACTTGGCTTTGAGAAACCTTTCTGATTGATCTTTACCCACAGTACAGTCAGCAGAGCTGTAATCTGATCACACTCCTTCCACATACCCAAGATCCTGAGTGCAACAACCACTCTAGGGACAGCCAAATAATGCATTCACTGGTTACTCCAGTATAAAGATAATAGATCTGATCCTAAAATAGTGTAAATCAATATAGATCTGGCCCAATCGGAACAGTTTTCTGGTAAAATATCCCAGAGCAGATGATTTGTCAAAGACTTCAAACAAATAGTTTAAGTTGTTCATTTTGGCTGGAAATTGTTTTGCTTGTTAGTGCTGAGATTGGCTGCTCACTAGAACAAGCTCCCTGTGTACAAGTTGCTCTGCTGTCTCAATGCTAACTGACAGACCTGATTTTAAAAATAAATCAATACTGCTTCATAATGAAAATGAAACGTACGATATCACAGTTAAAGCCCCTGGGGGAAAATCTGCTTCTGGAGCTCTCGGTTAAATTCAGTTTTATTAGAGTCATCCTTCATTTCAGGGGGAAAACAGCAGCAATTCAGGCACTATTTGGATCTTAATAATAATTCTTATCCTTCTTATAGCATCTTCCATCCAGGAATCTCTAAACATCCATTAATTGAGTTTCACAACAGCCCTTGTGAGAGAGGCAAGTATTACTAATGGGGAAGCCGAGGCACAGAATTTTCAAGCATGTCTACTAATTTGGAGGGCCCAACCTGATACACAAAGAGCTTGATTATCAGAGATGCTGAGTACCCACAACTCCAACTGAAATCAGAGCAGCTGAATGCTCAGTGACTCTGAAAATCAGGTTGTTGGTGTCTAAATGTGGGCCCCATAAAATTGAATCACCCAAACTTTTGAAAACTTGGCTTTTAATGTTTTTTTAAAACAATGCATTTTCACTTAATTGATGCTAGAAGTGAGGAAATATGGTTATGGATGTATAGTACAAAACCGCTGAAAAACTAAGGCTACCATTAGTATAAGAACATGAGGCCTGCCATATTGGATCAGACCAATGGTTCATCTACTGCAGGATGCTCTGACAGTGGCTAGTATCAGCTGCTTCAAAGGAAGGTGCAAATAACCACGTAGCAGGCACTTATGGGATAACCTGCTTATGTGGAAAGTTTTTCCTAACCCATATCAGTCCCAGGTTGGCTTACATCCCTCCAAAACTCTTGACATATTTGTTTCAACTTTGTCCTCCTCCACCTCCTTCACTGCCCACTTCACCAGCTTCTCAAGAGTGGTGTCTCTATGCTCCTGAATGACAGGCCTGAAGAGAGACAGAGGGACTTTAATGCAGAAATGCTGGAAGGGTTTGGTGCTACATTTTGCTGTTCTTGACTCATATCAGCAAGAGTCTGATCCTGCAAACATTCCAGACACAGAGTTCCCATTGAGAAAGGTCCTGTGTTCTGAGCCCCTGATGAAGCAAAGCATCCATACTCAGGACAGCACTTAAGCACATGCTTAATGATAACTTAAGCATGTGTGATTCAAGTTAAGCAGATGCTTAAATTCTTTTCTGAACTGGGGTCAGAGTGCTTGCAGGCTCAAGTGCCAAGTTAGCTAAATCCAAACTTACTACAATGACATCAAAATGAGAAACCCTCAAGAACCACTATCACAAATGTCACCCTTGCTGTCAATCCTCCTCTGACCTCTGTAGGTGCTCCAGCCAGGTCAGCATCCAGCAATACTCCATTCACCCAGTGTGCCACACTAATGGGCCTATACCCAAGGGAAATACAACTGTAAATTGCATTGTGCTGCAGCATTATTGTAGAACACTGAAAAATGTGTGTGACAGACGTACAGTGCTGCAGGAAAGACTCCTTAGGCTGTACTCTTTCTATGAATGCACTGTGGTATGATGAGTGGGACTGGAGACCATAAGAACATAAGAATGGCCATAGTGGGTCTAACCAATGGTCCATCTAGCCCAGTGTCCTGTCTTTTGGCAGTGGCTAATGCCAGATACTTGAGAGGGAATATACAGAACAGGGCAACTATTGAGTGATCCATCCCCGGTCATCCAGCCCCAGCATCTGGCAGTCACAGGCTTAGGGACACCCAGAGCATGGGATTGCATCCCTGACCATTTTGGCTAATAGCCACTGATGGATCTGTCCTCCATGAACTTATCAAATTCTTTTTTGAACCCAGTTATACTTTTAGCCTTCACAACATCCCTGGCAAAGAGTTCCACAGGTTGACTGTGTGAAAAAGAGGGTCAGGTTTTAGGAGGAACCTAGTTTGGTAGTCAGGCTGCTATTGGATAAACAAAAAGAAGAACAGGAGTACTTGTGGCACCTTAGAGACTAACAAATTTATTAGAGCATAAGCTTTCGTGGACTACAGCCCACTTCTTCGGATGCATATAGAATGGAACATATATTGAGGAGATATATATGCATCCGAAGAAGTGGGCTGTAGTCCACGAAAGCTTATGCTCTAATAAATTTGTTAGTCTCTAAGGTGCCACAAGTACTCCTGTTCTTCTTTTTGCGGATACAGACTAACACGGCTGCTACTCTGAAACCTGTCATATTGGATAAACACAGGTTTCTCTCTGTGTGCATACTCCATCCAGATCTCTTTCCTACAACTCTGACTGTCTGCTGCATTCCTTAATGCTAATGAAGCATGAAAAGAGCACATTTGTCTGTTCTGGTCCTTTTATAGAACCCATCACCATGCCATCCTTCAGGGCTGATAATACAGCACATTTCACAAGCACAAAACTCACCTTTAAATGAGAACCCTCTCTTCCCTCATTTCTAGACACATCCACTTGCAGACTCTAAAATAGGCTGTGCTTGTCATTCAAAAGCAGACATTTGGGAATTGTTCATCCATACCAACCGGCAGAAAAAAGCAGGAGGGGGGAAATGGGAGATTACTCCCCATTGTCTTTTAAAACAGCTTCCTTCTCTGCTCTCCCTGCTGGAAATCCCAGGGCCTGAGCACTTCATTACTAATGCTCCAAAACCCCATTACAAAAAATTGCCACATAATAGCACCTAATGCTATTTACTAAGGCTGGTGCTGAATTATATTTGATTAAAACAGAAGCCGGTTTCTGTTCAAGGGCAAAAGCAATCCATATGGTGCTGCTGCAGAGTCTGCTTAGTATTACCCTCACATCAGCCCTGTAGTGGAGAAATGATTTAACACCCTACCAAGGAAGCTGCAGCAGCAGCAGCCGATAAAGCTTAAAACGAAACGCTGTTCTTTGAAGCAAGGCTCCGATGCCAGTTTGCAGTGTTCCACGGACACCAAGAATGATCCAAAGCAAGTGGACATGCTGGGGGCTACACTTAAGAGACCGCCTGCTTCCTGTGACCATTTACACCTTTATATTTAGCCTGGTGCTCAGTGCAGAGGGTTGTAAATCAGGACTTCTGGGTTTCATTCACTAGTCTAACACCAAATTGCTTTATGACCTTGACCAAGTCACATGGCCCAGAATTTTCAGGAGGGATCAGCCCCTGGACACAGGGCCAGATTTTCAACAGAGCTCAGTGCAGCGAGTGCATATTGGGTACTCAGCTCCTTTGAAAATGTGGCCACAAAACTTCGTAATGGGAGCTTCTGGCAGCTGAGCTCTTTGGAAACTTTGAATTCGTAGCATAAGCAAAATCAGTTGTCACAGATTAGGCATAAGTGCCAGAATCTCCTACACCAAAACCAACATTTTACAGGCATTTAGCAAGGTCAGGGAAGAACATTTAATGAGAGGTGGGAGAACCAGGACATAATAGATTTATTACAATACACACAAACACTGGCTATGTTCTTACTGTTTATATTTCAGCAGTGCCTAGAGGCCCAGTTGAAACCAGGGCCCCACTGTGCTAGGTGCTGTGTATATACATAGTAAAAGACAGTCCTTGCCTAGATGGGTCTTCAAATTAAACAGACAAGAAGTGGGAGAAAAGAAGGATTATTATCCTTATTTTACGGATGGGAACTGATTCATAGAGAGTTTAAGTGATTTACAAAGGTCATACAGGGAGTCTATGGTAGAGTCAGGAACTGAACCCAAATCTCCTGAGTTCCATGCCAGTGTCTTAACCACAAGACCATCCTTCCTTCTCCATGTGCATTATGTGCTTACAGCTACATTTGCAAAAGCCCACACAACAGATGTGTCATGCAGAATGTGCCGCTGACAAAATCCAAAACAAGACCCTGGGTACACAAGGGCTTTTACTTGCCATGTCACCAGCGTTTGAATTTACCCATCTCTTGATAACAGTCCTGAGAATACTCTTAAAACAAACACACTGTAATTGACTCTTCTGTTGATATATTTACTTAATTCCTCTTTTAAGATAATGGGAATTATATTCACATATTGATGGTACAGAAGAAAGATTACGCCTTATCATGGAAAAGCCAGCTTTTGATCAGCACAGCAGGCATTTATATATTGTTCTGGGTTTAGTGTACAGTGCAGGGCTCCAGAAGCTGGTGGGGGATTTTACTGAGAATTGCTTTGTATGACTGTATTGCTGGAAAGGTAACTTCCCAATGGTTTTAGCTGCACTTCATTATCCTTTCCTGTTCCTCTTTCTGACCCACTAGTTCAACTAACAGATGACAGGGGTTCCCTTGAGCGGACAGTAGACCTGCCACATAGTAGGCAAAGCGGGTTTTCCTTAATACAATCAATAGAGAGACTTTACATTTCCTAGTGCAAAAGTGGCGGAAAGAATGGATTTTCTTCATTTCACTCACAGCAACTGCAGCTGTTCCAGCTTCTTGTGATCCAGGTAAAACTAATATCATGCTTGCAGATAAACTGCAAAGGGACAAATCCTGCAGTTCATCTTTACTATGGCATAACTCCCACTGCAGCCAATGGGAGTTTAGCCTGTGTAAAGACTCCAGAGTCAAGCCCTTACAAAATGAAGCTAATTGACAAGTTCCTCAATTAAAACTCTAGAGTTTGGGCCCGATCTGGGTATCTGAACCCAACCTCACCTTAAAATTTTGAAGGGTTCGGGGGGTGGGGAGTCACATTTGAGATTCTAGTTAAACCCATCTATAGTAAACACATACAAGCCAAAATCTGTAATTCTGTAGTGAGATGAGGAAGATGTTACATAAATTGCTATGGCATGCCAGTGTTTATACTGGACCTTTACTTACATACAGTAAGAGGGAATTGTCTCCTTTCAATTCATGCTAAGTAAAATTTATTCTTAAAATATTTTTAACTCTTACAATACTTAACAGTAACAAATACAATTACAAAAACACTTTACATCAATACAATCCTAAAGGATGCCACAAACATTTACACTATATCCATTTGGTACCAGTGAAACAGCCACTTTGGGGAGGCCCTCGGGGTGGAGGGGAGAGAAGGAGAGTAGGATGAGCATAGCAGTCAACCACTGCACTGTGTGGAGGACACTGGGGTAATTCCCATCCCACCCTGGACAAAGTGCCATGGAGTTTTAACTCTGCAATTCCCAAAGCCACAAAATGGCACATTTTGTCTATGGCAGTGGTCCCCAACCTTTTTGTGGCCAGTAGCACATTCATGTTTTCAGAAGAGTGTGGCGGGCGCCAACAATTTTTCAAGGCTTATTTTGTATTTGTACATTAAATAATACAAAAAACATCATATTTAATATTACATACTATATGAATCCATAAGATAAAAAAGGTAATTTTACATGTAAAAGGTATTAATTAAATTATTCGGCAATTACTCTTTCACCTTACCGTGTGAATTTGCTCTTTTTTATCTACCTGTAAGAAAAATTAAGGAGTTTTTACAAAATAAATATCAAACAGTTTTCATCTTATTTATTTAAAAAAAGTAAACATTGTTGAACTGCTGGTCCAAATATATTTATTATTCTTACTTTAACATAGATAGCCAGTTATGGTTAATTAAAAATATTTTTTATATTGTTACTTGTCTCTGGATTTCAATAAACAAACAAATATGAAAAAAAGTTAAACATACACGCTCATCAGCACTTAATAGAAAATAGGTATCATTAATTCATGTGGTTTTTCTAATAAAGTCAGTGTGATTTTTGGCACTGCATTACTTCAGCCAATTTTTCGTAGTTGGGAGAGTAGGATGATATTCCTGTTCGTAAGCAATCGTCAAGATGGGCATCTGTAAGCCGAGATCTGTATTTTGATTTTATGATGTTCATTGTTGAAAACAGAACTTTGTATAATAAATGGAACCGAAATAAGATTTTATTTTGTATGCTACATTTTTTAAGGTTAGAAACTTTTTTCCGTCAACCAGATTCCAAAAATTTTCATCTGTTGCATAGGATTTTAGAACAATATCATTTTGAAGGTCCAAAATCTCCAGTTCCACGTCTTCTGTTCTTACTTGAATGAGACTCACAATTGATGTAGTTTCAGAGTAACAGCCGTGTTAGTCTGTATCCGCAAAAAGAAGAACAGGAGTACTTGTGGCACCTTAGAGACTAACAAATTTATTAGAGCATAAGCTTTCGTGGACTACAGCCCACTTCTTCGGATGCATCCGAAGAAGTGGGCTGTAGTCCACGAAAGCTTATGCTCTAATAAATTTGTTAGTCTCTAAGGTGCCACAAGTACTCCTGTTCTTCTTTTTACAATTGATGTAGCCATTTCTGTTACCTCTATTTGGCAAGTAAAAGGATTCACAAGAAAGGCAACTACAGGCTCAATGATGTTGAACTGCTGAAATCTCTTTTCAAATTGTTCCAGAAGTGTTTGAATGTGGATAACAAATGGTGATGGGTTAAAATTACGGTCACATACCATTTTCTTCATACTTGGAAAATGTATGAGAGACTTCGTCTTCATATGTGACATCCACAAGATCAGTTTTGCTTTGAATGATTTTACAGAACCTATCATTTGAGTCACATGTTTGTCTTTTCCCTGGAGCTCAAGATTTAAAATGTTCAATTTGTCAGTGATGTCGGCAAGAAAAGCCAAGTCCATTAACCAGCTGGAGTCTTCTAGTTGCTCGAAGTTCTGATTTGTGGACTTCAGAAATTCTTTGATCTCTTCAATTAGGCTTAAAAAACGTGCAAGAACTTTACCTTTGCTCAGCCATTGTACTTCTGTGTGCAAGATAAGATCAGAATGTTTATCATCAACATCTTCCAACAGGGCCTTAAAAAGTCGGTGTTGCAAAGGTTTCGCTCTAATAGAGTTAATTATTTTAATAACGACATTCATGACGGGTTGAAAAGAAAGAACTTTGACGAACAAAGCTTCTTGGTGCATAATGCAGTGATAAGACAAAGTTCGGAAAGGATTCATTCTTCTTACAGAGTGCAATGAATCCATTGGCGCTGCCCATCATTGCTGGTGCCCCATCAGTGGTGATCGCAGACAGCTTGTGTAGTGCCATACTAACTGATTTTGCATATGGATCACCTGGATCGATCAGTCTTCAGCTGTCGTTAAGACTGCGCCGATCACAACACGTCCGCCATTCTTCTTGCATTCTTGCCTTTCTTCTCCACATTCGTCCGAAACGTTTTACAATGTCATCTTCCCACCTTCTTGGAGGCCAACCAGGCGGTCTTTTCTGTTCACGCGGGTACCACTCAGTAATGATTGCGGTCCACCTATTGTCTGTGAACCGTGCTATGTGGCATTATATCTGCTTTCCACAACAATATCTTTCACACCATTGCATTCTCTAATAGTTTCATTTGGGATATGATCCAGAAGGGAAATTCCCAACATAGCTCGTTCCATTGCCCTTTCAGCTACCGACAGCCGCTGTTCTTCTCTCTTCGTCAGTGCCCACGTTTCACTGCCATACAGCATGGCTGGCAACACTGCTGAATTGAAGATATTTTTATGTGTGGTCTTGTTGATTTTTCCTTTGAGGATGTCCTTGATGGAATTAAACGCACACCATCCTGCCCGAATCCTTTGTGAGAGTTCTCCGTTCATGTCTTGGCGCATATTAACTTCTTGGCCCAAATATATGTACTGTTCCACTTCTTCAATTTCTTCTCCTGTTACCGTTATTCGGGCTTTTCATAAGACGTCTGATCGCATGTATTTCGTTTTGCAACGGTTCATTTTCAGACCGACCTGACAGCTTTTCTTGTCGAGTCTTCGTCGCATGCTCTGCAGTTGGTTGGTGCTTTCGGCCATTAGTACGATGTCATCCGTGAATCTGAGATGAGAATTGTTCTCCATTTATATTAACACCACTCCTCCAATTGATCTTGTTCATAACCTTTTCAAGGCAGGCAGTAAATAGTTTTGGTGAAATCGTATCTCCTTGCTTTATGCCTTTCTCGATTGGGATGCGGAGGGGAGTTTCAAGGAGAGTAATGTCTGTTGTACATCCAGTATTCACTTCCTTCAACAAACTGATGTACTGCGTGTTAAT
This sequence comes from Malaclemys terrapin pileata, assembly GCF_027887155.1. Classification (NCBI taxonomy): domain Eukaryota; kingdom Metazoa; phylum Chordata; order Testudines; family Emydidae; genus Malaclemys; species Malaclemys terrapin. The sequence goes on along the minus strand of NC_071522.1, from coordinate 17,714,984 downwards.
GCCCTGCAATTCGAAGTACCTTAGTCCGAACTTACCGCGGGTCTAGACGCAGCAGGCAGGCAGGCTCCCCCGTCGATGCCGCGTACTCCTCTCACTGAGCTGGAGTACCGGCGTCGACGGCAAGCACTTCCGGGATCGATCCGGGATCGATTTATCGCGTCTAGACAAGACACGATAAATCAATCCCAGAAGATCGATCGCTTACATCCGGACCAGGAAGTAAGTATAGACATATCCTTGGAGCGTTGGGAGAGGGATGTTGATTCTTGATTTGAACAGTTCTGTATAGAAGTCCTTGCAGACTTCCTCCATCCCTGCTCTGTCAATTACTGTCTCTCTGTCCTTGTTCTTCAATGCTGTTATGCTCAATCTATACTGCACCAATTCCCGCTTGCATGTCCTGAGGCTCTTGCGTGATTCAGTTGTTTTAAGGAGCTTTTCTTTCCGGAAGTTCTCAAAGTCGTCCTTCAGTTTTTGCCGTATGATTTGAATACATTATAGATGTCCTCACCCTTTGTTCGCCCTTTCATAGGCAATACTCTCAGTAACTCTTCTTTTACGGTGAAGTCACTAAATACCATCCTCACCATAACTGCCAACTGCGCTGTGTCCGATATATCTGTTGACTCATCAAATTGCAGTGAAAACCAGTCACATATTTCCAAGTCATCCTTTAGCTGAGTTTGCATGTCGCTTGAAATTGCATGTATCCTCCTCGTAACTGTGTTGTCTGATAACTGCAAGTTTTGTATTGCCGACAAAATCTCACCCGTGTTAGGAAATCCTTGAAACAGGCAATCGGCACCAGTCAAAAATGCTTCCTTCAACAATTCACCATCTTGAAAAGGTTTTTTCTTCTTTGCGAGCAGAGGAGCAATTTTAAAGGAAGCAATAGTAGCACTTTTAGACTTTACACTTGCCTAGTGAAAATAGATTGCTGGGCAGATAGAAGAAAATTAATCAACTCAAATCAAACCTCTCTCAACTCAGATTTAAGTGGATGGCTAATGTCAAAAGAGCCGTGATTAGTTTGGAAATGGCGTTCGACATTATGTTTTTTCGGTACTGCAACAGCACCCCCGCACAATAAGCAAAACCATTTCCCTTTATTTTCAATAAAACAATAGGATTCTTCCCACTCTGCGTTGAAATAATACGTACGTTGTCTTTTATTTGAACCACTCATTTTGGGGCAAAATGTTAAAAAAATAAATAAATTGCAAAGCACAAGAAAACAGCAGTATCAGTGCAGGAAGAATACTCACATACAGGGCCAGCTCCAGGCATCAGTGGAGCAAGCACGTGCTTGGGGCAGCACATGCTACTGGGCAGCATTCCGTCCATTCTTGGGACGGCAGAATCTGAGCGGTTTTTTTTTTTTTTGGGCAGCAGTTCTGGGCAGCGCAGAGAGAAGCCGCGAGGACAGAGAACACTGGCACCTGCAGCCCCGGAGTACTCTGTCCCCAGCAGGTGTGGGGCCCCGGCATCTCTCCCATGCTGGGCACTAGGCGGGCCCCGCGCCTGCCGGGGACAGAGAACACTGGCGCCCGCAGCCTGCAGCCCCGGAGTTCTCTGTCCCCGGCAGGCGCAGGGCCGTGGCTTCTCTCCCTTGCTGGGCACTAGGCGGGCGCACATAAATGCCCTGGCGGGCGCCATGGCACCCACGGGCACTGTGTTGGGGACCATGGGTGTATGGTTACAGAGAATTCAGGAATGGAGGGGTTAACGTCCATGCAAAGTAGAAGGAGCCCCTCCCCCAAAGCCCTGTCCCAACTCACTCCACCCCCCCTCGCTTGTTCTCCCCCACCCTCACTCACTTTCAATGAGCTGGGGTAGGGGGCTGGGGTGCAGGAGGGTGTGAGGGGTGCAAGCTCTGGGAGGGAGTTTGGGTGCAGGCGGGGGCTCTGGGCTGGCGCAGAGTGTTGGGGTGCAGGAGGGGGTATAGGGTACTGGCTCTGGGAGAGGGGTCAGGGTTGGGGTGCTGAAGAGGTGGTATGGGGTGCTGACTCTGGGAGGGGGCTCAGGGTACAGGAGGGGGTTCACGGTGCTGGCTCCAGGAGTGGGCTCAGGGCTGGGGTGTGGCCTCCAGCGGCTCCTGGTTGGTGGTGCAGCACGGCTGCTGCTAAGGCAGGTTCCCTGCCTACCCTGGCCCCACGCCGCTCCTGGAAGGGGCCAACGCACCCATGGTGGGGGGGCACGTGCCTCCATGCGCTGCCCCTCTCTGCAACCACCACCCCTGCAGCTCCCATTGGCCACAGCTCCCCGTTGCCAGCCAATGGGAGCTGCGGCGGCGGTGCTTGCAAGCAGGAGCAGCATGCAGAGAGAGACTCCTGCCCCCCCGTCCCCGGGGCTGCGCTGGCCACTTCTGGGAGCGCCATGGGGCCGGGGTAGGCAGGGATCCTGCCTTAGCGGCAGCCCCACTGCACCACCAGAGATCGCAATCGACTGGGGGATCCTCTAGGATTGACCAGTCGATCGTGATTGACCATTTGGTGACCCACTGTCTTAAGGTATGATGCTTTCTACTCCAAATCCAAGGAGACTGAACAAACAATGACATCATTGTGAAAGCTTCATTCATTAAAGCAGGCCCTTGGAGAGTGAATCAGCATTCTGACTCACTAAGAATTTAGTTTAAATTATAATGTCTGTCTTGTGAGTGCTGTAATTGAATACCCAGACATGCACAGGCAGACACGACTGAATTCTGAAGTCCTAGAGCTTTGCCCGAATAAGGACTTCAGGAACATTCAGGCTTCAAAAGAGTACTGCAGCGACTGTGTGCCTGCCAAACCCCATATTGATAAATAGATTGCTTGGTGCAATTTTATATAACAAGCCTTTTCTCTCTCACCCGCACCTCAAACATGCACATGCGTGCACGCATGTGCACACACACTTACAGAGCCAATTTGGAAAGAGATGTAGTGTAGCCTCCACCTCCTTTTGTTAAACCAAATGTCAACTCCCAGCAAGAGAGAGATTTCTCGTTAAGGGATGTCAGCCTGACAGTTGTGGAAAAAACATCCTTCCTCTTTTACTTACTTTACCTGGTGCTGGTTTCCATGGTTCACCTGCCAAAGCAAATCTGCAGGACATCCAATTCATCGTTATTCAGCAAACCAATTTAAAGCGTGGTTATTGACAAGAAAATTAGCATTACGTCAACCTGGAAGAAACCTTACTAACTGTATTCAAGATGTCAAACCTCTAACCCACTGTACCTGAGATATTAAAAATAAAATATTCTAAGCAAATAAATGGGGTTTTCTTTTTACTCCAGCAAATCTGTAGATTTGTCAAGTGTTGTTTTAAACATTTTCAACCATGTTTAGGGTGGAAGATGGTCTGACTCTGAAATGTTGTGCCACTCCTATTTACAGGGATTCTGGGTTCTAAAACTGTTAGCTAATATTAAAGAAAAACAATTATTTGTTCTCTATATTGGGTAGGAAGTGTTGTCTAGGGATTAGGACTGGGGAACAGGAGTCAGGACTTGTGCATTGTACCCCTAGCTCTGCTTCTGACTCATTACGTAAGTCAAGATAACTTTTGGACAACTCAGTTTCCCAGGCTATAAAACGGGGATAACAAGACTTGCTTTCTCTCAAGGGGTATTGTGAAGCTTAAATAATGTTTGTTAAACTCTTTGAGTTGCTCAACTGAAATGCATTATCTAAGTGCACAATACATCATCATGGCCCTGTTTCAGAAAACACTTAAGTGCAGCACATGCTTAATTTTAAGCATGTGAACGTCCCCATCTCTGGTCAGCAAAGCACTTGAGCAGGTGCTTAACTCCCACTGGCTTCAATGCTACTTAAACACATGGTAGAGTGCTTTCACTCCCAGTTCAGGAAATGACTTTACAATACTAAGAAAAGCACTTGAGCATGTGGATATGGTGCTTTCCTGAATAGGGCTGCTTTCTTTGATCAGGGCCCTGTTGAATAAGGATGGGATTACTTATGTGCTTAAAGTTATGCATGTGTTTAAATGATTTGCTGAATTGGGATCTACCTGTGTGTGTACAAACACACATGGACAACACAAACACACACGCATGTGCACACCCTGCCTAGAGTTTAGGCAGGCGCAACTGGAATTATATTTAAATAAATGAAATTAATAAACTAAAAAAACAATGGTTTGGGGACATTTTTGTCACCCATTGTAATGTTACTCCTGGTCAGCTAATCTTGTGCCATTCACTGTCACACTGGCAAGGAAAGGTAAATGCTGATGGCTTGTAGTACTGTAACAGAATTTCATCTAATTTAGCATCAGATCCTCCCAATACCTCAGTTTTCTGAAGAAATGTCCCAGACTCCTGTGTATATCAGATACTCCAGAATCTAGTTTACTAAAACAACACAGATCAAGAAAACAAAAGCAGACATCTGGCAGCCTCAAGCTAGGTCTTCCCCTGCTCAATCGGGGCACCTCACAGTGCTTAGCAGTCCACTACACTATGACTCTCCTAAGGGTTTTTGTTCCTGCCTGTCACTGCACACAGCTCCAGCCAGGCTTTTGCCTCTGGCTGGTAGGGAAAAACTTCTGCTCCAGTCTTCTCTCTAACTCTATATCCCAGTAAGAATCTCCCTACAGGTGTCTCTCTCTCAACTGAGCAGGCTCCCTTTTATAAGAAGCACCAACCCCTGGCTACCATTGGGTGACGCATGGACACCTAACCCAACCACTGGCAACGGATAATTAGGCACAGGTGGGGCTGAGCCCAACTCTCCTTATGGGGCCAGCCCACTCTGACAGGCACCAATAATTAACTTAAGCCAATATTTCTACAGTATTACATAGGCAGGCCTGTATTCAGTCATAGCCATTTTCCATCTAAAACAAGATGGACCACATTGTTCTTGATTAATACATTCCAGTTTGTGACAAGAATCCAGTTTTTAACATCTAATTTAATAAAACACAACTAGCAATGATGCAGTTACTGCTGTGAACATTGTGAGCTTAGAACAGCTGCATGGTGATTGAGTCTAGCAAATTACATAACAATTATGTATGCTTACATTAAAATTACCTTGCAATCTTTGGATTGCCTGGCAACACTTTCCTTCAGTATGCACAAATGGTGCACTTTTCTCTGTAATTACATAGTAATTGCTATGCATTTACACAGCAGTTGCAATAGAGCATATTTCTTAACTTTTAGCAGCTAATAAAACAAATGGTTACCCAAAAGCCTAAAACAAAACATCCTATTGTTTTTGCTATTATCACTAATAAAACATCTTATTTGTTTGTGTTACCCAGTCTCATCCCACCTCCCCACCTCCACATTTTTTGGATTATCTTTTAGACTGTAAATATTTTGGGGCAGGGGCTGTCATTTATTACGTGCACACCCAGTGCCAAGCAAAACAGGCCCCTGATCTCTGTGCGGGCATCTAGGCACTATCAGAATATAAACATTAATAACAAAAACTACAATTTTTCTAACCTATAAACTCTACTGGCAAAATGGTCTTGGACCCTGCAGCCTTAACTCATAGTACAATCCCATTGACTGTAAGTATTTATTTCATTTCCATTCAGTTGCTGGTATTGTCCACCTTTAGTTTCAGATGGAAGACAGAACTAATGTATTGCAGCGTGTGATATGAATATGGCCTTGTGAATGATCTTCCTTCATCTCAGCAAAGCCTGCTGTGCTCGTTAGGGACATTCACATTCCAGTTACCCTTTCAGAGCCGGCTCTTCTGTAAAAGAGCCAAGCAATACCTAAAGCTTTGTTTAGCCTATGGGGAGAGCAGTAGAGCTCCCTGTGTCTTTCTGAGATCCAATTAACTGAAGGCAGACAAGGCTCTAAGTACATATTACAGGATAATACATTTCTTTTAGACTGACAAGGCTATGTCTTTGCTTTTTAAAAACATGGTCAGTGGAAGTGATTTAGAAATTATTCCCTCTGGTTCAGTAAGACAAACAGATTTTTCCTAAGGGTTGAAACAGTGGAAAACGTTGCATTTCAGACTATGGAAGCAAAACAGGTTAGGTTAGGTTACATATCTAGAAGTCTCCCTACGGTCTGATCCTTCAACTCTGACTTACTACTCACAGCTTGTGTTGGAAGGTGTGATTCAATATGCGTGAGGGTAACACAAACTAGCCCATAGACAGCTTTACTAAAGTTGTCAATGAAACTACTGTCCTGAATAAAGGCTGTATGATGAGACCTCTAGAGTGAAATCCTGGATAATCAGGATAATACCTACCCCAATGTGAAACATTGACAACTATGGATGAAAAGTGTTATAAAAAGTACAAAACTGTATTATTATTATATCACTTATTAAAGCAGCATGTCACAGCCATTACTATCAGTCTCAAGGAAAGAAACTGCTGTTGGTATATTGCCTTATGGCCTTTGCACTGAAGTTAACAAGAGTTTTCATAGAATCATAGAATATCAGCGTTGGAAGGGACCTCAGGAGGTCATCTAGTCCAACCCCCTGCTCAAAGCAGGACCAATCCCCATCTAAATCAAATTTTGCCTTTGACTTCAGTGGAGCCAGGATTTCATTCCTAGTCTCTGAGGCCCAGATTCTCCAAGGTATTTAGGTGCCTAACTCCCACTGAAGTCAATTTGAGTTAGGTACCTAAATATCTTGGAGGACCTGGGCCTAAAACTCTTTGGTACAGCAGTGGCCAGAGACACTGTTCAATCATATTAATTCCAGCCATGAAATACTGCAAAGGGACGTCTAAGAGAGCCATTTGTATGTACAGTCCTAGCCCTTAAGAAAACTAAACTGCAGCTCAGTAACCTCAGGATCTGCAGTTTCCAGGTATTCCTCTAGTAAATATAGGGAAATACAAGGGAATAGAAAGATACCAATGTAATTGTCCCTATCTGATGTAAATCTGGCATATTTTGAAGGGCCACCATTCCCCGTGACAGCACACATACAGCAAACTTCAGCAATATTTAAATAATATTAGGAAGTCTGGCTCTGTCAATGCTAAGAAAGGGAAGCCTTAAATGGAGAACCCCAGCCAGGAAGGAAGGAATTTCCTCCCGCACCTAGATAATGAACTCCAGGTTGCAGATCACAAGGAAGGATCATATGCATCCAAAGAAGTGGGCTGTAGTCCACGAAAGCTTATGCTCTAAGAAATTTGTTAGTCTCTAAGGTGCCACAAGTACTCCTGTTCTTTTTGCGGATACAGACTAACACGGCTGCTACTCTGAAACAAGGAATTAAGGAGACCATCTAGTAGAGACTCAGATACCATGGTGATGAGTGTGGTGTAAAAACCCAACTGATAGCTTAGATACAGCAAGTGAACTCTGGAATGCTAGATCTCTGCTCAGTGCAGAAAAGGAAGGCACATTAAGGAGTCCATAAATTAATCTTTGATCCTGATTCCTGAGGGCCAGTGTGCATCGATCCCAGTAAGAGCTAGTCAGTCAAAGGTTGCTCTTATCCCACTAGCATAGGGTCCACCACACAACCACTCCCTTCCTCCCCCAACATTTCCCTACACGCGGGGTGAGGCAGCTGACACAGGGGCTGTCTTCATTATCTTTATGTCAGCAGTGATATGCCAGTTCCCTTATGCCAGGGAAATTCCCTGATGACCATTTAAAGATAAAATCTGGCCCTTTTGTAGTGCTCAAACCTGGATCTTAGATGAGAATCTGGCCCAAAATACTTGGGAACTCATCTGCCAGGTTAGAGGGTGAAACACAATATTTGATTTATTAAAATAAATTGTGCAATAGCCCATTAAAAATATATAGATGCTGAATACTGAATGAGGATTCTGTGAAATACACAAGCCACCAGCTGTGATGGCAGGTGATGAGGTGGCATGTTCTCCCCATGTCACAGCCCTGAGTAATGATGAGTCACTGAGATGCATTCCAAAGGGAGCAGACAAGGACAGATGCCCTCCAGCTGCAAGCTCTTCCCCCACAGCTCAGCTGGAAGCAGCGCAAATTCACTTCAACTGAAGCTAATTGACTTTCTTAGCCTGTGTCTTTGCAAATGCTGTTTCCTGGCTTCAGCCAAGCTTGGCACAGCTGTAAGGATTAAAGTCTACAATTTCTATCCAAGAGAGTTAACAAAAAAAAAAAAATTACTAATCGTTTTCATAGTGCCAATTTAAAGAACGGCTGCCACTGAATAACTGTGATACGGCCTATACAAAACCAGGCTGAGACGGGTCATTGCCAATCTTGCAAACCCCTCCATATATGATAGAGAGTATCCTTTTACTCCTGACAGTTCACCAGTGACTAAAAGATTGGCTTCAAACAAGAATGTAGGTCAATGCAATGCTTTGTAAAGGTGCAACTGATCTTGGTACTCACAGTACTCTATGCCCAAGACAATGTCCTTAAAGTAGAGCCGAGCCTGCTCTTCAGTGAATGGCTGGTCAGTTGGCACCTCCATGACAGGACTGAAAGGAAAAAGGCAGTCAGCTAGTAAACAGAGCTCTTGGGTTCTATTTCTGTCTGTGACTTTGCATGGTCTTGGGCAAGTAATTTCAGACCAGATTTACAAAAGTGCTCAGCAACCACAATGGGGACCAGATTTTCAAAAGAGCTCAGCTCCCATTCAGGGACCTACGTAAGTGCTCATCATCTGGCATCTCCCATTCTGACACTTAGGGATAGATTTTCAAAAGACCCAGCCTGCTGAGCTCACTGGAAAATCTGGCCATTTACTTTGGTGCCTAAGTGGGAGCTGAGCTCTTTTGAAAATCTGACCCCTAGGACTTGATTTCAGAGGCCTGAGCACCCATAACTCCAGCTGAAGGCAATGGGAGCTGGGCATACTCTCAGCACTTCTAAAAATCAGGCCCTAATTGTCTGTTTCCCCTTCTGTAAAATCAGGATAATACCTACCCCAATGTGAAACATTGACAACCATGGAGAAAAAGTGTTATAAAAAGTGCAAAACTGTATTATTTATTATTATATCATTTATTAAAGAAGCATGTCACAGTCATTACTATCAGTCTCACAGAAAGAAACTGCTGTTGGTATATTGCCTTATGGCCTTTACAAGCACCATACAGTTGGCACATAACTTGCATATCAAAAGTAGTCTTCCAAAGGCCTGATTTGACATTATGCTAGTTAGGATTTGCTCCTGAAGAAAAGGGCAATAAAACCAGTGTCGTCCAGGTTTCAATGAGACCAGACTAAGGGCTAAATATTCCCTTGTAGGGTTTGACATTAACATGAAAATATTTCTGATTTATCATTTTAGCAGCTCTTAAAACCCTGTTTTCCTGTTCAAGGTTCAGTACAGCTGCGAAAAAGTCTCAAGAGTCAGATTGAAAACTTCCTTTTCCCCACCCTGGTGGCCCCCTTTATGTCTTCATTGTTAAAGGACGTGCAGAATCTCTTAAGTGACCCTCTTCTCCCCTGCCCACAGGTGAGAGCCAAGCGTAAATGGCAATAGAGGGCCAAGACCCTACAAGCACTTTCTGAGAGGTAAGGAGCACATTCAACTCTCAATGATGACAATGGGAAGTGTGGGTGCTTAACATCTTGCAGGATTCTGCCTGATTCTGCAATGTATTTGGCACTGATGCAGCAAAACACTCTTTAACTTTAAGCATGTGAGTATTCCCACTGACTTCAAGAGACTTAAGGGTGTGCTTAAATGCTGTGCTGGATCCGAGCCAGAGCTCTCAGTATCTTGCAGGATTGAGCCCTTGTTGAGAATCAATGCACAAGAGGTCTCCAGCGACTTAGCAGCAGCTACCCTCTCTTTTAACCACCCTGTCCACCCCCCATCCCATAGAGCTCAAGGAAGCTGGCAGCACCGCATCTCTCCTGTCAGAAAACTACTCTCTGTGCTTTTTAGGCCCCCCCCATTCTTTCACTAGATGAGCTTAATGGTCTGTTTCCATTTTTGTCACCGATTTCCAGCTTCCTCCCCCATCACATGGCAACATTTTCATGTCGCTGAATCCTGGGAGAAGCAATGGGAGCGACAGGACTGCTAATGAAGTATAATTGCCATCTGCTAGAGGTAGAAGGGTTGCTTCAAAAGAGAGGCACAGCCCCCCTTCGTGGCTGCAGCTGATTACAATGGCTTTTTCTGAGCTGTGCAGAGACTCAAAAGAGAGTTTTCTCCCTTCCCCAAAGTGACAACTGTTGTCCTGATCACCAGTAAGACCTTCCTTGCCTCTCATCCTGTCACCATTCACCTGCAAGAGACGGCAGCCCAGAAAAAAGTGGTAAAGGGAAATAAAATGTATGGAATCTCCCTGCAGATTTAGCTCTCCTAATCCCTCTTCCTTTTTTTCTGCATTACAGGCCCATTCCAAGTGCAATTAAAGTCAATGGAAAGGCTCCCAGTGACTTCCTTGGGAGTTGAACCTGGCCCTAAATAAAGTATGGGAGGGGAGTTTGGAAAGAGGAGCTTCTGGATTTGTCTACACTGCAAAATGAAGACCTGATTGTAGCATGGCTAAGCGTATCTGCGTTAGCATTAATCTGGCACAGGCTAGCAACCAGAGTACAAGCCCTCCAAGGATCCTGGGTATATGCTCTGGTTGCTGGCCCATGCTGCCACTACTGTTACCCGGGCTAGCTAGATTAAAGCTAATATGGCTATGCCTACCTATGCTACAATCAGAACTTCACTTTGCAGTGTGCACATAGCCTCAATGGTTAAACCTTCCTTTCATGTCTTGTACCATTTCTTCTGGTTAGCTCCAAAGTAGAAGTAACAAGTACTGGAGAGACTTAGGGCTCAATTCTGCCTTGAAATAAATGGTAACTGAGGGTGCTCAGTACCTTGTAATATTACACCCTTAGGATCCAATCTGACCTAGGACCTACTGAAATCAATGAGGGTGTTTCTACTGACCCCTAATTAAGGGCCTGATCCAAAGCCAAATGAAGCCAATGGAAAGACTATTATTGTCTTCCGTGGTTGCTAAGAGTGGGATTTTCAAAAGTGCTCACCACTGCCTCAACTCTCATGCCACTGAAGTCAGTGGGAGTTTTAGCAGTGGCTTCAATCGGAGTAGAGTGAGGCCACTGCCAAACGCCCTAAACTACCACAACATGCTACACAACACAATAGACTCTGTTCAGGAAAAGGCTACCCTTCAATTGGCTTAGATAGTGAAAAGCTTTTCATCTTCTACTAGATGAGGCCTAAAACCATCACCCCACCATTATAATGACGTTAATAGCAACAACCCTGCCACACAGCGCAGTGACACATGAATATGCTATGATATTTTAAAACCGTATCGCGACCCTGTATCGTTGGGGTTTTTTGGTTGAGCCAGGATTCCAACCCGTGTTTCTACCTGGCAGTGGTACTCTGGAAAGCATTTTCAGCCATTACCTCTACTCATTTGGAGCAGAAAATTCTAATGATGATCTCATTTTACTCTGTGATGGTCATCAATTGTTTGCTGCAATAACAACTATCGTGTCACACTGAAAATTGCGCATCACGTGCACATCAGACTGCATCTGTGCTACAGCATGCAGAGGTTCTCACTTGCATTGGCTACTGTCAGAAGACAGGATACTGGGCTAGATGGACCGCTGGTCTGACCCAGTACGGACGTTCTTATGTTGGAGGACCCAGCAAAAGAGCAGAGCCCACATCAGAATCTAAAGAACTGAAAGTGAGTGTTAGGCCCCAAGAGAAACAAAAGCAAAGCAGCAGGTAAGGAAGGATGGTCTTGTGGCAAAGGCACTAGACTATGATACAGATTTGTGTTCAATTGCTTACTGTGATAGAGGCTCTCTGTCTGACCTTGACTGCTTCATCTCTCTCTGACACTGGGGCATTCAAAAACGTGGTCAGTAATACTTCCCTTTTCCCTTCCTGGACCTGGCTTGCATATTAAGATTGTAAGCTCTTCAGGATCTGCTGTAAACTGTATCTGTCCCAAAGATCTGGATAATGTAATGTGTGGAGGTGGAAAAGCTCCTGCATTTACAAAATGTTGTCTCTCAAATAATTCGGGCGAGGGAGAATTCAATAGTGATTGGCATAAGGTTAGACACTGGTGAGTAAACGAGTGCAAGGAACTCTAAGGAAACATACCCTATACATAGACATGACAGAAGAGGGTATAAGGTGGAAGTTACTTTAACTTACATTATTTAAAAACTTCTTCTGGTCACTTGACATGTAAGTTAATCAAGTCAGACTCCCTTCACCAGATTCTGAAAACAGTTATGCCAGTGTAAATCTCAGTGACTACAAAATCTAGAGAGTATCTGATTTACAGTGGTGTAACTGCAATCAGAATCTGTCTCCTTCGCACCCACTTAGTGACATACAACTGGCACCATCTTACACATCGCCTCTGCATTTCACCCAGGGAGTTAGTGAATGAGTCCTCCTCCATTCAGAAGCTGGCTCTCCATCTGATGAGAACTGCAAACACCTAAACATTCTATTCCCCAAAGTCTCCTGCGGGCTACTTACCCCTTACGCAGAAGGTCAAACACTGAAAGAAAAAGAAAAAAAAGCAACCATGGGTAAGAGGGAAGGAATCCAATTTAGTGCAGACACACATTTCTAGCATATTTGCCTATAAAATAAACACAGTCCCAGAACCATTGTAATCAATTTATCCCACCCAACACGGCAATGCAGAATTAAAAGAGCTTGTTGCTTTAGCAGAGACAAATATAACTACATAGGCCAGCTCCAATTGGGAGACAACAGATGCCAATTTACGAACCCTACTTCTATTCTCCTGGCTTCCAGACCCTCTTGATTTGATTTTCCCTTCTTGCATAACAGCATTGTTTTTTGTATCACTGCAATAATATCAATAGCAAAACATGATATGGTATGAATGTGTATCCTCACTAGTAATGTATTAAATTGGCAGGATAGTTCTCCTTTATTCGACATTGGTGAGGCCTCATCTGGAATACTGTGTCCAGTTTTGGGCCCCACACTACAAGAAGGATGTGGAAAAATTGGAAAGAGTCCAGCGGAGGGCAACAAAAATGATTAGGGGTCTGGAGCACATGACTTATGAGGAGAGGCTGAGGGAACTGGGATTGTTTAGTCTGCAGAAGAGAAGAATGAGGGGGGGGATTTGATAGCAGCCTTCAACTACCTGAAGGGGGGTTCCAAAGAGGATGGAGCTCGGCTGTTCTCATTGGTGACAGATGACAGAACAAGGAGCAATGGTCTCAAGTTGCAGTGGGGGAGGTCCAGGTTGGATATCAGGAAAAACTATTTCACTACGAGGGTGGTGAAACACTGGAATGCGTTACCTAGGGAGGTGGTGGAGTCTCCTTTCTTGGAGGTTTTTAAGGTCCGGCTTGACAAAGCCCTGGCTGGGATGATTTAGCTGGGAATTGGTCCTGCTTTGAGCAGGGGGTTGGACTAGATGACCTCTTAAGGTCCCTTCCAACTCTGATATTCTATGATTCTATGATAGCTATGTAACTATCAACAGATAAAATGGATGCAATTATATGAGTTTGAAACATGCTCTAGTTTGTACAACTCTGAGTGTTCTCATTTTTATTATGGGTGAAACCGTGGCTTTGCTGAGTAAGCAGCAGCGCACTGTTGCACTTCTCCAGCCTGTGACTCAGAGTCCCAATCTGCATCTTAGTTCCCCACCCTGCTATGGGTGAGCAGGAGAGACAGGGAATAACCTGTACCAGCCTTATAGATTACTCCCCCCTCCTCACGAACAGTGTGCACTTATGCTGTATGGCATTGGATCCAGGAGTCTGCTCCCTCCCCATCCCATCTGTCCACATCCCAGTCACCTATCTCAGCCCTATTCCTAGTGCAGATTATTTCCTCTGCTGGAAGGCACACTGGGGCCTTGGCTCTGTCCCCCTGCACAGAAGAAGGAACAGTAGTAGCCCTGCAGAGGCTGCTCCACCACACAGTGAAGTAGGTAGCTGGCACACAGGAGTAAGGGGTAAAGCAATCCTCACACTTCTGTGGGGGAAGGATAGATGGGCCAGAGCCTGGTACCATCTGTTACTTGTTTTTCTTTCATAAAACCAAACCTTTTGAGATTCAATTAATAAAATACAAATAAAAAATTATGTAATAATTAAAAAACCGGTTAACCTACCTTTCTGTAACTGCTGTTCTTCAAGATGTGTTGCACATGTCCATTTCACTATAGGTATGTGTGCCCCCTGTGCACAGTGGTCAGAGAACTTTTTCCCCTCACTGGTTCCGGTCTGGCGCCATGCGCCACTGCATGGTGCTGTAAGAGGACAGATCTGCCCCAACCCCCCTCAGTTCCTTCTTACTGGATAGGCTCCGACAGAGAGGGGAATGAGAGCAGATTGTGGAATGGATATGTGCAACACATCTCGAAAAACAACAAAAACAATTCAGTGCTGCGATTGAAATAAGAGTGTTTGTCAAACCCCAGTTAAATTAATGAGCTGCCGTGTATTGTCTCTTTAAAGGAGCAATGAACTTAGCAACTTTGCTCAGTTTCAATGAGAGGGCTGGACATGGCAAGGAGATGTCTCCCAGGAATTCAGGAGTTGGGATTCACTGTCTGTTACCTGTTAGGCAACGTTTGGACTGGCAAAGTCCTGACGAGTTTGCTGGCAAGGCCGACAAGCTGGTATGTCAGGGAGCTATCACATATCTTAGCAGTAGCAAAACTCTCACTTGCTGAGGTTGAAACAGGTAACATAGTAACTCACAGTTCTGGGAACCTCAGCACTTCTCACATTGGCAGCTGGTTTTGGGGAAATTCAGGACTGGGAATGTTTTGGAATCACTTTGCAAAAAGTAACTGGGTGATAGAAACCAGGGTGTGGCCTGCTTGCTTCTCAGAGGACTGTTGGTGTCAGGCTGTGAGCTACAGCAGCACAGCATTTAAGACACCCAGAGTTACAGGGCAGGTAGTAACACAACCCCTTACTGGTCTGAGTTGAACCCCAAAACATCACAATGCTGTAGCCCAGGAGGCACAGAAACGTGACGTGACTTGCCCAGGATCACCCAGCAGGCTAGCAGCAGAGCTGGGAATAGAATCCAGGTCTCCGGAGTCCCAGTCCAGAGGACTACGCTGCCTTCCTTCCCCAAGCTGACGGAAGCATTCCTTCTTAGCCACTCTACAGAACTCAATTACCCAATACCTCAGATCAGAAAATTAAGATGTCAATGTAAAACTTGATAAAGATATTTAATTTTTTTTTTTTAATTATATAGTGATTAGAGCAGGACTCCTGAGCTCTATCTACGGCTCTGCCACTGCCTCACTCCGTGAACTTAGGTCAATCACTTAAATCTCTCTCTGCCTCAATTTATGCAGGTGTAAACAGGTGTAACACCAACTCACTGGGGTCTGCTGAGCAAAAACAGGGCTTAGGCTGGGAATTGGGTTGTAGCCTAAAGTCCGAAGTGGCTATCACTGCTCCATAATAGCATAGGGTTTCCCAGCAATGCAATTCCACCATTAAACACCTTTGTGTCTGATGTGTAGGCTCAGCTAGGCAGTAGGGTCCCGTACTGTTAGGGGGTGATCTGCCAAAACTAAGGAGACCTTTCCCTCACAAGTAGTTAAACAAGACACTGCAACACTAGCAAAATCCCAATGCAAACTCTCATCTGTAAAGTGAGACCGCTCTATTTACAGCAAAGACCTATTTGCTACCATACAGCAGTGATGTTAAAACAGATCAAGATGCAACTATAACATGCTGCAATATACTAAGGCCAACTTGTCTTTCTTTGAGGGCTCAGGAAGAAGCTGCTTTTGGCAGCATTTCATAATTCTATCATTTCCTCTCTCTCAGCTTCTCAGTTTTCTTAGCCCTGCTTTCTTAGCACCAAGCTCTGCATGGTGTACATGGATGCAAGAAATAAACAAGCCAATGTGCTTAAGTCTCAATAGCTCACTCTGTCCTGCACCTTCTCTTGTTTTCTATTCTACTTGATTGTCTACAGTACATTTTAGAAGGAAAGCCTGCCTGGTATTTCTGATCGTCCTGCTGGGAAGTGCTATCAATGGTGACACCATTCAGCTGAATGCCTGTCAGACAGCCTGAGCTCGAGACGTGTTGAGCACTTACCACGTCCTCTGACTTTAATGGGAATTACAGATACACAGCCAGATTCTCGGCTTTGCCAAGCTTATTCTTTGTAAAGCAGAGAGGGGTGGTTACAGCTCCCTGATTCTCTGCAGGCCCTTGTCCCAGGTTAGAGCAGCCTAGTAGCTGCTCTGTGTTCCCTGAGCATTGCAAAGGAAGCAGCGTGTGGATGAAAATCAGCCCCACTCAGGATTAGACCTAGATCTGCATACAGCATCACTGAGGCTAGGTCTACACTACCCGCCTGAATCAGCGGGTAGAAATCGACCTCTCGGGGATCGATTTATTGCGTCCCATCGGGACGCGACAATCGATCCCCAAATCGACGCTCTTACTCCACCAGCGAAGGTGGAAGTAAGGGCCGTCGACAGGAAGCCGCAGAGGTCGATTTTGCCGCCGTCCCTACAGCGGGGTAAGTCGGCTGCGATACGTCGAATTCAGCTACGCTATTCGCGTAGCTAAATTTGCTTATCTTAAATCAATCCCCCCCCTGTAGTGAAGACCTGCCCTGAGACATGTGGACGGAACAGTAAGGCTTGCACACCCTGCAGCGTGCTGCTACGCCTTGGCTTGGTTTTAACTGCACATGAAAGAATTGCTTTGTACAATGCTCTCAAATGTACCTACTAGTACCAATGAAGCGGCCCTTACTGTCCCACAGCAGTACTCCTGGCCCAGTCTGTGAACCCTTTCATCACACTGCTGAGCTACTGCTCACAGAAGCTATTCCAGGGATTAAAGAGAGGGTGACACTGGAGATCGTTATGCAGGTGGTTATGCCCCTCGTTTGCTCACCCATTCTCTGCTCAGACTCCAGTGGGTCTACTCATGTGAGTAACTGCTCTCCATTATGAGTAAGGGGTTGACAAGCGGCCCCACTATTATTACTGTTATCACCATTACTGTAACCCAGCAGCACAACGTTTTTCCTCTTCTGCTTTTTGAATTGCACTTTGCACTGACTTTCATTCAACCAAAAGGAATCTAACACACACGCCCCTCCAGGAGACCGGGCCTCCAAAAAGCAACACAAGCTGGGCTCCCTGCTATACTTGTGTTTCCACCTCAACTGCCACATCTTTGATGTCTCTCGAAAAACAACGTGGGCTTCGGCTGAATCTGCTCTTGAAAGGGAAACTGGCCTTTCAAAGGAAAGCAGCTTCATTTGCTAGGCAGATCCCCCTTTCCAGGCAGCTTCAAAAGCCTCCTTTACTATTTCATGAGGCGTATCCTTGTAGATAGGGTGGCTGACTCTTCACAGGGGTGTTAGAGGAGACAGGACAGAAGGAAATTCCCTCCACTCTTTGTGCGCATGCATGAGGCAGACATGATCTCAGTCTTTGCATATCACACTAGACTCCCCAGAGAGAAGAGGAGCCATCCACTGCTCCCACCCTTTTACTCTGGCTGGATGAATTAGAGCCAGGCTGAGTGTGTGCGAGAAGCACAAACTATACCCGTTCAGTGTCAGTGGATGCAGCAGCTCTTGCTCTGTGCAGCTCTCCTAAGGTGCAAGGCCTCCTGAACCTAGGGGAGGGATAGCTCAGTGGTTTGAGCATTGGCCTGCTAAACCCAGGGTTGAGAGCTCAATCCTTAAAGAGGCCATTTAGGAATCTGGGGCAAAAATCTGTCTGGGGATTGGTCCTGCTTGAGCAGGGGGTTGGACTAGATGACCTCCTGAGGTCCCTTCCAACCCTGATATTCTATGATTCTAGGACACTGGTGCAATGCCTTTCTGCATTCTCCCATCCCTTAGGAGACTTTAACGTTTCATAGGTACCAACTCTATCTCTGTTGTGGTCTGTGAAAGTCTCCTGGATATGTACATTAAACACCTCAGTGAGAATAAGCAAGTATGGCTCTATTAACATACAGGGAGATACATACCCATGTACAGATTGTCCTCTGCAGAATCATCCAGTACCTAAAATGGATATCACAGAAGCAAGGGAAGGGAAACAGACAGGGAGACATCTTTAATTCAATAATACTCTATAATTATCCATATTTCATGTTGTGCTGGAGGGTGTTAAACTCACAGAGTACCTGGAATTTAAGTTTAATGGAGTAATATGCGATTTTTTACTTTAAATATACATCTATCTCCCCTGCCTTTATCTCGCAAGTGCGTGTGCACACACACTTCTTACCAGTTTTTAGTAGGGATAGACTCAAGCATCCCTAAACCTGGGAAATTTAGCTACAGATCTGCACATTGCAATCTGACCCTTCTCTGATGCTCTGCAGACTAGACTTAAAATAACAAGACTTGCACCCTTGAGCCATGTTAAGCACAACCACTGTACACACTAAGGGCCCAGCTCATGCATGGCATACAGTCACATAAGCCTGATTTTCAGACAAAGTATATGCAAGAAAGGCTGCTATGCATCTGTCTCCATGTAACCTACATGCAAAAATCTGGCTGGCCTTACAATCTAAGGAAAGGATATCACACTAGTATGCCAGGAAGTTTCTCAGTTTGGGTCCTGAACTCCTGGACTGTCGGCAGCTGGGAATATCACCCTGTCGCAATCTCCTCTGTCCACCTGCGCACATTGTTTACTAGCTCAGAAAGGAGTTGCATCCAGACCTCTCTAACTGCAGTGTGGGGCCACTGGAGGGGCAAGCATAGGTCTCACTGGGCATGTGCTGCAATGTCATAACACCAACAGAGCTAAGCTGTGGCCCTGCATAATTGTCATCACACTGGATTCAGGGTTCACCAAACTTTGCAGCTAAAACTTGACTTGAACCCAAATATCTCTGTGGATGCCCATCTTTTACACTGAGAAAGCACTGCTATTCACTGGTATATTTCCCTTCTTACCACATTGCCAGGATCAGAATGGGCTTACAGGAGTTGTTATGGGGTCAGAGATCCTATTCAAAGACTCCAGTGCTACAGAGCAACTGCTAGCAGTTAGAAACTCACTGCACTGAGGAGGTTTTTGGAGGACAGAGAGAAATTTTCTTTAGTTTACCCTGGGAAGATCTGGGGAATTAAAGAAAACAAATTCCATGCACTCCTCTGCCTACTAGAGACCGTGCATGCAAATTAAGATGCTATTTGCCCATGTCAGACAAATATTGATTAATAGGACACTAAGGTCCATCACCACACAAGCACTCTCTCTCTCTTTCTCTCTCCCCGCCCCGCCCCCACTCCCGGCCACACAGACGCATAGGGCTTTTCTACATACAGCATTCCACAGGTTAACTTAAGGAATGTTCATAAACTGATTTAGTTAAACTGGAGCAAAAGGCTGAGATGACACTAATTTTGGTTTAAACTAGGCTTATTTTGGATAGCTTATGTTGATTAGGCACAGGTTTAAGCTAAACCAAAGTAAACTGAATAAAAGAATAACCACACAGGAGCCTACACTAGTTTAATTAAACCAGTGCAAGTTTGTGTGTAGGCAAGGCTTAACTTTTCTTTCTCTCTCTCTCTAAAACACACAGTTGCTTAAGGATCTGCTATTTATAAACTTTGACCTTGATCAAGCAAGCCCTCCACATACACAGCCCCACTGTGTGGAGTGTGGGCAGAATCGGGTCCTTAATTCATAAAGATAGGCTGTGATTTTCAAAGCCATCTAGGGGATTTTACTTCCTGATCCCCATTAACTTAAAAAAACCAAACTTGAATGTAACCATCCGCACAGTCTGACCTGAACAACAGCGCCCCTTCCCTCCCAACCCGCTTTGGCATACACACCTCAATCAGCTTCACAATGTTGATATGGTCCAGTTTCTTTAAGATGGCTATTTCTTGATAAACTCTATCCAGTGGTGCCATTGGTTTCAGCTGCCCACCAGAAGTTGCTTTGGATCCTCTAGGGGGAGGTCGACCTGCAACAGCAACAACAAAAAGTTGTGCTTTACCCCTGCTTGGCAGCACACAATACAACACAGTGAATGGCTGTAGCGCATGGGGCTTTGAATGGGTGCAGGACCTAAAAACATACGACAGAGATGACACACTGACCTACTGAACGTTCTCCGCACGAGTCAATGCCCAACTTTTATTTTCTCGTATAAAGTCAACTTGAAATTTAGTGCCAGTGAAAAGAGTAAGATTGACTGCTCTGGGGATTGGAAATTAGTCAGCTGCAGAACAAGTACAACATGGGCACCAGCACTGCCCCATCAACATTCCTACAGTCTGCCCTGGAAGGACATCCAGCAGGTCCCAAGCTCCGCTGGGTCAACTCATCCCATTATCTTTCTAAGGCCAATGAATTGAGCTCTGGGTGCTTCAGTGTGTTTGGACCTTTCACGTGAAGCCTTAAAACTAAAATTCTGTATGAACATTAAGGAGACCATGGGATGTTTTCATAGAATGATTTACCCTGTGTTACTAGCCACAATTTATCTGCCTCCAACTACTCTGATACATCTATAGTTGATGCCTTCCACCCCAGAGATGGCTGCACTGTCTCTCATTTGTAAACAGGTTTAGGATTGTTCAGGTTAAATGCACTATTCTATTATAATCATGATCCCATTGAAAAAAAATCATACCACAAGCTATGATGCAGATAGGTAGTTAGGCAGAAGGCAATGCACATTCTGATCTGGTTTTTCTATTGTTACAAAAAGCTCCAATTTCCATCTCCTGTTCTATTTCCAAAACAATTACAAAGACCTGGCAAGTGAAGCGATCCCCCAATAAACAGATTTAAGACCCAATCATGAGGCCTCTCACTAACTTGAATGAATTATTCCGCGAGTAATTGCCAAATTACTCAAAAGGAAAATTTGGTTCTTGATGACAAAATTTCACAAGGGTACGTGGTGCTTTGCATTAGTCTTATGCACACAATGAGCCTGATCTTAGAAGGAGCTGAGTGCCCACAACTCCAACTATCTTCAATGGGAGTTGAGAGTGCTTAGCAGATAGTAGGATCAAGCCCAATGTTTTCAAAAGATTAAATTTAAAACATGTCATTTCACATGAAGGAATGAATAAAAGCTTAGTTTCCAGAAGGAGAAGACGAGCCAGGTAGGATATTGCTTGAATTGTTGTGTTAGGCAAAAGGCCTCACTATAAGAAACTACTTGAGCTAGTGGAATGGACCAGCGGGCAAAGGACAAGCCATTAGCCAGCAAGTTTTCCTCCTCAAGGTTTGATTCTTAGATGTTAGGGTGCCTGAATTACAGCAAGAGAAACAAACTAGAAAAACAGATAAACCCAACCTGCGTTACAACCCAGGTCAGTGTGCAGAATCCTTTTCCATTGACAAGGCCAGAGTTTCAAAAGTGCTCAGCACACCGATGAAAATCTGGCCATCAGTGTCGCAATCAGAGCTGCCGGGTGCTGAGATCTAGTGAAAATCTGGCTCCAGCTGTGGACACTGAGTACTTGACAATCTGGCCCCACAGCTAGCATTTTCAGAAGGGCTCAGTATCCACAGTTAGGGCCAGGTTTTCAAAAGCGCTCAGCGGGTTGGGTGCCACGTGCTTTTGAAAATCTGGCCCTAGGTGTCTTGCACAATCTTTGAGAGCCTGTCTGAGCCGTTAGACTCCACCTCCACATTCTGTGCTAGACCACTGTGGGACACCCAAGAAGGAGAGTTAACTTCCTGATGGTTGGGAAACAAGCAGGGGCGGCTTTGGATCACATCACAAATTCAAAATGGCTTCTCCTTACAGGTTGAGTATAAAGAACGAGGAGTACTTGTGGCACCTTAGAGACTAACAAATTTATTTGGGCATAAGCTTTCGTGGGCTAAAACCCACTTCATCGGATGCATGCAGTGGAAAATACAGTAGGAAGAGTAGAGTGTTTTGTGTTTTGAGGATAGTGTCTTGTTTTTGTGCACGCAAAAGAGTGTGCTTGAAAACTTATTCAGATAATTTGCTGAAAGATACTGTAGAGGCACAACAAGAAAAAGGGCTTCTATATGCTACACAAGTGCAGAGGTCAGTGTTTTACCATCAGGGAGCAAGACTGTCTGGGACAGAGGGCACCAAGGAGCAGTGAGGTGGGAAATTGTGTTTTGGATGATAGCTCATGCTTGTCCTTAATCCTAATTATAGATGATCCAGTATGTCTATCCTCACAAACCACCCAAGCAGCTTTGAAAGGAGGCCAGGTTCTGTATGCCTTACTCCGGCAAAATTTCCAGGGGATAGCAGGTAAGGCCTGCAGGGCTTGTCTGTAACCTTTAAAAGCATGATACCTACGTGGAAATCCATACTGTTTCAGTAGCTTCTTTTTGGAGAGGACTTTCATAGCCTGAGGGAAGAAAAAAAAGTGTTAAAACAGAGCAAAGCCATGATACTGGGAGTTACACTCACTGCTCAGTCCTTGCAGTGTTTGCTATATCTTTGCAATTCAGTTCAGCTACTGGTCTGGGACTCCAGTTTTCAGATCTTTATCCAAGGGAGAGAGAGCTTAATTAGTGACAGACACCTTCAAAATACTTAAGATCTAAGAAAGAATGAGTTATTTTCCTTTAGGTATATAAAAAGGCCAATTTTACCCATCTTTTTACAAAGCAAAAATAAATCTGATTCACTTATCTTAATCAGATAAGTAAAAAGGGGGCCTGATTCTCAGTTACTCTGTGTGACACAGAGACCCCTTTGTAAACAGTGTCCTGCTCTTTGCAAACATCTCTCATCTCACACCCAAGAAACTCACTACAACACACATGCCATGTAGGATAGCCATCCCTACAAAGTAACATGTAAGGTAACTACAGAAAGCTCGTAACTTGTCACAATTCATAATCACGGAGAGACATATGTATAGATGATATTTACAGAATAATGTATTTATATTGATAGTTTGCTTTATGGATTGGGAGTAGCACAGGCAGTATTCTCACAAGGCCATTTCTGCCCCCCTTTACGCTACCAGAGTTGCATAAAGGGATCTTGGTGTAACTGAGAACCAGGCCCAAGAACTCTAGGTTAGTTATTTCCAAGATGCCTGTCACTGTGGTATCACAGATTGAGGGGCACAGTGATCTGTGGGGTAGCATAGGAATTGCAGGGTACAATGGATAAGAGAACACAAAAGGAAGCATACATTTAAATAAGCTGGCCACTTGGTGACACTCTTCCATCCCTCTACAGTCTCATATTCCAGTATCATACAGTTGTTTGGAACCAATATGTAGTTGATGTGAGATGGTGGACATTGAAGTAATTTTTCTGCCGTCCAAATGGCATTAGGCGTGATGGCAAAAGACAACTTCAATGTAATAAATAAAATCTCTGAGACTTCATAGATACTACTGTGTTAAATAACCTTCTAGCAGCCACTCCAATGATCCCTGAAGACTTCACAGATAAATATTTCATGAGAAACCAGCTCATATGACAATTTGCTCAGGGAAATATTCTGCTCTAGTGAGGCTTTTTCAGAATGAGTAGTTTACTTCTATTAATCAAACTTCCATATCTGTAATCCACAGGGGAGTGACCTCAGTGAAATGGGGCTCAATGGAAGGAGACTTTATTACACGTTACCTGATGCTAGTTATCTCTGCTGGTGAGGATACAGCTACCAATCAGAAACCCCATCCATCCTTCCAGTGTCTCTTATATAGTTTAAGGGCCAGATTAAAATCTCAGTTATATCAGTGGATAGCTGGACTAACTCCAATGAAATCTGAATTTATGCTGGTGTAACTGAGCAGAGAGTCTGGCACTCAATCCCATTTTATAACTACAGAACACACACTGAAAATAGTAGTATCAGGAGATGGAGACTAGACAGTTCTAATCCTTCACCTACACATTGCCATGTCTAAGCTTGGTTCCAACTGGTTGGCTGAGTTATTCTGTAGTCTGTGTGAAATGAGTTTGTGATGTCCACAACCCAAAAACCACCTCCACAATCAGCACCTTGAAAGAAGGCCCAGGACAGGAGGGTTCTCAGTGTACTATAAACACACTTTTATTTCTCCCCCTGCACCCAAATTACAGTGACAAGCAAACTTCAGAAAATATTAATTTCTACCCACCAAAGAAATTCAAATACAGGATTACTCTTTCACTCAGATTCAGCCAGTAAAGAGACCGTTTCATTGTCCTGATCCCATCTCTAAAATTAGAGTCTTTTTCCCATTTGATGAGTGGAAATGAACTTTAAAATAAAAATTCACCAAGTTTTGCTAGTTCATTGGCAAAAACTGGTAAGCATCAACATTACTAAACTAATGGGGCCTTGCTTTCAGTTGATGCCACTAGGCACTGCCATGATACAAATAATTTATAAGAATCATGATCCCTACCCTACTGGATCTAGAACTTGCAGGGAATGGAATGGCATAGAGGGAATGCCTGTTTTCAGCACTGTCCTATCTAGCTTAGGTATCTATATGGCCCCAGTACCATAATATCTGAGCACCTCACAACCCTCACACCTGTGAGGCAGGGAAATGCTATTATCCGTATTTTACTGTTGGGAAACTGAGGCACAGAGAGGCTAAGGGACACATTTTTAAATACATTTAGGCACCTCTTGGGATTCTCAAAAGCATCTATTGAAATCAATGAGTTTTAGGTGCCTAGATGCTTTTGAAGATTCCATTGGGCACCTAAATACCTTTAAAAATCCAGTCCTAAGTGACTTGCACATGAGCACACGAAGTCTGTGGAGAGCAAGGAACTGAACCTGGATTTTCCAAGTCCTAGGGTAGTGTCCTAATCACTCTACCATCCTTCCTCCCTGTCATAGGATTAAGGGAGGAAGGATGCTAGTAAAGCAGTGCTCCCACATTCAATGAGGGAAGCAAGTAGTAGTAACCCAGTCATCTCAACTGTTCATAACTCACCTGAAAGGAACTACATGGCAACTGTATGGATACTGTAATGTAGTTAAGGTTGTGTGACGCCTATGACAGCATTCAGACTTGCTTCCTATATTGCAGCTGCAGCTACGCCAGCTCTTTGTCTACTGGTGACTCCCCAACCCTTGGGAACTCCCCATCTGCAGAACTCTGGTAGTTTTCTAGCCCCTTTGTGCCATCAGAGCAGTGCAAAGAGGTTGGATCATAATACATCCCATTGTTTTCTAAATCAATATGTCGGATGAACAGCAAAGTTTCTTGCGGAACAAGCAGGAGTCATTTAATTATCACAAAGAATAGAGGCATGAATAAACAGTATTAAAGTCAAGTTTTCACTACAGTGAAAGCTGGAGAGGCAAATCACCACATTGCATCCTAGCTGTGCATAACAGCGGAGATACAATGGGGATTTAGCAAGTCTCTCTTCCTTCCAGGCTCAAGCAGAGCTGTCACCAAGGCAATGCATTCATGAAAGAACCAACCCATTTCCTCTCTCAAGCAAAGCTAATTATCCAAACAGAGCCTTTCAGACACCGAATTCTCTCAGAACCTGGTTGGTGGATTTTCCCTTAGTACTGACGAGTGCCTCAATAGCTTCTTCCGAAACAAATGGTGCCAGTAGTTTTCTCTATCTATGCCCCTGTGCCCAATTCCTGCCCCTTTCTGATTTCATGAAAACGTGGTTCGTGGTGTGTGTTCTTGGGAGGCAGCATGGGGATCATGTTACAATTTCTCTGATTAATGGAAAACTCTGTACAATATTTAAGCCTACTATTTTCTTCATAGCATTACTGCAGTCTGAGTGTATTGAGGAGCATAATCAAAAGGGCTAAACTACTTTAGGGGAATAACCCAACAAAAGAGGATCTTGGTATCTTTGAGATGAAAGGTTAAAGATCAGGAGGAGTTCTGTAACTCAGAAGTTCTGATGATCTGATGCCGACTCTATAGCTCAGATCTTGCTTTCCGTAAAGTCAGTAACAAAATTTCCCTTATTTCACAGGGGGACAATAAGCAGTGTTGCGCCTTGTAAGTGGACTTGCCATCTGCACATTGCAATGCATTGAGACAGCTGAGGACTTCACTTACTGTATACCCAAGCTCACTCTATGGAGGTTCAGCTGTATAGAAGCTACATTGGATTGATGTCTGTCCAGCACTTTGGATATGGAAAGTGATATACATTCAAAGCATTATTATCAATAATCTTATACCATTGTTGGATTAAATGTCCCATTGGGAATGCGGAAAAGTATCACTGTTTATTTCCAATAAGCCCCCCATCTATTCTTTACCCTTATCTGCCATGTTTCAGAATGACATCCCAATGAAAAGGGGCTACAAACCCTCTTTTGCTGAATAAGGGAAAGCCATTAGTCCTGCATATCATGCTATTCAGATGCTGACCATAAATTTGTCATCACTAATCCCAAGCACTGTTTATCATATCATCATCTAAACAGTTTACATCCGATCACTCCATCCATCTTGGTCATTGAACGAGTTGCATACGTAACGTGTGACTGAGTGATGGCATCTGGGTCTGAGGAACCTGAATTGCTACTCATCCCTCCCTATTTTTTGGTGTGTTTTTTAATGGAGGATTTATGGCTGCATCTGGAAAGCTTTCATGAAGAAACTCAATCTTTATCATCTCCATCAAGAAGCTGCAGGGAAAAAAATGGAATGGGATAATTTTTGTCCAGAATTGGAACAGCAATTGTCCTTCTCAATCACTTTGCGCTACCAGCTGTTTTAGAGATTGAGAACAGGAAAAATACATGGCCTGAGGCTTCTCAGACTCAAATTTCATCAGCAAAATTACGCCAAACTAGACTTCCACAGGAACATATGTTGTTTCTGCTTTGTATTTTTTAGGGTTACCATACGTCCGGATTTTCCCGGACATGTCCGGCTTTTTGGGCTCCAAATCCCTGTCCGGGGGGAAATCCCAAAAAGCCGGACATGTCCGGGAAAATCGGGACATGCGGGGCCGGCGGTGCTGGGCGGGGGCCGGTGGTGCTGGGCCGGGGGCTCGGGGGCCGGGCTGGCGGTGCGGTGCCAGGCCGGGGGCTCGGGCCGGGGACCGGCAGTGCTGGGTGGGCCGGGGGTGCTCGGCCGGGGGCCGGGCCCCGGGCCGACACCCCAGGGCCCGAGCCGACCCAGGCTAGAGACGCCGGGGGGGGCAGACTGGGCCGCGCCTCCTCCCCCCACACCCCCTTACCTGCTTCAGGCTTCCCGCGAATCAAATGTTCGCAGGAAGCAGGGGAGGGGGCGGAGTTGGGGCGGGGCCCCGTGGAGTGTCCTCCTTTTGGGGGCTCAAAATATGGTAACCCTATATTTTTTGCCTTTTAAGGTGCTTGGCCTTTTTTTCTAATCACTGTTAAAGCATCTACTGCAAACTGTAACACTGAAATATTTACAGCTGTAAGGGTTCCTAGGCATAGTTTTGCAAACTCTGGTGTAATGGCAGGTTATCAGCAGGGACTGAACTCAAACGGTAGAGGCCTGTGCTTTAGCAGGCTATGCCCAACAAAGTCAATGGGATGATTTTCATTTTTCTATTTTTCTTTTAATAGAAGGTCAAAAATCAGAAAAAAATAAAGTCCTGCTTGCACATGGGATGACCACGGATTTCTTATAAAAAGGGATATGCCTAATTTGAGGCCTGATCCAAAATCCATTAACATAATGTGTCTTTCTACTGACTTCCACAAGAACTGAGTCAGGCTATTGGTGCTTAAAAGTTCTGCAGTAATCAAAACAGAATGCACACTGTCCCATACTTCAGCAACAATCATGTAAAGGATCATACACTACGATTTTGCACTGTGCAGGATTTTGTAACATGAATAAAATACTGCATCTTAAAAATAAGTTTTGTTCTGTTTATAGGTATATACTTTTTTTTTGCACAATCATTCTCTGTTTCCTTTAAGCTAGGTGGCAACACTTCCTTGTACTGAAATAGAAAGTGTGAGGTTCGACTACATACCATATACAATTCCAGGCCACTTAAATGCTAATTTTCTCCAATTATTTGTTGTCACTTTTCAACATGAAGACAAAAAGAGAAATTGGCAATGTTGGTTTTGGAAAAAAAAAAGAATAAAAAAGCCCCCTCTCCCAATTGCCATGATCAGAATTGCTCCTGGTAATTGTTGGTGCTACACATTTGCATTAGATCTCCCCTTCGGCTGCCTGACAACTCTTGTCAAAGTGTATTGTCGTAACATGGTTTTAGACAGCAGCGATAAGTGGAACAACATGCAATTTATCTCGGTATTAAAAACTGCATGTCAGTCAAACACACAGGGAAATGTGAGGAGCAATGCAACCATTAGCTAATTACACAATTCTCTATCATTTCTCTTAAGCTTTTAAAACAATCTGTCAAATTCCAGGGTATTTCAACGCCTCAGGAAACTGGAAGCCTCTCCATCACAATCTATAACACTGCAAAAAACTGACACTAATGCCCCCAGGATGAGCAGCCAACAAAATTCCAGAGTTGTACACAATAGGGAGAGTGAGGGGAATGCCCCCTGTATGGCTGCACCAGAAAAAAGAATGACGTGTGTAAGCAAATGAAAGCAGAGTAAAAACCTAGCATTATTACTCTTCTGCTGCTGCAATCTGCCCTTGTCATATGAAAATGTTGGGTCAATTGTGTAGCAGGCCCCTCCACCAGGGGTTGTAAAATAGCAGACATTCAATGCAGTCAGATATTTTTCTTTTTGCTATTGCCCGAGGCGTTGAAAAACCCAGGCCTCCCTCCCTGCCACTGTTTTGGTGCATCCTTTGTTTTGAGACTTTGTCGCAGGGATGAAATTTAATAGTGCAAAGTGTAAGGTTAGAGACTAACAATAAGAATTTTTGCTATAAGCTGGAAACTTATCAGTTGGAAGCTACAGTGGAGGAGAAAGACCGTCACCTGGGTGTACTGTTGGATCACAGGATGACTATGAGCCGTTAATGTGATGTGGCCGTGAAAAAGACTAAGGCAGTCCTAGGATGCAACAGGTGGGGTATTTCCAGTAGAGATAGGGAAGCGTTATTACCATTATACAAGACACTGGTGAGACCTCATCTGGAACCCTGAGTGCAGTTCTGGTCTCCCATGTTTAAGAAAGATGAATTCAACTTGGAACAGGTGCAGAGAAGGGCTACTAGGATGATCAGAGGAATGGAAAACCTACCTTATCAGAGGAGACTCATAGATTCATATTCATAGATTCATAGATTATAGGACTGGAAGGGACCTCGAGAGGTCATCGAGTCCGGTCCCCTGCCCGCATGGCAGGACCAAATACTGTCTAGACCATCCCTGATAGACATTTATCTAACCTACTCTTAAATATCTCCAGAGACGGAGATTCCACAACCTCCCTAGGCAATTTGTTCCAGTGTTTAACCACCCTGACAGTTAGGAACTTTTTCCTAATGTCCAACCTATACCTCCCTTGCTGCAGTTTAAACCCATTGTTTCTGGTTCTATCCTTAGAGGCTAAGGTGAACAAGTTCTCTCCCTCCTCCTTATGACACCCTTTTAGATACCTGAAAACTGTTATCATGTCCCCTCTCAGTCTTCTCTTTTCCAAACTCTTTTCTTTTCTCTTTTCTCTTTTTCTCTTTTTCTCAAAGAGCTTGGCTTGTTTAGCCCAATCAAAAGAAGGCTGAGGGGAGATCTGATCGCTCTCTATAAATACAATGGAGGGATAAATACCAGGGAGGGAGAGTAGTTATTTAAGTTAAGTGCCAATGTTGACACAAGAACAAATAGATATAAACTGGCCATCAACAAGTTTAGTCTTGAAATCAGATGAAGGTTTCTAACCATCAGAGGAGTGCAGTTCTGGAACAGCCTTTCAAGAGGAACAGTGGGGGGAAAAATAGTTCATGGAGATAGGTCCATCGATGGCTATTAGCCAGGATGGACAGGGATGGTGTCCCTAGCTTCTGTTTGCCAGAAGCTGGGAATGGGCGACAGGGGATGGATCGCTTGGTGATTACCTGTTCTGTTCATTCCCTCTGGGGCACCTGGCATTGGCCACTGTAGGAAGACACGATACTGGGCTAGATGGATCTTCGGTCTGATCCAGTATGGCTGTTCTTATGTAAAAACCTAACTGGTTTCAAGGCTGAGCTTGATAAGTTTTTGGAAGGGATAGTATGATGAGACTGCCTACAATGGTAGATCGCCGTTGTGAGACTGCAAGTAGCAAATATGCCCTGTGATAGAACACTAGATGGGGAGGGCTCTGAATTACTACAGAGAATTCTTTTCTGGTTTCTGGCTGTTGGGTCTTGCCCAAATGCTCAGGGTCTAACTAACTGCCATTCCCCCCCTGGTCAGATTGGCAGAGACCCTGAGTTGGTTGGGTTTTTTGCCTTCCTCCCCAGCATGGGTCATTTGGAGGTTTAAATTAGTGTAAATGGTGGATTCTCTGTAACTTGAAGTCTTTAAATCATGATTTGAGGATTTCAGTAACTCAGTCAGAGGTTATGGGTCTATTACAGAAGTGGGTGGGAGAGGTTCTGTGGCCTGCAATGTGCAGGTGGTCAGACAGGATGATCATAATGGTCCCTTCTGGTCTTAAAGTCTATTGGGGATTTGGAGGGTGGATCATTGTGAACCTCTGCTCCTTCCTTGCACAAAGTCTGAGTAAATGGGTTTTGTGTATGAGGGTCTCTGCTGAGGTACCAGGGCTGAAATGGAATCTTCCTAGCAGTAGGTGGCACACTCTGGCTGCAGTAGCCTCTGAAGGTTTGTCTAGTTTAGAAAAAGAAATTGAGATTAAGTGGCATTTAGCAAACATGTGTTCACTAACCCAGACCTTTCTAACCAACTAATGAAGACATAGGTTAGCACATTTTACCCTGAATTAGCTGTTCACCAGCTAAACCAACATAAAAGATGTTAACCTGCATCTAACACAAGTGCAATGATCACAGTACCAATAGGGTTAGCTAATCCCAACCTACATTTTACCTCTGTTCCTAATCTACACAACTCCCGCAAATTCCCTGAACCAGCCCTCTGTGTAGCACTGAGCACACTCACTAAATAAAGTCATGCCCAGGAAATAAAATTAAAATCCCTGCATTAATAAATCTGATATGTTCAGTGGTTTGCTTCCCTCCATGTTACAGAGGCATCCTCAGGTAGAAGTGGGAGGAGAGAATTCATAGAAATGACTGTATTAGCATGTCACTAGGTTCTGCATTCAGAACAATGTCTTGTGCAATATGCAATTTCCACCCAAATCAGCACGATAGGGCAGAGTTTGTTAGGAGGCCAGAGCAGAAAGAGGAACTCATGGGAACAGCAAACATTTCAATTAACGGGCTGAGTTGGTTAGAAAGTGAAAGGCATGGAAACAATTGCGATTCCATCCAGTTGGATAGATTCAGGGTGTCTTTTCCAGATTTTGCATCATTTCTTCCTTCTATCATTTCAATATATTTCCTATGCAGTCTCACACTAGCTGGAAATATGACCGGCTAGGATAATCTTGGATAATGATGTTAACAGTCACGCTAAAAAAGCTGTTAGCTCAGTAGCAGAACTGCAAGTCAGGAAGGAAAAATATCTGAGCAACAGGGTGGCTGTTTGTGAAAGTTCCTTCTTATTACCATGGGAATGAGGAACCAATTTGGAGAGCTTATTCCTCATCCCTGTGCCCAACACCAGGCCTGTACCCTACTTGTGCTGGGGGCTTGAGCAGTCCATAGGCCTTGACCTGCCTCTGAATGGGAACAAGTTTCACACACAGACTGTAGATCACTACAGTTATAGGGACAGTCAGACTTCCAGGTATCTCCTGGCTCTGGCACAGTCTAGTCTGTTTTATATAGGTTCTTATGTCATGCTCATCACTATAATATCGGAACACCTTCCAGAAGTGCAGTAAGCAATGTGACTAATATCATTTGCTGTCTGCTATTTATGAACTCTCCAATTTGCCCCTTAAGGGGCAAATCCTATTTCAGGGTGAAATTCACTCTTGTGCAGAAGGCCATCAGAGGCCTATGCACCACTTAAGTACTATGTAAGCTCTCAAAATTGGATTTAAGTGGGACTTAAGTGGTCTGCACAGCCAAAGTACTTGGAGACCTCCATGGAGAGAGAGTGGTGGGGAAGAACCCCTTCTTCCCAGACGATGAGCAGTGGAGCTGTTCTGTGGCTGCTACTCTAGCCTTCAAGCTTCCCCCACTCCATGGGGTGTGTATTTCCCACACTCAGACAAAGAAACTTCAGACCAGGAGGCCAGACTTGTCTGGAGTTGCTCTTTAGTTTGGTGCTTCAAATGTTGGCCAAGAAGCTGAGTGTGGATCTTCAATTTCAAAGAGATAGGGAGGTGTTCAGATCCCAATCCTCACTAAAATTAGACTGGGGTATCATTAGAAGGGACTACAAGGGTCACCTAGTCTAATCCCCTACCAAGATGCAGGATTTGTTGTGTCTAAACCATCCAAGGCAGATGGTTATCCAGTCTTCTTTTGAAAACCTTCAGTGAAGAAGCTTCCACAACCTCCCAAGGCAGTCTGTTCCATTGTACTGCTCTTATAGATAGGAAGTTTTTCCTGAGATTTAATCTAAATCTGCTATGCTACAGTTTGAACCCATTGCCTCTTGTCCTGCCCTCTGTGGCAAAAGAGAACAGCTTTCCTCCATCTTTTTGTGGCAACCTTTCAAGTATCTGAATACCACTAATATATCCCCCCTTAATCTCCTCTTTTCCAACCTAAACATACACTGTTCCTTCAGCCTTTGCTTGTATGGCTTGCATTCTATCCCTTTGATCATTTTTGTCACTTGATTCTGGATCCTTTTGAGTTTCTCTACATACTTTCTATACATTGGTGACCAAAATTGGATACAGTACTCCAGCTGAGGCCTAACCAGCACTGAGTAGAGTGGAACTATCACTTCCCATGACTTACATGCTCTGCCTCTGTTGATGCAACCTAAAATTGCATTTTTTTTTTTTTTGTAACAGCATGGCACTGCTGACTAACGTTGAGGTTGTGCTACACCACAACTCCCAGATCATTCTCAGCAGTGCTGCTGCCAAGCCAGTTTTCCCCCATTCTGTATTTGTGCATTTGTTTTTTCTTCCCTAAGTGTAGCACCTTATATTTGTCTTTCTTGAATTTCATTTTATTGTCTATAGCCTCATTCTTCAATTTATCAAGATCCCTCTGAATTTCAGCTCTATCCTCCATAATACTGGCAACACCCCCAGCTTTGTGTCATCTGCAAACTTCATCAGTATGCTCTCTATTCCTACATCCAGGTCACTAATACAGATGTTAAACAACACTGGAGCCAGAACATATCCCTGTGGAATTCCACTTGATAAGTCTCTCCAATCTGACATCATTCCATTAATAGTTACTCTTTGTTTGCGGTCATTTAACTAATTATATATCCACTTAATGGTACTTCTGTCAAGCCTGCATTTCTCCAGCTTACTTATCAGAATGTCATGTGTCAAAGAACAGGTATATTATGTCCACCGCATTCCCCCTACCCACCAAATCAGTCACCCTGTCAAAGGTTTGGGTCCAAAGAGGGCTCATGTTTGGATTTGGACTTCTCATCAGATTTCAGGCCTACAAAATGGTAGAAATCGCTCAAGATCAGCTGTTCTCACAAGATTTCAGATCCATCCAAATAAAAAAAATTGACGGCTTTGTGGTTTTTGATCCAATCCAGAACAAAAAACACAAGGGTATGGGACTATGGAGTCAAATCCACCCCTCACTAGAAAATTTGGAAGGGGTTCAGATTAGAGATTCCAGGTTTACCCTATCTGTGGGTCTGAAGTGACAGGTATTGGACTTTTTTGATTTAACAGCTATTTAGAAGTAGAAGTCTTAAACCTATGGCCTCAATTCAGGAAAGGACTTAAGTATGTGCTTATATGTGTTCTGAACTAAGGAGGCATTTTTGATTCTCTATGCCCAAACCCTACAATTAGCTATACAATGGACTGATTGATTTTTACTTAATTGCAGGCCTTGCTACAGAGCCCATCACCATAATATCCTGATTTTTCCATTGTCTTCATTATAATAATACCTACCTGTTATACAGCAATTTTCATCTGTAGATCTCAAAGCACTTTACAATGATGTAAGCATCATTATCCCCAGTTTACCAATGGGGAAACTGAGGCTTGATGAGGGGAAGTGACTTGCTCAAGATCACACAACAATCCAGTGGCAGAGTTTGGAATAGAATCCGGGTCTCGAGTCCCACCCCAGTGCTCTCTCCCCTAGGCAACACTCCCTACAGCTAAACATTGACTTGCTAATTGAATAGTATAACATGCAGTGCTGTCACAAAGAAACCACACAGTGCTGTGCTGGGTTGTATTGCTAGGGGTATCACATACAGGGCCCAACATTCAGTTACGAAATGTGCCTGTTCCTTCCAGGAAGATTTTTTAGAAGCACAGTAGATCTCTCATTTCAGGTGACCTCTTTCATATCTAGAAAATGTCAAGATAGCTCAGCAATAAGTTTACCTGCCTATTTCTGAAACATGTGTCCAACATCTCCACTCATTAGATAACACTTCACACTAGGTTTTGCTCACATTACGCTGCTCTGCATCACACACACTGAAAAGTGTAGCTTCATGCCCCATCAGGCTGATTTTCTATTCACAGGCCACGTGGCTCAGAAGGATTTAAAAACAGAACAAAACAGGAGACAGCTAGTTCTCTCGGATGTGAAAAAAGAATCAGAAATATCAACACCAGCCAGTAATACAGGGAAAGAGGCACTTACGTAATACTTGTCGTCACTCTCATTGTAGGCCAGTTTCACAACACCATAGGAGCCCTATAAATAAACACAAATTACACAGTCAGTTCGGCTGCCTTGCTTTGTTTGCCTGCTGCTCAAGGCTTATCATGTTTGGCCTTGCAGTGAAAAATAAGAAGTACACTCAACAGCCTCAAGCAAAAGCTTCACGTGATGTCATATTGTGTTATACAGTGCAGCTCCCTTCCCCCTATGAAACGCAACTCAGATGGACCAAGACACATATGGGGCAAAGGGAGTTTCTCTTCTCTTCATTGTTATGTTCAATGCCAGGGATAATGTCCTTCCTCTCCTGACAGCTATTTCATTTGGGCAATAATGATGGCGCACAGAGCATTTCCTGAGGATTAATTACTGTCTGGAGGGAACTGCCTCAGGCCATTAACTCCAACCAGTTATTAATCCTCAGCAAATGCCCTGAGCCAAGGTTATATTTTTATTACAAGTTGAACATTGGGGAAAATTTTCTTTTTAAAGTCTTTTTGTTTCTGTGTTAGTTTTTTATATTCCCTTCATACACCCCCTCACAACTGGAGGCCCCCACCATTTTCATAGAGGACTTTCCATGCGCTGGGAGTTTATAGGAAATTAACACTTTGTAGATCATATCTTCAGCTGATGGTAATTGGCACAGTTCTAATGAGTGTGTGTTGCCTGGTCAGTTGCAGTTTATGGAAAGGTCAGTACTAGAGCATGTGGAACATGACAGCTCCAGTAGGAGCTCAAAGTAAAACCACTGAAATTTCGTCTAGTTTTCTGTCAACTCAATACATTTTACAAGGCCAAGATATTAAACTATAACTAGATTCCTCCTCCAATAGTTGCCCATTAAATACATGTATAAGAACTACACTAAGGGTGTGAGCCAACTCCTGCTGAAATCAGTAGGAGCATTTACATTGACTTAAGAGTTGGAATGAGACCCTAAATCTCATGAAGGGCTGGTGAGCAAAGCTTTGGGCCTGACCCAAAACCCACTGGAGTCAATGGAAGTCTTTCCATTGACTTTACTGGGCTATGGATCAGGCCCATTGTGAATTATTTAATGTGGCAAATTAGAAAGTAAAGGTGAAATTCACTCCTCTGTAGAAGGCCTGCACAAGCCCTGTCTACCACTTAAGTCCCACTAAAGCCACCAAAATAAGGTTTAAATGGGTCTTAAGGAGAGCATAGGGCTTGGTGGGCCCTCTGCACAAGACTGAGGGCTTGGACTGTGATACATTTACGCACCTTGAATAGTAATATACTCTTCATTGACCGCCATGGATCTAATGGAAAAGACGGTTACTCACCGTTGTAACTGTTGTTCTTCGAGATGTGTTGCTCATATCCATTCCATTAGGTGTGTGCGCGCCGCGTGCACGATCGTCGGAAGATTTTCTACCCTAGCAACACCGGCGGGTCGGCTGTGGAGCCCCCTAGAGTGGCGCCTTCATGGCGCTGAATATATACCCCAGCCGACCCAGCGCCCCCTCAGTTCCTTCTTGCCGGCTACTCCGACAGTGGGGACGGGGGGCGGGTTTGGAATGGATATGAGCAACACATCTCGAAGAACAACAGTTACAACAGTGAGTAACCGTCTTTTCTTCTTCGAGTGCTTGCTCATATCCATTCCATTAGGTGACTCCCAAGCCCAACTTAGGTGGTGGGGTCGGAGTGAGACATCGCTGTGTGCAAAACCGCTGATCCGAATGCAGCATCGTCCCTGGACTGCTGCACTAGTGCATAGTGAGCTGTAAACGTGTGGACTGATGACCAAACCGCCGCTCTACAAATGTCCTGGATCGGAACATGTGCCAGGAAAGCAGTCGAGGAAGCTTGGGCCCTCGTGGAGTGAGCGGTGAGGTGCGGTGCAGAGACACCTGCCAGGTCATAGCAAGTCCGGATGCAAGACGTAATCCAGGAGGATAGGCGTTGTGAGGAGACCGGTGAGCCTTTCATTCGGTCGGTCACTGCAACGAAGAGTTGCGTCGTCTTTCTAAAGTGCTTTGTGCGGTCAATATAGAAGGCCAGGGCCCTGCGTACGTCCAGGGAATGCAAACGTTGATCCTGGCGAGTAGCATGTGGTTTAGGGTGAAAAACCGGAAGAAATATGTCCTGGTTGATATGAAATGGAGAAACCACCTTAGGGAGAAAGGCAGGATGTGGACGAAGCTGCACTTTATCCTTATGGAAAACTGTATAAGGGGGCTCGGATGTAAGCGCCCTGAGTTCAGAAACGCGCCTTGCTGAGGTGATGGCTACGAGGAAGGCAGTCTTCCAGGATAGGTACAAAAGTGAACAGGTGGCTAGTGGTTCGAATGGAGGACCTGTGAGTTTGGAGAGAACCAGATTGAGGTCCCACGTCGGGACGGGATGACGCTGTTGTGGGTACGTCCGGTCCAAGCCCTTGAGGAATCTAACGACCATCGGGTTAGAGAATACCGAGGACGTGAGTTCCCCTGGGTGAAAGGCTGATATAGCGGCCAGGTGAACTCTAATTGAAGATATCGCCAACCCTTGCTGTTTTAGGGAGAGGAGATATTCCAATATGAGAGGAATAGGTGCCTGTAACGGGGACGTGGCTCGTTGTTCGCACCAACAGGAGAACCGCTTCCACTTGGCCAAATACGTGGCTCGTGTTGAGGGCTTCCTACTGCTCAGCAGAATCTGTCGGACAGAGTGCGAGCATTGCCGCTCTGCCTGGGTGAACCATGGAGCAGCCACGCTGTGAGGTGGAGTGATTGCAGGTCGGGGTGACGCAGCCGGCCGTGGTCCTGAGAGATGAGATCCGGACATAATGGAAGCGGGATCGGTGTCTGAACCGAGAGTTCCAACAGTGTGGTGTACCAATGTTGTCTCGGCCACGCTGGGGCGATCAGAATTACGTGTGCCTGGTCTCTGCGCAATTTGAGCAGTACCTTGTGGACCAGAGGAAACGGAGGGAAGGCATAAAACAGGTGGTCTTTCCAGGGAAGGAGAAAAGCATCCGAGAGGGAGCCCGGAGCTCGACCTTGTAGGGAGCAGAACACGTGGCACTTCCTGTTGTCTCGCGATGCAAACAGGTCTATCTGGGGAAACCCCCACTTCTGGAAGATGGAATGTATGACGTCCGGACGGATAGACCACTCGTGCGTCTGGAAGGACCTGCTGAGTCAGTCCGCTAGAGTGTTCTGGACTCCAGGGAGGAACGATGCCGTGAGATGGATTGAGTGGGCGATGCAGAAGTCCCACAGGCGAATGACCTCTTGGCATAGAACTGACGAACGTGCTCCTCCTTGCTTGTTGATGTAAAACATGGCCGTGGTGTTGTCGATGAGAACTAACACACAACGGCCACGTAGTTGATTGAGAAATGCCTGGCACGCCAGGCGCACCGCCATCAGCTCCCGAACATTGATGTGCAGGGCTAACTGGGGTGCAGTCCACAGGCCCTGGGTATGGTGTTCGTTGAGATGGGCGCCCCAACCCAGAGATGAAGCGTCTGTGACCAGATGCAGAGAGGGTTGTGGGGCGTGAAATGGCATCCCTTCGCAGACCACATTGTGATCTAGCCACCAGGTGAGGGAGGTCAGGACCGAGTTCGGGACCGTGACCACCATGTTCAGGCTGTCCCGATGTGGACGGTATATTGATGACACCCAGGTCTGGAGTGGGCGAAGCCGAAGTCTGGCATGCCTGGTTACGTACGTGCAGGAAGCCATGTGACCCAGCAGGGTAAGGCACGACCTCACCGTGGTAGTTGGGAAGGCCTGTAGCCCTTGAATGAGGCTCCTGATGGTGCCAAAGCGGTTGTCTGGCAGGATGGCTTGTGCACGTCTGGAGTCTAGAACTGCGCCGATGAAATCTATTCTCTGGGTAGGTTCTAGAGTGGATTTGTCCTTGTTGAGTAGGATGCCCAACTCGTTGAATGTGTGCACTATTCTGTGGACGTGAGCTTGAACTTGCTCTTTGGTGCGACCGCGTACCAGCCAGTCGTCTAGGTACGGGAACACCTGTATCTCCTGCCGACGAAGGTACGCTGCCACGACAGCCATACATTTCGTGAACACTCTTGGGGCCGAGGATAGGCCGAAAGGAAGGACTGCAAATTGGTAGTGCACCGTGTTTACCACGAATCGCAGGAAGCGTCTGTGAGGTGGGTAAATTGAGATGTGAAAGTATGCGTCTTTCATGTCGAGGGCGGCGAACCAGTCTCCAGGATCGAGGGAAGGGATAATGGCCCCCAAAGAGACCATGCGGAACTTCAACTTTACTACGAATTTGTTGAGTCCGCGCAAGTCCAAGATGGGCCGCAGACCTCCTTTGGACTTGGGGATCAGGAAGTAACGGGAATAAAATCCCCTGCCCCTTAACTCTATCGGAACCTCCTCTATGGCCCCCATGGCCAGGAGCGTAGAAACCTCCTGTATAAGAAGTTGCTCGTGAGAAGGGTCCCTGAAGAGGGACGGGGAAGGGGGGTGGGAGGGGGGGATAGAAGAAAACTGGATAGCGTATCCCTTCTCCACCGTGCGGAGGACCCAGAGGTCCGAAGTTATAAGGGACCAAGCACGGTGGAAGTGGGAGAGGCGATCCCGGAAGGAGGGGGCTGGATCCTGGGGGATGACTGGGGCGCCGTCCTCGACCGCACCTTCAAAAGTTCTGCCTGGGGCCTGAAGGTGGTCTAGGTGGTCCTTGGTTTTGGCCGGGTTGAGGGCCGGTCCACCTTCTTCTACCACCTCGCCCTCGCCTCCGGGTCGAGTCCTGTCTCTGACGAGGCGGGGGGGGGTAGAAGCGCTGAGGCTGCGGCCTAAATGGTCTGCGCTGAGGGCCCACAACATGCATCCCCAGGGAGCGCATGATTGTTCTCGAGTCCTTGAGGCTCTGCAGGCGAGAGTCCGTCTTATCCGAGAACAATCCATGTCCCTCAAAGGGCAGATCCTGTAGGGTTTGCTGCAGCTCCGGGGGCAACCCCGAAACCTGAAGCCAGGAGATCCTCCGCATAGCGATACCCGAAGCCATGGTCCTCGCAGCCGAGTCCGCTATGTCCAAGGAGGCTTGCAAGGAGGTCCGAGCCACCTTCTTACCCTCCTCTACCATGGCTCCAAACTCCTCCCTGGACTCTTGGGGAATCAACTCCTTAAACTTCCCCATAGAGTTCCAGGAGTTGAAGTTGTAGCAGCTCAGGAGCGCCTGCTGGTTCACCGCTCTAAGTTGCAGCCCTCCGGCTGAGTAAACCTTACGGCCAAACAAATCGAGCCGCTTAGCCTCCTTTGATTTAGGCGCTGCAGCCTGCTGACCGTGGCGCTCTCTTGCGTTCACTGATGCCACCACCAGTGAACACGGTTGGGGGTGGGTGTACAAGTACCCATAGTCCTTAGACGGGACAAAGTATTTCCTTTCCACCCCTCTCGCTGTGGGTGGGATAGAGGCAGGAGTTTGCCATATCGTATCCGCATTGGTTTGTATCGTGCGGATCAGGGGTAACGCCACCCTCGATGGGGCATCCGCTCCAAGGATGTTAACGATAGGGTCCTGCACTTCCACTATCTCCTCCGCCTGCAGGTCCATATTACGGGCCATCCTACGCAGGAGATCCTGGTGAGCCCGAAGATCTATCGGAGGGGGACCTGTACATGACGTGCCCGCCACTGCCTCATCCGGAGAGGAAGAGGAAGATGCCTCCGGTGGTACTGGATCCAATGAAGGGTCCTGATCCCCCTGCTCCTGGGCCGGAGCATCACCTGTACTTGGATCTATGGTGTCGGGTGGCGTGGACACGGAAGCCTCCATGCCCCCTGGCGGAGGCCGAGAGATGGTGGATTCCGGGACCCTTCTAACTGAGTGACCCGAGCGAGAGGTCGATGGTATTGGAGCCCCTTGCTCCTGGTGGTACGCCCACGGGGTCCAAAACGACCAGTGAGATGGGCCATGAGAGTGGTCCTCTGCCATCTCCTGCCAATGGCCCAAGTTCCGTTCCTCGGCTTGCCCTTGAGGGGGGTATGCCGATCTCGACAGGTCCTCCGAGGAGCGAGACACCGATCTTGATGGCCATGGCGGTGCCGAGAGAGACGAGACGATTCCCGTGGGCTGCGGTGCCGCACGGTGCCGGTCCAGAGATGATCTATCTCTGCGCGGTGCCGGCGAACGGTGCCTGGACCGCGATCGGTGCTGATGATCTCGTCGGTGTCGGGAGCCGGATCTGGACCTCGACGAGGACCTGGAGTATGCCCGGTGCCGGGAGCGGCCTCTCGACGTCGAGCGTCGACCGTAGCAGTGCCGAGAACTACGTCTCGACGTTGATCGGTGCCGACGATCATAGCGGTGCCGAGACGTAGAGCGGTGCCGCGACGAAGATCTTGGCCGCGAGTACGACCGGTGCCGAGGTGATATTCGGTGCCGGGACTGCGAGCGGCGTGGGGACCTGCTTCGGGACCTGGACCGGTGCCGAGGTTCCAGCCCTTGCGATGGAGGGCGCATCAGGGCAGGTTTCCCCCTTGACTGGACCGGGCGAGTCAACGGTGCCGTCGGTGCCAGTGGTTGAGGCGGTGCCGGCTCTGTGAGAGCTATCAAGTCTCTCGCCGCCACGAAGGTCTCCGGAGTCGACGGGAGTTGTATTATCTCCGGTCTCGGTGGAGACGCTATCTGCACCGGACTCAACGGCCTCGGTGCCGGAGTCGACAGTGCTGGAGGCACCTGTTTCCGGTGCTCCACCGGCGGATTCGGCTCTACCCCCGGCACTGGGGGAGCCGGCGCCTTCAGCACGGAGGTCCCCGTCTTATGGGCTTTTTATGCCCCGGGGATAATGACCGGCGTCGAGGTACTTGCTGCGGTGCCGACGAGGTCCGGTGCCGGGGAGGCTTGTCCGACACCACCCGCGCGGTCGGCATTGCCGGTGCTGCTGGGGCACTGCGCACCGAGGCGCTAGGTGCCGTGGCTTGGCTCGTAGAGGGAGTGTCCGGACTAAGTGCCGCCTCCATCAGGAGTTGCCGGAGCCGAAAGTCCCGCTCTTTCTTGGTCCTTGGTCTGAAGGCCTTACAGATCTTGCACTTATCTGTTTGGTGGGACTCTCCCAGGCACTTCAGACAGGAGTCGTGCGGGTCGCTCGTGGGCATAGGCTTAGCGCAGGAGGCGCACTGCTTGAAGCCGGGAGCTTTGGGCATGAGCCCGGGCCCGCGGCCGGGGGAGAAAGGGGGAGACGACCCCCTTAGTCCCCTGGACTACTATAACAACTAGAACAACTTTAAAACTATTTAACTATTTAACTACAAACACTAGAACTATAACTATAACTACAACTGCGAATAACTAACAAAGCTAGGGAGAGTGGAGGACAGCTATGCCGCGCTCCACAGTTCCAACGACCGTCAGGGGCGGTAAGAAGGAACTGAGGGGGCGCCGGGTCGGCTGGGGTATATATTCAGCGCCATGAAGGCGCCACTCTAGGGGGCTCCACAGCCGACCCGCCGGTGTTGCTAGGGTAGAAAATCTTCCGACGATCGTGCACGCGGCGCGCACACACCTAATGGAATGGATATGAGCAAGCACTCGAAGAAGAAGAGTAAGGTACTACACGAGGGGAGTAAGCGTATTGCAATGTGGCCCTAATTAAAGAAATACAATTTTTAAAAAATCAAGGAAAGGGCTTTGCTCATTCATTCTGATAGATGTAATTTAGCTTTAAATGGAGGTGAGGCCCAAACAGAATTCCTAGATCCAAACACCCTGGAACCATGGAAAAGTCTGGAGACAGATCTGAATTTGCAGCTGGTTCCTACCTCTATCATGTGCAAAGCCAAAGACTCAGGTCCAAACACCTTCAGAATTGCATCTCTCTGAACTTCCTGACCTGGACCAATCTCTATTTTAATTTTTTAGG
Source organism: Malaclemys terrapin pileata (assembly GCF_027887155.1). Taxonomy (NCBI): domain Eukaryota; kingdom Metazoa; phylum Chordata; order Testudines; family Emydidae; genus Malaclemys; species Malaclemys terrapin. The sequence goes on along the minus strand of NC_071522.1, from coordinate 17,672,434 downwards.
GTAAACTTCCACTAATGAATGTGCTGTGGTAAACTGCATATGTGTCATAAAGTCTTGGTGATATGAGAACTCCCTAGAGCGCTCTCTCAGATAAGAAGACAGGAGACCCCTCGGAGAATATCTGTGAATGAGAATTGTCAAGTCTGGAGATGAGCATAATTGAGAATTAGCAAGAGTCTCCAATATTCTCTCCCTGATTCTGCTCTCTCCAGGTACTGTACCCGTACACAATTAATCTAGACAGGTACATTCAAAGCCTCGCAACAGAAATCACCCACTGCCTTTTCCCCCATTCCTGCATGCATATGAAGGACAAAAAGAAGGCAGCAACTGTGGTTTCTTGTCACAGAAAACAGGTGCTAAAACTTGGAAATGAGCCACACATATGTTTTGATATACACAGTAATTACTACCACCCCAGGGACTGGCTGCAGTGCAGAATCACAGCATGCTTATGAAACACCTACTCTACTACAACCTGGTGCTTGCTAATCTGGATGCTTTAACTGATCCACACAGTCAGTTTGTAAGTAAGAAGACATCTCTCTGAAGTGGTCAGAGTCTGTGAGCCCTAGAGAAGTTTGAGCTAATAACCTTTTTGGTGAAACTACCTGTGGAATACATAGATAGCAATAGCAAGTACAGCCTTTAGGGAACTATCATTTACTGATCCATCTGCAAACACATGGCATGAGTCCAAATGTGCAGGTGTCTGAACTGTTCCCCAGTTCAGACCTTTAAATAACTTGCAGTGAATCTCTTCTGGAATCATTCTGAGACTTTTAAATACAGAATAGAATTAAATCAGCAATTTCTACATGGAAATAAGATTTAACCAGTCCTGACGGAGAACAAGTGCCCGCCTTTATCTTTCTTTTCTCATTGGTTGGATTAATTCATTAAAGGACCTTGGTGTTACATTTGGCAAGAAACACCCTGGAAGAGAGCCAGCTCAATACCGTCAGTTGGAAGGAAAATAAATGTAGATTTCAGAAAAAGTAGTTCAACACTGATCTTGAGCAAAACTTGATAAGACAAATAAGAGGGAAGAAAAGAAAGGCTGAATATAGTCTTGGACTATATCTGTCTTCAGGGCAGGGATCGTGTCTTCACGTGGGTGTGCATGTAGCACAATGGGGCTGCTGGGTGCTACTGTAATAGAAACCTTAATTACACTAACATACCTTGCCAATTTCACTTTGCAACTTGTATTGGTTTAATTGCACACAGTCCTGCAGATGAAAAAGAGAAAAAAATAGGGTATTAGTAAAAAGGAATTACTGTGAACTTGAATCAGTACCAAGAGAAGAAAAAGTCCCGAAGACAGAAGCATTAAGGCTTATTTAAGCCATTATATGTTAAGTTATAGTTACCGCATTTTTATGACAATAGAACAAAGTAATTATGGGCCAGATTCTGAGCTCAGTTACACTGGCGTAAATCTGGAGTAACTCCACTCACTTCAATAATGTTATTGGTATAAATCAGAGCAGAATCTGGCCCTTTTATGTTTAAAATGTGGGAGGTTGTATCTAACCACTGCAGTTAACAAGGAATAGAATTCAAACATCCAGAATACACATTTTAAAAGAAACAAGCATTCAGGCAAACTCATTTAAAAGACTACCAAAAAGAATAACAAACTCTCAAACTGATCTGATATTTATTAGAATCAATTATCTGTAAACTGCATTAACCTCTATTTGTGAGTTATCAAGGAATGAAATTCCAGTAAGTTCAGATCATTGTAATTGTAATTAGGGTGGGGAAAAAAAGCCAGATGTGACAGAAGCCCACCCAACTGAGTTCATTACAACTGTCAAGGCAGGAGTACAACATGCTGCCTTTGTGGGACCTTCAATTCCTCCTACAGATCTGCGTGCCCTGGGGAGCTCCATGGGGACCTGTACCGTTTTACGAGTCACGTGCTCCATCTAGGAAGCTAAAGGTGTTCTTTTAATGCTCCATTAAGGATAGGATGCAATTCACTGCAAACTTAAAACTGCTACTCTGAAAAGTAACTACGGTATATAACTATGGAACCTGCTTATCCATCAGATCTGCTCCTGGTTTGCATCACAGTCAGAGCTGTGATTTAAGTGACTACAATACGTTTGTGTCAGAGTGGTCTGAAAAATTAAAAATTAAATTTCACAAACAAAACAAATAAAAAATTCAAAGTGGTTTTCACTTTGCAGTTCAAATCAGACCCTATTTTTTGTTTTTTTTTAAACGTTTGTTTTCTCTTCTGTTTTCACAATATTTGTTTTCATTTTTGTGTTTTTCTTCTTTTTTATCTCTCCCTCCTCCCTCCCATGCCCCAACCCCAAAGTTTGGGGAAAACATGTGTTTGAAAAATTTCAGCCAGCTGTAATTTATTTTCCATGCCTATTAACCCTTACTAATAAGGCAAAGAGGCACTGAGCAGGATTCTATTCTATTTTGTACAGCAGCAGATTTGTTGATCACATTCCAATTATTTATAAAGGCACTTCATTATATAATAAGATAATATCAGAGCTCATAAAAGTAGCTAGCTCTGTTGCAAGAAGCACACTAGCTATCCGTCTTTCTTTTATTGATGAATGTTAACTATATTCTTTTGTCCTGAAACACTACAAAAAAGACATGGGGCTGGTATGATATCTGTTACATCGGTGTAAATCCGAAGTAACTCCTCAACGTGGAATCTGAGCACCATGCAAAACAGTACACTAGATGAGACATGCCTCGTAGTGGGTCTCTCTTGATCCCTCTGAAAGAGCAGGGTTATTTTTGTCTGTTGTGGTGTGGGAAAGCTAAGTGGATGAAGTGAGCTCTACATTTTGCCCTGAAGGTGGTATGGTTCGTGGCTGTTCTATCATCCTGTGGCAGTGAGTTCCACAGTCATGGATCAGCCTCTGTGAAAGCTGTATCACCTGCAAATGAGTTTTACTCTTGAAGTGGACTGTTCCATTGTTCCTGAAGAACAGAGCTTTTGTGGGAGGTTGTGGTCCTGAATTATGATGCAGTCCTTTAGGTATTCTGGACCCATCCCACCGAGGGCTTTGAATGTAAGTGAAATCAGAATCTGGCCCTTTGTTCCTAAATGACAATACTTTAATTGAGGCTCTTCTAGGAGTAGCTTGGTGTACCATATGGGCAACTAAGGAGGACGCAGTCAGGATCAGCTCAGTCATTTGGGGTAATGGCAGAGCCAAATAACTAGGTGAAGCAGCAAGATAAAACAAGGAGGGCATCCAATATACTGCCAACAATTGTAACTTTTACATATGGGATATAAATGTATACAAACCATTGAAATTAATAGAAAGACTCCATTTGGATCAGACTCTTTGAGAGTCAAGGGCCAATTTTTTCAAGGGTCTCTGGACTGTACTATCTTCAGGGCCCTAAGTACACACGGATCAGAGGCCTTTTGAAAACTCCAGCATCAAAGGTTCAGTTCTCTGGGGTGACATTTTACCTAGGTAATTCTGCAAGCTAAGAAAAGAGCCAGACATGCTTCTGGCTCTAAACAAAGATATCATCGCCAGACTATAAAGGCCCACATGAGCTATATGGGCCAGATTTTTAAAGGTATTTAGGCACCTAAAGATGAAAACAGTCACCACTGCTATTTTCAAATGCACCTAGATGCCTAACAGCCATTTACATCAAGTGCCTAAATACCTTTCAAAATTTGGCCCAATATCTCCATATTAGCAGGCCACTGACGAGTATTCAAGTTTTGGGCATTAGATACAATGCAATGAGTTAAAACCTTCCACAGAGTGCAGAAGACATGTAGCAGTATGTGCATGCATAGCATGAACTCTAGGAATATCTTCCACATTAAACACATACTGGATACATAGCAACCATGGGAGAATTTTCAATGTGTGCAGCACCACTAAATATTGACACAGATCCACCCCTGAGCATAGCACATCCCGTGGTGGACTTTCATTTCGGAACTATGCTAAACAAAGGAGGCTACATGTGTATGGGGCCAAGCCAACTCCTAGTGAAGTCAACAGCAAGATTTACATTGGGACAGATTTACAAAGGCACTTGGACACATAACGATGCAGATAGGTGTCTAGTGGGATTTACAAATGTGCCTAAATGAGGTAGGTGCCTAATTCCCATTGAAATTCAAAGTTAGACAATGTAAATAAAGAGACAATTTGTCCCAGAATGATTAGGTACTGAGGGCCTGATTTTCAGAGACCGTGAGCTTCTTCTGACTTCACTGGGAATTACAGTTTCTCAGCACTTCTGAAAATGAGATCCTGTATCATCAACAGCTTCTACCAAAAAGAAAATAAAAAGATGAGAGGAAGGATCAATTACCGAGTTCAAATATGTTCTTTTAGGTCTAAGAAGTCCTATTGAAATAAGAAAACAAACCTTGCAGTGTGTTTATTATCCTGACGGCATTCCACAAAAATGAAAGTGAAATTTATTCTGCTGGAGCCAAAATGTCTGTGTTTTAATGAAACCACATCATGTGACTTCCATTATGATCTACAGCAAGAAGAGTATACTGTCAGAGCATTCACTGATGAGCCTCCATTGGACTGCTGCTAAATGCACAATAGTCAGCCCATGGTATAACATCATAGAACACCAGCAGAGCACAGGCCATCTGAACAGACAGTTGTGGTTAATGGTACAGACAGTAGCTGTTGCAGAGTATTTGTGAGCATATAAGCAAAGCAACTCTGTATCCTGTGCACTTTACTGAAGGTACGTGAGGCTGAAGAAATGCAATGGAACTTTTTTCCTTCCTGTTACATTTTGCTAGGGTTTGGAGGATTCCTCTGGGGCACAAGTTTCAGAGTAACAGCCGTGTTAGTCTGTATCCGCAAAAAGAAGAACAGGAGTACTTGTGGCACCTTAGAGACTAACAAATTTATTAGAGCATAAGCTTTCGTGGACTACAGCCCACTTCTCCACGAAAGCTTATGCTCTAATAAATTTGTTAGTCTCTAAGGTGCCACAAGTACTCCTGTTCTTCTTTTTTCTGGGGCACAGGATTCAGATTTCAGGATATTGGTATAAGATCCAAAATGCTGCTTGTTGTGTAGCAGCACACGTGTCACTGAAAATAACTGCTACATAACATGAGACCCTTATGGGCATGACCACCAGGGATCCTAATTTTTCATGAAAAAAATCAAAATTCTCCAATAAAAAATATATAAAAATCCATGTTTCTCTGTGATTAAAATGTAACACTGCATTTTAATTTCCCTAGCCACCCTATATATAGGTATCAGTCTAACACAATATTTTATTGATATATTTACAATTTTTAAACAAATTGGAAGTCTACCAGTGACATCAATCATTATAATCAAATAAAATTAATAGAATTGCAATTTGTAGTTCTTACATGTACCAAATACTTCTATGTCTGTCAGCCCCAGGTGGTGGGACTTGGGCTGACAGTGGGAACCCCGCTGCTCGGCACTATCAGTGGGAGCCCGGGGCTGTCAGCCCGAGCCCCACCGGTCCAGTTTGGTTAATACAGAGAGACGGATAAGGAAGGCATGGATAAAGAGGGTTCTACTGTATATGTTTTTATTTTTTAACCAAATGCAAAAACTTAAGATTCTTTGTAAAAACACAAATTCTGCATTTTCCCATGGCAAATGGATTTCCAGGATCGCGGCTGATCACTAATGTGAATAGAGCAGACTGGCAGTGGATATAGGCCAGTGAGGAGGGGAAAGAAGGGAGGACAGGTTCCATAATTTACTTCCTCCTCCCCCAAATCCTGCAGAGGCCCCACAGCAAGTGGGAAAGGGGTCCATTGGAGCAGGGCTGTAAATGCCAATTTCTGGGGCACTGTCCCCTGTAAACATTCCTGGAGTCAGTTAACACTGACCCTATCAGAAATAACATACATCGCCATCCCACCTCACAACACAACCACAGCCAAGGTGGCTTTGTGGGGTGGTATTCAGCAAGGCGCCAATGGCAACAGCAGTACTGAGGCACAGGGGCTCCTCATGAATGGCTTTGGTGGATCCTAGGAGAGGCACGACGATGTTGAAAGCCAAATCCCTGGCATCGCTGTGGGAGGAAAGACTCAATGGCAGTACAAAGGCATAGGGAGCAGAGGTGCTATGCAGAAGGATAGCCCATCTGCAGGACTGGCATATTCCTGAACTCTGCAGGGTTGGGAGGCCACATGCCTGACTGTCTGTGCAGCTTGCCCAAGCATAGGGGAGAACTACAGCCAGATGTTAGGAGGTTGTAGGGCCTCTCCTGTGGGTATTTTCATAAGAAGGGTCAAAGAGATACACACAAGGGCAACTTATATCTCCTAAGCCCCCAGTCCTGGCTTCTACTCTGCAAATCCTTTCCAATCCCAGAGCCATGACAGGACTCCAGGCCCTATGTCTAACCAGGCTTAGTGCAGGGACAGGAAACGTAGGCACTCCTAGATGGAAGTCAGAAAATGCAGTCCAGGACCCCAGCTGGGACAGAACTGCCCACAAATCCTCTTCATGCTATTGTCTGCCTTAGTGAGACTTTCCCTGAGGAGTCAGCCTTGGGGGATGCAATGACTGCAGCTCCTCCACCACAGGACACTAAAGGGCTTGCACACCTTGTCACAACCCTTTACAATGCTTTACTCCCTTCTACAGCTGCTACTAGCCTGCTCTCTTCTTCCTTCCCTCTACATTTTATACCATGCCATGGATTAAATGAAAAGTAAATATACCAAGGATGAAACACTGAAGGCTTCAGATGGGCACTCACTTTGCACAGGCCCTCTGCACAAGGGTGAATTTCACCCGAACAGAAGAAGGCCCATCAGCATAGCAGCCTTTCACTAAGTGCCTTGCAGAATGAACACAACATCCACAAGAAATTTAGCTACTAAAGTTGATTCTTTAGTGGTTAGAACAGCAGCAGCTTTCTTTAATGAGAATGGTCTCGGGGGACAGGCAAGCAGGAAAGAACAGATTGCTAGCTTCTAAGGTAGAAATTCTTCCACAGCAGTAGTTTTTTGTGCTTAATTAGTTCAAGGGCTTCCCTTATCCCTCTTCAGTGAGTTTTTGGGTGTGCAGGAATCGTCTAAGAGAGATTCTGCAAGAAGGGTGATATTCACTCCATGCAGGGGGCCAGCACAAAACATAGGCATCACTGAAGTTCCATGTAAACTGTTGGAGAATAGATTGTGGTTTAGGCCTTAAGTAGAGCCTAAGGCTTTGTGCTGGCTCTCTGGACATGGATGCATTTCACTCTTAATGTACTCAAGACTCCATTTAACCTAGATATTTCCAGCTTTTGCTTGTTAATTTCAACACGGCAGTTGCATATACAGAGGCAACCTAGATTTCATCTCCCAAAGATGTCTTGTTTTTCTCCTCAGACAATGCATATCTTATCTGGGTCCCCCTCTGTGACCCAAGGATCGTGTGATGCCAGCTGGCAAAGGCCATAAGGGTTACAGGGATCCCCTAAGTGTGGCATTTACATTCTAGTTCAATACAGAGTGTCATGTAAGGTCTCTAATGAAATCCTGTGTCATACTGATTCTCTTAATCATTGTGAGTTGTATGTATGGGTGATATTTAAGGAGTTATGTATCTGTATAAAAATTTATGTTTTTAAAGCATGTTAAAGCTTAAAGCTGCAGTATTCCATAGTAGTCACCAATATGCAAAATACAGCAATACTTTTTATGTGAGAGGTAGTGGTGAAATATAACTAAAAGAATGGGGGAAATTATTACTTAAATTATACCACTGTAATCAACACTGCTGACATTTGCAGGTAACAGTACATCAGCAATAAGAAATTACACCTCTACCCCAATATAACAAGACCCGATATAACACGAATTCGGATATAACGCGGTAAAGCAGTGCTCCGGGGGGGCGGGGCTGCGCGCTCTGGCAGATCAAAGCAAGTTCGATATAATGCGGTTTCACCTATAACGCGGTAAGATTTTTTGGCTCCCGAGGACAGCGTTATATTGGGGTAGAGGTGTACCTGGGGCCTGATCTTGTTCCCAGTGAAGTCGATAGGAGTTTTTTATTCACCTCACTGGGAGCAGAATCCAACCCTAGGTACTGCAGTAACAGGACTACATTAGCTCTCTCTCTCCCCAAAGCAGCAAGTCCGAGGCAGGTCTGTGCTGTGGCCGGCGGGAAGAAGCGTCTCTCCCCGCCACGGCAGGTCTGTGCTGGGTTTGGTGGGGAGAAGAGCCTTTCCTCGCTACGGCAGGTCTGTGCTGGGGGAGAGGCATCTCTCCCCACTGCAGCCCTGAGCCCCTGCAGGGCCGGTGCAAGGAAGTTTCGCGCCCTAGGCGAAACTTCCACCTTGCACCCCCCCCCCAGCCCTATGGCAGCTCCCCGCTCCCCCCTCCGCCCTGAGGCGCCCCCCCCCATGGCAGCGCCCTGCCCTGAGATGCCCCCCCCCACAGCAACTCATCCCCCACGGGGAGCCGTGCGGCAGCTCCCCACCCCAGCTCACCTCTGCTCCGCCTCCTCCTCTGATTGGCGCTGCAAGCCTGGGAGGTGGGAGAAGTGGAGCGGCGACCACACGCTCGGGGAGGAACCTGGAAACAAAAATTGGGGGCACCACTTTTTGGCACCCCTAAACTTGACACCGTAGGCACCCGCCTAGTTCGCCTTAATGGTAGCACCGGCCCTGCTTAATAGGCGTCTGCATGGCCGCGCAGTTTAGAGGGAACTTAGGTTCCAAACCCGTAAGCCTTTTTCTTGACCTTCTCCAATTCCAATATATCTTTTTTTAATATGGAGTGACCGAAACTGCATGCAGTATTTGAGTTATATATATATAGTGGCATTATGATATTTTCTGTCTTATTATCGATCCTTTCCTAATGGTTCCTATCATTCTGTGCTTTTTTGACTGCTTGCTGCACGTTGAGTAGATGTTTTCAGAGAACTATCCACAACGACTCCAAGATTTCTTTCTTGAGTGGTAACAGCTAATTTAGACCCCATCATTTTGTATGGCTAGTTTGGATTATGTTTTCCAACGTGCATAACTTTGCACTTATCAATACTGAATTTCATCTTCCATTTTGTTGCCCAGTCACCCAGTTTAGTGAAATCCCTTTGTAACTCTTCACAGTCAGCTTAACTATCTTGAGTAATTTTATCTCATCTGCAAATTTTGCCACCGCACTGTTCCTCCCCTTTTCCAGATAATTTCTGAACATGTTGAACAGCATACATCCCAGTACAGATTCCTTGGAGGACCCTGCTATTTACCTCTCTTCATTGTGAAAACCTACCCTTTGTTTCCTATCATTTAACCAGATACTGATCCATGAGAGTACCTCCCTCTCTTATCTCATGACAACTTACTTTGCTTAACAACCTTTGGCATGGGACATGTTGAAGGCTTTCTGAAAGTCCAAGTACACTACAGCAACTAGATCACCCTTGTCCACATGCTTGTTGACTCCTTCAAAGAATCCTAATAGATTGGAGGGGCATGATTTCCCTTTACAAAAGCAGTGTTGACTCTTTCAACATACTGTGTCATGTTCATCTATGTGTCTGATAATTCTGTTCTTTACTATAGTTTCAGTAAACTGATGTTTGGCTTACTGGCCTGCCAGGATTAGGGTTACCATACGTCCGGATTTTCCCGAACATGTCCGGCTTTTTGGGCCTCAAATCCCCGTCCGGGGGAAATCCCAAAAAGCCGGACATGTCCGGGAAAATAGGAAGGGAGGGACCGGCGGTGCTCGGCCAGGGGTGCGGAGCCGGGGGCCGGCAGTGCGGAGCCGGGGCCGGGCCTGGCAGTGTGGAGCCGGGGGCCAGGCGGTGTGGGGCCGGGCGGTGCTTGGCCGGGGGCCAGGCGGTGCTTGGCCGGGGGTCGGGGCCGGGCAGTGCTCAGCCGGGGGTCGGTGGTGCCGGGCCGGGCAGTGCTCGGCCCGGGGCCCGGGGTTGGGGCCGGAGTCCGGCGCCCCAGGGCCCGAGCCAAGCCGGGCAGGAGACGCCGAGGCCAAAGCCTCTTGGCCTGGGCCGTCCGGCCACCAGAGGGAGCCACTCGGCCGGAGGGGCCGGACTGGGCCGCGCCCCCCGCCCCAGCTTGCCTGTTGCTTCAGGCTTCCCGCGAATCAAATGTTCGTGGGAAGCAGGGGAGGGGCGGGTGGGGCGAAGCGTCCAGGGGAGGGGGCGGAGTTGGGGCGGGGCCGGGGCCCGTAGAGTGTCCTCTTTTTGGACCCTTAAAATATGGTAACCCTAGCCAGGATTGCCTCAAGCCTTTTTTTAAAAATCGGCATTACATTTACTATTCTCCAGTTATATGGCACAGAGGCTGATTTAAGCAATAAGTTACATACCACAGTTAGTAGTTTTCCAATTTTGTATTAGAGTTCCTTCAAAACTCTTGGGTGCATACCATCTGGTCATGATGACTTATTACTATTTAATTTATCAATTTGATTGAAAACTTCCTTTACTGACACCTTGATCTGGGACAGCTCTTCAGATTTGTCACCTAAAAAGAATGGCTAAGCTGTGGGAATTTCCCTCACATCCCCTGCAGTGAAGTCTAATGCAAAGAATTCATTTAGCTTCTCTGCAACAACAGCCTTGTCCTCCTTGAGTGCTCCTTTAGCACCTTAGATCATGCAGGTTTCAGAGTGGTAGCCATGTTAGTCTGTATCATACAGACTTCCTGCTTCTGATGTGCTTAAAAATTTTTTGCTGTTAGTTTTTCATCTTTTGCTAGTTGCACTTCAAATTCTCTTTTGGCCTGCCTAATTATATTTTTACACTTGACTTGCCAGAGTTTATGCTCCTTTCCATTTTCCTCAGTAGGATTTAACCTCCAATATTTAAAGGATGTCTTTTTTGCTTCTAACAGCTTCCTTTACTCTGCTGTTTAGCTATGGTGGCAGTTTTTTGGTCCTCTTACTGTTTTTTTTATTTAGGGTATACATTTAGTTTGATCCTCTATTGTGGTGTTTTTAAATAGTTTCCATGCAAACTGCAGGAATTTCATTATAGTGACTGTTCCTTTTAATTTCCATTTAACTAGTTTCCTCATTTTTGTGTAGTTTCCCTTTTTGAAGTTAAATGCTTTCATAGTAAGTTTCTTTGCTATTTCTCCCCCCTACAAGCATGTTAAATTTAGTTACATTATAGTCCCTATTACTGAGTGGTCTGGCTATATTCACCTCTTGGAGCAGATCCTGTGCTCCACTTAGGACCAAATCAAGAATTGCCTCTCCCTTGTAGGTTCCAAGACTAGAGGCTCCAAGAAGCAGTCATTAATGAGGTCTAGAAATTTTATCTCTACATCCATCCTGAGGTGGTATGTACCATAAAATATGGGGATAGTTGAAATCCCCCATTATTGTTAGGTATTCTGTTTTTGTAGCCTCTCTAATATCCCAGCACATTTTACGATCACTGACACCATCCTGGTAAAGTGGTCAGTAATATATTCCTACTGCTGTACTCTTATTATTCAAGCATGGAATTTCAATCTATAGAGATAATATTTACTAAAAAAAAAAAAACAAGGAGTCTTTGTGGCAGTCCTCGTGGCACCTTAGAGTAATAAATTTATTTGGGCATAAGCTTTCGTGGGCTAGAACCCACTTCATCAGATGCATGGAGTGGAAAATACAGGAGCAGGTATAAATACATGAAAAGATGGGAGTTGCCTTACCAAGTGTGAGGTCAGTCAAAAACCAGTAGGAGAACACTTCAATCTCCCTGGTCACTCAATAAAAGACATAAAAGTTCCAATTCTCCAACAAAAAAACTTCAAAAACAGACTCCAACATGAAACTGCAGAACTGGAATTAATTTGCAAACTGGACACCATCAGATTAGGCCTGAATAAAAACTGGGAGTGGTTGAGTCATTACAAAACCTAAACCTAATTTCCCCAATACTAATTTCCCCCTACTGTTATTCACACCTTCTTGTCAACTGTCTGAAATGGGCCACTCTCATTATCACTTCAAAAGTGATTTTTCCTCCCTTGGTATCCTGCTGTCAATTGAATTGTCTCGTTAGACTGACCTCACACTTAGTAAGGCAACTCACATCTTTTCATGTATTTATACCTGCTCCTGTATTTTCCACCCCAGGCATCTACTGAAGTGGGTTCTAGCCTACGAAAGCTTATGCCCAAATAAATTTATTAGTCTCTAAGGTGCCACGAGGACTCCTCGTTGATTTTGCTGATACAGACTAACACGGCTACCACTCTGAAACCTGTCATTATATTTACTGTTTCATTCATTTAAGATTTTTACTAAATGTGATTCTATACTTTCTTTTACATATAGTGACACTCCCCTACCAACATGACCTACTCTGTCATTCCTATATATTTTGTACCCTAGTATTATTGTGTCCCTTTGATTAATAGCATTCCACTAGGCTTCTGTGATGCCTATTATATCAATATCTTAATTTAATACCAGGCACTCAAGTTCACAAATCTTAGTTTTTAGACTTTTAGCATTTGTATACAGGAACTTATAAAATGTGTCTATATTTAGTTGTCTGCCTTCATTGATGTAACTGAACAGGACTCTTTTTTGTTTGACTGTTTCTCGTCACATCCCACCTGTACTTTATCCACTTATATCCTTTCCTTTTTACTAGGATATACAGTATCTCCCTTAATATTCCCCTAAGGGATGTCTCTGTCTGGACTGTGTGCTTCTCTGCACCTGTTGGCTTTCCCTTGCCCTTAGTTTAAAAACTCCTCTACAATCTTTTTAATTTTACATGCCAGCAATCTGGTTCTGTTTTGATTTAGGCGGAGCCCATCCTTCCTGTATAGGCTCTTCCTTTCCCCAAAGGGGAATAAACCTAATAAATCTAAATCCTTCCTCCTAACACCATTGTCTCATCCATGCATTAAGACTCTTCAGTTCCATCTGTCTAACTGGCCCTGCAAGTGGAACTGTAAGCATTTCAGAGAAATACTTCACCTGCAGATTCATTTCATTTACTGTAGTGCTCTTCACCATAAGAAATTTCATAACACCGCTGGAACAAAACAGGTGCAGTTTAATTGTAATTGCCTCCTCTCCTATTTTTCTGCACCCCCTGCTTCATTCCCGCTCTCTTGCCTAGCTGCATTCATTTTATAAATGCTCCAATTGTCCTTGGTCTCTCCTGGCTTTCCAGGGGAGCAAGCCAACCAATGTGTTTTTGTTTCCAGCTTCCTATTCTATTCCCCCTCATCTAACCCCTGCTGCCCTACACACATCGATTCTCAAGGTCACAGACGTAACGATGCCCTTGTACACTGTGTATCCTCTCAAACACAGCACAAGTGCAGTTCATGCAGGCTTCCCTTGATGACTTGTTATGCTCCAGGACTGTGCGCCATACAGCAGGTCTGATTCCCCAGTCAACAGTTAATCTGCAGTCCTAATTACTGTATCATAATTTAGTTTCACAGTGTAATCACTGCCAGAGATCTTAGTGTTACCTAAATTCTATAACCAGTACACAGAAGGAACTGCCAAACTGGATCACACCTGTGGTCCATCTAGTCTAATATCCTGTCTACAATGATAGCCAGCACCAGATGCTTCAGAATAACCTGTGCATACTGAATGTTTTTCCCCTTCCTCTGGCAGCTAGCAGGAATATCCCTTATTACTATGGACCAGTCTATAAGACTTTTGCCTGATTAAGGACTGATGACTACAACCCAGAGTCCCTTTTCTTTACATACAGAATTAGTGGGGCTTTTCTTCTAGCTCAGAGCGGGCTGAGAAAGAAATTACACTCACTGAGCCTAAGTGATTTAGGAGTACAAGGTCCATTGACTTTCAGTGTGGTTTGTGTTCCTAAATCACATAGGGGTAATTTTTCAAAGGGGCACTTAGGTGCCTAGTTCCATTAGAAATCAATGAGAGTTAGGTGCTATGAAAATCAGTGAGTTAGGTGCCTGAATGCCCTTTGTCCTTTTGAAAAAAAAAATCTATCCCATAGGCACTTTTGAAAACTGCGTCCATTCTAAATATTTTATGCGTAACATCTAATTAAAGTATGTACTCCTGTCCAAGCAAGGCTGGAGGGGTGGGGAAACAGCCTCAGTATTCACAGATGCAAATCAAGAAGTCCTTCCAGACTTTAAGACATATTTTTTAGGGCTGTCAAGCAATTAATTTTTTTTATCACAATTAATCACACGATTAAAAAAATTGATTACGACTAATCCCACTGTTAAAACAATAACAGAATACCATTTAGATAAATATTTTTGGATGTTTTCCACATTTTCAAATATATTGATGTCAATTACAACACAGAATACAAAGTGTACACTGCTCGCTTTATATTTATTTATTAATAATATTTGCATTGTAAAAATAAAATAGTATTTTTCAATTCACTTAATACAAGTACTGTAGTGCAATCTCTTTATCATGAAAGTTGAACTTACAAATGTAGAGATGTGTCAAAAAAAAATAAAAAATAAACCTGCTTTCAAAAATAAAACAAAGTCCACTCAGTCCTATTTCTTGTTCAGCCAATCACTCAGACAAACAAGTTTGTTTACATTTGCAGGAGATAATGCTGCCTGCTTCTTGTTCACAATGTCACCTGAAAGCGAGAAAAGGTGTTCTCATGGTACTATTGTAGCCAGCGTCGCAAGATATTTACATCCCAGATGTCCTAAAGGTTCATATGTCCCTTGATGCTTCAACCACCATTCCAGAGGACATGCGTCCATGCTAATGATGGGTGCTGCTTGATAACGATCCAAAGTACACATCTACCTGGATATAATGCGGCCCGATATAATGCAAATTCGAATATAACGCAGTAAAGCAGCGCTCCAGGGGATGGAGCTGCTTTACCTCGTTATAGCCAAATTCGTGTTACCGCAAGCGGTTCCTCTGTGCCCGCCCGTTACTTGCTGCAGCCCTCCCCGGGGCCCCCCCGCCGCAGCTCACCTCCACTCCACTTCCTCCCATGAGTGCACCGCAGCTCCTCTTCTCCCTCCTCCCAGGCTTGCTGTGCCAATCAGCAAGCCTGGGAGGGAGGAGGTGGAGCAGAGGTGTGGTGGGGCAGGGGGGCCGCAGCAAGTAAGGGGGGGGAGGCGCAGAGGAACTGCTCCCTGCCGCAGCTCACCTCCGCTTCGCCTCCTCCTCCTACGAACACGTCGCTCAGCTCCGCTTCTCCTCCCTCCCAGGCTTGCCGCGCCAATCAGCTGATTGGTGCGGCAAGCCTGGAAGGGAGGGAGAAGCGGAGTGGTGGCGGCGCACTCAGGGAGGAGGCGGAGGCAGAGCGCAGGTGAGCTGGGGCGGGGAGCGGTTCCTCTCCCTAACCTGATATAACGCGGTCTCACCTGTAACACGGTGAGATTTTTGGCTCCTGAGGACCGCGTTATATTGGGGTAGAGGTGTAGTGCAGACCAACACATGCTCATTTTCATCATCTGAGTCAGATGTTACCAGCAGAAGGTTGATTTTCTTTTTTGGTGGTTCGGGTTCTGTAGTTTTCACACCAGAGTGTTGCTCTTTTAAGTCTTCTGAAAGCATGCTCCACACCTCATCCCTCTCAGATTTTGGAAGGCACTTCAGATTCTTAATCCTTGGGTTGAGTGCTTTAGCTATCTTTAGAAATCTCACATTGGTATCTTCTTTGCGTTTTGTCAAATCTGTAGAGAAAGTGTTCTTAAAACGAACAACATGCTGGATCATCATCCCAGACTGCTATAACATATGGCAGAATGCGGGTAAAACACAGAGCAGGAGACATACAATTCTCCCCCAAGGAGTTCCATTACAAATTTAATTACATTATTTTTTTTAATGAATGTCATCAGCATGGAAGCATGTCCTCTGGAATGGTGACCAAAGCATGAAGAGGCATATGAATACTTAGCATTCGGGCATATAAATACCTTGCAATGCCGGCTACAAAAGTGCCATGCACATATCTGTGCTTACTTTCAGGTGACATTGTAAATAAGAAGCGGGCAGCATTATCTCCCGTAAATGTAATCAAACTTATTTCTCTTAGCGATTGGCTGCACAAGTAGGACTGAGTGGACTTGTAGGCTCTAAAGTTTTACATTGTTTTGCTTTTGAGTGCAGTTATGTAACAAAAAAATTTGTACATTTGTAAGCTGCGCTTTCACAATAAAGAGATTGCACTACAGTACTTGTATGAAAATACTGAAAAATACTATTTCTTTTGTTTATCATTTTTACGGAGCAAATATTTATAATAAAAAATAATATCTACTTTGATTTCAATTACAACACAGAACATATATCTGAAAATATAGAAAAACATCCAAAATATTTAATAAATTTCAATTGGTATTCTATTGTTTAACAGTGCGATTAAAACTGCAATTAATCACGATTACTTTTTTGAGTTCATCGCACGAGTTAACTGCGATTAATCGACAGCCCTAATATTCTTCCATTTGCCATGTTGCTTCAGCTCTGGGGTATATGAACAAACAAGAACATCCAACCGTAATTTCATTTTACTGGTTTCCAGGACAGCACTTGAAGGGGAGGGAATATGGGCTGTCAATGAAACAAGCTGGATAAAATAAAAAGTAAAACTCTGTAATAAACTAGTTTATTATTAACTGAATGGCTTTTGTCACTAAGCAGGCTAAGTGTAATTGCAGCCCTTAGCTTGCATGCAGCAACCAGATACTTCTCGATACTGACTTGTGAGCCACATACACCTCTACCTCGATATAACGCTGTCCTCGGGAGCAAAAAAATCTTACCGCGTTATAGGTGAACCGCGTTATATCGAACTTGCTTTGATCCACCGGAGTGCGCAGCCCTGCCCCCCTCGGAGCACTGCTTTACCGCGTTATATCGAGTTGCGTTGTATCGGGGTAGAGGTGTACATTATACCTCTCTAGCTTCTAACAGAATTTAATACACAGCACTTTAGCTGACTAAACTTTAATAGAGCCAATAATTTATTGCTGTTGCACTGCATCCTAGCACTGGATACTGCCTGCCACCTCTTTATTGCTCTCTGCTCTCACTAAGAGCTGGCCTTCATGGTAGTCTGCCTCCTTTTTCCTTTCCTTTAAATCTTAACAGGAGGTGGAGCTTCTTTCATGAAACTGAAGTAAAAGCCTGAAATTTCACCCCTAGAGACAGAGTCAGTTCAACAAATGGGGCAGATACAGGGACAAGGCTTGCATCTTGATTTAAAAAAAAGAATGGAGTGGAAATAGGGTTGCCAATTTTGATTGGACATATTCCTGGAGGCTTCATCACATGACGTGATCTTTAATTAAAGATTAATCTTTAACTCCTGGAGACTCCAGGACAATCCTGGAGGGTTGAAAACCCTAAGTGGAGACTCAAGATGATTTATTGAGCTGCAGTATTTTGGCAGGAATCCTCCTACTGAGGTAGATTAAATGTGGTGGAGGGGAAATGTTTTTCTGCACGGAATGGACATATTTGGGGGCATTACTGCTACTGACAGCTTCATATTTCAGGCACCCCTTCTGTGAAATATTATAAGCTCTGACATATCATTTGGCTTGCTCTTCTGTTTTGGCACAGAGTTATCTCCCCTGTATAAAAATATTACAGTCTTCTTCAGCAGTGGGCCACAGCAGCCTCTAATAACAACACTGTAGTAATAATAATTGCATTAATATAGCATTTTTCAAGAGAGGAGCTGAAATTGCTTTCCAAAATGTGGATAAATATTATGATCCCCATTTTAGAGATTGGGTAACTATGGAAACAAGAGAAATAAAGTGACTTGTCCAAGGACACATAAGTCAATGGCAGAGGCAGGAATTTAACTCTGGTCTCCTGCCGCCTAGTTCCCTGTTCTATTAAACCACGCTGCCTCCCACATGGTAAAATGGAGAGAAAATAAAAAGGTTTGCTTGAACCAGGTCTGCTAATAGCCCAAATGAGGCAGTGGCATGGATGGGAGAATGGGCACTCCAGTACCTACCAGTATGGCACTAATGTTGCTGAAAGTCATATGTCTATACTGAAATGAGTATCTCATGTGTTAGAAGTGTTTGAGGCAGATTTAGTGGTTTGACATGAGGGAAAGGTGGATAAGAACTAACATCTCTGCAGCTCAGGGGGCCTGGGAGGGGCCATCTGACAGCAGAAGGGAAGACAAAAGGAGATGTGTGTTAGTCCATGCAAGGATAATATTGGATTTCTGGTACAACTTCTAGCTGCTATAATTATAGTTATCACATTCTGCTTACATTAATAAAGTTAATGCTTGTCTAAATAGACATCATTAGTTCTGCTCAACAGCAGCCAAAGTACAGCTAATGTAGTGGGTGCTCACAGATGTCATGTGCAGCACAGCACCAGGAGTGCAGGTGGCCAGAAGACAAACATGTTTTCTCCAAACTCAATGGAAGTTTCCACTCCATATGTAACACTTTCCTTTAGCTGAGCAGAGCCTCACAAATACTTTTGGATCAAGATTTAGGCCAGCAAGTGGTCCGCTGCAAAAAAGGACAAGCACATGGAAGAAATGCTGATGAGGCCTTACATTTTCAAAAGTGACTAGTGATTTTGGACGGCACAATTTTTAAGCACCCAGCTTGCAACTCCTTAAAGGAGCCTGATTTTCAGAAGACCTGGGTGCTCAGAACTTTGGAAAAAACTCAGGCCCTTCAAAGGTGCCTCAAGAAAGGCCTAGACACTACTGAAAACTTAAGCCTGGTGTCCTCACAAAATGCCATCTAAAAGCTACAGCTTTGCAGAGGGCCACTATAAGATATTCAAAGTAAGGCTTAAGACTTGCATAGGACTCATGCTGACCCTCTGCACAGGGATGGATTCAGCCTCTCTGGTGGCTATGGAGCATCTGAAATGAAGACCAGGAAAACTTCAGTAATTCACGTCCACTTATATTATTCAGTACTTATAACTTGGTGAGAGGAAGAGGGTTTAAGATAAAGGGTCAGCTCTGAGGACCTGTTTCTGATCTCATTTATAGACTTCAGTAGGGCTACTTCTAGTTTACACCCATGTAAGTGAGAACAGAATCAGACCTAAACATGCAAATCATGCTTGAAAATGTTTTGGACAAATGTACAATGGTCACTAATAAAAAGCCATAGTATAGCAGCAGTTACACACACTAGGATCTGAGATATTGCTGATTTTCCCAGCATTCAGTATGTCTAAAGAAAACTGATCATCAATCACTGCAGCATCTTTCAATTTCAAATGGCCCCAGCATGCTGCTCATATTAAGATTATAGGACAAGATACCCATTCTGTGTGTAAAAGGGAAATGTTTCTAAATCTCTAGCATTTACAAAATATTTTTAACCTTCTCTGATTCAAGCTATGAATGCTGAATCAACCATGGCCGACGCAGGTAAAGAGAAAACACTCTGGATCTTATTCTGATTTCAGAGGGATTCGAGAAAGAGAGTGCACACAAAGGAAAGAAAATTGTACTTCAAGGGAGGGTTTAAGGTGGCTGGTCTGGCAAATAACACAATGGGCCAGATCCTCAGCTAGTGCAAATCAGAGTAGCTCCATTCATGTCAAAGAACCTGAAGTCAAATCAACAGGGACCTAAATTTTCAGAAGTGCCCTAATAGTTTTGGGTATCTCAACTTGTGGATGCCTTGGTCAATAGAGCTATCTGTGAATTAACACCAGCTGAGGCCATGTCAGGGTTACAAGTCCTTTATGATCTGTAGTTTAGTAACAAATAGCCTTGCCCTCTAAAAATCAGGGCCCTTTAATGTGTCTAAAGTAGGGCACACACACAAAAAAGGAGACACCCAATCACTGGTCACTTTAGAAAGTCCAGATACTTTGGCTCCAGAGGTCACAAAGCCTTTGTGATCGAAGGGTGTTAGATGCCTACACACTTGTGTGCATCTTCAAGTGCCTTAATACCTTTATAAATCTGGCCATATGCCCTGAAAACAAATGCCTTTTTAAAAACACTTTTGTGGTATCCACTGATTGAGATAGATTTCACTACTGCCTGGGATTCCAAGTTAATTGCAAAATGAATGTAAAAATAAAGAATTTTTCTTAGACAAAGCTGACGAAGTTTTACATATGCAGAATGTTCAGCGAGCCTCATGAAAGGTCCTTCTATGATCAGAGCCTACACATTCCCCTCCTTTCCCCCAACATACACACATTTTGCTGGCTGTGGTTATTTATAAAGAGAAAGACTTTCTTCCAAGATAAATATTTTAAGCCTACAGTAGGGTGAGCTACTGTCAGAAGCATCATCAATCTAAATGGCTATGCACTGTGTACTCTCAGACTCGATACTGAAGGAGATGCTTAATTTACTAGGCATGCTGGGGAAGTGAATACCACAGAGAGAGAAATTGCAGGGGGCAGTGATAGGGCATAGAAACAGAACTTGCTTGGCTCCTCTAGACAAACTCTCTTACCACTCCATGTAATAAGGCAGGGTAGCTTTCATCTAAATTCTAATGATGGATGTGGGCGGGACTTCTGCTAATCCTGACCCTGAAGATTTCATTTTTGTGGAAGATCATTTCTCCAGCTGGATTAGATCCTTAAAGTAGCCTGGACTCAAGGGACTACGCCTATTCTGAGTGTTTGGGGCACCGAGAGCTTCGATTCTTTAACAGAACCACTGTCTGCCCATAATGCCTTGCATCTGACTCAACCATTTTTCAAAAACCTCTTTCTATCCTTTATTCAACTTCACCACTTAGGAAGACTCTTGAGGGCTTTCTACCACTTCTGGGTCAGACTTTAACCTGCCCACTCACCCATGAGTGGACTGTGTGTGGAGAAGCGAAATTAGTTTGAAAGGCTGTATGACCCTTTGAAGGAATCTTCACACCTGTGGGAAATTTTAGACTGACTTTTCTTTTTGAAAGTTTCCAGCAAATGCCCCACTAACAATGAAGCTTAACATTTATGACAGGATATTGCCAACAGCCTTCACCACTGAGAAAGTTAAAGATGACTTGGATTCAGGAATGCCAACTCTGGTCTTCTTGGCTTTTGCGGGAGAGCCTACTGGGTTTCACACTGGTATATTGTTAGCTCTCACTCCTTAACCATGTGAGTGGGTTTAACTTCCTTTCTTCTAAAATATTAGTCACTGAAGCTAAATAGGCGTGAAGAAAATCAAAGAGATCTTTAATAGTCTGATTAAAAATCCTTTCCTCCTCTCACTAGCTCAACTTTCCTGACTGGTACGATGTCATTATTTCATTAGACACCATAAAGACCTCTAGGCTTGTTAGGGCCTGAATTTAGAATTTACAATGTAAAAAGAACAAGCAGAAAAAAACCTTCCAATAACTGTTAAATAACAAAAACCAAAAACCAACCTTACAGGCTCTCTTTATCAGTCATGAAGAAACAAAAAAAGGGCACAAGGGCAATTCCTTCCCCCTCCCTTTTGCAGGTCACCTTAACATTTGCTGGCTGGCAATTATTTAAACAAGGCCATTTCCAGTTGTATTATAATATGAGGAATGCTTAACCTCAACCGTTTCAGCAGTGATGTGAGTAAGACAGAGGTAGTATGTAAGGCCTTTACCATCACCACAGTACACTCTTTATAGAGTGGGTAATGTGTACTGTAGTTGTTGCTGTATGCTTCTTGTTACACATTCAAGTTACACAACTGTCCTGTACGTTCCATAAATATTTTCAGATACAGATTCCCACTATTTGAATTCAGGTGGCCCAATTCTGTTCAGATTTTGAGGCTTGGGGTTTATTATTTTCCTTCTCTTTTAGATATAGCTACCATTTAAAGGGGATGAATCAAGTCTGTTTCAAACAAAGAAGCAAATAGTTCAGGGTCTCCCCACACAGTGAAAGAAGATGAAATCCATTGTTTTGTTTTAATGCAATGTCTTATTTTGTTCCCTCCTTGTTCAATTTGTTAAACATGTTTGTTTACATGCAAAGAGCGACCACATACTTTCAGCCAGAATGACATATTATTCAGAACAGCAGCAAATTCTCCCTTGAGAGAATGCAGTGTGTGTATATATATATCTCCTTTATAGCAGGCTGCATCTGAACAAAAATTGCAGCTATCTATGCAGCAGCATGGGGAATTTCTCTCAATATAAAGGTATAGTACACAGAATATAAGGCATAACAGAGACAAACTGCTTACACTACGTAACCTAGCTCCTTACTTTAAATGTCTCACTCTATTTCCTTCCTATCGACTGTGACAGATCACACAAGACTGCCTCCTGCTCCTGCCCTCAAATTGTATTTACTTCCACTGTCCCTTCCTACCTTGTTTCCTGTGGAGGGGGTCGTCAGGAGAGCTGCCAGTTGAAGAAGCCTTGGCAGTGCAGTACCATTTGAGCTGTGCTGCCAAGGAGGAGAGGGATGGGGAAGGATACTTGGCTGTACAGTAGATGGGTGAAGGGGGCTGATGCAGCGAGGCCCATCGGATAAAGCATTGAACGAGGACTCAGGAAACCTGGGTTCTATTCCTGGCTTTGTCACTGGCCTTAGGTAAGTCACTTCCCTTCTCTATGCCTCAGTTTCCCTATCTGTAAAATAGAGATAATGACATTCACTGGCTCTGCAAACTGCTCAGTGATCTACAAAGGAACAGAACTACATTATGGAAGGGAGAGAGGAAGACAGAATTTTATAGGCTGTTCAATTAATGCACCAAATATGTTGTGAAGCACCATGTGTTTGACTTTATGTTACAAAAATCAAAATAAATACATATATTTACTTTCTTTTTGCTTGCAGTGTGTCAGCTGCAAGAGTGGTAGACTCCACTTTATTAAATTGTTCTGCTACAGAAAAACAAGACAATTATATAGTTTATCAGGGAGAAATATCTGTCTTTGGGCCCAGTGTTCTTTAAAGATAGCATTTTAGATCCCTATTGATTCCATCATGCTAATGTGTTCACAATTGCTCATAAATCAGAACAGGAACTATAACGTTATTAAGATCCTTTGATGAAAGGCTGTCAGAGAATTAGAATGCTGTGTCTATTTGAATGGACAGTACTTGTTTTGTCTTAAAACAAGATGCTCTGTTTGTCATCATGCACAAGGCTCCCTTTGGAGGGGGGAAAAAAACAAAACAGCACCAGAGATCAGTGTTGATCAGAAATCAATGCCACAGAATCAAATATGGGAGTCCATATTCTAGGACCAACTCCAGAAGTCCAGTTATTACATCCCCATGTAAAAGATGGAGACACTGACAGGTTGTGTGACTTGCCTGAGTTGCACAGTGAGACTGTGTCAGAACAGAACGAAGACCAGAACCCAGACTTCATGACTTCCAGTTCTGTGCATTAGCCACAGGAGCTGTCCATAAATTAAGAAGGGGGTGGGAGGGTCCTTTAATTTTGCATGTTTGTTTCAGTGTTAAGATATTTCAAGGGGTGGGTGAAAGGTGAAAAATATGCACCTTACTTCTAGTATGAATTTATCAGTGAGGGTAACTAACTATAGAAACAACTTACCAAAGGTCATGATGGACTCTACATCAGAGGAAATTTTAAAATCAAGATTCGATGTTTTTCTGAAAGATATGCTCTAGTTTAATACAGTTGTTGGGACTTGAAGCAGGAATTAGTTCGGGGAAGTTCTATGGCCTTCTATGTGTTATGCAGGAGGTCAGACTAAATGATAACAATGGTCACTTCTGGCCTTAAAAGATACTAATCTCTATTCTCGGAGTGATGCTCCAAAATAATATTATTAAACAAAAATTCAGAGCTAATAAGTAGGTTAAATATTAGTTAAGCAGGGGAAATACGGAGGTAGCATATTATTAATTGTGTTTATTACAGCAGTGTTTAAAGACCGAGCACAAGTGGGCCCCATTGTGCGAGGCACTGTAAAAACACAGTAAGGAACAGTCTCTGCCTCAAAGAATTTACAATCTAACTAGACAAGACAGACACAGGGTGGGGGAAGGGCTAGCACACACAAGCAGAATGAACTATATGGTGGTGACAAATGTCATGTTAATTTTTTTTTTTTTTAGGGGGATGGTAGGTGGGATTGGATAAACTAAATGGAAATAAAAGAGAAGGGAGTGGGGACTCTGAAGAAAAGTGGGCGAGGGGGACCAGGCAGGGGAGAAGAGCTAAAAGAGGGGCAAGTGTGATAGATCCTTATTACATTCAGCTAGCTTTGAGAACTCCATATGAGGAGCACAGAACAGAGACAGAAATGCTAAAAGACAAGGACGTACGAAGAAAAGCAGACAGCTCTGGAAAGTTCCAGGAGCACAAGACGTGCCATGCTGTATCAGACCAATGGTCCACCCAGCTCAGTATTCTATCTCTCACACATCTCTGCACTAGATGCTTCAAAACAACTGAACAAATAATTAATGGCCTGATCTTGCAAGGTGGTGAGTGCACTCTACTGCTGTTGCAATCTAAATGAAAGAGGATGAAGAAGCTGTTAATTCCCAAGGCTGGACTTTGGAAACAGACTGTGGGAAAGTAGATAGCAGATCCTTAAAGGTTTCAGAGTGGTAGCTGTGTTAGTCTGTATCAGCAAAAAGAACGAGGAGTACTTGTGGCACCTTAGAGACTAACAAATTTATTTGGGCATAAGCTTTCGTGGGCTAAAACCCACTTCATCAGATGCATGGAGTGGAAAATACAGAAGCGGGTATAAATATACAGAGAACATGAAAAGATGGGGGTTGCCATACCAATTCTAACGAGACAAATCAATTAAGGTGGGCTATTATCAGCAGGAGAAAAAAAAAACTTTTGTAGTGATAATCAGGATGGCCCATTTCAAATAGTTGACAAGAAGGTGTGAGTAACAGTAGGGGGGAAAATTAGCATGGTGAATTAGTTTTTAATTTGTGTAATGACCCATCCACTCCCAGTCTTTATTCAAGCCTAATTTAATGGTGTCTAGTTTACAAATTAATTCCAGTTCTGCAGTTTCTCGTTGGAGTCTTTGAAGTTTTGTTGTTGAAGAATTGCGACTTTTAGGTCTGTAATTGAGTGTCCAGGGAGGTTGAAGTGTTCTCCGACTAGTTTTTGAATGTTATAATTCTTGACGTCTGATTTGTGTCCATTTACTCTTTTGCGTAGAGACTGTTCGGTTTGGCCAATGTACATGGCAGAGATGCATTGCTGGCACATGATGGCATCTATCACATTGGTAGATGTGCAGGTGAACGAGCCCCTGATGGTATGGCTGATGTGGTTAGATCCTATGATGGTGTCCCTTGAATAGATATGTAGACAGAGTTGGCAACGGGCTTTGTTGCAAGGATAGGTTCCTGGGTTAGTGTTTTTGTTCAGTGGTGTGTGGTTTCTGGTGAGTATTTGCTTCAGGTTGGGGGGCTGTCTGTAAGCGAGGACTGGTCTGTCTCTCATGGTCTGTGAGAGTGAGGGATCATCTTTCAGGACAGGTTGTAGATCCTTGATGATGCGCTGGAGAGGTTTTAGTTGGGGGCTGAAGGTGATGGCTAGTGGCGTTCTGTTACTTTCTTTGTTGGACCTGTCCTGTAGTAGGTGACTTCTGGGTACTCTTCTGCCTCTGTCAATCTGTTTCTTCACTTCAGCAGGTGGGTATTGCAGTTTTAAGAACGCTTGATAGAGATCTTGTAGGTGTTTGTCTCTGTCTGAGGGATTGGAGCAAATGCAGTTGTATCTTAGAGCTTGGCTGTAGACAATGGATCGTGTGATGTGGTCTGGATGAAAGCTGGAGGCATGTAGGTAAGTATAGCAGTCAGTAGGTTTCAGGTATTGGGTGGTGTTTATGTGACCGTCACTTATTAGCACTGTAGTGTCCAGGAAGTGGATCTCTTGTGTGGACTGGTCCAGGCTGAGGTTGATGGTGGAATGGAAATTGTTGAAATCCTGGTGGAATTCCTCAAGGGCTTCTTTTTCATGGGTCCAGATGATGAAGATGTCATCAATGTAGCGCAAGTAGAGTAGGGATGTTAGGGGACGAGAGCTGAGGAAGCGTTGTTCTAAGTCAGCCATAAAAATGTTGGCATACTGTGAGGTCATGCGGGTACCCATAGCAGTGCCGCTGACATGCAGGTTCCCATAGCGGCACTGCTATGTACCCGCATGGCCCCACAGTTCACTTGCACATTTACCAATGTGATATATGCCATCATGTGCCAGCAATGCCCCTCTGCCATGTACATTGGCCAAACCGGACAGTCTCTACGCAAAAGAATAAATGGACACAAATCAGATGTCAAGAATTATAACATTCAAAAACCAGTCGGAGAACACTTCAACCTCCCTGGACATTCAGTTACAGACCTAAAAGTTGCAATTCTGCAGATCCTTAAAGACAGTCTCTCAGCCTATCGGAGTACAGCAGCAGCAGCAAGAGCACTGAGAACCGAGAAAGAGCAACCACTTACCTGGTCTCATGCTCTCTGCTTCTGCTAAGCATGTGCTGTATGGCCTTACACTTATACACACTACGCTGCCTGAGCAACAAAGAGATAGGGACAACTTAATCAGTGATCCCAGGAGATGGACAGGACAGGCAGGCTCTGGGGATGGTGAATTCAAACACCCAGGGAGAGGAGAGAGAAAGTGTGTGAGTGTGAGAATGTGAGACAGAGCAAGAGAGAAAAGGACAATTTAATCAGTCAGGAGAGTCTGGGGGAAAGAAAGGGTGATCCAATTAACCATACTAGGTAGGTGGTGGAAGAAAGAGTCAGATTAGCAAATGGAGAAAGGGGTCTTTTGCTTTCACCAGCTGCCTATAATTTTTTTCTTTTATTTTTTGGCCGGGGGAGGAGAATGAGTGGTGTATTTTCAAATACAGTACTCCGGCATGGTATTTTAGAGTTCTTACATTTTCTTTTTCATTTATAATATCTCTGCCGTTTTATGTAAGACAAGTCACATCAGATATGGCAATAAGGAGATTCAAAGTCAGTCGGTAATGAGATTTTTCAGAGAGAGAAGCTCCCATCTCCAATTTTTTGTAAATACGGGGACCAGAGTCCCATCCTGACAATAAACCAGATTTCAGTTCTAACAGCATAGCCAAAGGAGGAATCTGGCAAAGTCAGCATAAAAATCTATTGTGACAGAATGTACTCTTGGGTCCACAGCCTACACACTGCTGTAATAATCTTTCTACAAGTATGCCCTGTGAGGTATCATCTGAAAACTCATAATTTGCTAGTCAATGTTGTTTTGATAAAATATGTGTGGCAGCATTGTATGTGAAGTTATAAGATTTCCCTGTATAATGCTATTAACACATGTTCCATACCATAGCAAAAGTTGACAAACAGGACCGTTTCAAACAAAGGAATGTGTGCTCTGCTTACTTTGCATTTAAGCAGTAAACAGTCATCAAGCAGGAAGGGTAGAAAAAGAAACTCAAACAGGTTAGGGAACATCCTTCTCCACTTTTTGTCTCCAGAATCTCAGCTGGAAATGTTTTCCAAGAAGGGACTGACAATACAAAAAGGAGGGACAAATACCCCAACACACCCGTCCTCTCTCTTTCTCTGTGTCCATTAATTCACTGCACCACAAGGGACAAAGAAAGCAGCCATTGAACTTGAAAAGGGGTCCTGACCTAAGAAGTTTGGTCAGTAAAATTGCTGCGAGCATGTGGTGAGAAAAACTTTGCTTTGAATTTAACTTAGTTTGTTAATTTAGGAACCAGTTGCTTTTTATCTTGATTTTTCTTGTAACCATCTCTCACTTTTAGGCTTCATTTCTTGTACTCACTTAAAATCTCTCTCTTTGTAGTTAATAAACTTGTTTTATCTAATCCAATGTGTTTAAATTGAAGTGTCTGTGAAATTCCATTTAGGGTAACAAAATGTGTGCATATTATTTCTATTAAACAAATACAAATTCATATAAAGTCTGTATTGTCCAGGAGAAGGCTGGGCAATATAAGACATACATTCTGGAGGGGGAAAGGGGGGCATCTAAGACAGAGTGTGTTGGGGGTCACCCTGCAGTATAACCAAGGCTGGTAAGAGCCAAGGCTGGTGGGCAGCACACACATACTGACACAGCTGGGAGTGACTTTCAAGCTGGAGGCTGTCTGGGAGCAGTCCAGACTGGAGGCGACAGCAGCAAAGCATTGTAAAGGGCACCCCAGGTTAGAGGGCAGGGGTGACACAGCTACTCATTAGTCTGGATTGTACCCTGGGTATGTTATAGCTATCCCCTCATCATCTTGTATATAATGAAGAGGAAGCTGTGAGCTGTATATACAGACAGCTCATACTGAAGGAGACAGTGCAGTCCAGTGGACAGAAAACTGGACTCTGTGTTAGGAGACCTATGTTCTAATCCTATCTCTGCAATGACTTATTATGGACCTTAGTACTAAAACTCTTTGTGCTTCAGTTGAAGATCACGTTACTCCTCTTTTTAAGGCATTTTGAGATCTATGGATCAAAAGCAAGTAATCTCATTAGTAATATTAATCAATCTTAAAGGAATTACACAGTAAGTGTACTACAGAGTTAGGGCAAGAACACATGCAACGGGTCCTCCTGGCCACAGTTCAAGAACTAGCTCCTCTCCTGAAAGGAGATTTCCATGCAGCTTTCTAGGCAAGGAACAGCAACCCCCAAAGGACTAGCAGAATCTCTATAGATGTATGGCAGGCTCTTCTATAATACATCAGAGATCCACAGTAGATAGACCTATCAGATCATCCCATCCATCTACCTGCAGCACATTCTTTAGTGTTTTTTTTTTTTTTTGAGATTAGTTTTAAACATAGGAACTATGGTGGCAAAGCACTGAACTGTTACAACTCCTGGTATAATGATTGATGAAAGCATAGCCAATACCGGATTGGAAATTCTGATACATCCCAGGGTGTAGCTGGACAATCCATCTTGGTTTCTGATTGATGTAGACTATCCCTGCATATCTGACAAAGTGCGGATGTTCATGGATTTAATCTTCATTTTTGCAAAGACTATAATTTACCTTGGGTAATCACTGCTAGCTCTGAATGATGGATGCACTGTCTCTAGAAAGACATTGACTGATGATGCCAAACAGTCATTGCAAGGAGAAAGGAGCAGTTTTAAAGGTGCTTTAACACATGCAGGTCACCAACTCCTCCAGTACAGATGTGTCCCACAGGACTCACCCGGAAAGGACTTGAATGCTCACCTGCACTGAAACCTGGCGGTTATTCAACTACTGGAGAAGCAAGTCTGTGAGCCTGCCCTATTGGCCTCTCAGCTCACAAAGGAACTGTTTACCAAAGCTTCTTTAGGGATCTGTATAAAAAGCAGCACAGCATGATCATAATTATCACCACAATCCCATTTCATCCCCAGCAGGATAAAAGCCTCAATGTGGTGTCAACCAAGACACTTGGAATGTCCCCCCTCCCTGCCCATAACTCCACTCTGCCAAGTCACTATTCTCTCTTCATTCAAATCCACCCTAATGACTCTCTTCTGCAGTGAAGCATACAAGAAGCAAGTGAACAGATAATAGTGTAAGCTTTAAACAAATTCCTATTCATCCTGGGGGCTTCCTCATACATCTTTGTCAACCATACTATCTTGTTTTGACTGCAAGTATGCTGGAAGAGGAACTGTCTGTATTGTGTCCTGTACAGATCTGAGCTCACAGTCCATGCTTAACAAACGATAAACAACATAGTGGTAGTTGTGCAAAAGATACCATTGCATCACTCCATTTATTCATTCTCATCTCTCCTTGTGATACCAAATATCTCTGAGCTTCACTAGTCAGTGATTAGCCTCTGCTCTACATTCTCTGTAATTGCCCATATTTCCCCTCTGCCTGTCATCTCTTACAGAACAGCGTCATCAGTCCTGTTTTCTGTAATAAAAAGCAACCACCTTCACTGCTTACTTTTCAGTACCACTGTCCAGTAAAGTTCTATTTGAGTCAGCCTCCATTTCTCTTTTTGGCCCATCTCCCTAGTTGGAAATAGCATGTATAACAACCCCACAGGATGGCTCATCGGTACAGATAGGGCCCAGACTCTTCAGCACAGTTCTCCACCGAGGAAGCTAAAGGAGTTATTCCATTAGAGGATAAGAGGTTGCTGCTGACTATCTTAATCACTGCATGGGTTGGCCAGAGAGGAAGAATAGTCTTATGATAAAGGACTTGTTGGGGACTTGGGATATATGGGTTCAGTTCCTAGCTGTGGCTCTTCCTGTGTGACCTTTGGAAAGCCACTTCACCTCCCAGTGCCTCAGTTTCCCATCACATCCCTTTGTGTGTCATGTCTATTTAAACTGTAAGCTCTTTGGGGCAGAAATGCTGTCCTATCTGTCTAAACAGCACTCAACACAATTGCATCCCAATGTTGGTTGGGACTGCTAGATGCTACTATAATACAATTGAGCAATAATAATAATAATGTGAGGTTGTATTTTAAACTTCCACATGAGTAAATAAAATTTTTGGTGTAAGCATAGTACTGATGTCTTAATGGAGGCCAAGCTTTCAAAATCTGACCCAGAGCCTACTGTCCTGCATGTTTCCCTCTCATTTCAGTTTGTAATGTCTTACGGAGAAACACCTCACAGAAGCACAATTATCCAGGACACTTCCTAGAAGAGTACTAGCCGGAGGTGTTGGTCTACTCATACAGATGCCATAAAAGATTAGCCTCCATGGGGAAAAAAAGTATTTTCTGGATAGATAACCGTGCTGACCTTAAACATACAGACCACACTGACGTACTAAGGAATGTGTATTCCACAAACATGACCAACACCTACAGTTTGCTCCCAGGAAACCAAGTATCTGTGAGCATGTGGACGCAAGCCCTCAACCTGCCTCTAAATTTACCCCTAAATGCTTATGAGAATCAAAGCTCAGGGGGAAAAAACAAACAAATCCATAGCAACTTTTCTCCCCAAGGTAACTCTGCCCCTCCCTCACAAAGACTGCAGATCCCTATCCAAGAGCCTAGAGCACCTTCTCATCTCAGTTCACACAGATTGGCACACCCAGCTCCCCAGGGTACAACTAAATACCTAGGTATACAGGTAAGAATGAACCCTGCTTGTGTGGCACAATCAACTACAGAAAGATTTGTTCATCTTTGCTTTTTGAAAATGATTGTCTGAAGCAAGTGGGGTTATGTTGGATGTAAATCAGGGCAGAAGTGGCCTGGAAAGCAAACAGGAAGATACCATTATTTGAATTACGGTAGTGCCTGGGGAGCCCTGATCACAGCTGGGGCCCACTGTGCTAGGTACTGTACAAATACAGAAAGAAACAGATGAAAACCTCTGGGTGCACATACCCATACCCACACTCTATACTGAACAAATGAAGGATTCTAGAGGAGTGCTGGATGGGAAAAGCCTGTACTGCAAAATATACAGATAATAAAAAACCATAACCAAAGTCTACAAGATTGGGCCTATAGATTTCCAGGCTACCCTTAAAACCTGAACCATAATATTGTTGTCTTTAAAAATATCACAAGGTCCCTCTGACTTAGACTCCCTGCCAATGTATCCCTTCACCTCTTCCTGTTGCAGTGACACTCCATTAATATGAATGATGCTTTCCACAGAATGCAGCTTTGTTAAGTATTTCAGTCATGGTGTAGCAGGGCTCTTAATAGCTACGTTAAACTGACCATTAAAAATGCAGCACTGCACAATAAAAACTGCTACTGGAACAGAGAAATGAAGGTCTCTGTATTTGCATTTCAAACCAAGCTTCTTTTCGAAAGCAACATCTATTGACTAAGATATTGATTTTATATATGAGGGTTTTGATTCTTTTGAATTTCCCTGCAGATTGGAACTTGTTATAAATATATTCCACTGCAGTTACCTTGAAACAAATTTCATTCCCAGCACTGTAAAAATCACTGCAGAATTACAGCACTGACATATAGAAGTCAAGTAAGTTTTCTGAAATTTGTTCTGAACCTCCATTAAAGCATATTACTGGGGCTAAAGAATACTGCAGACACCTATAGTTTGTTATATTCATATATTCTTTTTTATTAGTGCTAGAGTGCAATGAATTCCTATCTCACTGCTCAGTGATTCACAAAGGTCCGCCACTCCAAAAAATACAACAGAACAATAGTTTAAAAGTAATAATAATTTGTGCTTTTACAGTATCTTTCACCTGAGGATCAAAATGGGATTTACAAAGGGAGTAAGCAGAATTATATCCATTCTTCAGATGGGGAAAATTAAACCACAGGAAGGCTAAGTGACTTTGCCCAAGGTCATTCGGTAACTAAATGGTAGAGTTTGGATTAGAACCCAGAGTTTTGACTTCCAGGCTCATGCTCTAGCTATTAAACGATGTAGCCTCCATAATACAGAGCTATCCTCTGCCCTCAGCTACACCTCACTGACTGCAGCAGGGTGGCGTGGGTGTAAGAGGTTAGGAGTTAGCCCATAAGGATAAGCTGTGGGCAGTACCTTAAAACCTTTAGTTATGCATCCAATAGTTTAGATGTTCATCTGACTCTCTGAACCTTTTGATATTACCCATCCCTTTAAGAAGGCCTCGGCTCTTCCTTCCAACAGATCCTGAATCCCCCTGTCTTTACTGAGTCACTCATCTTCCCCTCCTCACCTTCACTGTCAAGTCGTTTCTGTGGACTGGCCATGCAACCTCTCTCATCTCTGATGACCACCACCGAAACCCTTCCTGTGGAGCAAACAATTCAGACACCACAAAATGCACCTCGCCCCACTGAACCCCCCAAGCTATTAAAGTCTCCCACACAAAGGGAGGCAAGTACATGAGAAGACTATGAAACTGGAGAACTGGGGCCCACCTGAAAGGGTACCGTGTTCCTCCATCTAGCTGCTGCTTCCAGAGGGAAAGGAGATTTGGCGGCAATAAAGGTGTGGAAACTGCCATCGAACCTCTCTCTTCCAGCAACCGCTTGAGTGACCAGATTGTGCTGAGGGTTCTCAGTACAGGTGATGGAAGGGGGAAAAGATTCCCCATCCCAGCTGTTCTATGCCTCCTACTGCAACCTCAGGGCTGGAGCAGCAACCCCTCTATGTAGGACAAGGCTATCAGATATTGTGTAGTCACAGACTCCCTGCTCCATCATCACTTGCACCTACTCCTATCCACCTTCAACTCCAACCTCCTTCCCCCTGCCACAGAGGAATCTCCAAGAAGCATTACACTGCGATGAGCTGGGGATCCTCACCCCCCCATGTACACTCCCCAAATCCTGCTTCCACTCTACTACATGCAGAGGGACAGTTCTGGTCTTTGCAGTCAGGGACCTTCAAGTCCCATGCAGGGGAAGGACAGGAGGTGCCACTAAATTCTTACTATCTAATGATGAAAGATGAAACCTCACCATGAAACCACCGGTCACTGAACTGTATTGGCTTGGCAGCTATCTTTCTGTAAAAAGTAGAGAAATGAGGAAGCAAAGAAACAGGAAGCAAAAGAGGAAGAGAAACACGGGGAAACAGGCATGTGGCCAGAATGAAATATTCATGGAGGAGCCAGATTCTTGAGTGCTCAGCATCTACATGTAGGGATAGATGTTCAAAAAAGCTCAGCTCCCATTTAGGCACCAAAATAAGCGACCAAATGGGAGCTGAGTAGGGCTGGCCAGAAAACAAGGATTGTGTTTTGCAAAAATATTTGAGTTTTCAGTATTTGTTTTTGTTCTGCATCAGAACAAAACAAAGCCCTTTCACAAAGGGCATTCACCAGAGACGTGGAAGACCCAGATTCAACCTCATTAAGAGCAAAGACTTGAACTTGAGTCTCCCCAGCTCCTGAGCTATTGGCTACTTTAGCCTGGGGTCTCTCTCTCTCTCTAAATTTTATCCTGGATCTAAGACACCTTCCTGACAAAAGCTTTGTCAAAACCAATAAATTTCCCCCAAAGGTTTTGGTTTTGATGAATCAGCATTTTCCAATGAAAAAAATCCTCACCAGCTCTAGAGCTGAGCTCTTTGGAAATCTGGCCTTAAGAGAACTACCAATGGCCTTATGTATCCTGGAATCTCACACATTAGAGAAGGAAAAGATTGGTACATCTTTGCCTCCCTCCAGTCAGGATTGTTTTCCAGTACTCTGTTCAGAATAGCTTTATATGGTACGAGTGAAGTTGTAAGTGCTATTCTGAGAGCGGGTTACACGGCCTACAAAAGGAATACAGGCCTTTCATTATGCAGAGCTTTCAAAGAAAACCCTATCAAAGTTTCAACATTGTCTGTGAGCACTTCCTGTATTATTCAAGCGCTGTACAGCTTGTGTTACCACTGCTGCATGCCTTATTTTATTCAGTGAGCTCTGAGGTGTGAAATAGGACTGTGTAATCTGCACATTCACAAAGCTGTTTGGTGGGGCTCTGTGGGAGTCCATGCAATCCTGGAAACACTGTCTGAGGAATTTAGCTTCTACCTGAGGAATTATTTTTGAAAGTCAATAAAAATGTAAAAATCAGGAGAGGGAGATGGCAATATATTTACAGTTCATATGAAATTAAATCATGTCTCCAATAACCACAACCTCATTCACGTGGCATGATGGGAAATGCCCGATCTCCACATGCGTAAACCCATAAAATAATCATGACAAAGCTGCCACAGCAGATAAACTTCTTGAGGGCCCATGCGGTAAAAAAACCCAAGGAAATCCATTTGAAACCAGCCTTACCTCTACTCATTAAAAAAAAATTATGGGGTACCAAATTTAGCTTACCATGCTGCTGCTTCTACTATTCAACTGGAATAGTTATAAGGAAGGCATTAACTTCAATGGGACAACTCATGTGCTGGGCACATGCTTACGTAGCTTACTGAATCATGACCTAGATGATCAGATGGTCCATTTACAATAGAAGTAAAGACTGCTTCAAGTGTTGAAGGCACAGACATATACAAGTTGCTTACCTATGTTACAACCTATGCTACAAGTTGCTTATAATCATAGATTATTGTTTTTAGGCATTTATGCATAAGTTAAATTTAGTGCCTCTGAAACTATTGGCTTTGGAGGCTAAGTTTCCTATCAGCAGGCAGAAAAGACAGCATCATACGTTGGCATCATCATTACAGCAGAGAAGAAACCTACCTCAGAATCTGAGATGGCGATCCGGTTGGACTCTATCGTTGGTCTCCTCACTATACGTGGCGAGATATGTGTTAAAGGTCCCGTTGCATAAGGACCATAGCCTGGAGCATTGGTAGAAGCCAGGTAGCTTCCTGTAGGTCTTTCTTGAAGAGACAACTTTCTGCTGGATAGAACAGGCCTAGTGGGAGCTTTCTTTGGAACATTCATCTGATTAACATCCTCTGTGTCTTGTGAAGGTAAAGATTCATTTGTTACCATGTCACTATGGATCCCATTCCTCTGCATGTCTGCTACACTGTCAGAAAAGACTGTGTCATTCTCTTCTATTGCTTCTTGAACATTTTGGTCATCTATATTAGGCCCAACAGCAACATCTATGGCTGCTACTCTCTCTGCCAGGTCAGTCTGAGTGTCTCTGCAGCATGTGTCTGCACCTTCATCAGTGGTGTCGGCTGGAGAATCTCCCATAACTGTGTGTGACTCTTAGGATCTCAGATGACACTGTGGATAGCTGTGGTCTTAGGGCTCACGGAAAACATGTGGCATGAAGGATTTTCTCCACGTGGATCTCTAGAAGGAAACACAATGAAAGATTACCGAGTGATAGCGTCGGCTAAGAAAGGATGTAGCCAAAACCTCCAGTAGCAGGCATGTGAAAAAGATTAGAAGAAAATGAAGGCAGAATGTCAGCAGGGAGCTATAAGTTAAAAACATCCAGAAGGAAAAGCAAAACCAATCAACAAACTAGTTACAAAACATTTACAAGTGATAAGGGCAGAATTTCATCAGCTGATCTGGAAGTCAGCTAAAAGATACTTCTGCTTTTCATATCTAGATCAACAGATAGTGTTAGTTTCTAATACTGGAAGGAGGAAATTAGTACAGCCTCTTAAAAGAATAATGACAGGGATGAAAAGCCAAATATCTGATCTTCTTTTAAAAATCACATTTATAGGTACAGCATATCACAATTTCAGGGCAACTGCACCAGTATTTCCTCCTGTGTGGTCTGTGAGAGCACCCTTTTAAAGATTTCTAGCTCCCAGCCGTCGCCTCTCCTGGAGGGAGACCCATGTCTCTCTCTCTTCTGACAGAGATTTTTAAGGCGGCAGTGCTCTCAGATCTACACTCTGATATCCCCCATAGGCCAGCACCTGTGCTTTGCTTCCTCTCCATGGACTTTGAACAGTGTATTGCCAGCAGTTACAAGTTACCACATAGTTCCTTCTAAGCAAGCACATTTATTATTAAAGTAACAGCATTAAAAAAAAAGAATATAAAAACAATAAAAGAACCGACACACACGCTAAAAAGCTTATCAGTGATCACCCCGAATTCCAACATAGGGCTCAACTTGGTTTTCTTGGTTACAAGAAAGGCCTCAAGTCAATTTAAACTCAGGTTATTTATCCAAGCACCCTTTCCTTGTCTGCTGGTCTCTGGAGAATCTAGTTTGAACCAGAATATTCGAGCCTCCCCAAGAGGTGATACCTCTCTGGAGGTGTTAAAGCTGAATTATTTGCTCTAACCATCCCCTACTGTTTTCACTTCCTGGAGGAGCTGTGTTCACCTTCCCTTGATGGAGTGCATGCAACATCTGACCCACAATGATACATAAACCATTCATAAACTTAATACAATATGGCCTCCCATAGATATTGCTGGAGGTTGCCCTATCTATCACACAGCATGACACACGGAAAAACACACATTGTGAACCAACCATTCTTACAGAGTGCATCAAATCCATAGCCACATAGGACTTCAAGATAATCACTACACTGTCCATCCTAGCGCCTGAGAACTTAGATCTCAGAACCTCCTGCTGGGAAAAAGCCTAGCGAGCTGCACTAAAGGGAACTCTCTGTGACGTTCCCCCGGGTGTTATCTGGACCGGTGAACTGCTAGATCACTCCAATCCTTGGCTCTGGGAGCCAGCCTTACCCTGCTCTGCTGTGAGAACCCCCACTCCTGGGCTGTTCATGCACAGCCTCTGGCATGAAAGCTGCTCCCAGCTACTTGCAACCGAATGACACTAGCCAATACCTCTGGTCCCAGATACAACCCTAGGAAACTTGGTCTTGCAGTGTCCATTTATGCCCGCTGGACACTGCAAGATTATATGAGTTCATCAATTTAACGAAGAAATGGATATGTACCAGGCTTGTTATCACAAGGGGAGTCTCTGACACGCTTTAAACCAAACGCACTGCTTCAGGTAGAATAAACAAACATTTATTAATTACAAAGATTGACTTATAATCACTTAAAATCTAAGCATAACAAGTCAGATTTGGTCAAATGAAATAAAAGCAAAATGCATTCTAAGATTATCTTAACACTTTCAATGCCCTTTCAAACTTAGATGCTTCTCACCACAGGCTGGCTGGTTGCTCTTCAGCCAGGCTCTCCCCTTTGATCAGCACTTGAGTCGCTTAGTGTGGTGTCTGCAGATGTAGGTGGAAGAGAGAGGAAGAGCATGGCAAACCTCTCTCCCTTTTATCATGTCCTTTCTTCCCTCTTGACTTTACCTTCCCCTTCAGAGTCATGTGAGCATTACCTCATCGCAGTCCCAAACTGACCAAAGGAAGGGGAGTGACTCACTCGAGAGTCCAACAGATCCTTTGTTGTTGCCTAGGCCAGTGTCCTTTGTTCCTGTGAGGCTGGGCTGGTTTTGTCCCATACAAACCCTGATGAGGTGTGAACTGCCCCTCTGCTTCTGCAGAGTTTTTGCATGGGCTTGCTTTAAGCCATGAGGACACATTTTCAACCTCATAACTATATACATGAAATTACAACCTATAACATAACACTACTATAACAATGATTACTATGCTATTACCATAACAACAATGCTCAGTATATCATGAACCTTCCAAAGACACCCAACATGACAAACTTTGCATTAGATCCACACAATCATATTATAAGGATGAACATGGGGGTGTAGGGTGTTCCCACAAGGTACAGAACGTCATACTCTCCTTTTGCTGTTAGCAGTACAGGGCCAAGGATACACAGTTAAACCTTGCTGATCCCAGTCACTAAGGGGCAGTCACACATACTCACATGTCCAATTCATTACAATATAATCAACAGAAAGGTTTTTAAAAAGGCACAAAAGGACTAGTATATGAGCTGCAGTGTAAATATGTGGCAGTTAGAGTTGCTCTCTAATACATTCTGAAAGGGTGATGAAAAAGGGTGAAATTAGCTATCCGATGGGTACATTAACCTAACCACCAACCACCTAAGACTATAAAAAAAGCTGATAGGTCCAGAAAAGGAAATGATCATATATAATATATAGCTGTCACCCACTAATCATCTCTGACAACACAGTGCTGCAGGACATATACATCTGAATCCCTTAACTGGATTTTTTGTCTGGTTAGTCCTGGCATTTCTCTCTTACCCTGGATTATGTTTAGTGAAGTACAAAAATGCAAGAATAACACTAGCCTGCTTGAGTCTTTTATACATAAGTCGAGTTGTTAATTATTGTCATACACTGGTTCGGATTCTGATGTCACCTACACCAGTGTGACTCCAGCTTGAATGGAATTACTTACTTCTAATTCACACCACTTTGTAAATCAAGATCAGAATCAGCCTACCATCTTCAGTCCAGGCACACACAGGCCTTTGCTGTAGATCATGGGGAGTCTGTGCACAGTGACTGAAGGGAAGGTCCTGGCCCTAAGCATTCAATAAATGCACAATTAAAAATAATGAAGCTGGACCCTGCTGCAAAGAGGCTGTGAAGAGGGTTTAAGAGAAAAACTGCACGAGCAGGTAAGGATATGGGGTCTAATTTTGCTCTTCTTTACATCTACTCAACCTCATGGACTTCAATAGGTTTTATGGGTGTAAACAAGGGAAGAATTTGGCCTACAATCTTAACTCCAGATCACATCTGATCACACGCCAACAGGTAAGAATTTTCATGCTTTCTTAGCACACTAAATATCACAGACTGGAAAGAAGCAAAATTGAACAATTTTCCCCTTGCAGTAACACTGTTCTCTCTCCCAGGCATAATCATTCCCTGCTCTCTCTGCAGTTTAACAAAGTGATAAAAATGTCACAGTCATTAGAAGCCGCAATCAAATGGCAGTTTTAAAATCTTACATTAAAACTATATTAAACTATCTAACCGCAAAGCATGAATCCCCTTCAGAGAATAGGGATGCTCACAGAGTAAGGAGCGAGAGAGAAATGCCCACCAAGAACCCATTTTGCTCCATCAACTGTAAGTGTACGATCTGGATGAGCTTTCCAGAGAGGAATGCTGCCTTCGCACTAAACATACATGTTTGCATATAGACTTGGCTAATTCCTGTTCATGGAGCGCACAGGGTTGTGGACACTGCAGCTCTGTGACCGCGCTAGGAACTCTGAAGCAGTTCTATTAGCGCTCTGTGGCCTGAAGATGGGAAGCCTGTGAAGAACTCCTGTGCAAAGCTCGTATGCTAGGGCATTGCACTGGAGTCGAGAGTTTTGGCCCCCAGAGTGTAGAAACTGGCCTTTATCCCAGCATGGGAAGGAGATGGGTTCCCATGGATTAGTGAAGTCATTAAGTCAAGGAAGAGAAAAATCCATCCCACACTCAATTTGTTACCAGGTTGTCTCTGACAGGCTCAGTATTAGGATGCAGCAGCAACAGATGCAACAGATGCAGCTCTGGACAGAGGTGCATACCATGCAAACTGATCTACTCACACTGTTTGTGTACACTCCAGCCTCGGCATTTACTTCTGATCAGAACAAGAGAAGCCCCAAACCATTTAATCTGATGTATGTGGAAGCCAGAGGAGGATGAATTTAATTAAGTTTTGCTGCTCAGTAAAGTACTTGCAAACACTGGTTGAAATGAAAAATCCCAAATTTGCTTCAATGTTTGGTTCATTCCCTTGGTCAACAAGAATTTTCTTCTTTAGATGATGGATGGATAAATTTGTGATTAGGACACTTGGAACTCCGGAGATCTGGGTTCATTTCCTAGCTCTGCTATAGACTACCCAAATGACCTTGGGTAAGTCACTTAGTATCTTTTTGTGTCTCTGATCCCCAATGTTTGCCTTTTCTATTTAGGTTGTAAGGTCTCTGGAGGAGAGACTGTCTCTTAGTAAGTATTTATACAGTACCTAGCACTTTGGGACCTGATCTACACTGTCAAACAAATAATTATTAATAACAATAACAAGTGCAAATATTTACACTGGAAGCATTTGGATAGCCATCTTGAAACTCTCTCTCCGAGTTTGGGGGCTGATTTT
The DNA here is from genome assembly GCF_027887155.1 of Malaclemys terrapin pileata. NCBI lineage: Eukaryota > Metazoa > Chordata > Testudines > Emydidae > Malaclemys > Malaclemys terrapin. Next base: position 17,632,152 of record NC_071522.1, on the reverse strand, counting down.
CATGATGCATTAAGCACTCACTCTCTGGAAATCAGGCCCTATTAAGAGATCTCAAGTTGAGCAATCAAAATCACTAGCTACTTTTGAAAATAATGGCCTCCAATGCTATCTGGTACATGGCAGTATCCCCTTGCTTCTAAAAACCACCTGCTAATATAGGGCAGCAACAAGAGATGCCATTACTGGCCTTCCAATATATACCCAGGGTATGCTATTCTGAAACATGCCCCATAACATCTATCTAGCCACATACGGTTCTTATCACTGTAGAATCTAAGAACAGCAGCCATAGAGTTAACCAGTCTTTTCTGCAAAGAATTCTAAGTTCCAAAGCTGTTATTCGTTTCCGCGTGTCTAGCTGCTTCCCAAGCAACACAGTGCCTGAATAAAAGGTCGCCTACCATCTCCTTCTTCACCAGAGATACCACAGTAGGATGCATGAAGGAATCCGTCTTTGTAAAAGTTAATTTGCTTCTGAGCATCTGCGAAAAGAACCCCACCGCAACTCTCAGCCTCAGGGCAGCCAAAGCTGAATGAATACAAACGACCAGAGGCCATAACAAGGAATGGCCAAAAGAGAAAGAATGCTGGCAACGCTTGCAGAGATGACCAAGACAGACATATACCGTAATCTCTCTGGGTTTTGCTCAATGTTTGGATAGCACCTAGCACAGAGGGGCCTGGATCCCTGATTGGAGTCCCTAGGTATTACCACATAACAAATACACAATAACAACATATTGTTTGGATCATCTGTATATGTCAGCCTCCTCCTCCCTGCGGGTTTGTTTAATACTCTGTTTTATAGAACACTCTTGTTATTTGAACAGATAACTTGCCTTCCTGAGCAGTCACATGATCTTGCTATTGTAACGCTGGTCTGTCTTCTTCCCTTAATCCCTCCCCCCGCTTTTTTTTTTTTAACTGTTTATGATACTCACTTATCATGCCATGGCAGAATATTAGATTGTAAGAGCAAGAATCTTCATCTTTTTCAGAATGCTGTAAATATTAACTAATGAATGGAGGAGACCGGAAGGATGGTCTGTGGTTATGGCCCTGCACTGGAACTCAGAAGATCTGGGTTCAGTTCCTGGCTCTGCCACAGACTCCCTGTGAGATCTTGGGAAAAATCACCTAATCTCTCTGTGTGACAACTGTCCATTTGTAAAATGGCAATACTACTACCTCCTTTTTCTGCCTTGACTATTAGACTGTAGGCTCTTTGGGGGCAGAGACCGTCTCTTACTATGTGCTTGTATAACATCTAGCACAATGGGGGCAGATCTCAGTTGTGGGCACTAGGTGCTACTGCATCACAAGTAAGAATAATAAGTAATCTTAACAATATGAATATTAAGAATAATTAATAACAAATTAAAAATATCTCTTTTGAAGCAAGCCAGGATGCTGAACTTAACACTCAAACACACCACAGCCAAAACAAGAGAAAATAACCATCTTTTGTTTGGTATATGTCAGGGATAGGCAACCTGTGGTACGTAAGCTGATTTTCAGAGCACTCACACTGCCCGGGTCCTGGCCACTGGTCCGGGGGGCTCTGCATTTTAATTTAATTTTAAATGAAGCTTCTTAAACATTTTAAAAACCTTATTTACTTTACATACAACAATAGTTTAGTTCTATATTATAGACTTATAGAAAGAGACCTTCTAAAAATGTTAAAATGTATGACTGGCACGCAAAACCTTAAATTAGCGTGAATAAATGAAGACTCGGCACACCACTTCTGAAAGGTTGCCGACCCCTGGTATATGTGGTTCAGGAAATTTTACAAAAGACTTCACAAATGCATTATACTTCATCATTGCATGTTCTAATTTCATGATTACTCTAATTGGCATAATCAGATGCAATTACACTAATTGCATATATAAGCAATAATCAACCAAAAATTACACTTAAAAAAAATTCTCCTTAAGGAAATTCCTACAACAAAAAAACATTAGGGCGACTAAAAGAGCTGAGTGGCAAATCTGTTCAAGTGAAAGGAAAGTTAGCATTCAGGCTTAAAGCCCCAAGATCCTGATGAAATAAGACACTGCTACAACACTGTTTTACTGTCCACAGTTATATCTGGGGACCCATTTTTAACTTCGGTTAAGCGGGTGCAACTCCCATTGAAATCAATGGGAATTGTGTCCGATTACACTCTGGCTGAATTTGGACCCTAAACATACGGGAACTCTGAGCCATTGCTGTAAATTTCCTTGCTGTTGCAGGTTTGTCTTATATCTTTTATTGAAGAGATGGGACCAGCTACACAGTCTGGCTTCTAAAGATCTGTTGAACTTTGATTCCAGATCCCAAATAAGTAGCTCACACACATCTCTATTTTAGTACTTTAATGTTGTTTCCCATTGAATGACTATGACAGATTCTTTTATTTTGCTGTTTCTTTCCTTTCTTTTCTTGATGGCCTTTCATTGTCAGCTCAGGAGTAAATTCCTGGGGAAACTGAGGCTCCGAGGTTAATGACCTGATTATCAGAAGTGCTGAGCACCCTTAAATCCCACTGAAGTCAATGAAAGTGCTCAGCACCTCTGAAAATCAGGCAATAAGTAACTTGCCCAAAGTCACCCAGAAGGATTTGGTATCAGATGCGAGTAGTCCTGTGTTCTGAACAGTAGGCCATGTCTCTCTCCTGAACACCCTATCCAGTAGAGATGACCAACACAGACATACAGCTTGGACTTTTTGTATATGCCAACCTCCTCCATCACAAATACATTTAGCATTTTTGTAATACTCCATTTTTTTTCTGAGAATGACAACAACATTTGCAGCCGGCCATAGGACAAGCTGAAGGGAACTAGCACAATAACCATGTGTGGGTTGTTTTTGTTGTTGTTTGGGGGGAGAGCTTTGCTTTAAAATAATAGAAGACATCAGAGTCAATGAACCGTAATGATTAAGGTATTTTTAAGTATTAATAGTGAAGTATCTTGACGAAGCTAATTCAACAGCAAAGTAACAAGTGAAGACACTGCACTCTATTTAGGATTCAAAATACTGAACGAGTTTCCTTTTAATAATGGCTTTTCAAACATCTGTGCCAATAGGAAGCAAAACAGCAAACAAAAATAAAATATACTTGGATTGTTCCCAGGTAAATAAATAAATGGATTAGTCTCAGGCATGCTAATTTTCTTGTGTTCTCTGTAATGATGTCTTGGAATTGCCCTAGAAAGGGCATGCAAGAACAAATGAACGGAAAAAAGGGAACCACTGGAATTGGAACTTAAGAAGTAGTTTCCAAAAATTGGGCCTGATGATCCCACAAGGTGGCAAAATTGCCTTCGACTTCAATTGGAGCAGGATCAGGCCCATATGACACTCAACAAATTATCTCTGAAACACTGCAAAAGCATCATGGCCTTTCAGTAACAGTGCGGTAATCAGGGTGCACCCTCTCAGAATCAGCATAGGGCAGAAGATTATGGAAAAAGAAGAACAGGAGTACTTGTGGCACCTTAGAGACTAACAAATTTATTAGAGCATAAGCTTTCGTGGACTACAGCCCACTTCTTCGGATGCAAGATTATGGAAAGACTCTCTTATTTGTAGCTTGAAAGAAAAGGAGAGAAAAAATGCACAGCAATGAAAGTGGTTTCATGTGCATATATTTGCATGAATAAACAGTGCACAAGGAGTCTGCTTCCTGTTTTTAACAAGGGCTTTGTTTGTTACAATTCTAGATAGTCCCTGTTGTTTGCATTGTGGCTCAAGTGGGACCTATCCTGGAATCTCATCAAAGATTTCCTGAAAGTCAGGAAAAGCTGCTAAAGGAGCAACAGTTATTATCAGACTAAACTGTGACCCTGACCAAGGGAAAACAAATGTAATAAACATTTGGGTTTTCTTCTGGGACAGTAGTTATTGCTGACTGTATGCTCACTCTCACATACTGGTCGGTATGTACAGTCGTCTGCATTAATGGCTATGTTATAGGCATTAAAACAGATTCATGAAATCACAGGATTATCCACTTAATTACAGATGCACTGATTTTCTCCATACTAATGGTAACAACAGAGTCCCCATGGCCCCGATGTGGGATACTCCCACACAAGGCACAAGAAGTTTCACTAAGTTGCCTGTGTGGAATTTCTTGCACATTCTTCATGAAATAAGTGTGAATAAACCCTCTGCCTCCTCCAGCCCAATCAGGGAAGCACTTTTGGGGCCCAATCTTGACATCACTGGGCTATTGATCAGGCCCTAAAAGAGAGGGACTTCAACACAGCAAGCTGACCTTTCCAGCGAAGCCGTTCTCTGAAGCACTTCTCAAAGCTCAGCCGCTCTTTTAAAATAAGAATATTAGTAATCTGTTGCCATAGCAATGCTTTCTTACCCTTGACAACAAATACTCCAGCACTTAGCTTCTATAAACTCTGCCTACCACCCCCTTCTCCCAGTCTAGCATTATCCTCTCTCTCTCTTTCCACTTTTTGTTCTTCTCACTTGTCTGTCATTTAAAACAATTAATATAATACAATAGCTGCTAGGAAGCAGCACTGTTCAGTCATCAGCCTAACTTGCAGCAATGCCTAGTACCTGCAGCTCTTCACTGACTTCAACTGCAGTCGCAGGCACTAGTCACCTCTGAAAAGCAGAGTGATTTCAATTCCCAAAACTGCAGTGATGGAGCTGTATATTCCCCTCAGAGTACAGACAGCTTCTCACTCCTCTCAACTTTCACATCTAGAGTGGATTTTATAAAGTTGTCATTGTTTCTTTCTACTACCCAATCTGTCTGTCTGACGTCCCCGGTTGTCTTTTGTCTTATACTTAGAATGTAAACTCTTTGGGCCAGGGACTATCTTTTGGGGTTTTTGTACAGCACCTAGCACAATGGTGTCCTGGTCAATGACTAGGGTTTCTAGGTGTATGGTAATAATAAATAAATAAGCAAGCAAGCAAGGATGCGTTCAGCCACAAGTTATTGGGCTCAATAGTGTTCGTTTATAGAGTAGAGAAGAATAATTCCCTCTCAAAGAAATTATTGGATGAAATTCTCTGATCTGTGCTATACAGGAGGTCAGACTTGATGTTGATCATAATGGACTTAAAATCTATAACTCTGAATTATTTTCCAGTAGCTGATTAAGATTAATGATACTCTTAAGGAAACTATTTATGGCTTTCCTTTCACCAGTTCTGTTCAACAATAAAGCCCTATTTTGTGGCTTCCTGTTTTCGAAGTTATGGGTCATTGCATTTCAATGGGAATTCTCATTTACATACCTATCATTCCCAAATGACCTAACAGTGTTTTACAGATGTTAACCCTGAAGACCTCTAGGCTGGACAGTGGGCAAGAACAATAATTTTACAGAATGGGAAATAGGGCAGAGAGTCTTGCTAAAGTCCTGGTACAGCCAAGTATAGAACACAAAAAGTTCTGACTCTCAATCAGAACACCCCAGCCTATTGTAGAATTGTTGGTTACAACGGTCTTCGCTGGAAGGGAATGGACAAATGGGACACCTGCACTTACACTGTCCTCCTAGACCATCCACCATTCTAAAGACTGCAGGAGGAACTTAGATCAGGCTGTCCAGATGGTGTCTGCTTGATTGGTAAACCAATCTTAACCATGCTTGTAGAGGGCAAAGATGCAGTCTTGCATACAAGGTTACATAAGCCGATGCCGCCCTCTGACCCAGCAATCTGAGCCTCATTTGGGCCATGGTGGATAGGTGAATCCTGAGGGGGACACATAGATTATAAATAGTTCAGAACCTCTCTTGAGGAAGAAAGGCCTTCGCTACCAGTAGTGCTGGAACTAAGGGTGCTACCACACCCCCTGGCGTGAAGTAGTAATAACAAACACCAAATACATGGTTTCCCCAGTTTCCATCAGCACCCCCACTGTAAAAATTGTTTTACAACCCATCTTTGCTATTTTAGAATAGAGCAAGGCCCCGATAAATTCCAGTCTCTGTGTGAGTACCAGTGTTGACTTGTCTTTGTTCAGCATAAGTCCTAGAGAGTCAAAAAGAGAGAGAATGAACTGGAAATGTGCAACGACCTGATGATGGGATGTGCCACATGTGACGGTGGCAGACCAGGTGCCAGATCTTACCAAGGCTTTAGGCCTCAGCTGAACACTGACAAATACATTGCTGGAAACCAGTCTGTTTCACCGGTGTGTTAGTATAGCTAAGGTGGCTTTTGAACATAACACAATGTGTTTAGTGTGTAGACATTATGAAATGCTTGTAAGTTGCTGAATGCTTTAGTCTCACATAATATTTTTATCATATGCTATAATATTTAAGTTTTTGCATATGACTGTAAAAAATAAAACTGTGAATTCAGTCAGGAGTGATCATCTTCTAACCACCAAGAAGGTCTATCAAAACTAACTGGGCCATTGTGGGACATCACAAAACAAAGACTTTGTTAATTATCCCTTCACACCCAGGAAGAGGCTACCTGCAAAAGGGCTCATCCCATCAACTTGAATTCTGGAAGAAGGAAATAAAAACAGTGGACAAGAAAATGTTTCATCTCTCTTCTGGTGTCTGGACTCTCCCAGGGCTGGAGCTATGAAACAGAAGCAGAGATTCCCCAAGGTCAACTTGGGTTAGCCCTGGAAGACATTCAGAGCTGCCAGATTACTACAACTGCGTCACCTTTTAAAACCATAGATTCTAACTTATCTGTGGATATGTGCTTGCCTGCTTTAAACCTTGTAATAATTCTCTAATTTCTTTGTCCTAGTTAATAAATCTTTAGTTAATTTCAGGATTGGCTACAAACCTTGTCTTTGGTGAGATATTTAAGGTACAAATTGACATGGGGTAAGTCTCTTGGGACTCGGACCAACCTGAATATTTTGTGATCTTTGGTGCCTTGCCACCAATTATCTCTAAATCCTGCTTGCCTGGGTAGTAAGAGAGACTGGAACTGTCTGTGACTCCACTGTAAGACTGCTATAGTGCTTCAGAAGTTCACATTTGTTACTGAGTTGGTGAAGTCTAATTATAGTCTACCAATTTGGGATCATTGCCTCGCTTCTTGGCACTCACAGTCGTGAGCCACTTCAGACAGTCATCTAGGTGAGGGATGATGTGTCTATTTTTCCACCTGAAGAATGCCACCTCTACTGCCATACATTTTGTGAAAACATGTGGGTCTGATGCTAGGCCAAAATGGAAGAACAGTGTACTGATATTGCCTGCCCACTGCCATGAATCTGAGAAACTTTCTGTGACTTGATAGCACTGTGATTTGGAAGTAAGCGTCGCAAAGATTGAGGGCAGCAAATCAACTGCTGTGATCCAGAAAGGGAAGGTTAGATGGCAGGGAGACTATGCAGAAGCTAATATACTTGATGAATATGTTGAGACTGAAAAGGTCCAAAATGAGCCTTAGACCGCACTTGGACTTGAGGATTAGAAAATATCTTGAATAACATTCCTTTCTTTGAAACTGAAGGGAGACTTCTTCCACAGGTCCTTCAGCTTTTAAAGCAAGCTGCACCTGAAGCTCTTGAGCAAGCAGATACTTAGCAATGGGTACCTGAAAAGGGATGGGGACGGAGAGTGGGAAGGGGAGATGGAGAGAAACTGGATTGGATATCCCAGTTTCTGGGTACTTAGGGCCCACTTGTCCATGATTATGGACTCCCATGCATCCACAAAGTGAGAGAGTCTTTTCCCAAATGGAGAGATGACAGTGAATGGATTGTGAATCACTGGTTTGCTGTCATCACAGGAATAGTCAAAAAGCAGATTTCCCCACAGAAACCTGAAAATGGGCTGCTGCTTGGAGCCAGAGCTAGAGTTCGGAGGTCTGTGCCTTCTTTTCAGTAATTCCACTTGACTGGGTGGGTAGAAAGGCTGTCTATAGCAATGTTGGGAATGAAGAGTCTTGTGTTATCTCTACTTGGATATAGGGCCATAAAGCTTTAAGAAGTGAAGGGTCACTGCAAATTTTTTGAACAAATGCCATGTTTCATCAGTCTCATCTGAAAATAGAAAACCACCACCAAAGGGAAGGACCGCTATAGTCTGTTGTATGTTAGGCGTGTGAGTGGGTCCACTACTCACCACTAGGATGATGCCTCCTCCTGGTCACTCAGGGGTATAGCTCATGAGGTCAACGCCGCTTCCCACGGTTGGACGCCATCTCCCCGACTCTCCCTCTGGGTCTTTAGACTCTTTCTCGCTCTTCAGGCCACTGCTGCCTCTTCATGACTCATCCCACCAGCCAGGTAACCAAATGATTTCCCTTTCCAGGGTTGGAAAGCCTCTTCCCACAGACAGGCTCAGGCAGTCTTCCTATTCACTACCTCGTAGTGCAACTCCCTCAGTGGCTGGCAGGGGAATCTGAGCCTGCTCTCTACTCCAGGTTCTGGCTCAGGGATCTTCTATCCCCGAGTCAAGGTCTGTTCCCTCTTAGACCTTACTGCCTTTCCCTGAGCCCTCATCTGGGTTTGCCAGCCCAAATGCATCTCCCCTCTCTCAGGGAGTGACTGCAGACTTTCCCAGCAGCCTCCTCAGCTTCTAATTTCCTGTCTTTATAAATCCCAGCCCAGTTGTTGGGTTAATTAGCCCTCTTCTCAGTCTGCATTAACCCTTTCAGGGCAAGTGTGGGGTAAACACCCCATCACAGACACTATACCAGAATTATATAACCCTGAGAATCTTCTCATTACGATTGCAGAGGCATAATCTTGGAGGAACTATCTGCAGCGTCCAATGCAGACTGAAGAAATGTTTTCCAACTAGACGGTCTTCCATCATGAAGGCTTAGAACTCTTTCCTGGAATCCTCAGAGAGTTTATCTACAAACTTGGACAGAGCCTCCCAGTTAAGAAAATCATACTTGGCTAACAGTGCCTGTTGATTAGCTGGCATTTGTAGAAATGAAGTGGAATAAATCTTTGTGTTCAGTCTCTGGGGCTCTTTCCTTGGGGCTGATCTGAACCTCCCTTGCCTTGGCCTCTCATTGGCACCCATGACTTCCAGGAAATTTGTTGCTGGATAAGAGTCAAAACACTTGAATCCCTGGGCAGGCACATGGTAGTATTTGTCTAGCTGTGGGAGACAGTGACCCAGGTGTACTCCATAGGGCTTTCGGTGGCTCCAAAAGGGCCTCATTAATCAGGAGGACTACCCTTCCTGGGGTTGCCCCTTTGCAGAATATCCAACAGCTTGTGGGTATTCCCCTGCAAGAACTCAGCTTCTATACCAAGCAGAGAGGCCATTTTTCTAGCAAATCCTGATAAGACTTAAAATCTTCAGGGACTGGTGACGATGAGCCTGAGACCAGTGAGTCCTCTGGGGAGGCAAAGGATAAATTTACGAGAGCCAATGTAGCTGCCTGGAGCAAAGCTTGTTCCATCAACAATGGCTCATCCTTCTGGGGTGGGTGGTCAGCAGGAAAATGCCTGCTCACTCATCAGGCACACAAGACTAAAAATGGATGGCTCCAGAGACATCCTCCTGCAGCCAAGTGGAGATCAACATCTGGAGGATCTAGTGGGGGCCCCACAGGTTCCGCAAAGACGACACTGGAGGCAAAACTGTCTCAGGCCACACCAGCCTCTCCTTACTATGTGACTGGTACAATCTGGCACGAAGGGTCTTCTTCTTGAGGCGGCCTGGATGATTTACTAAACTTCGTGCACCATGGCCTGGGTGGGGAGGAGCTAGAGGGCCCTCTGAAATATCAGTTGGCATAGAAGGCACCAAACCCAGTGGATCTACTGGGCGGCCTAATCTGTCCAACTCACTTCAGGACAAAGACAAAGGCAGAACTGGAAATGGCAGCATGGTCAGTATCGCAAACACCTCCTGGGACATTGAAGATCTCGCCTCTAAGCCTGGTACAAGAACAGGCTTACCAGGTGACAATGCATAGCCCAGTGTCAACACCCAGACAGACTAAAGCCTCAGTACTGGAGCCCCAGATGAGGGCACAGTCGGTACTGGTGCTGAAGACACAGACAGGGCAGTTTTAGATTTTCTCTTAACTGGCATCAATGATGGTGCTGGCAATAGTCCCTGTCCCGGTGCTGACAAGGTAGAGAGCCCATGGAGAGTCAGAGTCAACAGGAGTCCCGCAGGCTCCTGTATCAGTTGTGAACCACGGATAGACAGACCGAGCAGGTTCTTTGCCACCTCATGTGCCTGTGAGGTTGGAGGCACCACGTGCAGAGCGGGAACACTATCCATCAGTACCAGACTTGACATCTGCCACACAAACAGATCCAGAGTCAATGGAATAGAGCTGAGAGTCTCTTGTCTCGGTATCGGGAAGATATGGGCTGACAGCCCAACTCTACCCAGGTACCTGGTGAATCTTGGCACTGCTCCGATCCCCTCTTTGAGGTGGAAGATGAGCTCTTTTACAGCTTGAATGGCTTCTATTAGTCTTATGGGTCCTTTTCAAGGAACCCCAGGAGAGGAAGACCAACCTCTCCTCATTCCTGGAGGGTAGATGAAGCCCAAGAGTCTGTCTGAAGCCTGCTCCATGGTGGATGACTGCATGTGGGCAGAGCAATCCGGGGGCTGGTGTCGGTTCCGAGGCAGGCCTCATTGCCTGTTCCAGGAGGTGCTGTTTGAGACACAGATATCTGGAGATCAGAATGTGCTTCTTGAAGGAGCAGCAGATGCTACACATCTCTTTGAGACACAATAAACAACAAGTGTGGGGTCATTATTAGGAATGGACACCCCACATAAAGGCCGAAGAGTGCTGAATGCCCCCACTGCTCAGCCCTGCCACTAACCACACTAACCCAACAAAAGTAGAAAAGCGAAAACGAACACAGTAAATAAAACCCAACTATTTACAGGATTATCAGAGCTAAGAGCTAACTGTGGCACAGAAGAGACCATAAGGAAAACCACATGGAGAGTTCAGATTCAGGCTATGAGCGGTAAGAAGAAACCGAGTGGGTACAGGGCAGCGCTGCCCTTATACAGCCTTGAGAAGGGCCATAGGAGGTATTGGGCATGTGTGCGCCCCTCCCCTCTTGGCACTGCTGTGGAAAGTTTTTCTGGCTCTGGAACTCTGGGCACACACACACACCTGAGTGGAAAACACATCTGCATCCCCTCGAATATATTTCTTTGCTCTATTTTTCCCAGCTTCTTTTCTATACAAACATAGTTGGCAGCTGTTTTTGTATAATCATTTTTTATTGTTTCCCGTCTAGTCAGTTAATCTACTCACATGTTTAAAGTTAAGCATGTGTGTTCATCTCCTCAGGATCATGGCCTTAAGGCCAGATTTTCAAAGGTATTTAGATGTTGCTGTGCTCAGCGTTGCAGATTGAGGCTCCTAACTGCAGTTTTCTAAAGGGATTTAGGCACTAAAAACCAGTGGCATTTAGGGTCTTAAGTGATTAAATCCCTTTTGAAAATGAGACTTAGGCTCCTACATAAGGCATTACAATGCTGAGCATCAACACACCTAACACCTTTAAAAACCTGGGCCTTAGTCACTTCCCTTGTTCCTGTGGATCTTTCACAGAACAGCAGGGTAAAGAAAAAACATTTTTAAAACAGAAAAACATGACTTTAGAAACCATAAAAGTCAGCGAAACTACACCTGCAGAGCAATCCCTGGCCTCTGCACTCCATTACTATTAGTAGGAGTAGTATTACAATAGCACCTAGTGGCCTCAACCAAAATTGTGCTAGCTGCTGTACAAATACATAGTGAGAGACTGTCCCTGCGCCAAAGAACTAATAGTCTAAATAGATAATGATGGGCAGGGAAACAGAAGCAGAGAGAGGGGAAGTGACTTCCCCAAGGTGTGTCAGTCTTTAGAAGAGAACTCAGGTATTCATATCCTGAGTCCCAGTCAAATGTCTTATCCACAATGCCTCTTTAGGAAGCAACAGCACCCAAGATTTATTAGTGTCTCCTAATGGTTATAAAGTGCAGGCTAATTTCTTTGGACAGACACTGTAGTTGCCAGGATAAGTTATTTCATCTCCCATTCTATATAACATCTTATCACATTCTTATCTGCAGGTCTTGATTTAACTGTTCTCATCCCTCCCACATTCCCTCTTTCTTAGCCCATTTTAATTTTGTTCTTTTATACAAGATTTTTTAAAAGCTCATCTCTGCATATAAGATTCTGGGAGTGTCAAGAAATGGACGTATTATTTCTAAAAATGAATGAGATGTGAGTCATCTGATGAATAAGCACATTGGATCTGATAGTCTCATTCAGTCTATGTGCAAGCCCAGATCATTTCATTATCTAAATCACTTGTCCATTTTATATGCTAATGTGCCAGCACTCTGGGGCTGGGAACAGGCTCCCATTTCACAGACCCTGGGATAATTGCTGCTGATCTTATTAGGCTGAGATAGGCAGCACACTCCTTGAAATCTATATTACAGAAGACGTGGACATTTACATAAAAGGCGGTGTTTATTAGGTCCAAAAGTCAACTTCAGAGACACATCAGATGTCATCCAATATTTGGTTTAAGAGCCACACCAGCAGATGGTCCTGAAGGTCAACTCTATTATCTCCAAACCATTTCAGACTCAGAAAACAGAGGCCTTCATCCTGCAAACAAATATGCCCAGGCAGACCCTCATCCCCTCAGAGCACCCCACTTAAAGTCAGTGGGGATCTATGCAGTTGTAGGATCGAGGCCAAAGCACTTAGAGGCCACATAAAACACGGGAGTTAAACTTCTAAGCACTAACATTTAAAAATTAAGCTCAGACATGCTGTGCATCACACAGTAAACGAAGAAGGGTACATGGGGTCTGATGGGGATAATTAGTCTGTATGACATGGTTCACTGTGCAGTGCACAATAAGTAGGTGGGGTGGTTAATTTCTCCAGTTTAGTTTAGCATTGTAGCAAAAATGCATTTAAAAAAAAAGAAAACATTGTGAAATAATTAAAGTTAGATTCAGATGATACTGGGGCAACTGTCATAGTAGGTTAATATTAAGGCAGACATCTTTGGACCAGATTTTCAGAAAAGCTCAGCACCCAACATGCATCCAATTTGCTGAGTTCTTCTGAAAATCTGGCCTTTGAAAGTGACCAGTCCTTTAAGTTTCTGTCTTGATCCAGAAAAAGAATGGAAATTCCTCATTAGGGAGTGATCTTCCAATTTGCCAGTGTCAGGCTGGTTACATTAACAGACAATAATAATACTTGACTCCTTTTCTCCAAAGTTCTGAAATCACTTTACAAAAGGCGCAAACATCTTTATCAGTCCCTTTTTAGAGAGGAGGGAAACTGACGCATGGTGAGAGCAAGTGACTTGTCTGCAGTCACACAGCGACTTGGTGGCTAGACCATTAGTTAGCCCTCTCATGCGCTTGGATCAGGATGTTGCAAGTCTCAGCCCTGCACTGGAACTTGGGCTTAAGCCCAATGCCAACACTGCAGTACTAAGGGGCCACTTTATTCCGATAGTGCCTTTCTTTGGATAAAATGTCAAACCAAAGGTTTTTTTTTGTCCTTCTCTTCTGACCATTCACATGGAAGTAAAAAGATCCCAAGCACTTTTTACCCCATCCAAAGCCATATCTTCATTACAAAAATTAGCTGTTATTTATGTGTGCAACTGCAAGCACAGTCAAGGATAAATGGGGTTCAGCACCATTTTCAGTAGTCATTGTTAAATGGTTAGGTGTCACAACCCCCACAATGTATCAACAACATGGTCTGAATTTAGGCTCTTCAGCACAATCCTCTGCTACTTGAGTTAGGTTTAGTAGATGGGAGCAGTAACAAACACCTATCATCTGAGGATCAGCCACTGAGGTGGGACATGTAACACACTATACAGGGTGTTACACAAGGTTTAGCAGACAGGTCAAAAGTCACCAGCATATTATTGATATTGCCTTCAACATTAATCATGTCTGATGTGCTATAAAAGTCCCAGTGAAGAAGGAAAAACAAAGCATTTATTGTTATCGCAAGACAGTTGGGCTGTAATTCATTTAACACAGCTGCAAACCACTTCCTCCTCTCTCATTCACACTAAAGAGACCTTTTAACATAACTTCAATGAAAGGGCAATTATCATCTCTCTTGATACAGTCATAATGCCATAAGATCTGTCAAGTCCCCCACTGGGATAACCCCTTTACGTTTCTATCTCCTTCCAAGTCATTCTCTCTCAAGTGCCAACAAGTCAACACTATACGTCCACTGGCAGCGTCAACGTTTCCTTGTCATTGCATAGGCAAGTTAACCACTTCTAGTAGGATTACATAACTGGCAGAATTCCACTGTACTTTGAACTGGTGCTTCTGGCAATAGTGAAATATGAACCCGAGGAAGGGCAGATCCTGTCAACAGACAAGAAGCTGAACCTTGAGAAGAGAGGCTAGCGGAAAGGAGCTTAATTCTGTCAGGTCTTGTTAATTCCGCAGTCTTCTAGACTGTTGCTAATGTGAAGGAGAGGCTAAAACCATGAAAGGGCAGAAGAGGAATCACACAAGCAGTTAAGAGGAATATCATACAGCAGGCAATGGACTTCAGGTTTCAGGATAAATGATCATACCCAATACAACCTTCCTTTCTAGGTTGGAAAAATCAATGGAAAAATACTTCTAAAAAGAGAGCAAGTATTTTGGGTCTGTGGTTGGAGGATGGTTTATATGCCAGAGGCCTCAGCCTGTTCCCATTTGAAAGCAATGGCAAAACTCACTCCCAGTGATGCTATAACACAGGTACATGCTTAGCACCCAAAAGAGAAGAGAAAGCAACCACATTTAAGAGAGATTTGTTGATCACCAGGAAAACTTCAAATCCCTGAACCGGTCATCACCATTAGGGCCAGCTTCATTCCTGATTTAGACTCCCCTGGCTTTAATGGAGTATGTCTGGCCCTTTGTCTTGAGGTAAAATCAGCAGCAATTCAAGGGAGACCTCTGCAGTCACTCACATAAAAAATGCCCAATACTGGTAAAGTGAAATCATCCTGTTCTGTTACTGTTGGTCTCAGCACACAGGAAACGGTTGTATAGTGTGGCCTCTTGCATCTCTGATGACCACAGCATAAAGGAAATGTTGGCTTTGTCCATGCTGGCCAAAAACAATAGGTTGGGGGAGAGTGAATTATAACAGAAGCCAAACTATGTCAAACTTTTGTTCAAGTCCAGGTTACTTCTAGTCAGTGAGCCAGGTTCTCAGCGGATGTACATTGGCATGGCTCTACTGAAGTCAGCTGAGCAATGCCATAGTAATGCATGAATTTAACAAGAGTTGAACTCCATCCATACAGGACACACTATGTTTTACCTCAAACGTGTGGATTGTGCTTCACGGTTTTCGGCCACGCTTTCATGGTCGGTGTAATGGGACCTTTGCAGGTAAGTGTCACTCTGATGATGGTTTTTCACTCCCTTCTCCCATGCTTCCTTTTAAATAATTCAGGTCATGGTTCCAGTTTAATTTAAGGCCTGATCTACACTACAAAGTTACATCAACCGACATCAACTTGTTTCAGCATAGTTTTGCACGCATCTACGCCTAAATTTGTCTCCTGCTGACATACACACCCCGCTTCATTGATGCAATAATACCACCACCCCAAACAATGCAGAGCCAAAGTTGACCTGCTTCTGTGGACATAGTGCAAGTGTAGACGCTGAATTACTTGTGTCAACCCTAGCAGTCCTCCAGCAGTTGTCACACAATGCCCCATCTCGGTGACAGCGGTTGCTCTAATCAAAAGTTTGAACTCCACTGATCACAGATACTGGAAACCCCCTCCCCCATTACAAACCATAGCATGTTTCTGAAATGCTTTATCCTGGTTGCCCACCTTGGCAAGCACACCTACTAGCCCATCTTTGCAAGCATCCACACAGAGAGCTACTAGACACACTCTTGCCTGTTGTAGGGCAGACAAAATGGATCTCCTCGCTGTGTGGGGAGAAGAGGTATACAAAGGAATACAGACATTTACATGCAGATTGCGCTGGGGATGCTAAACCTGAGGTACAATAGGATGAGACTCAAAGCCAAGAAACTCTGGCAGGAATATCAAAAGATGTGGGATAACAACAACAAATCTGGGGCCATACTTGGTGGGGGCCTCCCCAGCATCCCAAATTTGAGTGTGGATACTTAGCAAGAGCCAGCCTTGGAAACGCTTCCAGTGCACACTGAGAAGATGAGTGGAAGAGGAGAGCACCAAGGGGGACACAAACTATGTGGTGAGCCAACAGCTGTTTGAAACTCAGATGGAGTTTCCCAAACATACATTACACTGTGATCCCACCACTCAGTACTTGTTTCTTAGGCCCAGAAGTGCCAATCCACCATCTGGAGTTGCTCTGTGAGTTAAGTTTATTGTGAGTTTATAGTTGCCCATCTAAGCACAAGTGGTATTGCTTAGGATCAGGCCATCTAAAGGGCAAAGTTTTTTTTTTAATTTAACATTTTTATTGTAGTAGTTCCTAGAGGCCAGCTGGGTTGGGGCTGTTTTAACAATTGAAAAATTTTTGTTGTGCCCATTCCCACAAGAGTTAAGTTAGAAGCAAGATTGGCTTATCTGTCTATCTTTATTTTAGGGTATTTTAGAGTTTACCATACTATCTGAGTGAGCACTTCCCTGGTTAAAAAAATATTAAATGTTTCTGGCTGATGGAAAATGCCTTGGCATTCAGCTATTAGAGACATTTTTTAAATGGCTACTTTTACAATGGTTATCTTTGCAAATAGCTCTTCTCAGCTTGTGCTGGACAGAGATTGCTTAAATTGCCAAGTTTCAACTGGAAAAAAATTAACCATGTTTCATTTTAAGGCAACCACTACCACTCAGTTCCAGTTTTGGGGACTAGATTCTGCTCTCAGTTAAACTGGTGTAAGTCTGAAGTAACTCCAAAGAAGTTGATTGTCCAAATTCTCTTCTCACATTTGTGTAAATTGTGCCTCTACTGAAATCGCTGATGTAAAGTGAAAAGATAATCAGACTCACTGGAGTCACTGTGGACTTAGACCAGTGAAAGTCAGGACAGAATCGGTCTGTTTTCTACTACAGAACAGAATACAGTAAAGAATCTGTACAGACTCTAAGTTAAAAGAAGTGTATAGTAGTTTTCTATGAAACTGGGTTAATGGCATTCAAAGACAAGCTTTCCTGTGAACCGCTGACAGGTAAATGGATAGCAGGAATGACAATCTGATGAGAAACAACATAATGCACTCTTCACTTTCTGTCAATCATGTGTTCCCCCCAAAAAATCTCTAAATTAGAATTAAATGCTATATTGCCACCTCTACATTTAGAATAATTTTGTTCCATATGAAGCTTTTTTCCTATGTAATCATCATTCTTTATATTTCCACTCAAAAAAAAAAAAGGAAAAAAAAATTAAAGACGTTTATTTTGTATTTTGTTATTTTACAAAAAAAGAACGGGATCATATTTTTTAATTAACTTATCTCCAGCATTACCAGGTCTTATTTATTTCAGTTTATTTGGCCAGGGTGCAATTTACCCTCTGCACAGAGAGCTAGCAAAAGGCCTAGGCACCTCTTAAGTGTCAGATTCCCTAGCACTTAGGGGGTGAAATCCTGCCCCTATTGAAGATGGGAGGAGTTTTACCATTCAATAGGACTTCAGTAAGACTCTTATATGGTAGTTTTCCAGCTGTACTTTAAAAAGAAAAATCATCAAGGATTAGACCTTTAATAGCTGTCTTTTAGTTCCGACTCCGTAAACCATTTAAGCACAAATTTATGTCAATCCCTATTTGGCAAGGCACTTGAGCACATGCTTAACTTTAAATACATACTTACATCCCAGCAAAGTTAAGCATGTGCTTAAGTGCTTTGCCAAACAGTTGAATTGTGGCTTTTATGATCTGTTTTAATCGTGGCCTTTTTGCTGTTTTCATTTTAATGTCAGTACATTTCTCCTGGCGGTAGCCAGCTATATTCTACGGACCTTGACTGGAAGGTGAAGAAATACTGCAGACTCAGAAGTCCAATTTTCAATGTGGAAAATAATTTATTAATGCATCAAAATTATTCCTGATGTTATTCCACTGACTTCAGTGGGGTTATATCAGAGATGAATTTGGGTCAAGCTGACCCCTGCTTTTTATACCCATCACATATTCCTCTGGGCACTGACTTCTTCATGAGTGTGTTCTGCGCATTGCGTGCATTTCAGGGTAGTTAAACATTGGAATAAAGGGCCTAGGGAGGTTATGGAATCTCCATCATTGGAGATTTTTTAAGAGGAGATTAGACAAACTCCTGCCAGGAATGATCTAGATAACATTTAGTCCTACCATGAGTGCAGGGGACTGGACTAGATGATCTCTTGATGTCCCTTCCAGTTCTATGATTTAGAGAGAAATTTTCAAAAGGATAGGTTAGGCTTTAACGACATCATTTTAAGTGCTATACAACATGATCTTTACCTGCTATCGTCACTAAGCAATCATCAAGCCGAAGGGTATGTCTACACTGCAGCTAGGAGGTGTGTTTGCAGCACTGCACCATACCCAAGCTAGCTTTGATCAAGCTAACTTGCTAAAGATAGCAGTGAAGTTGTGGCAGCATTATTGGTGCCATGGGCTAGCTCTTGAGCAAAAGGTGCCCAGAGTCTCACAAGGTGTTCCACTCAGGTGGCTAGCCCATGCCACCACCCATGCTGTTGTGGCTTCACTGCTATTTTTAGCGAGCTTGCTAGATCAAAGCTAGCTCAGGTATGTCTACACATGCTGTAATCACACCTCCTGTTTGCAATGTAAACATACCCTAAGAGAGAGAGCCTGGTCTAGTGCTAATAGTCCAGGACTGGAAGTCAGGATCGCTGAGTTGTACTACTGAATCTGTTACCAATCTGGAGTGTTAATTTGGATATGTTACAAATCTCTCAATTCCTCAATTTCTCTCTCTGTAAAATGGGGCTAATAACTCCCTAATCCGTAGGTGTTTGACGCTCAAGTCATTTGAGATCCTTGTCTCAAAAAGAGTATTAGTATTGTAGGTCTCACTAGCTTCCACTGGTGTTTGAAAGCAAAGTGCAACATCACTGTTTTCCATGGCTGAAGCCCTGAGCTTCCTTTAAAGAATGACCAGTATTTTCATCTTCTGAAATGTTTAACTGGGACAATCGCCAATATATACATTGCTGGAGCGCTGCTTTGTACAGAGTTTGGAAACTGACAATTGCAACAAAAAGGTTTCAAATAATAATAATAATAATCAATTACAGTTATAAATATATATAATTTCTAGTGTTTGGTTGTTTCCAAAACGTTGGCCATAAGTGTCAAACAAGCAAAGTGTGCTTTGAAATGTTTTGCCATATGCTATTTACTTAGGATAGGAAATTCAGTAGGAAAAACACGAGTTGTGAATTAAACAGGCTTTTGAAAGTATTTCAAGTACTAAAAAGCTGCACTGGATATAAAATGTACAAGTCTGTCAAGTGACTTTTCCTTTGTATTTTACTTGACTGTTTTATAGCTAGATGGAAGATGGTAAAAAATCCTAAAATATTTGTTTAGGAGAAAAAACATGTTTGAGATTCGATGGAAACTAGTGAACTGGGGAGTGTGGGTTTGTTTCTTGTATTGTTTCAACACTTAAGGTGGTTGTTCACTTGATACCTTTACTTATATTGAACAGTACCTTACCAAAGTCTTACCCATGGGACTACTTGTGAGGTAAGGTGCTACTAAACATGAGTAAAGGTATCAGAACCTTTCCCTTACTCAGCAGTGCTTTTAGCACAGAGCATGACACCTGCACTGAATATCAGTTCATTTCCAGGTGCAGTTCAAAGGAGTAGTTTTAAAGTACTTAATAGCGTGGGATCTGCCTATCGAGAGACCACGTCTCCCTTTACATTTTATACTCAGGACATGGAGATCAGCTCTGCTGCTTGAGTTAACAGTCCTCTGAGTTAAACATCAAGGAGATGCCGGTGAAAGGGTCACTTTCCCCACTGCTCCAACACTCAGGGTCTGTGTTTGTTGATATTGAGGGAGCACAGCGGTACTGCCAACAAGCAGTGTGCAAACGATCAGGACTCAGGCCCCCCAAAATCATGAGACTGGCTTAAAAAGTATAAGATACAATAAAATTGCAAGAGTTGGCAACACTGGCACAGCAAGGTGCTTTTATTTGCTTAGGCTTTTGCTGGGGAGGCGAGAATCAAAGTATTTTGGGTCTTGCTGAGGCTTTAAAAATTGGGATGTGTCCTTTAACTGCTGGTTGATAGTTTGTCAGTTGTTAATATAGCAAGCTCAGCATATGCCCAGAGTGAATTTCACCCCAGTGCAGAAGACCAGTACGATACCTATACATCACTTAAATCCTGAAAATAGGGTGTAAGTAGGTCTCAAGCGTTGCATAGGCCTTGTGTTGATCCTCTCCACTACAGTGAATCTCCTTAGAGTGACAGAATTAGTGCATATTTACTAATAAATACTGAGCACATTACTGATCTAGATTTTATATCTACATATTGGGTCAGGAAACCCACCTCAATATTCCAGCTGGTACTTAATCCCTTAACTTCTTCTTGATAGATACTTCTCATTTCCAAAGAAAAAGTGAATTAATGTTCTTGCCAGTGCTGTTAATCAAAGCAGCAAAGCCTCTGTTCAGCGTGCAAGACCCAGGTGACTGCTCTGAAGGATTAGCTGTTACTGCATTTAGTTCTGTAAAGCGTTTATCTCAGCTGTGTTCACAAAGGCTGCCTATGAAGACATTCCCATGCAGAATTCTTCTAGCAACACTGATGTGTGACTGCAGCCATCAGGCTCTGAGAGCACCATTGGGGTGGAGATGAAATTATAATTGCACAGGCTAGGTAGATATGCAAGTATACCTCAACCACAGAGCTCTCCTGGGACACAGAGCTAGTCAAAGGACAGCCAGGTAATTTGGCACACCCCACTTCTATTACTGAGTTCCAGCAGATGCAGATACTAAGGACTTCAGAAGGGATCATCACCTGCAATTGGGGCCAGCTTTTCAAAAGAGCTCAGCATGTTAGGTGCATGTTGGATGCCAAGCTCTTTTGAAAAGCTGGCCACAGGTATCATAATTGGAGTGGCTGAAAATTCTGACCCCAAATGTGGGTGCTGAGCTCTTGAAGCTCCTCCCCTCCGCCCTGCACTCTTTAGGGGGAAAAAAATGGTCCAAATAAAGTCATTGGCATCTGTCCACAGGCTTTAATACAAGTTGGACTGGGCCCTAGATAACAAAATTCTTTGTCTGAGTGTTTAACACAGAGATAAGACCATAAGCAGCTATCTATTAATGTAAGAGACGTTATTGGAACGAAAAACCACAAAACAGTCATCAGCAGCTACTGCAGTCTTTCTAAGGACACTATCAGTTGTAAATCAAACATTCTGTTACCATAGCATCATTTTGATTATAAGCAAACATTTTTAAACTCCAATTTTTCAACACAGATGTTCTGTTTGTTTTTGTTACTGCTCCAGTGTACTGATTCCCCAGATGAATTTCACTCCCTGGCTGCCTTGCCTTCTTGAGCAGAACTTCACATATTAATTGGTGCAGGCAGAAGAAGTTGAAGTTTAGGATTTGCTTGTAAATGTCTCAACTGCAGGAGAAACTAACATTTTCCCTTTTACTCATCAAGAAACTCCACTTGGGTGTGGTTGGAAATACTTGCAAAGCCTTGAACACATAAGGCTCAGAAATTCCAGACCTGTGGTTTTTTTCCAGGCTTCTAGGTTGCACCATTGGCATCTCTCAACAATTGGCTCAGTGTGAATGGAAAAGATCACTGAAGTGTCAGGCCTGCCCAGTTGCCTACAACCACAGAGTGTGCTAGTAAGACAGCAACTCGGCTCGATGGGACAATCTGTGAAGCATCAAAAAGAGAAACAAAGAATCTAAAGTGAGCGCCTCAATTTCTAAAAGGGAGTAGAACTTGATCAGAAAAACTTGACAGGGATGGCAGACACAAGGCTATAAGGAAGGGTGGGGTGAAACAATAGAAATTACACTATCTGGCGATGAAAGTAACGTACAAGTGCTCTGCATGCTTTTAAAATTAGTGCAGGACTGGGTATCATAAGCCAGCACTTCCCTTCCATTCTTGCAAACAAGTTAGAAACAAGAAACATGCCGGGTTAGCTAAACAGCTAAACTCAAGATCAAGCAGCTAGGTGGCACAGTGAGTTCTGTAGCTCAGTTTTTCCTTTCTGGAACCTCCAGTTCAAAATCTTCTTACAAGTGCTAACTAGTTTGGTGACCTTATTCTGATCTCCACTTGTGCACATCACAAAAACCACCAGAGGGACATGACTGGCAGTCTCTGCTCAAGAGGTGCACTGGACTCAAACTGCAAAGGTGTTGCAGACTAAACTGTCTGAGTTGTGTGGTGGAAGTCTGCACACCACCTGTTTGCATTAGTGTGTAGCTCAAGAAAGTGTTGCTGGTAGGGTTACCATATTTCAACAAGCAAAAAAGAGGACGGGAGGAGCCCCGCCCTAGCCCCGCCCCTGCCCCTCCCACTTCCCGCCCCCCCAGAACCCCCAACCCTCCCCCCGTTCCTTGTCCCCTGACTGCCCCCTCCTGGGACCCCTGCCCCTAACTGCCCCCCGGGACTCCACTCCCTATCTAAGCCTCCTTGCCTCTTGTCCCCTGACTGCCCCAACCCTTATCCACACCCCCACCCCCAGACAGACCCCTGGGACTCCCACGCCCCATCCAACCACTCCCCACCCCCTGACAGCCCCCCCCAGAACTCCCAACCCATCTAAACCCCTCTGCTCCCTGTCCCCTGACTGCTCCGATCCCTCTCCCCACTCCTGCCCCGACAGCTCCCCCCCAGAACTCCCAGCCCCCTACCCCCCGCTCCTTGTCCCCTGACTGCCCCCTCCTGGGACCCCTGCTCCTAACTGCCCTCCAGAACCCCACCCCCTACCTAAGACTCCCTGTTCCTTGTCCCCTAACTGCCCCCTCCTAAGACCCCCCCCCAACTGCCCCCCAGGACCCTACCCCCTACCTGTACCCTGACTGCCCAAAACTTTCTCCACTCCCCTCCAAAAGCCCCCCCCCGTTTCTTGACTGCCCCCTCCAGAACCTCCCTGTCCCTTCTCCTGCCCCCCCTTACCCTGCTGCTCAGAACAGGGTGTTGGGCTCTGTGCCAGCCGGACACATGGCTGAGCTCCCCAGCACAACACAAAACCCGGTCCCTGGCCCTGCACAGGGTTGCCGGAGCGGGCTGCAGGAGGAGGAGCTGCCGGCCGGCTCAGAATGCAGGGAGGTGGGGGTGGGAGGAGGAAGCTGCTCCGGAGTCCAGCCCGGGACTTTCCTGCAGCCCTCCCAGCCGCTCGCTCTGCCGGGGGAGGGGGAAATCCCGGACATTGTGAGTGCTTTACAAATTCCCCCCGGACGCTATTTTTAGCACACAAAAGGAGGACATGTCCGGGTAAATCCGGACGAATGGTAACCCTAGTTGCTGGTCCTTTCTCTTGTACATCCAACATATTCACTGACCAAGTTTAAAAGAAATAAAAATCCTTCAGCGCTGCTGTGTTTTATCATTTTAAATCATGCTCAACTGCACCCCAGTGACGGGCTAGGTTATGTGAGACCCTGAAAGGTGTCTGCAGCATGAGAAGATTTCTCTGAAAGACATCAGACAATACTATGGCCTAATCCCATTTGCACTGAACTCAATGGGAGTTTTATTTTGACTTAAATTGGAGTAAGATCAGGCCCTAAAATCTGATTGCACTGACTCAGTTAACAGTTCATGCCGAGGAGACCAGCCAAACTATTAAACTGCTGTAGATTGGTCTTGCTCAGAACTGCTGTCAGAGTTGTTAGGGCTTATTCCTTTACCCTCTCACTTCCCTGGTCCTTTTTGCATGAACAGAGAGCAACAATACCTTAAGTCCAAAGGTGCAAACAATTCGATGTTTATTGGGGTGAATTTCCAGCAAGCATGATTTCAGTTTCCTTTCAGTGTTGCTTGGAACTATGCCAGGTACATGTATGTTGGGGTTACTAGGCCTGCCTGAGCCAGAGTTCTTCCATGTTTAAACTCTGTCCTTCCATGTTTAACTCTAATCAACCTCAACAACCAAGGATAGGAATTGGAATGTGTAAATAGCTAGTTAGCAATTATGACCTTGTTCATACCAGGTACCAAACAATAATGATGAGGTTTGCATGTTTCTAGCTGGGGAAGGGGTAATAAACTAAAGGTAAACAGAACCAAATAACAGTTTAGGGAGAAGTTACTAACAAGCTAGATTTATAGCCCTAGAATGATTTAATTGCTTAAATGTATAAACATGTCTTTGGTAGAGAGGGGATGGGGAGTAGAGGGGAGGTGGTAGGAGAGAGGGGGGGCTTAGTTGTAAAATGTATAAAGAAGAGAGAAACTGTTTTTGCTGGTGTGCTTGATTTGAGACTTGCCTGTCTCCTTGCACCACTTTGAGATCTCAAATAAACTTTGATTGTTTCTCAACCACAGTATGTTTATTGGCGCGAAGCACTCCGGGCAACGAACCCCATTGTTGCTGTCCTTGGGCCCCTGTGCCGGCAACATGTACATGTGGACAGCACTAACATTTGTGAGCCAAAACAGAGGGTCATTCTGCATACTAGAATTCAGTGCACATGAAAGAACATCTAGAGATATTCACTTTGACATTAAGAAGAGACGAGAACATCAGCTGGTGTAAACTGGCATAGCTCTATTGACTTCAGTGGAGTTATGCTGATTTACACCAGCTGAGGATTTGGTCCTTAAGATTTATGCCCAAGTTTTCACATTAAGTGGATGTTGCACTTTTTGATTTTTTATAAAAGGCATGTTTCTACAGCACAAGAACCAGGCTGTGTTTTTTTAATTGAGTGGCCATTATCATTCTCTCTCCCCGCCCCCAACACACACCCCTTTCCTCTGCCCTGCACTTAAATAATGGCCAAGATCATGGAGAATTTGGGAAACCCATGCACACTTCTTTTGGAGATGGCTTCAGACAATTACTTGTAGCACAGAAATCACTTTAATGAAGACCACTGGGCTTGATGGTATTGAAGAATGAGAGCTGATGTGATGCATCAGCTGCTCTTTCAAAGTTTCAGAACAAGTCCCCAATGATGGAAAGTGACTGGGGGGAGGAAAATTGGCAGTTTTACTTGACTATGAGGCATCAGGGATATTTCAGGCAGCAAGAGATTTCCATGCAGAAGCCCAGAAAGAATCACCCTCACTCCCCTGACTCATTAACTTTGCACCATTACAAGCACGGCATGTGACTCACTGGAATTAGGTTTATATTAAACTCACAAAACAGACTGTTTGGCTGTTATATAACTCAAGTAAATGTTAAAATACTAGAATACGTCACTCAAGAAGCTGGAGGAGCCTGCTTTCCAGATAAAGCTTGGCAACGTAAAAGTCAGGGGGACATGGTGACGTATTGTGGACTATCTGCTGTATTTCACAGAGAGGAAGGATGCCTTTGGGATTAAGGCACAGAACTGGGACTCGAGATCTGGATTCAATTGCAGGCTCTGCCACAGACTCACTGTGTGACCTTGGGCAAGTCACTTAAGTTTTGTGGGTCTCAGATCCTAATCTGCAAAATAAGAAAAAATAATACTTCCTTTGTCCATCTTTTCTATGCAGAGTGTACTCTTCAAGGTAAGGACTGTGTCTTTACACTGACTAGTATTATGGGGCTATAATTTCAGTTAGGGACAACTGTAATAATAAATGAGGAGGAGGAGGAGTTTAGATGTAAATTATTCATACGATTCTTAAAAATGAAATGGAAAAACAAATAGACAAGAAGGTGCTGCTCCCACTATGGCCCTTGAGAATGAAATTCTCCCATTACCACAGAATAACCTTCTAGCTATTACTGGTGTTCGTTGTGGGGGAGAAGGGGGAAGAGGGAGATGGCTGGAAGAAAGTGAAGTAGTAAACAACATGCCACACAGCAACGTGACCTCAGCTAGATGGCTCATACTAATTATTGCTCACTAGCCCGTCAGAATCCAACAAACTAAGTTAAATGGTGCAAAAAATAGAAACGAAGGGCCAAAACTTCAGATAGCATCAATTAGCATAGATTTATCATGGAGTACAATCGCTTTTCACTCTGCCTCCATCTTGGTTATACCCAGTCAACAAATACCTCTCACTCAGAACTTCCAAGCTTTCCAACAGAGTGGCGCACACTTGCAGAAGAAACTGACAGGATTGTGCACCTTCATGAGCACCATCACCTATCTCAAGTGGTCAATAACACGATGCAGACATACTGTGAGTGCGGGGAACTGCGATGGTAACAACTGATTTCACCTGCACTTCCTGAGCCAATAAGGGGACTCTGAAAGCAACTGTGATTCTGAAGTGTCTTTACTTGTGAAAGAGGACTGAAGTCACTCTGCTTATTTTGCTGAATCTGTCTAATGATTGATTGCCTGCTATTCTAGTGTCCAGCCATCCAAGCAGCTGCTGATTAATCAGCAGTTTGCAATAGGATCTCATTCCAATTATAAGGATTTTCTTAGTCAAGATTAGATACACAATTACACAGAGTGTAATGTTTTGCATCTTGTTTAGACACTCAGTAAAAAACACACTGCTAGTAGCCCAGCTGCTGTATTCCGCTAACTTCATAAGCGCCATTAATACGAATACATACAGGGCTGACGAGGGGGGGGGGGGGGGATACCGATACAAATTACTGGGGCCCGGCAGTCCGGAAGGGAGCCCGGGGCCTGGCTTCCCCCCCCCCCCCCCTCGTTGTCTTACTGGGGCCCGGCAGTCCGGAAGAGGGCCAGGGACCCAGCTTCCCCCCCGCCTCTCGTCGGCCCTGTTTAGCCGGTCTGCCCTTGCTGAGGGGCCCGAAAAAAATTTTTCACCGGGGCCCGAACCTGCTCTCGGTGGCCCTGAATACACAGGGCCCAACTCTCTCCTCTCTTGAGTAACTGTGGGGAGGTTACAAGACTGGGGGAGTTGCATGATAATGAAATTAAGGAAACATTAGGGAATAGTCATATAAGGCACATCTTAAAATTTGCAAACACAAGTATTCGTATTGGAAATCTGTCTCTAAGGCTATGTCTACACTAGAGACTTTACAGCGGCACAGCTGCATTGATGCATCTGTGCCACTGTAAGATCTCTTGTGTAGCCGCTCCATGCCAATGGGAGAGAGCTCTCCCGTCGGCATAACGACATCATTAAACCACCTCCAACAAGCAGCTACAGGCCAAAAAATTATCCAAATAAGTTATTTGGCAAATCATTTCTAAATCAGCAAAAATCCCTATCCGCTTACAGACAACTCTATCAGATTTAGGGAATGTTCAGTAAAATTAATTACAAATGATTTGCCCTGTTATAGCCACAGATAACCAAGCTACTGTATCCCAAATGCTTTTTATTTATTATACCACACATGTAAAAGGAAGGGGACAAAAACTGTAGAATCTAGGGTCCCAATACAGCCAAAGAAATAAACAGTGTAAGGTTAACTTAAAGGCTGCAATACAGCACTATCTTCAATGGGGTCTACTTACTTATGTGCTTCAAGTTAAACATGAGACTTCATGTATTGAAATAAACTGGAGGATATCATAACTAATTTAAATACAAAACTAAAAAAGGAATTTTCCTAGACTGTAAGACAACACCTACAAAGAATAAAGAACTGAGTATTGAGGAAAAAGTACTGGAAGCACCCTTTTGGTACAAGGTATTAATTAATTATTATAATTATATACTTGGTGCTCTTTAAATATAAAAATATTTTGTTCAGCCTGTAAAGCAGGGCTGAGCAGAAATCCCATGAGCTGGCAAACCTCAAATACATGTTGGAAGACTACATACAAACCTGAAGCCTTAACATTCTAACTGTGTTGTTGGGTATTTCCTGCTCTGTAGGGCAATGTCATTAATTAACACCAAGTTCCTGTAATGAAGGTAAGCAGTGTAAATAGCAACACTCAATGGCTATACTATAAACTCAGAGTAGTAAATGTAAATATGTGGTGGACCAGTTATTCCTAAAGTAAAAGAAAATTCTACAGTATTCTAAAGCAATAATCCCAATCCCTTCAATATGGCTACTATAAAACTGTAGTGTTTTGGACCATTATTTCAAGATATTGTAGTATGCTATAAAATAAGCATGTTTTCCCCAATGCTGTGATATTCCCCAGTCCATGCAGCAAATGTTTGTATCTAATGTATTGGTCAATACTTGGGATTCAGCCAATGAAGGCCAATTACTAGTGTAGCTGCACCAGTCCAAACCCCAAATGTAGACAAAGAAAGCTCCAATTTGAACCAATGGAGTTTATTGAAACTTTTGTAAACTCAGCTGGTGTAAAGGACAGATTTTGTAATCTACATGTCAGGTTTGCACCTGTTCAGCTCCATTGGTTGCTGGCTACCAATCGTTGAGTCAGGGCTAATCCCAAGTACTAGGGTGACCAGATGTCCTGATTTTACAGGGACAGTCCTGATATTTGGGTTTTGTCTTATATAGGCCTCCCCTATTTCCCCCACCCCATCCCGATTTTTCATACTTGCTATCTGGCCACCCTACCAAGTACACACAAGGGCCTGAGAAGCACTGAATTTGTTGTGATCAAATTTATGTTTTGTTAATTAGTCAGTGTGCTTGGAGAATGAGATAGGGGCAATGAAAGGGAGAAGTAATTTAAAAAATGGCAAAAGCAGCTTGGCTTCACTTGGCACACAGAGGTGAAGGCAAACAGAGCCTTTTATCAATGGGAATGAGATTTACTTTCACTTTCCCACTCCTACCTCAGGCCTAGATAAATTCCCTATCTTTCAGCTTTGGTGATCTGCGCTTTTGGCTGGAGATAAAAACAGGCACTTGCTGTATTTACTTTGCTTCTCCCCTCACACACATTGGCAACTTTAATGATCTGAAGATGGGTTTGATCATTCTGCCCTGTGTCAATGCTTTTACCCTGGGACCCATCCAATGACATTCTCAGATCGTACCTAATAAAGGGGTTTCTCATGGTCCCCTTCTGCAGGCCCCTCTTTGTGGGGACGAGCAAAACAGTAAAATACTGGGTCTCTGCACCACACAAATCTTTTGATTTTGGCAAAGGTGAGGTAATCTATTTAATCTATTTTAATGACTGCCAACAGGAAAGAGATTTGAGGCTGGCCCTGCAGCAAGGCTTACCTTTTACATGGCATTATTTCAGTCCTTTGCTCCTTGGCCAAATGCAGAGAGAGCATAGCATATCTGTGCCTGCAACCTCTCTGCTAAGTGACTGCAGGCATGGTCCATCGGGCATGGGCAGAAGCACCGATCTTCACTTAGAGAAGAGGGAGTGATTAGAAGGGAAAGAATTGTGGCCTTTCACAAAGGATTAGAGCTGAAACCTCAATTCTCCATGCCTCAGCCTGAAGAGCTACATGTTATCTAGTGGGTATAGCTGGCTTGGATGATGTCCCCGATGGAATGGGATAATCCTCAGCATGCATCCATTCAAATTGGACAGGGAATGACAGACAACAAAAAGGAAAAGCACCTTCATGTAAGAAGTTCAATATGATAGCAGCAATAACTAGTTTCAGTGGGAAATCTGGCTTTCCAAGCTTTCAAGTGGCATAAACCATTAATTTGTAACGTTAGGAATTGGTAAAGTATCAGCTACTATAAGCCATTCCTGAATTGATCTGGAAAACAAGCAAAATGGTAATTAGAAAGGGTTTTACAACAGGATTCTTAGCAACCTGCAAAGATAGAACCATCTTACTAGATGACCTCCTGAGGTCCCTTCCAAACCTGACATTCTATGATTCTAAGCAATACAAGTGCTCTAGAACCCTCAATTGCCCATACCTCCCAGGGGTATGTAGATCAAAATCACATCTCACAATAAAAAGCTGGAGTAGAAACATATTGTATAGATGTGGTTCATAACACTAGGAGAGAAGCTAATTTAATAAGGCATGGTTCAAGGGATATGGCATTGGACTATGGAGTGTATTCCTTATTACCAATTTACTCAGATGAGTCACTGCCTCAGTTTTCCCATCTATAAAATGGAAATTATATGTAATCCATAGATCCCAGTATGTTTCACAAAAGTGGCTAAGAGCACTGTATGTGTGCTAAATTTTACTCTCAGCAACAATTTTTGCCCTTGAGAAATTCAACACAACAGAAAGGAGTCCATTGGTCACAGCTTCCAGCTACAAAGAACAGCTTCCCTCTTATTCTTTTGGCCATTCAGACATCACTAACCAAATAAGCTTTCCTTGCATTGTGTCAGATATCCTGCTAACTTCAGACATGGATCCAACATTTGTGCCAAAACACCCAGAAACCATTAAAACAATAATAATCTGGATTTAAGGAAAAAAATATTTGAGACTTTCTGAAGGTACAATGTAGAAAAATCCTTTAGCTCACTCCTTGAGTTTAAAAAAAAACAACAACCCTCTTCTTGTCTTTTTCAGTAATTAAATGCATTCATTGTATTCAGCTCTCATTTTTGTTCATAATCTTTTACCCATCTGTTTGATTAAAAAAACACAGCGACCGACTTCATTATGTTAAGTAAATGCATTCAGCCATTAGTTAATATTCTAAAATGCTTCAGAATTATTCTTCCCAGTTATTAAATCTGTTCCAGTGTTTTGATTTTTTCTGTAATTTCCCTTTTTATTATCCATTAGTCAAAACTTGCAGTAATTACCTGGTCTTTACACATTCAAAACTTGCAATGACCTCTGTGGATAATGCACACCACAACTGGGTTCTTTCCCCTGTTCTGACACTCACTAGCTGTATGACAGTGGCCAAATCATATTAACCTCTTTGCATGTCCATTTCCTCTACCTGTAAAATGAAGATGACAGTACTTGCCTGCTTTGAGATCTATTGATGATGATAAGATGTTATATAAATGCTGCACACTACTTTCAAATTATCTGACTCTGGACGCATGGTGCACATGGGTAACCCACAGTGGAATACAATAGGGGCCATCGCTCCAAGAAGAAGCTGCAAGTTATTTATTACTCAATGGGAGTTCTACATGGTTGACAATTGCAAGATTTGATCTCATTTTTTTCCCCTTGAGAGAGCAAGGGGGGAGAGAGACTGAATCTTTTCACTTCCTTCTATATTAACAGCATTTTAAAGGGGGAGAATGATCTTGTGGTTAAGGCACTGGACTGGAACTTAGGAGATCTAGGGTAAATTCCCAACTCTGCCACAGCCTTCTTGTGTGATTTTGGGCAAGTTACTTAATCTCTTTGTGCCTCTGTACTTCATCTATAAAATGGGGATAACATCCTCTCTCACACTCTTCACCTGTCCTGTCTTTACATTGTAAGTTCTTCGGGGCATGGACTCTATTTTACCTGACGGGTGTACAGCACCTAGCACAATGGGGCCATAGCTCAATTTAAGCCTCCAGATACTACTATAATACATATCATAACAATGATGGAAACCCATCTGACTTCTGTGCCTTCATCGCCACTAGCCACAAACAAAAAAGTCCCAATCATCTTTTTAGGGTTAAGATTTCCTGTGGAAGATACAGTCATGCAATCTGTTGTGTATTCTAGCACTGATCCTGCAAGATGCCAAGCTCCTTCTAAGAGTGGCTGGGCTTTCTCAACTGCAGTATTGAGAACACTCAGCACTTATTAGGATCAGCCCCGGTGTTTGTTATTTTTCACTGCACCCTCACCCTTCTGCTCAGTATGGACAAAGCCTCCCACAGGAACTTCACTGCAACAAGAGCTGTCTCTGTCCAACTACTGGCAATTCCAATGGCAGAGATTCCTTGGGATCAAGCTTCTTTGACAGCATTTGGTGAATGAGAGGAAGAAAAATGTAGGGGAAAGGAAGAAAAGAATGGAAGGAAAGAACAAAAGCAAAGATGGGAGTGCAAGGGAAGAGAGCATTAAAAATGTCATAGCAATAAATAACATCAAATGAGAGTTTATTTTTTAAAAAGACAGGAGAGCTCTAAATTAGGGGGCTCTAATCTGATCTATGTCTGGATCACTCTAGCTTCAACCTGGTGATTTTATATCACTAGGGGGAAAATGTGATTGAACACAGCCATGTATTTCTGAGATGCTGATTATTTATTCCATCTATGATACCATTATGGAGTTCTGTTGCTGCACTAAATTATGAAAGCCGTTTATAGCATGATCACAACTTGGAGCTGGAAGCAGCATTGTAATCCCTCCTTGCCTATGAATTGTTAAAGCTGATATATAGGGCTCCTGTGTTCTCTGATATATTGCAAATGTGGTAGCACAATTTGCACTGGATGTATAAAAATTATGTATTTTTCTCAGGCATTTGAAAATGGGGGAGAGAGGGGTTATTTGACAGCCTGAGTGGTTAAGTTTGCTGGTAGTGGGCTATACTTAGCGCTCTTGATTTTCAGTTTTTATTTTATTTAATTTTTCCCAGGAATTTATCAGTGTTTATTACCACAACAACAAAAACAGGTGAAAATCAGTGCAAAAAACTATTAATAATTTTTCTGGGTAAACATCGGGGTTTGTTTTGGTGGATGGAAAGACAGGGGAAAAAGTATTCAGTAGATTAATGCTTTGAACTCCATTCATAAATTTGGTTTGCTGCAGAACTAAAACCGAACTGAAAACACAATGCCACCTCTGAGTTTAAGAAAACATATCTCTAATCCCCAAATAAAACTTTTCATTTGAAAAAACAGTTTACTGTTGTAAACTTAGAACTATTAGCCTATAAATATTTACCTTTAATAATTGGGCCACACCATTTGCAGCGCATACACTCAATTTCATCCTCTTCTGCTTTTGTTTTTTTTAATCCTTCCTTGCGTTCTGGAACATATTCTGATACAGATTTTCGTTTTCTTCCCATTTTAGTGTGTCAAATCTGTAAACGGTTATCTGCTAACAGCTTGAAATGTGTATGTGGCGGGCATGAGATTCATCAGTACGTTCAGATGCGCATGCTGAAGCGTGTGTGCGCTCCTGTTTGTTTATTGTGTGCATTATAGACCAGTGTTTCCCAAACTTGGGATGCCGCTTGTGTAGGGAAAGCCCCTGGCGGGCCGGGCTAGTTTGTTTACCTGCCGTGTCCACAGGTCCGGCCGATCGCGGCTCCCACTGGCTGCGGTTCGCTGCTCCAGGCCAATGGGAACTGCTGAAAGCGGCGTGGGCCGAGGAACATACTGGCCACCGCTTCCAGCAGCTCCCATTGGCCTGGAGCAGCGAACCGCAGCCAGTGGGAGCCGCGATCGGCCGGACCTGCGGACGGGGCAGGTAAACAAACCGGCCCGGCCCGCCAGGGGCTTTCCCTACACAAGCGGCGTCCCAAGTTTGGGAAAAACTGTTCTAGACTAATACATAGCCTTCTTTCAACAGGCAGCTTTGCATATACACGCAGACTAATGTATTATCTTTCTATGTATATCTCATGCAATGTACTGTATTTTCCTAATAAAACAAGTAATTTTTTTATATTAGAATAATACAAAAGTAGGGTGAAAATCAGAAAAAAATGAATAATACTTTTTGTAAAACCTGGGAATTTTTCGGTAAAAATTGGTTTAAACTGAAAATGAAGGGGCTTAGCTATACTGAATTGCACTGCTACTGTTTAGTTAAGTTTGGGTGTTAGTTCTTCTGTATTTTTAAAGTTATGTCAAGGTCTTCTACAGGTTATGAAGAGGTGCTGTTTTAGTGGGTGTGCCAATCAAAATAAGAAAGAAAGAAAAAGCACCTGATTTTAAAACCCATGTCCGTTCATACCCTACAAACTGTTCCAATAAATTATCTCATGTTAATCATAAATGGACAGGACGAGTAGTAGAGGTTTGCATTAGGCTTTGAAGATGAAAATTGCTCTATGAAGTGCTATTCAATAATCCTTTTTTCTCCTATTATACCTTTTATCCAGGAACTCAAAGCCCTTTACAAGCATTATGTTGTCCCTGGGAAGTAGCTATCATTATTCTGATTTCACAGATGAGGAGACTGAGGCACAGAGAGATTCGTGGCCTGAGCTTCAGAGGTGCTGTTGAACCCCAGCTCGCACTGAGGTTAATGGAAAATGTAGGTGATTTGCACCTTTGAAAAATCAGGCCATAAGGTCACACATCAACAGGGAATAGAAAGCAGGAGTTGTGACTACCAGTCCTCAGGTATATTTCTGAGACCCACAGCTCCATTGATAGCTCCACATGCTAACTGAACATGCTAATAAACAGGGATGGGGAGTGAAATGTAAAGCTGGAGTGGTAATTTGCACCATATATTTTGTATACCCAGTCTTTCAGTTTGTAATCTACAGAGGAATGGAAAACTGGATTTAACACCAGGACGCTTGCATCGACCCAAAGTCTACAGATGCCATCTATACCAGAAACCCTAGAGATAGGTCTTCTGAATAAAGGACCCCTCCTGCCTTTTATACCTAAATGTAGAATGTCTGTGATGCAGCTGATCTTTGCATTGAAATCAAGATTAAAACTCTCCACTGATATCAGTGGGAGCAGGAGCAAGTTATGTTCTTTCTCTATAGGAAAAACATGCATTTCTTCACACTTCAGAACTGCTAAGTAAATCCAGTCCTTGTTAAAGACAACAAGGGGGATTATCTACCCATCACGTTTCCTAACAAACTCCCAGTGACCTGATCCTGCGGCTATTGAAGTCCATGAGCTTTTTGCCATTGACTTCAACAGGATCAGGATCTGGCCCATATTTACTAGACACTATTTCTCACTTCTCCAACCATTTTACTTTCCTTCTTCATGCTCGTCATCCAGCTGGTTTAGCAGATAATTTCAGGCACCCTCGGCAAATATATGTGGGCAATTTACTGCCCACACATCTACTTCCAGGATCTCTCCATGAATCTACTTAGTTCTGATAATTATATATTTCTGAAAATACTGTATCAGAGGGAATAGAAAATGACCATTCATTTTGCCACTCTGTGCACCAGCAGATGCTGAAAGGAGCAATTAATGTGAAGCTGCGAGAAACATTACCTGTTCACTAAAATAGCAAGACAGGAGGAGAAAAAAGAAATCACCCTTTTCAGTTTGCTCATGCAGCACCAGCTTAGACTACATCATCAGGATTTAGAGAAATCATTAGTCTCTAAGGTGCCACAAGTACTCCTATTCTTCTTTTTGCGGATACAGACTAACACGGCTGTTACTCTGAAATCTATTCTCTTGGTGGCTGTAACTGATGGTTCCAGTGGCAACAAATTACTAAGAGAGTAATGCTGCTGTGATTTGACAGGGTCAGACCTGAAGCTCCAACAGAACTTTGTTGATAGTTTACATTTCATTTGGTGCTTCTCTCCCCTTCTTTTGTTCATATCACAGTTATGAACAAAATTAGGCTTCCTAATTTTCTTGGTGATAGCAGAGGAATCAAAGAGTCTGGCCCAGGATTTCAAAGTTTGTTATTATTTATATTACAACTACACCTAAAGGCCCCAAATAACACATAGCTCATTGTGCTAGGGGCTGTACAATTACATAGGAAGAGACACTCGCTGCCCCAAAGAGCCTACAATCTAAATAGATAAGCCAGATAAAGAAATGGACACAACAAACAAACAAAAGATTAGGAAATTCTGCCCTTAATATCTCTGTGCCTCAATTTCCAAAGTGCTCAGCACCCACAATTTTGGCCAAATTTTCCAGAGAGCTCAGTTCCCATTTAGGGACCTAAACAAGTAGGTCCAGAATGATATGGGGAGAACTCCTGTTGTGTAACAACAATCTTAACTCCACCTTAAAGGTTTTTTTCAAGTGATTTTTGAGAGGTCAACACCCAGCACACCCTGAGCATTTTTGAACATCTCACCCCTTATTTAGGGTCTAAATCGATATGGTAACCCTGAGCTTTCAAAAATCATGAGTTTTTAAAAAAATAATAAACATGGGTTTATTGTTATTTGCTTTCCAGATTTTAAACCTTTAGGGTTCATGCTTTCAAAGCTTTTTTTCCTGCAACCAGGAAGACAAGAAACGTACTTCTTTTCTAAAAGGAGATTTTCAAATAATCACATGAGTCCAGGAGTTGGAACTTTAAGAAAAACATCAAATATTGTGACTTGCAATAAAATTTCAAGAGTTGGCAACAGTAAGTACCCTGAGCGCTTTTGAAAATCTGGCACCACGTGATTTGCTGAACATTATACAGGGAGTCCGTGGCAGAGCCAAGAATTAAACCCAGATCTCCTGGTTTCCAGTCCTGTGCTTTAAACACAAGACTACCCTTCCTCCTTGTTTGGATCCAAGGCTTTTGTTAGGGCTTATCTCAACTAAAAAAGTTATTCATTATACAAAACATGTTATCTAGGGGAGTTCTGGGCCCTACTCTAGACAAATTCAACCCTACACTGAACCTACTGCTTATCTTGGGGAAGGAACAAAAACAAAGTTGAAAGCTTGAGGTCCTGGGAAACACAATCATAAAATAACTGTTCTTTTGCATTATTTTTTCTCATGAGCATTATTATTTTTTTTTTAAATAGGAAATAATTTGTGACAAAGACTAACAGGTTCTGTTCCCTAAACTGCACCTGATGATCAATTTGCAATGCTAAAAGGAGGTCAGGTCTGTCGCAAATCAGGTGAGACTTCTACTGAGAGGCCTACCATGGATAATCCAGGCTGTTGTTAATGTAACTAATGCACTAGTGAGCCCACAAGGGAAACATCTCCCTCAGTTTGGTTAGTGGTCATATGTACTAAACAGGGACATGCATTCTATTAATGTGATTACTTGTTAAATCTATTTTGCCTGGCCAGCTGAGTTCACTTTGCTGTGAAACAAGCTCCTTCCAGGTTTAGATTAATGGATTTTGCTGGAGTTAGCAGTGTGATTTTACTCTGAAAAGTGACTGTAAAAAATGGCACCTCCTTTCTCATTGCAGCTGCTCCTTTAGTTTATTCAGAACAGTGCAAAGGCAGTGGCATGGACAATGGAACCTGGCCCAATATTTTTATTCTGTTAATGGAACCAGAAAATGTCCTTAAACAGGCTTTCCAGGCTTTGGGGGAGCTGCTCCTGAAGCATATATGTAGGGTAAAATGTATGGCAGATCTTGGGTCAGGAGCCTCATTAACAGGCAGCGTGAGAGGTACTGTGCTGAGCCAACACACAGAGACCTGGCTCCCCAGGAACAAGATTATCACAGAAGTGGTTGGTTATGTAGTCAGAAATATAATAACCCTGAAAGCAGGATCTGTGGGGTAACAGTCACCACAGGTCCATGAAGAAATACAGGTCAAGTACTCCAGTGGGAAACAGAAACATAGCTCCTCTCCAGCTCATTAGAGACTTTGGCACCATTTGCCACATTATTTCTCATTTTCCTTACAACTTCCCCCTTCTGCACAATGGTTATTCTGGGGAGCCAAGTTACATTAAAGACCAGCAGGGAGAGAAAGAACTAGGCCGTCAACATCTGCAGAAAGATTTTTTGTATTGTGTGCATATGGCAAACCAGACAGAAGCAGGAGGGATAGGGCATAAGCTGGCCTGAGATGGAAGAGGAAGAGACGTCGCCAAATCACAGAGGAAATGTGTGGGGAGAGAGGATGAGGTGTGCAGGCTTGGCCCTCTAACCATGAGGATGTCCTGATATTGCCCATTGTGAGGCAGAATCTGGCCTTCTCTCAGTGCAGCCCTTCTATCAATACATCCTTGCCCATGCCTCTGCACCTGTCCTCTTGCCAAAGGGAGAGAAGGCATGAAAGTGGGTGTTCAGCTTGAAAGCAGCAGCACTGACTCCCGCTGTAAGTTCCTATGGCCATGTCACAGTTTTATAGAGAGACAAGGCCACACAGCTGCTGCCACTCCTGTTCCACTTCTCCCAGACTGACTAGAAACATGCTTGGTTTCATTCCAAGGGTATCCTGCAGATGCAATGACTGATGTCATGGGTCATTACTAGGAACCAGATTTGGGACCTCCAGCACTAAAACATGAGCTTCTCTCACCAGAGCTAAAGGAGTAAGGCCCAGATCCACACAGGAATTCAGTGGAAGTTAGGAGCCTAAATACCTTTGTGGCTCTGGGCCCAACTCCTTTAGAGCTTGATTCCATCTTTGCCATAAACCCCAAATAAGGGGCAGCACATTGTTGCGCTGTCCCCAGAGCAGACCAGGAACAGGACTGCAACTCAGAGTCACATTCTGCTCCCTCGTTTCCCCATAGTTTTGATGTGATATGGGGAAGAGGGTGGAATGCAGTGTGCACCAACTCTGTAATTGGTTCAGATTATTTTCCTTGGTATGCCAGCTCAGCTGCATTAACCAACATCATGGGGCGGGACAGAGCCAAGACTCCACCCACTCACATGCTTCAAAAGGGGAGAAGCAGCCTAACAGAAGTTTCTTTCCCCAATGCTGCTACCCAAAATAACTCTAGCCTGCACAGGGTAATAAGGGGGCTCCTTACATCCCCTTACTGCCCTGCACAACACTGTAGCCAGGGTCACAATCTAGCTCTCTGCCGGTGTCAGCAACAACAACAATAATATATATAGCACTATATAGCACTGCTCAAAGTGCTTTACAAAGGAGGCTTATCATTTTCTCCATTTTACAGATGGGGAAACAGAGACAGAGAGATGAAGTGAGTTGCCCAATGTCACCCAGGAATAGAGCCAGGAACAGAACCCTGACTCCCAGTTGGGTGCTTTATCCTCTAGGCTACACTGCCTCCCCTACTGTAGTTGGCTCTGCGGACCAGCCACAGGAGAGTGCAGGGGGGATGAACAGCAGGTAAAACAGCCTCAGGGTGCGGCTCAGGTCCCTTGGACAGTTTTGGAGCATTGTTTTCATGCATATAGTACAGGGGATGATCTACTGTACCATTTGCTCCACTAACTCCCAAATTTATATTTCTCATTCCCTTTAAGATGACGTTGGCTGATAAATTAACACATTAAAATGGATTTTTGTTTTTAATTTGCTCTTGGGGATTTTACTGGTCCCATTAAGAACTATATTTAAATGTTTAATTTCTTGACAAGACCCGTTTCCACTCTCTCTTCACTGGTGCCTACACAGATCTAGCCTGAAATCCAATTAGTTACTACCATCTCTTAAATCAAAGTAATTAAAAAACTCTCATCAAATGCAAAAGAAAAAAATAAAATTAAGGAATTTAATTGTATCATTCTAATTATGCCTAAACACTTAAGACTCCCATATTCCCCCTCAGGGAGGTGGTCTTTAAAGGCTAGAAAAATTACAGGCTTCCAGCAGAGATGCAAGATTGTACTTAGAATTAGCAGTTCTACAGGAGAAAAATTCTGTCTATCCTAATTATCAAAAGATTTTTTGGCTTGACATGTATCAGTGAGCTTGAATACATTATGTTATTGACTGCCACTTGAAAAAATAATGGCCCTATCCAACTCTCACTGACTTTGATGGGAATTGGCTCAGACAGTAAAGTGTCCTGATTTTGGCTGCAACATTCCATGCTTCCAGCTTCCTCAGGTAACTTTAGTTGCTTTGCAGAGACAAGTGGGCTGAGTTCCAGTCTTCTTTCGTGTGCATCTTCTTGTTATCATTTATTATTATTAAGATTTATAAAGGGGCCTAAGTGAGTTAGACACCCAAACCCCAATCTATTTGTATTGCAGTAATACCCTTAAGACCAAATCAGGATCAGGGCTCTATTGCATTAGGCACTGCACCCAACAGGATTCTAGCATGCCTTGCAATTGAGACAGTAGCTTGGAGTAAAGGATAGTTTAAGACTGTTTTTACTTCAGTCCGAAAACCTACCAGAGGCAACACCTTAATTTAAGTGACTACCCTGTGACCAGAACTTTGGTCAATTGACTGGTTTTTATTGTGTGATCGTTGTTGCTCACTGAGCAATTTCATCTAGCCGATCGTGTGGTCACTTAGTGTATATTCCACTCTATACACAATGGTGCAAACATCTCATGAGGACAACATTATCACATCAAATACATACCTGACAGAGAAACAAACAAGACAGAGGCTATAGATCTAAGAGGTAAAACACACAGTGGTCTTTCTATAACCTCTTTCTATGCTACATAATACTAGAAAAGTGAAGCAAGTCTTCCTTCATCAGAACTGTCCAACCTGGGACATGTCTGTCTCAATACTGAACTTCTGACTTTCCATCCTGAACTCTAACCATTACACAACACTGCCTTCCTTATGCACAGTCCGAAAGGAAAATGGATTTGATGGGTTTAGAATAGGTCACCTGCCTCCTGTCAAGAATGTAAAGCGAATCCACAAAATCATAAGAACTACATAATTCATGAAAGTTTGACAAGATTTTCTGCTTGGAAAGTTACACTCAGACAAATGAGACAATGCTAGGGAGAATGCCTTCATGATT
Organism: Malaclemys terrapin pileata; assembly: GCF_027887155.1. Lineage (NCBI taxonomy): Eukaryota > Metazoa > Chordata > Testudines > Emydidae > Malaclemys > Malaclemys terrapin. The sequence continues at coordinate 17,591,746 of NC_071522.1, read as the reverse complement.
TGGACAGGGAGTCTCTGGAGATGTTGCACCAATATGAACATTAACTAACTCTGGTTAAATCTCTCCCTACACTGATTTTGTACTTTATGACAGGGCTGTCCACACATGTTCACAGACTTGCAGTAAAGCACTTTTGCAGAGAAACATCTCTGAAGGAAAACCAAATTCCTCTGGAGATGCCATCTCTTCTCTCACAGTTGATTATGCTGGCGATTTGCAAAGAGTCTCAGCTCAGCTCCCATATTTGCTAGGAGTCATTCTCATCTAGAAATGTCAGTGCATTTCTAGGTTAATAAAAACTGTGTCTTCGAAAAAGGTCACTATATCAGCAAAAAGAAGGAGAGGATCTAATAGAAGGGAAATGCTTGGGCCAAGGAAGTATTCATTCTGATTTTATTTTAAGAATACTCAGATTCTTGAAACACACTTGCTTTGCTTGTGTATTTACCAACAGCAGCCCCTTCAATGGAACTAGAGATCCAGAATAATTCAAATTTCCAGGCCATAAAAGAACCTCAGATAATCCAAATGCTCTGCAATTCATAAAAACTAAGAGATACAGTATTCTCCCCACACTACAGAAAAGATTTACAGCCTGATCCTGTGACCACACCACATACAGAATTACCATCAGCAGGAGTTTGGTGCACAGCACGTCAATGGCAGCTGCAGGATCAGGCCTTTAAAAGCGTGAGTACTATAGCAAAGTCTCTGATACGCTCTCTTGTGGCTAATAAATTCAGATTTGGCCTTGGATTCCCTGAGTCTATGCAGTTCTTAAAGCTCTGAGGTTCAATTTACTATTATTATTTGTACTGTGGTAGCACCTGGGCGCCCTAGTCATGGACCAGGGCTCCATTGTACTACATGCTGTACAAACACAGAACAAGTTGATGCTCCATGTCCCAAAGAGATTGCTATCTAAGCCTAAAAAAAGAAATAGGTGGAGCCAGATAGATGCGGGAGCACAAGGAAACAATGAGACAATACTGACAATGCAGTCAATAAAACAATACAGATGTCACAGTCTCATGTTACTCAGACTCTATTAGTTTTGTTAAAACATCCAGCAGAACACATTTACATGTATCATACATTTGGTAATGGACCAGCTTTATTTTCTTATTTGTTGACTTATTCATTTGGTAATTCCCAATGGAAATCCCAGCGATAAGTGGAAATCAGCTAGGTCCTACTGTAAAACAGAAGCACATATTAAAGTCACACCCTGCCATGTCTTAAGACTTTAATGAATCCATCCAACATCAAGGAACGAACTCCTACATGACATGAATAAGTCATACCTTTATTCTATCACTGCAAGCCGAATTACAAGCACTGCCTGCGTCAATATTTTATGAGATCGAAAGGAGGCAACTTGATTGGAGTATGGAAACATGTTGGAGCAGATGCACAATCACTCTAATGTTTATGTATAAAAATCAGGTTCAGTTACTACTAGGCATTATATTAACTCAAAGCACTTGAAGTTCATTAACGTCACTACATGATAATGGCTGGTAAAAACTGGATAGCACCTTTAAGTGGTTTTGGCTGACTTGAGGGAGCAAAACACTTTTAAAGGCTGCAGGAAAATAATGATCTACCAAGGCAACAAGATAATCTTGTTTCTGAGCATAGAGCAGTTAGCACAGGGAAGACGAAAAGGATTTGTTAGGAATGCTACTCAAAATCCTGCTCTAATCCTGACATGGCGCCGGGAAGGAACAGTCCCATTCTATACAGCACTTGTGAGGCCCCCGCCACCTGTAATACTCCATTGGAAATCTATTCATTTCCAAGCTCACAAGGCAAGACTTCAGCTTTGACCAAATAGCAGCAGTCTTGAGAAATGGGTTTCCCACACAACAATCTCAGACTAGGAAAGACAGCACCTCTTCTGTCTTTCTGTCTGTCCTCCCCTCACTAACACAGTACTCCCATTCTCTGGGATTCACTCTGTCGCAGTCAGAATATTCACATGAGTAAGGGCTGCAGGACTGGGCACATTAGTCACACAAAATTGAGTCAACTGGGAATTAATTTTCTCATTTCCAACAGATAAAATAAAGTTACACATCTCAGCATGTTGTCAAGCACTATGCAGCCCTTGACCTCGAGGACACAGCACTCATTCCTGTTGGTTCCATCACCGCTTGGTAAAAGTTCACATTACAAACCACAATTTGGCAGAACCCCAGATTGAAAGAAAGGGGCCCAGAGGAAGAAAGAATTGGGATGATAAGGGAAGTGATTTGGGGGTGGGGGAGGAGAGGCGTGGAAGCTTTGTGAGGAGAGGGGAAGAGGGAGAGAGGCAATGATAAAAACGCATGGTATCTGTTCAAGTCTGAGATCACCATATCAGAAACCCACCTCTCAGAACTGCTGTTTTGTAATATACCAAATCTTGCAGAGTTGTTTTTAATCTTTACCAATGCAGTTACCTGCAGAAAGCCACAGAATGGGGCTTTAGAAGTTTCAACACTATACAACCATCCATCATCAACCATAGGTCACTAATAGAGGATCACTAATTGGATTTAAAGTTCTAATACGTTATATATGCTCCTCTTGGCAAATTCATGATTTTGTATACATCTATGTAGTACCTATCACAATGGGACCCTAATCCTCACTTACAATATAAATATTAACTTACACACAAATAAACTATGTTAAAAGGGGATTAAGGTTGCAAAGTCAAGCACTCAAAAGTTAGTAAATGCCAGAAATAAGATTGCCTGTGCAACCTTAATTATGCTCCCTTGTGCCTGTACATTATGATACAGTTTTTAATTACCTTATCACATACTATTTTTTCCACAATTCCTGCCTCCTTCACTACACAGAATGGATGATCCTCACTTAATGAGCAGCTATTCAATATTTTGTTTTCTCCTCACTGTTTAATGTATGGTCCCACATGCCTTGTTTACTGCACACACTATTCAAATCCTACTCTATAGAATAATTTCCTCATGGGCTTTTCTATGATGCTCATCAATATAGAACCTGCGTGCTTCACAAATATTTATTTATATTCACAACACCTCTGAAAAATGACAGAGGGCATAATTATCCCCAATTTACAGATGGGGAACTATGGCACAGAGAGATTATGGGCAAAAGTATCTACTAATTCTGGATGCCCAAATTTAGCACCTGTGACCTGATATTTCAGCGTGCATAGCATTATACACCACTTTATACATTCAAATCACAGCTCCCAAGCCTCCCACTGACTCAGATTGCAAGCCCTCAGATCAAAGTACCCAAAAAATGAGGAACATACAATTACTGATCATCAATGAAAAGTTTGGCATAAGTGACTTGCCCAGCATCACACAGGAACTCTGTGGCAGAGACGGGAATAGACTCAAAAAAGAAAATAAGAATGACTGGGTCAGACCAACAGTCCATCTAGTCCAGTATCCGGTCTTCTGACAGTGGCCAGTGCCAGGTGCCCCAGAGGGAGTGAACACAACAGGTAATCCATTCCCTGTCACTCACTCCCAGCTTCTAGCAAACAGAGGCTAGGGACATCATCCCTGCCCATCCTGGCTAATAGCCACTGATGGACCTATCGTCCATGAATGTATCTAGGTTTTTTTTTAACCCTGTTATAGTCTTGGCCTTCACAACATCCTTTGGCAAAGAGTTCCACAGATTGACTGTGCGTTGTGAGAAGATCGTCCTTTCTCTTTCTGCAATCCCCTGCATCATTTACTACACACTTTCCAACTACTGCAACAAATGAGTCAGGGATCCTATAGACAACAGTTTCCTTCACTACACAATCATGATTCATTTCCAGAGCAGGTCCCTTCTGTGCACTGAATGAATTAGTATATTGAACCTGTATCCTTCCCATGCCATCAAACATTGCTTAGGGCATGAACAAGCCTCCACCATCCCTGTCTATCCTAGGCCATTCTTTGCATGTCTTATATGTTGTTAAGTCCCATGAGTTTTCCCTCTTCTACGTACTTTTAGAGGGATGGATTCTTTTGGTTGGCTTAAGTATTTTCCTGAATTGGGGTCAATATGCTTCAGTGGTAGCAGAAGCAAAATAGTGTTAAGTTGTGGTATTTATACGACATATAAGGTAGATCTAGACAAATTTATCTCTATATATGAGTGATTTAAATATTTAACGTAGCACACTGTGAGGGATTTAATTCAAACTGTAAATGGACATAGTTACCTCTGATAGTTAAACGCAAACCAGAGTGCTACTCAGTGTGATGTGAATATAAAGCCCAGCTCTGACTTCTTTAGTTTCATCCTAAACAGCCCTAGAAAATAATGTTGCTTTCCTCAGTATGACACAGATATATGCCTACATAAGCATGAGTGTCTGCAGCTGTTTATTTACACACTAATATGTCTTTGCAAGGTGTATTCAACCTGGGTTTGCTCAGCAAATGAACACATGGTACTCATTTACTCAAAAATGACATAGTCAGCTCAAAGCACAGAACCCCACACCACTCTGCTAGGAGGTGGAAAGTATGTGCTTAATCCATTTTACAAGGTGAGCACTGCGGCATCTGAGCACTTCACAACCTAATGTACTTATCCTGACAGCACCCCACAAGTTAGGGCAGTGCTATTGTCCCCATTTTGCAGATTGAGAATCAAGGCACAGAGAGATTAAGTGACTTAACCAAATCACACAGGAAATCTGTGGAAGAGCTAGGAACTGAACCTAAGGCTTCCATGTCCTGGGCTAGTGCCCTAACTACTGGACCACCCTTTCTCTAAATTTTGATTCTCACGAGTCTGTAGGCCTGGCTTCTGATCAGTGTGATCTGAATCTGACTGCCATCTCAGAATTCATCTTAAAAAAAAAAAAGGCAAATCCTGGAACTTTTTCTCTACAGTTATTTATTATATTATATTTTTATTTATTATATATACACAGCCTGCAAGGAAACTGATCATCTGAGATGTACGATCAGTGCTTTGTTCCCCAAGAGAACACCCTATGCCAGGGAAGTTAGTAAGTTTTCTTGGCTGGAAGAAGTAACTAATGGGTCTAAGAGAGTGCAGTGATATGCAGGCTCTGCTCTTAACGTGTACATGAATTATGGTGCTAATAATAAAAAGGGCTTCTATGGCCCCTACATAAGAGTTGGGGGTCCCAGAGAGCAGCCCTCATCTCCTTCCCCTCAGCTTGGGGGATGCACAGGATTCCCAGGGCTCTGTGTTCCTGATGTCTCTATAAGGACCTGTTCAGGTTATGCCTCCACTCTGTGAAAGTGACTCCCATTCATGATAAGCAGTAAACACTGCAAGATGAAACTAACAGGACCTGATCCTCCTCTCTCTTATAATGATGTCAATCAGGAGGGACTATTAAAGCCAGTGAGCTACAAAGGTATAAAAACAAAGGAAATTTGAGGAGTTGTAAGACACAGTGAGCTTGACTGTTACCTCACTTACGCAGATTTTGCATTGTTTAACTCCACTCACTTCAGTGGGATTATTGCCAATTTATACCATTGTCATTGAGAGGAGAATCAGGCCATGGATTTTCCTGCATAGGGCATAATTTGTCCCCAGTAATAAATATAGTAGCTTTGCTGACAACATAACAAGGGCTCTAACAGAGGAGCCAGGGAAGAGAAAATGATAAGCCAAATCTCAGAAAACAACACAGAATATAAATACTTCTCCAGCAAGCAATGGAACATCTCTCACACAGCATCGCAGCGTTAATGTCTGTTTATGCTCACACCAATATAATTAGCACAGTCACTGCTAACTAGCTAACAACTTTACTATAAACTTACTTGAACAATACATGCTGGAGAATTTATCACTCTCAACACTGCACAGCTTTGTCTGAGCACAGCTACAGATTCATATGAAATACTAAAGTTACACCAGCAACCTGTGACACAGCTGAAAAGATCAGTCCTGTCCGGAGAAACTGTGGCCCTCAGTGCGTTTTGGATTAAGGCTCCCTGAAAAGGAAGTCTCCCAGACTGAGAATTCCCCAGATATGGAAGAACTCGGGTGGGAAACAGTGGTTCAGGGCTCTGTGTGCTATAACAGTGCTCCACGGCAACATAGAATGGGCTTGGGCCAACAAGGAGCAGATCAGTGGATCCTCATTATACGAATCCAATGGCCAAAACTGCATACCTCAGGGAAGCAGCCACTCTGTAACCCATGGACTTTCTTTTGTCGTGTTTCTTTTGTCCTGTTGCTAAACTGGGGGGAGAGGGGCGTTCAGGGATGGTTTCAGTTTCTCATCCAAAACTTCTCAAAGGATCCTTGCAGTAGACCCAGTTACCGAGCTGCTACACAGTGAAAAATGGCAAGTAAATAAACCTTATAAGATTCTAGGCAGAAGAGATTTTATAAACATATGGAAACAACAGAACTTGAAAACATGGTTTTAAAAAGCTGATAATCTATCTTCCCATATCACATGCTTGACATTTATTCCAATTATTATTTCTCCTTCCGTACTTTTTCTGTATTGCTAGTGCCAAAAATAAAACTAAAGAAAAACTGCAATGGAATAGAAAATTTTTCCAATCACTCGATCCAGTGAGAAATATGACGAAGAACCCAAACCTGCAAACACACAGGCATGTTAATAAAGTTACACAGACCCAGCTACTCAAAGGTATTTGGCTGCCTAACCCCTATTGAAATCAATGGAAGTTAGGCGCCTAAATAACTTTGAGGATCTGGGACGCAGTGTTGCAGGATCATGCACACAATCACTAATAATTATTTCCTTAAAATTCCCATATTTATATCCCACATTTCTTGTCTTGATAAATCCCAGCAAAGTTGAGTCAAGACAAAGAACAGGAAATTTCCATATGACTTTTCTGATAGCCCTGAAGCTTTGCAACTGGCAACAAATATAAACACTTATTAACGCAAAACAATGCCAGAAACTAAAATGCAAACTTTCCCTAAAAAGAACTATGGGAAATCTCCTGTAGTAATACTCCATGTCTGTGACTCCTGCTCGGATCGTCCTGTCTCAGTGAATGTCAGACTGCATTTCTTATTGGAACCATCATTAAGGGCTCCATCCTGGAAGGTACTGACTTGGGAGCTGACAGCACTCCACACCATGCATGATTAGGCCCTAAAATGACAGCCCCTGAGGATTACACAGCAACCTAGTTCACTGGAGATTTTGGAAATATATATATATGGATATAGGTTGTAATTTCCTTTTTTAAATTTACGTATTCTGATTAAGCAATTTTTTCTGCAGTTAATAAGGGCCCAGTTCTGAAAACACTTTCACATGGGATTAAAACACACACACAGTGCATTTCTCCTTTTAAAAAAGTCATCTTTATCCTTCAGGATAATATTATGCCAATATATCAATTAGCATCAGCATATTTTTATTTTCAAAGTACTTAAAAGTTGCTTTTTTCAAACAGGGTTTGTTTAATTAAAAAAAGCATGTTTATGCACATGGCATCTATTTAGTATAATGCCTTATCAAAACTCAATAGTGATGAATACCTTTGGGATGAATGAGCTATGTCAACAATAACTTCCACACACTTCTACCATATACATTGTTTTTATGGCCAAACATGCATAATAGTTACATTTAACTGTCTCTCTTTGCTGAAGATTAGGTCACTTTCCAAAGGACAGTTTTTAAGATGCTCACGCTCCAGAGCTAAATCAGGCTGATGAATTTGTGTTTCTCTCCCAAAACAGAGTGCCAGAGCAGAACAGAAAGGAGGAAAGAAGGAATAAGAAATGGAAAGCAATAGAGAAAGAAGAGAGATCAAACAAAGAGAAAAGAAAAACAAAGCATGCTGCCATAAGAGGCAGTGCAGTCCAGTGGATAGGGCAGTAGCCTGGGATGCCACTAACCTGTTGTGCAACCTTGGGCAAATCACTTTGCCTCCCATGCGGTCTTCTCTATTTAGACTGCAAGTTTCTGGGGGGAAGGACCATCTCTATCTGTATGTATAGCACCTAGCAGAATGGAGCCCTGATCTCATTTGGGACCCTCAGGAGTGACCACAATATAAAGAATAATGTTGAAAAAAAAAAAAAAAAACAGTCCTTCTACACAGTTTTCAATATTTGTTTGAAGTTGTGAATACAAATCCATCTATCCTTTGTTCAGCTGATATTTATCTTTATTCTTTCAATGTATAGCAATAATTGGTACCCTGCATCCACCTTTACAATCCACACCAAACACAGTCAACAAACGTAATCAAATAGACCATCTAATGTGTTTATATTGTCTCCATTACCACAGTAAGCCAAACAACCCCAAGTCTTGGCTGACAAATGGGGAGAAGCAACTTCCACAGCAAAGAACCTCGCCACATAAGGCTCTGCCAGTAGCCCCTTGATTTGGACTGAGAGGACTCCAGCTCAAGAGCCCCCAAGGATCTTAACTGCGGCAGTATCACATGGGGAAACATTTCGTCTCCGGTAACCAGGCACAAGCCACTTAGAGCTTTAATGGTTACAGCTAGCAGCTTTGACTCTGTTCATACGCATCAGTTCCAAAACAATAAATTTCTAGTCATAGAAACCGGGATCCTTCCATAGTGGATTTTTTTTTAAAGAAACCAAAACCAACCATTCATTATTATTACAATCATTCCAGGGCAAACACTTGCCAAAGGGCGGTGACACTGCTGGGGGTGAGTCTGCTCCTGCATTTTTCCTCCTGCTCAGGTGGGTGATGGGGGGCTGCCAGCAAGGAAAGGTTTTGTAGCAACAAGGAGGGCAGTGGGGAGGAGGGGGTGGATAACAGAAGTGGGGACTGGGCAAAGGTTCCATGGCATTTGGGAAGTCACAGAAATGGGGGAAGGTTCCATGGCAGTTGGGATGAGGAGGGGGTCAAAGAGGGAGGAGAAATGTTCCATGGCAGTTGGGGAGGAGAAATGTTCTGTGGCAGTTGGGGAGGAGGAGGTCACAGAGGCAGGAAGGGGGTGCTCTGTGGCAGTTGGGATGGGGGTTCACAGAGGCAGGGGGGAGGAAGGTTCTGTGGCAGTTGTGGGGAGGGTTACAGAGGCAAGGACTGGGTGTTCTTTGGCAGTTGGGATGGGGGTTCACAGAGGCAGGGGGGAGGACGGTTCCGTGGCAGTTGTGGGGAGGGTCACAGAGGCAGGGGGGAGGACGGTTCCGTGGCAGTTGTGGGGAGGGTTACAGAGGTAAGGACTGGGTGTTCTGTGGCAGTTGGGATGGGGGTTCACAGAGGCAGGGGGGAGGATGGTTCCGTGGCAGTTGTGGGGAGGGGTCACAGAGGCAGGGGAGAGGAAGGTTCCGTGGCAGTTGTGGGGAGGGTCACAGAGGCAGGGGGGAGGAAGGTTCCATGGCAGTTGTGGGGAGGGTCACAGAGGCAAGGACAGGGTGTTCTGTGGCAGTTGGGATGGGGGTTCACAGAGACAGGGGAGAGGTTCTGAAGCAGTTGGGGGGAGGGTCACAGAGGCAGTGGGGAAGATTCCGTGACAGTTGGGAGAAGGGAGGCCAGAAGGTGCTGTGGCAGTTGGAAGAAATGGGTCACCAACGTATCTGGGGCCCAGGGTGGAGCATGGTATGGAAGTCAGTTAAGAGCTAGGGTTGCCAACATTGTATTTCAAAAACAACAGACTGTTTTCTTAGCACCCCTGCCCCACCCCTAATTATGAAGAAGAAGAACTCACCTACATTCGCCAGGAGTATTTCTTGCTGCTTTTTGCAGCACTCAGCAACTCCCAATCTTGTACAGAGATGAAAAAATAAGGGATGTCTCTTATAATACGGGACTGTTGGCAACCCTAGGATTCACAAGGTTAGAGCCCATAGGAACTAGCAGATGAAATGCCTGCTGCATTTGCCTCAGTTGGCCCTTTGTCAGTGATCATTTCAAGGCTTGGTGACCACAGCACTCGTCGACTTCCTGAGAGGACACTTTCCAAAAGTCTGTGAGAGACCAAGAGTGAAAATGCATGAGCGTCCTGGACTTCACTCACCAACAGGTAAATAAAATATAGGGTGAACCAGCAGGAACATATCCGCATGTTCCCCATGGTTGTGCCTATTCTGCAGCATATGTACAAATGGTGCTTCCAAACATATGAAAGGACAAATGTCCAACATCCATGTACATGAGACTGGATTTAGGGCCAAATTCCCATCCTTAAGTAAACAGGACTCTTACACTGGGATTTTCAAAGGAGCTTAAGGGAAAACTCAATGAATTTCAGTAGAATTTGGATGCCTAACTCCTCTGAGAATCCCAACCCCACTGATTTTCAGTGAAAGTCTCTGTACCCTATTAACAATCCCTTGAGTCATCCCGGGCCTCAATTCTTTACTCTGACTTTTCCAATGTAAAATCATAAGCTACTGCCTTCCTCTGTCCAAAGTAAAAAGTCAGTGTGCAGTGGTAGGTCAACTTTAAACCATCCCTTCACCTTCACATTAGATTCTGCTTTTCAAGTTTCAACCTCAAGAATAGTTGTCGTAACTGACTAGCAGCGTAGTGTCATTTACTTGACTAGAGCTACAGATTTAAACCAAGCCAAATCCATGTTTGGTTTTTAATGGAGATCAGTCCCTCACCTTAGTTGCAAATCAATGACTGAAGCCTTTAGACTTTCCTTACATCCAAAGTAGTTTTCAGGACACTTCCATTTATGCACCATTAAGCATCTCCTATACTGCAGCATTACAGAAAGCAGACTAATAACAACTTGGCTAGCATTTGATGCAGGCATTCCTTGATGAAAGCACAATGCCCACTTTCTCTGATGTTGCAGTAGAAGAAGGGATCTTTTTAGTAGCATCCGTTTTGTGGCTTCTCTAATACTGCTTTCCATATTGGTATATTTCAGGCAATTAAATAAGCTTATGCTTATAGGCAGTCTTTATAGAGTGCCCGGGGGCAGGTTTGCTGGATTGTGTTCTACACAAGACCCAGTTCTGGGAACAACTTCAAGGATCCCATTTGCCTCTCATCCAGTCCCATGAGCAGAAATGTGAAGGAAATAAAAATCATGTTCACAAAGGACTCAGTTATTGCTGTGTCATGGTGATCAGGGCAGTTCACTTTTCAGTCTCCATTGCCCCATCTGTAACCTCCTACCCCTTTTCACAGAGGGATTATGAGGATTAGTTAGCCAGTGTTTGTACAGAACTGTGAAGCCATCAGTGTTAAGAGTTCTTATTGGGTTATCTCTGACACATTTTACAGTGCACAAGTACTTGTGTTACTCTCAGTCCATGATTCAGTCTTTTCTAAGGACAAATGCCACAGGACTTTGTCAGGACAACTCAGGCATGGCTCATTTATCACCTCGCTGTCCACTTTGTCCCTAAATTCCTCTCACTGTAGCCTGTTCCCAGGCAATCCTTCTATCTCACATGGTATTACATATTCATAGTCTAACACATACAAAATTGCTCCTATCGGAAACCTGGGTTTTTTAATCTTGCTCCTATATATGCCTGCCACTGTAGCTGCAGCCAGCTCTGACAATAACCATTACAGGACACCACGCAGTCCCTCCATTCTGTTATCATCTAACTATGGCTACTGTAGCAAAAAGAACCACAGACTGGTACTTTGAGCTCCACAAGAGAATTTAGTTTGGAGAGATATGGGGACAGTGAGAACATGATAAATTTTCTTTGTCAGTCTGAAATAAAACTAACATTAGAAGGAAAATGCTACTAGTCAGTGGACGCTGCTTCCAAGACCCATCCACTGCACTGTAAATTGACAGAGCCTGATGCCTTGCCTTAGCACTCTCCTCCCGCCCTCCCACCCCCAAACACACTCAAGACAGATGTCTTGTTTAATACCTCACTGGCTTATACTGCCGTCACAGGGGAAACCACATGGGTTCTGCCTATTATTAACCACTTATTCCTATCCAAAGAAAGTTAGTCCTCTAAAGCCGATTAATGCATCATATCTGATGGAGAACATTCAGAGTGTGGTCCTCTACAGAGCAAAGGCAGAGAATCACACATACTCATTCAAGAACAACAGTGCTGTATCAGTGAGACCCCGACACACGGGCACTGCATTACAACCTCTTAGCAGGAGGGCACCTAAGAGGCGACTGTGAGAGGCAGTGTTGTCCTGAGCATAGAGCATGGCACTGGGACTTGGGTGACCTGAGTTCTATTTGTAGCTCTGCTCCATGACATGCTGTATGACCTTGGGGAAGGCATCTCTCTGTGCTTCTATTTCCCTTCCCATCCTTTGTTGATTATTTAGATTGTAAACTCTTTGGGCAGGGATTTCTCTTGTATGTGCACAACACCTATTACAGTGGGCGCCTAGTCTCAGTTGAAGCCCAACCCTAGGTACTACTTTAATACAAATAAATAATAATGTACCTGAGCTCCTAATTGGAACAAAAGAAGCTGTAGCTTAAACCCATGTTTCCTAAGACATATCCATTTGCCACCCATACATTGCACACTTGTGAGCAAAGAAGTCAGCATGCCTTGTGATTAATTTCACTCATTCCTGTGCACACTCCAGCCTCATACACGTGCTGCAGTACAACAACCTGCTGCACCCTGCACAAATATTTGTGAGATCATAGCATCAATGTACAATTTTTCTTCTTTTTAAGTGACAGAGCCTGCCTTATGCAATTTCAGAAGCATCATTTCAAAGTGATCCTGTGTCAAAAGCCAAACAAGTCAAAACTGCTGTGGTGACTTGCAGGGAAAAAATAAACACGTTAACAGAAGTTGCATTATATGTTTAGCTTGATACAATGACAAAGAGGGAAGTAAATAAAATAGCCATGATTAGTATTCAATTAAACCTTTCCATTGAGTTATAACCACAACGGAATCATATATTTCACTTTGACAGCACAGTTGCAGAAACTGCTATCATTGCAACACAAGCAGCTTTCCTTACCAACAATGTACAGGCAATTATGAGGGAAAAAAGAGAATTATTCAGAAGAATCAGTAAGACAGAGATAACAAAAAAAGTGCTATCACTGTACATGCATGATTGCAAGGTAGACATCAGATATTGGTAGGGGAAGAAACTTTCAACTGGCACTATATGCAAATCGAATAATAACACAGTCTAATCTCAAAATCAATACTGGTGATTGCAAAGGCTGATACTGTGCACTGCCACAACAGAAAATCCAAGCTACCAAGACAGCTCAAAACTAACTTCCCGGGACTTTGGCACAGCTAGGGGGATAGTCTTCCAGTTAGTAGACATCATTGTAGAGCTAGCCACAATAAAAAAAATTAATAGGACTTCTCTATCAGGACAGGTCAAAATTTTTCAAAATTTAGATGAAAGTTTTTTGCAAACATTTCTCAAATTTTTCCTTTTTTTTTTTTTTGCTGTTTTTTTAACAAACTCATGGTCAAAATTTTTTGAGATTTTGATAAATTGTAAAAAGGTTTATTTTTTTTTTTAAATAGCTCTGTTCTCTAGGTCTCCTATTACTGTAGCATCCGAGCAGTACACGGACATGAATGAATTTATCTTCACAACACTCTACATGCAGTAGGGAAGTATTACTCTCCACATTTTACAGAAAGAGAACTAAGCCACAGAGCAACTAAGTGACTCGCCCAAGGTCACACAGGAAAGTCTGTGACAGTTCCAAGAATGTACCCTAGACCGCTGGAATTCTGGTGCACTGTCTGCTGCAGAGCTGGGAATAGAGCCCAGGCCTTCTGTATCTAAAACCTGTGATTTAACTGCATACCATCCTTCCTTAAAGTGACTTGGGTATATTTCCCTGCTCTGAAATTAATATAGAGGTACTTCCTATATATTAATTTCTCAAGCTATTAAAATCAGTTTGTTTATTTTTAATACTATGTCTCTGTGTTTGAAACAATACTACAAAACTATACATTAAAACAAAACATTCCATGGACACACAGACACTTTGCAAAAGCAATGTACTGCATAAACACAACATCCCAGCCACACACAGCATCTCCTTAGCCATCTAATACACCTTTCACTTAAACAGCTGGGTTTTCCCAGGCCTCTCTTATCACAGGAAAGTCTACTGTTTCATCATACGTCTTATAACATTAAACCACTGCTACCATGTCAACATATCAATGTGTTGAAGATGGAAACAACAGTTTCACCGCCTTAAAAAAAAACAAAAACAAAAAAACCTCACTTTCTAATCTAAAATATTGGTAAACAATTAAATTGATAAACATTACTACCCAGATTTCTATACTGTCAGCACACACCAGAATCAAACAGACCTATCTGAACATGGACACAGGAATCCAATTTTCCCATGATTTTCTCTTGTTGCAATTCTATTTTAGACTTATTAGCAGATCTTAGTTAACCAACTAGTGTCTCTCATCACAGCTCACAGTAATCACATATACCAGAGAGACTGAAATGCAAAAGAAACTTCTGCTGTTACCAAGAACTAAGGATCACATTTTCAAAGAAGCTCAGAGCCAGAATTTCAAAGGCTGAGCATCCATAAGGGAGGCCAGATTTTCAGAAGAACTCAGTACCCATTCTAACAACTATATAAGAGCCAGATTTTCAAAACTGCATAGCACCCAACATGCTGTGCTGAGCTGAGCTGCTCTGAAAATCTGGGCACTTATTTTGGTATCTAAATAGAATCTGGGCTCTTTGGAAAATCCTTTTATAGTTTAAACTCAGACTTAGCAAAGAAAAATTGAGGTGGAGTTTTAAAAAAACCAACCTCAAAACTCCAGATTTATGGATGTTTTATAAATAAATATCACAAATTATTTCGCTTCTCTGCTACTAAAAAAAGGGGGTTTAAAATAATTTAAAAGAATAAGTCAAACCCTGCTTACCTTGATCATGAGAATTCAGTTCTTACTTGCGTGAGAGAAGCCAGTGGGCCTACTCAGGTGAATAAAATGAGTGTGATTTGACTTTTAGGAAGGGGAAAAACAAAACAAAAAACACGTTCCCTCCCAAACTGATGACTTCTATAAATTTCAACTTCAAGTGCAGTAGAGTGTTTAGCTTGGAAACTCTCTGACAGCCTATATATTCATAGCAGTGCAACAGCAGCACTACAACCACCACCACTCAGGGTTTACTCAGAACATTTTGTATAACCAGCTTTGCAGTGAATGACTAGATCTGACCTTGGCACCTCTTGCGTTATACCCACTGATAGATGCGCTTAGACTTGCCTCCTACCCAATCTCCAGAACTACAGTAGCTCCCAGCTACCCGCTGATTTATAGCTTGATTGCGGTAACTGGCTTCCCCCACTGCAGAACTCAAAAAACAAGCTCTTCAAGGCTTCAGCCGGTTTTCCTGCTATACAGCCAACAAGCATGTTTTCTTAAAAAATCAGGTTTTGTATGGTAATTTTTTTCAGTCTGAAGTCAAATTTCAGGTGCACAGAGGACAAAATTTACAGTACTATCATTATAAAGTTACCTTCGTAAAACATTTATACAGCACCGTAAATTTATAGCTAGAGCGACAAATTCTGGTCAAAGTTACACTAGTTAAAATCAGGAGTAACTCCACTGAAGTCAATGGAATTAGCATAGATTTTCATACGTACACAGCAGAAACTGACACACCAGTAAAGAGCTGGGACCAAGTTCCATTTACACAATCTATACATTTCAAAGTGGCAGCCGTGTTAGTCTGTATCCGCAAAAAGAACAGGAGTACTTGTGGCACCTTAGAGACTAACAAGTTTATTTCAGCATAAGCTTTCGTGGGCTACAGCTCACTTCCTCAGATGCATCTGAAAAAGTGAGCTGTGGCCCACTAAAGCTTATGCTGAAATAAATTTGTTAGTCTCTAAGGTGCCACAAGTACTCCTGTTCTTTTTACAATCTATAGAGTTGCTTTGAATTTACATTGGTGTAACACAGCAGAATTTGGCCCACATTCCCTGTCCTCAAAGGTTTACAAAAGGCATTTACAGCAAACATTTAAATTTAAAAAAAAATCAGCCCAGAATTAATCATACATAAGCAGTGTTATAATCAGTGCACGATAATTAGTTTCAATTTTTAAATAAAAAAAAAATCCAAATCACTTGCCAGTATTTGCAGCATAAAAATGGAGAGATGCGCAGTCGTGAATACATACCATGCAGATTTTTATAGATATGCTTTTACAACTGGAATATTATCTGGCTGCTCCACTAGATCCACTGTCAATATGGTTCTAGGAAGAATACAGGGTGAGAAGCAGATTCCCCCCAAGGCACCACCCCCAAAAAGCATCACAGGAGTTAGAGATGGAGAGACCAACTGAGGTCGTTTTATTCCAGTTTTCCTTTTTCAGACTAGAGACATTTCAGCAAAACAGAAAATGGGATACAAAGAGAATTCTGCATCTGCTTCCAGAGCAAAGCAATCTCATTGTTATCATGATTTGTTCAAATGCTCTGCTGGATGTAATGACCAAATGAGAACAAAACACAACCCTTAGGTATGTAATGCATATTGCACCAATATAAATATGCATTACACAAACACGGGGATGAATAGTGTGCAGGATGCAGATGATTTAAATCTTCCTCCTTTATTCGCTAACGATTCCCTCCCAATGAAATGATTTCAAGCCAGAAAGTCGCTTCCAAATCCTCCGCTTTTGTTCCATCAGCGCTGAACATTCATTTGCTTCAATGAAAGGGGCACATTTCGTTCTGATAAGCACCGGGGTGCAGCCACAAGCAAAGTCACTGGCAGTTCCTTACCACTGGGCATGGACCCCTCAGGCTTGGGGAGGAGAGCAGGTGGAAACGCACCCTACCTCTCAGCAATGTGCAAATGACAGTTTCAGCAGGGCAGCAGCCCCGTAGGACCCTAGGATCTGTACAAAGACTATGAGAAAGTCCCTTCCACCAGCACAGCCGGACTGTGGGGATCTCAGACAGCTGCAGCAATGGGGCATTTTACTCAGCTCAAGGAAGCAGGAAGGCTGCCAGGCATTAGATCCTTAACCGGCCAGCCAAGTTTCTCCAGCCCAGCCTGGCTGCTGTATACACTTTCCTTCCCTCCCAGTGCTGATGGGCTGCACCTACCTTCCCAGCAAAGTCCTCTGCAGCTTTCCGCCTGCAGGCATATGAGCACAAGGTGGTTTCAGCCCAGACCTCTATGTTTCTCCCTTCTATCGGATGTTGCTGCCCCCAGCACGTAACCCTCTGGCACTCACTCACCTGGGCAGGTTGCTGGAAGGTCTAGAGCTGCTGCGGCTCTAGGTCTCTGCCTGGGCTGCTTGCAACGTGCCTCTGTTTGCAGAGACTATACAAAGTATCAAGTGATCCTCCTATCAGGAATTCTGTACCATGGGCAGCATCCTCGGCTCTCCTCCTATTGGCAATTTCTGATGTCCAGTGCGATTGGTGGACGGTATATTATAACTCTGGTTTCTGATTGGAAGCACAGAGGACTATGTAAATGACTATATGAGGTTGGGTTGCAGTTGGTTCATTGCTTCTGAGCTTTCCATAGGCTTTTCTCCCCAAACCTGCTGTAAATGGCAGGTTGATTGGAGCGTTTTGATCAAAAAATCTCACAAAGAAATTGCAACGTATTTCTTCCATGTGGAGTTATATCACTGATATCCTGAGTGTTGGGAGAATTCTGTGAGTGTCTCGCAGATCACCAGCCTTGATGAGGTTTTTGATCTGACTGTGTATCCAGAAAAAAGGTATCTTTACGTGCATTTAAAAAGGGGATAGTGTAAGGGTAAATACACCTACTGGAATTCCTCTACTGGAATCCCCATTGCTTTGCAGTGGTAGCAATCTACTTTTTAATGACTAATATTTTTAAAGTTACTAGAAATTAAATTTTAGCCATTATTTTCCAATAGCAGATTACTACAGCCCTGTGTATCTGATGGAGCGGGTGGTCAGAGATTTTTCACCTCACACTTCAAGTGCTGCCAACTCTCCATATTATAGTGAAACTTGCAATATTTATTGTTTATCTTAATGCCTTAGCTT
Organism: Malaclemys terrapin pileata; assembly: GCF_027887155.1. Taxonomy (NCBI): domain Eukaryota; kingdom Metazoa; phylum Chordata; order Testudines; family Emydidae; genus Malaclemys; species Malaclemys terrapin. The sequence continues at coordinate 17,573,792 of NC_071522.1, read as the reverse complement.
CTGGAGGCATGTGATTAGCTGAGACTCCTAGCTTTCATTTATAAGTGGGGATGGAGGGCGGGAGGAAGTAGTTTTCTAGCATTCACTGTTGCAGAAGAAGGCTTGAAAATGTAATCCAAGTGCACCCTGAAGGCTCAGAAACCAGAAAGCAAATACAAATAACTCAGAATTTATTTGTCTTAAAAATCATGGGATTTAAAAATTATCTCATTATGGGGGGTGGAGGGAAGCTGAATCATGAGTCTCAGCTAATCACATTGAACACATAGGGTTGGTAATATTGCACTTTCTAAGAGGTAATCCTCCCAATATCAGATTAGGATAGAGATTGACAGGAAAATTATTTTGCTAACATAAATTCAGCCTTCTGACTTCAAGTAGAAAATGAGGCTGAGCTGGGAAGAAGCAGATGTTTGTATAAATCTAAATTATTATTATTTAACATTTATACCAGAAGTAACTCCAGTAATTGTGGTAGCCCTTAAACACTAGAACCAGGCTTGATCCCACTGTGCTAAGTGCTGTACAATGAAAAGAATGTAGAGAAGGAAAAGATGTAGTTGATTATCCAGTCCACCTTTCTGCCAGTGCAAAATCTTTCCCTACTGTATCAGTGGGGTCAAAATACAAAGTGAGGAGCGGTCTGTGATTTTTTTTTTGGAGCTGAAGCAGTCTAGAACACTGTTCTCCTCTAGTTATTTAAACTGAAGAGTGTGAGGCCTTAAGATTTCAGCAGTTTTTACCTCTAATCACCAAAGGAGTCATAACAGCAATAACTTAAATACAGCCGCGACCATGCCACACGTCCAAATGTGTGTGCTGTGAATGTAAGCCAAGGGCTCTCAGATGCTGATTTTTCGAGAGGGACTGTGTTGTAGGATAGTCTAGGGAACCTCACAAATTAGAGTGAGACCAAAATATTTAGTAAAAACGATGCTTTGCTTTGTCTCCACTCATAAAAAAATTAAAAATCTGAAGTTTACAGGTCATGAATAAAGAAATATTTCTGTTCTGTATTTGAAGAAAAAACATGATGTAGTCATATCATATAATAAAACTCTCTTCATTCCACTAGTATCTCACGAGGATATTAAACAGCTCCTATTTAAGTGACGCACATTAAAATCAGGACCATATAAATTGCATCCAAGAGTTTTAAAAGAGCTGGCCGAGGCGTTTACTTGACTGTTAATGTTGCTTTTCAGAAGACTGGAAGAAAGCTGATGTTTTGCCAATATTTAAAAAAAAAAGTAACAGGGATGATCCAAGTAATTTTAGGTCTGTCAGTCTGACATTAATCTCAGGCAAGATAACAGGACGACTGATGTGGGATTCAATTAATAAAGAATTACAGAAGGGTAATATAATTAATGCTAATCAGCATAGGTTTATGGAAAATAGATCTGTCAAACTAACATGATTTCTTTTATGAGATTACAAGTTTGGCTGGTAAAGATAGTAATGTCAATGTAATACAATTAGACTTCTGTAAGGCATTTGACTTGGTACCGCATGACATTTTGATTAAAAAAATAGAAAGGTACATTTAATGGCACTAGGGATGTAAAAGTTTAACCAATTAACCGATAAGCATCAGTCTTATCGGTTTCAGTTAATGATCAAACTCCGCTGCCGCCCAGCTTCCTGGCTGCTGGCCCCAGCTGGGACTCCAGGTGTGGGGTCAGCAGTGGAGCTCCGCGTAAAACATGGGAGTGCTGTACCGCACACTCCCCCAGTTACAAGGGGCGGCTCCAGGCACCAGCGCACCAAGCGTGTGCCTGGGGCGGCAAGCCGCAAGGGGTGGCCTGCCGGTTGCCGTGAGGGTAGCAGTCAGGCTGCCTTCGGCGGCATGCCTGTGGGAGATCCGCCGGTCCTGTGGTTTTGGCGGTAATTTGACGGCGGGTACGCCGAAGGTGTGGGACCGGCGGACCTCCCGCAGACGTGCCGCCGAATCCGCGTTACCAGCGGACCTCCCACAGGTATGCTGCCGAAAGCTGCCTTACTGCCGTGCTTGGGGCGGCAAAATACATGCTGCCAGTTACCCACCTATGTGAACTCCTTAACAGTTAACTGTTTAAACAATAGAATTTTAATAGGTTAAACAGTTACTATTTTTAAACCCTATTTACATCCCTAAATGGCACATGTTAAATGGATTAAAAGCTAGCTAACTGATAGGTCTCAAAATGTAATTTTAAATAGGGACTCATCAACAGACAGGACTGTTTCTAGTAGGATCCCTCAAGAGTCGGTTCTTGGCCCTATGCTATTTAACCTTCTTTGTTAATGATCTGGAAGAAAACTTAATCATCACTGATAAAGTTTGCAGATGATACAAATTGGGGGAATAATGAACACAGGTCACGGATACAGAGCGATCTGGATTGCTTGGTAAACGGCTCAAGCAAATAATATGTATTTTAATGTCGCTAAATGTAAATGTATACATCTATAAATAATGTTGTTCTTGCACATTGGGGGACTCTATTCTGGGAAGCAGTGCTTTTGAAAAAGATTTGGAGATTGTGATGGATTATCAGCTGAATTTGATCCTGCAGTGGGGGACTGTGGCCGAAAGGATGAATGCAATGCTTGGATGCAGAAACAGGACAATCTCGAGTAGGAGTAGAGAGGTTATATCTTACCTCTGTATTTGGCACTGATCCAACCACTGGACAGAATACTGTTCAACCACTGGACAGAATACTCTCCCATTCTGGTATCCACAATTCAAGAAGGAGGTTGATAAATTCAAGAGGTTTCAGAGAAGAGCCACAAGAATGATTAAAGGATTAGAAAACACGCACTATTGTGGTAGATCCCAGGAGCTCACTCTATTTAACTTAATGAAGGTTAAGGGATGACTTGATTACAATCTATAAGTACATACATGGGTAATAAATATTTAATAATGTACTCTCCAGTCGGGCAAAGAAAGGTATAACATATTCCAATAGCTGGATGTTGAAGTTAGACAAATTCAGATTGGAAATAAGGCATAATTTTTTGAGAGAGAGAGGGTCCTGTGGCACTTTTAAGACTTCTGTTAGTCTTAAAGGTGCCACAGGACCCTCTGTTGCTTTTTACAGATTCAGACTAACACGGCTACCCCTCTGATACTAGAGAGAGAGAGAGTAATTAACGATTGGAACAACTTGCCAAGGGTCATGGTGGATTCTCCATTACTGACCATTTTAAAATCAGGATTGGATATTTTTCTAAAAGATCTGTTCTAGGAATTATTTTTGGGATGTTCTATGGCCTGTGTTATATATAGGATGTCAAACAAGAAGATCAGAATGGTCCCTTCTGGCCTTGGAATCTACAAATCTATGCATGAATGACTTCTGTGCAATGATGCCAACAAAAATAATTACCAAAGTTTAGTTGGTGTATTGTAACCACTGTTTATGTTGATCATCTCATCTCATCGTTCTTGTGCTCCTAGTCTCTCTGTTATATCAACTAATTTATACTTGGATCGTAAGCTCTTTGAGATGTGACCTTCTCTTTGTCATATGTTTGCATTGCACCTAGCACACTAGGGCTGGGGTCTCTGGGCAATACCAAAATACAAATAATAAAAATAACAACAACTACAACACAGTCATAAAATCCATTACAAACAAACCCCCCAATACAATACAGGTGCTTTTAAAATTAGAATTTGCCTGATAGAAATATGCCTCATTCTCAAGGGTCCTGATGCAGAAAGATCCAGCCCCACTTAATCTTTCAAGGAGCTTCTGCTTCAGCCCCATCACTACTACAGAAGGATCCTTAATCCAAAGGCTCAGATTCAGGAGCTACTAATAGAATTTAATTGTGACTGCAAATACAAGCATTTACTGAAATTGTAGGGAGATCTGGATAAGTGATGCATGTTGACTAACACAATTTGAATTCAGTCTGTTAAGCCCATAAGCAGGTACACTAAATTATTTGATGATTTTTTCCGGATCCATTTTACCTACCTTCCCCTAGAATTAAATACAGCCCTTTGATTAATAGTAGGTTACATCTGAATGATACCCTAACTGATCAAAGCTACAGGTATCCTTTACTCCCTGACCCAACTTGCCATCAGTGTTGCTGTCATTACTCCCACTGGCAGTGCTATCCTGTGCTTTAACAGATGCAGATAGTTCATTGGAGCAGGGACAGAGATCAGTTTGCTAATTAATCCCCATGGCATGGGAGTGCTCTCCCATGAGTCTCCAATCAGCATTTGCTTTGTAATTGAATGAGCTTAAGGGAGAGCCTGACAGGCCTCACACAAATCTATTAACATGTCTGAACACTGGCAGCAGAGCCCTTTCCATTCTGTGGAGAGGGTTAACCCAAGAGTGAATAATTGTAGAGAAGAGAATCCATCCCTTCCCCACCCCCCTTCTCAATGGGATCAGGAATTATTCTCACTGATGCTTCTGTAGACATTGAAGCTGCTCAATATTCTCCATTGCTCCATTATTTTATTTTTAGTATGGGCTTCAAATCTCAAAATAACTCACACAGTATTACTGCAGCTTGTGGCTTACAATAAACTTTTGTTTCCCATCCAACAGAGTCTTGCTCATTTGCATTTAGTCTCTGCACACAGAAGTGTCAAAAGATAATTATTAAGAGGACACTAGTTATTAAAATATCAGTGTTTCCACTAAGCCTTGCAAGGACTTTATTTTATTTAGTCTAAACTGCAGTCATTAACCAGACCTCCTATATTGCATTAGCTCTATGTATCCAAGCCCCAGCACTTTTATCAAAGTTTGCTTTATCAGCCAAGTATCAAATGGTAAGGAATTGTTACATTCTGAAAAAATGGCTTACAAGTAAGAGACTTAAAACTCAATCGATTTAGCTTATCAAAAACAAAATCAAGAGGTAACTTGATTACAGTGTATAAGTATCCACATGAGAAAATACCAGGTACTAAAGGGTCTTTCATCTAGCAGAGAAAGGCATAACAGGAACCAATGGCTGGGAGTTCAAGTCAGACGAATTTTAGACTGACCATCTAGTTTTAAAATTTAATCGGCACTCTGGCAGTTATATCCTTGCAATGTCCTTTATTTATAGTCATGCTGTAGTTTCCATGGTTTCATGTCTTTAAATACAATCCAATTCTGTCATTAGATACATGCACACAACTCTCATTGCCTAAGAGAGCTAAGAGAGAGAAATCCAAATTAAAATATCAACATAGTGCATCAGGTACCCCCTTCTGTGAGTCTGTTTTTTGGGAAGGGAAGTTTGGGGTGGAGGCTCTCTATCCCTAATACAGACTACAGGCTGCTTTTATTTTTTTTAATTGAAAAATCCTCATGAGTTCAAGTTTCAGAGTAGCTGCTGTGTTAGTCTGTATCCGCAAAAAGAACAGGAGTACTTGTGGCATCTTAGAGACTAACAAATTTATTAGAGCATAAGCTTTCGTGGACTACAGACAGTCTCTACGCAAAAGAATTAATGGACACAAATCTGACATCAGGAATCATAATACTCAAAAACCAGTGGGAGAACACTTTAACCTGTCTGGCCATTCAATGTCAGACCTGCGGGTGGCTATCTTACAACAGAAAGACTTCAAAAACAGACTCCAACGAGAGACTGCTGAGCTGGAATTGATATGCAAACTAAACACAATCAACTCAGGATTGAATAAGGACTGGGAATGGCTGAGCCATTACAAACATTGAATCTATCTCCCCTTGTAAGTATTCTCACACTTCTTATCAAACTGTCTGTACTGGGTTATCTTGATTATCACTTCAAAAGTTTTTTTTCTCTTTCTTAATTGGGCTCTCAGAGTTGGTAAGACAACTCCCACCTGTTCGTGCTCTCTGTATGTGTGTATATATATCTCCTCAATATTTATTCCACTCTATATATCATGAAAGCTTATGCTCTAATAAATTTGTTAGTCTCTAAGGTGCCACAAGTACTCCTGTTCTTCATGAGTTCAAGTTACTGGGTAGGGAAGAACTTGGGCTAGTTTTGGGAACCCAACATCTAGTAAGAGAGGTTTGTGAAAGCTCAAATGCCATGAGGTTTTCCCAGACCTAATTATTATTGGCCAGATTTTGTGCTTGTCACTCACACAAAACTCCCACTAGGCTGCAGCCTGCAGTCCTTACTCAGGCAAAACTCCCTCTGGAGACAATAAATATTGCAATGAGTAAAAACTGAACATCTCCATGAGATTCTTGAATGGAAAGTACCCAGGTCTTGCCCTTTTCCTGTGGAAAAGACAGAAAGCGGCAGTCTTTGCATCACTGTTCTCAGATGCTCACAGGTATCCACAAAGGGGAAGGGACACACCCCATCCTATGGAGAATCCGTTTAGCAGTTAATATAGACATTCCCCAGCAAACCTTCTCCACAGTGAGCTCTCCTGTTAAAAAAGTCCCTGGGGTTTGCTGCCTGTAGGAGATGTCCTGTCAGTGTGGCTCGAGCTGGGTCAATGAAGCAGTGCAGACAGCTCTGGCAGATCCTCCCAAGATCTGGGCACGTTTCAGTGACCAGTGGCACTTGAGGGGCAAACCTCATCCCCCCCATTTTTCTTTGTCAAGGCAGGAACAATCGCCAACAACCCCTCCAATAATGGAAGGATTCAGAGGAATCTGAGGGGAACCTAGTAATTTCCCCACCTGCAGTTCTCATCCATGTAGGGGACTGTTTGGACCTACGTAAGGGCCCATTGACTTCAGTGGGAGTTTTGCCTGAGTAATTCCAACAGGATTAGGCCCTTTCTGAGGACTGCTCACCCGCTACTATCACTTTCTCTTTACAGCTTCAGTTCCTATTGAAAGGAACCTGCACATACAAGCTAGTCATGATTCTCTGTCTTCTGAAGTTTGGAAATCAGCCAACAGTGCAGTTTTGGGGGTGCAACGCTCCCCCCCAAACTTCCAAAGCCCGAGGAACCCCAACTGTCTGATGGATCATTTCATACCAATGCTGAGCCTGCAGCTGGAGCTCCATAGTCTGCAAGAGGTTGATATTAATACTGGAAAATGCACACCACTGATTGCATTTTTAAAAACGATTGGCGGGAATCCTATAAAATATTAACAAAGAACCACTTCCTTCCTGTATTTCCCTGGGAGATTCATAAACTGAAACCAAACGAAAGGAGAAATGGTGCCGAGAGCCTGATGCTTTCTTTACTATTCCCGTTCCACCGTCATTTTGCTGAGTCTGTAAATGCAAAAGGAAAAACAAAACAATGTAATTAGTTTCTTTGATGTTCCCTAAAGAGATTTTAAGCATGCTCTGGTTTAAATTTACTAGCACCATTCTCTAATATGGTTATGATACAAGATGCATACGGAGGGCTGCATTATGCACCCAGTGTGATATTTGGATGCAAAAATATCCATAAAATTTAGTCATACATGGCCCAATTTTCAGATGTACTTATGATAGGCACCCAAATTCCATATACAAGTTTGAAAAACAGGCTTCCCTACATATGTACACTGATTTGTCTCCCCATATCCTTTACTAGGAGTTCTGAATAAACAATGAGATAAGAAGAAACCAATATTAAAACCAAGGAAACAAGATGTAACTAGCTCAACAAGTCTAACAATGTATAAGAAAGTTGGTAACGTTTATTCTGTAGAATGCTAGGCACAGTTTGAAAGATTGCTTGAGTTTTTACTATTATCATATTCGTATTACAGGAGGGTCTACAGGCACTTATTAAGGTAGACCCTGGAAGAGTTTACAATCTAATTAGAGTAGAAACAGGATAAGTATCCTTGGTATATCTCCTTTTGAAGCATTTCAAAGAAAGCCAGTAAGGAAGCTCTCTAGAACCCATGTCTATCCCTAGCAGTCTAGCTGATCGAACATATGAAGACGGTCCAATTCTAATGCTGGTTTTGACACTAGCACATGCTTTGGCCTTTAGCAAGTCATTTCCTCTCCCTGTGCCTCAGTTTACCCATCTGTAAAATAGAGATAAATAATACTTATTTACCTCTGCAGGGCTTTGTGGGGGTTAATTGCTGTTGCTTAAGAGCTTTGAAGATGTTGAGTGCTGGATATAATTGTACTCCTTGATTTAAAAGAGGGGGAGGACTATTGCCCTTCAGGGCACACTGCAAGACACATCTACTTACATGGGCTGCTGCAGAGGAGGACCTTAGGGAGAAATCAGATGTGTGTGGGGGAGGAAGGAGTTGATGTTTGATTCATGATCTAATTTTGTTTTCATAATTTATAGTAGGAGGCACAGGGTAGCTGTCCCTGAGGTATGTCTACACTGCAATTAAAAACCTGGGCCATGCCAGCCAATTTGGGCTTGCAGGGCACAGACTAAGGGGGTGTTTAATTGTGGTGCAGACACTCGAGCTTGGCTGGGACTCTCCCACCTCACAAGGTCCTAGGACCCAAACATCTACACCACAGTTAAACAGCCTCTTAGCCCAAGTCCTGTGAGCCTGAGTCAGCGCAGGCCACTGGTGTCTAACTGAAGGGCAGACACATACTCTCGGAGGGAGGGGAAACCAGGCACCCTGCCTGCTTGTGACAAGCTCTGCTAAGGAGAGTGAGCCAACCCAGATGTACTGTGAGTAGTTAATTATCTAAGTGACTGGGCAGCAGTTAATTAGATAAGGAACATCTGGGCATAATAAAGTTTTAGGAGGTCCCAACTCAGTCAGGAAGCCAGAACAGAGGAAGCTCCTGAGGAGAGAGACTTCACAGGGAAGCTGAGTAGGAAGTTACTCCCAGCTGTGTCTCTCTCTGGTGAGAGGATGTTCAGGGAGAGGAACAGGCCCAGAGAGAAAGTGCTCCTAGGCAAGGGACCAGAGCAGCCCAGGAGAACAAACTGGGCATACAACCTCCTGAGGAGCGAATAGGGAGTTGCTCAGCGTCAGGGTGTCACAGGGTCTGGTCTATGCCCAGCTGGTAAATGACCCCTTTAGTAGGCCAAGCCCCAAGAACCCACACGGTTCCCCAGGGCAGGCCTGTGGCCTCCAAGACTGGGCCTTTGGCACCAGCAAATCCAGACTCCTGTAGGGAGGCTTGTACTGTGCCCTTCCAGGTACAAAGCTCCTAGTCAGTATTTACAGTGACACTGGCAGCCTTTTCAAAGCAAGGGGACTGTTTATTAGTCACCAAGCACACAGATTCTTACAGTCCTTCGATTAGCGCAGAGAGGCAGAAATTAAGACAATGGTCCACAAACGTTTCCTCTCACCTGCCCTTACCAATAATAAAATGTGTCTGGGGCCTCTCAGCTGGGAGCGGAGTTGCAGCCAGGCTGGAGGCCATGGCTGGCGGCTGCCAGCCAGAAGCTGGGGCCTGAGAGTGGGGTTGGAGCAGAGCTGGGGGCAGTGCAGGGCTGTGTGGCCCTCCCTCCTTTCCCCCTCATGGGAGCTGGCTCAGGGCCTGCCATGCCCCCCTGGATGTTCCTCCCTGCCCCCCTAAGGGGGCACACCCCACAGTTTGGGGACAACTGAGTTAAGCCATGGACCACCCTGGTCAACCAGTGCCATGATGAGCCAGCCAAGCTGTAATAAATTCCCCACCTTGTCCCCCAGTTCCTGAGTTCCTCCAAAAAGCCGCCTTCTTCTACTCACCTGTCACCCTGTTCTCCAGCTCAGTTCACAAGTCCCGCCTGCTGGGGTTTCCTGCTGTTAGATGTTGATGGTTCAGTCCCTGGGAATCTCTTTGTCTTGCTGGATGCTCTGTTGATTCAGGGAAGGTTTGAGCCAGTTTTTTAATGACCTAGCCCTTCCCCCCCTAGATAGCCAGCTGGCTCCCCACTTCATGCTTCCACCGCTGGTTTAGCAGGAGACAAACTTTTTTTTTTTAAATAATGTAAAGTGCAGAGGGAAACTGAGGCCCTTATGGGATTCATAAGTGTTTTAGGAAAGTCCCACTTTCTCACACTCAGCAAAGAGCAATGCACTGTTGGGGGAAGGGTGGCATCCAACTGAATGCCTAGCAGGCAGATAATTCAGCCCCCAAGAGAGCTCCGTGGCTACAGGGGCAAGACATTAGATTGATTAATCCAGAGGCAGAGAGTTTCTGGTGAAGTAACTGACTGATGCTTTCATTTATGTTTTGGTGGTGGTCTTTCCTGTTAAATAAATGAGACCCTCCACACAGGGCACTCTTTAATACTAGAAAGATCTGCTTGGACTTGCTTATGCCCTGCGTGAGGGGAAATTTAGGTAGGGGCTAACACTTGACCTCAGGGGCAGACAGGGCCGGCTTTAGGAAGCGCGGGGCCCGATTCGAACAGTTTCGATGGGGCCCCGACAGGGATGACCAAAAAAAAAAAAAAAAACACGTAAAAAAAACACGTGGGGCTTGTACTCACCGGGCCGCGCTCCTAGTCTTTGGCGGTGGGTCCTTCACTCGCTCCGGGTCTTCGGCGGCACTGAAGGACCCGCCGCCAAAGTGCCGCCAAAGACCCAGAGCGAGTGAAGGACCCGCTGCCAAAGACCTGGAGCGCCGCCGGGCGAGTAAAAAATTAAAAAGGTGCCTCTAGCCAGGGAAGGGATTCTCTGCCACTTGCCCCCCACTCTGGGTGGCCCTGCCACTGGGCGCAGGGCCCTCTTAAGCGCGGGGCCCGATTCGGGAGAATTGGTGGAATTGGCCTAAAGCCGGCCCTGGGGGCAGACTGAGATGACCTCCACACCATTACACAGGGTGTCCAGAGCCTTGGCTAGGTGTCCCTTTATATATACACTTAGTTAATATAATTATCGTTAGCATCCCCTTAACTCTTGGCTTTGTTCTACCAGTTTAAACTACGAGGTAAAACATAACCCAATATCCTATTTATCTAGAATCTTTCATCGCATAGGTCTTAAATTGTCTATGCACAGGAATGACTTTGCCAGTCATTAGGTGGGGTGGAATGTGGTAGATATTAAACAGTACACACATTTCAGAGCAAGGAGTGAAAATGATCAAATGTGTAGTTTATTCTGTTCAGGTTCTTAAGTTGCATTCATCTGGGGCAGAATGCAACTTCTCAGGTAATTGGACGGAACACCAGTATTTACAGAATAGTTGGGCCTGAGCTGCAAAGTCTGGATACAGATCCAAACTTTACCCCAAACTCAAAGGTGTTTAGAACCAGAGTGTTTTAATTCAGGACAATCTCTAGGTAACTCCTGTACCCTTGCAGAAAATGCAGTGGGACTTTTTCATTGACCTCAGTTTTACATTGAATCCAAAAGACTGTACCCTCCTACAGCTGAATGGTGCCCCTTAACAGTACCCTGGACCATTGGTTCAATATTGACTCAGAGAGAAAACTGCCACTTACTGAATCTTCAACACTGCCTCCTGCATCACCTGAGTTTTCCTTAGATGTCTCTCTTCAAGTCTAGACAAGACTTTACTCTGCTTAGCTTACAAGATACAATGAGATCACAAGGCTGCCACAGTGTTATGTCGGCAGCCTTTGATTTAGGGAGCTCAAACTGATAGAGCTAACTATATATCAGCTTTAATAGAACTCTTGCAGGGAGTATAAACACCAAGACAAAACATCTCCCAATTCAGAACAATGAGAGCCATAGAAACCTTTTCTTATACACGTCCAGATATGTAGACATTGCTGTGCCTTAGCACCCTAGGATCCATAGAATGTGCTCATACTTAGAGACAGTGTGTTGTGATGCAAGTGAGTCTTTTGAGCATAAAATAGTTCAAGATAAAGATCTCAGTATAGAGGACTAAACATTGGACTGTTTCACTAGCACTTTCAGTACCTCTCAAGCTAGTGTGTATAACGATCATTAATGCCAACAAAGCATTGCTCGCATGCTTCGAGGGGAGAACAGAATCTTTTGATCTGAGGAATGAGATTTTGTTTTCTACTGATCCTGTTTTATAAAGTATTAATAAAGTCAGTCCCAGATTTTCAAAAGTGACTAGTGTGACGTTGTGCAGTCTATATGGTTTTATAAAAACATAATTGAATATAATGTAACTGGGATAGTTTTAGAAAAATATGGTAATAAGTGAATATAACGTAACTGGGATATGCTTCATGCAAAAGGTCTCTTGTAAGGTATCATTACAAAGTTTATAATCTATTGAATATGATCATCTGATTTGTATAAAGGTACCACTCTTGTATCTAAAACTAGAAATATAAAATGTAACTCTGAGGGCCTATTGTAATTATGTAAAGTGTGGGCCATTAATGATGGTTTGGAATCTTGATGACTCCCATTAACAAGGACCATTATCCGCAGATGGCTGTGTTTACCTGTGAGTCTTCCTGTTATGTGTGTGCTGGCAAGTGGGCAATGAAGTCTTGCAGTGACATGTGATCATGTCACCTGAACTGGAATCCATCTTTAACCTGGTGCTTTTCCGGGGGGGGGGGTTGAAACCCAGAGGGACAAAGGGTTCCCGCCTTATGCAAAAGATATATAAAGGGGGTGGAACAGAACAAAGTGGAGAGAGGAGCCATCATGAAGAATCCCCTAGCTATCACCTGAGCTGGAACAAGAGCTGTACCAGGGGAAAAAATTGTGCCCAGGCCTGGAAGGTGTCCAGTCTGAGAAAAACTTACTGAAGCATCTCTGAGGGTGAGATTATCTGTATTTAGTTTGATTAGACATAGATTTGCGCATTTTATTTTATTTTACTTGGTGACTTACTTTGTTCTGTCTATTACTACTTGGAACCACTTAAATCCTACTGTCTGTATTTAATAAAATCACTTTTTATTTAGTAATTTACTCAGAGTATGTATTAATACCTGAGGGAGCAAACAACTGTGCATATCTCTCTATCAGTGTTATAGAGGGCGAACAATTTATGAGTTTGCCCTGCATAAGCTTTATGCAGGGTAAAACGGATTTATTTGGGTTTAGACCCCATTGGGAGTTGGACATCTGAGTGCTAAAGACAAGCACACTTCTGTGAGCTGTTTTCAGGTAAACTTGCAGCTTCGGGGCAAGTGATTGAGACTCTGGGTCTGTGCTGGAGCAGATGGGAGTGTCTGGCTCAGCAAGACAGGGTGCTGGAGTCCTGAGCTGGCAGGGAAAACAGGAGCAGGGGTAGTCTTGGTACATCAGGTGGCAGCTCCCAAGGGGGTTTCTGTGATCCAACCCGTCACAGTAATTTTGACTGCCTCCATTTTTAGGTATTCAACTTAAGTTGCCTTAAAGGAGCTTGATTTTCAGAAAGAGTTGAGGACTACTCCCTGAAACTCAGATCCCTTTAATATGACTTAGGTTGGGCACCAGAATAACTGGTCACTTCTAAAACTCTTGACTTAGTTATGTACCAGCATCCTACAAGGGACATCAGCAGAATCGGAATCTATTTCCTTTAGTACTGCAGTACAGACCTCTACCACTTGAGCTCAAGCAGTGGTTTTCAAACTGGGGTATGCATACCCCATGGATACTCAAGCTCTTGTCAGGGGGTATGTGAGAAAAATCCTGTAATGGCAAACAATACATCACGTCATTCCTTACAGACTCCTCCCCCCCTCCCCGTTTTCATGGGTATATTATGACCCTATCTCAGTTGGGGGTACGTGGCCAGGGATACACAGCCTAAAAAGTTTAAAAACCACTGAGCTAAAGGAATAACTTCATTAGCTAATAGCATTGGTAGGTTGTTCTTTTTTGGGCCAGCCACCAGAGGGCGACATGACATACATTCTGCCATTGTGTAACAAGTACAGTTTGTTTAAGAAGAAGTCAGAGTTGTTACCATTTCTTTTTTGAAACAGTGGGCCAGATCTATATCATGGAACTGGATCGTCAGCTAATATAAACTGGAATAGCTCTGACGTTAGTGGAGCTATGCTGATTTACGCTAACTGAAGATCTGGTCCAGGAACTTCACTGTTGTTGCATCAGGAATAGATTTGGCCCAGCCTGCCTGTCACTCACTCTAAAATAAAGTGAGCAATTAAAAAAAGACAAAAGGAAATAGCAGTTTTCCATAGAAAATATTGTGGAATTATTAAGATAGTTTACAGCCAAGGAAATGAGCTATATAACAACTACATTGTTGCTGGGATTATGACTTGAGGCACAACAGAGGATGTATAATGTGATAGTACTACAGAAGATACCTTTCCCCATATATCATGGACTTGTCTCAGAATGAATTTCTTGGGGCATAAGAGATGGGAAGCATTGCTGAAGAGTGGGTGGAAGCAGCAGGTGTTCCTGCCTGCTCTTCATTGAGTATCCTCTGGAGGATTTGTCAAGATCATTGAAACCAGAGGAGCAGCAGCAGCTTTGCTTTGGAGGAATCCAAGAGTGTTTTAACTTAAGGACTGGATGCTGCACTGGAGAAAGAATGAACGTATTAGAGCGAGGAGAGATAGTGTAGAATGGGAAATATATATTTTATAATGTTATTGTTTATTATTATTTGCATTGCTGTTGCACCTAAAGGCCCTAGGCAGGGATCGGGGACCAGCTTCGCTGGGCACTATGCACATGCAGAATGATAAGATAGTCCCTGCCACCAAGAATTTACAATCTGAGGCCTTGTCTACATGGGAAAAAAAAATTCTGCCATAGTTATTGTGGAATAAGCTGTTCTGCAAAAGCTATTGAGAAATAGAATATTCCACATGGTCAATTTTCCTATATATAGACAAGGCCTAAGTATATGAATGTGTTTGTATATTTATTTAGAGCCCAATTGTGTAACCCTCACTCATGAAAGTACATCTGGGGCTACTGACATAAGTAAAGGCTCAGACCATTATTTATTAGGGTTAGATTTGGATCCAGATTTCAAACTCCCCAAAGTTCAGGAGTGCTCTGATCTAGGCTATTGTGTTGGACTGATTTCAAAGGCAGAGCAATAAAACTGTTCACTTACTCAGAGGCCAACTACAGTACTTTAATTCTCCTGTACCTTAGTTTCCTCATCTGTAGAGCAGGGCTAATGATACTGACCTCCATTATAAAGTGTTCTGAGATCTACTGATGACAAGAGCTACATAAGAGGTATTATTATTATTTTATTAATAACACTAATAATGTCTTAGTGACCAAATAGACATTAATTCCTGTGTGATCTCTGGCTGAAAGGATTGGCGAGTGCATTTAATTAATCAGGAACTACATTGTATTTTTTCTATTATTTAATTAATCATTTACAAGGCTAAATCCCAATTAAACAAGAGAAGGAGCTGTAAAAAACCACTCCTGCACAAATAAGGTGGCACATACAGCAAACTGAGGAGATTCTTAACAAAAATTCTTCAGCACTTGTAAATAAGGACTAAAACCCCTTGTGCTAATGCTATGGTAAACAGATATGGTTTGGCCCTTTGCTGAGGAATAGAAGACCAACTCAGACTGGCTCCACAGGGAATTACAGCCCCACATGCACGCTCTTCAGGGGAATTATGCATAATGTATCAAATAGATGAAAATAGTTCCTGACCTCTGCAGTGATGATAGGTCAACACTGAGATACAAATGAGTCAGAAGGAGAGACCGAAAGGTTCAATCTGGAACCCGTGTCCCACAATATACACACTTGCACTGCCTCTTCCCACCCACCCTCCAAAATAATCTTCCACTGTTTCATATTATAAACATCCAGGAACTGTAGGGGGCAGCATTGAGCTACCCAGATTCCCCATGATAGCACTTGTACCTTTCTCTCTTCAGTTTACTTTTGGCACAGGAGAGGACTTGGCACAATCAAAAGGCAGTTTTCATTTTCTTCTTGAATGTTTACCGGTCATTTCAGAGGCCATTTCTCCAGGCCCCAGACTCTCAGACTCACTGTCGCATCCAAATGAATACTTGGAAGACAAAAAGGCTCCAGCCGGACAGAAGAATATGAGTCAGGGAGACCTCTTCTCTTTACTTGGATGAGCTATTTTTTGCATCAAACATAATTTAAAAGCAGCAGGATAGAGGGAAGGGTTTGTGAGTGGACAACACTAAAGCATAGAAACTACACCTAAGAAGGACCCACCTGCCTAGACTGAATGCCAATGAAAGAGCTGGTGCATCTCTGTCTGCTCATTTGGCCTTATTTCACATGCTATATGCCCAGATATAGCCTACCTTCCATCAGGCCTAGCCTTGGAGGTGTTACAGGTTTTTCTACATCTCAATGGAGCAAAAGGGGAAGATCTGTATTAAAACAAAACACTTGGCAACTCTTGCAATATTATCATGAGTCTCGTGATATTTGGTATTTAACGTAAAAGCTCCCAGGCCCTGGGACAAGTAATTACGTGAGAATCTCAGCTCTCTTTTTATTAAGCCCCCATGGTTGCAGAAAGCTTGAAAATATGCCCTAAATTCTCATAAACCACAAGGCAAACAAAAAGAACTCAATGTATATATATTTTAAAATATAATGATTTTAAGGACAAGGTCATGATTTGGGGGGAAGGAGGACTGACTCTTGAATGTTTAGAGTTGGCAGTACTGATAAAGTAGCATTTTCCCAAATGCTTTATTCCTCCTTTTTTTAAATCAAAATACAAAGCCTGCCTCCAACTAACTTGTCAGAAGCCCAAAAGTTAAAATATCAAGAAGCCAGGAATTATCAGTTTCTCTGCACGCAGCTTTCACTGGTTTACCTTAAGGATTGAGTCAGTTTAACTGGCACAAAAGGTTGTGCGAACACATTTATTTCAGAGTTTGTGATCTCTGACAATTCATTTTTTCCTATGCTGCCTTTTAATTCAAAGGCCATCAATGGTCTGTTAGTTCCATCTGCTGGTTGTAGTCTGTCACTGCAAGGGGAACAATGCAGCCACACTAGACAATTATTGCTGCAGCGTATTTGTTATTTGAAGACTCACCCATAAAGCGTGTGTTGTACTTGTGTTTTTCTTGAGCAGCTCTGGGATGTGACTGATAGTCAGCTTTCTATGATTATGGCATGGATGTGCATAGGGACTGCTGCAGAAATGCTCTCTGTTATTCCAGAGCACGTGCACAATGCTGCAGCTGTTGAAACTCCTGGTATTGATGTGACACAGTGATCAAGGTATCCAGGAAGTGATAGTTCACTTAGGACAAGGTACATCTGATACTGTATTAAATCACTAAATGCAGTGCAGCAGTGGCAGGATTTTTGTAAACTATGGAATGAGGTACGTCTAAAGTCAGAATCTGGTATCATGTACTGTCCTGCTGATGTAATGCCTGGCAAAGTCATCCCTGCAGAGTGTATCTGCTCCCTCAGAGGCAGGGAGCTTTTCTCTCTCCCTGTGGCTCTTAACCTTAATTGAGTCCAGTTGATAGAGGATATGGAGTCTCTTGTCATCAGCTCTCTTAAAGGGCTATAATGTATAATAGCAAGGTCATTACAAAGGGTAGAAAAGATTAGTTAAATTGATCAGTCAGTATAGATTAGTGGGAAAGCTAAAGTATCTTTTGAGTTAACGGGAGGAATAGACCCTTGTTAATGAATGATTTGCAATGCAATTAGGTGAGCTGCTAACTAAATTCCTCCTGCAGTTACAAATGTTACAAGATTCTCCTTCATTTCCCGTCCTACACTGTGGTGTAATATTGCTGCGTGCTGTCAAACAGCTCTTGCGTCCCACACCAGAGAGGCTGGATTTCTGTGGCAAATGAAGTGATCCCTATAAATCCTTTACTACCCACACAGAAGTGTTGTAAAGCTTAACTAGTTGATTTGTGGAAAATGTTCTGAGCTCCTTGGATGAAAGAATTGCAAAGTATTATTATGTCATTTGAGCAAAAATAGGTTATCTATGGGTGAAGTTGGGATGCAGAGGGAAACAATTAAGCAATGCAGATAGAATTTCCCCTGAAGAGTGCAGAGCAAACTGGCCATAGAAATAGAATTAAACAAGGTACGACAATTTGAGGGGGACCCCAGGCATGTGCAGCATGAGGAAAAAGTGAGCAGAGAGATGCAGTCTAGATTGTGCAGAGTTAAAATGATGGGTTGGCATATCCTCACTGTTTACATGCAGCTCTGGCTGCTGCACCAGGTTTGCTTATGGTCACATTCTTTGTTAGGCTAGAGGAGAAGAGCTATAGACTGTAAATACGACCTTTCTGAGATGCTGAATTCTTCAGTGCCTGCTAGCACACTGTATCTATCTACAGCCTCCAAGGACAAGCACTGGCACAGAGAGGTGAATTAGTAGAAAAACTAGAGGTTTATTTTTTAATAAAATACATTATTACAAAATAACCATTTCCCCACCACATATAATTACCAGGTGTTGTAATTGACCAAGAGGAACAGTGCTGTCTTCATCAGGAGGAGGCACTTCCTCTACTGGGCAGTGGTTTAGCCAGGGCTAACAAAGTCCCTACAAATCAGACAGAGCCTGGGCTAATCCAGAGCATAGCTCCAAACAGCCTCTGTGCATTTCATAGTCAGACCACAGAAGGTCTAGGTGGGACTAGAACTGTCTGCTGTGATCTCATTAGACTCTATGGGGGTGTGTGCCTTATCACATGTGATGCCAACACCCAACTAGGGATCAGGAGGGTGATGTAATCAGTGCTGTTTGGGTCTTCCCATGTTTGTTTTAGACTCAGTACTTAGTTTGGCCTAACCTCTCTCCCTCTCTGTATATTGTATTTGGACCAAGGATGATAGCACTTCACATAGGCTGACCAGATAGCAAATGTGAAAAATCGGGACGGGGTGGGGGGTAATAGGCGCCTATATAAGACCAAGCCCTGAATATTGGGACTGACCCTATAAAATGGGGACAGCTGGTCACCCTAACTTCAGAGGGCCTTTTAAAAAAAGAGCAACAAGGAAAAAGTCCCTCTGTGCTTTAACTGAATGGGGTTCCATGCTTCTCTTTTCTTGGGTGAACTCAGTGGGGATCCCCCATGCCAGAATAGTTTAGTCACCACTAGTCAGTGCCTAAAGTTGTGAGTAAATCAGAACCATCTGCTATCTTGCAGCCCATCGGCCTTCCACTCACATTTTGGCTGAGCTCATAAAGGTGTGCACTCCTATCCTGACAAATATAGTCTGCTGAACCATAGACCAGATGTATCAGCCTAGGAAGACTCAGTCTAAGGTATAAAATGGTAAGTTCAGCTGGCATTTGATCTGTGATGGCCTGATGAACTGGGGGCTATTTCAACATATCAGAAGAGGAAGAGGGTACAGGTTCTTCTTTCAGTGCAGACCCTGCCAAGAAAGAGGCAGGTTCAGTAAAAGTCATCACCACCTTCTCCTGGATGGGTCTTCCTGCCCAGCACCTCCCCAGGAGGCACAGCTCTGAGCTAAGCTGTACTTCAGATGACTTTGCCATAGTCACGCCCAAAACTTTACGAGTAACCCAGGCCATTCACCCCAGATGTTATCTCCATGATGCAGGCATGCACCCAACCCACACAATGAAATATTGACACCTATTAAGATTTTACGGCCCCCGTCTGTTGATCTAACTAACCATAAGCCACATCTGCAACCCTATTTCAGCTCTCTCTTGTTGCTCTCCCCAGCTCTGTTATCTTAACAGCATCTTTCTCATGCCTTGTGTGAAACAGGGAGGGCCAGATTCATCACTGGGTCAAATGGTGTGACTTCATCAACTTTCAATGGTGCATCTAACTTAGATAGGGGAGTCCACTTACATTTCACTGAGAGCCCGTCACATTGTTCTGCAGATTGCTCATGGAGGAAGGGGAAGCCTCTTCTTTTTCCTGTGATATTGCCCAGTCCAAACCAGATGAAACAATTATTCCTTCTGGGATTACCCCACAACAGCATCAGTGATAAAGACTAATCTCTGTTGTGCAACAGTAGCCATGATCCAATTGGTCTCAATGTTTCACACCATGCTTAGTGAAGCATTCCCAACTCTTTGGAAATCAGAGTAGGTTTGTGTTAAAAGTAGGGCTGTTGATTAATCGCAGTTAACTCACGTGATTAACTCAAAAAAATTAATCACTATTTAAAAAATTAATCGCGATTAATCGCAGTTTTAATCGCATTGTTATAGAATAGAATACCAATTGAAATTTATTAAATATTTTGGATGTTTTTCTACATTTTCATACATATTCTGTGTTGTAATTGAAATCAAAGTGTATGGTTTTTATTATAAAAATTTTCACTGTAAAAATGATAAACAAAAGAAACAGTATTTTTCAGTTCACCTCATACAAGTACTGAAGCGTGATCTTTGTTGTGAAAGTACAACTTTACAAATGTAGATTTTTTTTTGTTACATAACTGCACTCAAAAACAAAACAATGTATAACTTCAGAGCCTATAAGTCCACTCAGTCCTACTTCTTGTTCAACCAATCGCTAAGAGAAATAAGTTTGTTCACATTTACAGGAGATAATGCTGCCCTCTACTTATTTACAATGTCACCAGAAAGTGAGAGCAGGTATTTGCATGGCACTTTTTTAGGTATCTACATGCCAGATATGCTAAACATTCGTATTCCCCTTCATGTTTCGGTCACCATTCCAGAGGACATGCTTCCATGCTGATGATGCTCGTTAAAAAAATAATGCGTTAATTAAATTTGTGACTGAACTCTTTGGGGGAGAATTGTATATCCCCTGCTGTTTTACCTGCATTTCATGTTATAGCAGTCTCAGATGATGACCCAGCACATTTTCTTCATTTTAAGAACACTTTCACTGCAGATTTGACAAAACGCAAAGAAGGTACCAATGTGAGATTTCTAGAGATAGTTACAGCACTCGACACAAGGTTTAAGAATCTGAAGTGCCTTCCAAAATCTGAGAGGGACGAGGTGTGGAGCATGCTTTCAGAAGTCTTAAAAGAGCAGCACTCCGATGCAGAAACTACAGAACCCAAACCATCAAAAAAGAAAATCAACCTTCTGCTGGTGGCATCTGACTCAGATAATGAAAATGAACATGTGTCAGTCCGCACTGCTTTGGATTGTTATCGAGCAGAACCCGTCATCAGGATGGACGCACATCCCCTGGAATGGTAGTTGAAGCATGAAGGAACATATGAATCTTTAGCACATCTGGCACGTAAATATCTTGCAATGTCAGCTACAACAATGCCATGAGAACGCCTGTTCTCACTTTCAGGTGACACCGTAAACAAGAAGCAGGCAGCATTATCTCCTGCAAATGTAAACAAACTTGTTTGAGCAACTGGCTGAACAAGAAGTAGGTCTGAGTGGACTTGCAGGCTCTAAAATTTTACATTGGCTTATTGTTGAATGCAGTTTTTTTGTACATAATTCTACATTTGTAAGTTCAACTTTCATGATAAAGAGAGTGCACTACAGTACTTGTATGAGGTGAATTGAAAAATACTATTTATTTTGTTTTTTTTACAGTGCAAATACTTGTAATAAAAATAAATATAAAATGAGCACTGTACACTTTTTATTCTGTTGTAATTGAAATCAGTATATTTGAAAATGTAGAAAACATCCAAAAACATTTAAATAAATGGTATTCTATTATTGTTTAACAGTTTGATTAATAACGCAATTAGTTTGATCGCGCGATTAGGCGCGATTAATTTTTTTAATCGCTTGACAGCTCTCGTTAAAAGATCTTCTAGAAAGATCAGTAAGTGTATGTCCAGTGACTCATGAATAACCCAGATTTCAATGGGTATTCTTTTAAAACACCCAAGAATAAGTTCTTTCTGCAAGTCACCTCTTGTCCTGTAGGATGCACTGTAGATAGAGCAAAGGATTTAACCCCAACTTAACCTCATGACTCTGAGAATGGATCATTAGACATAAGGACTGAGATTTTCAAATCCACCTAGGAGATCTGGGTGATCAATGCCCATTAAAATTAATTTCTGGAATAGCTGTTCATTTGAATGGAAATTGACAGTCCATATCCCTTAGGCAGCTGTGAAAAAACAACCTAGATTTGCAGTGTTGCAATGTTATGATATTATTCTAAGGTGATATGTGTGAAATTAATGGGCAGCAGGTTTAAAACAAATAAAAGGAAGTTCTTCTTCACACAGTGCACAGTCAACTTGTGGAACTCCTTGCCTAAGGAGGTTGTGAAGACTAGGACTATAACAGGGTTTAAAAGAGAACTGGATAAATTCATGGAGGTTAAGTCCATTAATGGCTATTAGCCAGGATGGGTAAGGAATGGTGTCCTTAGCCTCTGTTTGTCAGAGGGTGGAGATGGACGGCAGGAGAGAGATTATTGATCATTACCTGTTAGGTTCACTCCCTCTGGGGCACCCGGCATTGGACACTGTCGGTAGACAGGATACTGGGCTGGATGGACCTTTGGTCTGACCCAGTACGGCCATTCTTATGTTCTTATTGGGTTTTAAAAGCAGTCAGTGCTGGCCTAGCTCTGCTCCCACTGAAGCCAATGGGAGTTTTGCCACTGACTCCAGTCATAGCAGAGTTAGCGCAAACACTGACTGACGCTCTTTAGTGATTGGACCACTGAGGGAATAAGCAAAGAGCTAATGGAAATTCTTCATATCCAAGGGCCTTGTAACTTCAGAGCTGAAGGTCATGGGTTCTAGTCTCTGTTCAGTGTTATGTGGATTTGACAATCACTAGAGCCAACCGATCCAGAGAAGGAAGTGTCTAGCTGCTCTCCAAAATATTTTTATATACTGTACATACACACACAGATTTGTTGTATAATCTCTATACATGAACACACATACATATATACAAATACCTCCTGCTCTCTGCAGTCTCAGGTAAAAGAGGAATTAATTGTTACTTACACACACGGGAGTCCTCATTTCCGCATATTTGAACTTCCTCTGTTTGTAATAATCCCGTCGTGGGAGAAAGTGCAGCAGGAGCAGATCACACACTATAGATGCCTTAAATCAGACAAAGCATGACACAGAAACCAAACCATGGTTAGGGCAGCACCTAAAGTATTAGATCTTCTAAACCAGGAATCTGCACCAATCTCCTGAGTCTATAACATTCATCCCAAAGTATCCCAAAGCACCTTGCAAACAGCAATCACTTCATCCACTTTGGACGTGGAACAAGGCAGCTGTTTAATAGTGCAGAGTCATACTGCACCTTAGTTTAGGACAGAAGTGATACATGCAGGATTCAAGCCAGGGGACTTAAGTAGGCAGAAAGTAATTACTTAAACTGTAATTTGGCTAACACCCTAAGTTTAACACCCTTCCTGTTGCAAAAGGTGCCATGCAGTCTTTAATGGCAACAAGCAGCCAGGATCCAAATGTGGTATCTCACCTCAAAGACAGAACCTCACCGCTGAAAGCTATGCTGGGGTATTGCAAAAGGAAGACCTCTACCTATCAGCCAGAATATTTGTTCCAGCGTTTCTTTTGGAGGTCTCCCATGAAAATATTGACCAGGCCTGACTTTCCTTAGCTTGACTGGGTCCAGCAAGATGGCAGTCCAAGCTGATATGCAGACCATCTAACATCAGTCCCCATTGCACCGTGGTTTGTTCATATCTAGGGGATCTGGAGATAGATGAGCTCTATTGCAAGGAAATATCTCCTCCTATTCATTTTGCATTTTCCACATTTACAGGGCCAGGTGGATGCCTATGTGGAGCTGGTATTTTGCTATAGCTCAGAGTCACTTTCACTTCAGTGCCACATGCAAGCAGAATAATTTGCATGTTCACATGCAGGCTGGACATAGCAATACTCACCACTCCAAATATACCAATTCCAGAGCCTATCGTGGTCATCGTTGGGATGATGTCAAATTTACCTGCCTGAATAAAATCAGAGAAAATAGGCAGGATCTAATAAAGCAGAGGAATCCTGCAGGGGGAAGGAACGAGTAGGGCTAGAAATGACCCTGCTAAGGAACCTTGCGTGGCTACCACTAGAAGAGTTCACTCCCTCTCAGAGGTATGCAGGAGCTGTGGATACCCCTCTAGAGAAGGAGATGGGGTGACTGGGCATTTTAGATATCAAGCCATTACTTTCTTTTTCTTTTGTGAACTGAATATTCCTGAAGGCACTGGGATTTCCATCCATGCAACTGGAGTTCTCTATTTAGGCAAAGAACAGGAAAAGGATGGGCAGTTCCAATGACTTTCCTTATGCTCCTCCTGCAATGCTCCTCAACTACTCATGATCCAAAGAGACCAGTTTCTGGTGACAAGGGGCAAGTCTATCTCCACACCCATGCTTGGTGTCTGTGCTAAGACTGCCAACCAGAGTGCCATCTATACTAATGTAGGGGTGATTCTGGGATGTGGGCACCAGGAAAAGACCGAGACCATCAGCTCACAATGGTTACTTTCTGATTGACCAAACCATTAGTTTTGATGACTGTGACCTATTATCTTTAAACACCAGCCTTAGAAAATGGCTTGCAGTGCTCAGTGGCCATTGTGGAAAGTATAAAGAGCTGGTGTAAATAGCTGTACAGAGAGAACCATTTGCAAAACCAGGAACTATGCTACATATTCCCGAGTGCCATCTACTGGCAGTTTATCTATTAACTTGCATCGAGAGAGAGAGCGAGCGCTCTGTCACAGCAGGAAGCACCCAGGACTCCAGCAGAAATCATATCCATCCCCACAAAGTTTGCTGAAACAATTCAACTCCTCTACTTCAGTAAATGAGCTTCAGGGATATATAGAAATGGCATGCACGCCATCCTGACTCTCATTCAACCTTCGTTCTGAGTCTAAGACCGTGAGAGGCACTAGATTCAGATACTGGGGTGGATTCTATAACACATGAACTGGCAATGAAATTAAAAGCTAGGCTCATGAGAAATCCATGAATTAAATTTAAAATGAATTCACACAGGATGTTACCTTTCCATTCACCAGGATGTCGAACCGGATTCCAAACACCTTGTACAAAGTCCTGTAGTTAGTTCCATTCTCTCTGTAGTATTTGGCATACCTTTCCAATCAGACAGATAATATGTTAAATGGCCTTTCATGGTCTTTAGCAAACAAAAATAAACCAAACTAATATAAACCACTTAGAAAATTGAGAAATTAGAACTTTTGTGACTGAGTGGACAGAGGAAGGGACTGGGACTTGGGAGGCTCCTGCCCTGCTGGATGACATAGGGCAAGTCACTTCCCTGCTTGGTGCCTCAGTTTCCCCATTTGGAAAATGGGGCTAATAATAGTGACATCCTTTGTAAAGTGCTTCGAGGATAAGAGCTGAGGAAAAATGCTAGATAACAGCTTGTTAGTTAGTATTATTTTTACCCTGAAGCTGTCCTCTTCCAAATCAAAATCAGTGAATGAACTGAAAATATTCAACTGAAAATTTCATGACTAGCTAAGATGAGATGAGTTCATTTGCTCCTGTTTGAACATTTGTTGTTTATTGCTACTGGGTGTATTATGTTATTACAAGAAGAATAATTAAGTGTTACGGTGCATAGGGCTCTTATTTGTTACTATTACGTAAATCTAAAGAAATGAATAACAAACAAATACAAAAAATGGGTGGGTATTTCAATATCTATAGCTAGGCAACCTATGATGAGGCATTCGACTGAGAATCCTATACCACTAATGGGTGAATGGATGTAGGGTGTGAATTTCTGTGATCACTGCAGTACCAGTTTAGAGGGTATCTGGCTGGTTTTAGGAAAGTTTGGCCTAACTCACAAATACCTTGTTCTTGACAATATGTGTAGTGAATATATTCATGCTCTTACTACATTTGGAACATGTTAATAAGGTGACCCACCAACTGCATGTTGTCTTTTTTTGCAGCCCACCCAGCATCCAAGTTTGATGGGGGGAACCCCAAAATCATTGGCTAGCATACTTCTGCCCCTCCTCGCCCCACTGAGGGAACATGGACCACTCTCAGCAGCACCTGCTGGCATGGCACCGCCAACTCTGAGGGGTTGGTAGGGTCAGAGAGCAAGCCTACTCTGCACTCACCCTGCAGGAGCGGCTCCTGCTCTTGGCATTGGAACCCAGCACAGAGGGTCAGTGCCACTCAGGTTTGGCCTGGCTGCCTCCCTCCTCCCCCTCCCCCGTTATGACAGAAGGGGAGCCGGGTCAAATTGTTGACCCCACGCACTAAGTCACAATGTCACTCACTCAAATTTGGCCCAGCCACTCTGCCTGTCATGACAGAGGGGCAGTAATGATACTGACCGCCTGTGTTTTGAGAACTAAGAATGCAAAGTGCTATATAAGAGCTACGTGTTACTATTAAGTGCAGTGCCAGGTGTAGCACTATACAGCTATAGTGACAATTATGGGATCTGCTAACCCATTTCAGCAAAGGAAATACATCGTGTTGTGATTATTATGATGTTTTAATTGGGGGCATATGGGTGACCCTGGGAGGGTTTTGCAATGGCTCAAAGCTAGGAGTCTGGAGTGAGTGCCTGGGTGTGTGAGAAGAGGAAGGACAGCTGATTAAAGGGAGGTGGAGCATTTTCACTTCTAAAGCAAATGGCTGCTCTTTGCACATGCAACAGTGACATTTATTTTGGTAGTCGGGAGAATAATCCCTGTTTTTAGAGAGTCTGTAATGTGCTTTGAGATCCTCCAAGATGAAGAAACTATATATGAAGGCTGAACAGAAGATAATAGGGCCATCTTACCTGAAGTTGAAGCCTGGTGAAACATTATTGTCATCATTGTAAAGTCCGTGAAACTGGTAAACAGGTTTACAGTAGGTCACGGGCCAGTCGAGGTCACAGTCCCAGTCTATGGTGATACCGACAACCCCGCCCTATGAGAGACACGACAAAAGGACAGGAAATATCCACGTCATTATCATGCAGAAATTTGTGCTCAGGATGCTCTGATGCATCCTGGTTTTGTTAGCTTTTTAATTTGGAAAGGGATGCTCCATAGTAACATGTTTCACCTCTTCCTCTTCCCTGGTGTAAGATGCTAACATGTAGACCGGTGGCTTGTGTGAGAGCCATGCATGTGCACTTGTGGAGGTGGAGAGGGAAATGTTAACAAAAAGCAATAAGGAAGCAAAAAAGCCTGAACCAAAGCAGCGGTGAGCTTCTCAATACAAAGGCCAAACAGGATGAGAAGGGTGGAGACAGAAAAAAAAATCCCCTCTTTATTTGTTCTAAAACAAACAACATTGTAGCACCTCGTGATCAGCAACGTGGCAAATACACACAATCCTTGTTAACATGAGCACAAAATGCTCTGCTTTTCCTGATCTCTTTTTGCAGATTAGATCTTAGGGCTTGGCTACACTTGCCAGTTACAGCGCATTAAAGGAGCCCCGGGTGCACTAGCTCACTACCCGTCCACACTGGCAAGACACGTAGAGCGCTCTGACTCCACGGCTAGAGCACTCCTGGTACTCCACCTCGGCGAGTAAAATAATTTTGATGCACCCCTGCTGGAGCGCCCCAGCGTCAGTGTGAATGAGGTGTTGCATTACTGAGCTCTGATCAGCCTCCAGAAACGTCCCATAATCTCCTTAAATCAAGTGGCCACTCTTGTCATTGTTTTGGAATCACTGCAGGCATGCCGATGTGACCTTTGAAAGCTCCGTTTCTGACAGCCAGCATGCTTATCTGCTCTGAGACAGCAACCATTACTGTGGAATGCTGTGTGTGAGAGAGGGGGAGGTCTGCTGCTCTCTGAACTTACAAGACAGCATGCTGACATGCTCTCAGCCCCCCAAAAACCCATTCTCTCTCCCCCCACATACACACAACACACTCCCTGTCACACTCCACGCCCCCCCCATCTGAAAAGCACCTTGCAGCCACTTGCATGCTGGGATAGCTACCACAATGCACTGCTCTCTGTGGCCATGCCAGTGCGCTGTCAGTGTGGACAGACTACAGCGCTCTCCCTACTGTGCTCTCCAAAGGCAGTTTAACTCAAAGCGCTCTACATCTGCAAGTGTAGCCATGCCCTAAGGATATGTCTGCATTTCGAGCTGGAGGAGACATGCCTGCTAGGTACATACTCAGGGCATCTAGTGCCTTATGCTGCTCACACCACCATGGCTACATTTTACTTTCAGCATGTTAGCTCAGCGAGTATGTCTCCCTGAGCTGAAATTTGTTCCTCCAGCTTGAAGTGTAAACAAGGACACCTTGTTGACTCCTATTTCCCAAGTTTGGATTTTGCTGCAAACAAAATATATAAAGTGATATGGATCAAGGTATAGAGCTGTGCTAATGACAATTTTTCACTTCAGTGGCCAACCCCCCCCCCCCCCCACACACACACACACATTTCAGGTCAACCTCATACACCCCCTCATTCTCATGACCAAAGCAAACATCAGTTGAAATCTGTGTACCTTAAAGGCCAGAGCACGAAAATTTTGTCCCGATTCCTTCACAATGTATCCCAGCTCAAACACAGGGCACAAGGGATCTTTGTTTTTGTGGTAGGAGCATTTTTTCAGATAGCTTGTGGTAATGCCCTCCACCAGGTTGCGTCTGTGAATAAAAAAGAATCTGCATGTCAACTGAATGAAATGTGATAGTTTGATTAGTTGTGGTATAAAAAGCCAGATTTTCAAATGAGCTCATTACTCACCACCCAGCAGCTGATGTCCAGAGTCTCATAAGAGTTCTGCACCCAACGTGCAAAGTTCTTTTGAAAATCTGGACACTTGTTTCCATGCCTGAGTGGGTACTGAGCTCTTTCGAAAAGCTAGGCCATAGTGAGCATCGTGCTTTAAAATCAGCAACACGAGAGCAAAGAACGTACATTGTTTTGCAAAACTTATAATTTAGAGACAGAAATAAGGATTGAGGCAAGGCTCAGAAATTTGTTTTCAAAGCAGTGGAAGAGAGGGTTTTAGCTATAAACCATTATGGACACAGTGCTCCAGATTGTTTCTGTTGTTGTTTGTTTATATTGCAGTAGTACCTACAGGCCACAGTCAGGACAGGTCCCATTGTGCTAGGTGCTGTACTAACACATACTAAGAGAGTTCCTGGCCAAAAGGGCATAACGCTCACTTACACTATTTTAAACCAGATTAACTTCATTCAAGTCAGTTGGAGTTTCTCTGGATTTACATTAGTGTAACTGGTCCCATTTTGACTTTGTAACATGGTTTTGTCATGAAGAAATTAAGATAGTGAAGGCAAAATATGACAGAGGGATTTGTTTAGCTGGGTTCTGTGCATTTCATCTTATTACCACTGTAGAATATCTTATTCTCTTTCTCCCCTCCTGGGAGCACTGAACTGGCAATCCCTGGCACTGAGTAATGGTGGCTGGACAGACTCTACTGAATACATGCTGCTTGAGAGAGCAGCATGGATTAATGTCAGGTTACTGTGTATTTAACCTCATAAATAGTACAGGGACAGGACAAATCTATAGACGGGAAATCTGTCATGCCCAGCACAAATGACTTTTGTTCATTTGTTCTGGATCAAATTTATAATCAGACTAGCAACAAATCCTCTTACACTTGTTCCTTTGGTCAGAGAGACAGTTTACAGAGAGGCACTGAGGGAATTATTTCCTAAATCAATTACTATATTAGAAGCAGAAATCGTAATGATGTGAAGGGCCTTTGACAATTTCTATACTATCTAGGTTGTCCTGGTGCTTTAGCTGCTCCCACTGTAGTACTTCATTTTATATTTCTGCCTTCAGAAGAATAAAAAGACAGAAAGAGGAGAGGTGTGTGTACCATGACAACTGAGCTCTCCAGTAAATTTCATTGCAATCTCTGCTTCTCTGATTTTAAGACTAAAATTAGACACCATTTACAGCCAAATACAGCTGAATGCTAGCACCAGCGCAGCAGGTTTTACATAGCTGAAGTGTTCCTTATAATACTACCTAGTTCCTATGTAGGCATTTTTCATCAGTAGATCTCAAAGTTCTTTACAAAGGAGGTCAGCATGATTACCCCCATTTTACGGATGGACAAACTGAGGCATATAGAGGGCAAAGTGACTTGTCCAAGGTCAGTGGCACAGCTGGGAATAGAACTAGGTCTCCTGAGTCCCAATCCAGTGCTCTAGCCACTAGGGGTATGGCTACCCTGCAGTTGGATGTGAGCTTCCCAGTCTGGGTAGACAGACTCGTGCTAGCTGGACTTGAGCTAGCATAGCAAAAATAGCAGTGTGGACGTTGCTGCAGAGGCTCGGGCTAGCCACCCAATCGCCTGTGTCTGAGCTCAGGTGGCCTAACTTTATAACGCGTGGTTTAGTGTAGCTAGGAGTGAGTCTCTGCCAGTGCAGCAACGTCTACACCACTATTTCTAGTGTGCTAGTGTAACACCGACAGACCCTGGTCATCGGCGGGCGGGATCGAATGTGGGGCCGCTGAAGCTTAGTGCATGAGCCTCTACTGCATGAGCTAAAAGCCAACTGGCTCTTAGCTAAGGCCGTAGAGCAGACTCATTTTAACTCTCTAAGTGGTCCCGGTGCCACTAGATGGGACAGAACACCACACCCAGAAGGTGTGTGAGTTAGGGCTAGTCTACGCTGGCAGCGCTTTAATGTGCCTTGTGTGGTTGCGGCAGAGCGCTGGGGGAGAGGTCTCCCAGCATTCTAAAAAAACCCCACCTCCACAAGGGGAGTGGCTCCCAGCGCTGGTGCACTGTTTACACTGGCACTTTACAGCGCTGTAACTTGCAGTGCTCAGGGGGGGTGTTTTTTCACACCCCTGAGCGAGAAAGTTGCAGCTCTGTAAATTGCCAGTGTAGACAAGCCCTTACACTAGTGTGAATCTGTGTGCCCAGGCTGAGACTCGCTCCCAGCTATACTAAACCATGTGTTATAAAGTTACGCCCTGCTCTTGCGAATAAGTTCATAACTTTACTCACATGAGCAGTCTTATTGTTTGGAGGGCCAGGGCTTTCGTCCCCATTTTGGTTAGCGACTCATTTAAGGATCAGTCCTGATTCCTGCTAACTGATTTGTTATTGAATGCTGCAGTCAACCAAATACTGGACTCAGGGACAAAAGATGGTGTTTTCTGCACCAAATGAGCCAAGAGCTATAAGTACAATACTACATTGCTTTACATAGTGGCAGGGATCAAACTCTTTAGCGATCAGAAAAAAAAAAGTCATACGGATTTGACATTTGATCTCTTTAAAAAAAAAAAAAACCATATACTCACCTGGAGACTTTAAACGTGGGGAAGGTGATGCTGTTCTTAATAAATAAGGTAAATTTTTCAGCTTCTAAGAGCAATGGGGGGCTGAAAAATACACGTGTTAACAAGAGCTTGTCTTTCAGTTAGCCAACATATAAAGTAATTACAATAAAGGGAAGAAAAATAGATGCAAAGAAATTATTTGGGATAGCATCCAAACGATCACATTCAGGACCCAATGAGAGATTTGGTCTGGTCCTTGCACTTTCTAGATAAAAAGATGAATTCCAAAGTACCCTAGGTAGAAGCACTATAGAGAAGAGGGAATATTTGCTATGCAGACAAGCCTTGTCTTGTGCCCGATGAAGGAGATTCCTTTCAGTATATGCTGTGTTGACTTTACTGTGGAGAAGCAATAATGCAGAAGCCAAATGTCCTCTCCTCATCCCCACCCACTGATCAGTTGGCTGATACAGAGACCAGGCTTTGGTTTTGCAGCTGGCTACTGTACAGCACCTGACGTTTTACAGTTAGAACAGAGGAATTTGAATTACTTTTCTGCTGAACATGTTGGCCAAATTCTGAAGTCTTTATCCTCAAGCAAAACTCCCACTAAAGGCAACAAGCTCAAATCCATGGCTCATGAGAGGCTCTCACTCCCAATGATGGGAGCTCCTTACTTTCTATGGTAAGATCCTGTGCAGCCTCAGAAAGGGGCAGGGAGCTCTCTGACCCATACGCAGGACTCAAGGCTCCTGGCTTTTCATGCCACCATTGCTGGGGAAGAGAGGAGGCTACTAAAACCCTGGCATAACAATACACCCTAAAGCCTGGAAGCAGCCATAGAGGAAGGAGATGGGCTGCTCAGAGCACCCATAACATGATCTGGTGGCTGGGATGACTGAGAAGGACCTCAGAGCCATTATTGATGCCCATCCCTTGAACACATACCCTGCATGCATCTGATAGGCTTCTGCTTCTCCCCAGTTCTGGTGATTCAGGGAAGTGGGAGAAGCAGCATGGGGACTACGCAGCTACCTCACTAGGTTGGAGCAGCCCTCACCCCAATGAGGGATATAAGGGGGGGAAATTCACTTCTCCTCTGCTAAGATCTGCTCAATCAAGAGGCCATTTGTAGTGCACAACGGCAGCTTTTTTTAACTTACTAACTTATGAAAAATGCTACGTGTTCATATGTACCCAACCCAGGAGACGGTGCTCTATTAGCTAGCTGCATTTCCTGTGTAACAGGGCAGTCTGTCCTCTCTTTAAGAGTAGTTGTGGCATGGGTCCAGCCAGCCGTGTTCCAAGGCTTGGCTCCTTTAAGGACAGATATTCTGGGACTTGTAGGTCTTCTAAAGATCACATGACCAAACAGAGAGTAAGTCCTGCTGGAGATTGGGGGTCAGGTTAAGTGACAGTCATGTGACAGGCTACAGTATATCAGGCAAGCCAGTGGCTCAGGAGAAAGACTGGCAGGAGGTTCTTCATGGTGGGATAGAGCAGGGATTCTCAGCGTTTTTCTTTTTGACTCCCTCCCTCCCTCCCCCCCAACATACTATAAAAACTCCACAGCCCGCCTAGGCCACAACTGTTTTTCTGCATGTAAAAGCCAGAGCCGACATTAGGGGGCAGCAAGCAGGGCAATTGTCCAGGGCCCCACGCCACAAGGAGCTCCATGACACTAAGTTGCTCAGGCTTCAGCTTCAGCTCTGGATGGCGAGACTTCAGCTTTCTGCCCTGGGCCCCAGTGAGCCTAATGTTGGCCCTGCTTGACAGACCCCCTGAAACCTGCTCACAGCCCCCCAGGGGGCCTCGGACCCCTGGTTGAGAATTGCTGGGCTAGAGAATGCTGGGGAACAGACATCTGGGGGGAGTTGAGGAGGTAAGATTTAGAAGAAGCT
This sequence comes from Malaclemys terrapin pileata, assembly GCF_027887155.1. Classification (NCBI taxonomy): domain Eukaryota; kingdom Metazoa; phylum Chordata; order Testudines; family Emydidae; genus Malaclemys; species Malaclemys terrapin. The sequence goes on along the minus strand of NC_071522.1, from coordinate 17,540,950 downwards.
GGGAAGGGCACACAGAAGAAGGAAGAGGCTTGGGCAATACACCACTAGTGGGCTATATTGAGGTTGCTGGGGAGGGAGCCCCTGGATAAACAGGGTAAGGATTCTGAGACTCGGGGAAGAGCTGCAGCACTGCTTGACCCTGGGAGAGTTGCTGGAAGCCTATCTTTGTTTGGAAATTTGACTTACCCTGAAAGGGGAAGGACCTTTGCCGTAGTGCCTGGAAGACTCTGTGATGGATTTGGAGCGTCTCTGTAATTTATGAATACAGTATGTTGAGATGGTTATTGGGATGTTTACTGTATGACTATGTTGGTTTAGATTAACAGGTGGCTGTCAGGAAAAACAAGCAGGAAGGGAAACAAGTAGCTCCAGTTAAGCTACTTCTCAGCAAACTCTTGAGAGGTGTTAAGAGACGATGCCAAAATAGGAAAAGGCCTGGGAATGCAGGTGATTAAAAGAACTGTGGCAGGTTTTAAAAGGAACATTCTCCCAAGACGGGGGAATAGTGGATCAAGGGAACTCACACATGACACCTTGCTCGATGTGTCTGGAGATGTTATGCCTGCCAATACTCAGGGGATGGGAAGCTTTTAGCTAAGAAAGACAGTTGTTTTAAAATCCTTTCTGTCTAAGTGCTTTGTTCCACTATTTAAAATACTACTTTTGTTTCAGGAAAGCTGTGTGATCCCTGTAAACCATTGATCACAGATTCCTGCAGGGAAGAACAACAGGTACTTGAGTTCAGTTGAACCTGCTGGATAGGAATGGTTGATCCACAGGGTGCTGTAGCCCAGGAATGGTCTAAATGTGGAAGAATTGTGGTAAAGGCAAAAGACCTCAAATGGTGCGCTCAGAGAAACTGGGAAGAGGACAAACTTACAGGTAGCCCTGTAACCATGACAGCCCCAACCACTCAAACACACCAGAATCCAAAAGGGAAGATTATGACTCCCAGCTCGAGGATGGGGGAACGGAGGCGATGAAGGCACCTGTTGCTGGATCAGGTAAGCTGCTCTGGCATGTACATTATAGAGCACTTCTGCAAGACACTCCACAGAATTTCCCAGCCATATACACGTGTGTGAAAGTGTGATGGAAGTTCCTTGGTTGCTGATAAGGTGTGTGACAAATGTGAGATCTGGGAAATTTAAGGAGTTCAATAAAGCTGAAGTACTGAAGGGACCCCACCAGATCATCTAGTCTAACCCCTGTATGTCACAGCCTCCCATACCACCCAGCACCCACACACTAAACCCAACGATGAATTGTATTGAAATGTGCCAGGCAGGCATGGAACAATAAGTGGAACAATAAGTGTTATGCTGATTTCCTGGGGAATGATTAATGCAAATTCTACGACCCCAGTTATCCAGCTTTTTGAAGCTGTGCCCTGAGGAGAGGGCCATTGATTGGTGATTGCCTGGTCCAGGATACTGGAGAGCAAAGGCCTGTGCTGTATAAAGACACACAGCTAAATTGTCCAGTTGGAAGGTCTAGTTCCTGATTGAAAAATTGACATGAACTTGTAACCAAGGGGGCAAACCTAGTTGTGGGGTTTGAATGATTGACAAGTATTCTAGGCTGGAGTTGGGGGTGACTTCTGGGAAGTTTTTAGCATGCATGTAAGTTCTATTAATGGTTTTTTATACATTTTCTCTGTAATGCTTTTCCTCTAAGAATACACGTGCTTGCTTAGAAAGAGCTGTGTGGTAAATTGTAATGGCTGGCAGTACACTGTTCAGAGCTCTCAGAGACAGAAAGCAATGCACGGGGGCTGGCCTTTAGGTAGACTGGCTTGCCAGGGATATCAGACTGGCTGGCAGGGAGCTGTGCCTTAAGACCCCGTTCTGAAGGGAGACTGATGGGTCTCCACCTAAGAGAGGTGACAATTGGGAGCCAGAAACCTTAAATGTGCCCCCATGGGACCATGGAGGGTGAATATAAGTGAGTTACCCTGAAACTGCAACACATGGCACCTGCCACCCCAGCCCTCCACCAGGGATGTACTTACTGCTCTGCAAAACTGTGGCCATGTTCCAAGGTCATGGAGCAGCAGGGTCAGCATTTGGCCCCAGTAGAGTTTTGCCTGAGTAGGGGCTTCAGGATTTGGCTCATGAGCAGCAGTAGTTAGGCAGTGGTCTTGTTCCGGTGCAATCCTAACCTTACATGTAATACTAGCAATGCCCCTCACAACCAAGAAGGGAAATCTGACTGAAAATAGGACCATTTCTTACTCAGGAATCTGATCGTCCTCTTCTACAGGGCACCAGCCAAAAATCTCACAGGTCTTGTCATTGCTGTTGAAATCTACACACTTCCCAGTCATGATACCTGAAGAAAACAGGGTTTAAAGTTCACACTTGCAGTTGAATATGGGACTGTCCAACAGTTGTAGATGCTCACTGTCAAATCTCACATTATTGAGACAAAGGGCAGCCTTGTGCTCCTAGGACTTGGAAGACTGTTCAAATCACAGCTCTGCCACAGACTCCCTGTGTGACCTTGAACAAGTCACATAGTCTTTTTGTGTCTCAGTTCCCCATCTGTGAAACAGCGATAACTGTCCTTCCTTTGTTTCTTTTGTCTGTTTGGTTTGTAAGCTTTTTGGGACACAGACTGTCTCTTACCCTGTGTTTTTCCAGTACACACCACAATGGGGCCCTGATCTTGCTTGAGAGTAAACAGTAACTAATAAATAAATAAATTATTATAATAGGCCTGGTGGCAAATATCTCACACACCACAAGGAAGGCAATAATGCTGTAGCAGAGTGTCTATGAGGCTTTGCACTTAGTCTGTGGTTAACTCACTCAGTTTTAAAACTTTGGGGGACAATAACACTATCTTCATATGTGGGTCAGATTCACCCTTGTGCAGAGGGTCAGCACAGGGTCGATGCAACACTTTAAACCAGCAAAATAGGTCTTGTGCCTTCTGCACAGGGGTGAATTTCACCCAGCAGACTGGGGCTAAGGGAGTTGGGTATGGCCAAAGAATGTGAGTCCATGGCAAAGCCACAAACAGATGCCAAGAGTTCTGACTCCCCCTGACCACTCCAGCAAATAGTTTACTTTGATTGTTAGGAAGCAGTAAGGATTTGAGGATCAGGAGATCCTGTTCCTTGTGAGTCCAGATATTTGCTCAGTTTTTAGCAGCACCTGTTGTCAGAGATCTAGTTGAGTGGTTTCTCCTAGACATTTACCACACTGCTGTGAAGGACCCAACCACTGAATCCTGTGAGCTGAAATGCTCCAGAATCTGAACAGGCTGTGTCTCTGGCTTGGAGTCTCTAGGCACACTCTTGGTAGGGGTGTGAGACAGAGGATCTGCTTGAGATCCCATAGTCCAACTGCCTGGCCCAGGAACTAATATTGACCCTTCAGACTTCCCATCCTTAACCACACCCTTTCCCAAAACCCCAGCAGTGTGGATGCTCTGGGTTCACAGGTTAACTTTTCAAGGGCACGTGACAGGTGTAGCACATACAACACAGACATACTCTCTGCAAGTTTATAACACACTATTGTGCTTTACATTTAATAGCATGAGAAATACCCAGATCTATACAAAAACAATAAAACCTACAGGCATTTCCCTGCCTCAGTTTCCTCATCACTCCAGAGTATTCTTTGGGTTGGGATGAGAATACTCTGGGGGTATCCAGGTCTCTCTCCTGCTGTGCATTGTTTGTCTTCACCTCTCTGCCATGTCAGCTTTCTGTTTTCTGATGTTGGTTAATCCTGCAGCTAAACCACCATCACTACTCCCCTCCCCCATGAGGGGATGCCCGTCTCCTCCCCCTTTCCTGTCTAAAACTTCCTGTATGGCTTTCTCTGGCTATCTCAATGTATCTTTCCTGTATTCACTCAACCTCTGTGGTTGTTAAAGACTAGCATGAACACCTGGGGTTTTTTGTCCTGCATTTGGGGATTTTCTGCTCTCCCTCCCCTTCTGCAGAGGAGTAGGAGAAAGCTCAAGCCCAGAAGAGCCAGTTAACATATTGTCCAAGGTGCTTCCATCTGAATGGTCAGTGGTTGTGTTATAATGACCCCCGTCATCCCTGGGAGGGAGATAACCCTTGTCAGCAAGGATGGGGTCCATGTACACATAGAGGTATTCAATGATACATTGAAGTTGTCACTATGAAAATTGCTATATCAGCCAGAATTCAGATGTTGTACAGACAGTGTCCCCACATCGTCACCCCTGGATCTCTCCCCCACAAGTTTCCAGGTTTGCCTAAGTAACTTAAAAATGCACAGACTGCAACTATGGAACAGTGACCCCAAAAAGTAACCAGTTAATCACCACTCTCTGGTAGATTCTGATCATTCAGGCACGGAATATGAGAGTTGTCTGGAGAGACCTTACTAGGGTCACTCAGATTCCCTTGTCAGCTTCTCCATGTTTATTGCCTTTTAGGTGCAGCTGCTTAAAAAACCCCTTGGAAATTAAAGTATATAATTAAATAGTGTCCAAGAGATCTTGGAGGGATATATATTAGGAGATAGAATGACCAGCATGCCCCATTACAATCCTGTTTCTACCTTAGTAAGCCATTTTCCTACCAACCTGCTTCATGAAATTATCTTCATGTCCTTAAGATTGGAAAAAAAAAACCCTGAGAAGGAAGTTAGCAACGCTGGCATTCAACCTGAGTTTCTGCTGCCAATGAGGCACTGCTGTGGAGTGCACAGGCAGGTGTGGATGTAATCGTGGGAGTGGTTGACCCTTTTTCCAAAGAGTGGGAACAAGAGAGAATCTTTTCATGGTTCACATGTATCTGACCTTTTCCAAATGGGTTCAACCCATCTCTGCTGACAGGCTGAAATACTGCCACCTTCCTTGCACTGTGAGAAAGTAACAAAACAACCTGTCTAATCCAATCTCTGCATTTCCAATATGCCTCTCATTGTACCGTCTAGACTAAGAATTGCAGGCAGCCTGTTATTCATATAGCACCAAAAGCACATTAGGGGCTTCAGAGACAATGAAAGACAAAGTCCCTGTCCTGAAGAGCTCACAGTCTTAATGCCTTCCTTCTTACCTTGCCCCTGGCGACTGTACTTCCCTTGGATACAATCACTGTCATTATTGCATCGTCCTGCATCTGGCAGCTGTGATGAGAAAGAAAGCAGACATCTCTCAGTGGCTGGGAGTCAGGTGTCTAGCAATCCCTCTCTGTACTGTGCATGGGAAAGCCCTCTTCAATTTCAGTTGTCTTTAGACTAAGGGCTTGTCTACATGGGATATTTCTGCACAGCAAGCCAGGGTGTGAATCTACAGCATATAGCTTGCTGCACATAATGTTCCTCATAGACAAGCCCTCAAGCTGTGGCTTTAATGCAGAGTAACTCGAGTTATCACTGCTCAAACTAGCCTAGCTCTAGTGAAAGCAGCTACATTGCAAAATAACACTGGAGCCGCATTGAGTGATTGGATTAGCAGCTGGCAAATTGTGCTCATTTGAGCTGTACCCTGTACTACCTGCTGGGCCAGCCAACTCAAGTTAAAAGCACCACCACACTCAAGGGGCTTTGTGTGTGGACAGGACATGAATTGGGGCAACACTGGATTTATAACGCAAGGCAACTCTGCAGTGAAGAGAAGCCCTAAACTGGATTGGGAATTGTGCCCTACGGGAGGCAGATTTTCTATGTGGTGATTCCCAGAATATAAGAGTGGAAAATCCTTAGGGAATCTGATTGTCTTCACTGTTGGGCCGAAGAAGATACTGCAGTCCCATCCCCTGCCTCACTAGAGATAGCATCTTGTGAATACAAGTACTACTCCTGGGGGAATTCTGTATCACTGCGCATGTGCAGAATTTATGTCCCCCACAGATTTCTTTGCTTGCCCGCAGAAAAAATGACTTTCTGATGGGGAAGCAAAGAGAAGCCACAAGAGTGGTCATGTAACCTTCCCCAGCAGTATGTTTCGGGTGCCCAGGGCAGCCGGCAGAGAGGTAAATCACTGTGGGGCAGGAGGCGGGACTGGAGAAGACCCAGCTGGTGGTTCCTATCCTGCGCTAGGCTCAGCTGCTAGTCCCGGCTGGGCTGGGGAGGTTGGGACTTCCTCTTCCCCTGTAAGACATCCGGGGCCAGGTTAGACCCACCCCCAGATTTCTCCCCCAGCTGTAGGAAGATCTGCAAACTCCTCCCCCACCCCCCTGCACGCTTCCTGCACCCATTGCTCCTCAACCACAGGGGGAGGGATCCCTGCACAGGGAGCTGCTCCCCTATCCGCCCAACCCCCGTGCACCCACACCCCCTCATACCCAGACCCTCCTGCTGAGCCTCACCCCCTCCCCTGCACTCAGAACCCCCCCCAACAAGCCCCACTTCCCTGCATCATCCCGACGAGCCACTCACACACTGATCACCACCCTACCAAGCTCCAACCAGCTACACATGGATCCCCACCCCAGAGCCTCACTCCCCAGCATCTGGATCCTCAACTAAGCCCTCCACACCCAGACCCCCCTGCTGAGCTCTATCCCCCCACACCCAGACTCCCGTGCTGAGCCCCAGCCTCCTTCCCCTGGATCCCCCCTGCAGAGTCCCATTACCGTTGCACCCAGAACCCCCCAACAAGCCCCTGTGCATCCAGATCCCCCCGCACCCAGGTCCCCCACTGAGCCGCCCACACCCAGATTGCCCCACATAGAACCCTCTCAACCCACACCTGGATCCCCTGACACTAAGCTCCTCCATATTTGGATCCTGCCTTGCTGAGCCTGGTGCCCACACCTGGCACAAAAGGGCAGGGCTGGGGTGTTTCTGGGGCAGGCCTGGTCCTTGCGCTGTGTCAGGGTTGGGTGCAGCCTCACTGCTGAGTATGTGATCCCGGGGGGAGCTATACAGTGATCTTCCACCTCTGTGCAGCCAGTGGCCTATGCTCCCCAATGCCATGCTGGGGCCTCCACATTTATTTGTCAAATACAATTTGCAGAATTTTGCACAATTTTAAAATGTTTAATTTTTTGGCACAGAATGCCCTCAGGAGTAAAGTACAAAGGAGGCAGGGGGTAAACTCCAGCCAGCTAACCAACTGTAGTAGATAATCCAACCCTCCCAAAGGCCCTGTACTGGTCCTGGTTATATATGTTGGCTGGATTCTCAATGGTGTTCAAGGGGACTTGCATGCTCAAATTTCCATTTAAAAATGAATGGGGACTTGAGCATCCAAATCCTTTAAATGGCGTTAGAAATCTCTGCAGACTGTGGAGATTGAGCGGAGGTGACTGAGTGCAGGTAGCTGCAGAAGACCATGTACTGCAATGCAAGGTTTCCTTGCAACCCTTTTGGACTTCTGAGACGTGACAAATCCTTCTGACACCAAATACAGGGAAGCTGTCCTTCATGGCGATGTCTCCACTGAGCAAATGCAAATTCTCTGGAAATCATGTAACAAGAGTTATCAACAGCTACATGTTTGCTGTGGGGAGGATGGGGGAGGCTGAAAATAGATTTGCTAATGAGTGTCAGTACTAGGGATGTTTTATTATGGAAGGCAACTGTAGTACAGTGTATCCAACACATTAACTGTAGCTTTCCCTTGCATTATAAACAGCATATTTCTTTGCCAAGAAGCTTAATATCCATAAAGCTAAAGATCAGAAGCTTGCTACTAGCAAATTGGTGGGAAAATAGTGAGCTGTGTTACCCCCGAAGAGATGGGACTTTGCTACTACAGGGAAAAATTCCACCCTGGCCTGCTCTAGTTTAGAGACTGTCTCTTATCCATTAGGGAGGAATTTTTTGTGAACTGATTTGCCTATCACTAGGCATAGAGGAAACTTGTGACTCCAGGTTTCTTATTGAAATAACCAGCCAAAGCGAGACAGTTCCAATGTCTCATCATTGGTTCAGTGGATGGGCCAGTAGACTGGGAGTCAGGAGAGCAGCTGTTTCCAGTTCTGCAACCTTGAGCAAATCTCGTCCCCTTCTGTGCCTCAGTTTCCCCATCTGTGAAATGATGGATGATGAGGATACATGATGGATTAATATAGTGTGGTACAATAAGAAGTGACCTAAAGCTTCTACAAAACTTGGACTCAAACACTGAGGTGTGATTGAGTTTGGGTAAATCCTCTACAAGTTCTTTCATTTGGGGGATTGGCTGGAATTTTAGGCAAATATTTGGGGTGGGGGGAGAGGAAGACTCCTGATTTTTCTCCCCTGAATGTTTTCACCCATCCCTAATAAACCTAAATTAAAAAAAAGAAAATCCCTGCAATTATAAAACAATTCTATTTACCTCAGGGCAAATATCCTGCTTCTGTCCGGGGGTGATAATGACGTTCGTCATCACCACAAATGAACTGTCCCCCTACAAAGAGGAATGCGATCAAGTCAAAGGTGGAAACTTATTTTCAAGTGAGTCATCATGATGGGGTGGTAGTTACTGGGTGGAAGGTGTTACTGTTATGCAAAAACCTTCATCTGACCATGGCCCAGGAGGTAAACAACCCCACCTAGAGCACGTACTGGCAGAGGTTGTCAGGCTGCCCATCCTTCCTCCCTTAGGCAGACTCATCCTTAACCCTCTTACCAACACTGCTACTTTAAAGACTTAACCAGATGGTTGCTCGTGAGAGGCAGGCAGTCTCTCCCGTGGATAGCAGAGATGCTACAAGGGGGAGCAGTAGGAGGAAATGGAGATAAAATATCACCCAGCCAAATAAGGAGACGAGGGACAATGGGTCCAGTAATGATTATCTGTGAAGTTCTTTTTCCTGGGGATACATCATTTTGGGCTGCTGCGCCTCCCTCAGAGCCTCATCAGCAGTTTGGACCCCCTGCTTTGGAGAGGGGACAAGGAGCCCCTAATAAATAGTAACTAGTCATGAGCTGACGGTAACCTATAGTCTGATTTTTTTTTCAGAGGTGCTTCACCTTCAGTTCCTATTGACTGTAAGGGAAGTGGCAGATGCTCAGGACCTCTAGAAATAAGGCCCTGAGTGTGTTGCCAAACGGACGCCCTTTCAGCCAGTGGTAGCCCAGCACATGCTGCCAATTCACAGAGAAGGCTGTAGGGCTGAAGAGTCATTTGTTGGTTCCCTCTCCTCCGCAAGGTGCCAATAAAGAACAGTGATTAGAAAAAAGCCCTCCCTCCTCCTTACCTGAGGTGGGAAAACATAGTCGGCCACATCCCAGACGTGTGGGCCCATCCCGCTAATGTTAGTAACAGTTAAACCTTTGAGCTTCACCGAGACCGAGCTGATGATGCCGTCCTGTGACTGATAACCCTTCTCATAGAGGAAAACCCACCTAGGCAAACAAAGTCATTCAGATGAGTTACAGAACATCACATTCATTAAGAATACAGTGGGGTATCTGTTTTTTTGTCTAGTTACCAGGACGGAGTAGACATAGAATGGGCTCCATTTGCAGAATGGGAAAAGCACAGATATTCCAGAAGGAGGAAGCACAGTGCAGTGGTTGAAGAACAGCACTGTGTTTGGGGACCTGGTTCTGTTCCTCATTCTGCCACTGACTCCTTATGTGACCTTGGGCTTAACTGAGATGCCTATGTTTTCAAGCATGGCCTGGTTTCTTTGGGTCTCCCACTTTAGAAGCCAAAGGCCTGACTTCCAGAGGTGCTGAACATCCCCAACACTAGGTCTGTGATGTCGCTAGCCCCTCTGAAAATCAGACTCATGTGGCTTTTGAAGTTGGACACTTTCTGAGGCACTCAGAAGTAGAGGCCATGCTAGAAAATTTGATCCTTAACTGAGTCTACAGGTTTCAATTTCCACATCTACAAAACCAGGGTAACAAAACTTACCCATCTCACAGGAGTGTTGTGAGTCTTAACTCAGCCATGTTGGTAAAGTACTTGAAATTGTAGATGGAAGGAGCTATAGGTAGATTTGAAAAGCATTATTACTGAGTTATTTCTGTGCAAAATATCTTGAAATATATTTTGAAATTCCTAGTGGGAACAGGAATTGGTTCAGTTCAAACAGAAACCACCCCGAAAGAAAAACCGACTCAAAATTTGAACCTAACCCAAACCAAACTTTGGTGTTTAAAAAAAAAAAAAAAAAAATCTACCATTCCTTTTTGCACAACCCCGCAAGTCCTGGTCAGACTGTGGACCAGAACCACAAACACCTAAAATACCTTCAAGGAAGGTTGTTGTGAGAGACTTTTCAGCCAAGTCTCACAAACTTGCAGGGGCTATATGAACGTGTTGCAGATCTTGGAAGTCTCGCTCACACAACAAGACTACTGATTCCACTGAGGATATTTGCATGAAGAAGGGTTGCAGGAATAGATCTAAATCAGAATCCGTATCTTGAAGGCCTTTCAATCTCTTCCATTTATAGGCCTCAAAGTACTCTACAGAAACAACTCATTCAGCCTTACTACACCACCACAAAGTGGGGAAATATCTCCTCTCCCTTTTCAAAGATTATAAAATTAGGAATTGAAAAATCTAAGGCAGCCAGTGGGAAAGTCAGAAATAGAACCCACAGTCCTGAAAGTCCTAACTTATAGTTCTCTTTTCTAACCACTTGCTAACACGACCCCCTCCCCCTCTTAAATTAATGTCAATGTCTCCAGATTTCAACAAAGGCACAAAACGTGTGATAGTTCCATTAAAAAAAGCGATCTTCAAACTAAAATGCATGTTCTTTACCTATGTGAATTTGGCAGCTTTTGCTGATGGCATGGGTTGAGTTTGCAGGCAGTTAGCCACAATGTAATCTGTGTGGGGGGAGGAGGGGATCTGCTTGAATTTCCCTGCTCTTAATCTGAATTTGACCTCATGATCAAGAGTGTGAAGGAACCCTCTGTCAGATGAAATTAAATCAGAGCAACATTTAATGGTCTAAACATCGCCCTGTCCCACAGTGCAATGTATGGCTGGTGTAACTCAGGTTAATAATTAGCCAACACATGGTCTCAGGTGACAGCTGGCAAGCTGAGGATAGCGGCAGTAAGTTATGTTAGTTAGTTGTCTAAATATTAGTTTACAGATTACTTTATGAATGGTTCATCACATTTTATATGGTCATTAATACTTTCAATATGGCCAGATTTTAACATTAATTAACCTATTACATGAACAAACTGTCTTAATTAACTCTGTGAGAAATTGTAAACAAGGCCAGGTGACCATTTTGGGTTGAAATCCAAGACTTCGTGGAGTCATCCACATAAGACTCGGTCAGACTAAAAAAGGAGAGATCTGGTTTTCATCCCCTGCAGAATGTGGGCATGGATCCCATTCGCTCTGGTATGCAAAGTGAGTGCTCTGCTGGGGGTGTTTTCTAGGAGAGCATAGAGGCAGTGGTGATGAACATTGGTCATTAGCTGCGGCGGGTGCCTGTAATTGTCCTGTGCTGCCTTCACCATGTGGCGATGTCAGAGGCTGCGCTCAGCTAATTAGCGTGTGGTGTTAATAATGGATGGATTTCATCCCTTCCATTTGTGGGCACCCTGAGCATTGCTCTTGATGAGGGAAGAACTGCATGGTAGTTTAGGGGAGTGGAAATGAAATATAATGCCCCTAGGATGCCACTTCAAATCCAACCCTAATCCATTTAACCTACATCCACTGAGTGTGGCGCTATGTCCCTCTGTAGTGGTGGCTGGGCTGTATATAGAGGTTGATGAGCCTGCTACAAACATGGATCTTCTATATCAGGAAATAGAGACTCATGGTTTTCGATACTGAGATCCCAGGTTCAATCCCTGCTGCCGACGACCCGCCCAGGAGAGGGATGTTACACCAGCAGTGACTAAAAGACTGTTGAGTGGCCTCCACCCAACAAGACAGTGGTATCAGCCTCAGCCCAGCTCCTTGCAGACAGATGCCGAAGCAAAAATTCACATGCATCACCAGTGTTTCCTTTTTCCCATCTTAAAACTACAGCCATAGCAGGCTGAAGAGCACCAAGTTTTTAGCAAAAAAGCCAAGAACAAAGGGCCTGCTTCTGTGAGAGCCTCCAGCAAGGTGTTGTGCACCTTCAACTCCCATTGACTTCACTGGGAGTTGAGGGCACCCGGGGCCTTAATGAGCACAGAGACTGAACTGCCCTCTTAGCCATGCAGCTGGCTCCTCCATTGCCGGACGCTGCAGGGAGCAACGTGGCTGGGAAAGCTGAGGGATTTCAGCAGTTCCCATTGCTCTCACATGTAACGCATTCCCTATTGAAATAAAAAGCAAATGCATTTGACAAAAGAAGAGATGGCCCTGGTACCTAGAGAGACATTGCAATACCCATAGCCCCAGAGCATTCGGCAGGTCTGCAATACTTGCCCCTCATTAACAGAAAGGTAACATTCCCACAGTGACAAAGGATATTCCCCAGACCTGAAGAAGAGCTCTGTGTGGCTCGCAAGCTTGTTTCTCTCACCAACAGAAGTAGGTCCAATAAATAAAAGCTATTACCTCACCCACGTTGTCTCTCTAATAGGGCTAAAATGATGCTCTCTGCCTACTGAGTCACAGAAAGCAACGCTTCTACAGGAAGAAGAACAGGAGTACTTGTGGCACCTTAGAGACTAACAAATTTATTAGAGCATAAGCTTTCGTGGACTACAGCCCACTTCTTCGGATACAGGGCCAGCCCTACCAGGTTTAGTAATCACCTGTGCAGCAACAGCTTTAATGCCTGTCTGCTGCCTAGACCCATTGCAGCATGTTTCTGGGGGCTAGATGAGAAAGTGACTGTGGGCCCGTCTTGCAATTTTTCTAGGGCAGTAGATGCTCAGAGCCAGCATTGACTGCCTCAGGAGATGGTGTTGTAGACTTGGACTAGGAACCTAATGCCATCTGTAGCCAAACAGAAGGGGAACAACAAGAATGCCTTGGTTGTGCCAAAATCTCCAGCCCAGGTTTCCTAACCTTGCCACCATAGCTTAGGCAAATAACTGATGGATCCTAGGCAAATGAGTGAGCCTCCCAGTTCTTGCTGCCTGTAGAACTACTTGTGGAAGGCCATTTAAGAGACCTTTTTCTAAGTGTGTATATGGTGGGGGGGGGGGGGAAGGGGTTGATTTTGAAAATGAGCCTTCCTGGCAGAGGCAGCAGCTGGGAATCCAGAGGGAATTGAGACTTGTGGTTCTTGCATATTTTACTGGTGAATATATATATTACAAGATTCTCCCGGTAGTAGAAGAACTGCGCATCACTCTCTAGCATGGCTGGGACCCACTGGAAGTGTGGGAAGAAGAGTCTTACTGGTAACCAGATTTGCGTTTTAGTTTCTGGCATAGGATTAGCCAGTTGAAGATCTGAAACGGATACTTTTTCCTGTGTGTTCCCAGACTAGACCAGAGAATAGAGCATTGTCTGCATCTTTTCCTCAGCATCCCTGCTGCTTATTAATTTCAATGGGTGAGCCCTAGTTCTTGCTACGTGAAGGGGTAAATAACACATCCTTATTCACTTTCTCCATACCAATCATGATTTTATAGACCTCTATCATATCTGCCTTTAGTCATCTCTTTTCCAAGCTGCACAGTCCCAGACTTTTCAATCTCTCTTCATATGGAAGCTGTTCCATACCCCTAATCGTTGTTGTTCTTCCTGAAAGCTTCTTGGGGCAGGAACTGTCTTACTAGGCGTGTACAGTACCCAGAACAATGGGTCCCTGATCTTGGGGCCTCCTAATGCTACTGTACTATAACAACTTCCTCAATATTTGGAGATGCTCAGATTGAGGATTTGGGTTCAGATCTAGCTGGCTAAGCCTCACTGTTGCTGGGGCTGGCTGGAACAGGATGCATCGTATCTGCTACCTGCATTCTGTACACAGCACACACCAAGACAAACAAATGATCATTTTTTCACATGGTGTATGCTAACGCTCACTTCCTTCTGAACCCTCTCCTTGGTAAAAGAAACCCCAGTAGGACAACGGGAGGGAAAATACAAATTAAATAGCATTACAGTCTCACCATAGTTGGAAAAGTCTCTACATGTAAACTTGTCGGATTAGAAAAACCCACAGGCCCATGCAATAATGATTGCATGTGCTTGGGGTGCATTGATAACACTATTTTAGGATGCACATAGATAAAAATAGGGTACAGAGGAAGAGGAAGTTACAGAGATATAAAGTTGCCTCTGTTTTTGTCAGTGGACTAACCCCAACTTTGCTTCTAGCATGAGAACGTTCAAGCCCTGTTGCTACTGAAAACTAATAGACTCAGGGACTTTAAGGCCAGATGGGACCACCATAGTCATCTAGTCTGACCTCCTGCACACTACAGTCCACAGAACCTCACCCACACACTCCTGTAACAGAACCATAACCTCTGGCTGAGTTACTGAAGTCCTCAACTTAAAGACTTCAAGCTAGAGAGAATTCACCATGTACACTACTTTAAACCTGCAAGTGACTCATGCCCCATGCTGCAGAGGAAGGCAAGAACTCCACAGTCTCTGCCAATCTGACCTGGGGGAAAATTCCTTCCTGACCGCAAATATGGCAATCAGTTAGACCCTCAGCATTTCAGCAAGACCAACAGCCAAGGAAAGAACTCTCTGTAGTAACTCAGAGCCCTCCCCATCTAGTATCCCGTCACTGGCCATTGGGGATATTTGCTGCTAACAGTCGCACATCAGCTACATGCCACCATAGGCAGTCCCATCATACCATCCCCTCCATAAACTTATCAAGTTCAGTCTTCAAGCCAGTTAATTTTTTTGCCCCCACTGCTCCCTTTGGAAGGCTGTTCCAGAACTTCACTCCTCTGATGGTTAGAAATCTTTGGTCTAATCTCCTTTAGGTCAAGTGGAAACCAAAGGTTCTATCTTTGCTATCAAATCAATGACCACTATTTCTGAGAATATGCAGCAGTTGGTGTCATTGCAATATCATTTCTTCCCAGAGGCAGGCAGGATACCCAATGCCATAATAATCGCCCAACAAACTGTTCTTCAAGAGAACCGGGCTCATTTACATATTAAATGTAAAAATAACCCTGCCTGGAAAACTTGCTTTCAAAGATTAAAAAAAAGTCTAACTTCCTCAGGCTTGTTCATTAAGGGAGAATATAGTTATGATCTGCAGAAAGTTGGGGAAACAGGGGAAGAAACTCTTTCAGACAGATAGTGCAGCTGAGATGCTAAGCACTTGTGGCCATTAGAGGCTACAGTACATGTAATCTGGCATGGCAGAGATAGCCAACACAGTCTGCAAGCAAAAGTCTCCCACACAGAGAAGGAGCTTTTCTCCCAGGCCTGATGTTGGAGTTAAACAAGTTTCACCCTTCTTAAAAAAAAATATAAAAAAAGTGGGGGGGGGTAGAATTACCTTTCTACCCACCTGGAAGCCATTTTTATTGCCTATGCTGCCAGCATATCATGGTTCGTGCCTTTATTGCACCTACCTGCTGAGGTTTAAAACAAACACAAAAACAAAAAAACCCTCTGGATTCTGGCTTTGGAGTCATGGCACAGGCTTTCCTGCCTGTTTCTCTCCAATGTTTTGCAGGCTGTATTCCCCTCCCCGACTCCTCTGGTTTGTGTTCACCCTTGAGCCCTACATGGAGGCTGAAACTATCCCATTCTGTAATAGCCCTACAGCTCAGATTTGAAGATGGGGCTGGTCAGAAAAGAGTGGGGCAGGGAAGGACGAAAAAAAAAATCAGTGAAACGTCATTTCTGTTCTTTCATAGAAAGTTGTTTTTTTTCAGCCACTTTCCAGACAGCAAATTTGGAGATCCAGGGCCTGCACTGTCCCAATGGCAGCAATTACTATTCTCACCACCATCATCCCCCTGTTGTGAGGCTGCTGCCCTGCCTCTAAGCAATGATTATTTGGGGATAAAGGGTATGCACTCGCTGCCCCTCCTGCAAATGCTACTAATTGCACATCTAAAAGAGTTAAACAAAGCCAAGCATCACTCACAGTCCTATCTCACGCCATTAGACGTGCGAGGTCACAAGCCTTCTGCTGTGGGAAGCTAGAAGCCCTCTGGCAAGTATTTCCTAAGAGGGATTGAGGTTCATCTTTAGGTCTTTTCCCCATCTTCAGCGTACGTGGGGGAAATCAATATTATTCCATCACTGAATACACCTCACCAGATCCATCCCCACTGGCACAGAGAGGTGCAAATAGCTAGGGGAGCAGGAGGTGACCTTCTACTCCCATTCCACCACTGCAGCCCGCCTTCAAGGCTCCCATCCTAGAAGGGCAGTTCCTCTGGATGCTCCACAGCAGCCTCACCAGGGGAGGCTGCAGCAGATGTGCTGAATCTGCCATGCTCCTTACCTGGCCTGCCCCGAGATGGAGGCTGGTGCAGGGACCTTACTGCCTGCATTAGTGTATTTCAGTGACTGCGGTGGCCCATGTGCACTCTGAATCACGTGCATGCTCTGTGGTGAGATTGTTCAGTAGGTGGCTAGGCTCACTGGTGCAGAGATTCTGACCCCTTTTTGAAAAACACCCAGTGCCACGCTACAGAGTTTGATGGCTGCCTGGGGGCGGCCAGTTCAGTAGCAGTTTTTAGAAACAAACTTGTGATGAAAACTTCCCAGGCAATTCAGGGCACATGAACTCTTGCTGCTCCTTTTGTAGCTCTAAACACCCAGGGTCAGGACATGCCTTTCAGTTTGTGTGGAGCTTTAGACACGTTTGCTTTATTTACTCCCCCGTTTAAAACAGTTTCTGCTGAGCTCTAGCTGCCTTCAGGCCCAGCCTTAAGCACAAACAAAGCAAAGCAGACATTTGCGCCTTGCTCTTTTGGAAGCACCGTATCCCCTGCTCATTCTTTAACCCATAGGCTGGCCTTGCCTCCCTCTTGGGAAACAGGAGCAGAGAGGGAGGAAATGTATGGCCTTATTCCCCTCCACTCCTCCTCCCTCTTTCAGCTGCTTGGGGCTCACAAATTACTAAGCCGTCCCTGTCTGCCTTTCTTTTAATATCATGAAAATAGTAACAACAGCAGGCATTGAGGGCCTGAACCAATGACTTAATAGGCTTTGGATCAGGCCCTTATAGAAGGCCTTTCCTCCAGTGAGCTTACCACGATTTACGATGTTTACATACTGGGATTGTTACACTCATCACGGACATGCAGCCACCTCTGGGGTTTAACACAGCAACTATTTAACAGTGCAGTACAACACTGCTCAACAAAGAGCTCAGGGCAACGTGAATACTGTTTGCAGGTGAAACTGTTGGGAGACTAAGGAGACAAAATATAATTACCCACAACATTAGAATCTAGTGAATGCCCCTGCTCAGGGTGTCTAAGGATCATAAGCGGCAGGGCCTCAGCTTTACTTCTCATCCAGAAGGGGGCCGAACAGAAATTCAGGTAGACAAGCCAACCAAGAACTGAATGTGTGGCAACGCTAGCGTTGAGCTTAATGGCTGGTCAGCAGGTATAGTATGTGGAAAGTTCAGAAGAGCTGCCTTTTGGAATTTTTCATTGAAGTGAAAGGCTATGTAATGAGCAAGAAAAACCTTACCCTATGATGTAACCAAGGACCACAAGCTGGATCAGCCGGAAGATGAGTCCCACTTTCTTGTTCCTCACCAGCACCATCCGGGGGGTGTCATATTCAAAGAAGAAGGAAGCAGCTTTCTCCCCGAGCTTGAGCCCCATGGCTGATGCAGCAGGACTAAAGCTCTTCTATGCAAATGCCTAATCCCAAACCAAACACAGGCTCTGTCGCTTCTGACTGTAGTGGGTGGAGCTCCTCGATACAAGAGGTCAAGTCTTCTGTTTGCACAAAAATCTACCAGTGTTTCCCTCTGCACATCTGGTTCCTTCTCAGAGAGGGGATGGAAACTTGCTCTGCCTATATGCTCACCTCTGCGTGCATAGTGCACTCAGTGTCTCCTTAGATGGTCTGGGGGTGGGGATATGAGAGTATGTAACGGAAGCATACAACCCAGGCTATCCGGCAGCACAGTAACTGCAGCACAACACAGGCAGGATGGGTTAACCCTTACAAAGCGTTTGGACAATGCGGAGTGCAATGTAATGTGCTAAGAGTTACTAGTCTGATTGCTTTGACTGGGGCAGACCTGCTGGCAGGATCAGCACGTTGCCATATATAATTTTTCAGAAAGCTGAAATCATCCCAGGGTAACAGAAATTGCCCGTTAACAAAAAATGGAAGTTGTGAAATCAATATGCATGGTCTAAGTCAGTTTGTAGATTGCTGTGGGTTACTGAAAGTACATGGGACCCTTTCCTGTTGTACATTGCTCCTCCAAGCAACTGTATACGAGGAAATAATGTTTTTTCCTGTGGGTTTTGGGGTGGGGTTTTTTTTGGTCTTCATGATTACAGCAGGTGGTGCAGCTCTCTGGTAACTCACTTGCCCTCCAGAGCCCAATAATTCACTCTCCTCTACAGTTCTGTTCCTTCTTGGCATTAGCATTGCACAGGGAGGTCAAAGGGTGAGTCACGAACTCAAAACAACAGCCTGAGGGAAGGAATTCAGATCTGAATGTTCGGTGGGGTTTGCATCCAGGGGTTTCTCTTGGGCCATCATAGAGATATGGGCTTGCCACAAAGTTTGGATTAGCACTTCCCCAAAGTTTGGGTGTGGGGCCGATCAGATCTGGGATTTAGGTTTAGGCCTATCTCTAGCAAATACGGTCATTTCAGTGAGATTATAAAGGGATTGGCTATGTCCAGGAATAGGACTAGCAACAGCTAGAGAGTTTCATAAATGTTAATTAACCGTCTCACAATATACCTGGGATGTGGGTAGCTTTCTCATATTATAGATGGGCAGGGACCCTCTTTTTGTCTTGTGTTTGTACAGCACCCAGCACAGTGGAAGTGCTAGGCCATGATTGGAGCACCTAAGTGCTATGGTAGTACAACCAATTAATAATAATAATACTGTAAATGGGGAAACAGACACTGAAAGACCATGGAATTTGCCAACGATACAGAGGCAGGGAATCCATTAAAGACAGACTAAAAACATAAGCGCACTTGGTTTCCAGACCTGGGATCAGGTGAATATCTTGCCTAGGTTATTGACTGCCATTTGCAACAACCCTAGCTACTAGAAATAGATGCAATCCTACCTCTCACTCCTCCAGCCTAATGCAAACACTCCTGAACTTTGGGAGAAGTTAGAGCCATAGCTAAACTGTATGACTCAGGCATGTCTCTAAAGAGATGGATTTGGAAGGTACAAGAGTATCAGTTAAGACTGTGTAAACTAGGGAAGGTACACTTAAGAAATCCCCATGAGTTTCTGATTTGATTCCACTCCACCTGGATTCACAGCACTTTTCACTCTGAATTTCTGGTTCAGATGCATCACAAAGCAGAACCCAGGCAAAATTGCCATAGTTCACATCAGAAGTTTGCACAACTTGGAATTTCACTTGTTTTCAACTCAAATCCCATAAAATCAGCCCAGTTTAGCTTAGTAGTGGGAAAATTTTAGTGGACCATTGTGCAAACTTCAACTATGTTTCAAGCCTGTAAATGTAACCCAAATCCAGACAAAGATTTTAGGTTTCACTGAGAGCATTTGGAACAAATTCTGATAATCATCCTCATGCTTCAGGGAATGTTCGGGGGTGGTGGTGGTCAGGAAGCTTTCCTAGTACTCAGATACTAACAGGGCCAGATTCTTGCACCAGTCGTATAATGGGGCATCTGGGGATTCTCTCTGTTTGGGAACCCTTAGGTGGAGTAAACCTGATATAGCCAGATCTATGGTACCTGGTCCTGACTCCCTTAGCACAGGTGCTATTCTGGGGTTGTACCAGGGAGAAAAAGGGACATAGCCAAGCCTTCACTCTGGCTTTTTTTGCCTGGTGGAAGCACATTGGGACTGTGGGGAGAATTCCAGGCGGAAAAAGATAGAGCAGCATCTCTGTGATGCTGCTCTATCTTATGCTGAGACACAAACTGGCCTGCAGCTGCCCTCCAGGGTCAGGGCTGAGGATCTGAAAGGCGGTGGAAAGCCCCTTGTGCTCATGCTGAGCAGAGCTGGGGCACTCTTGAGGATCTGGCCCATAATAATAACTTGCATCCATGTGAGAGTTTCACTGGTATCGATGCACTTTAGAAAGATAATGCTATTGACTCCTCCCCGCTTATGGGTGGGCAAGCTGGGGCAGGGGTGAAGAGACTTGCTCAAGGTGGCGCAGGATAGGTCTACCCTCTTGCCATGTGATCTATGTAATGAATCTCAGGAGGAAGGGAGCAAAGAGCTACAGCCACAGTGCTCCAGCAGGCTGGGGAAGGCTTCTCAATGTGACGTTTATTGCATGAAAATGAGTGCCAATAAATGGGCCTGGGCCTGTTAGCCTCAGACTGAGACTTGGATCAGGACCTGAGGGAGGGTTGGAAGTAGAGTTTGGCTCAGACTCCTCTCTAGTATGAAAGCTGTAGGTACAATGTAGAAATCCCACTGCAAGAGACCCAGCGAGATTATTTTGCAACTTTTCAAATGGTGCGATTCTGCCATGACACGTGTATGTATGGGAGGGGGGAAGACATAGCTTCAAGAGGCTCCATAATTATTGCCTCAAAGATTTCTGCACTACAAGTGCTTAGTTGACGAGGGTTTTCCCCCCAACCTCAACAGCCAGCCCTGCAAATTCAGCCTGGCCTCAGAGTCAAGCTGGGCTCTTCCTGATGTATGCAACATCACCAGTAACCAAGGAGTTATTCACAATTGTGTTGAATGATATAGGAACCAGGCTAGACTCCAACTCCCCCTTCCTCTGGCTATTGTGGCTATACCAGGCTAAGGAGAGTAAAACATGCTTTTTAAAATATACTTGTACTGTGATCAGTTAGGACTCTGAATACAAGCAGGGAGCAGACCTGTTGAGACATGACAATATTTTCACCTAGTCACTTTTCACTTTCTACTGGCTTTAGCCTGGCAACCCTTTGACATACGGGCTCAATAATTTGAAGGCTTGACAAACAAGAAAAGAGCTGAACCAATTGATTATAACAAGATCCTTTCACAAGACTACAAGGAGCCACTTGGTGCATTTAAAATAGACTGCATGGAAACACAGATGAACTTTCATAGTAACCTTTTGGGCATACCATGCGGCTTAGAAATCTAAATCAGATGGCACTGCTTTGCTTACTTCTAAGTGACATGATGTAATCCAGGCTCCTAAGCCCTAGAGGATGTGGAAAACCATCAGATGAGAAGCCAAGAGCAAACATAAATTGCTGATGATAACCATTTAAGAGCGAAGCCCGATATTGCCACTGAGAAGAACAGACAGACCTTATAAGCTTAGACATCTGTTGGGGGGGGGGGGGCGGAGGGGGGGAGAGAAGAAAATAAATCATAACCTACTGTACGAAAGAAGGCCTTTTAGGGAAGGCTGCACACCCTTGCCAGAGAAATGGGAATAAGGAAAATAGGACATCTAAATTTAACAGCAAACTCTATTGTAAAAGAGGAACTTGTAACCCTCTCCAGGACTTGGATTCAATAGAATGGCTAATCTTTCAGCTAAAGTAGTTTCCTCGGGAGACCATATTCATCTCCGATTTTAAAATTTCTTCAGGCAGCTGTTGGATTGGCTGCCCTGAGTGACTGAACTCCTCTAGTGACTCATGAGTTTTATTTTTGGGCGCCAAACTTGAGAGAACTTAACGGGGCCTGATCTTCAAAAAGGGTTGAGCAGCTGCTCTCTCAGAATTGGGCTTCATTAAGGTGGCGGCGCTGGAAACCCAAAAAGCTTATGAAAGCTTAGGCCTAAACTCTTCCCCCACATCCCGGGATGTATCTTCAGCCTTGCTATAGGCCTTACGCTCATTCACTTCCCAGAGAGGCTTTACCCACCTGCTTGTGCATCACTCGTACCTTTGCTACCCAGTCAAGTCCCAACCTACTCCAGACTGTCTTGAGAGAGTCCCAACCTCACCCCATCCTCGTTCAACACCATGCACCCATTAAAGCAGGTACCCTACTGTCTTAATTACTTTATTACCAGTAAGCAACTAGCCTTGAAAGTATATTGCTAAGTTACCTGGTGCCAAAACAGCAGAGCAAGTACAGCTGGATAATACACTGTGTTATTTATCTTGGGCAGGGAGAATAAACTCTGCCCCTAGATCTTTAGCACAGATGATTGTGGTAGTTTGTATCCCTTCCTAAACTGCAACATTTACAACACTTCCCTAATTAAAGCTTTGGTTCCCTGTTCATAAAACACCTGAGCTTATGATAGAGATCATCTCATCTACCATCTGGTGGCGGTATAAAAATGCTTAGTTTGGGGGTTTAAAATTAAATCATGTTTGCCAGTACTATGCTAAGCTGCTGCGTTGCAGGTAAAATACTTAATTAAGGGACCCCATAGGCCAGATCCTCAGCTGCTGTAAACCATCATAGATCCATCGCAGCTCATAATTGGGAGAAGGTGCCTTAGCTGAAGTCACTGGGGCTCTGCTGATCTACACCAGCCAGAGCTCTGATTCTGTGTGGCCTAAATGTAGGCTTTGCTTAATATATATTGACTTTATAAACTCTGATATTTTATGAAATATCTAAACTAATATTTCAGTGCAAACAGGATTTTAAAAACTAATTGATGCAGCATATGCAGCTGAAACAGTGTGTAAGGCCTGATCTATACTCCGTTTCATCGCGGGATAACTGTTGGTGGAGGAGGGCGTGATTATTATTATTTTTTTTTTTTAAGACTGATTGAGTTATGCAGGTATAAGTCCTAGCGTGGATGCAGTTATTCTGGTACAAAGGTGCCTTATACTAGTATAGTTTATTCCCCTTCCCGAAAGGGAATAAGCTATACTATTATCAGCACCTTTATGTCAATACTAAAGGGAGGTTTATACTTTAACTATACAGATATAAAATGGCAGAATTTTCCAGTGTAGCCTACTCCTAAGAACCAAAAACTGAAACCAACTACAAACAAAAGAGGCATGAAGTTGAAAACAGCAGCAACAGTGATCAGCATATTAGCATGTAAAGATTAAATACACTCAGGTGGTATTAGTAACACAGGGTAGGGAATGAGTCCTTTCGAAACACTATCTTTAACCGGGCTGGAGTGCCAGTACAAAATGCTCCTGCAGCATGCGGTTCCATCCATCATCTTTGCCCTACCTCCGCCTGGGGCTAGCCTTCAGTAGTGACTCTTTATAGCATGTGAACTAGAGGTTTCAAATCTGAAGTCAGTGGGCCTATTTGCAGGCTTAAGTGCTTTTCTGGATCAGAGCCAGAGGGCTCGGCCCACAGGAGGATCGAGCCCCATGCTGCTGAACATTACTCGTCATTGTCTACCAGTCAGTCATGCTCAACATCACAACTTCTCGCACTCCAATTTAGTCACACTAAGATTTCAAAAGGACGGAGGATAGGGTGACCAGATGTCCCAATTTTTGGGTCTCTTTCTTATATAGGCTCCTATTACCTCCCACCCCATCCTGATTTTTCACACTTGCTGTCTGGTCACCTAACGGAGGAGTCCTGTGGACTTTCACACTGCAGAGTGATGGTCTGGGAGTGGATATCAGAAATGCTGCACTACCACCACACTAAGAAAACAAAATAAAATCCAAACACCCTTAATAAACACTCCAAACTCACACAGCTTAATATTGTTATATTGTTGGCTTCTTCTAATGGTAACCTACAGATTTTTAAAGCAAACAACACTGATAACCAGAAGCCCTAAGTATATTTACATTTTAAAGACAGAAGAGACTGAATCCTCTCAC
This sequence comes from Malaclemys terrapin pileata, assembly GCF_027887155.1. Taxonomy (NCBI): domain Eukaryota; kingdom Metazoa; phylum Chordata; order Testudines; family Emydidae; genus Malaclemys; species Malaclemys terrapin. Next base: position 17,517,275 of record NC_071522.1, on the reverse strand, counting down.
GCAGGGGTTGGCTCCCTCTTATGGAAAATTAACTTGTGGTTAATGCAAAATAAGATATGTTTGCATTTAAACTTGTATTTGTTTAGTCACAAATAAAGGCAGGACCCTGCAAACACTGCGGGATGGGTCTTACTTCCACATGTCAGGCTATAAAAGTTATTACCATCTGTTAATGACTCATGATAATAAGTACTGAAAGCCTGATCCTATTTACACTGAAGTCAGTGGCAAAATTCACATTCCTTTCAATGCTGCAGAACTAGGCACATAATCAGTGTTTGCTGGATTGAGCCAATATTACTTAAAAGCTTGAGATAGACAAAGGCAGGACAGGAACTCTGAAGTCATCACAAAAGGGAGGAGCTATGGCCGGAAGCTTTCCCCATGTGTACTGGCAGATGCTGCACTTAGGATGTGTGATATCAGGGTTGTGTTTGTTTGTTTTTGAAAGATTAGTCACCAATTGTTCTGGAGGAATGAAAGGGCCAAGTAGCAGTTTGACAATCCAAGGGCACATCTTCACTACTGAGTTAACTCACCTGAACGGCACCTGAACTAGCCTAGCCCCCGTGTGAGCAGCCCCACTGCAAAGCCCGGCGCCTTGGTTACTGTGTCCTTGCTGGTGCTGCGCTCACCTGTGCGTGTTGCTGGGACTTCTGGGGGCACATCCCATGGTTCTTAGTGCTGCAGCGGGCTGAGCTGCTCTGATGGTTTCCCAGTGAAATGTGGGAGAACTCATCTGTCCTGCAGAGCACGTAGGGGGTTGTGGGAAGGCAATGGAGGACTATCAGCACTCATGGTTTAGCCTGTGTCCTTATTGCAAAGTGGACAGGTTACCCGAGGAAAAACTTCACTCAGGTTTTAGTCTGTAGCCCCAGCTGGGTCAAGTAGCCCAGGCTGAACACACCACTGAACTCAGGTGAAAGGGTTTTGTGTGGGAACATGAAAGGGATTAGGGCATCACACAGGCAAGCATCCAGGTTGTCACTTAGGGTCTGAATACATTGCAGTGAAAGTCCAGGGTTCAAACTCAGGTTCAAGCCTAGCCCCCCCTTCCACCTACACACAAGTTGCATCAACCCAGGGCTCAGATCCAGGGTCCCAGGCCCCTATGGGGGTGCAGGGTCCAGCCTGAGTCAAGCCAGGACCCAGAGTTCAAGCCCTATTGCTTTGCAGTGTCACTGGACTCATGCTCTGGGAGTCCACCAAAAGTATCCCAAAATCCCACAGGCCGACTTTCTTTGTCCTCTGGACAGTCAAGTTTGGTGGACACTCAGGTTTTCCCAAACAGCACCACGAACAAAGGGCTAGAGCAGCCACATTTTGGGAGGACACTGTGAAGTCTGGGATATGGATGGTTGGACTCAGGTCCGCGTAAGGCAGCGTAGCTGCTGGAGCCCCAGGGTGAGACCCAGGTTCAACAGTTCCTAACCTGGGGTTACAAATGAGTGTAGACACTCAAGCCCTAGATTAACAAATCCAGGGTCTGCTAACTCAAGTTCTCCTTATCTTGGGCTTACATTGGACCGTAGACAAACCCATAGAGTATTGCATAGGGACTAGAGCAGGGAAGGAAGAGTTAATTCCTGGTTGCTATTCAACATCTTCCCTGCTGATTCATTAGGTGAATTGAACTGCTCTCTCTATTTTTCCATCTGTAAAATATAGCCAATGTATTTTTAAAAATAGAAGCTGTGGAGATGACCTTCAGAATAAACCGAATGGCAGTGGTGCTTAAGTCTGGAGGGTCTATTTATCTTGTCTAGGAAATATAGCCTAGATAAACCTACTGAAAGGTGGGTGCACAAGTAGTTGGAAAACCATATAGTTATCAATAGATCACAATCAAGCTGGAAAGGCATATAGAAGGGAAAGGGGTCCTTCAGGGATCTGTTCAATATCTTCATAAATGATTTGGATAATTGCACAGAAAGAACACTTACAAAGTTTGTGGACAATACCAAGCTGGGAGGGATTGCAAGTGCTTTGCAGGACAGGATTAGAATTCAAAATTATCTGGGTAAACTGGAGAAATGGTCTGAAATAAATAGGATGAAATTCAATAAGGAGAAACGCAAAGTGCTCCACTTAGGAAGGAATAATCAATTGCACAAATACAATATGGGAAGTGATTGCTTAGGAAGGAGTAGGCTGTGGGGGGTACAGTGGATGACAAACTAAATATGAGTCAACAATGTAATATTGTTGCCAGAAAAAGTGAACATCATTCTGGCATATATTAGCAGGAGTGTTGTAAAGCAAGACATAAGAAGTAATTGTTCCACTAAACTCAGTGCTGATAAGGCCTCAACTGGAGTATTGTATCCAGTTCTGAGCATCACACTTTGGACAAATTGGAAAAAATCAAGATGATAGCAACACAAATAATTAGAGGTCTAGAAAACATGGCCTACAAGGAAAGATTGAAAAAACTGGGTTTGTTTACTCTGGAGAGGAGAAGACTGAGGTGGGACCTAAGTCTTTTAGTACATAAAAGGTTGTTATAAAAAGGAGGGTGATAAATTGTTCTCCTTAACCACTGAGGAGAGGACAAGAAATAATGGGCTTAAATTGCAGCAAGGGAAATCTTTAATTATTAGGAAAAGTTTCCTACTGTCAAGGTAGTTAAGCACTGGAACAAATTGCCTAGTGAGGTTGTGGAATCATTTTGACTGGAAGTTTTTAAGAACAGGTTAGACCAGGGATAGGCAACCTATGGCACATGTGCCAAAAGTGGCATGCGAGCTGATTTTCAGTGGCACTCACACTGCCTGGGTCCTGGCCAGTGGTCCAGGGGGCTCTGCATTTTAATGTAATTTTAAATGAAGCTTCTTAAACATTTTAAAAACCTTATTTACTTTACATACAACAGTAGTTTAGTTATATAATATAGACTTAGAGAGACCATCTAAAAATATTAAAATGTATGACTGGCACGCGAAACCTTAAATTAGAGTGAATAAATGAAGACTCAGCACACCACTTCTGAAAGGTTGCGGACCCTGACAGGTGTTTGTCTAACCCAGGGGACTGTCTAGATAATGCAGTGGAACTGGGTTAGATGCAGGATTGGCAGGAACCTCAAGATGGCCTTTCTGTGAGTCAGGCTGGGATTTTCAATAGAACCAAAGGAAGTCTGTCACCCAACTCCCTTTAAAGTTCAATCTCCCTTTGGTTCTGTTGAAAATCCCAGGCTCAGATTGTAAGGAACATCTCACTGTGTGTGTACAGCACCTAACACAATGGGACCCTGATCCCAGCTGGAGCTGGGGTCATGGATATGCAATGGTGAGAGCGATAGGGGGAAAATATTTGCAGATAAGTCTACATAATGTCTATGCAAAACAACACGTTCAGTTTTATTTCCAATTTCGACTTGTCCTTTACCTCCTAAGCTTCTTCCCTGTGGTTTCAGCTTTATTCGGTGTATATGCTTTCCTGCCCTACAGCGTGCACTCTGACAAATAGTTCTGACGGCATTAACTAAACTATGTGGGGAAAATAAATGGCATTGCATTCCTTAGCTGCCATGGCAACACATCCAATCTTACAAATAACTTGGCAACGACTTAGCCAACTCTAAAATAAACACTTAGGAATCCTGAAAATGTCACCCTAAGGGAGTCAGATGTACCATTCCCATTAAAACTAATAGGAAATCAGTTTGGGCAGCTATGAAAAAAAAATAATAAAAAATCTCAGTCTTAGTATCCAGCAGGGAGGGCCAGCTGTAAATACACCCTGATGTTTCTTTCCCCCAAAGAGATGTCTTATGAATTGTGCAGAGAGAGGAAACAGAATAAACCTTCATTGGAAAATTCAGCTGGAGGCTGGATAAAGCACTAGGATGAGGATGTTGTACTTATCACCAGCACAACCAGCTACCCATGCAGCCTTAGGGCATTGTCCAAAGTGACACTTCTCTTGTATAGCAGCATGGAACCAATCAGGCAGATACACCCCCAAGTTAAACTTTACTTCTGAATAAAAATGTTAGTGCCCTTATGATCAGCCATTGGAGAGTTAGGGGCAGGGCAGGGGGCTTCACTTTGCTCAAACATCAGGTAGAGGCAGGATTTGAGATTTTGGTCTAAATTTAGGAAGATCATGAAGAGGATGCCCAGGCAACTCCCCCCTCCTCCTCAGCCCTACCCCTTTCACTTTGCTATCCCCTCTTCTCCCCCAGCAAATCCCCCCTTACTCCCGGGATTTAATCCCAGGCAGAAACATCTCCCAGTGGTTGGCCTGCAGCATGCATTGGTCAGACTGCTCATTGATTCAGGTGCAGTAGAGCTTATACAGATTCAGGATTATTCTGCAATGGATAATGAGGGAATGAAGTGTCCTTTTCTGCAGCAGTGTTGCAGGCCAGCTCTTCCGGCACTGGTCTGCACTTGTGCTCTATTTCCAAAAGAAAGCCTATATATTTTATTAGAGCAGGATTCTTATTCGAAAGATGCTGAGTGTGTTCCCCTGGCCAGTGCCCAACCATGTTATAAACAAGCTGTTTATAAAGCCTGCCTAGGCTCCAACTCTCAGGGTCAGCACGTTGCTAACAAGCATGAGCTCTCTAGAAAGGGAGGACAACACGTGCTTGGGCCGGACCCTCAGCTGGTGTATAGGTCAGTGGAGTCTGATCGCAGTGGACCATTGATTTATAGTAAACTGTGAATGTAGCTCTTTAAAGTACAACCCTCAATCATTTCACATTCCTAAATGGCAGTGAAAACACAAAGCATTTTTGGTGACCACCGCACATGCAGAACACTTTCAAAACACACATGCTGAGGGTCGGGGAACTACTTTGGATACATTAGGAAATAATTTTTGTATTGCCATACCCTCAAGTTGAATTTGCACTCTCTAAAACTTCTCCACAACCATCCATAGCCACATTTCTAATTCCCAGTTTCAACCAGAATTGGAAGCAGATGTACTACCTGCAGCCAGGGATTGCAGTCATGTTATATTTCTATCTTGGCTGCTACCAGAATCCACAGGAAATTGTGATCTAGTGACATTAAGACCCCTTATTTTCTTTTATAACCCCTCAATTATATAAACAGTATGCAGTGAAATCAATGATTCAACAGACTTTGGATCAACCACCTCCTTTGGGACATGCTGTTAATATGCTCCACCAAAAATCCTCAAGTTAAGAATCTGAACAAATTTTAAGGAACTGTTACTATTTAGAAATAAACCCTGGTTGGCCTAAAAAGTTGAGTCCACATGCCAAGATCTTTTATGCCCCAGATTAAGGGCTAAATAATGGCCACAAAATGAATAATGAATAGGAAAGAAAAGCAGAATCGGAGTCATCCAGTAAAATTGCTTTTATTTCTGTAATTTCGTAAGTATAAAACAAATCAGCTCAATATTGTGCGAACAGAGTGGATCATACATATGTGACTACAATGACCCTTCTTAAGTCTTCACGCTACACCTGGCTATTTACATCAGACAAAGTACACCATTTAGGAATCAGTAATTTAGTGGAAAAATATCTCTCATAATAAAATAGGAAACCTTGTTTGTTTCAATTCTACCCCCACACAACTCTTTTAAAAAGATGTAACAATTTATCTTTCACTAGGAAGTGCAAACTCAACAAGGTTTCTAGATTCGGCTGCTCAGGCATCGTAGCAAAATTGCTACGTTCAGAGATTCAAGCCATGACACTAATGACACCTGTAAACAAGTCAGTGTTTTCTCTCTTCATGGTCTCGAGTACAGACAAAACACAGCACAGACTCCACATAGCATGGGCATGAGTCTGCTATACAGATATCCCTAAGGTAGGGTACACCTACCTGTCTAGGCTCTTGTATATACAGAGCACAGAGATCTATTCTAGACTCATTTAGTTTTCCATTCTTGCATTACCAAAAGCTGAATGGCACCAAAAGGAGAGGATGCAAGGGACACTTGTATCTCCCCCATATCTGTCTTTTCACTAATTTTGTTCCTGCATACCCTATACCCAGGATCATCCCAATCTATGCCCAGCAGAAACCATTGTTACCGGCCTCATGGGGTCTAGAGGTCTTTATTTTGGCAGCATAAAACCACCTCCACTGCTCTTCTCTTGCTAAGCTGAATGAACAGGCTGACACGCAATTCAAGGTAGCACTGGAGGGTTGGTAGAATAATCAAAAGCTGGTGAAAGAAAGTGGCAGTGAAAATCTGAGTATTAAAAATACCTTGGGAATCAGTGGGTAGGGGATTGCTGAGACAGGTAGATTGATGGTAGGAGGGGATAAGTGAAGATAAAACCTTTGAAAACATCTAGATTGTTATAAAAATACACATCACAGCATAGAGAAAACACAGGTTGCATGTATTCAACTCTTTAGAGAAGCATTATGCAGGTCTGAAGTGTTTTTCATCCATGCCAGGAACATGCTCAACCTAGAAAATGAAGGGGGGGTGGGAGAAAAAAGGGAGGAGACTCCTAAGGATGATGGATAAATTGCCAAATGGTCCATAAAGATATTAAATCCCAGTGCAGACCCTTTGTATGCATTGTAAGGCCTTTCAATCAATGCTCAGCTTCTTTTCTTTAATCAGGACCATGGCCAGTGCCCAAGGCAACCCACTTGGAGAATACTTCTTAAAAGGTTTCCCCATTGGATATTTGTTTGGTGGGTCTTACCTAGTCTGTGTCTACAGTGGTTCAGAATGTGAAGTATTAATAGTGGGATGGGACGATCCTGTGATTTTCTGCAGCTCTTCCACCCATTAATTTTTCAGTCAGGAATCTCATGCAGTATTCTTCTATTTAAGACCGTGGCTATTCCACGATACGAAAAACAAATATAGGCCTTAATCTTGCAAACATTTGTCTGTTAAAATTTAATGGGATGGACCCATCAGTCTGACCCAAAGCTCATTGAAGTCAGTGAAACAACACCCATTGACTACCATGGTGGTTAGATTGAGCTCCGTAACCGGAGTGTTGGCAGGACCAGGGCTTTAAGTTCTAAGCAGCATAGTAAATGTGAAGTGTACAACAGGAACTGAAACTTGTCACCTCAGGATCCTTCTGTTGATCTGGCTTTTCACACCCCACCCATCTACTGTACTGTGCACCTAGATAGGATGGGGCTTCCCAAAAGCTCTATTTACAAACCCTTTTCTCCAGCCCCACATTTGTTGCATGAATTAAGGGTCCCTTTAAAGTTACCCACCAATTCTTCCCATAAAGGCCAAACCTCCAATTTCTAACTATTAGGACACCTTATGGTACCACCCTGGTCTTGGATTGGCCAAGTGTTAGAAACGTAAATAAGACAATATCATCATGACAGTGCCAGATTCTTGTGAAAGGCACCATGCCAATCAAACAGACAATGTATGGAATCAGAATCAAGAACTTTGGCCATATTTTGGCCAATAGAGGAATTAAGGGAGAAAATAAATTTCAGATGTGATACTAGTAATCTCTCCCCGCCCGCCCACCCACCCCCCCCACACACCCTGCTGTTTCAAGCAACAGCTGTCTTTTCACATACATAATGCACCCTTCCCAGATGATGGATGTTCCATGGGAGAGTTCTTGGTAGGAGAGAATTTATCCAGTCATCGGCCACAAGGATATTCAAGTCCTCAAACAGCATAATGTGGACTTCATAGCCATTGCCCAATGCTCACACTTGGTGCTCTTCCAAGAGAGGAGAGCCTCTTCCTTGCCTTCCATGTTTATTTTACAGGTGTGATCCAACATGTTGAATGGCCCCTGAGAAATTAATTTAAAGTGCTCATGGACAACCACACAGGCTACTTTTCTGGTGCTCAGGCTGTGATGCATGATGAATAATTTGCTCCTTTTGTTTAGGAGGATCTATTGTAATGGCCCAGGCTGGCTCGAAGTATCGTTGGAAAGAGACTAAACTATTATAAAGAATCTGAATACACCAGAAGGCAATGATTGTGATTCCTAGATCCTGGTTTTCAACAGAAGTGAGACTAGGCAGCTTTTCCTCACAGGCCTCCTTTTGCAACATGCAATCAGGAAAAAAAAAAAAAAAATAAAAAATAAAAAAAAAGCCACTCCAGTGCACATCTCCATTCTATTGCACACAATCAAATGTTTCAGTAAGATGCAATTCAGACCCGATCCAAACCATATTGAAATCAATGGGATTAGGTCTTTAACCACCTTCAAGTTCGCAGAAGAACCACTACAGCATGTTAAAGCAATCAGCACACTGCTGGTGACATACAAATAATAAACAACTTCTATGCGATTTATCCTGACCCTTCACCAAAGCGTAAAGGAAAAATAATTTTGATCTAAGGACATTTTTCTATTTCATTAAAATATTTGAACTATAACCCTCCACAACCCCAAAATGTCTATCGGGAAACCAGTCTTAAAGCAGCCAGCCATGTGACAAGCAACAAAAGAAAAAATGAGACACGGTTCTTCAATGAGGGATCATACTAGAAAATGGGGATACTTTAAAATAGGTCACCCTTAGTAGAGTGAATACCTGTTGAAGGTGTCCTTAGTGCAGGTTCCACTGATTTGACCCAGAAGCTTACAGTGAGAAAAGGGCAAACAGAATTTTAAGACAAAACCTGCTGCTACTGGGAAGAGTAAGCCTTTGGCATGGAACATGGCTGAGAGTTGTTGCACTCCATCTGCTGAATTTCATATCCTGTAATTTCACAATTTCAATCCAACATCAGGCACAGTGAACCACCATAGTGCATTTTAGCTGTGTTGAGCGTAAATTAAAACCAATCCAATAAAACCTAATATTTCCCCTGCCTCTTCCTCACAATGTGCAATCACAATGCCTTAAAATAATTGTCCCCACCTTCTTGGCATCAGATGAGGCAAAGCAAAATGACCAAAAGGAATTTAATAGAGGACTTAAAAGTTACTGACGTCATATCTTTGCCTGTCTCGTGCTTGCCCAAGACACACGTTTTGTAAATATTTTAAACCCTCTTTGTTACAGATTTTAAAATAATATCCAAAGCTTTAGAAAATACACACATTTGGGTACCAAAAAAGTCACAAGTCAGATCTTCAGCTGGTGTAAATCAATGTAATTCCAGTAGAGCAACAGAGATTCACAAGAGCTGCAGATCTGGCCGGGACTCCCCATAATCCAATATGGATCTCTGGTGGATATGAACATTTACCAGCAGGGATAACTTACAGACCAAGTACTCTGCAGCTCTGGTTGCACTACATTCCATGGACACCCCCCCCCACCACCACCAATAGGGTGGGCAGGATGTTGAGGATCAATCTCAACCCTGGAATAAGCAGAAACAGTTCTCCTAAAGGCAATGGAGTTGCTCTGGTTACATGAGGGCTGAATGTGGCCCTTAAATATTTGATTAAATTCCCACCAGTTATTTCCCAGGCTGTTCAGAAAGCCATGGAGTGGTGGGGATCTTTGTAATAAAACACGGTGGAATTCACCTCTGTACAGAAGCATGGATGGCCCACACACCACTTAAGTCCCACTTAAACCCTCTTTAGAGGGCTTAAGAGGTGTATGGATCATCTACTGACCCTCTGCTCAAGGGTAAGTTCCACCCACATTGAAAATGGTCTCTAAAAAGGAATCAGTCAGCCTGTGTAATCAGCTCAATTAAATCAGCTCTATAAACTGAAACATACAAAACATGTTGGACAAAGAAAAATTCTCAAAGAAAGCAAATAGTGATTTTTCGGTGAACGATTTTCCTGTAATCACACAGTATCTATAAAGATGTTTGTTTGTTTTTTTAAAAGCTCCATATTAAAATTCCTTGAGTACATTCTATATTAAATACAGTAACAACATTTCATGCAAGGTTTTCTGTACAATTAAATCAGCTCAGTAGTATAACAAGTCTGTACATTCCCATTGGTCTGGGGGCGCGACCCATCTTTTTCAATGCTGGTGATGGAGAGAAAGGAAAGGATGGTGTTTGGCACGTACTGTACCTACGGTAGCCAGCTGGTCAGAGTTCAGCCAGCTGGCCTGCACGGAAGAGAAAGAAAAAGCACTGGGGGTTTTAAGACACTTAAATAAAATAGAAACTGATCCAGATAGGAATGGAGCAAAATAATAGCAAAGCAAAGCAATAACCGACTCCGGTGCTCCGGCATACACCCGGGTGAAGTTTAGAAGGAAGAAAAACTGTAGGCATCTTTTTCCCTTCATCAAGAACTTTGGATCCTACCACATCTACTGCCCATTCCTGGTCAAATGGTCTACGTGAGTTTCAAAAATAAGATTATATAGGTGGTAGAATAAAAGTCTTAACGTCATTTTTGGGAGACAACCTTTGCTCCCATGTGATCACCTCTCCCTTTTTCATCATCATATTGGGAGCATAGATTGTCTCCCAAAACTGACATTAACTAATGGACAACTGCCTTTTAAGTCTTTTATTCTACTTTCTATGTAGTCATATTTTAAAAACTAGGTAATCTAGATTTACCTAGTCAGAAAATTTGACCAGGAATGAGCACTAGATGTGATGGGATCCAGAGTTCTCCATTTCCATGTTTTGTTTTAAGCTGTTTAGGTGGAGATGCTTAGCACAGGAAGGGAGCTAACAAGGTGTTATACAGAAGAGAAAAGGACAAGAGGACTGGGTCATGCTTTGGTGTCAGATGAGCCTGAGAAGGTGCAAGATTTTCACAAGAGGAAAATAGAATAGAGAATAATATGATAAATAGAGGAAGTTTCAACTTCCACCACAAAAATCTTTGCAAGTAAATACATGTCCACAATTTCTACAACACTGGTAATTATACCAGGATACAGGTACACTGAAACCACCAAAGCTGGACATCTAGGCAATGTGGCTACCAGAGCACTAGCATTGCCACCTAGGTATTATACTTTAGTGGATATCACTCTACTAAATTGGAAGTCAATTGGAATACACCTGTTGCATCCCATGCACCTTTCTTTGCTTACCTCTCCTGCCCACACACACACAGATAAGCTTTTCCTTGGTACTGAGATGCTGTCTGTTGTGCCACATCGCAGCTCTGGAATGCACCTCTGTCATCATTGCTCATGCACAGATACTGTGCACCACTGTGAAAGCATGACCTCCCACCTACCACATTTTTACAAAACAAAAGATGCCTTACTGAGCTCACACATTGGGGCTATTTTTTTAAGGGGTCTCAAACTTTTCAGGAGCGGACCCCCAAGGAGCTGTGTTACAATGACTCAGTTACATATAGTTTCATCCCCAAAACTATAATTTAGCTGTCCAGTAATTGCACCATTACATACAGGGAAAAAAAGCTACGAAACAAAAACAAAATCAGTATTTTTCTTTTCGACGATTCACCCGCATTAGTCTGATAGTCGGACACATGCATGTCCTGCTGGCTTCTAGTGATGGTCAAACATGCAAGACTTCAGTCCGAGTTACAGCTTAGGGTTTCTTTATTTAGAAAGTGAGTTTCCTTTATGTCATTCATTTCTTGCCCTTGTCTCCTGCAAAACAAAGGAAATTGGCTATGGTTAAAAAGCAAGCCAAGCACCTATTATGTTATCAAGACAGACATTTCACTGAGTCGTACAGCTGGGTAGGACCCTGTATAACCTGATGGCTTATGAAAAGGCCAATCTAGGGTGTGTCTATGCACATCTATCCAATCCAGTGAGTATGGAGTAGTAGAATCTGCTGCTTTTGCTCTTAATGCTTGACTTCACTTTTGAAATGGCTACCTCACAATACATCATGGGGGGATACACGAACCCCAGTACAACCAACATGGAACAGTATTACTACATGGGAATTCTACAGCACTTTTCAACTGAGCATTCCCAAGCACTTTATAAACACGAAAGAATTTAGCCTTATAACATCACTGTGAGGTAGGTACTAACTTAATTTTACCAATTGGGAAACTGAGGCACAGAGCTTAAATGACTTGTCCCGGGTCTCTCAGTAGGTCATGGCCAAGCAGGAAATAGAACACAGGTTTCCTGACTCTGAGTCCTGTGCTTGAGCCACAAGACCAGCCTTTTCCTCCAATTTCTTCACCCTGTTAATGGCAGAACCAGATGCTTGCTGGGATGCATTAGGTGATTTATGGCTTAAAGGAAAGCTAGAGTATTTAGAAACAGTGCCTTAGAGAGCTAAAATTATTTTTAAATGGGAACGGGTGTCCAAATCCCCATGGCAGCTTTGAAAAAAATCTCATCTTAACTATGTAGGTCCAGATTCTGCCACATTTTGAGCCCACAAGCAGTCATAGTGACTTCTAGAAGCAAGGTACTATAAAACACAAGGGAGGATGGCAGAATCTAGCCTATAGGCAATAAGAATGTGCACTGAAAAAAGTTAATTACAAATACTTGATGGTATTTCAGTTTCTTTCTTCACTGAGTGGGACTGCTGCATCTCTCTTAGGTGGCTGTTGTTTTAATGTTCCTGAGTCACAAGGACCCCATTTGATGACACAAAGCAGCAGGGCCAGCTCCAGGCACCAGTGAAGGAAGCAGGTGCTAATAGAAAGGGGCGGCACGTCCGGGTCTTCGGTGGCAATTCGGCGGCGGGTCCGTCAGTCCCTCTCGGAGGGAAGGACCCACCGCTGAACTGCCACAGAAGAATGAAGCAGCATGGTAGAGCTGCCGCCGATTGCGGCTTTATTTTTTTTTTTCCCCCGCTTCGGGCAGCAAAACAGCTGGAGCCGGCCCTGCAAAGCAGTATGGAATGATAGAGATCCAGCTTCACCTCTGGAAAATCAAGTTACTGTAAGGTAAGTTCTATTTTGAAGAGAACTTTTATTTTGCAAAATGTTTATGTTTACTGATGAGAAAGCCATCTCTTTCAGGCCCACTTTAGACTGAATTGTTAAGATGGCAGTTTCTCATTAGGCTAATTATTCATATTATATTTTAGACATTTTTAACTTGTTCACTTTTCTTTGCATTAGCTGGATTTTCGAGAACCTATGGGAGGGAGGTGCCCAAATCCCACTGGGACGCAACCGGAGTTGGGCACTTAACTCCTTGGAAATTTCCAGCCATAATGTCTGGAATACCTAAATTACACTATCGTTTGCCGTCATTTCCAGTTCCCCTGGAAATTAAATACAAGTACACCCACCTCCTCAGTTTACACAGCACATTTTCACCAGTGTGCAAAGGGAATTTTCATCCACTGCACAGCCATACACATCAAACTCTCAGGCTAAATGAGCAATGCCTCCTAGAGTGATATGGAAAGTGCACAGACAGCAGTCTGTGTATTTATATTGCATTCATAACTGTATCATCTGAGCACCCAAATGGTGCTTAGCAGTACAAATGGGTAAAAAAAAACAAAAAAACAGAGTTTTAAGGATCTTTGTAAAGTTCAGAGCCGACACGTCAGAGTTTGGTAACAAGTGTCAGTTTAAAAAAAAAAAAAAAAAAAAAAGATAGTGTAACATTTTCAAAAGAACCCTAGTTACTTAGGAGTCCAAGTCCTAGGATTTAGGCTCTTAAACTCTTTAGATGCTTTTGAAAAGTTTATCTAGAAGCTTTTAATAGAATCACCGTAGATGTGAAGGGCTGTCATACTCTGCACTAAGCCTGGCATTTTCAAAGGAGCCCAAAGGAGTCAGGTGCCAAACTCCCCCGAATTTTAATGGGACTTGGGCATCTAACTGCATTATGCTGCTTTGAAAATCTCAGCCTAACATTTCTGAACATCAGTCAAAGAACGACAGCAGAAACAGCCAGTTGAGAGGCAGAGCCACTTCACCAGCTCCAAATTCATTCCTGCCTCACAATGCAGAAGCCTTTGATGTAGTCACTGCTTTGAACGCTTGTAAATTTTGGCCAAAGGATGTGTACTGGGCTCACACAAGATCATGGACACCTGCCTTTTCGGTGTGTTTTATTACCACTCTCCTAGCGACAGAAGGCACTGGAGGAATTCAGATGTTTGGACACAGCACTCTCCCCCCCAACCTATATGGCAGCAAACAAAAAGCAATATAATCTGTGCCTCTGGAAATAAATGCCAAATACTGCTGGCACCCTTGCTGGCAGCGTTAGCTGAGACAGAGAGCCTGAAAAGGGATGGAAACTGAAATAACCTCTTGTGCCTTGAGATGCTCCCTCTGGAACGGCTGAGGCACATTCTTGAGGAAGTTTGTGCTGCCTCTGTTCTTTGGCTAAATACAGGACTTCAGTTTCTAAGGGTCTCAGTCTACTGTAGCCCCTTTCATGAGCACCGACTCCCTGAAATGGAGCCACCCCAGACCTGTGTATCTGATTATATGAAGCAGGGGTAGTGAACAGGCAAACTGCGGGCCAAATCTGGACCGCCAGATGCTACTGAACGGACCCCAATATCTTTTTTATTGATTTACTATTATCATTGTTGTTGTTATTTTCCTCTGGAGTCTGGACCTTGACTATACCTTGACCAAGAAATTCGGACTTGACAAAAATATAATTGACCACCCCTGAAAAGTTCTTTTCTTCCTGCATTCCCCAAAGAGGGCCTTCAAAAAGCCAGCAGGGCATTAAGGTGGATGTTGACATATTCCAAAGGAGCAGAAATACTCTCCTGAGTAACACCTCTCAGCTCAAACAACCTGACTTATATCTGGAAACATTCTTTTCCTTTCCACATGACAGTTTGGCTAAGGTAACAAGAGAGAAATTAACGTACAAGGACCCTCAATAGACTTGGAAACGTAACACCATCTTCCCTGCTGCTCTCAGACTCCATTAGAGACAATAACTGTTTAGTCCACATTGTTAATGCATCGCTATGGAGATTCACATGTGCTTTTGAATGCCTTTTATGGTCGGTTATTGTCTCAACGTGAAGGTATTTTTGTGAGATATGGGGGGGGATGGAGGGGAGAGAAGGTGTTTCCTAAACGTTGTGACTTATTTACGATCAGTAGAATTTATATCCCCACTATTTAGCAAAACCTTCTCTTTATGTTGGGTTTAAGGACCTGTAGCCCCAATGCTGATCTGCCACAGATGTAATTTCATTGACAGAGTTATTCCTGATTTACAGCTGTGTAAGCAAGATCTGAATCAGGCCCTACATATGTCCATTATCTCCACACCCATTTGTCATAGCACTAGAACAGTCAGAGGGTTTTAAAGTGTGGAGGTGAAGTAGAATTGACCTCATGTGCAGATAATGGGGCAAATTATTCTCAGGGGCTGAGCTGCTAACATAAATATGCAACCTTTAGTTAAAATCAACTGTTGCAGCACAGGACTAGAGGATAGCAAGAGCACCTACACAAAGGCTCTAGAGCTGTTCTTGGGAATTGCACACCGGTTAGGGCTTACACTTCACTCCAAAGTGAAATTCGTTGAAACTATAATTAAAGAGAATTATTAAAAAAAAACTAAATAAAGGTGATATAAGGATAAACCAGCCCAGTTCTTGTAAAGGGAAATCATGCCTCTCCAATCTACTAGAACTATTTGAGAGTGTCAACAGATTAGGGGAATAAAGGAGAGATGATTGACAACATATTTGGCGTTTCCAAAAGCCTCATTGACATGGGGAATAAAATTCAGTCATGGGTTCTAAATTGACCCAAAAGACAGAACAAGAAGGTGGGGAACTGGCCGATTTTCAACAAGGCAAAAAGGTCATCAGTGCGGTGGCCCAAAGTTCCATTCTAGGAGTAGTGTCCAATATAGCGGTTAATGATCTGGAAGAGGCATTGAACACAACAAGGTGACAACATTTCAGATAAGAAAAGAATATTTAAAGATAGTCAAGAGAAAGATGTGAGAAACAAGACTGAGTTTGATACGTTTATGGAGGGAATGGTCTGATGACACATCCTACAATGACATGTAGCCAATCTGCAACTGCTAGCAGCAAATATCTCCTATGGCCAGTGATGGGACACTAGATGGGGAGGGCTCTGAGTTACTACAGAGATTTCTTTCCCAGGTTTCTGGCTCGGGGGGTTATGTCCACATGCTCAGGGTCTAACGGATTGCCATATTTGGGGTCGGGAGGGAATTTTCCCCCGGCTCAGAATGGCAGAGACCCTGAGGGTTTTTTGCCTTCCTCTGCAAGGGCCACGGATCACTTGCAGGTTTAAACTACTGTAAATGGTGGATTCTCTGTCACTTGAAATCTTTAAAGCATGATTTGAGGACTTCAGTAACTCAGCCAGAGGTTAGGGGCCTATTTCAGGAGTGGCTGGGTGAGGTTCTGTGCCCTGCAATGTGCAGGAGGTCAGACTAGATCAGTGGCTCCAAACTACTGTACCCCTTTTAGGAGTCTGATTTGTCTTGTGTACCCCCAAGTTTCACCTCACTAAAAAACTATTTGCTTCCAAAATCAGACATAAAAATACAAACGTGTCACAGCATACTTGTGACGCATGGCTAGAAAGGGTTAAACTCCTGCAAAATAAATAACCCTCAAAAGCCATGTGGAGAGATAGTGTTTTTGTGTATTTACATATGTATGAATAGGGTCAATGATGTAACCAACAGTCCCTGTCTATGCTGTATTCTGATAATTCAGAGGTCAAAAGAACATCCTATCATTTAAATGAATTGTAAACACGGGATATCTCAGTATACATCTCTCTTTGAAATGTACTGTGAATGGTGGAGGAACAAGCAAATGGTCTTATGTTAATTCATATAGCTAAGTACCGGTGATAGACCTCCTTCAAAGTCATCCTAATTATCTTTTATTCTCTGAGGAACTCCAACTTGTCAAAAGACATGAAATTGTATAAAAGATTGTTGGGTCCTGATTGTATCATCTCAGATCTGCTTCGGCTTCATCAGGGGAAGTTTGAGTTGCAAGACTGAGGTCCCAGTTATGCTGGTATGCCCTGAATATGAGATTTGAACTATAACCCATGAACTATTTCTGAAAGAACTCTTTGCAGCTACAAAGCTCACCATCTCTGCTATGAATCTGAACCTCAATGAATTGAACTCATGTCTGTATGTATATTGATCTTTTAACCATACTCTCTCTTTCTCTCTCTCGTTTTTTAATACATTTTAGTTTAATTAATAAGAATTGGCTGTAGCATGTATTTGGGTAAGATCTGAAACATTCACTAACCTGAGAGGTAATGTGTTCGATCCTTTGGGATTGGTAGAACCTTTTCTTTTATATGATGAAATAAGATTTACAGAAATTTTCATTATATTCGATGTGGGTACCTGGATGGAGGCCTGAGGCTGGATCACTTTAAGGGAACTGTGCTGTTTGGACTTCCGAGTAACCAGTAAGATAATAAAGAAGCTGTTTTATGCTGGCTTGGTAAATCTAAGTATTGGAATATCCACCAGTTTTATGAGGATTGTCTGCCCCATTCTTTGCAGTTCACCCTAATTGAGTGACCATAGTCTGCTCCCCACTAGGACTCCGGTCACAACACTATTACTGAAAAATTGCTTACTTTCTCATTTTACCATACAATTATAAAAAAAAATCAATTGGAATATAAATATTATACTTTCATTTCAGCGTATAAGTATATAGAGCAGTATAAGCAAGTCATTGTCTGTATGAAATTTTAGTTTAGATTCCACTAGTGCTTTTTATGTAGCCAATTATAAAACTAGGCAAGTATCTAAATGAGTTGATGTACCCCCTGGAAGACCTCTGTGTGCCCCCAGGGGTATGCGTACACCTGGTTGAGAACCACTGGATTAGATGATCATGATGGTCCAATCTGGCCTTAAAGTCTATGAGTCTAAACTAGGCAAGGAAATAGAGCTGGATGAAAGGGCAGCATGAAGGCAGATGGAATTTCGAGATGACAAATGAAAGGTAAAGAGCATTGGAAGGATTAATTTCAACTACTTCTCCAAACTTTAAATTAACTGAAATGACTCAGGAAAAAGATCTGGGCATTGTTTTGGGCAGCTCTGTGCAATATAAATCCAACAATGCACTCTTACTGGTCATACCAGGCTAAGTTCTGGTCACCCTACCTCAAATAAAATAGTTAGAACAGAAATATAGAAGGGGTCCAGAGATGGGTGATGAAAATTATTCTAGGCATGAAAAAACTGCCATGTGAAGAGAGACTGAAAAGATCAGGACTGCTTAGTTTAGAGGGGAGATGAGTAAGAGGAGACATGATAGAGATATATAAAATAATGAGGGTTAGAGAGACGACACGGTAAATTGGAATGTCCAAGCCGTCTCCCAGTCTGAGAATGAGGAGACATTCAATCAAACAGAAAGCCAACAAATGTAAAACTGATAAAAGAAAGCACTTTTTTCCACACAAAGCATATATCAGTGGAACTCATTGCCACAAGATACAATTAATCCATGAGTTTAGCAGGATTGGACTGGATATTTATGTGGATAATGAGAGGAGCCTCACTTACATTATATAGAGTGAAAAATATGAGTGGCATTTTCAAAAATTCTCAACTCTCATTGATCTTCCATGGGAACTGGGGGCCCAACTCTTAAGTGTTTTTGAAAATCCCACCTTATAAAAGAGATAAAAACCCTTAAGCTTGAAACCATACATTAACCACAACCTCACAGAAGTTAAAAAGCAGCTTCCCCTATCGGCCAATGATTCCATAATTGTCCACTCCTCCTGAAGCATCTGGTGCTGGTCACTATCAGAGAAAGGGTATTGGACTAGATCAGGGGTCGGCAACCTTTCAGAAGTGGGGTGCCGAGTCTTCATTTATTCACTCTAATTTAAGGTTTCGCGTGCCAGTCATACATTTTAACGTTTTTAGAAGGTCTCTTTCTATAAGTCTATAATATATAACTACACTATTGTTATATGTAAAGTAAATAAGGTTTTTAAAATGTTTAAGAAGCTTCCTTTAAAATTAAATTAAAATGCAGAGCCCCCTGGACCGGTGGCCAGGACCCAGGCAGCGTGAATGCCACTGAAAGTCAGCTCGTGTGCCGCCTTCGGCACACGTACCATAGGTTGCCTACCCCTGGACTAGATGGACCATTGCACCAATCTGGTCTGTCAGTTCCTACATTCTCAGAAGTGATTTTCTAGCTGTAAAGCATGAGGTTGAGCCTTTGGGACGACACTTTTTCAGCCTCCAGAGTTTGCATCAATGTATTTGTTCCAACCTGACACCTGCACTTCTGCCTCTAATGTTTTTTAGCAGAGAAAGCCACTCAAGAGACTTATTGACACTTGAAAAAGGGAAAATATGGTCAAATATTAAACAAGTAGTGAATGGAATCTCCCCTTTACGAGAGCATTATCAGAAGTAACAGCCTTATGGAGCAAAGTCCAGTAAAGTCCTTCCTTGTGCAGTTCTCTATGGCTGGAAGAGCCTCCTCCTTCCCATGCACTAAGCCTCCTTTGGCAAGCGAACACTTGCTAGCCACCACTCTACTCTGTAGAATTTCAGTTGTGCAGCACCCACAACTGAGGCCACTTGGACTAGAAAGCTCAGCTCTCATGGCACCAAAATAATGACCAGATTACGAGAAGAGCTCAACACCCAGTGCGTTGACGTCATCTGAAAATGTGGCCCTGGTTGCAGGTGCTGAGTCCTTCTGAAAATTCTGACCTTGAGGCCAGATCATGAGCGGATGTAAACTGATGTCAGTGGAGCTAAGCCATTGCATAACATCTGACCTTTCGGGGCTATGTAATATAATATTTTAGTTGTGAGAACATCTCTGATAATGTACCACCCCTCCTATGCAAACACACATGCTTTTCTTATTTAGAACACAGTGTAGGTCTGTGATTCACAAAGGAACTGGAGATGCTGTTTGATCTTGTTGTCCTACGGCTATTGAATAATAATCACAGACTAAACAATTGCAGGACATTTTCCAGAGTGGGGCCTGTGCTGTTCAGCGGTTCCACCAAGATGCTGTACAACCAGGTCACCACAGCACATGAGAGAGTCTGGCACAGGTGCAGGAACATGATGGACAAGGACAATACACACAACAGAGCCAACCCTGTTTGATCTGGACTCCTGCAGGTTTTCAGCTGGTGCTCCCCACTCCACGTGTGTCTGACTGTCCTGAGAATTCCTGGTGAAAAATGACAATGCTAGATTTAAAGATTGGTTTTTAAAATGTTTTCAGAGGAATTAGGTGGAGTAAATACAGGAGTTTGGGGTTTTTCAATGTGACAATTGAAGCACAGGCTGGTATGATTTTGTTCTCTTGCTGCAATTAAATAGTGGCAAGAGATTGTGACGCAGTGTTCAGACAAAGGCCAGTCACAGAAATCAGCATTAGCATGATGCAGCTGCATGGCAAACAGTGCAGACAAACGGGTGGGTTGGAAGCATGGCGGATGGGACCCAGCAGCTAGAATCCTCAATAGCTGGTGCAATCACTTCTGGAAATTCTTGTTTGTATTACAGTGGCAGCCAAAGCCCCCTTGGGAGATGATGGTCATAGAAGGAGTCTGTGGGAGAGCCTGGGAAATGAACCTAGGTCTCCCAAGCCCTTAACCACAAGACTATCATTACACTTGGTTATTGGGAGTTGAGGGTAAGGTAGAGAGAAGCAAGAGTCTGACTAACTTTCTGAAAGACCTTACAGTTAAATCAATAGAGAGGCAACACCTGAAGAAGCCCATTAGGAGGACTGGATAGAGGTGTGAGAGGCTGTTGTAGAAGGACACACAACTAGGGTACACCAATGAAATTGTAACCCCATGATCCTCTCTGGCCAATACAGCAGTGCCAGAGGAGAGTCTCATTCCAGTCATCAGACTGCGCATCTTTGTGAACAAGAGAGGAAGAGGACTGTTGCAGCATTCTGCCCACAAAGGATCGGAAGCTTTTGCCTGGAACAAGGCCAAGTGCTGAACAGGAAACCATAGGGCCTGATCTTATCCAAAGCTAGTGCTGCATTATCTTTTGTAACAGCTCCAGATGGCTTCATAGTTATACCATATGTGATGACCTCCCAGAGACTACATGGTGATATCTAGAGAGAACTTTTGCTCTGAAAGCACAGGCCTTTAACACATTAGCTGAATCTCCTTAGCAGTGGCAGGTCTTACTAATGACGTATCCTTGAGCAAATCGGACATGCCGTTGGCATATACACCCTCTCCAGTGAATTACATCACCTTTCACCTTCTGACACAGTCCAGCTGGAGGAGGCAAGAAAGCAAGGGCACCTTTGAAAGTGCCAGCACATTTCAGGAAGCGAGGCAATGCAGGGATGCTCACGCTTTGGGTGGCAGAGTGCACCTAATCTTCATCTTCAGATTTGCCATTGCACCTACACAGGACTGGTGTCACTGTACAATGGCTGCACAACTGTCCAAGAGTCACAGAAAGATTGCTTGTTCAGTACTTGTGGCTCTTGGCAATCTTAAAGGGTGGTTCTGCCCTAAAAAGTGACTCTAAAAATAGCACAGTGCGGTTCCCTATTCAATATTTCCATATAAAAATATACACAGTTTGTAAGTCAAGAAGATTGGTTATGAAACAAAGCTCAGAGCTCAGGTGAGTTTGCAGGCTGAAGAGAGACAAGCTGGGGTCTGTCTGTCTTGTGGATCATCCCCAGTAATGGAAGAGTTCTGTGGGCCAAAGTAGGTCCTCAAGGACATCTGTGCAGCCCCACTGATCAGGTGTTAGTGTACAATATGAAAGCAATGGGGCTGCACAGGTGTTCTTGAAGAAGCCACGCAAACTATATGGTAGCAAAGCATTTGAAAAGATAGCTTTTCATAAGCACTATCTCAGGAGGCACATGCTTGTCCTCACCAGTGACCAAGCTGTCCCCTAATGATTACAATCCGAAGGAATCCCTCCTCAACAGGGCAGAAGAGACCTGTTTGCAGAAGTGAAAAGGAAGAAGTACTAAGAAAGGCATCCTGGACACATGCTGCCTGTAATGGAATGATTATTAATATGGTCAAAGCATCTACCCAAGATGAAGAAAAAAAACACAGTTAAAGTACTCTGCCAGGTCATCCACTACTCACCCGTGATAAGAGGAGCAACATTCCGGCAAGCTAAAAATGAGGAGGAGCAACAAAAGTAACCTGGGATTGGCCATCTAGGCTCCCTTCTTTTGCAAGGTGACAGCCAGAACCCCTTAAGCCTTCTTCCTGTCATGGGAATTCTGAAAAGAAGGATCGGCGGGACAGCTTCCCATCTTGATGTCTATGTTCTTTCTGGCAACATTGCTGGGTTGGGTAAACTCCCTTTAAAAAGCAGTCTCCATTCATCTACTACAATCCCAGTCACTTTAAATGTCAGACCCCAGATTCTGATTTAGTGCCAAGTTCTGGAGAATATGAGTTAACTAATGAAGGAACAAATACCAGAGGTCGGCTTAGGAGGATGGCAGGAAAGTAGTGGGGCAGAGTTTTGAAGGCCACTGGCTGAATTATTGAAAGACTACAGTGTTTGTCAAAAAAAAGAAAAGAAAGGGAAGATTTAACTTAGGATGTTGAGATTGCTCACTGCGATATTTCATTACAACAAGAAGAAAATATTAGCATATTAAATATCATTCACAGAGCTCTGTAAATATCCACTGTACTTTAGAGCACCGGGCTCAAACCCACTGCCATTGAAGACATTGGTAAACCTTCAATTGACGTAAATGGTGCAGGACTAGACCTATACAGTATTTCCTGTTTACAACATGAGGGCCATATTCGGAGAGGTGATGAGCATCTGCAACTCCCACGGAAGTCAATCAAAGTTCCAGGTGCTCAGCACCTTTTGGTCATACAGTAGAGAGAGCAAACAGGACAGAACCATCATTTGGAGGAGAAAGAGTCAAAAGAACAAGGCAAGAAGAATTCTTGGAAGAAATAGATTTTTAAAGAGGGCTGATCCAATTCCCACTGAAGTCAATGGAAACATTCAATGGGAGTTGAATCGGGGGGGGGGGGGCGCGGTTTGGATAGACAATGGAGGAGGCTGTTCCAATTTATTGTGGTCAAGTCCATAATGCACTACAAGATTTTAGTGTCAACCACTGTAAGTGATTAAGAAAAAAAATAGGGAAGGACAGATCCTTTGTAATACACCACACTGGGGGAAAAGTAAGTATGACTGCGTGCGCATGGACCAATTTTTACTTCAGCAGAGACGCTAATGGCACGTGCCTGAAAGCACAAAGCAGCACAAAGCAAGCGCCATGGTACAGAAATCAGTCAGCAGTTACTTTGCAGAGTGTGCTCACCCTCTAGGTGGTTGCGGGAAAGGTACTTGAGTCCTTCATCGAGCAGGATAACAGGCAGGGAAATTTTCAACACGACCACCCATTGCGGCCAGCTCAGGGGGGTTACCTGGAAGATCAGCTGGAAGGCAGGAAGAATTCAATATATTTATTAACAGGGAAGGGGGAAGAGAGACAAAAATCAGACCCATTTTTGTTCATATGGATGTGGACTGAGGTAAGAGATGTGCAAGGGACCAGGCCTTCTGGATCGGATCATATATGTGTAAAGAGAGGGACTTCATTAAGGCTTGAACAGATAAGGAACTTGGCAAGGGACTGTAAGTATCATTTACATTCACTTTACAGATGGAGAAAGTGAGGCACAAACAGGGGAAGTAATTGCTGAAGGTCGCACCGCAATTCCGTTGCCGACCTGAGACTAGAACCCAAGACTCCTAACTCCCAGTCCTGTATCCTTCTGAATCCCAAGGCTCGATCGTGGAAACCCTTTGGGCAGGGAAGTCCCACTGAAAATCAGCAAAGACTTGGGAAGTAAAACGTACAACGGAGTTTTTTTGTCAAAAGAACAGCCCTACGAACTGCGTGTTGTGCTAGCTGCATCACTTACAGGCATAGGCTTCACGTGGAGAATCACGAAGTGCAGCGCCATGGACATGACAATTGTTCCCAGCAGCCAGATGTTGAGCCATGGCGGCATCCTCAGCAGTGACTGGTTTTCAGACACACTGCAAGAGCGAGAGGGCAGAGGTTAGATCAAATGACCCATTAAATACCCCGTCCTCAAGTATAATTTGGATCAATCAATATATCCCTAAGCCCTCTTAATCAGTAGAAATATGTTGCTAGATCTCTGCATAAAAGCCTTCTTCAAGAAAAAGGATTACTTAAGCATTACCATACATTATTCTCCTTCCAAGCTTGTTAGGCTCTGGAAATAAATATTCTGAAGTGAATTTCATTCAATATATCACTATTCAGATGGAGAGACAAGGTGGGTGAGGTAATATCTTTTATTGGACCAACTATTGTTGGTGAGAGGGACAAGCTTTCAAGCTTATGCAGAGCTCTTCTTCGGGTCAGCCTGAGGAATAGCTGATGTCATGCTATTCCTTCAGTACCAGATTCCCAGACTCATTGGACAGGTACACATACAGCACCAAAATATTACTCATTGTGACAGCCAATACCAGAACCTCAAGCGTGAAGCCCTGATCCATCCGTGGGTCAGAGCAAAAATTGCAAAGGGAACTATTTGCTGGTTCTGGCTCCAGATTTTACCAGAAGAGTTAGTGAGAATTCAGCATTGGGAGATCCAAGCCTGACCCTTAGCCCGGAGTGGTTTTGAATCTGAACACCAAACCCAAAATGGATCTGGATCCAGATATTACTGGCTTGTTAATATGGCCAAAATGTCCACTAAGAGATCCAAATGTATTTACATTGACATCTCCAATGACAGTAACATGTTTGCTTGGTTCAAATGTTATTCAGGGCAGAATGCTTTATCAGATATTCCCATACGTACTGTACCTGTTGAGAGCATTGCACATCTCAATCGTCACTAGCACCGACAGAGCCATAGTGGTTGGGTAACGAGACTCGAAGATTTCACAGTCAATGCCTTCAAAGATGGGATTGTCCTCTGTGCATCTCATGAAGTTCCTCTGGCAGAAGAAAGAGTAACAGGCATGAAGCAGGCAGAAGTGGCAGATAACTGGGGTTCAGATCCCACCAGCAATCAGTGGTTCTATTAAATATTTCTTGGCTCGGGGGAATTGATAAGAGGATATGAAGCCATTCATCTTCAGGTTTGAATCCAGCCCATCTAGTAGGTCAACAGTAATCATAGGACAGCTTCTAGGTAGTCTATGTGAACTTGATTCATTAGTTGTTTCAGTTTATTTCCAAGTGAACAAGTGTCTCCGTTAAAAAAAATAAATCTACCCCTGCAACTGGCATTAATCATACCTGAAGTCAGGAAACATGGCTTCTATTCCTTGCTCTACACCAGTTATCACACACTTGGCAAGGCCATTTCCCTCCTAGTGCCTCTGCTTTCCCTCCCACTCTTTGCATGTCTTTCTATACAGAATGAAAGATCCTTAGGGCAAGGAATGACTCTTCCTGTTTGTACTGCACCTAGCACAATGAGGCCCTAACCTTGGTTGGATCTCTTAGGAGTTATTGCAATGCAAACAACAATAATCAGTCTCCAGGGTAGCCAATCTGGCACTAGATGCACTAGAAACATACCAAATAATAAGAGATTTGCTTATTTAAGGGGCATAAAACTGATGCCTTAAAGCAGCGATGGGGAAGTTTTGCTTTCTCTCCACCTGATCAGAGTGGCAGCGATCAAGTGGAATAACTGCAATTCCTGCTGCACTCCCTACGAATGTCTCTCTGACTCCTCACAGTGACATGGGTGGAGTGCACACCTACAGGCCATCAGGTCTGGGGATACATGAGGGATGTTTCTTTAGGTAAAGTCACCACTGTGCTGACCAGCTGATGGGAGATGGGATCTCACCCGGGAGGGAGCTTTTGCAGTTGTTTCAGCTGACACATTTTCTTTTAATGACTTGGGAACTTTTCGAAATTTAATTTTTAAAAGAGGAGGACAGGCAGGAAAACAAATCCTCTGGTGATCCTGCTGGGGAGCCTAGATATTAGGGTTTGCAGTGGTGTTCGAATGAAACAGTCTTCCCTTCCCCCTCCCTGCCACAACTTACCAACTGGTAGAAGGTAACTTGCGGCCCTTCAGCATCGTACAAGAACCACCAGGTAGCTGCCCCCACCGTTGCCAATCCAACGTACACTGCAACCAAAGAGAGAGCAGGTTGTGTAGCCCTGTAAGCACTGGATTCATTGCTTGGTTCTTGCTAGCTGTTATTCGTTAGCATAGGGACCTCCGGCCCTGAGGGTTACACTGCCTTGTGCTCGACGGTGAACCTGTAGATTCCACCCTGTGCTATGGCTCTCGCTGCTCATTCGGGTAGAGGAAGAACAGCAAATTGGGAAAAGAGACCTGAACTGTTCTGACCCACACAGGGGGACTCCTCATTTTCCATCCCAGATCGTTAGGAGCCTGGAGCAATAATTCTGAAAACACTTGCACCTGAGCCTGTCTCCCTCCTCTCTTCCACCTTGCATTGCCACAGCTTCACTTCACACCCTGCTAAGGTCTCTCCCTCTGCCCTTTCTTAAACAAGATCCCTTCTACCCAGGCTGTGTAGGTACATCACTGTAGTACCAGAGCACCTCACGGTCATTAAGAGGCAGAGAAGCGATAGCCTCATTTTACAGATGGGGAACTGTGGCACAGGGTAGAATAAGTGACTTGTCCAAGGTCACACAGGAGTTCTGTAGCTGAGCCAGGAATTGAACCCAGGTATCTTGAATCCCAATCCTGCACCTTATCCACTAGATCAACATTCCTATTTGCTTCCTTTGTCCTGACATTCACTACAAAAATCCACCCCACCCCAGGAGGTGGGGACCCTCCTGCTCCCTGCCCATCCCCTTCTGCACTCTGGCCTTCTGTCTGATCCCAAAGCTGCTATGGGCTCTCTGTCACAATGCCTTCTCATGCTGCTACCTGTGCCGGAGAGAACCGTAGGTAATGGGTGGGTGGGGACTGGGGTAGCTCAAACTAGGAGCCTGGCCAGAAGAAAAAGATGGCTCCTAGCAAAGGCAGTCAAGTGCATACACTGCAAGAATCCCAAACTGGCCCTCTCACCGGATCAGAAAGTTCCCTTGCTCCCACCACAGCAACCCCAGGACTATTGAAGGTGAAATATCTCTCAGCTATTGCCTGATGTCTGACTGAGCTGATTAAACTCTTCCAATGCACTGGATCTTAGAGGAGATGGATTCCTGAGGGGTTGCCTTCTTTTGGTTTATGAAAGTCCTGGTCTGTTATGAGGAATATATTTTCCCTGGATATTGCACATCTCTACATCTCTCTGCACTGTGAATAAGCGTCTCCTCATTACCAGAGATCACAATGGACCCACCCCTCCTGACACACGCTAGTCAGCAATTGTTTTAAGCCAGGGTAATACACGGCACTTTGTCCATTCATGGCACTACATCTCTAGCCAGGGCCTCTCACCTCCAATGGCAAGGTAGCGGAAGAAAAGCCAGCCACTGATGAGGGGCTCTCTTGGGTTGCGGGGAAGTTTGTCCATGATGTCTAGGTCAGGGGGGTTGAATCCAAGAGCAGTGGCGGGTAGCCCGTCTGTCACTAGGTTCACCCAGAGCAGCTGGACTGGGATCAGAGCTTCAGGCAAGCCCAGGATTGCAGTCAGGAAAATACTTCAGGTGAAAAAGACACAACCTCGCTAGGTTAGATACACGCCAGGGAGAGAGAGGATTGCACTTGTAAAACTGGAGTTTGATCCAAAACCCTGGGTCCAAATGCCCTCTAAACATTTGTGCTGTTCAAAATCCACATATGGATTTGGATTTTGCATTTCACCCCCATAGCCCCGGATTCAAACACCTCCAAACTTTAGGGAATTTGAAACTCAGATCTGAATGTTGCAGTTTCAACCCATCTCACCACTGGGGGCCAGACTCGTAAATTTGCATAAGGAGCCCATCACATGGCATCTCAACTGTTCAATGTGCTTTTTGTCACCAGCACAGATGTCCCTGCTGAATTTCTGACATAAGGGGTTCCAAAGATAACTGCAAGCAATCAGTACATGGCCAGGATTGCTGCAGAACACACTGATTTGTTCTGAAAGCCTTTGTCAGGAAATTGGTCACAGTGAAAGAAGCTGTGAGCATTGTAATGGAGTCTCTCATTCACCCCGTCAGACACAAATACCCTCACAGGAATCTATCAGCACCACACTGGGGTTGTGTACTTATAGCAAGCTGCAGTACTTGTCACTTAAGGATCAGCATATTTGTCACACCATGGCATTTGATCATACTGCAGTGTTTCATGGTGCTTCCTTTATTGTGCTCAAAATTGGAAATGGTGTAAAATAGCCAGAGGTTCCCACACCACATCAAGGGAAAGGCTGGCTTTAGTAGCAGCCGCTGAATGCGTAGAAATATGAAAGAAAGTATCCATGCCACTTTTAACTGAGGCAGAGTGTACAGGACTTAAAGTGGTGCTGCTATCTAGGCCCACATCCTCAGTGGATGTAAATCAACATAGCATCATTGCTAATCCGATTTACACCAACTGGGATATAGCTCTGAGTATATGTTTAAGTATCAGAAAGGACAGTTCTGTCCTGGTGATATTTCTCATCCCTCCTACTATCCTAGCATGAGGTGTGAACTGGAAGCCCTTACCAGACGACCTCTCCAACGTTAGAAGAGATGAGGTAGCGGATGAACTGCTTCATGTTGTTGTAGATGGCTCTGCCCTCCTCAACAGCAGACACGATGGTGGAGAAGTTGTCATCAGATAGCACCATCTCAGCTGCCGATTTGGCTACGGCTGTGCCAGAGCCCATGGCAATGCCAATCTCAGCCTTTTTCAGGGCAGGGGCATCATTCACTCCATCTCCCGTCTGGACAAAGCATGGGTGTTTTATTAAAGGACATTTTATAGAAGGAAACAGCCTAGGCATGAAACTAAGGCTACGTCTACACTATGAGCTAGGGGCGCAAACCCCAGCTTGCGTAGGTGTAGTCAACGAGAGCTAACATGCTGAAAATAGTAGTGTAGTCAGGGGAGCACAGGCTAGCTGTGCCGAGTATGTACCCACAGGGCTCAAGCAGGTTTGTACTTGGCGTGGCTAGTCTGTGCTGCCACTCGCCACAGCCCATGCTACCCCGGCTACACTACTGTTTTTAGCAGGCTAGCTCGATGACAGCTAGGGTGGGTATGCCTACAGGAGCTGGAAATCACACCCCTAGCTCAGAGTGTAGACAGCCTGAGAACCAAGTCTGGGTCACATTAATTCATACATGTTTGTTGGCAGGACTTCTACCTATCAATTAGTTCTTTAAACACCACCACTTGGCACTGCTGTGGTGCATTTCTAAGTGCTCTGCTCACATTCAGCTTCACAACAGCTCTGTAATGTAGGCAAGTAGTATGATGGCCCGTTGTATAGATGGGAAAAGTTAAGTGTGCTCCTCAAGGCTACACAGAGTAAGTAGAAGAGCTGGGAACAGAATCCAGAAGTCCTGACTCCCAGACCTTTGGTCCAAACCAATGGACAACACTAGAGCCCTGCAAATCTGTGGATATCCTAGAATGGAGCTGGGCTGGTCTTAGTAGTGGTAGATGACAGAATAAGGAGCAATGGTCTCAAGTTGCAGTGGGGGAGGCCTACGTTGGATATTAGGAAAAACTTTTTCACTAGGAGCATGGTGAAGCACTGGAATGGGTTACCTAGGGAGGTGGTGGAATCTCCATTCTTAGCGTTTTTTAAGGCCCGGCTTGACAAAGCCCTGGCAGGGATGATTTAGTTGGTGTTGATCCTGCTTTGAGCAGGGGGTTGGACTAGATGACCTCCTGAGGTCTCTTCCAACCCTAATCTTCTATGATTCTATGATATCTGCAGACCACATTTGCAGATTGGATAAGGATAAAAATTTTGTATTTGCACAGCGCAACACTCCTACTCTACAGCTCAGACTGGGACCTTGAAGTACTGACTCCGATCCCCTGCTCTTGACAGCAGAGGCGACACTTACAAAATGATTAATACGAGTAAACCCACATGAGGGGCCCCGTGTACGACTCACCATAGCTGTAATCTCATGGAAAGACTGTAGGTATTCGACTATCTTGGACTTGTGAGCAGGTTCGACTCGGGCGAAGCAACGGGCCGAACGGCAGGCCTCCCGCTGTGTCTCCAGGGGGAGATCATCAAACTCCCTGCCAGTGTAGGCCTTGTCCGTCACATCCTCCTTCTCTGAGAAGATCCCAATCCTCCGGCAGATGGCCACGGCTGTGCCTTTGTTGTCCCCAGTGATCATGATGACCCGGATGCCGGCTTTCTTGCACATCTTAATGGACATCACCACCTCCTTCCGGGGAGGATCCAGCATCCCCACGCAGCCCACAAAGGTTAGGTTAGTCTGAGGGCAAGAAAAGAAGAAACACGTTAACACTCACTATGCCCCTCCCCTCCAGGGACAGAGCCATGTCGTTCTCCCTGCCTTTAATTCACCCCACGTAGGGAAAATCTAAAGACGCTGGCAAATTTTCCTCTCTAAAGGCCTGATCATGTTCCCATTGCAGCCAATGGCAAAACTCCCACTAACTCTAATGGGAACATATTATGGCCCGAAAGAGCATCACCCTCCATTTAAAATAATTCAGCTGTAATCCTGATTTGTTCTTCGGGGAGGTTCCAGTTGACAGACTGTAGTGGGTTGCTATTCATTGCATTCTGTTTAGGTTCTTATGCCAGGCCCATCACCATGGTATCTGCATGCTTCCTGGGAGTGCATAAAGGCCCAGATTTAGCAAAGCACATAAGCACATGCTCAATAGGCTGCAGGTTTAAAACAAACATAAGGAAGTGCTTCTTCACACAACGCACAGTCAACTGGTGGAACTCGTTGCCATGTTGTGAAGGCCAAAAGTATAACTGGGTTCAAAAAAGAATTAGGTAAGTTCATGGAGGATAGATCCATCAGTGGCTATTAGCCAAGATGATCAGGGATGCAACCCCATGCTCTGAGTGTCCCTAAACCTCTGATTGCCAGAAGCTACAACTGGACAACGGGATGGATCACTCAATAAATTGCACTGTCCTGTTCAATCCCTTTGAAGCATCTGGCAGTGGCCACTATCGGAGACAGGATACTGGGCTGGATGGTCCATTGGCCATACTGAGTAAGACCATTCTTATGTACTTGAGTCAATGGATTCAAGTCAATGGGACTTACACACGTTTAAGTGTTTTGCTGAACCTGGGCCTATGCATCATGACTAGCATCTGTCACATGGTTCTTAGCAGCTATGGTTTGCAACAGAACAGCAGGACTACTGGGCTGCTTGGTTCTCTGGCAGACACCCTCAGAGACCAGTCGGAACCACCGAGTCTGTTAGAACGTCCAATGAGACGTCTGTAAGTTGGTGGGAAAACTCAGCAGAAGAAAATGCATTTGCAGCCAGCACGGCGTGTTCCTGGAGGGGCAGTGATCAGGATTAGGAAACAAAATAAGTTACATGAGCAGAAAGGAAACAGAAGACTCCCCAGCTTGGAGTTTCACCAGACCCCTGGCACATGGAGCCCAGCATTTCCAACGCATCCTCCCCACTCTGCTTCCCAAGCAGCTGCTCTCAGAGCCCTTCCCGTCAGCATCTGTGCCAGGGGAAGGAGAGCTGGAGCAAACCCTTTGTTTCCCAAGAAATGGCCCCCATCCTCTGTCCCAGGGGTCACTTTTAACACTTCCTCACCTCATAGTTAATGAACTTGGTCGCGTCTTCCAGCTGCATGTCCTCTTTCTTGCAGGGGTTGTCCCGGGTGGCCAGAGCGAGGCAGCGCAGGGTGTCAATACCAGTCCCCCATTCCCGGATCTTAGACAAGATCGTCTCCTTAGTGGAGAGCGTGAGGGGGACCCGGTTAGTGCCAATACGGACGTAGTTGCAGCGTTCGATCACGCTTTCAGGGGCGCCCTTTGGAAACAAAAGGAACAAGAGCCACTCACACATGCCTCTTTGCAACCTAACTTCTGAGCAAAGCACAACTGAGTGAAAACTTCCCTAACCATCAACAAAAACCAATTTTAAACCCCTGGGGTATTCAGTGCGTACTGCAGTCACTGAGGACAGCATGTCATGGAGTGCAGAATGTCTCAGAAAAGGAGATAATATGTTCAAGAGACAAAACCACAAAACATAGCCATCCTGAAACTGAGGCTATATACACACTATAGCTTACGTCGGGATAAGTGATGTCGTTTAGGGGTGTGAATAAGCCACCCCCCTGAGCGACATAAGCTCTGGTGTGGACACTGCTATGTTGGTGGGAGAGTGTCTCCTGCCGACATAGTTACCGCTGCTCGTGGGGGCTGGAGTAATTCTCTCCCGTCAGCATAGAGCGGCTGCACTAGAAGCACTACAGTGGCATTGATGCCGCTGTAAGATCTGTAGTGTAGCCATAGTCGTCTGATCCCACTGCACAGGTTCTTCCTCAATATCCTTAGCTTCCTCTAGGTGGCACTATCTCGTCAGCGTTTAAAGACCGTGATGTCCACAGAAAACTTCGGTCCTCCAGCACCAAAGGTTATGTGCCGGAAAAGGGGGTGGCTGGTAAGATGGACTTGGTTCAAGTCACTAGAAAGAAGAATCCAGACTGAGGGAGAAATCAGTCTAGTCTTTAAGGGACCATCTCCACAGCCTGCGGCAGCAAGTCTCAGAGCCTGGGTCAACAGCCTTGGACTTGTGGAGCTCAGGCTACCGTGCTAAAAATAGCCATGTACAGGCTCTGAAGCCTAAGGACAGGGTGGGCTTCGGATCCCGAGCTGCAGCGTCTACAGGACTATTTTGAGCGTGGCAGCTCGAGCCCTGCATGCCCGATTGTGTTGACCCAGGCTGAAGCAGGCTGCTGCTTGCTGTGCAGACTTCCCCTAAATGACCTGCATGTTTCCCTGAATTACCTGACCTGGTACCATAATACTGAACCCAGATTTGGATGGAGACAAGGTCAAGAAGGCTTGACTGAGAGTCCACCGTTGTTATACATAATGCCCCCCCCACTGGACACATGGGGTAGGGAAGGATGTTCACAAGGACCTATCTGGCTTAGGTGCAGAAGCACCTCTTAAAATCCCACCTCAGATTCTCTCTCCTTTTAAGCACTGCAAAGAACATCACAAGGTGGACTATAATTCCTCATAAACTTTTGATAGTGAAGACACTTGTAACAAGCTACCCCAAAACTTCAGCTGTGTTATTGCTTCAATGAACCAACTATCCCTCCCTCCTAGATGAGGGGGTTGGACTAGATGACCTCTTGAGGTCCCTTCCAACCCTGATATTCTATGATATCATCTTGTCCACTAACTGAAATCCCTCCAGGCCATTAGGAAAATAGCTGAGGGGTGACAAGTGACATTTGCTTTTCCATAAGGTTGAGACTGGGAGGAAAACCAACTTGGATAACCAAAAACGCTGGGTAACTGATCACAAGCCACCATGAGGGAAGTGCAGCGGTTTTCCTGCATTGAAATAAAGCTTTCCAAGCTGTGTCTTGCTCCCGAGCCCTCCAACTACCCTGCACTTTCCGGAACTCTGCTCCCTAGGACATCCTGAAGCCCACAATGATATCCAGAACTTTTACCCTTTGGAGACTGAACACACACAGCTTCCATCAGAGCAGCCATCTAGGAAATGCCAGCATTCTAGGGACTGAAGTTCCACCCTCTTTATTAAAAAGGATTATGATGGCTTTCGGTATTAAAGCCTAATCCTGCTCTGAACTGCACAAGTGGACATGGGAAGATGATGATTATTGCTATTCATATTACAGTAGCACCTAGAGACTCCCAAAGTGAGATGAGGAACAATTCCTGCAGCATTCGAGAGATACACTAGCTCCTTCCCACCCTCACTCCGCATGTGGAGCAATCACAAGCTCTCCCACACTGAACCCCCTGCACCAGGCAATGCAGCATGTGTCCATTACCTTGACAAACATCTTGCTGCCAGCAGAGTTGTGGCTGGAACCGACAGGAGTGCAGTAGACAGACATCGACTTGCGGTCACGGGAGAACTCCAGGGTGCATTCTTTCTTCATGAGCTGCTTGATTACCTGTGGTGGGACGGACGTGCCAAATTCAACAGGGTGCAATTACAGAGTTGCGAATTTTCTAATGGCACAAAACCAAACACCCCTTCCCCAAGGCCCCACCCCTTCTCTCTCCATTCCCGCCCCCCATCGCTCGCTCTCACTCACTTTCACCAGACGGGGGGCAGGGGGTTGGGGTGCAGAGGGGAGGGCTCCAGCTGGAGATGCAGGCTCTAGGGTGCAGAAGAGGGCTCTGGGCTGGGGCAGGGGGTTGGGATGTGGAGGCAGGGGCTGTGGGTGCGGGCTTGGGATGAGGGGTTTGGGGTGCAGGTGCGGGCTCAGAGCTGGGGCAGGGGGTTGGGGGGATGCAGGATGTGAAAACCAGACGCCTGGCAACCCTATGCAACTAGCTCTCTCAAATGCAGGCAAAGAGTCTGGCAATGGCCAGGCCCTACTTGATTTTACCTAATGGTCCTGATGAGTCAACACACTGCGCAAGTCAAAAATAAATGCATAAATTCGTCAGGGCGGCAAGGCGGCTTCCGTAATTTAAGCAACAATAGGGGAAGCATCAGAGGGGACTTTCAGCTCCACAGCTTTCCCAAGGTAATTTAGACGCCTGCATGTTCAACTGCATCCAGGTGCTTTAACCTCCTTTGCTCCTTCAATCTGAGCTCAAGTGGCACCATGAATTCATTCAATATTTGGAAGTGAAATGGTCAGACCATCAAACTCTCTTCCTTTGCAGCCACTTTGTACTGGGATAGACTCAGTCCCATGCTAGACAAGCATTGCACTCAACATTTTACCGCACTGGGTATTAATCAACAGGTAGAAAAATATTTTAACTTCAAACCAAATGCTCTTGTTATCAGAAAGGATCAGTTTTTCCTTTCCCATTACTATGGTGATAGAAGCTGTGTACACACACACACACACACGGCTAGAAGATCAGCTTATCAGCTCTTATATATTATTGCCATTGGCTTCATATTTAGGATCTGGTTCTATATGCCTATCACTCCTGAAGCCAAAACAGTCATTTTAAGTTCTGGCTTGAGGTCATGCAGTTGTAAGATTGGGCCTTTTTCTGGGGTGGAGGGGAGGCAGTGGTATTTAAGTCTTTCCCAAAAATGACTGCCTAATTTGATTTCAGTTGCAGCTACTGTAATATAGAGAGGGGGAAATACATACCGTTCTCCTCCAGTTTTAACCTTATGATAAAGATCAAGACATTTAAAGCCTGATCCAAAGCCCACTGGAGTCAACAGGCAGGGCCGGCTCCAGGCACCAGCCCACCAAGCGTGTGCTTGGGGCGGCGCGGCAGGGTGCTCCGGCCTGAGAGCAGGGCCGCGACTGGGCTCGCCGCCCTCCCCCCAGCGCTCTGGCCACCGGGGAGAACGGAGAGCCCCAGCCGGGCTCGCCACCCTCCCCCCGGCGCTCTGGCCGCCAGGGGCTCTCCGCCCTGCTCCCGGAGCTCCGGCCGGTCGGGGAGAGTGGAGAGCCGTGGCAGGCTCGCCGCCCTCCCCCCAGCACTCTGGCCGCCGGGGGCTCCCCGCCCTCCCCCCGGCACTCTGGCCAGTCGGGGAGAGCGGAGAGCCCCGGCCGGGCTTGCCGCCTTGCTCCCGGGGAGAGTGGAGCCGCAGCGGGCTCGCCACCCTCCCCCCGGTGCTCCGGCCGGTCAGGGATTGCAGGCCTGCGGCGGGGCTCGGCGCCCTCTCCTGCTGCACTGGAGAGATTGGGGGGGGGGGGGGGCAGGCAGCGGGTGGCTTTTTTGCCTTGGGCGGCAAAAAAGCCAGAGCCGGCCCTGTCAACAGGAACCTTTCCATTGACTTGAAAAGTTCTGGATCAGGCCCTTGCCAAATTAACTTTTCTTCCCCTGCCTTCTCTGTGCAGGCTTTGAGCTATGCATTTTCCAATTAGGCTCCTTCGGGGACAGGTTTTGCACCAGACAGCCTTGACAGGCAGCATGTGGCAGCTTAGCATTAAAATTCATTTGCACAGAAAGCATCTTGCACATTTTTTTTCTTCCAAGTTTCAGAAAGGAAAGACAAAGATCTGCGACATTAGTGTGTGTTCATGCCCTTTTATGCTCTCAGGCTGTGTTTATAAGAAGGTTTTGCATGTAGTGTATTGTGGCTTTGTATTTTAGGGATGTTATTTTACATGTACACACACAAACACGTTTTTAAAGCAAAATTTTATTTATTTAAAGCAAATGTATTTACACACACACACACACACACACACGCTCACTACCTGTTTAGGCCATAACTGATCTTACTGCATTTGCTATTTTAAATAATTTATACATCTAAGATTCCAGCAAGATAGTTGCTGGGCCTCATTAGATACACTCCTGTCTCAGCTTCAAAGATTTATGAACACTTCCTCTTGCATGACCACTTTAGTATTATGCCAGACAAATGTGGCAGGTGCTTGGCCTTCGGAGAACAAAGATTTTATCCCATAAAAAGCCATTTATTTGACAGGACTTTGGGGGAATCCTGAAAGTGTTTCTGGGAGACTAGTGAGGGGATGTTAAATGACTGTCTTGCTGACTTGGTGTTTTTTTTTTTTTTTTTTTTTTTTGCTTGGCTGAATTCATTCATTATTTGTCTATGATTTGATTTTTCTATTGGGTGGTCATCATTTGCAATTGTAAGTCTAATCATGAGGGCACCTATAATGGTGATTTATTGTTATTTAAATCTAAATAAGTAAATAAAGAGGGACAGTGTTCCTGCCAAAAACCCACTCTCCAATCTGTAAAAATTTGCAGGTTTATAGCAGAAATTGGTCCAACTCCATTAAATGGAAGCTAGATGCAAAAGAAGCTTCCCAGTTTCATCATGACTTTCACACCACCTCTTAAGACACAGAAACCCTGTCTACACTTGGTTTAGTCCTCCAAATCACCCATCGCTGTCACCACTGGTTCACCTCCATTGGCAATAGATAGCATCAGTGGGAGCGCTAGCATGGACACTGCTCCAACAG
The DNA here is from genome assembly GCF_027887155.1 of Malaclemys terrapin pileata. Classification (NCBI taxonomy): domain Eukaryota; kingdom Metazoa; phylum Chordata; order Testudines; family Emydidae; genus Malaclemys; species Malaclemys terrapin. The sequence continues at coordinate 17,480,436 of NC_071522.1, read as the reverse complement.
GTGTATGATACAGACCTGCTCTGAGCAGGGTAAGATAACATGGTACTTAGAAAACCAGCAGATGGCGGGTGCTCTGCCTAGGCCAGTGCACCCACTATAGCTACCATGGTTCAGCTCCATCATGGGAGCAAAGGGAGGATTTTTTTTGTGTGTGTGTGCAAAAGCATAGGGTAGACATGGCCACCATTTTATGGTAGGTCTAAAGGAGCACAGTGCATCCTACTGGTCTAGACGGACACTCCCAGCTCCATACAGTGCACTCTGTTCAGGTGCCTTTGAACATTTAGGCTGATGACCGTCAAAGCCAACTAAGGGATTTGGATGCTCAGTTCCTATTATAATTCATGGGAAGTGGCCAGCTAAACACTCTAGCTTTGCAAATCTCAGCCCTGTAGTGTAGCCAAAGGGGATTTCTACACAGGAAATGCTGTGCCTGGGCTTGCCTACATGAGCTAGTTTGAATCAAGCTACTGCAGGTAACAGTAGTAGTGAAAACAGTGCAGGCTTTGGAGCTAGTGAGCTAAACGCGTACACAGGGTCCGAGCTGGGCTTGTACTGCTGGTGGCTAAAGCTGTCCCCGGTACCATTGTTATCCTAGAGTCTAGCTAGCTCAGGTAGGCTAGCCAGTGCACAGCTTTCGGTGTGTAGACTTACTCTGTGATACGGAGGCCAAGATTTTCAGGTGGGGCTAGTGACTTTAGATGCCCAATTTGAACCACTTTAAAGGGGTCTGATTTTCAGAGGAAGGGTGGCTCAGCACTCGAGTCTTTACAGAGTCTCCAGTCACTAGTCACTTCTGGAAATCCTGGCCTGGGTGGTAAGATGTTGTCTTAGGGTGCAGGTATCCCATTTCCTTTGAGAGCTCAAGCGGCTGAGAATCAGATATAGGTCAGTCCAGTCCAATCCCATCACATCTTATCCTGGTAACTCGGGGAGAATTCTTGCACAAGCAACCATGCAATCTCCCTCCGCCCCTTCCCTCACTCCCCGACAAAAGGGACCACATGGGTTTTGTCCCTTCATCCTACTCACAGAGTTGCAGGCATTGGCTCTCTCCACCTTCGAGAGGTTGCTTGTATCAGTGTTGAAAACGTTCATCTTTTCTACCAGGCAGGTCAGGGCTGTTTCGGTTGCTTCTCCCACCTTCTCATAGGCTTTTTTTGACTGGCCGGCAGTAAGAAAGGAACACAAACATTCAGTGTAAAAGAAAAACATGAGCTGTATGACCTGTGTCTCCTAACCTGCATGACTAAGTCCAGGGTGATTTTATTTACTGCACTGTTCTTGAGATTCCAACAGCATCACTCTCACTCTAGGGCTGCCGTTGGAGTCAACTCAGACCGTGCATTAAATGCTGGAGATTGTAATACAAGATGACTTGCTGCTCAAGTCAGAATAATCCTGCTTTGTGTTTGTGTAACAATCTTCCAGTAAGGATGATGCACATAGTTATGGGGAATACTTTCAAGCCCAGCAAGGCACAGCTTCCTTTGGTACAGGCTCAATTGATGCCTGAAAAGTTTGTTCCCACGAATACGCTGCAGGGGTTGGGGAGTGCAAACCTCTGAATCTGTGCCTCTGGCCATCTGTTTTGCACCCACACAGGTGCAAGGATATGAGCCCAGGCATAAAATGAAGGCAGGTGCAATTTGTACTTGCAAAAGGCAGCCGCTCGTCTGAAAATCCACCCATGCGTAGTTCAGTTCCGCTCAACTGAAGGGACAGAGCAGCTACTGCCTCCGTTACACAAAGATAAAGGTTACAAGTCCATCTAGAAGCTAAAAGGACCCGCTGCAGAGCAAACAAAGCACAGAAATCTGTGAGCGTCCTCTGTGTCGAACACAACAGAGTGGGGCACTCCATAGGAACGTCTTGGCCAATGCTATCCCAACCTCTGCATGCAAAGTAGGCCATGCGAACCAATTTGATATGGACACAAAACTAACTACTTGACTCCATTACTTTATGATCTCTCCTCGTGTGCATGGGGGAGGAGGGTCTTTAGTTATTGTCAGCAGGAACATCTTTAAAAAAACCTCTGTGCAGCTGGTTTGGTGAATGTGGTAAGGATCCAGCACACTCACCTCGTTATAATCCAGAGAGGAGTCATTGCAGAGAGCACAGATAGTGGCTAGTTCCACCAGGCCATCATACTGTCCACACTGAATGGGCTTGTCATCCTTCAGGCTGCAATTAAATGGAATATGTGCCACATAAAAGGCCCAATGAGCCAATTGCATCCCTGGTATAGCCCATTATAAGAGAGAAGTGCATGTTTAAGTAATTTTTAACTTGTTCTTCCCCTATTTTAGCCTCTGATCCTACCTCATTTTCAAGGGCATTCACACTATTTTAGACGGCCAATCACTACTAACCTTTTTGGTGAAAACTGAAACAAAAAAGTGTCCTTTAGCACTTCTGCCATTTCTACATTTTCTGTTATTGTTTCTTCCCCCACCCCGCTCCCCAACTGAGTAACAGGCTTACCCTGTCCTTCCTCTTGCTTCTAATGTATTTGGAGAATGTTTTCTTGTTACCCTTTTTGTGTCTAGCTAGTTTTATCTCATTTTGTGCCTTGACCTTTCTAATTTTGTCCCTACATACTTGCTTATATTTATCCTTGGTAATTTGACCTAGTTTCTACTTTTTGTAGGACTCTTTTTTGAGTGGAAAGAAAAGATCACAATATGTCGTTGTCAACCAGGTTTGAACAGCAGAGTTAGTAAACATCCGAAGAGAAAGACTCTGACATTCCAGTAGCATAGGAGATCTGGATTCAAAAGCAACCCTACTTTTTCTCCAGGGGCAGCTGGAATGTAGCTGTGTTTAAGAGACAGTTTGTTTGGTCTCAAAGAGTCCATAGCCAGTCAGGGCACAGATTAATAACCTCAAATGTGCAGGGGCAATGAAAGGGGCTGCAAACCTTGCCCTCATTGTTGAAGACAAAGTACAGCAATGATGATCCACACACAAACATGGTCTGACCCAGAGCTTCAGTGGGCGTTAGTTCAGGCCCACAGAAAGGATGAGGGAAGATTAGAAAGGGGCAAAGAGGTGGAATAAAGAAGGGATAAAGGAGACAGATGGCAGGATATGGAATAGCGTGAAGGTTGAATATCCCAAGGAGTTCAAGATTTCTGCATGTATCCAACAGAGCTCAGGACTGGTGGGAAAAGCCTCCCGTCCATCCCAAGCAATTTCTTAGAGTTGCGCGGAGCAGAACAGTGCAGGCAAGGACGTTTAAGGAGGATGAGTGCAGCAACTGCTCTCGATTAGCTGTTCCTAAGCAAGAGAGACAAACTGTACCCTTTGATGAGACATTCATAAACATCTCTGCCTAAGTACTGCTGCAATGCACTAGCACTTCGCTAATAAAAGTGGAGCCAATGTCTCCAAAACCACTGGGGGAGGGGGAAGACGTTTATGTAACCAGCAAGTCCAGAGAGTTAAAGACTTTTACATTCAGTCCATCCTAGTTATAACACATGTGGCTACATCTCTCCTCCCAAAGGAGCCTCGAGTGCTTTACAAACTCCACCTGTTGGAATCACCCTGCCCACACCAGAAGTTCAGCCATGGAAGGCCGCACATGGCAACCACAGCACTTTGTGACAGGAAGTGAAGGAGAATTGCTTAATCAGGGCTGGTTTAGGTGGGCAGAATGCAGTTATCCAAATTAGAACATAATCAGTACACACATGCTAAGGACTCTGGGGGGTTGTATTTTTTTTAAATGAGAATCAGAATGGTCTCGTGGATAGGGCACCTGGAGATCTCAATTCTATTTTCACCACTGCCGCTCACACACTGCATCACCAGGGACAATTCATTTCCCCTCCTGCCCTTTGTCTGCCACGTCTACCTAGGAGTAATTCAGGTCAGGACTGTCCCTTGCTATGTTTGTACTGCACCCAGCACAATGGGGCCCTGAGCTCAGCTGCAATCTCTCACTATTACTGTAATACAAACAATAAATCCTAAACAGGCAGAGGTGCTATGAAACCGTAAGAAGAAGTGAATGATCACATTCTGATATGCTCAAAGACTGAAAGGACTAAAACAAGGAAAATAATTAAACAATTCTTCAGTTTCCTTCATCTGACCAATAATCATAGCAACGCCAGCTAGGCCAAAGTAAGGACGAATCCTGTGATGATCTTAACTCCATCAAAAAGACTGGAAAACTCCTTACTGGCTTCAGAGAACCTATGGTGAAGGGTCCATCTCTTTCCTAGTAGTACGTAGCTATAACATTCTTTATCCCATTTGCTTCTCTCCTAAGGTTTATCACCAGTGTGGAGTTACATAGCTCTTACACCCTCCTCTGGCTGTGAGAACTTGGACATGTCACTTGTTTGTGCCTCAGTTTTCCCACCTGTAGAATGGGGTTAACATTGCTGTGAGGCAATGGTCAAAGTATTCCAGCATCCATGGTTGAAAGGCTCTGCATTAGAAAAGGCTGGTTCCATTAGACTCCATACTAATCCAGTTGCAAAATTCTCTGCTCAGACTGCCAGCAAGGATCCCAATTGCAGGGGACAATGCTACCGACCTCTTTTGTGAACTGCTTTTGAGATCTACTGATAAAAAGCACTAGATAAGAGCTAGGTATTATTAATTCTGGTGGTGAGCTGCTAGAAAAGCCCCCAGACTCATTTCACATAGGGCAGCAAACATGCATCCAATGGGAACAGCTTTCAAACACTCTCTAATGAAGAACAGAGTGATTGCTAGACCCCTGAACTTCTTGAATGCCCTGTGACCATGAACGAGAGTCAAAGCCAACAGAGGAAAGGCATCAGTCACGGCTCTGCACATTCACCATTTAAGGAACAAAATGCCATTTCTTGTTTGTGTGAGCAGGCTGCCGCATTATGGTTAAAAGACAGCGGCCGTCTTCAGGGGAAACAGGAAAATTATCCTAATTCGAGCAGAGGTAACTGCAGTTTAGGGCTGCATAAACTCAGCTGGTCATTCTTTAGCTGGAAAAATAATTTGTCAGACATTCATTATTATCAGTTTATTCCACTGTAAGTTCCTAATGGAAAGAACATTCTGGAGCCCTTGTTACAGCTTGAGAGTGGAAAGCCGGCAGGGGCCAAGAAAGTTGGAAAAACCTGTTTTCATAGTGACAAAAAGCTGTCCACTTTAAATACAGGATGCAGCGAGGGCAGAGACAGCAATTCTCCTGGTCAGTGACAACGCATGATTACCCTGAGTTCAGAAGGCAGCGGGGAAGGAAATTTAAAAAAGAAAGGGAGTTTGTTGATATTTAGGATTTTTAAAAAGCTATTAAGAAATCCAATTTATATTTGAAGTTCTGGAAATGCTAGAATCTCTTTTGAGACCGCATGGCTGGGGGGTGGGGGTGGGAGAGCTCTGGACTGAGAGTTAGCACACCTGTGTTCTATTCTCACCTAGGACAAGTCACTTCCCCGTCTATAAAATGGGGATAAGAATCCAAGCTCTCCTTTGTAAAATGCTTTGAGATCTATGAGTGACAACAGCTAAAGGAATTAAATACATAAAATGGTTTCCCCACCTCAACATGTCTACAAGTCCCATCGCACATTTGAAATTTATAAGAAAATCATCCTCAGACAGAAAATAAACCTCTCCCAAAATTACTGCACCTTTGTTTTCATTTTTCATTGAACTTACACACACCATGGAGGTCCACAGTATGTAACCACATTCTTAGCATGATTGTTTGCTAGTTTGTTTGACAGGGAGGGTGGATAAGGCACTACGCTGGGACTCAGGAGATCCAGGTTCTGATCCTGGCTCTGCCACAGATTCCTTGTGGGCTTTGGACAAGTCACTTACTCTGTGTCCTTACATTCCCCCATCTGTCAATGCGGGTATTAACACTTCCTTTCTCCCATCCCACAACAACTGCTTGAAAATTCATTCAACAAAACCTTCAGGTGGACTCATCTACATTTATCTTACCAGAAATAGGTAAAATACACAGAATCCCACAGGACCAAATCTGTCTGTGGTCTTTCTAAGCCCCCCAGAGTCTGTATGCCAAATTGGATCTCTTCAGACTGATTTTCTTCACTCTCATTCTGGCATAAACCACATATAAACTCTTTTGGGGTCCGTAGAATTACATCAGTGCAAGACTCCTGTGATTGAAGTAAGAGTCAGACCCACAGATCTGATTGCTCAGAGAACGGAAGGACATTTATTATGGATATGGCCGTTAAAGTCATTTTTTGAATGGAAGCAAGAGTATTTTTAAGAGCTGCAGAAGGGAACTGAATGCTCCCTATGGACAAGACAGCCACAAAGACAACTAATCAGAACTGAACACAGGGCTCCAGGGAACCTCGCAGCACCAGTCCTGTGAATTCTTGGCTGGAAAGTTGTTCCTCAAAGTATTTCATTCCAGACAGCCTGAGGACGACTGGGGGTGGATTTTGTGCATTTCATTACTAATATGTTATTAACTGAATAAGAGTGATTTTAGTCCCATTCAATACACAGAAGGAGCTGGGAGGAAGGTGCTAAAAAAGACAAGGCGACAAAAATCATCCAGTTCCAAATGCAGTTTCCCATTAGATGCTTTGGTGTAGATCAGTCCTTGAAAAGACAAACAGGTGTTGCAATTTTGGGATGTGTTATACTCAATTAACACATGGGGGAAGAGAGAGACACAGATAAGCTGAGTGACTTTTCAGTAGTCAAAAAGCAAATGATCTGGAACAGATCTACTGACTCCCAGTCCTGTACTTCAGTCACCAGGCCATCCACCTGAGCTTTTCACCCTCTTCTAGTTTAAATTCAGAGTGGCTCCAGAGTACACCATCTCCTGCGGATTGCTTTTCCTAAGCAATGATTAATTTCCTAGTAACATTCCAGGGAGATCTGCTCCATATTCCTGATCAGGGCTGGTGAGTGATTTGGCCCCAGAAAATCCTTCCCTGGTTTTACAATGAGCACAGTGTATAGCAGAAAGGGAGTACTGGGAGTCTAAGTGAATGCCTTGTGACTCTCACAAGATGGGGACAGAGTAGTAAAAGCTCAGAATTATGTACCTCACCACTGAGTCTTAATTAAAAGAGCTCCCAAGTGACATAGGGCATACCACTCTCCAGCTGAAACTAAGCTACCAGCATGATCATGTTTTTATATCACATTATCCCACAGGCAGCTTATTACACATACATCAGGATGAAAGCAAAGAGTTTGCTCAAATCTATTTAACACCTCTTAACATGAAGTTAGGTGCACCTTGGTAGGGAAGTCTGTATTATGCATATTTCTCAGCTCAGAGAGAGGGAGGACAGGACGGTCAGTCAAACTGCATTAGGTTGCCTGAGGTGATGACATGCTAGATGACTCACTCCCCACAGTGTGATGTGCTGTGTGCACGGGACGTTGATGTAAACAAGAACACTGATCGATCAGCTTTTGATGTCCACTTGCTTGCGTTTCCAGGCTGCACTCCCATGGCCCCTTAGTACAAACAGTATCCCATGTGGAACCTTAATAACATTCACCCATATGGGCGAATATTAGATCTTACAGGTGAAATTCACACCATCCAGAGGGCCTGCACAATGCCCTATGTACAAGCTAAGCCCTTAATATGGAACTTAAGTGATTGTAGACGGTCTCATATGGCCTAGTGCAGGTTCACTGCCCTGGGGTGCATTTCGCCCTGTATACAGGATCTATTGGTATCAACACAGGAACGAGAAGAGTACAGCATTCTCATGTGCAGTCTGTGACAGAGCTGGGAACTGAACCGGAATTGGTCCCAAGTTCTGGGCCAGCAAGTTAGCCACAAGATCATCCTTCCCATTTAGTCTGCATCCAGGGCCACATTTACGGGCACAATCAGAGTGTCTCATTTCTCACTTTACTATACTACATGGAAAGCGCTTTCCATTAATAAGAATAATAATGCCCAGCTCATATTTATGGCTTTTCCTCAGTAGATCTCAAAGTGTTTTATGAAGGTCAGTATCATTATCCTTATTTTACAGATGGGGAAACTGAGGCGCAGATAGGTGAAGTGACTTGCCCAAGGTCGCCTAGCAGGCCAGTGGCAAAGCTGGGAATAGAACCTAGTTCTCCTGAATCCCAGTCCAGTCCTCTATCTACTAGGCCACACTGTAGAAAATGAGTTTTGCACAGAGACTACCAGTTGCTCAGCACCAGGGAGTTGCTAAAAACTCTGCATAGCCCAACCCTGGTCTGCCCCAGGCGTCAGTACTCACATCTCTCCCTCTGGCGTATAGGTGGATCCTGTGATACTGAACTCATGTAGGCTGCAGTGGATCCCCTCAATCTTCTCAACAACAAACATCTGCAGGAATCAGAGAGAAACACACACACAGAATATTAGGAACTTTATGCACCAGAGCCATAGCCTTTAAGCAGCCATGTGATCATTTTTTATTCACTAGCCAGCTCTGCTAAGGGTGGAGAAAATCCTGTCCTCTCTAGCCAGCATCCCACCAATACCACGCGTACATCAGTGCTCTCCTCAGGGGGCTTAGAAATGCCCACTCAGTTTCTGGCAGCTTCTAAGTCCTTCCAGCCATACCCTGCCTTTTTCATGTTCATCTCCTCTAGCTCGCTCTCTCCCCTCCCTCCCCCGGATCCGAAGGCAGCTACAGAGCCAGCTTCTAAGGAGCTGTCCATATTTTTCTTGGAGTGGGGAAGGAGAGGGTTATGGCTTCTGGTCTGGCACGCAGCTTGTCCAAGTTGCTCTGGAAAACACACAGCCCCGAGGAAGTCGCTCAGAGCGGTCAGCTCAGATGGGGTAAGAGCCACAGCAGGAAACAGCTGTGGTAAAGAGCTCTCTGTGCTGCCCCTTTCCAAGGGGGGGCCGTTGGCCATCAGCTCGTGCTGCTAATGAGCGGGGATTACACCCACCACTATGCTGTGTGAATGTAACAGCTCAGTTAATAAAACCCTGGGAAGTTGTGAGAGGCCCACACATTCTATTTTTACTAACTTTTGTCTTTCAAACTCCTTCCAACTTCTCCTTCCCTGATGTAGCAACAGCAAAAAACCCTAACCTCTCAAAATCTCCTCTGCTCTCCCTGCCCACTCCAGTGACTGCTTTTCAGTGGCAGCTGCTCACTTTAAGATGGGTGGCGCCCTTTTCTCCTTGCACTGAATTGCGAAAGGGTTTGTTGATGCTCGATTTGCCTTGATCGTTATTTATGATTTGCATTAGAGAAAAAAAAAATCATGTAACTAAAAGGGTTCCCTTGACCTCCGCACTGGGGAGCAGTGCCACCTCCTGGTAACCATCACCAAGAGGTCAAACAGGAAAATGCTTCCTTAAAAAAAAAAAAAAAAAAGGGGGGGGGGGAGGAGGAGGAGGAGCCCGGAGAGAAGGTCTTAAGGAAATCACTGTTTATTTGGACTGTGTCTGAGACTCACTTGTAAGCCAGGGGAAGGCGGAAATCAGTAAGCCAGGGATAGCTCCTGCCACCAACACTGGCAGAGGCAGGAGCCTGAATTTCCAGACCACTTATAAAACTTTCTATTCTCAAAGCACTCCCTCGACATTAAACAAAACCATGGGTTGTTCCATTCATGCTTCTTGTATGACTCTACCTTTTAAATTATTAGTCTTAACAGTTATATTGCAGTAGCATCTAGAGCTCAATAAGGCCACAGCCCCATTGTGCTAGATACTGTATAAACATATGGCAAATGACATTCCCGGGCCCAGATCGCTGACAATCTAACTGACAAGACAAAGCAGGTGGATAAGACCAACAAGTAGGTGAGGTAAGACCCACTCCCCTTGGTTACGATGAACCAGGCGAAGGCTTCTTGAATACCCAATACATGGAACGGTTTCAACTATAGTAGTGGTGCTCAAATGTGTGGAGCACAGCTTAATACGTAGCTAGGATGACCAGATGTTCCGATTTTATAGGGACAGTCCTGATATTTGGGGCTTTTTCTTGTATAGGCTCCCCTCACCCCCGTCCCGATTTTTCACACTTGCTATCTGGTCACCCTAATACGTAGCTGGTCTTGTGGACCTACCTCTCCTCCTGTTGATAGACTGCATGGGCTCTGCACTCCTCTTGTTCACACTCCCATGACATCACCCTTAGCACTACAGCAATTGCTTGTTTACACAAACAGCATGATCAGAAAGTGAGGAGAGGCAGAATGGTCTAGTGGACAGGGAGTTAGGAGACCTGGTTTCTATTCCTAGCTGGGTCACTGACTTCCTAGGGGACTGGGCAAGTCACTGTGCCTCTATTTACACACACACACCCCGCTCATGCAACTATCCTTTGTCTATTTAGATTAAAATCTCTGCAGGGCAGGGAGATGGCCTCTTAATACCTGTCTGTATAGCACTTAGCACAATGGGAGCCTCGATTGTTGGTGGGGCCTCTGCATGCTACTGTAATACCGCTAATAGTAGTAATGTCTTTTTATGCGATTTAGCACTGGAAACAAGGAGATGCTAAAGCTTTGTGACTAGCCTTGTTCAATAGGTAAGAGCTCTGTGGACCACAGTGGAAGAACTAATGAATCTATATTACTTCATGTATAACAACGACTTTGCACTTACACTATGTTTTTCATCCAAGGTTCTCGAAGTGCATTAAAAAGGGGGCAAACACGTTTTTACAGATTAAGCAAACTAAGGCAAAGAGTGTAGATGACAATGCTCATGCAGTGCATCAATGGCAGAGTTGAGACCAGAACTCAGGGTCTTTTGACTCCCAGCCTGGGGCTTGGCTAGCCAGATCACAGGTGACCCTTGAGGACAAGCTGAATGGTCATGCAGGCTAAAGCTCTCTGCAGTCTCTGCTCACGCCCAAACACTTGCTTGCTTTGTAAGCCAGAGTAGAGTCAACAAGGCCACCATATCATAGAATATCAGGGTTGGAAGGGACCTCAGGAGGTCATCTAGTCCAACCCCCTGCTCAAGCAGGACCAACCCCCAACTAAATCAAATATGCAACATAAGAATGAGAACACACACATATGGCGAGTAGTGTTTCACCTCCCAGCCAGCAAATCATTAAGAACTAGGGCCAGATCCATGAAAAAAAATAATCAGCTCTATAAGAGAATTCATGTGAAGAAGAGGTGCTGAGAATGAATGAGCAACTGTTTTCTTCCCCCATCCTACTAAACAAACCACTAGAACCCTACAGGCTGAGTGACAGGGCTGCAAACTTAAACAGGCTATTCCCTATGGGCCTGACCAAAGCTACTGAAGTTAATGGAGAGACTCCAATTTCAGGCCCTGCAGAGACAGGCTGGGACGGCTAGATAGAATGATTATTATACCAGGACGGTGGAAGTTAGCAGTTGAGGCAGTGAGGTACTTCTGTCATGGCAGAAAAGGGGTAGAGGGGAATAGCGCAATGTTGTGTAGGAAAGCCCAGAGAAACCTTGTGGTCAAATTACTAAGAGCTGCTTTAGCAAAGTTACACAACAACATTTCATCAGAGGATACAGAGGCATTTACAAGCTAGATTAGAACTAGATTATCCATTCAGGCCACTTATCAAGCTTGCAGTCCATGTTGCCAGGCAGCCAAAATAACTTCACAACTGTCACTATCCCACACACCATCCTGGCCCCACTGAACTTCAGTCAGAAAGGGCAGAACTCAGGTCCTCCACTCAGCAGCAAAATAATTAACAATATTTGCACTATCATTAGGTTTCAGCATTAGCATCACGTTTAAATAAAATGCTCGTTGTTTCAGGCTTTCTGCAGACTCTGAAGACAGCACTTCATCATAAGGTCTCCTTTGTAAACTTTTCTTCAGGGCTGGAAACTATTTTAAATGAAAGCTTAAATACACCATAAATTGATGGAGACACCTGAGAAATTCTGGTCCAGCCATACCGTCTAACATCAGGTCAATCCATCCCTCCAGCACTATAATACAGCCTGCACTATCGCTATGGGGCACACCTCTTATGTAATAGAGGACATCAGTCTTCAGGGCACTCTATCCAGTACCATTCACCACGTGCTATATTCATGCCAACGTAAGCAACAAGTGATTTTCTAATGGTCGAAGCCCATTGTAAACATGGGCAGAAGATTCTGCCTCCAGAGTGAAATCGCTCTGATGAGAGTGATAGCTTCCCGTCTCTCACCACCCCATCAGCAGCAACTTGCCCATTAGAGGCACTGTCAATTTACATTAGCTTTACAAGTCTGTTTACTGAGGTATCCACACAAACACACAACTGAAGTTACCTTGACAACTGTCCTATCACATGTTTCTCCAGTTCTCTTTGCCAGTGGGTGTCTACCAGCATTAGAGACATAACTATGCATTGTGATCACACATGCTTCCAAAATTAGGGTGCTCCCCACCCACCCCTATGCACTGCAGATTATTTTCCCTGTTTCTAGTGATTTTCTGTGTTAATTTTAACAAATTATTAAGTAGGGAAACTTGGCAAAGTAAAGGAACATTTGACAAAGGAATATGGTTCCTGAATGGCAAGCGGTGGAGGTTACTGGAGCCATCATACAGCGCTCAAGGACGCTGACTGCTACAGGTACAACCTGTTTCTCCCAATCTAAGCTGTCGGCCACACACGGAGGTTAATTTATTTTAAGGCTGCGTTTTAAAATGACATTTCTGTTTAGAAACGGGCCAGAGCCAGGAAGTGCTGATCCGGATCTGAACTTCCACAGAGTCGAAAGTAGAGGTGGTTCAGGGTCCACTGCCGCAAAATCAGCTCTGTCAGGATCCAAACCTACAGCCCTATTGATTTCACTGGGATTTCTGCACACCCAGAGCTTGCAGGAGCAGTCCTTAAAGCGCAGTTCTGCTCTCAAAAGTTAGTGGCCAATAGCACAGAGGAGCTTCCATGATTATAGCGACGTTGTTTCCTTATTAACCATGAATGAGTGCATTTAGACCATTGCTGCCAGCCCTGCACACTCATCCTGGGATTCAAGAGTCAAGCTGGGCTCTCTTTCAGGTGAAAGGTCCACAGGAGTGGCTGCTGCCTGAGAGACTGGGATGGGGATGGCTTTGAGCAGGTGGAGCACCAATCCCAGGGCAACAGGAATGATCTGAAGCCCAGACTGGGGAGTTTTCGTTAATTTTCTGCTCATTTAAAGGATTTGATTTTGCTAGAAACACTGTCCTTCGAGGAATAGACCTTGTTAGCTACAACTGATTTTTCCCTAGGGCAATTCCACCAGCTTACATGAGGCTCAGGACTCGAGTGGGAAGACCTACATTTTATTTCCTGCACAGGCCCAGTTTAGCTGGATTTCACAATGCCTGTTACGTATGGGTACATTAGAGAGAGGTTGGAATAGGAACCTTACGATTAAAACATCCGTTGCTTCCACTATTGACTTTTTTGTCTGAGTATCCTAATGGGCCAAAGGATGGTAACAAGTGACTGACTTCCTAAACAGGGACCTGAATTTACAGTTCGTCTTTGGTTCCTCTCCATCAATCAGGCTATTTGCTTTCTGTGACACATTATTCCGAGGCATTAAGTTGAACAAATGAGTAACCTGAGAGCTCCAGGCTCAAAATAGCAAATTTATGGCTCAGTGGCCTTAACACATTATCAGCAAAAGAGAACAGGGAAAGTCCAGCCCTGGGCAAGGTGGAAACACTTTAACAGCACATTTTCCCACCCACGCACTAACTGGTTAGGGGGAATGGAGGGCATTGTCACTGGTGGTATAGCCTAGGTATAGTACAACGGGATAAAAGTTGCATACAAACTTCCCCAGTGCACCTTATCCTGCTTAACCATCCATTCAAGGACATCCTCAGTCAAGTCCAATAGTCTGGTACTGTCATTTTGACATGTGGACTAGCGTCCAGTAAGGATTAACCCTACATAACACCCAGTTCGTTTTCACTTCTGCCCCAGCTGGTTGCTCACCTTGCTAAGGCATAACCCGGACGTCTGGCAGCTGTTAGATGAACTTTAAAAGCTCATCAACATTACAGTACAATTTTTCCTTCCCCACGTTTTTAAGCCACTTGCTCATGAACTGATGAGGGGAAGATAGCGACCCCAGGCGTTCATAGCTTAGCGATTAGTGCAACATCTGCCCATAGGGACGGAATTCTGCATCATAACAAGGGGCTGGTCTCTGTTTGCTCCCCCAGAAGAAAGGAATTCAGACTAGCAATTGGTCTCTGGGCTCCTACAGGTGACAGATATTCACTTATTACATAAGCGCAACCCCCTTCCAACTCCACCATGGTAGTTTTGCTCATCAGAAGAAACCATCTGCAGCTTTCTACCTCTTTACAATGGCATTAATCCTAGTGCAAACCTTCCTGCCTCCTGCAGCCAGCTGTGATGCTCTCATGAGTTTCCCCAAACCCCCTTGCCCCAAAATAGTCCAGGCCTGCTCAGAGAGGCAGCAGCCAACATCGTTCCTAAGCTGTCCTATTTCAGTGCCCTGTTCTACAAGACTCTTAGCTTTGTCACTGAAGTGTTTCTAGCCCCTGTAGAAACCGAAGAGTTCTTCAAACATCAGGAAGCAAAGTCAAACATCAACAGGCCAGTGTTTATAAACTTGGCATATGTGCCCATCATTCTCTCCCACAAATCCCAGGCTACTTCCTCTTGGATTTCATTCTGTATAGACTGCCTGTCAGCACTGGTTAAGCCTGGTTTATGTTCCAGATCTCCCGGAGCATGTGGGGGAGGGTGTTGATAAATGGAGAAAGCCATCAAATGATCATTTGCACATGGGTTGAAAAAACAGCTTGTGAAACCTTTCAGCAGCTAATGATGGAAAGGAATAATGACGCTGTGGGCTTAATGTTCTGGGAAGGTGGAGCCATGACCATAGCTCAATGCCGCACTGAACACACACACACAGGCTTTTTATCCAGGACGTGCTTCCCCCAGAACATATGCAAACAGCACTGAATGAGTAGGGCTGTATTCTGCTTGCCTTAGTACGTGGCTAATTTGATTGGCTTCCATGGACCATTTGGGTGGGCAAGGAAGGCAGGATTCAACACCACAGTCTCCCAGGCCAGAATTCTACTTACTCATTTAAGCAATGACCTCCCCACCACAACGGGCCAGCTCCCACTCTCCCCTTTTATACCCCTCCTGAAAAATCCACTTCTCCCAGGAGGGTTCATCAACCCACAATGAGACAGTGCCATCAATGATCCCATTGCTTTAGTTAAAAAAACCTAAGTTATCACCATCAGCCTGGTTTCCCATTGAGTTCCTGGCTGTTCAGATTGTAAACTCCTTGAAGCAAGGACCATGTAGTCATTGACAAGAAAGTATGGTCTTGTGGCAAAGATACTTGGCTGGTACTCGGGTGATATGGGTTCAGTTTCTGGCTGCTAGACAGGAAGAATGGCTCTGTTAGGTTGCTAGCCTATGACTCAGGAAACCCAGTTTGAATTCTTTGCTCTGCCACAGATTTGTTCTGTGACCTTAGGCAAGTCATTTAATCTACCCGTGCCTTCATTTTCCCATTCATGAAACAGGCAATAAGAATACTTCCCTACCTCACAGGGATGCTGTGAGGATAGGTTTGTTACGCTTTCTGAGGTGCTTGGATAATGCAGTGATGGGAGACATACAAGCATCTGAGTAGTTAGATGGACAGCCCAGTGTACAGCATCAGCACTCCCATACTAAATAACAAGAGCCACCTCTGCAGCATGGGAGGAGTATTTTCAGTTTCTGTGAATTATGTATTGGTTTCAAACAGAGTATGACGCCCAGGCACGGGGGTCGATTTTAAACCTTTAAACTAGTAAATAAATACAATGGACATTCTGAAGGCTCCTACAATGCAAAGAGGAGAAATACTTTCAGTGTCCCCATCCTACTAAATAGCCACAAGCTACAAAATGTTTAATACTGCTCATCAGATCTTCCTCCCTCTCTCTTTTTGGGTTGCTCTTGAAGATAACCTGACCAAGATGGTGATAGTGACTGTGAAATGCTCAGGGAGATTAGAGAGGCTATAAAAATAAAAAACTCAATAATGGAGGATTTCAACTATTCCCATATTGACTGGGTACATGTCACCTCAGGATGGGATGCAAAGATACAGTTTCTTGATACCTTCAATTATTGCTTCTTGGAGCAGCTAGTCCTGGAACCCACAAAAGGAGAGGCAATTTCTTGATTTAGTGTTAAGTAGACCACAGGATCTGGTCCAAGAGGTGAATATAGCTGAACTCCTTGGTAATAGTGACCATAACATAATAAAATTTAACATTTCTGTGGGGCGGAAAACACCAATGCAGCTCACAATGGTAGCATTTAATTTCAGAAAGGGAAACTACGCAAAAATGAGAAAGTTAGCGAAGCAGAAATTAAAAGGCACAATGCCAAAAGTGAAATCCCTGCAAGCTGCACAGAAACTTTTTAAAGACACCACAATAGAGGCTCAATTTAAAACGTATACCCCAAATTAAAGCATAGTAAGAGACCAAAAAAGTGCCACTGTGGCTAAACAACAAAGTAAAAGCAGCAGTTAGGGGCAAAAAGGCATCCTTTAGAAAGTGGAAGTTAAATCCTATTGAGGAAAATAGAAAGGAGCAAAAACTCTGGAAAGTGAAGTGTAAAAATATAACTAGGAAGCCCAAAAAAGAATTTGAAGAACAACTAGGCAAAGACACAAAAAGTAACAGCTTTTTTTTTTTTTTTTTTAGTACATCAGAAGCATGTTAAACAACCAGTGGGGCCACTGGACGATCGAGATGCTAAAGGAGCACTCAAGGACAGTAAGGCCATTGCAGAGAAACTAAATGAATTCTTTGCATCAGTCTTCATGGCTGAGGATGTGAGGGAGATTCCCAAACCTGAGCCATTCTTTTTAGGTGGCAAATCTGAGGAACTATCCCAGACTGAGGTGTCAGAGGAGGTTTTGAAACAAATTGATTAATTGAACAGTAACAAGTCACCAGGACCAGATGGTATTCTCCCAAGAGTTCTGAAGGAACTCAAATGTGAAATTGCAGAACTACTAACTGTGGTATGTAACCTATTATTTAAATCAGCTTCTGTACCAGATGACTTGAGGATAGCTAATGTGACACCAATTTTTAAAAAAGGCTTCAGAGGCAATCCCAGCAATTACAGGTCGGTAAACCTAAATTCGGTACTGGGCAAATTGGTTGAAATTATAGTAAAGAACAGAATTATCAAACACATAGATGAACACGATTTGTTGGGGGAAGAATCAATATGGGTTTTGTAAAGGGAAATCATAGATTCATAGATTCTAGGACTGGAAGGGACCTCGAGAGGTCATCGAGTCCAGTCCCCTGCCTGCATGGCAGGACCAAATACTGTCTAGACCATCCCTGATAGACATTTATCTAACCTACTCTTAAATATCTCCAGAGATGAGATTCCACAACCTCCCTAGGCAATTTATTCCAGTGTTTAACCACCCTGACAGTTAGGAACTTTTTCCTAATGTCCAACCTAGACCTCCCTTGCTGCAGTTTAAACCCACTGCTTCTTGTTCTATCCTTAGAGGCTAAGGTGAACAAGTTTTCTCCCTCCTCCTTATGACACCCTTTTAAATACCTGAAAACTGCTATCATGTCCCCTCTCAGTCTTCTCTTTTCCAAACTGAACAAACCCAATTCTTTCAGCCTTCCTTCATAGGTCATGTTCTCAAGACCTTTAATCATTCTTGTTGCTCTTCTCTGGACCCTTTCCAATTTCTCCACATCTTTTTTAAAATGCGGTGCCCAGAACTGGACACAATACTCCAGCTGAGGCCTAACCAGAGCAGAGCAGAGCAGAGCGGAAGAATGACTTCTCGTGTCTTGCTCACAACACACCTGTTAATACATCCCAGAATCATGTTTGCTTTTTTTGCAACAGCATCACACTATTGACTAATATTTAGCTTGTGGTCCACTATAACCCCTAGATCCCTTTCTGCCGTACTCCTTCCTAGACAGTCTCTTCCCATTTTGTATGTGTGAAACTGATTTTTCCTTCCTAAGTGGAGCACTTTGCATTTGTCTTTGTTAACCTTCATCCTGTTTAACTCAGACCATTTCTCCAATTTGTCCAGATCATTTTGAATTATGACCCTGTCCTCCAAAGCAGTTGCAATCCCTCCCAATCATGCCTCGATCTACTAGAATTCTTTGAGGGGGTCAACAAGCATGTGAAAAAGGCAGATCCAGTGGATATAGTGTACTTAGATTTTCAGAAAGCCTTTGACAAGGTCCCTCACCAAAGGCTCCTAAGCAAAGTAAGGTGTCCTGGGATAAAAGGGAAGGTCCTCTCATGGATCAGTAACTGATTACAAGATAGGAAACAAAGGGTAAAAATAAACGCTCAGTTTTCAGAATGGAGAGGGGTAAATAGTGTGTCCCCCTGGGGTCTCTACTGGGACCAATATTGCTCAACCTATTAATAAATGATCTGAAACGGTGAGGTGGAAAAATGTGCAGATGATACAAAACTACTGAAGATAGTAAAGTCCAAAGCAGACCGCAAAGAGTTACAAAGGGATCTCACAAAACTGGGTGACTGAGCAACAAAACAGCAGATGAAATTCCATGTTGATAAATGCAAAGGAATGCATAATTCCAACTATACGTATAAAATGATGGGGTCTAAATTAGCTGTTACCACTCAAGAAAGATCTTGAGTCATTGTGGATAGTTCTCTGAAAACATCCACTCAATGTGCGGCGGGAATGTTGGGAATCATTAGGAAAGGAATAGATAATATAATATTGTGTGTGTGTGTCTCTCTCTCTATTTCATATATATATACACACACATTTTATATATATATATATATATATATATATATATATATATATATATATATATATATATATATATATATACATATACACACACATACACACACACACATACACATATATATATATGAAAGAGAGAGAGAGAGAGAGAACACCCACATCTTGAATACTGCATGCAGATGTGGTCACCCCATCTCAAAAAAAAAAAAAAAAATTGGAATTGGAAAAGGTACAGAAAAGGGCAACAAAAATGATATGGGGTATGGAACGGCTTCCATATGAGGAGAGATTAATAAAACTGGGACTTTTCAGCTTGGAAAAGAGAGGCCTAAGGGAGGATATGATAGAGGTCTATAAAATAATGACTGATGTGGAGAAAGTAAATAAGGAAGTGTTATTTACTCCTTCTCATAACACAAGAACTAGAAGTCACCAAATGAAATTAATAAGCAACAGGTTTAAAACAAACAAAAGGAAGTATTTCTTCACACAATACAGTCAACCTGTGGAACTCTTTGCCATTGGATGTTGTGAAGGCCAAGACTAAAACAGGGTTCAAAAAAGAACAGATACATTCATGGAGGATAGGTCCATCAATGGCTATTAACCAGGATGGGCTGGGATGGTGTCCCTAGCCTCAGTTTGCCAGAAGCTGGGAATGGGCAACAGGGGATGGATCACTTGATGATTATCTGTTCTGTTCATTCCCTCTGGGGCACCTGGCATTGGCCACTGTCAGAAGACAGGATACTGGGTTAAATGGACCTTTGGTCTAACCCAGTGTGGCCATTCTTATGTTCTTATGAATCTGTTCTGGTTCTTCTTCTCAGACCATCATCATGGTAGCTCAGCACCACTGAAGGATATCTGAGAGAACCATTGACCAGGAGATTGTGAAAGAGCCAAGTCTGCTCCTCTGCAGAATTTTTTTTTTAGTCCTTCCTCGAGTCAGAAGGTAGCCCGCCTCTCCTAGCATGGTATTCAAGAACCAGTGCAATAAGGACTTTGCTAAGAGGGCTGATTGACTTGTGTGTCCTACGACTGGCCAAACTCAAACAGATCCGTATATAGAATAGCACAAGAACACTGCCTGGTCAGTTATATCTAAGGTGGTAAGTGCTCAAACACGACAGTGAGGAGAGCTATATAAATGCCTAGGAAGATAAATAGAGTAGCTATAGGAACTTAGGGCAAGACGTATGCATGTATGTCTGAAATTTTCAAACGTGACGACTGATTCTGGATGCCTCAAGCTTTTGGTGCCCATCTTAAACTCTGTTGGAGGGGAGATGCTCAGCTTCTCCTGAAACTCAGGCCCCTTTTTAAGGTGCTTCAAGTTGAGTACCCTCCCCCAAAACAGGCACCAAAAATTACTGGTCTCTTCTGAAAGAAGAGTGCCATGTACTGAACCCATATTAGGGGCTGTATACGTTCACATCAGATGCACTTGCTATTGGTCTGCAAACTGGAGCATGCAACTACCCCCAACCTCCTACCCAGTTCTCTCTCCCTGCTTGGTATGGGGTCTTCTTTCTCAAACACGCTGGGTTGTGGAACAATTAACACTTTCACAACACTAAGTCGGTCAATTTTTTTTAATTGGTCACAACCTCTTTATTTTTCTAATCTAAACCTATTTAAAAATGGTGTTCTGTAACCCATGGCAACCAAGCGCTACATTAAATTTCCTACCCTAGAATGGGCTCAGTGACTAATACAATGGCATTAAGTCAAGATGGGTTGGTGAAGGGGGGGATTTTGATTGTGGGATCTGAAAGCTATTAGCAGGTTTTCGCTATTACATTATGGCGTATTTCCTGAAGGAATAGAGGGGTATGTTTGCAGTAACTGTAAATAGTGAAGAGGAAATAGCTGTAGGTTAATCCATAAACAGGATAGGTAACATTTCATTGAAAAAAAAAAAAAAAAAGTATAAAACCCAAACTTCTCTGCACCAGCATTTAAATGGCACTTTCTGTGAAAAGCTGCTGGAGCCGAGCCAGCCAAACAAATCTTCTATATAAACCGCTGCACTGTTTACCTTATAAGGCTGGAGGAGGATGCATACTAACTCCTGTGTCACACAAAGGAGGAAACTCAGTTGGCCCCAGATCAAGTTCTCGCTCCAAAGCGCACCTCTGCATTTAACCCTTTTAAAGCCATATTTGTGTCAAAAATGTAATATTAGAGATAAAAAACAAAAACAAAAAAAAAACAACCTAGGAACTTGCCACCCACACATGTAAGCATACTGGTCCTTCTGCAACTCAAATCTCATTTCTTCCCTCGGGGTAACAGCACTAATCTAGACACTTTTAGGAAAGCAACTGGATCATAAAAATACTTACCTCTAAGTAATGCTGGGCACTTTTGCTGCAGGCTCATTTGAGAGAAGAGAGGCAAGATGAGGAAAGTTAGTTTTGGGGTTTTTTAATTTTAACATGAGTATTTTCTATCCTACATGAAAAGAAATCCATAAAAATGCTGCCGAAATGGGATAGTGGTATGGGATGTCAGGGGCTCATCAATAACTGCGACAAGGTTCCCAATGATAAATGTTTACTTTGCAAGAAGAAAAAAACCCAATTGAGATCAATACAAAAACTATTCACACCTTCCTGGGATCCCAAACTGTGGACAAGTGTCTGTGATGCCATAGGAGTAAGGATGAACTTAGGGTCATAGGACTAAGAGTCAGGAGACCTGGGTTTGCATCCCAGTTCTATTATTGAGATTTATTTATTGAGATAACTTTCTCTACCCCAGTTTGCCCATCTACAAAATACAGATAAGAACTTTTACACTGCTTTTAGATCTTCAGATGGATACATGCAGTAAAAAAGTGTAAAGTACCATAATGTAATAAACTGCTATGATTTAAAACACTCCCATCAGCTACTGGTCATCTATTTATACTTTCATTTTTACATTCATTGGGAAGCTGATCAAGATCTCCAAGCGTCTGTCCAGTCCCTTAGTCACTACCAACTTGGCCTAGATTCAAACTGGCAACCTGGAAAAATGGTCATAGGTCCTATAGATCCAAAAGGGGAGGAGACGGAACCCCTGAGCACGAGAATCTAACGAAAAGCAGCTTGTGTTTGTTTTAGATAGAAGCTGCTGAATCAAACTGCAGTGTCCTGTAGATTGGCCCTAACAGAGGGGCATTCAAGTAAAAACCACATGACTCTAGGGAAGCTCTTCTGCCTACAGTATTTTCCAGGATACTCATGTAAGTGTTTGCATGTTAGCCAGAATCCATTAGAACTGCTGAAACAACTCATTCAAAAGACCCCAAAACCAGGATATTTAAAGGAGAGACAACCTGGGAGTGACCTGAAGTCAGCATGCAGAACAGATTGCCACAGAAACACAAATTCACCTGTCTCTTCTATCCAGTGGGTGATTCACATCCACTGCACCACCTCTTACTCAGCTGTTTAAAAGTCACCCTTCTCCCCTTCCTGCATTCACAGTGCACAATCTATGTAAAAGTCCACATGGAGCTCTCCACAATGTCTCCCCATCACTAGGGAAGCTGACAACTGGCCATCAGCACAGCAATGGCAGAGTTACGGGATTGGTCCTGCCAAGCGCAGAGCCTCTACAACAAGCTGTTGAGCTCTCTCGGCGCCCACCAATATTAAAAGCTGGGAGGACACTCCGCATCTCAACAGGATCAATCCTGTAACAGCATTCTGCTTGCCTAGCCCAGTGCCAATTGCCCTTATTTAGAAGGGACGAGCCAGGCAGTCGGTTTTAAAATAAGAACACATTCTTTGTCCCCTCAGGAAGTTCAGCTCATCCAATGTTGTTTCAACGGGTTACGAGGCATGTACTTATCTTTCCAAATGCGCCCATCAGATCATAACTTCCAAATGTCATCCTCTGCGTCTGGGCCGGCTGGTGTATTAAGTAATGGATCATAAAAGGGTGCCATATGCCAAGTTTTGAGAGACTATAATTTGAGCTGAATGTCAATAACTGTTGTTCAAAGGCTCCATGATGAGCTTAATTCAGAGTTATTAACTTATTACACAGATCCTGCAATCTTCTTCTATAAAAAGGAAGCAATCTGCAAGGACAGAGGTAAAACATTTCTCTCCCCCTCCCTCTATGCTAAATAATGCATGCAGTTAACATAATTACATAATGGCTTCCTCCCATATCATCTCCCCTGTCAAAGCAGCCATACAGAGAGACAATAACCCAGACAGACAGTGGGAATCTTCTAAAATTATTCCCTTCAAGGTCTGGTTTCAATGCAAACTTGGACTAGAGCTAGTATTCAGACTGCTTTGACCATCGTGGGCTAGGGAGCATCGATAAGCACTTACTGTGCATAACCCCCACCAATTGATTTATTATACAACAGGGAAAGTCGGGAATGCCAGCCATTCTGTTGATCAGCTCATGGGGGAGAAAGAGGGGAGGTTTAGCTGTATTCCATATAAGGACCCTACTCATCCTGGCAGAATTTTTTTGTCTCATTCCTTTCATTTAGCGAGTGTCATGCTTATAAAAAGTTCCAGGGCTGACTGATTGGAAGGCTGAGTCCTCTGTGCATAGAACAGTGCAGGCTTCCCTCATGCAGGCCTAGGGGGATTGAACACTGGACTCGGAGTCACAAGACCTTGGGTGCTATTCTCAGCCCTACCAGTGACCCGATGTGTGACTCTGGAAAAGTCACTCCCCCCCTCTGTGCCTATTAACCCTCCCACCCATTGTCTGACTTGTCTATTTAGATTGTAAACTTTTGGGGGTGGGGGGCAGGGTCTGCTTTTTTATATGCATTTGCACAGTGCCTATCACAATGGGACTCTGCTCTTGAATACAGCCTCTAGGCGCTACTGTACTACAAATAGGCCTCAGTGAAGTGAAGTCAATGGTATTTCAGCACCTACTAAGTGCTTTGCTGATTAGAGAGGGACTTACACACACCCTGAAATGCGGTGCTGAATGAGGGCTCTAAGGTCTGGTCTATACTACCCGCCTGAATCGGCGGGTAGAAATCGACCTCTCGGGGATCGATTTATCGCGTCCCGTCGGGACGCGACAATCGATCCCCGAATCGGCGCTCTAACTCCACCAGCAGAGGTGGTAGTAAGCGCCGCCGACAAAAAGCGGCAGAAGTCGATTTTGCCGCCGTCCTCACAACGGGGTAAGTCGGCTGCAATATGTCGAATTCAGCTACGCTATTCACGTAGCTGAATTTGCGTATCTTAAATCGACTCCCCGCTGTAGTGTAGATGTACCCTAAGGTTATGCAACAGTTCCTAAATAGACTGATTTTCAAAAGGTGGATTAGGGATTATAAGAGGTTGAGAAAAATCAACTACCAAGACTTGAACTGAAAGCAAGAAATTCAGGCCAGCAAAGCTAGCTGGTGTTGCTACATGTCATTCATTAATGGAAAAGTAAGGTTATCTAGAGGAAGTTATGGGACAGAAATAAATCACAATAATCTCAAGGATTGGATCTGAACAGAAAAAAACAGAGGGACGTTAATTAACTACTATCTGTGTTTTGCTGATCACAAGAAAGCTTTTAGCTCAGTCTCTGGGTGGAGAGCGGGGATTAATATGAATTATCTAGCTCCAATTACATTGCTTCAGAACAAGGAACAGTGAGATTGAACAGGTCTATTTGGAGATTACATAACTTCTGTTGAAGCTGCTCAATTCACTTAGGGAACTTCTGTGGCCTTTATTATGCAGGTCGCATGGATTATATTTGTCCCTTTTGACCTTAAAACCTCTGAATCTAACATGGTGTTGTACCCTAACTCTCCACAGCAGGGGTTCTCAACCTTTTTCTTTCTGAGCCCCTCTTCCTCCTCAACATGCTATTAAAAACTCCATAGCCCACCTGTGCCACCACAACTGGTTTTCTGCATATAAAAGCCAGAGCCGGCATTAGGGGGTAGCAAGCAAGGCAATTGCCTGGGGGCTCCATGCCACAGTGGCCCCCACAAAGCTACGTTTGGCTTCAGCCTTGGGTGATGGGGCTCAGGGCCCCAGACTTCAGCCCCATGCAGTGGGGCTTCGGCTTTCTGCCCTGGGCCCCAGCAAGTCTAACCCTGGCCCTGCTTGGCGGATCCCCTGAAACCTGCTCGCAGCCCCCCACGGGGGCCCCGGGCGAGAACCACTCCTCTACAGCAAAAGAACATATGAAGACAAAACTTAGAGGTGAGGCAGCTCCATATGCTACTCAGTGCTGAGCACAACCTATGGGATTCTGTAAACATTTAAACAAACACCCACAGCAGCACGTATCAAACTGAGAAAAGAGACACTCTCAGCAATTATCTAGACCGGGGTAGGCAACCTATGGCACGCGTGCCAAAGGCGGCACACAAGCTGATTTTCAGTGGCACTCACACTGCCCGGGTCCTGGCCACCGGTCCAGGGGCCTCTGCATTTTAATTTAATTTTAAATGAAGCTTCTTAAACATTTTAAAAACCTGATTTACTTTACATACAACAATAGTTTAGTTATATATTCTAGACTTATAGAAAGAGACCTTCTAAAAACATTGAAATGTATTACTGGCACACGAAACCTTAAATTAGAGTGAATAAATGAAGACTTGGCACACCACTTCTAAAAGGTTGTCGACCCCTGATCTAGACTCTCAAGAATGAAACTGAAAGTAGGCAACGGATCTGTGAACTCACCAAGAAAGCCAGTTCCCAGGCTACCATGACCACCTGGTTCTGGAATTATCATACCAAACAATGGCAGAGAAAGCTTGGTGGTGAAAGAATAAGAGTAATAAAGATCGGAAGCTGGTATAATGCATATAATTCAATGTCATGAAGGAGGACCACTGTCATGCTGGTTGCAAAGCTCTACTGAGCATTCGGCTCTCATTAAAGTGCATACCATTAAACATGTGATTTAAATTATGCACATGCTTCAAGCCATTTCACACCCTTTTAGTTAGGCACATGCTTAAGTGTTTTGATGGATCAAGGTCCAAATACTGAAGTCCTTAATTATGCACTGGCATTAGTAAGACGTTTGGTTTCCCCAGAGAAAGGGCTGAGTAAAAAAGGAATAAGAATTTCAGGACTTGGACTCAGGTAGACATGTAGTATCATGAATGGTGGGATTCAACTGGAGAAAAATTTGCAAAGTTTGGTCAGCTGTATTTCATGGAGAATCCAGGAAAGGTTTCTACCAGGAAGGTGTTCAGAAAGTGGGCAAATAAATCACTTTTATTTATTTATTCATTTTATCATTGGGAAGAAAAGTCAGGGAGTTACATGACAGAAGCGTTGAATATTATCATTGGTTTGTTAGTTTGTTTTAAGGTTTTGCCAAAATCTGAATTTTTAAACAAAACTGTTAAGACAAATTTTTTCTCCATTTTTGCCCAGAGAGTGCTGGTTGGATTTCAGACTTTTTGAATTTGAAAGCTATAAAAGGGGCGGGGGGGGGGGGGGAATCCAAACAACAAATCATAAAAGTTTTTCCCCATCCAGCCCCAAGTGAAGGAGTTAAGCAAAACTGGGGGAGATGGGAAAAAGCAGAGAGCCTTCAGACTTGGAAGGAGTTGCAAACAGGGATGCAGTTTCTTGCCATAGGTCTCTCTTAGCAAAGGAGCTCTCTTATGTGTAAAACCTCTTGAAACAGGTCTGAAAGAGTCCTTTGGACAACAGCTTTCTTTGGACCATTACAGAAGACACCAGGTCCCCAAATCTTCTTAATAAAAGGCTGCATGCCCCAGCTAACCTCAAATGAATGCCTAACCTTGGTCCAGGATATTGACAGGCTTTATACAGTCCCCCTCTCAAGACAGAGCAGGTCTGTTTAATGAAGTGAACACCTACAAGATAAGTAAGTGCTCAATAGCAGTCATGACCACCCAGCGTAAATATTTGCCTTTTTAAACAGTCTGCAAATCTGTGAACAATATCCATATTCCTTCCATTAAGCAGTCACCTTATTTAACCAGGGAACTCCCGAAGGTTAAACATTAACACAAAATTTCTGTCTCTCCTCAAGCTGACTGGGCCTGGAATAATGTTATCCAAGAGATCCCCGCTTCTGCTGACTGATTAAATGGATACTGAAAAAGGAGTGAATTAATATGGCAACTGATTTTACGTTATAAACGCAAGCTACGTTTGCTGAGAGTTTGGGCTGAGTTTTGAGAGAACCGTGATTACTGCAGATATTAAATATTGTTGTTATTGCTGCTCTGTGTCATCGTTGTCCCCCCAGTGCACACGCACACACACTTGGTCTTGTTTGTTTCACACCCCTGTTCTGTCTTGCCTTTTATGGTTTGATCCTGTAAAATTAAAATCAATGGGACTCTTGCATTGACTTCAGTAGGAGCAGATGACTGACATTTTGACATTTACTATATATGTTTGTACAGTACCTAGCACACTGGGGACCAAACCTGGATGAAGTTTTTAGATGCTACCACTATACCAGGGGTGGCCAAACCACGGCTCATGAGCCACATGGGCTCTTTTATAGTTAAAGTGCAGCTACCAGACTGGAGGTGTGGGGAGCTCGGGCTTCTGCCCTGCGGTGGAGTGGTGGAGCTAGGGGCTTCTGGGCAGAAGCCCCGCGCCTGGGTAGGCACCACCCTGCGGGGCAGGGTATGCATGTCTTGCAGCTCTTGAACTTCTGAAGATTATCTTATGTGGCTCGGAGGGTCAGTAAGCTTGGCCACCCCTGCACTATATCAATCATCATCATCTGAACCAAATTATGATTTTAGGTGGAAGCCAAGAGAAGTCCCCATGGCGCGGATTCAGAGATGGGCTTGAATCGATAGCCCGGATCTGAACACACTTGAATGTAGTGAATCAGGCGCCTTCTTACCCAGAGCCAGAAACACACCTGAGTGGCTTTAGTGGAGAGTGGCTTTGAATTTGTGGTTTGTCCGAACACAGGATGTTTGCGTGCACATGGACCAAAACCAGATGAAGGAGTCTGCTTGCAACCCTGCAGCCTTAATGAACTGCAATTTGCACAGCTCATCTTGGGAGTCCGAAAATAAAAAGGGAAAGACTTAAAGAAATCAGTGGTCTGCCTGGTAAAGAAACCAGCTGGGAAAGCAACCTTAATGCTGTCCTTGTGCGAACAGGTTCTTGGAAAGATAAAAGTCTCGCCTGCTCTATATGTTAGCTAGTTGATCAGCAAGAGATGCTTCCATATCTGTCCGCAGAACCATCAACTTGGCATTTAATGCCTTTAGACTCCCACGCATTCATTATGCAGATGAACATGGGCCACTTACTCTGCCATATCACTAAGGAAACTAGAAGAACCGCTACAGAACAGGAACAGCCTGCCAGACGTACTCCTGAGGCAGAATGTCACACAAATGTTACTTTAGCTGGCTGCCTGTAGAAGGGGATGGGAAGAATCACTGGTCTTCTAACATATCTGCTTTGCAGAAGGGAGAATAGGAAGATATTGTGTGTGTGTGTGTGTCCGTCCATCCTTTCTAAGCAAGACATGGAAATGACACTTTTTTTAAAATGGCTCCAGTGCTGTCTCATTTTAAATAATATATAGAGCAGAAATCTCAGACTTTCCCAATATTAATAATGTCTAGTTAACCAGTCAGTGCTCACAGCATACATGGCGATGCTACAACATGTTGTCTACTTTGGACTGTTCTAACAAAGTATAAAAGCTGGGAGGTTCGGGGGAGAGATGCTGGGCAAGTTTATTTTTCCCCTCTGGTGAAATGTTGTTTTCCAAGGTTTTCCTATACAATCTGAGTGCCAGTACCAAGAAAAATCTTTTCTTAGTCATGAGGATTAATAGGGAAACTGAGGAGTGCTTGGATTATCCCATCTCTCCCGTCCTATTCTATTATAGGAGATAAAATTGATGCATTCCTCAGCCGTGGTGGCCCTGGCATTTACCCAATAATGTGTGTTTATAGTATATTTAGATTCCAAACTCAGCTGTATGGGATTGCTGACCAAAACTTTCCAACAACAAAACATGGATTTAAAAAAGCACAGATTAACCAGGTTGCATTAATCTTATCTTGACCCTTGGATTTCTCAGGGTGATCCCTTCTTATGTATTAAAACCAGGGAGTTAAACTGATCCCAGTTTTGACTTCTGATAGAAGTTCAGCTTTTAAGTTTCTCATCTCTTACCAGCTTGGTTAAACAAGCCTGGGAGAGAACAGACTAAATACAGACGCTTCCAGGAGCTCTCATTTCAAGCAGATCCCCACCACAGAGGAAAGAACCAAGATAGAAGAGTCCTTAAAATAACCTCTGAAAAGCCGCACCTTTAAACAAGTGTCTCATTTGTTCGCAAGGAGCAAGAGCGCGCTATATAACTGCAGCCTAGAGCCATGCAAAAATAATCTGATTTTCACCACCAATAGGGAGGAAAGGAAGGTCATGTTTATACAGGTTTGGAATAATGCAAAGCTTTTTCATGCTCTCCTTCAAATTAGCAAAGTTTCTGCCAGAAGAGACAATGTTTTAGCCTTGCAATATGTCTGTGGGGAAGGTAAATGTTGTTATCCCTACTACACTGATGGGTAAACTGAGGCACAGCAGGAAAGGGACTTATTTCTAGCTCTGCAGCCTTGGGATAAAACTCAGATCTCCCAACTCTCAACCCCGTGCATTAGCCTCAAGACCCTGCACACCTTATGGGAAAGCAACATGGTGTTTACACATTTGCATAGCTCAAGAACTCACCCTGCAGACAGACATCTGGTTGGTGGTGAGGGTGCCGGTCTTGTCAGAGCAGATGACAGAGGTGCAGCCCAGCGTTTCCACTGAAGGAAGGCTCCTCACAATAGCATTCTTCTTGGCCATACGGCGCGTGCCCAACGCCAGACAAGTGGTGATGACAGCAGGGAGACCCTCAGGGATGGCAGCTACTGCCAAGGCCACTGCAATCTTGAAATAGTAGATAGCCCCACGAAACCAAGAGCCACCGTGAACCGGGTCGCTGAAGTGGCTGATATTGATGACCCAGACAGCTATGCAGACCACAGAAATGACCTTGGAGAGTTGCTGGCTGAACTCATCCAGCTTTTGTTGCAATGGGGTCTTCTCTGGCTCAGTTGCAACCATCTGATTCCTGATCTTCCCAATTTCTGTGTATATCCCGGTAGCAATGACGACGCCAACAGCCTTACCAGCCGCAATATTGGTACCCTGGAAAAGAAGTCATTTGTATGTACAGAATATACAAATATTAGATCTTTGAGCTTAAAGCAGCAAATGAGTAGCTCACTGCGTAGGGAGAGCAGATGGCTTGCCAATTAGAGTACAGGATCTGGAGTCAGGACTCCTGGGTTCTTTCCTGGGACCTGTCACTGAGTTACTGTTCAATTTCTCTCCAGCCTGGACCCAATAATTCCTGTTTCCTGTGACCCCTTGACAGGCCTTTCTACTTTTGGTGATATCCCACCAAACCTAAACAGGGGTTTCTCCAGACCTATGAGTAGCTACTGAGTCTTCTGTGGTCTTCAAGATTTGTGTGGTTTGGGGCTTTTTTTGAGTTAGAAGCATCTCCAGATGCAATGCATACCCTTTATTCCTAAGGAGCATAGAAAAGTTGAAGATGCTTGGTCCAGTAGAAACTGCTAAATGAAAAGACTGCCCCCCTTCCCTCCCCACACCCCTCTCTAATGGATTTTAAGGTATAACAGTCTTGCTTCACAAATTACTTTGACCAGTTTTGTTCAGAAATTGGTAAGAGAAATTGGACCTTGAGTCAGTGACAGATTTCAGGAAAGAACCCAGGAGTCCTGACGCCTAATCCTGTACTCTAATTGGCAGGCTACATTCTCTCCCTACACAACGAGCTACTTGCTTTCTGCTTCAGGTTCAAAAGTCGGTAACAAAGCCTCATATATAAACTCCTCCAAAACTGGCAAAATGTTAAATTGTTTTAAATAACCCCTAATCTTTATAAGATGAAGCAAAACTCCATGTTGCAAATGCCTTTGAATTTTGGAGCATTCAAATTCCAGATACAATTTTGCAACCTGAGTCCATCTCTAGTTTTGCTGTTTGAGAGTTGTTTGCACCTCACAAGTTTCAAGTTCTGCACGTTTAATCATGAATGCCTGCTACACCTCTAGTCCATGATTTCAGAAGAAAACCATAAACACAAAGGCTGAGATTTTAAAGGAGTATAAGTAGGGCCCTATCAAATTCACAGCCCAGTTAGGTCAATTTCACAGTCATAGAATTTTAAAAATCATAAATTTCATGATGTCATCTATTTAAATCTGAAATTTCACAGTGTTGTAATTGTACGGGTCCTAACTCAAAAAGGAGTTGTCGGGGGGTCACCAGGTTATTGTGTGTGTGGGGGGGGGGGGGGAAGATACAGTACTGCTACCCTTACTTCTGCGCTGCTGCTGGCGATGCCTTCAGAGCAGGGTGGCTGGAGAATGGTGACTGCTGGCCAGGAGCCCAGCTCTGAAGGCAGAGTCGCTGTCAGCAGCATGCAGAAGTAAGGTTGACATAGTATGGTATTACCACCCTCACTTCCGTTCTGCTGTCTTCAGAGCTTGAACCTTGGTCAGCAGCTGCCACTCTCCGGCCACCCACCTCTAGCTAGGCGCCCAGCCAACAGCCACCGCTCTCTGGCTGCCCAGCTCTGAAAGCAGCGCAGAAGTGAGGGTGGCAATACTCCCTAAATAACCTTGCAACCCCCTTTTGGGTCAGGACCCCCAGTTTGAGAAATACTGGTCTCTCCCATGAAATCTGTATAGCATAGGGTAAAAGTACACAAAAGACCAGATTTCATGGAGAGATCAGACTTCACAGTCCGTGACGCATTTTTCATGGCTGTGAATTTGGTAGGGCCCTAAGTATAAGGGAGTTAGATGCCAAAACTCAATGGGCACCAAACTCCCTTAGGCTGCCCTCTTTGAAAATCTCTGCCACAAACAGTAAAGTAAGAACTGCCTCAGTGAATAAGCTTTTGTGGAATATCCTTTCACTAGTCGCATGGGTTGTAATGCTGTTATGTCATCCAGTTATTCCTTTGTAAGGACTTTACATTGCAGCACAACCAAGACTCAGATGTTCCTGTCCAGTGAGTAGATGACTGGCCAACTTTTGACAACATGTAAACTGTTAAGGGTGGGATTTTTTAAAAGCATTCAGCATTGGCCTCACTCTGTTCCCATTGACTTTAACAATAGCACTGAGCACTTAGGAAAAATACCACCTTAAATTGTGTCCTTCAGTGAACAGTAATTATCCTTTATTACAATGTACTGCTCAAAAACTTACACACTTTGATACCTGCCTATGAGGTTCTTTACCCTGTGGCTGTTTCTACAAGAGCCAAGAGAGTTGGCGACGGATATGAAAAAACTTACAGAGAAAAGCATGTTCTTCTTGTCCTGATTGACAGCCCTGGGGTCAGGGATCGGGTCAGTGTGTTTAATCACAGACACAGATTCACCTGTAGAGACAAAAGGAGGGAGCAAAACCATTTACAAGGTTTCCTACTGAGATTCTCAACACAGATCCAGTTCCAGCAAAGGCCTCTATTAGGGTGGATTGGAAGCTTCTGTTGGTGACAATACATAGCCTTGAAAATAGATCTTTGGCACTAGGTCATTTTGTTTGGACATTCGTCAATGAGATGTTACAGCTGGTCCATTCATCTGTTCACTATGCAGAGAAGAGTTATAGGAAAATAACTAGCTTAAACTCAAGTGAAAATTACCAGAGCCCAAAAGCCCCTTGGCTAACAACATACCCTAACAGGGTTAGGCCAACATTTTGAGCCAGAAAATGTAAAGTTTGGCACCTAACTCCATATTTAGGCATCTGGAGGGCCTGATACAAGTTGGCAAATTCAAGTCCCTGGTCTCACCCACCAATTGCTGCCCTCCTCATACTCCAGCGATGATAACACTGCTGTCTGAATTACTGTGGTTTGTATTGTAGTTGGATCTGGAGGCCCCGGCCCCACTGGGCTAGGCAAGGTACAAACACAGAGAAAAGTTTTTCCGGGTTCCAGACAGGTTTTAACTGCCACCAACTAACCAGTGAAGACTTCTACAGAGAAACTGTCACCAGAGACCAAGCGTTGTTCTGGTGAATCTCAGCCAAGTTGCTTCTTGGCATTAATTGTGTGCGGAGATAGTCAAATGGAACAAGGATTAGTATTTTGTGCACGGGCTTAGTTGGGATGGGTCTAAAGGGCTCAAAAACTAATCCTAAATTGTGGGGTGCTTCGCGACAGCAGGAAAACATTACTCATAAGGGTGACAGTGAAGGTTATACTAGCTACTTTTCTATTTTGACGATATCCTGAAAAAAAACAAAGGCTTCTAAAATTAAATCCTCTTTAGTCCAAAAACCTTCTTTTGCATCTTGTAAGGAACAGTCCTGCATTGGCATGGAGACTGGCTACATTATTATGACTAATTATTTGCATTGCAGTAGTGCTTAGAAACCCTAGTCATGAACCAGGATCCCATTGTGCTAGGCACTGTACAAACTTAGACAAAAGATGGTTCCCTGCTCCGGGAAGCTTACAACAGCCAGTTCCAAGATTTGAAGAAAAGCCCCTCTCCTCAGGACACAAGAATTAAAATCAGAGGCAACAGTTCCACTTATTCAAGGACAACGCAAAGCCACAAAAGCTAATCAACGGCCTCAAGAGGAGATGGAATACGTTGTGGAACGTAATGAAAGTATCAAGAGTGCTTCTCCTGAAGGTCTTTATTTCGCGCTCTGAGCACAAAAATAATTTTGTTCCTCCACTGCATCTCCTGTCACCTTGCAGGAGAGAGTTCAATTAGCACAAAACCACGTCTCGGGGAGACTGTGTTGGTGTCCCTGTAGATTTAATTTCTGCAATTGTTTTTCCTTCCCTTTTGCTGTATCCCAAGCTCATGAATTTTTAAAATCATGTCAAAAGGAGATTTGGAGTTTAGACTAATGGTTCATCTAAATCAGGGGTTCTCAGACTTTTGTACTGGTGACCCCTTTCACACAGCAAGCCTCTGAGTGCGACCCCCCTTATACACTAAAAACATTTTAAAAATATATTTAACACCATTATAACTGCTGGAGGCAAAGTGGCGTTTGTAGTGGAGGGTGACAGCCCGTGACCCCCCATGTAATAACCTCGCCACCCCCTGAGGGGTTCTGACCCCCAGTTTGAGAACCCCTGATCTACATAGAAAAGAAAGGATACTTACCATTTCCTTGTGATAGTCATGATATAATGTTTAAAGCTAATATGTAATATTTCAAACACTTCTTTAATTCATATTTTAAAAAAAATTCTCCTCCCCTCAATGACAACATCCTATTCTAGCAAATATCACACATCTGAAATTATTAACTCTTTAATTGCTACACAACAAGATAGACAAGAATCAAGCAACATTTGCTTTCAAACCACAGTTCAGTACCTGTGTAAGACAGCCACATACCCTGTTCTGCAGTAAAATGTGTAGCCATCATTAATAGGAGGCTTGATTCTTAACAAAACCTCACACACATTCAAGATTTTGGGCACTTCCTGCCGAGACTTAGCTGTGGTCCAGTGGTCTGAGCATGAGACATGGAGCCAGAATCTCCTGAATTCTAATCCCAACTCTGCCACTGATTCCCTTTCTGGGCAAGTCACATAGTCCTAAACCAAGCAATTTTGAAAATCTCACCCCAACTCTGCTCCCACTGAAAACGCTCACTCACTTCAGTGGAGCAGTCAGGCCAATGCTGAACGCATTTGAAAACCCCAATCCCTGGTCTTAAATTGTTCGATCTGTAAAAAGGGCTGATAATAGTGCTAACCAATCAGCCTCACAGGGACATGGTACAGATTGGTTTGCCAAGTATCTGGATTAGTTGGGTGACCCCTTTGGAAAGTCTTACAGAAGGGCTGGCCACCACAGATTCACCAGACAGGTGTGAAAATGAAAACGTTAAGAGGAGAACCTAGATTTTTTATAACACAGAACATTTGATACAAATTTCACTGTGGGAGTGAAGGTTCTTAGAGCACCAAGCCCAACACAACCCACCTCGACCCCCACCCAGGACTCGATCCAGTAGCAGTCGTTCGGTGCAAGACCGCCATGCTCAGATTAACAGCCCAACCCCCCACCACTGCCCGTACCTGTGAGAATCGACTGATCAACCCGTAACGTCGTGGATCTGATCTCGATGATCCGGATATCGGCTGGCACCTTGTCACCAACTAAGAGAGGGAAAGTAGAAGAGAAATGCCACAGGTTAAAAGGGTTTGGTCTGATCTGTGACTGAACTCAACCACAGTAAGGGAGATACATAAACTAACCATGGGAACTAGCAAAAGGAAGGACAGTTTATGCACAGACCTTGGACTCAGAAGAACTGTCTCTATTCCGAGCTCTGCCACAAACTTCAGCAAGCCAGTTAATCTCCCTGTGCCTCAGTTTCCAATCTTTAAAATGAGGCTAACATTACTTCCTGTTCCTCTATTTGGATCATAAGCTTTTCAGGGCAGGGACCATCTCTTACTACGTGTATATGCAGCACCTGGCACACTGGGACCACAATCTTAGGGCTTGTAGACAAATTTCCCCAACTGTAACACAAACAACAGCTGCCTGTTAATTCCTTCTTTCCAAAGCTCTGGCTCTGAAGTCTACAACTTCTTGTTTCATAAAAGATAAAGAGATGCAATTAGTTGCAAACCACCTTTGGTAAAATAATGAGACCTCCACTGAAGCAGGCATTTAGTTTTTTTTTTAAACGTATATTTTATTTATATATCTATATCTATATACACACATGCCAGGCACCAGCTGAGGCTGACAAGAGACAGCTGATGATGTAGCAAGTTCTTTCTCCATCTTCTCCCTGTCTCCTTTCAGATCTATGGGATATTGCAGCTGTCTTCGCCATGTGCAAAGTTCAGCTTGAATATGGAGAGACACAGGGGGTGGGATACAGGACAAGACCTGGAGAACTCACCAGGTACTGTGTGGATGAGTGAGTCCCACAGCATTTTTGGGGGGAAAGGAAGAGAGAATCCCACCCAAGTGTAATTAACCCCTTTTGTCCCAAATAAGTTTCCTTAGTACACTATTGGGTAAGACAGAATTCTGACACTAGCCCTTCTATCCAGTGTGCTTGTGGGGAAGAGCAGAAGCGGGAGTACCTGAAATTGGAGTGAGTTAGTACAGTTATGAAGCCTCTTCCAGGAGCCAACAGATTGGGCTGGAGAAAGACAACCAAGAAGCTGTGGTTTGAGTGACAGTCTCTGCAGAAAAACACAACATCCTAGTATCTCTCACCACACAGCACTACCATAACTGTGACTGGAGCGCTTGAGCTTTCAAAGAAGCTGCTGGAGGGCATTTTCCATAAAGGGTCCTTGTCTCTGTAGCAGGCTTCCTGGCCTAGCTCTGCCAGAGACAGGATTTATGAACCTTCAGGTCATGCTCCAACACCAGTCATTTCTCCTTGGGCTGTTGATAAGGGGGTAGGTGGATGGTTATCAATTATTATTGGCTTCTCTTTTATTATTTGTATTCTTGCACCATCCAAGAGCGTTAGTCATGGACCAGGACCCC
Source organism: Malaclemys terrapin pileata (assembly GCF_027887155.1). Taxonomy (NCBI): domain Eukaryota; kingdom Metazoa; phylum Chordata; order Testudines; family Emydidae; genus Malaclemys; species Malaclemys terrapin. Next base: position 17,444,138 of record NC_071522.1, on the reverse strand, counting down.
CTTGCGCTGTACAAACTCCTTGTGGCTGATTGGTTTTTGAGATACCTGGGTTGGGCTATCAGTATTACAGTTGGGGGATTATCTTCATTTTTGTACTTGTAATGCATAAAATAGCATTTAATGCAACAGGCAGGTGCTCTGCGTACACAGTTTAAATCATTGAAGTTGAAACATCTGTATGATCTAACCCTCTCCATGACAGTTACCAAGTTAGATTAAATGCAACATGTTTTCTTCCCTTGCAACGACTAAAAATATCCCCATACTTAAACAAGCCATCAAAGTGCTAAACTACCCTGGACTGCCATTAGAAACCAAGTAAAGAATGGTCTTCACCCTGTAAGTGTTTTATTATATCAGAATAGGACTGAAAGTCATTAAGTGAACACTGGAAGGCTTTTGGTGACCAATGAAAAAAAGGGGTTCAGAGGAACCAGGAGAAGGAGTGCTCTCTGTCTCTAATGGATGAATGTCCATGTCAAAGATAAACCACTTCCAACAGTCCTCTGTTAAATCTCTCAGCAAAGGCGCCAACGACTGCATGGACCATAGTATCAGAGGGGTAGCCGTGTTAGTCTGAATCTGTAAAAAGCAACAGAGGGTACTGTGGCACCTTTAAGACTAACAGAAGTATTGGGAGCATAAGCTTTCGTGGGTAAGAACCTCACTTCTTCAGATGCAAGTCATCTGAAGAAGTGAGGTTCTTACCCACGAAAGCTTATGCTCCCAATACTTCTGTTAGTCTTAAAGGTGCCACAGTACCCTCTGTTGCTTTTTGCATGGACCATAGAGACTGAAATCCCCCTCTTAACTCTTGAGATCCCATACATAGTGATATAAATAATCCAGATACTCATATGGCCTTCATTGACACAGTACGTGAGCCCCACACAAACATATTTATCCTCAGGACCCTTGGGAGGGAAAGCATTACCACCCATTTTACAAATGGTGAGATTAAATGACTTCCCAAAGGTCACAAAGCAGGTCTGTGGCAGAGTCAAGAATCTCAGTCCAGTTCCTTAGCCATACCACCACATTCTTGGCTATAGATACCTGAGTTGATGAACATGAATGTTCCTTTGGCACAGCTCCTAACAAAAGTCTTGGAAATAAGAGTGGCCTGGTCACCAGTTGTTTTAAACAGAAAATGACTAATCTGGTGTAATACACACTTATAATAAACTCCCATACAGGAGTGTAGGCCAGGATGGTTCAGGAGTCAACAAAAGTAACGGTCTGCAGGAGGGAGAGCAGAAAGAGGTAATCAATATCCCAAATGGAGATGCACCAAACCTGATACCACTGGCCTCCTGCCACCTTCCCAGCTGTTTCAGAGCTAAGGGCCTGATCTCATGCAGATTGAAATCAATGGGAGTCTTTTCCACTGACCTGAATGGGCATTGAATCAAGACCTATTAGGTGAACGCAAGATGACATACTATACACTATTTAGTCAAGGCCTTTGGGGGTGAATCTCTTAACGCTGAAGATTTATTTGGGGTAAGTCTCCCATGTGTGGCTTCTTACCAGCCCTCTTCTGTCCGCCACCCTGGCTGGGATACCTTAGGAGAACAGGTTCTGTCACAAGGTTTTGAGCTATTTCTGCTGCAAACACCATGTGTACAACATCTCTGAGAGTATGTTGGATTTTCTACTTTTGGTCCTTGGTGGAATCCAGAGGTACAAAAGACTGAGAAAGCCGATAGTCTGGCTCTCTGTGGGTCCTGAACAGTAGGGCGAAGAGGCGGCAAAGGCAGCATCCTGTATGTGCGTGCAGTTACTATAACATAAAGAAGAACGTATGACAGTTGCATGAGGAAGCCAACAAATTTCTGTTTTCTGAATGTCTAGTTTTGATCCCCTAATGCCAGTTAGTCCCCGTGAAGATGTTCAAAGAAAGAATGAGCATTAGTAGCAAAAAAAATTTCCAAACTAAGAGGAACGCCCGCTAGCCGTGGTGCTAGTCATGTGAAGGTGGCACAAGGGGACTTCTGATAGCCAATTCATTCATAGTTAGCTGCTAGGAGTTCTGCAGCCTTTCTGGACGCATACACAAAAATTACCCATTTGTATACTCATGTACCTGATTCATCTCGAGATAACCACCCTCCAAAAATCTTGTAGCTTGTCTACCTACCATTTTTGTGCTGCTAGGTCTATATTGGTTTAGAAACTGATGCCATTAAAACAGTGCTACCATCCAGTGTGGACATGGTTATATCTGTATAAAGTTGTTGTACACCTTATTCCCCTAAACGTATAGGAATAAGCTATCTCAGGAGAAGCACCTTTATACAGGTATAACTGCCCCCCACACTAGAGGCATTTGTACTGCTTTAATTATAATTCATATTAAAATCTCCCCCTACATGAAAAGCATTACATTGGTATAAAAACTATGTATAGATCAGGCCTTTGATGTCAGTTACACTTACAGACTTTTAAAACAGTAAAAAAAAAAAAAAATCCACTCAAGTTTGTTGCGAAGTGCCAGCCCAAAGGAAGGATGTAGTACATGATAAAACACGCACTGCAAGGGGACAGAAGATAAAGTGTGTGGTCCTACTTTAAAAACGGTCCTTCCTACACCCCTTAAATTGCTTTTCCTGCTGTATCCCTCTCTTCCAGCCCCTCAGTGTGTAAGTTACTCCATTTGACTCCTTTATCATCTGGACAACACAGTAATTAGTTTCTTCAGGAAATACCGAGGTAGATAAAGTCTTTGGTCACAAGTAAGTAACCCCACATTACACAACAACTGACCCTTGGCCTCCTACATTTATTTAACCACTAGACATTCAAGTGGAGCAGGAGCAGTGATCAAAGTCTCTCCAGACTTTCAGCTGGGGTAGATTGCTGTGAACCTGGTCCTCTCATGCTAGAGCCCTGTACACAGAGTACACCTCCAGTGAGGGGATTCATGCTCCTTGCCTCTAGGTATGAATATGCATTTCCTAATGACCCGGCAGCACCACAACTATTTCTATATCCCGGAATCAAAGAATGCAAGATAATGAGAGCTGAAACCCCCCTTGGCAAGAGATTTTATTCACACCCGTACAGCATCCATATAGATGGACCATCTTTAAGATATACCAACGTGCTCTACTCCCCTTACACAAACGGGTCATCTATTTGGGAGACAATCTACTGCCAGCTGTGGGGACTAAAATCTATTAGCCGGATCTGAAGAGAACAGGTACATCTATACTATGGTGATTGGAGCTTGATAGATCCCAGAGAACTGGGGTCACAGCTCACGCCATGAGCATCAGGGCTGACCTTGCTGGACCTGCCTTGAGTGCTGAGAAAGAACTGAAATCTTTAAAGCCTGTGAGGTTGCCAATGGTGCCAATCGCCGGGTGGGAACTGAACTGGCTTCACGAAGACAGGGTCAGTGCAACCTGCCTAGCGAGTTTTTTCCACTGGGTTGGTAACAGTTAAGGCTCATTCAGATGAGAGATTTATAACTAGCTTATTTATTTAAACACACAAACTTTCTTTCCCTGTGCTAGCAAGGGGCTGTTTTGCTTCCAGGCATCAACTGTCCTAAGACAGCTACTAAATAGAAGCTGATCATTACCAAATCAAAGGCTGCAGGTTTCCACTGCGGTGAAGGCCAAAGGAAAAAAGTTTGCCTGAAGCCAATGAACGGACATGGCTCGGGCACAAGAAAAATGGGAACAACATTGGCATCAAGTGGTCAGAATTGGTTAGTAAATCTCACAAGGGACATTGCCTCTCTCTGCAGTGCTCAGCAAAAAGTCTTGTGGCCAGAGCTGGCTCAAGCCAATCTTTGATTTTGTACTTCAGCAGCTCCTAGAAACTCCAGCTGAGAGACCGGGGTCGCACTGTGGTAGGTACTTACGTAAACGTAGTAGACAGAAGGTACTGATTTTAGTGGGACTTGTAGAATAAGGCATGAACAACAGTAGCAGGATGAGGGTCATTGTCAACAGCATGGGCAACGAATCGCCTTATCTAACATGTTGCCAGTTATCACTTTGCTGTTGTTATAAGGTACTTATATGGCCCTGATCACCACAGCACCTGAAGACCTCACAATCTTTAATGTATTTATTCCCCGTAATGCCATGATCCTCACTTTACAGATGGGGAACTGAGCCACAGAGAGACTAAGCGACTTGCCCAAGGTCACACGGGAAGTCTGTGGTGGAGCAGGGATTTGAACTCTGACCTCCTAGGCTAGTGCCCTAACTACAGGGACATCCTGGCTCTCTGCTCCAGTATTCATGTTAATTTCTAACATGAACTTTAACACCTCTCTCCTCCCCCACCCCCAAAAGAGACAGGCGATTACCATATTTAGACAGCCTGGACGAGAAGAGCTGAGGCCAGCTTTAAGAAATCTGCTACGAAGGCAAACCAAAATGCCATATTTAATGTTATTTTAACAAATTATTTAACTTGTTCTTCATTTTACCCACCAGGCAATGATTTTAATGGACCCAAACCCTCCACTAAGCTACTTTACCCCTTCTCAGGGGGCAATTTGCTCTCTCGTATGCTCCTGATCAGCTACCTCTGGCCAGCGAGTGGTGGAGGCAGAGCCTGGGCTCCTCCCATTTCCCCACCCACAGGGCTGCAGAACAGGGAGTTTCTGGCGCGTAGCCCCTGCTGTCACTGGAGTCACAATCCAAAAGGGAAATCAGGGGGTGGTGACCTCCTCCCCACTCCCCCCTGGGCCAAGGAAGGGCTGCGACAACGGCTCACCATGATGAGCTGATAGTTACAGTTTAATGTTCCACGGTCATGGCAAAAATGAGAGAGAGAGAGAGAGAGAGAGAGAGAGAGCGCGCGCTCATTCTAAGCTATCAAAGCATTATTTTCCATTTTAAAATTGACAGTCATTCCATTATCGATTTGGGGTTTTTCCTCCTTGGTAGATCCCAAGCTTTAAAAAAAACAACAAGTCAATTAATTACACACTGTTTGCATTAATCTCAGTCTTCCAACCTCCCACCCATCTGTCCTCCATACATTACAGCCAACCTCTCTCTTTCTGACACACACACATATACATGGTTACTCACTCAGACAGAATCACCACACACACACAGTTACTCACTCAGGGATAGAATCACCTCATTAACAGGGCATGCAGATGCCTGGAAAACTTAGCCAAAACCAATGGAATTCACTACTGCAGGAGGTCAGAGCATTAAATATGGTGGCATGGATTAGGATCAAAAGCAGAATGCACCGTTTTATTTGCTAAGTTGGGGTAATCAAATATCACCTTTCAGGGCATCAGCTAATTGCAACAGGGGTCAAGAAGGAATTTCTCTCTCACACATACGCTTTCCCCTTCCCCCATATCCTAGCACAGCATTGAATAACTGGCCAGGTAACAAGGTTTTTCCACTTTCCCCTCCTCAACCATCACACAGATGCCAATGCCAATGGAAAAAATACTGGAGTTTGGTCCTAGGGAGCATATACATATGTTCCCCTTTAGATGTGCAAATGTGTCAGCGACCAGAGTCTAAGGGTGTGTGTCATTTTACACAGCAGTGTCAATCATGCCCCCGCAGGCCCTAAAGTTATAGAAGCCGGCGCTCATGCTGGATTCACACACTCCTGTATTTGCAATCCGACAGCGTACTTGCTAGGTATTAGAATTTGCTAAGTCTGCCTCAGTTAAATCATGAATCCCCAGACAACGGCTCAGCTGTTTCTCCACTCCTTTTGATGTTGATGGTGTAATTAAAACAAACAAAAAAAATTAAAAAATCAGCAGCTCATATGCATGCAATAAGCGTTTGATTCGGGGAAGGGGGCAGGGAGGCTGGAGGAAGCATCATGAAGATGTTTAACTAACTGCCCTATATAGTTAGAGGGGAAGGGAGTTGCTAGCAGACTGAAAGGCTGGTGGAAGGCAGGCAAGCAGGCACAGGGAGTTTAGGGCAGTGATAAAACAATAATTTGTATTGCAGTAGCAGCTACAAGGTCCCAATTAGGGATCAGGGCGCCATTGTGCCAGGCACATAAACAAGCATAATACAAAAGATCTCCTTGTCCAGAGAGTGGACAGTCAAATGGACCCTGATTTCATTTCTCTTTGTTGTTTATTTCAAGTTCTCTTTCTGAAATTCTTGTTCAAGAAAACGCAGCTTAATTCTTTTTATTCCAGCGAAGGGGTGGGTCAGTGCTCCTCCTGGGAGCAAAGGAGGAGACAGACCGAGACAGGGCCCAAGCTGAGCAGCTGCCCACTTTCAGCACCAAGTACTTTAATGACTTCTGCTCGAGTCAGCATTCTCCTAAAATCCCACAGAGACGGCCAGACCACACGGCTCGAGAGCCTAACCGGGCAGGCCTGGCCGAGACATTTTCCCCCGGTGGAAAAATCCTTGAGCTGTTTGGCCTGCGAGAGCTGCATTTTACAATTTGTTCTTTTCGAGGAAGACGCCGAGAGCATCTTGGCCAGCCAATCCCCACGGGCTCACTTTGCCCACACAGAAAGGGAGCTTTGTGGAGCTGAAAAACTGCCCTGACCTGTTTTCCCCGAAGGACCACCCCAGAAAACCAGATTGGATGAGCGGAGCCTACAAAGAGGAATCCTTTACCCATTGCACGTTTCCCTGATGCCCTGTTCTCTCCCACCCACACACAGAATACAGAGGAGACCCCCGAACACCATCTAGACAACAATCTATGTCTTCCGGCCTAGCAGAATCAGACCTCACCTTACATGCGACCAAATCTGAGTTCTTTATTCATACACAGTTCAAAGACAGTTTGTGCTAACCTCAGGCCAGAGCCCCAGCTGGCATTCATCGACATAGCTGCACTCTGGAGTTATGCCAATTTACACCAGCTGAGGAGCTGGCCCATGATCATCTCCTTTATCCTCTGTGCATTATTTTTAGATAGATCTATCTTCCAGATCAAGTACAACAGGAAGACTTAACAAAGAACTGGATTAGTGCACAAGGAACCGCAGCATTTTTCCACAAGCAAGTCCACGAAGTCGAGAAGTCCAGAGGAGTCTGTGGGATTTGGAGGCTTAAAGTGGGTTTTAAAAAAAAATAAATGTGCTGGCTAATTGAAATGTGCCATTTTGGGGAGGGTTGTGGTTTAGCAAACCCTGAACTTTAATCAATATAAAGAATACCATAGTGAGCCTGAAGAATAAATGCTTTTTATTTAATCCTCCAACAGAGCCTTCAATATTGAAAGATAAAGAACACAATCCTACAATGAATCCTAATAAATGTAGGGCTAGATTCTGGCTGGCTCTGCTCAGAGGAGTAGGGGACAGGAAGGATTAAAGGACTGGACTGAGACCTAGAAAATCTGGGTTGTATTCCTGCCTCTGCCACATACTGGCTGTGTGACCTTTGGGGTCTCTCTGTGCCTCAGTTTCTGCATCCATAGAATGGGGATAGTACAAGGGACGCAGTGAGGATGAACTCACTGATCTTTGTGATGCCCCCGAAAGCCAATAAATATATAGGTAGCTCAATGCATTGGAATATAGCTACAAAGAAGAGGAGGGACAGGAGGATAAGCCATAGGATGAAGTACATGAATGCAGATGGAGGCTACCCAAACCCAGATCCAAAAGCACAAGTCTCTCCAGTGCTCGCAAGCCAACGCTTTCCCCTCAGCCCCTCTCACCCCTGCACTACTTGTCTTCCTTGAATAACAAACCAAAATTACCAAGAATTCTAGCCCACACAGATGGAACAAATATTTCCCAAGACATTAATAGCCCAGCTCATGTAAATGTTACACTTGCATTGTCTGCACATTTGTAAGAAGGGACTGAGGGGTGCTGTGGGCTGGTCTTTTGTCTCAGTGTTGTTGGGTGGCAGGTGTGAACATAAGAACGGCCATACTGGGTTAGACCAAAGGTCCATCTAGCCCAGTATCCTGTATTCTGACAGCAGCCAATGCTAGGTGCCCCAGAGGGAATGAACAGAACAGGTAATCATCAAGTGATCCATCCCCTGTCGCCCATTCCCAGCTTCTGGCAAACAGAGGTTAGGGACAGCATTCCTGCCCATCCTGGCTAATAGCCATTGATGGACCTATCCTCCATGAACTTTTCTAGTTCTTTTTTGAACCCTATTAAAGTCTTGGCCTTCACAACATCATCTGGCAAGGAGTTAGTTCCACAGTAACTGTGCATTATGTGGAAAAAAGACTTCCTTTTATTTGTTTTAAATCTGTTGCCTATTAATTTTATTCGGTGACCCCAAGTTCTTGCATTATGAGGAGGAGTAAATAACACTTCATTTACTTTCTCCACACCAGCCTGGATTTTATAGACCTCTATCATATCCCCCCTTAATTGTCTCTTTTCTAAGCTGAAAAGTCCCAGTCTTATTAATCTCTTCTCATATGGAAGCCATTTCATACCCCTAATAATTTTTTGTTGTCCTTCTCTGTACCTTTTCCAATTCCAATGCATCTTTTTTGAGATGGGGCGACCACATCTGCACGCAGCATTCAAGATGTGGGTGTACCATGGATTTATATAGAGGCAATATGATATTTTCTGTCTTATTATCTCTCCCTTTCTTAATGGTTCCCAACATTCTGTCCGCTTTTTGAACTGCTGCTGCACGTTGAGTGGATGTTTTCAGAGAACTATCCACAATGACTCCAAGATCTCTTTCTTGAGTGGTAACAGCTAAATTAGACCCCATCATTTTATACGTATAGTTGGGATTACATTTTCCAATGTGCATTACTTTGCATTTATCAACACTGAAAGTCATCTGCCATTTTGTTGCCCAGTCACCCAGTTTTGTGAGAGCCCTTTGTAACTCTTCGCAGTCTTCCTGGAACTTAACTATCTTGAGTAGTTTTGTATTATCTGCAAATTTTGCCACCTCACTGTTTACCCCTTTTTCCAGATAATTTATGAATATGTTGAATAGGACTGGGCCCAGTACAGACCCCTGGGGAACACTACTATTTACCTTTCTCCATTCTGAAAACTAACCATTTATTCCTACCCTTTGTTTCCTATCTTTTAAACAGTTACCAATCCATGAGAGGACCTTCCTTGTTATCCCATGACAGCTTATGTTCTTATGGATACGGGTCTGGACTGGGAGTCAAGATCCTTGGGTTCTACATTCCCTGACTTTGGACAAGTCACTTCACCTCTCTGTGTCCAGTTCCCCAGTTGTAAAACAAGGATAATGATACTCATCTTCCCTTGAACAGAGCTCAGGGATCTAAGATCTAAGTATTATTACTCCAGGTGCGGCCTCCCCAGAGCCACATGGAGAACAACTCTCACATCTTTGCTTCCTGGTGCAATGCCTCTGTGACTGCAGCCTAAAGTCCTACTAGCACCTTTTGGTACCACATACCATTGCAAGCTCATGTCTAACTGGAGGTCCACTATCACTCAGAGGTCTCTTCTTCATCTCTCCTCCCCAATCTTAGCATGCTTTGAATTTAGACATGCAAAAATAAAAGCACCCGAAGGCTTCATTTTCCACCCCAAGATGGCTACTGTTATCCCACAACCCTTAAGAGAGACCATTTTCTTTCATGGAAAGCCATGCAGACCAAAGCCTAACTTACTTCAGCCGAGCAGAGTGAGCACAGTGCTGGATATTCAGTTTAAGCCAGCACACAATGCTGGAGCGGTGCCCGTTTCAGCTCACTATTCCGTGGCAAGGCTGCTTCAAACAAAAGTTGCTCAGAACTAACGAACCAGGGTGATGGTTGAGTTTCGCCGCATTTTCAGTTCAGTTCTAAACGAACTCAGGGCGGGGGTTAGTTTAGAACTAACCCATGGCCCAGCAGGGTGTTTTCATACCTATGCCTCCAGCCAAGAAGAGGGGGTGGGGTGGGGGAAGAGATCATTGGCCTACCTGCCACTTCCACAATATCCCCAGGAACAATATCTCGAGCCCGGATCCTCTGGACTCCGTTCCTGTCGGCACGGATCACTTTTCCCATTTCTGGCTCGTATTCCTTTAAGGCTTCGATAGCACTCTCCGCATTTCTCTCCTGTAAACACAGCGTGCAGCAGAGCTTCAGGCAGTTGTACCATTTAGATGGTGGTGATGCAGGTGGTGGTGGTGGTGGTAGTAGTGGGGGAGGGAGTAGCTGTTGATAATCAGCCCTTCCCCTACTCAACTGCCTAGACTGAGGTATGAACTAGTTGTGTGAACAAGGGACTGGGAGCCAGGAACTCCTGAATTCTAATCTTGGCTTCGAAGTCAGCTTGTCTTGTGGTATTGGGCAGGTCATTTAGCCTTGCTATGCCTCATTGTCCCCATGGCTAAAGGGAAACATGTTTACCTACGTCAGACGGGGAGGGGTAGCGAATGGCTTCAAAGCAGTATATGAAGTACTACATTTTGTGATGAGTCTTGGATGTGCCAGAGGCAAAGGGGCATGGAACCATCTGAGAGGAACTGGTAGAGTTGTTAATGGTTAGAACAATGGAGTCTCAGGATTTCTGATTTCTAGACTGAACTCTGCTGTGGACTCACTCTGAGGCCATAGGAAAAAGTCATTGAACCCAGTCTTGCCTCAGTTTCCCTATCTGTGACATAACGGTTAATGCTTGCCTAGAGCACTACAGTCATGGACCTTAGTGAGCGAGTGTTTGGAAAATGCTTTGAGGTTCTTGCATGGGAAGTGTTCTGAACTTACAAAGGAACATTAGTATTTTGGAACAACGTCAAAATGGAACAACAGGATCTTGGGGGGAAAAACACCTAGAACAAATGATCCGTCAGCCTAATTGTGTCTTGCTCCTAAGAATAGGGATTTTCTACCCAGACACATTTAGGCTTAACTTGCAGCACCACTGTGCACTTGATGCAGCAATTAGAATATCTCAAATAAGCTTGAAACTAAGTTAAACAGCAGCTTTAAAATATTAAGTAAAAAAAGACCTTAGTGTCCTCCACTTAATCAGAATGGATGCTATCTTGCAAGATGTTCCAGGAAACAACAGGCAAATGAAAGCATCTGATAATGAATGCTACTTCAGTTGGGGGCGCATTAAGTAGTCTGCTTAATGAAAATGCATTTGGCCACTTCCAAAATATAAGTGGTGTTTAACCTAGTGGTAAATAAGTGTGACATCCCAAACTTCAAACTATACAAATTGCCAAATAAAGATTAAGGGATGACATAATAAAGATTACATATCGTAAATGTCACTCTTATTCTATTTTTATTCAGGATGGCATTTTATATCCTTGTAAAGTTCTCACGGATGATTTTTTTTTTTAAAAAGGAGCTCAACAGGGAGAATTCACCAGCACAGGGTCTATGCCCTACTCATTAGTTACCAACTTTGCCAATACCTGGCAACTGAACACACTGTTCTCAAAACTGGGGTGTTGTTTGTTTTTTGGGGGACTTTGTCCCTTGTGCAGACCAGGCTCCAGCTGTGTCTGGCTCCTCATTTTCATTACTGTTTGGCAATTAAAAGCCTGCTTTCATCAACCTCAACTCGGGTTCACGTTTTCCTTACCAGAATTTCTCCTTTCATTCCCCCAATGCTCCAGTCTTATTTTTGACAGCCCCACAATACTTCCCTCACCACAGGCTTGTCTTCACTGCAGAATTAACTCGAGTTATAACTCAAGTATTATCCCTCACCTGAGTCCCCTTCATGTGAGTATGCTGGTGCTTTTGCCTCGAGTTGGCTGGCTCGAGAGGGAGTAAAGGCCACAGCTTGAGTGAAGACCACTGTGCAGCTTGAGTGTTATTTAACAGTGTAACCATTCTCACTTGGGCTTGGCTAGCTTGAAAGAGAGTAAATTGGATTGTAGGGAACTCGAGTTAACTCTGCAATGCAAACCTAGCACCTGGGTTCCAACTCATGAGCTTCCGTTTCTGTCATGCAGGTTGTACAGTTCCAGGCGCCTGGCCAATAGTTCCACTGCTCCCAAACAAACCTCAGTGCTTGTAGGAATTGAAGAAGGGAGACAAAAGCGGTTACGTACCTGCCACACCCCCACAACAGCATTGGCTAGGAGAATCAGCATGATGACAACTGGCTCTACAAATGCAGTAGTGATCTCTTCACCTTCTTCAAACCAGGCCAGGATCTGCAGGGTGGCAAGATACAGTGTAACTAGGAACCACTAGTTGTTTAGGGCATCACTCAAACCACTGAAGGCAGAGGCAGTCCTTCCTTTATCTTCCCTGGGCTTTGGATTAGGCCCTTCATCATGGGTGTGAATGCCATTAGTGTTAAACGCCTTGGTTCAGCAAGGTATCTGAGCATGTGCTTAAACTGAAAACACACAATTGCTTGCACGGCAGTCAATGTAACAGGACCACTCAAGTGCTTAAAGTTAAGCTCCTGCCGAAGTAGCTTGCTGAATTGGATTAGTGTTTTACAGCCCTGAGGCACCCAGAGCTATGAATCAGATGACCAGGTGAGAAAAGCACAAGTGCTGCTGTGAAAAAAATCCCTCATGCCCATATTTTCACTCCCTTGAGCTGCTTGTCAAAGCATTTGTATGCCAAGATCACAGCACCGCCACAACAACACTATAAAGCATTCAAATATCAGCTCGTTTAAAGGCATGTATGTATCAGCAGATCCCACTCCCATGTTGATCTTTCGGGAGGGAGTCCATCTGCAATTCCTCCTATTAGAAACCAGCTCCACCTAGAACTGCTGAAGGACAATTACAAGGCAAACTGGTTTTCCTGCCAGCAGTCCTGAGGTGCAAAGTCAGGCTTAAAACACAGCTGCCCAGGATTTGCTCGCCTGTTGAGTGGCACGATAACATGTCATTTTCACGAGACAATTACCGGCTGATATGGAATGCCGTTATTAAAAAATGACAAAGCAGAGAAGGTGGGAGATGGTAGGAGATTTGTCAGATGGTTGCTTATTCAAGTGGACTGGAAACCAGTTTGTTAGCTCAGCAGCTCATGAATGGCTCATGTTATGCTTCACTGACCTATGTTTGGGCTTGGAAGGAATCGATATTGTTTGGGTTATTTTCAATGAATTCCAGCAGATCTGTTTATTTCCCCCCTAGATTCTCTCTTTATCCACTTAAGGTTTTGCACTAGCAGAAAATAAGATAAAGGCACTAAAAGCTTCTTATTCAAAATGTTATGATGATGCAAGTCAGGATTCAGCAATAATAGCATCTCAAAGTTCAATTTAACATGAGATTTCTCACGTGAGAAAGATAGAACTGACAACAACATGGGCTTGATCCAGAGCCCACTGAAGTTGATGGAAAGACTCCTTTGAGCCAGGGTTGGGTAAGTCACCAAGAATTTACCAAGTACAACATACTAAATTTTTCTACATTTCCCTCTCTGTACTCTTGATTAGCACCTATGGAACTTTTCCCCCCTTGGGTTTTGAAAAGAGAGAAATCAAGGAACCTTGAGATATACTAATTAAAATCTGCTCCTTCCACATCTATGCATAACCCGCCCTCCCTCCCCATCTCAGCCAGTAAATAACTCTGGTGCATGACTCTGGGCTCTGCTATTATGTTCAAATCAGCAAACCAATTCACGAGGCAGCTGGGGACGTAAGGCAACTGTCCACTAAGGAAAGTGGAGCTGTATATGTAGCATGGTCCCCATACTCATCGGAGCTAAGGATCTAGTAAAGGGAGTCAGGTGATTTCCATCAGACTGGGAGAGAAGGATCCCTAATAGGCATGGCATTGAAATCAGTCAGAGGCAGTTTAGGAGTCAGAACACGAGTTCACAGCTCGCTGTCCTTTCCTGCTTTGATAACCAAGATAGTACATCCAGATGTGTAATCATGTGTGTTTAACTAAACAAATGCCTGAGAATCAAGCACCTTTGAGAGCAGAGGGACACTGAATTAGTGATTATACCTCAAGGAAGTAGCTGTGACATCCGTGTTATGTTTACAGAGTTCCCCTTCCAGTTACATCAGTCTCTCTCTCTCACCTCACACACACCCTCATTGCCTTGATTTTACAAAAGCCTGGAGTTTAGCTGACTGAAGCAAGGAAGATGAGGGCCAAAGCTGAAAGTCCAACTAAAATCCCCAGCACTGTGTGCAGGTTTCACAGAAACTCTGTCATTCAGAATCCCAAACGTCAGGATTGGTTTTCAAGTACTGCACATGTAGATTACCAGCTGGATGGGGTCACTGGCACGTACTATTGCTGCCATCACATAGGCAGTCACAGGTACAAATTAAGCATGCAAATGGACACGCACTTTTGTGCGTGCAATCTCTCTCAAAGTCAGGTCCTGAGACCCTATGACTGCTTTAGCTTTTCAGACATGCCACCTGGAGTCTTTACAGGAAAGTCCCTTATTCAGCAGCAAAACCAAATAAGTGCAACAGAGCATGATATAGTTGCCTAACCTGCACATCATTCTCTTAACACAGGCCCTAAATTGTCGTTTTCTGCATTCAAAGAAAGAACCACCATAAAAGAAAAAACAAACACACGCCAAAGTTAATCACAAGAGCAGGTTTTCTAAAGCTCAGTTGTACAGAATCTAAATGTGGAGGCAAATCTGGCCTGACAACATGCCTTAAAGAGATAGCCACGTGTATTTTTCCACAGGCAAGAACATACTATCCAGAAAGCATCTAAAAGGTCTGTGATATTAGACATTTCTAGCGCAGCCAACACTGTAGTTTCTAGGCACCACTGAAAGTATGTGAAATCAGTGGCACAGTACAGTACCAGGCACCACTAATATGTTGAGAATCAGTGATATAGTTTCTAAGGCCATGTCTAACTGGCAATTGAACGACAAAACTTTTGTCTTTCAGAGGTGTTAGAACTCCCCCCCACTCCCTAAAAGACAAAAGTTTTGCCAGGACAAGTGTCAGTGTGAACAGCACCTTTGCCGACAACGCAAACGCCACTCATTGGGGTAGAAATTTTTTGTCGGCAGGAGAGCCGACAAACAGCGGCTACATTGCGTGACTTTTAGCGCCACCGACACATCCATGTTGCTAAAAGCTGTGTAGTGTAGACATAGCCTAAGTGTCACTGATAGCAAGTGAGTCAGCAAGAGTGCCAGCATTCAGATTGCTGTGTTGTATAGACCAACTGCTATACTAATGTATGGACTTTGTGCTGATTCGCTATATATTTGTTCAGAACAACAGATGTGGGAGAGGTCACTGGGAGGACGGTTACACATTAGTAAAGCTTCAGGATGTGCAAACTGCCAGGGCGAGTTTGCATACATGCCTCAGTTACAGCGTACACTTTGCATCTGGCAAGAGGAGTTGCAAATGAATCAACATTGCACCCCGGCAAATAAACACAGGCTTTTAAGCTTTCCATTGAGAGAGAAGAGACTCTTATTAAAGATGTACCAGTCTTGCTGAGAAGAAAGGTGATAGGTAGAGCTAACAACCAACCAACTCTAAATCCTTCTCCCAAAACTCCAACCCAAACCAAAGGCACCCAGCGCTCCCATTTTTCATTTCTGTGCCAAAATTGCCCACACAAGCTGTTATGGGGGTGTTTCCAAGCTGTCCAGGAAGTACTAGAAATCTCACCGAAAAACCTGTTGTCATAAGGCTGCCATCTCAATTTTGAACAAACAATATTTTGCACATTGACAGTGCCCTGCAGCACTTTACAATACCCTCACAGGAGGAGGAGGGAAATTGCAGCAAAGAAGTGCTGTAACTTTCACTCTATGCATCCGAAGAAGTGAGGTTTTTACTCACGAAAGCTTATGCCCAAATAAATCTGTTAGTCTTTAAGGTGCCACCAGACTCCTTGTTGTTTTTGTAGATACAGACTAACATGGCTACCCCCTGATACAAAGAAGTGAAGCGACTTTCCAAGATCTCTCAGCAAGTCAGAGCAGAACCAGGAACAAAACCGAGGAGTTCTGACTTCTTGTGCCCTGATCGAACTGCTAAGCCATGGGATCTCCTTGCATGCCCAAACAAGCTTGGGTGAGGTCAGATAAGCCTGCCAAGCTTTCAGAGGATCACTTGTAGTGACAGCTGAAACCTCAACTTGAAAGGCACATGGCCCCACCATAGCTGTCATTAAAGAAAATCTGTCATGATTCACAGACATCGAGCTACATTGTGGGTGCCCAGAATCAGTCTAAAATTTCTTTTCTCTAGCAGCAAGACGCTTCCTCATCTCTAAGGTGGAGATGATCTACATACCCATCTTTCTAAAGTGATTTGGGACCTATGGATGAAGAGGTACTCCATAATAGCTAAGAATAACGAAAGCCATTCATACATCCACTAGAATCTACACTTCCACACTGAAATCCTCAAAAAGACGCACCATATTAAGGTATAGAGCAATTAAATACTACATTTTGGTATTGGTGTCAAGTAAATTACACCCTACATTTTGGGGAGGCACATAGTTTAGTGGAAAAGACAGAAGAGAGAGAGACGACCTAGGTTTTAGTCCCAGCTCTGCGACAGGTCACTTCCCTCATCTGTGTCACAGTTTCTCCTCCCACCCTTTGATGTCTTGTCTATACAAGCTCTTCAGAACAGGGACTGTCTTACTATGCATTTGTGCCACAATGGGACCCCAATTGCAGTCAGGGCTTCTTGGCTGATATCACAACATTTTCTGCAGTAGCGGTTTAAAGAGAAGATAAATTTATACATTCCAAATAACATTAGACTCAACCATGCCATTAAATCCCTTTCCTAACAGGACAAAATTCACAACAGTGAGAAGGTGGAGTTTGCTTCAATATCTCAAACTCTCATTCACTCATGACTTTGGCATCAATAGGCTCTTTAAACAGAACAGGCTCGACTAAGCTAACAGCAGGTGTAAGAGCAACTCCTACTCACGATGGCATAATGCTGAAATTCCAACTCAAGAATCTAGCTGGAGAAAAATAACGTAAAATGCTGGATTTTTTAATTAAAAATGTAATGTCTCTGACTAGCAATAAAGTGGCTTTGAGACACCCAGACATTAAACTGTCAAGAGAGAGGCTTTATTTCAAAGTAAGAGGGTCCAAACGAACAGATTTTGCAAACAATTTCAGGACTCCTCCTTCCTTGATATAGACAGATGCATGGATTCAGTCCCTGCTGTTTAGATCGGAATGTTGATTAATATGTGGAATTTTAAAATAAGCTTCACTTATATAAGAAGTTCCCTGTCTCACCTCCAATAACCCACACAACCTTTGAACAGGCAGACTTCCCACATCATCACACCAGCGGGTATTGTTTAAAAATAAGCCTCACCCTCTTTCTTGCACTCTGCCTGTGTTCTTAACTACAGCCCTGCCGCAGGTTTGTACTTGCCAACATAAAAAAGGGCATTTTCTCAGCCAGGCTTCACATCCCTCCCTCTAGATCCTTCTTCAGAAAGCCACTCAAGCCTTTAATGTACCAGAGCTGGAGCTCCATAGGCCCTTCTGATCCAGCTAGTTGGGAGAAACAGCAGAATAGCTCTGCATCTCCCCCCAGGGACCCAAAGTCCAGCACCCAATCACTCTGTTCATCTCTTTCCACTATGCCCAAGGTGCATCCCTGACAGTCTTTTCTGTCTCTCTCCCCTACAGAGCTCCATAATACCTGGAATCCCTGTCCATTCCCCCCAGTCCTAAATCCTTTCACCCTCTCTTCCAATAGACAGCTCTTCAAGGAGAAACAGCCCACTTCCACCCCTTCATTCAACTTAAAAAGAGGTTCACACACATCATCATGAAAATGTCTGTTCACCAAAAATAATAATAATAAAAAAAATGTTCTTTTAGGTATACAAGTAAAGCTTCAAAAATTTCCCATACTACTACTTTCCTACCCTTCCAAAAATGCAGTCCACTCATCCTTCTAGATTCCTGACACACTGGAATAGAAGAACAGAACAAGTCATTGAATCTTCTGCTATGCAGAAGATCAGATCAACCCTCCATTCTTTTTGTCCCATGTGCACTTTTCCTGGTACTAAGGATGTCTTCACTGCAGAGTTAACTCTTGGCACGTGGATCAGGGCACCCAGGCCAGCTTAGCCCAGAGGTGAGCAGCCACACTATAATGCCACATTTAAGTTAGTGAGGCCACAGAGGATCTCTACTTCCCCTATGTGTCACAAGGCCTTCTAGGGGTACATCCCTTGGTTCTTAGCACTTCAGTAAGCTGAGCCGCAATACGATTCTTTCCTAACGAATTGTGGGAGAACTTGTCTGTTGTTCTGGGCATACAGGGGGAATTGTGAGAAGGCACTGAAGGACCATCATCACTCAACTGGTTTAGCCTGTCTCCCCACTGGTTAGCAGCCAGAGTGAAAAGCAGCATTCAGGCTTTGCCTATAGCCCAGAATAGCCAGCTAACCCAGGTTGAAATCATCACCAAACTTAAGTCAAAAGTTTTTGTGTGGGGACAGAAGCTTGGTTAGGGACAACCACCAAGTAAGAGCCCAGGTTAACTCTGCAGTGAAGACAGACTCTCCGTGGCTAATTGTACCCATTCTAGAAAAAACGGTTTTCACGCAACTCACAAGGGAAGCTGAATTTAGTTTCTTACACAAGCCTTGCAGCAGAACATCACCTACTAAGCCACAGCTGGGCTCAATGGGAGATGCTGAATACAATCTTATAATCTTTTCATGCAGTAACTTAGAACTTTTAGCAAGAAATAAGGGGAAAATCTGTGTACGCAACAGGATTATAGGCGCTTTTTCTGTCTTAGCCTTGGAGTCTGCACACAAGGCTAATGGCCTGCAAAAGGAAGTTTTAATGGACAAGAGACCATTAAAAGAGAACAATGAAGAGAAAAAAGTTGAGTCTCAGTGGTTCAAAACTGAGATTGCCCAAATGACTTCAGTGGCAGGCTGCTCAGGCCCCAAATCAGCAAAGCAAAGCACTTAAGCACATACTTACAGTGGCAATATACTTAAATGCATTGCTAAATTGGAACTTTAGAGAACGCAGAACCTCTGCAGCTGTCACAAAAACTACCACATCTATTCATGTCATTTGTGTCTCTGCATATTAACCGACCTTTGGTTGCAGCTTTGCCTACTACTTTAAACACACATCCTATCCTCCTTTACTCTTGTTCAACACCTATTCAAAAACATGCTTGTACATTAATTCTACATTCACGTGGTTAAATAAATGTACTGATTTGCCTGCCATGCTCACTCATCGGAGCAGCTCATATTCTTGGATCTGTCAATACAAAGGGCTTGAACTTCCAGCGGGCAGGGAGAGGCGAAGGCAGAGGGAGGACGGGACAAACTTAACTTAAGTGCTGAGCAACTCAAAATAACTTTCTGCTGTGGCTCCTCCAGCACATGGATTTTAACACTCCTGTTAAAATTCCTACTGATTATTAGCTCTTTTGTGCTGTATTCACCCTTTATAATGATATTTCCTGAACTGCATGCAGTTGAGATTGTCCACTCTTGGGTAGGCACGGTATTTTATTTCGCTTGTACAGCATCTAGCACAATGCGATCTCTAATTCAACTGGGGCTGACTTGATCACAGTGTAAAAATACCCACATGGGGAACAGAAATTTGGTAACAGAGGGCTCTTCAATCTAGCAGACAAAAGTAGAACAAGATCCAATGGGTGCAAGTTGAAGCTAGATACATTCAAACTAAAAATAAGGCACAATTTTTTAACAGTGAGGATAAATTTCCACTGGAACAACTTAGCAAAGGTTGTGGTGGATTCTCCATCACTGGACATTTTAAAATTAAGAATGTGTGTTTTTCTGAAAGATATTCTTGAGTCCAACCAAAGCTAACAGGACTTGAAGCAGGAATTATTTCAGGGAAGAATATGCAGGAGCCCAGACCAGATGATCACAGTAGTCTGTTCTGACCTTAAAATGAATGACTATCAAGATGAAGTGCTTTATCCAAGATTAGACAGCAGGTCAGTGGTTGAGCTGGATATATAGCCCGTGTCTCCTGACTCCCAGTGCAGTGCCTTGTCCTCTAGACTGTACTGTCTCCCACTACACCACAGTACTTTGCTATTCTGCAGGAACTAGCTAGAGAGCCACAAGTACAGTAGAAAATGATACCACGTTAAATGAATGCGCTCGCAGTCTTCTAACTGGGCAGTTATTGAACTAGTTTGGAAGGAACTTATTACAGCACACTGTGAAACATATGCAACTAAACAGCTGTGGCTTTTTAGAAGTCTGACATGAATTTTCAGCATGAATTATCTGGATCAAAAGGTTTAAATTTGCCAAATCATCATTAAACTCAATGGGACATCCTGGTAATGGCCAAGTTTCAAGGTACATAGCTGCTGTAGAGTTTCTAATTTCATGGATATTATTGGGATTAACTCTGAACATATAACATGTGGCTCAGTTAGTGGCACTTATACCCCTGAGGTCCTTTTGCCCATCTCGAATAGAATTCAGTGCGAAATTTACAGAACCCAGGAAATTTTGGGATAACATGAATGGCTTGATCAATATTCCCGAATATCAAAGCTAGGTGCAAGCTATTGTCAGTTATCTGCACAGTCTCTGCACTGCTGGTATAACTGCTTTGTAAAGCACCTAGAGTCACTTAGCATCCCATATACCTGTTCTGATTAAAGTGCTATACTCTCTAGACATACCTTCTTTTGGGCTAAATGTTATCCCCTACGCTCCGGTGGGTTTGGCACAGCAGACTTATATTGGGGGTAGGAATCCTCTGCCCCCTAGCTATCCGAGTCACATGTCTGTTGCTGCAGCTCTGAGGTTGCAGCAGATCTTGCTGCTGCTGGTCCTTGGGTTCCAAAGAGAGTGCCTGACAGTCCTACCCCATACCTCCTTTCTGTGTACTTTTCACTCACCTGCACAGACTTCCCCCAAGTCCCGTTTCCTGACGCAGCATCACTTCCATTACAGTCAGGACCTTTGCAAGTGCATAGAGGGGGCCATCAACCACTATCTTTGCTTTTAGAGCACAGACAGTGCTGACTGGTATTTGTTTATTTGGGAGCATCACACACAGAGAGAGGAGACAAGGATACTTACAAATGACACAACAGCAGCCAAGAGAAGAATGCGCACAAGGAGATCTTCAAACTGCTCCAGCACCAGCTCCCAGAGGGACTTTCCTAGCAAAACAAAACATGGAAGCACCATAAGCGCTATGCAGATGCTGAAAATGAACTTGGGAGAGCTCAAGCTACTAAGCCTGCTTGGGTGCAAGGGGGCTGTGCTCTGCTTTGAGGTTGGACACGCTTGAGTTAGAATTACTGGCATTACTAACTGTGGGCTTGACTGAAGAAAGCATCCCTATTCAGGGCCACACTTAACTATGCACCTACGCCCCAGTGAAGTCAATGGGACTGAAACACATGCCTAATGTAAAGCATATGCTAAGTGCTGTCCTGAATCAGGACTTGGATCATTGCCAGCTCAGCTCCAAAGGTGAGCATGTGGCAGCCATACTGATGCCTGACCGGATCACGCTACGCTCCACCAGCCCTTGCCAGGGGCTGAGCGGAAGACAAATGGGGATGGAAGGAGGCAGCCAAGAAACAAGGCAGTGTTTCTTGGTGGCGATCACAGATGGCTAGTAGACAGAATGGCCCTGTGCACAGGGAGATCACTAAAAACTGATGCACCTGAAGTTTCCTTGGTTTAAAAAAAAAAAAAAAAAAAAAAAAGACCCACACTTTGAAAAGCCCAAGGTTTTTATTTCAGTGGAACTGAGATCCCTGCCTGCCATTGCAGAGCGATGCATTGCTCTAACTTCTGGAGTAATATAACTCACCTTTCAAAGGACAGTATGAAGGATTTTCACAGCCAAAATTTGACCAATCAGCAGCAGACATGGATCCTCCTCCAAACTAAGTTGGTTTGCATGTTTTTTGTTTTGTTTTTAACTAAAGAGACTAACATTCAGCCCCCTTCCCTTCATTCATGTATTGTTGGAAATTGCACATGCTCGACTTACAGGATGTGTAAGTGCTGAAGACAACTATTCTTTTTACACTTAAAAGGATCGCACCACCCTTGCTTCATAATCCCCAACAAATCAGTGTACAAGAGATGCCTTTTTATCTGAGAGCCAATAGGCTAGCGGTCCGAGCAGGGAGATACAATCTAGGTCCTCAAAGGTATTTTAGAGTCTAATTCCCATTGAAACCAATGAGAGTTAGGCACCTTAATACTTTTGAGGATCTGTACCTAAGTCAGCACTCCTGCATTCTATTTTTGAATGTCTTTGACTCACAATGTGACACATGGGGAGTCCTTAAACCTCTTGGGGGCTCAATTTACTCACCTGCACAATGGGTATAAGCTTATAATCTTTATGCAGTACTTTGGGAACCACAGGTGCTACGTAAGTGTAAAGTATTATTATTATAGTAGATATGCACTGGTCTAGTGTAGGATGCC
Organism: Malaclemys terrapin pileata; assembly: GCF_027887155.1. NCBI lineage: Eukaryota > Metazoa > Chordata > Testudines > Emydidae > Malaclemys > Malaclemys terrapin. The sequence goes on along the minus strand of NC_071522.1, from coordinate 17,421,819 downwards.
TTGTAGGTAAGGATGCTCTATATGTGTAGGAGCTACTTTTAAACATTTCCATAGAATGATCTTTTACCATAATTTGCTGTACCAGAATCAAGAAGTTTAAAAACTTCCTTTATGAGAGAATTTTCAAGGTCAATTTTTCAGCTCAAGATTCTAGACAGCGTCACTCAAGAGTGTGAAGTCAGCTTGCTTTCCCCTCCTAAACCTCATACAGGTAAGTTTTGCCTTTATGTAACTGGGGATGCTCTTAGGTCTCCAACTCTCTCCACTGCAAAATATTCCCATGAGCATTGAATCAGGTCCCTTGTGAGCTTCCCAGCAGTCTCCATGGGACTAGCAGACACTAAGCTCCCTCCCAGAATACCTAGAGACGTGCTCCAAGAGCGAAGGGGAAGTCAAAAAAAGAAAAAGCAGAGTCAATATAATTCCACCTACCTTCTTCAGCAGGGAGTTCTGCAGATTTCCACCAACATGCCAAGGAACAGACGCGGTAGGAGAGAAAAGAAAAAGAAGGGATATTATTGATCTGGAAACAGACAAGAATTTAGCATTGGAAAGAAACTAGTTGAGTGGTTAGACTAGAAAGCTTTGTGAAAACCACATGTTCTCATGTATACACACATCTCAGACCCCAAGAACTTTGGAAGGGGTGCAAAAAAGGCATCTATGTACCAAACACAACAAGAGACAGCCTAACAAATCTTAAGGAAGAGAGGTGAGATGTATGATGCCTCCAGGACGCTGGTTGCATGGAGAACACTTTGCACTTTAGAGACCAAACTGGAATTCATTTCCTTTTCTATCCCATGATAATTCTTCCCAATAGTGTCCGCATTTCTCCTTTGCTCTTCCTAACATTCGTTTTAAAGAACAGAACACCAGTCTCCATTTCCCCATTACAGTGCAGCCAGGCGAAGGCAAAGGGGTCAGAGCAGAGGGTTGGAATTACTCAGAGGTTACTGAATTTCAATAAAATACACATCTTCTTTCAAACTTGACAACTCTGACAAGAGACTAAACTGCCTAGCCCTCACTTTGCTCATACAGTTCAACCTAAATTATCCCAAACTCCCTGTTATCCAAGAAAGAGTCACATTCCCTGACAGACTAGTAATTACACTGAATAGACCCTCATTCGCCTGAAACCTTGATGGCCGGAAAGACATTTGGAAATCCATCTGGTACTGAAAACAGTCCCACATCAGAAGAGTTGTCAGTTACAGTACCTCTCACAAGCATTATATTTTAACATACTATATGGGTTAAACATTTCAGAGATTAACAAAGTACGTAGCTTGTCTGCCTTTGTCTGGAGGGGGAGGAAGGTCAACCGATCAGAAGGGAATTCATTTTATTTATTTATTTCTGTCACTTATACTTTCCTTCCCAGACTAGTTCTGTGTTTTTCCCTCCTTTGAGTACAAGGGAGAAGATAAAGGTGACATTTTTAAAAGAACTCAAGGTTGGCCTAACACTGCTCCAGTGGGAGTTTTACCATTGACTTCAATGGGAGCAGAATTAGACCAACACGTTTCAAAATCCCATCTGTCAGAAAGGAGTCCCATTGCCAGCATCAAGGCCCTTTGCCAGCTTCTGGTCATATATAAAACTCTGTCTGTCTGGGTTTTAGCATATCATTGGTGTATCTCACACATGCACACGGATTTTATTCTCAACACACCTGTGAGACAGAGAAGTATTATCATCACTTTACAGGAGGGGAACTGAGACACTTTTTGTACCCAAGGTCACATCGTAAGTCTGTGGCAGATCCAGGAATTGAACCACATCTCCTGAGGCCTGGGCCAGTGCCTTGACTTCAAGACCATCCTTCCTCAACTTATTTTAGAACACTTGCAACCTCCTGAGAAATAAATACAAATGAGAATTCCATTCTCCCCACATGCACCTGGCTGGTTGACTGGCATCTGATTAAATCCCTGTAAGTCTCTCCAGTACACATGTCCACATGCCATGAATGAATCAGAACTAACCCATAAAGTAATTCCTTTTTAAAAACAGCTCTGAACACTTGCCACAGACTTCACCAGAATTTACTCCCCCTGAGGGACGGCTGCTGCCTATTTTTCCTTATATTTTTACAGCATATGCTTGGAAGATTCAGAGTAGATTGCTCCTCCCAGGAGACAACCTGCTGGAAGGAGGATCCCTGGAAGGTTCCCTTTGCAGAGGTTCTTCCTAATTCTTCTCCTAGGGAAAGATATTAGGCAGAAAGCCCATTGTTCGGAAGACTTCTGATGCATCTGCTGGGGGTGGGGGGAAGAGTTGTACCTACATGGGTGGAGCTGGCTCTTGAATTCTGGATATTGGTCCTATATATATTTAATGTACCCAGAGGATTGGATGATGCTCGAAATAAATACGATTCCTCTGGGTCTGAAATGCTGAGACTATTGGAAAAATAGTTTAAGTGTCCCTGCTCTCTTTTTTAGATCGGCACCTATCTCTCCACCGATCTCACTAGTATTTTGATATGCCTGGAATATACAAACGCCAGCTGGTGCTAACAACCTCCACTTTTATTATTGATCATTTCTACTGCAGAGGTCTCAAATCAGGGCCTCATCATGCTAGCCATTGTACAAACAAGTAGTACAAAGAGAGTTCCAGAGAGCTCACAGCCTAGCATTTTGACTATATACAATAGTGGATGAACAGCCAAACAGGGCATGGAAGGATAAGGTAACCTTAAACACCAGTGAGTTTGCATAAGTCACTAATTATACTGGTCTCAGTATTCGCTACATAGACTGCTCTCCAGTATCTTCCAACCATATATTTTGACTATTTTATTTGGTCATCAGCCCTTTCTCCCACCCCTCTTTTTACACTTAAACCCCACCTTGCAATACCTACAACTGGCTAGGTCACTGACGTTACTATCAGTCGCTTCTGGGCCCCTACAAATACTCATTCAACAGATGCCCTGAGCTCCCTTAGCAATCCAGGGTTTTTCTCCGGCTTTAACCAGTCACCTGCTGTTCCACCATTCCAAGGTAAATCTGTCAGTTCTAAGGAGCACAGCCCCTGACTGATCTCTCAACCAAAGCAAAGCTTTGCATCTTAATCATGGCAAGCAAAGCTGATACCTGTCCCAAGGTGAAAATAAAAGCCTGAAAGGAAAAAAGCTCCTAATCTTTATCAGGTGATTTCAGAAGATTTACAGGATAGACTACAAGCTTCAGAGACTTCTCACATATTCCTAAGGGTGAAAATATTTAACTGTAATAATGCAACAGGAAAGGAAGTTCCCTCAGGACTCAGACATAATTAATAGTCTAATGTTTCCACACTCAGATGGAATAATGGGGTAGGTATAGGGCTATGCAATATTATGTGTTGCAATTATATACTCCCACCCACAAGAAAATTATTTTGTTTATAATCTATATATTTATATGCATGCACACGCATTAGAGAATGAATCTTGGCATATATATATATATATATACACATATACACACACACACGCCGAGGTTTTCACAAGTGGCCTGTGATTTTGCGTGCCTTACTTGAGCCATATGAAAAGGGCCCAGTTTTCAGAAATTTATGAGCACCCACACTCTGGCACCTTCAAAACACCTCATCCAGCACCCAAAAACCCTCGTTACTTTTGGAAATCAGTGTCATAGAGATGATTTTCAATTCATACATGCACAGGCACGCACAGGCTTATAAATGCTGAGGTGACATCCAAGTGATAAATTGCAGAGCTGAGTTATAAATGTATTTAATCACTCACTTTTGCCCACTTCATGTGCCAGTTCCCTCAGGGATTTAGTCTAACAGAAAACCAGCTTTCCAATGGCACACAGAGCACTGACTTCTAGCTCTGGGAAGTCTAAAGACAATGAATTTTAAAGCCTTAACGTTTTTATTTCTCTCTGGCAATCAAGGGGTTACAATAACTTTCCCTGTTGCATTTCACACCTGGGGCCCGGGAGGAGCAAACACAATCTAAGGTTGACCCATTTTTAGATTTTTCTCTATATTCAGCAGACAGCCCTGTAATGAGAAGGGGGATCTGGAAGAACAGTGGTTTCTGCTAGACTGTACCAGACTTCCCCGCAGTGCACGGTCAAGGTTTCTATGGGATTTTGCATCGTTTGACAGAGCTACATAGAAGCCTGGTGGAGCCTACACAGCCTGCACTTGCCATAGTTTGCCACCCTACAGCCAGCAGGACAAAGTACTTCTAACTAATAATGATGAAGGCAGGGGAATACGGTCCAGATGGCAAATGGGCTCCCAAGGGAGGACAAAGGAAAACTGTGTGATCTGGGGGAAGGGCAAGAGGCACATCCCAATTCTTCCACTTTCCCTAGATCCTGCCACTTGCTGTCAAAAGGCCGTAAGACTGGGCGCTCTAATTTAATTGCATGCACACATTTCAGCCTGGGTTGGGAGCTGGGAAACCATCTTACACCAGGGTCCACATTATTAATGTTTCAGGCAGCTCCTGAAAGCAGAAAGGGATGCACCAAGGTGCAGAGGTCTAGAGGGTCACCACAGTACATATTTGGTCCACTAAAGCATAGTTAGTTTCAGCCCAGACAAGTATCAGTGCTTCCACTGTGGAGGAGGACGAAGATGCATTGAATTTTTCATGCAAATGGCTGGATCACTCTCTCTCAGCGGTAGCCAGGGCGTTCATTCTCTCACGCTCTGTCTCTTTTTTAAAAAAAAAAGTATCATTAGCATTCAGTGAATGAATTCTCATTTCATAGCAAAGCACTGGTGACTCACAACTGCATACACATTTCAGAGAGAAGAATCTTTTTTGAAAGGAATGAACAAAAACATCTCACACAAGCTTCGATTTCTCCTTCTGTGGAGGAAGCAAGTAGAACTGAGCAAGATAGGTAATATGACAAAGCCAGACACGCTCACGCACTGTCTAGCTCGGTATTTATACTACACTCGCTGTGGTATACAAGTATTCAGTGCACTTGAGTTCTGAGTTCTCCCCATAAAACTTAAGGGCAGAGTGGGCGTGGGGATAAACACTGCAAGATGAGAATTGAGAGGACAGAGGTAATGTCCAGATCAGAGAGGAGTCTGAAACACAAACACAAATCCAAACACTCTTGAACTTGAGAAAGCTCAGCTATAAACCTGAGGGTCAGACGCTTTTCTAACATAGGATGAACAAAAACAGCCAGCATTGAAAACGTTCACTAAAAAAACCCCAAACTGCAGTAACAGGTATTTTTGTATGGAGGAAGACTAGAATGTGCATACTGGAGTCGCAAGCTGATGGCTGTTTGAGAGCAGGGATGGGACTTTTCAGGGCTTGTCAAACTCTTCCAGAGCAAACAAACCTTTCTGCATTTTCAAAAGTTGGTTTCTCAGTAGATTCATATCATAGGTTAAGCTGGGGGAGTGATGGCGGGGCTTTGGCTCACTGACTTCCTCGGTTTGCATCAGTGTCACAAAGTAGAATTCAGCCTGTGGAATCCAGATTTCATAAGCCAGCAAAGAATGAATACTATCTATAGTATGGTAGTGCTTGGGCATCAAGATTGGGACCCCATTGTGCTAGGCCCTGTACATACACATAGTAAACACAATCCCAGCCTTGAAGACCTTATAATCTAAATAGATAAGACAGACCAATAGTGAGAAGCGAAACAGACACACAGATAGAAGTGCCTTGCTGGTGGCTACAGCAGCTAAATGGCAATTGGGAATAGAAGCCAGATCTCTGGATTCCCATTCCAATGCCCTATCAACTCCCTCAGCAATAGGCTGTTCCTTCCACTTTTAGTACTAAACTGTTCGCTCACCAAAATAAAAATCAAAGGTCCATGTAATTAAATACCAATTACTTTGATTGAAATTTTCAAAGCAGACTAAGGGATTGAGTCACATCTCTGTTCAATGGGCCTTGAGAGACACGACCCTAGCCTTCAGCCTGATGTTTTTGTTAATAGTGAAGCACTGAAATAGGTAACTGACAGCAAACACAAGCTTTCCTTCCAAGCCCTGGTGCTCACTGATACCAATTAATGGACCAAATTTGTCTCTGGTGTAAGTTCAATGGAGTGATTTCAGCCAAATGTGCTTGAATTACTCTAACTGCAAATTAAGGCTGGGTTCGGATAAAGTAAAAGGTGACTCAAACCTAGATTATGAACTCTACATCATCATACACCAGCAACAGCACAGAGCTGGTGAATGAGAACCAGGAAGTGAAACCAACTCATCTATTTTCCATTGTCTATTTTCATTCAAAGAAATGCAAAAAGTAAACGACAAAAAAAAATTAAACTTGTTCAACTTTTCAGTTAATAGCATCAGGTCTTACTAGTAACAGAGGCAGAGACTTTTTTATTGTGATGAGTTTCCTAACCTAACTTCATCCCCTTCAAATAGTTACACTTAGGCTTGGAGGGATCCGATTTTTATCAGTAAATGTCCGCAAATGTTCATTTCACCATACACACGCAAACCAACGAAAAAAATATTTTCATCGCTAACCATCAAAATTAACAGATACGCAAAGCAAGAAAAATGTTGCTTGAGAAATTAAGAGTTTGATTTAGGGATATTTACTTTGTATCTTTTGACATGTGGTGTTGACAATGTGTGTTTTAACAGTTATGAATCTTTAACCTCTTGACTCTCAACACCTTACTATCATTAAATAATTACTACCTGACCCCTCTCCCAGCCTTCAGCTGCCACTCAGGTCAAAGAGTGGAGGGCACCTGGCTCTCACTGAAATCAACAGCAAGAATAAGAAAAGTTGCTGATGCTCATCCGCCCCTCTGACCACTACCCCATGGCTGCACGGCCACACGGGCATTCAATGGACGGAACAAGTGATCAGCACAGTTCTTCTTTAGCACAGGAAAATGGAGGGACTGAAGGAAGCCAGAGGCTACGTTCCAAAGGACAACACGAGAATTTCACAGCTACGAATTTAAGGCAGTGTAGGTGCTGCTGAGTCACCGAAGCCACCAGAGCTTCCGTACTTAGTGCCCAAAAGAAACCTAATTTGGGGGAAAGAGCGGGAGAGAAACTTGAGAGAATCAGCCCGCACATTTTTCAATTATTGCTTTCAAAATCGGTCCTAGCAAACAAAAGGAGCCCAATTTTCTAGCTGCCCAGATAGTGCTAACCATCTGAGTGAAATTTTGACCTCCCACACCCCCCCCATCCTGAACCATGATGAAAGGTCAAAATATTGAAGTTTTCTGTAGAACAAGAAGTTCTCAAAAATTTCAATATGGGAACGTCAAAATGTTTTGTTTTGGACATTTCTGATCAAAACAAAAAAAGTTTCAGTATTTGCAAAACAAAACGTTTCACTGGGAGGCAGGTCAACATTAAACTGCATTTGTGTATAGTGTCGCACTGCCTCATGGGAGCTCTAGTTCTGAATGCTTCATGCCCCATGGTCCCCTAAGCGTCAGGCTTCAATGCACATTCCATGACGCACCGTAGTGATTGACTCCCATGACGCACCGTACATAGCTATCAGAGAGGAGAGTGCATGGAGATAGGCTCTGTGGCTGGATTGTGTCCTACAGGGAACAACAGGACACGAAACATCCAAAACGCAACTTCCATGAGGCAATGTTACACTTTGGGAAATGCTGCTCCCTATTGAACAGACTCTAAACAAAACATTTTGTGTCAGTTCAACAAACCAAATTATTTAGTTTCAGGTCAAACTGATCCAAAATGAAATATTTCATGTTGATTTTCCATTGGAAAATTTTAAAAATTAGGGATTTTGCAGAAACTACATTTTCTGTTGAAAAATCATTTTGCTGGAAAATTTTGTTCTGTTTGAACAGCAGCTAGTGCAAAGGGATTCTGATCTGCGACTGGGTCTCCTAGGCCCATAATCATAATGAGGGAAGAAATTCTGAGAAGCAGTCTGATTTTATACCTTATCATCTAAAAACTTAAATCACCATTAGTCACCCAGACTGTGCCCTTTCAATTTTCCAAATTGCCCTACGGAATAAGAATAGACTTCTCTTTGCCTTTGCTTAGTCATAGTGCTGACCATGCAGGTTTTTCCTTTATAAGTAACAGAGACCTGTGGCACCTTTAAGACTAACAAATGTATTGGAGCATAAGCTTTCGTGGGTGAATGCGCACTTTGTCGGATGCATCCGACGAAGTGGGCATTCACCCACGAAAGCTTATGCTCCAATATATCTGTTAGTCTTAAAGGTGCCACAGGTCTCTGTTGCTTTTTACAGATCCAGACTAACACGGCTACCCCTCTGATCCTTTGGAAGTGTTTCTCAGGGCAGGACAAACTGTTTTGCCACCTTCTCTTCTCTCACACACACAGAAGGGACATTCTGCCATCTGGTTTAAAAAGATAATAAAATGCTTTGGTTAGCAGAGCCAACAAATTACAGACCAATTTCAAACACAAGAACGAAAAGTTGGGCAATTTTTTACAATGCCCGGCACAATTTCTTTCCTAATAGGAGTGGTTGTAATTATCTCCTGCAAGTCATTTAATTCAGCTGTATAGGGGCTACTGTCCTGGAGTCTTCATATTCCACCTGCCCTAGAGAGAGAATCCCATAAAATAACATTGACAGCAGGAAATGTGGAATTTTAATATTGTACAAGTTTATTGCATAAACCATGCCAGGAGACCACAGTAAAGGTGACCAGAGCTGATATGCTGAGCTCCCCCACTTTCCCTGGCAAAACAATCACAACAGCTTTTAAAAGTCAAGCCAATTTAAAAAGACAAACAGAGCAAATAGGTGACGCCTTAAGGGTTCTCTTACATGTCCGTGTTTTGCAATTCTGTGAGGCCCTGCAGGATTCCATGTCCGGTTACACTAGGTTAAAATGGCATTTTGAGTATTGAGCAGCCATATGAGTACCAACAGAGTTTCCTCGTGTTTAATATCATTACTGTGGATACCCAGAAGGATTTGCCACTTACCTGTCACTTCGGATTTCTCCACTTCCCACCCTCCCACCACACACGCAATAACAGGTGCACTAGCCGAGCTGCAAAATATTGACATGACCTCCTCTAAGGGCATCTAAACAGACTGGTTATCCTGGGCAGATTTGGAGCTGGCACTCGGAATACTGCTACTATTGACTAATATTAATAGTTCAGTCCTTTGCCAATCCAAATAAACTGCCTTTGCGGGATGGACACCCTCAGGCTGGCAACAGAAAGGAGTACGAGCACAACACTCAGGTGACGAGAAGGAGACTGAATAGGGGTTGCACCCAAGAGACTGCTTTGGCAAAGCCACACGTGGACAACATGGCCTGGAATTCCAGCTGGTGATACACACCGAGGAAAGGGTTCCGATGAGATGTTCTGTGGCAGGGGGAGAAAGAACAGCACGGGCACAAGAAACAAACGTACAGCAGCAGGTTGAAAAAGCTCCAATCTAGGGGGTCCTGCTTTGCTTTACCTCCCTAAACAAAGTCTACTTGGGGGGGGGGGGTTCTTAAATCACATGTTCTGCAGTAGCACCTAGGGGCCCCAGTCCCGTGTCAGGCCCCGTGGCGCTATACTACTCCTTAGCTCTCATTCATCCATAGACCTCAAAGCACTGAATAAAGTATCATTAGTCCCATTTTACAGAATGGGGAAGCACAGAGAGGGGAAGTGACTTGCCCAAGGTCTCCCAGCAGGTCAGTAACAGAGCCAGGAATAGGACCCAGGTCTTCAAGTCTTGGTTCAGTGCTTTGGCCACTAAACCACATTGTCTCTCTTAGACAAGATTATTTTAAGAAGTCTCTCTCTCCCGCCCCTTCTTAGGAATGTCCTTAAAAATCAATTATCTTTCCCTTTTGGGAGGTATTTCTGCTGTCACAAGGTGAAACAAGGAACATATCAAGATTGTCCCCACAAAGCCCTATAGCGTGGTAATGCCACAATGTCTTTCTTCTCTATCCCAATGCATTGGCTTCAGAGACCTACTCTCAGATTCTCACCATCACCACCCCCAACTTCGTCAAAATCAAATGCCACTGTATAGCTCACACGTGGACCATAAAGACATACTGTCCTTACCTGCTCTGTGGACTACGGAGAGGGTGGCTGTTGGTTTGGTACCTTTCACCACATTAAATTCATATCAAAAAGACAACCACCACCACCACAGGAAGGAAGATGATGAAGGCCATCATCCTCCAGTCACTCACCCAAGCTTAAAGAAAACAGTAGTGGGGCAATAAGAAGGGACCTGACCTTGGCTTGGAGTACCTGTAGCATTCAAATCAAATAACTGTGTTGTAGGAATAGTGTACAGTGAAAGACAAGTACTTTACTGGCTCGACATTGTCCCCTCTCGCCAAGGTATGTGAGCATAGAGGTTCATCAGCTGCCACAAAGGTGCTTATCTATCTGCTAGGACTAGCTTTCTTTAGGTCATATCGCTCATTTTGTAAGGTTTTCAGTTTTTGAAAGGGAAAGGGAGTGGTTGAATCAGTTCCTTTTATATTGCACTAAATGATAGAGGTCTCATTTTCTAGATTCTGCCAACATCAAGGTGGAAGAAAAAAACAACAACAGGAGGTCAATTAAAAGAACAAGAATCCCCAAACTATCATCAGCCAGGATATGGAACTCTATCCATGACACAGAACAGAAAACCAGACAGCACCATTTTGGGACACGGTTGTTCGTCAAGACGCCATGAAACATAAATTGTTATTTTAACCAACTAAATTTCAACCCACACTTAGGCTCAAAAAACTCATCACAAAAGATCATCTGCTGTGTTTCAAGCTGTAGTGACAGCTTACACAATTTCAGATTGGCAGCTTTTCACTCTGTGCTTTTGAGAAAGCTTTTGATGGATTTCATTGGCTTTAAAACCCTTTGCTGGTTTGTTTTAAAAGCAAGTTCGTCTGATCACCTGTTTGGAGAATATCCAACTTGAAGACAGAGGAGTTCCGCTATTCATCACCTCCTGTAGTTTCACCTGAGTTACACAGAATAGCACCCTACAGTGATGCTATTAAAAAAAAATAAAAACATCCAGTGTATCTTTAAAAATTGGTTTAAATTAATCTGGGATCAAACACACTACAATCACATTTGTATTGTTACTCCAGGGCAGAGTTAAGGTCATCTGAGTGCCTTAACTGTATATCTCTTACCATGTTTGGGTTTCTTTTAAGTGAAACCTTAATTCTGAATTTCCTTGGTTTATAATGTTCGGATTGGGGACAACTGTAATACCCTTATAAAATGCTCCCCCCAGCCCTAAATTACTCTCACCTTTAACTCCATTCTAATGTAGTTTCTTGTCTGGGAATAGTCATTCTTGTGTCACACCCACACATTTTACACTGGTGAAGCTCTGATGTCTTCAGTGGAGTTACTCTTGATTTACATTGATGTGAAAAGAGAATTCGGCTCAGTGGCACCAGATGGGAAAGAACACTAGATCAGCAGTCCTTCCCCAGGGCCAGTGCAGGATTGTTCCCTGTAACATTTTCTCCAGTGGAACTTTTACACGCAGGTCTCTTGAATGTCGCAGTGTCACCAAGAACAACGCAGAAAGCTGCAAGGTTGGCTCCAGAGTGGAAAAATCTTTGATTCTTCTCCTGGGGAGAACCACCCTGCATACTTCAGAACTGCGCCACTTGCTGGGAATGTTTGATAAATAGGCACTCCCAGCCATGCAACTCCACCTGCTATTGGCTCACTCTGTGAGCTGCACCCAGGTTGAGAACTCCAGGGGCGACCCACACAAATGCTTTTCTCTGCACTTTCCTTTTAACCAAGTAGGCTGGCAGGGCAGACAAGAGTACATTCTGCACCTTACAGCTGAGTCACTTCTGTAGGGTCACACGTGGAAAGCACCTGTTCCTTAGCTGCAATTTGAGTAGAGAGGGGAGAAAGGCTTACAGGGCCTCTCAGAAGCAGCAGCAAGAATCACGTTTGTTATTGCACACCAGAGACAGAAAGAGATAAGGGATACCACAGCATCAAGTTAGCCATTTAACGAGAAAGCCCTTGTACAGTAAACACCGGTAGTCACAAAGCAGAAGTTTAACAGAATGGGATGGAGATTCGATTCACACAGGAAATGCTGACACCCTATCAGATGCCTTCATCTCTGCGTGTAGGGTTCTCTCCCATGCATTTCTGCAGGGCAGGGCTGGGGGAGGGAGGGGAAACAGTCCAAGATGAAGTTGGTTGCATAAAAGGAAGCTTGTTTTGTTTGCTACTCACTAGTAAGCAGACCCCAAGACTAGGGCTTGTAGCTTGGAAACCCAAGCTACCTACATTTGGCAAAGAAATTACAAACCGCAACAGCAAACTTGCTTGCATTAAAGAAAAAGTTAACTGAATACTGTACAATGAACATATGCAAAGCACATGAATATTTCACATGAGAAAAGATAAGCATCTGGGGATGTGACCGTTCAAGAGCAACTACAACCTCCAGCAGTGCTAAATAAGACAAAAACACAAAGATGATATCATTTAAGGTTATTTAAAATTTGTCCATCCATTGCTCTAGGGGCATATTCAACACTGATGCACAACACACATCCTCAGTCCACACTATAAACCCACAATCACCAGTTAAGTCCCCCTCCCAAGACATGCACCATCATCTGAGGACCCAAGAATATACACTACATAGTAAAACGCCAACGTACAGCGTCAACTATGGTCCAATTACTAAACCATGAGTGTTAGTAGCTCTCTCGCTTTAGGGGGAGGTTGGGGTTTATTGATTTGTATTTGTTCTACCTGAATGTATACTTCAACTTCTGCATAGTGCACCAAAACATACAGTATTAGGAATAGTACGAGCCCAGAATTAGAGTAATGGTTCTCAAACCGTGGTTTCTGGACCACCAGTGATCTGCAGAGGACTTGCTGAGGGCCTGGGGAAAGCTGGTTGGTCCACAAGCAGCTGGCTCCTCCTTTTTTCATCTGCCTAATTTCATTAAGAGACAGCTAAAAACAACATAAATACTTTCCTAATATTACTTTTCTACTTAAGCAATTTCTGTAGTTGCCATAGAGGTGTTACATGATGGTGAATGGAAGGGAGGTGTCCATTAGACAATCTCAAGATTGAAACAGAACAGGTGGTCTGCTATAGTTAAGGTTAAAACTTGCTTACAATTTAACAGATGATTTTTCTAAGTGCTATATAATGCACAAGCTTACTCAAATTGTCTTCACAATTGCTGTGCCTCATCAGCATCAGGTAGTCCAAATTTGGGGTGTTTGAGGAAGGAGTTCCCAATATACCGCCCCCCCGCCCCCAAAAATCACAGCATCAAAATTTTACTGTTGTATAACTTCTTTTTTGTGCACACCTGGGGCTTGAACTCTGATCCTCCCCAAACTGACATCACCAGCTTGAAATCAACCACAGCTGGCGTCCAGGACCCATTGCGCCTTTGAAGAACCATTTATTCAAGGTAATATTTAGAACAGCAATAGGGATAGAGCCAAACTGATATGCCACAGAGAGTGAAGTGCACACATGCAGCAGGACAGGGTTTATTCCAAGATGGATTAAGATGCGAGCCATGCTATGAAAGAAATTGAGAATGCCTGGACTAAGGGGACTACTCTTATTCTTTTTCAGGAAGTATTTTACAGTTAAACGTCCCTACAGCTCTCCCATCCCACACCCAATTATAGCATATATAGTCTTTGGCCTACTGTGCTGTATTTGAATTTTCTGTTTTGGCTAAAGGGGCCACTCCCAGATATCTAAGCTATTCAAATAACAAACAGCATAGCAAATTTCATCCATAGAGCTCAGAGAAATTTACAAAAGGCGAGAATGATCATCTCTATTTTACAGATGGGGGAAACCGAGGCAGAGAGGGTAAAGTGAACACTGTATGCTTTGTGTTCTGTGCTGTGATTTAAATCAATATATGATATCTATTGAAAATGTAGAAAACATCAAAAAATATTTAAGGAAATGGTATTCTATTATTGTTTAACAGTGCAATTAATCGTGTGATTAATCGCAATTAATTTTTTTAATCACTTGACAGCCCTAGTTTTTATTATACCCTCTCCCCACCCCCCAGAGATAAGAATGGATGCAAGTTATCCCAAACTGGACTCAGACCAAATGGCCTTTGACTCCTGCTACAGATCCAAGGAAGGATGGCCTTGCGATTAAAGCATTTGACCAGGACTCAGGAGAACTCGGTTCAATTTTGGACTCTGCCTAGCTTATGGTTTATTGTCATGATAGATTGCGATTCCTACAGAGGACAGGTTGCTTACTTACCAGATCAGCGGTTGGGGTTACCAGTGTGGTTAGATGTTACTAGATGTTTGGCTGCATATATGTGTTCCCTCTGTGTGCCACTCCAGCCCAGCGCAAACAGCTGGCCTGGCAAACCTCGAGCAAACCCACCCAATGACCACAAGATGTGTCAAGGGAGGTGTGACGTTATTGACATAAACTGTGACCGTATAGATCATTGTTGCAACCGAGGTCCAATAGCCGCACCAAATCTTGTACAAAGGAGGTCTAGTAAGGGGTCTATGAAAAGGTTGTAATTTGCTGGTTATGATTATGCTGTCTGTATGAGTATCATTTTTGTATTTGAAGTTATGAATATTGACTATGTACTTGTATCTCAAGGTGTTTGATTCTAAGTAGCACCAGTGAAGCATTTGGCCAGTTTATTGAGAAGGGACGATTCAGATTAAGTGCCCAATCAAGAAACGCTTCACTGACAATGGACCTTGGGAGACTCCAATCCACATAAGAGGAGCCTTCCTGGGAACGTCCAAGGCAGCATGCGAGCAATGGCTGCTCTACCTGGCAAGAACGGAGTCGTGCATGGACATGTGACTTGCATGTGACTACAAAACTCCATCTTGCTGCTCTGATTTTCCACAGTAAGAACAAAGGAAGCACAAACTACATGGCAAAAGGACTGTAAAAGGTAGCTGCATCATCTCCATTTTGTCTTCAATCCTGCTTCTTACCTCTGGAGGAACCTTGCTACAAACTGAAGCTCTGAACAAAGGACTGAATGACTCATCCAAGTTATGGATGTACTCCAGAGACTTGATTTGAACCTGCCGTTTATTCCATCACTGCTACAAGCCTGAACCAAGAACTTTGCCATTGCTGTATGTAATTGATTACTTTAACAAATTCTAGCTCTCATCTGTATTTCTTTCTTTTTATGAATACGCCTTTAGATTTTAGATTCTAAAGGATTGGCAACAGTGTGATTTGTGGGCAAGATCTGACTTGTATATTGACTTGGGTCTGGGGCTTGGTCCTTTGGGATTGGGAGAACTTTTTTTCTTTTACTTGGGTATTGGTTTTCATAACCATTCATCCCCATAAAGAGTGGTGCTGGTGGTGATACTGAAAAATTGGAGTGTCTGAGGGAACTGCTTCTATGACTTCTGGTTAGTCAGTGGGGTGAGACTGAAGTCCTCCCTGTTTGGCTGTTTTGGTGCCTTAATAGTAAAGGAAACCTAGCCTTGGGCTGTAACTGCCTTGCTCTAAGCAATTTGTCCTGAATTGATACTCTAAGCCTAGGTCTACACTACCCGCCTGAGTCGGCGGGTAGAAATTGATCTCTCGGGGATCGAATTATCGCGTCTCGTCGGGACACGACAATTGATCCCCGAATCGACGCGCTTACTCCACCAGCGGAGGTAGGAGTAAGCGCTGTCGACGGGGAGTCGCGGAGGTCGATTTTGCTGCCATCCTCACAGCAGGGTAAGTCGGCTCCGATACGTCGAATTCAACTACGCTATTCACGTAGCTGAATTTGTGTATCTTAAATCGACCCCTCTCATAGTGAAGACCTGCCCTCAGTAGTGTTCTGCCAGAGGCAGCTTCGTTACAGGAGGAAGGCACCCAGCCAGGTTTATTGTTGACAAAGCATGGGACTATTCTGCAGACTCTACCGGACCACTAATGAAGGTATGTCTGTAACAGTGGACCGGCGGGACTTCCTGTTCCTCCCTAGGCCAGACAAAAATACTCCCTCTGAGATACATCTTTATACCCCAATACAAACAAGTTAGTACTGCCCCTCTGACATAGTTACTTACTGCCCCCTGACATGGCTAGTTATCACCCATCACCTTATACATGTTGGTTCGATCAAAACAACTCTATTACGTACTGTCATCCTGACCTTATCTTTTAGGAGGGGTCCGTGTGTTCCTGTTATCCTTGGGGAATATTTTTGTACCATCCACGATATCAGGATGTTCCGGTACCACTTGTCATTGGGATGTGTTTCTGTAAGTACTCTGTAACTAGCACTTCTTAGGAATGTGTATTTCTGCAATATCATCCCCGTTCTTGCCAGAATGTGTAAGCATGTCGTCCCTCATACCAGGCCTCTAATACAAGGGCTTATGTCTCAGGCTCTCTTCCTACTACAATTTCCGGTGTGACCTTGGGAAAGTCACTGAATATGTACCTCTATTGACTGTCAGTAAAATGGGGATAATAATAGTACCTTCCTCCCACCTTTTGTCTTGTCTTTATAGAATGTAAGCTATCCAAGGCAGGGACCATCTTTGACTCTTGTGTGTGCAATACCCCCGTACAATGAGACCTTAATCTCAGTTACTGCCTCTAAGGGCTATGTTTATACAACAACTACTAATAGCCCAATGACCAGAAATTCATGGTTGTGCTCTGTGGTAGCCAAGGAAGACATATATATTTACTTGACGTTCCATGGATAGCTGCTTTACTTTCTGTCCTGAGTTCCTTCCAAATATGAACCAAATATAAGCCCTGTATGAATTAAAAGAAAACCCTCAGAACTTTCTTACTTCAATGTTACAAACAAAATCAAAACCAATTACTCACCCCAAACTGATTAAGTGACATGCCCAGGGAGTTTGCAGCACAGTTGGGAATTTAATCCAGGTTTTCTAAACCCAGTCCAGTGCCTTAACAACAAGACCATCCTTCCAATATTTTAGCTACATGATCCATTACAAACATACGATACAGGTTGGCTACTCCCTTCCTCCCCTATAGTCCCCTGACAATGCATGGTTTTTCCCTATAGTGCTGCAGAACTGGAAATCTTTGCTGCAAATCTTTGCTTGGTATCCAGATTTGTAAAAAGGCAGCAAAAAATTAACTCCAGTTATTTTTTTAGAAAGATGCAGGCAGTTTCATTCCGCAGCAGAGGACAGTCTGCAGTTGGAAAATAAGTTTCCCTTCTGCACTAAAACAGGTGATAGCGTGAGACAACTCTGCAATTTATTCTCCACTGCTGTGCCTAGTCCAGCTATAAATGCCTTAAAAAAAAAATGGTGGGGCTGCCATGATTTCCCTTTGGAGACTTCCCCCACGCTCCAGCCCAGCACTGGTAAGGTCCAGGGGAGGAAAAGCAGAGTTGCAGGTCATAACTGAGGTACAATAACAGCTGTACAAGTAAAAAGCCTCTGCACTATACCTGACTGTAGCCAGCACTATTTAGTCCAGTATTTTCCACACAAACAAATTTCCGAGGGAAAATAAAGGTCAGATTTCATGTTTGATCTGCCCACGAGCCAACACGAGTTACTGCCAAATAATTGGCCATGTTGCACGCAGAAACCTGAATATCTAGAAATACGACACTTGATCTTTTCATAGCATCTTGATTCCACAGGTTCTGTGATGTGTGGAGAAAAGGGAAATAAAACATGGGCTAGACTGGTTAGAAAATGACCCTGTAATATAATCACTCATCACTGAAAACATGATAAAGCTAAGAACTCAAGCATAGATTCCAGAAATCTCACTAAAGCTATCCAGACTGCTTTCTTCCACTAATTTGTGCTCCATAGTCACCCTGGATGCCATTTTACCTCTAGGTCCAAGCCAAATTATTGGTCTTGACCTCTAAGGCCCAATTTGGTTTAGTTCACGGGGTACCTTTGAAACAATCTCTCCCCTCATGTCCCATCCCAGCTGAGGCACCCAAGCCAGCAGCCACCAGAGTTAAACATCTGAACTAGGAGCAGCGAGATCTCAGGGAGGGACCCTCAAGTCTGGGACTCACCTCCCAAGTGGTCTGATGGGCCGTTAGACTCTGTATTAGTACGGCGGGAACAACCCAGCGCTTTGCAAATAACTCCTAGCTAATTTTACTTTGCCCTCTTCTCGTCTTTCCCAGGGAGCCAGATCAACGCAGCTGCAGCAACAGGCCCTTGCCAACCTGGCATCACGTGTGCTCACCAGGAGGTAAATGTCATTGCCCTGGAAGATGCCGAGAGGTCCCCAATAGCTTGAGTAATCTGGAGAGCTCAGGCACAGCTCCTCCAAGGAGAAAATAAGCCCTGACTGGTTCACCCGTATCACGTAAAATCTAGTATCTTTCTCTAGGTGGGATGGGGAGCGGTTAGGAAGGAATTGGGAAATAATGAGCCAGCAACCTGAAATCCACAACCCTATCCCAAACCCACAACGGCGAGGGGCTAGGTGCCCCCACCACCACCCAAGCTCCAGCTTATTTAAAATGTGCCTCCCACGCACCACTTCTCAGACGTTGGCAAGTAACATAACTCAGGCCAGCCATATAGTGCAAGGCTTATCTATTCAGCCAGCCTCTTTCCGTGGGCTGGCTGGTTCTAGGTTTGGTCTGTATCTAGTGAGGGCGTTTTCTTCAATTGTACCCATGTCTACAGGGCATGGGACCTTTATAGACAAATAAAATCTAGAAAACAAGTCACATAAATATGGTTATTTTGGAGAATGCAGCAATAGTAACTGCAGTGACTCCACGGTCACAATCATGGCCAGACCCAAAGCTATGTGGAAGTGACAACTATGGGCACTGGATTAGGCCCCTCCTGTGTATCTGTCTAGAGGTACTGTACTCATTACTGACCCCCACCAGAATCTATTTAACTCCAACTCTTGCTAAAGACATGAGGAGAAAACCCTTAAAATAGTCAAAACATCCTAGTGTCCCCTTTATTTGAGGGCTGAGAAAGGACAGTCTAGGTCTCTGATCCTCTAAGCAGCCCTCCAGAAAAACAAGCAATAACAAGGGCAAACAAGTAAAACAAAAGCACTCAGGCAGGGGGGGGGGGAACAAATTGCCAACCCTGTTTGAGGAGAAGGAACCTCACACATCCTTTTTATACATCATAAAAAGCCTTCTCCTCCCCTCCCCCCCCAGCCGCCACAAAAAGTATAAGAGGAGATCACCTTTAAGAAAAGGCCAGCCATAAAACATATGCTCAAAGGCTTAGTGGCAGTTGGACTGGTTTGGGTTTGTTGGGTTTTTTATTTTCAACAAAACAAAACAAAACAAGAGTCCATAAGGCAATGAATGGGTTAAGTCGGGGTGAGCAGAGAACGGAAATGAACTACCTCAGCAGGCAACAATTCTTACAAGCTCAATTTTCTTATCAAGCCAAGAAGTTTAAGGTCAATAAAAAGCTCCAGGCTCCAAGCTTTGAGCCTAGCCCCTAAGCGAATTTGGCTTTCTGGCAGGGGAGGCTAGAATAGGAAGATAGGTTGGCTGATACGCACTTTCTGCAAGGTGGAGACTCTCCACTGTTTGCTTTGCTTTTCCTCCCCCTTTTTTTCCATTCCTCCCTTGTGTTTGCACAGTTGCAGCTCTCCAGCAGTGGCAGAAGCAACTGCCTGACGTAAAACCAGCCCTTGGTTTCCTAGCACTGCAGTAACAGACCCACAAGCCTGGGGTTTCCTTTCATACCAGATCAAGGGAATCCCCTTTCCAGTCAGACCTTGCAGTCAGCCAGGCCTGCCCAAGCGCATTCCAAGAGCCCAGTCTATCCCCACCCCCCCACACACAATACACACAGGGAAGCGAACAGAGCCAGCCCTGGAATCATTAGCAGCCAGCTGCAGAAACTTGTCTGGCCTGAGTTTTTATTTTTCCTTCTCTGGAAAGCCATAATCCTGACCAGCGGGGTAATTTATCCCCTTTTCCAACAACTGCTCTGGCATAAGTGTGTGTGTGTGTGTCGGGGGGGAATGGTTTTCAAAACCCACTGCAACATCCTAGATCATATTCATTGAGAAAACTAAAAGGGGAGTTTTGTTCTCTGCTGAGCCAACACAGTGGAAAGAATTTCCCACTAAATCCCCTGAGTGGTTGGGGGGGGGGGGGGGAGCTAAAAATCTGCATTGAAATAGTAACTGGTTTTGGAAAAAATAAAACCCACATGAGCATGAATAAAATAAAGCTTACACAGTTTTTTGACAAACAAACAAAAACAAACAAACGAACATTCCCTCACTGCCAGCAGACAGAAACTGAGCTGCCATAAACTCTGCGACAGATGTGGAAATGCCACGTAATAATATTAGAATAATGAGGTGTACATTTTGATGAACACTTTTTGGGATCTGGTCAACGAGGGGAAGTGACTGTATATTCCTGTGGGAATGCACTGATCTGGGGCTTGGAAAGAACACACAAGAAACCAGCACAATGGCTTCTCAGAGAAGCAACTTCTGAGCTGACCCTTAGGAGGGGTCGGGGGGGGGTGAGGGGGCGGCAATCACAAAACAATGGCGGACTTCCAGGCTCCAGTCGGAAGTGACACAGCTGTTTTTCCAGGCTGGGAACTAGAGACCAAAAGAACAGTGAACCAGCCCGCCTCAAGAGAAGAGGGGAGCAGGGTCAGTTGTCTTGGGTTCTCTCAGAAGACAAGCTGACACAAACTCTTCAGAGAAGTCTATAGGAAGGTTAGACTTACCAGGTTTCCCCATGTGGAAGATAGTTTCGCACCTGGTAAGCTAGATGGGCGTATGGTCTGTTTTCTCTGAAAAATCTAACTAAATAATGCTTTGCTTTTTGATGACTATCTGATCACCAGTTACCACCATCATTGCTCCTGGAAGGAACAGAAAACTGCAGGTACTGAATGTAAATTGGACCTGCTGAGGTAATCTAGTCAGTACAGAGTGGACTGCAACCCGGGCCCCGGAATGAAAGTGGGAAAGCCATGGGATTCCATCCCAAAAAAAGTGACAGCCCAAGGCCCAAGACCTAAGTGAAGGTGCATTGAGAGCGACTGAGGGGGTCAAGACACAATGTAGCTCAGTAACTGTGGCAAGCTCCTACAAGCAGAAGAAAAAAAGAAATCTAAAGGCACAATCCTACACAGTTAGTTACTCCTCTGCAAGAGTTCGCTTTATCCATAGGTACAAATGTTTACAGGATTAAATATGTAAAACAACTTTGTCTTCTTTGGTAGAGGGCTTGATGGGGTGAGTTGCATTTGGGAGTGGACAAGGCAGCAAAACAAAAACAGAAAACCTCTACTTCATGGGAATCACAAACAAAACCTACAGATCATCTAACCTGTCTCCACCTCTTGCCACCCCACTTCCAACCAAAGTTCTCCTACTGTGCATTCAGATATTTTGTCCAGTTTTACATGGTTCCATGTACTTCTACCTCTTCCCTTGAAGCACTTTCGCAATCTAACTAAATCTCTCTGTTGAAAATCCCTCCTCCCCCAATCCTTAGCCTTGAATTTGCCTCTGCTAAGTTTCATCTCGTTTCTATTTCCAAATTGTTTAAGAAGAATCTAGCAGGACTACAGGTTTCGAAAGCTTGAAAGATCACAAAAATTATATAAAGAGATGCCTGTTTGTTTCCACAGATGATTTTTTTTTAACATTTTAACTTTTGGGCAGTGCTGAAATAAATGCTCCAAGCAAAGGCAGTATATTAAAGCCAATTTTAGTGAGTTCTGTAAGAGACACAAACGCTAAGCTCTAGGAAATACCAAGCAGAAGGGGGCGTGATTCCCTAATGGCACTGAAAGATATGCAAGGAGCTGCAAAAATGCTACATCACTGAAGGAGATTCACTCAGGCATATGGCAGAATTGGAGGGCGAGCTTCTTGGAGGTGACCTGCAAGGGAAAATGAAAGTCATGCTTGGGATCGGTTTGCTCCTTTATGATGTGTGAAGGTGGCCTATAGGATTATTTTTCACATTAGAAATTCCTGTCTCAGCTACCTTGTTTTTCCTGAAAGGCTCTCTGGGCAACTGGAGAATTAAGTAGGTTTACGGACTTCAGAAACATCAAGGAAATGAAACCTGACAGGGGACACAGTTTTTATTCAATTGTTTAAGACTCTGAGTGAAACAAGTGTCAATAGAACCCAAACATCTGAACAAACTCTTGGAAGAGTTTTTATTAAAGATCCAATTAAAGATCTCCAGTATAACAAGGAATTCCTGATATTCCTATGCTTTCAAGTAAAGAGAAGAGGCGGAAAAAAAAAAGTTTCAGGGTAAAGACGTACCAAAAAAAGGGTATAAAAGCCGTTTTCCCCACTTTATAGGTCACCCTTAAAAACTATTTCCCTTCCTTAGTTTGCCATCACCCCCTCAAATCCACCCCCTCCTTCCTAAAAAAAAAAAATCACAGGGAATTTTTCACTTTTGTTTCCCTTACAAAGGATATGAAGTTGGACCTTTCCCCAACCACCATTTATTAATACTTAGCACATACACAGCATTTTTCAGCAGTCAATCTCAAAGCACTTTAAACAAAAGGTGGAGAAGCTTTTCACAGATCTGAAAGGTTTCTGCTCTTTTTCTTGCTAGAACAGCATTTCACCAGCCTTTTATATATAGAAGCTGAATAATATTCACAGTAATTTAACAGTGTGGACTTCTCCGTTAATTTGTATTCAGTTCTATTTTATTGTTTCCTTTCTTATTTCCTCCATGGCTCTTTAATTTTAGATTTACTGAAGACTTTATACTGATAAAATATACTTATTTTTATCTGAATTGTTTCTTTTTGATGTCAAGTATCAGAGGGGTAGCCGTGTTAGTCTGAATCTGTAAAAAGCAACAGAGGGTCCTGTGGCACCTTTAAGACTAACCGAAGTATTGGGAGCATAAGCTTTCGTGGGTAAGAACCTCACGAAAGTCTTGCATCTTAAGAAGTGAGGTTCTTACCCATGAAAGCTTATGCTCCAATACTTCTCTGTTTCTTTTCTATGATAATTTCATATTCATTTTGGGATCAATGGACTACTTTAAAAAAAAAAAAAAGTTACCTGATTTTGTGTGGCCAACTTGAGACACTTTGAGTGGGCCAGATGTCAAAGTTCTGAGCATCCCTCTTTGTGAAAATTGGGTTTGGCAAAGAGCTCTCAAGTTGAGTAGCCAAAACAGAGGCACCCAAAACTAGCCACATTTGAGTATTTAGGCTAAGTTGGTGAAAACTTAAGTACCTTTAATAGCAACCTGTTGATTTTGTGACACATCACAACAGACTGCCATGCTACACCCCCAAGGAGGTCACTTACAGTAAGCCAAATACTCAACTCAATAAAATTTTCCTGGCAACATCACAGAACAGTTTAGGAAACAAAACAAAACAAAGCCAAACACAGTTAGGATGCCAAAAACGAAGCCCTTCCAGAAAGGGTCGTCGTCAAGGTAGGTCAAGCCTCGCCAGCGTCACTTTAAAAAAAAAAAACAACCTATACCTGCCAGATTTTGAAAGCTACAAGTAGGGACATTTGGGGAGAAAAATGTGAGAAATCGTTTAACGCAGATGTGCTGGATTTGGGACAACTGTGTTGAATGGTAGGGGTGGAACAGTAATAAATATTTTGCTTAAAAAATAAACCAGGACTGTTCCTGCTAACCAGGTATGGCCAGCATGTGCGCTTTAAAAAATTAAAAGCAGACTAGTACGGGGACGCTCTTCTTTTATAATGAATCACAGAATATTACTCGTTTTTTAAGCTACAAACAACCTCCAGCTCCAAATAAATAAATAAGCAAGCCCACACCAGAAAACACTGATCAGCTTCAAGACTGATTTAAGGTCTCCTCCTTGCTGGCCTTAGAACAGAATTAAGGATGGAATTGCCAAAAGCGCTAAGCCTTGGCCTAACTCTGCTCCCACCGACTTCGAGCCCTTTAGAAAATCCCACCCTACTGAGCCGATGAAAGCGAGTTTCCATTTACTTGAACGGCTTTTGGATCAGGTCCTACGGAACCTGTGAGGACATACTGCTTGTTTAGCATACAAAAAAAAGTTTACTAAAATATTCCATTAGCCATCTCATGTGGAAATTGTGTGGAGACTTTTTGGTACCAGAGTGCAGCTTTCACGCAGTCTGAGGAAAATACAATATGTCCTATTGGCTACCCTCCCCACAACGTATACTCAAATTGTTTAGGCATCAACCACTCTCGGCCAGTAATAGAAATTGGAAACCGTGTTGAAACATGGCTCCACTATAAGAAGTTAGTGTTGATCTGGTCCTATGAATTGTTAGGTATACAGCCCAAAATGAATTTGGGTACTAGCCAATAAAAGGAGGTACCATTTTGTACCTTCCACAGCCTCTATTATCCTTTAACATCTAATCTCCAAACAATGTTTTCACAAACAACAACTAGTGGGATAGAGTTTTCACTTCAAGTGTCTTATTTGTCTAGGCAGCCCTATTGTTAACTCCAGGAGCCAGCCCTTCAGGCAGATACCTGGCCATCTGCGTGTTCTAGCAGAAGTTTACAGCATATAGCAGCATTAAATGACACTCAAACACTATAGTCATATCATGAAGTTTTACTTAATTTTAAAAACCATGAGCTGCCTACTTTCTTCCTCTAGGAAAACACAGCATGTTTTCAAAAGCTTATCATAAAAAAATATTTTCAGACAAGTGAACCAGTAAACATTTCCCTTTACACCCTATAATGAATAAAAGACACACAACAGCAGGTTAAAGAGTTAAGCAAAATAGTTTGAGTGAGCGAGTGAGTGAGTGTGTGTGTGGGGGGGGGGGGTTAAAGAATGGAATGTAACGTGCTTAGTTTTGGAAGACCTCACATTTGATGCAATTTTTTTTTAATCTTTAATTTTTTCTATTTTAAAATGTTTAATAAAAGGCAACTTTTTCCAGAAAATTTTCTGTAAAATTTGAATTTAAAAGAAATTAACCTCTATGTTCAATCTTCTCTCATCTCCCCTCCCCGCATTCAATATCTGATTTGGTATCTGAAGTAAAAAAATACAGGGATATGGACAAAGCAAGTGAAGAGTGGCTTTGACTGGGCAGTAGATATACAAGCATGGTGGTGAAGAAAAGAGCCATCATGGTACATTTTCACCAGAGAGAGAGAGAGAGAGAGTGTTGAGAGTTGTGCGTAATCCAGGGCACTGGGTAGAGCATCAGGCCCAGTGTATGGTGCCATCTGAGCATGGCAATACACTGTTTGTTCAGGAGACAGCTCCTGTTGTAGTCTATCTAGAGCGATAGTTCTCCTCTCCAGTCAGGAACTTAAATGAGAACATGACCTTCTGAACAGCATGCCAGTGTAATCCCTGTCAGAATGATCACAAGAGACCCAGAACTTTTGTGTCTCCTCAGGGTTGATTTCTTTGGCGTTGTGGATCAAAAACCTGGTTCTCTGTAGCAATGGAGATAAATAGCTCCTCCCAGCCCACTAGGACGTGTGCTGCGCTGTAGTCTGTGTGTTTGTCGTTAAAGATAAAAGTGTCTTCTGGATCTGTTGGTCATGCTCTGACTAGTCAATTGTTGGTTTATAAAGGACTGTCCTCCATTCTGACTGCTGCAGATGGTAGAACTTGTCTTCCAGGAAAACGCAGTCAATCTGGTTTTGGATCCTTGAGCCAATGATGTTGGCCTGTTTGCCAGAGTGTTTAAGGAGCTGCTACTCCTTTTGCTGCTGCCATTTGTGTTGTTCCCTTCCATCACCTCTTGATCCCTCTTCTTTGCTAGCTGCTGTCACTGAACTCCTGATGGGTGATGAAGATGATATGTAAGACAACCTCTTTGGGGTAGATCTCTGCTCCTCCTCTTCGAACATGCTGTCTAGAGCTGTATCAATCACATCTATTTTAATTTTATTCCCGATTTCTTGGTCCACACACTTTCCACCTTCTTCTATGATGTAGGATCTTCCAACTCCTTTTTCAATATTACAGGCATCCAGAATCCATCCTCTTCAAAGCGCACTTCATTACAATCTGTGTTGCTCTGCTTAAGGATTTCCATAAACAACCTATCAATAAGGCTACGATTTAGCCACGGAGGTCACGGCAATCACGGATTTCATGACTTTACTGGACCTCAGTGACTTCTTCGGCTTTAGCTGTCAGGGGCTGAAGCCGAGCTGGAGGTGAAACTGTGTGCTGCTGCCCTGCAACGATGGCTGGAACCAAGGACCGTGCAGCCCCTGCCCCGCAGTGGGGGCTGCAGCTGGGGCCATGTGCCCCCCCCCCATGCCTTCCCAAGGATGTACAATGTACAGATCTTAAATAAATCTAGTAGGACAGGGTAACTTGGAAAAGCGGGTGCAGGCTTGGGCCACAGCAGAACATCTGGAAAATTAAATACCTTAACAGGTTTCTATTTAAAAAAAAAAAAAAAGTCAACTCCAAGAAAAGTTACTCAGTCATCAGTGATCACAGAATATCGGTCCTGTTTACACCTTTGAACATCCTGTGCTTGTCTCTGTGGAGCTCCATTCCATAGACAATTACCTGGAGCACCTCCAGAGGCAGTGGCAAATGACTAACATGAATGCATCTGTGCACTAGCAGTGCTTTCCAGCAAAATGGAGCCGAAACCTCATTTGTTGTCGGTGGCTACCCCGCTGAATTTATCACTGGATTTTCTAAGCACAAAGTCAGTATCTCATTGTAATTCTCTAATGTGTAAAGATCACACTTTACAGGAGGCAGTGCCTAGTGATAAAGTGGGGGATTGGGAGCCAGGACTCCTAGGTAGCATTTCTAATTATGCCACTAACTTGCTGTGTGACCTTGTGTTAATCACCCAACCCTTTGCCTCTGTTTACCCCGTGTAAAATGGGGGTAATACAGAACTTCACAGAGAGATGGTAAAACCTTGCAATAAAGGGACTGTAGTGTAGAAATGCTAAGTACTATCATAGAGGAACAAAGCTGCAGTATGCAGATGTGAAGTTTTCCTCCTCAATGATCCCAGTCTTCACAACTTGAGCTGCTCGCTAGTCTTCTAGAAAGAAAGGGTTAATTTTCCAACATGCTCATATAATGCACTTTTGTGTTAAACCTGGCAAGGAAAATGCAAAACACAGCTCATGCCACAAGAAGATAATCCTGCAGGGGTGAGCAGGACACAGTTTCAGCACCTGTTCTGAACACTGCCAGATCTTATCAGAGTAAGCTACTTGTGCTGGCAGACAGTTACAAAGACCAACCATCACACTTTGCTTTAGTGAGGTCTGCAAAAAATGTTTTAAAGAATCCCATTAAAATGGCTATTAAGATAAAAATCCTACACACGTAATCTTTACCTGTGTTACTAACACCCACTCATGGCATTAAAACTACTTTAAAACACCTAATTTGCTTTTCCATGTTTGTTTGTTGACTTTTTGCATTTTACAGAGCTTGGACACAAAATTAATCTGGTCAATTTCACTGGCTCACATGGACTCAACACAATGCAGTTGGGTAGGGGTTCACAGCACTGCCCAGGAAGTGTTTAATTAAAAAAATATATTTTAAGAAAACAATTCAAATTGATCTTGCAACCACCTACTCACACGAGTAGCAACACTGACTTGCTTTCTATGACGTCCTGTTGACTTTACTGGGACTCTCAACTGCTGACAGTTAAATGTGCGTAAATGTTGAAGCCCAAACAGCTTGAATGCGTTTCTCTCTCCTTCACCTGCCAAGATCAGGACTCAGCATTTTTCCTCTTACAGATTAGGATTGTTGTTAAATCATGTGAAACAGTGAAAGGAATGGTTTTAGGAGCCAGGAAGGTCATTAAATGGTGCAAAGGAAACAGAGCCCAGAACTGGTCTGATAATGGAAAAGATGATCTTTAAATATTGTCATTTTAAAATTTCATAATTTTCATTTAAGACCAAGTAGATTCCACTCAGACACTGGCTTTTCAAACAGGGTTGCGTGTGTCCTGGGTTTATTTGTTTCATGAGAATCTCTATCTATTTGAAGGGGAGAAGGAAACTTTTGTTCCCCCGTCAGTTTAAGATTGTGAAATTTGAAACTTGACTGTTCTCAACTCTAGCTGATCCCCATCTGCTGATAAACAAAATTAGTTTTATAAAACATGTCCGCCCTAACCCTCAACACTAGGCACAGTCCAATCCTGACCTCCATGGGAGTTGATGTGCTTGTTTTAAGTTCACTAAAAATTTCAGTTCAATTATAAAGAAGAACTCTCCCCTCAACTGACCTCCCTCCCCGCACACATATGCTTGCTTTTTCTGGTATCTGTTCTCAGAACATAGTCTATTTTCAGCAACCTTCTTGGATGGATTTTCATGGAAAATGAAATATACAGAGCACTTGGTTTAGATTATATCAGATGAAAAAAATGTCTGTGGCGTACAAAAGATCTGTTCTGCTGGAGTGCCTGGGAAGGAAAGGGGGGCAGGGGGAGTGAAATACTTTTAATGGATTAATTCTCTGGGAATCATCTATCTATACTTAATAAACTTTTCGCTCTTGTGGCAAGAAATTTTTATATTGGTGAAACACTAGTTTATTGTGTCTATATTTGCCCTCCCCCCCCCCTAAACTTCTCACCACTGTTCCCATCATCTGGTGGTAGCGATAGTGTTATCTAAATGCTCAGGAGAGATCTAGACCACAGTGTAGTTAAATGTTGGGGACCTTATCTGCGCTAGCAATCACCAGTGGAGTTGCACTGATGGCCAGAGTAATGTTGTAAGGTGCACCCAACTACCAGTAGGCACATAGGATTTGAATAATAAATTATACTTTAGCACCATCTAGTCCAGTGTCACTCTCAATGGCTGCCAATGTCCAATGCTTCAGAGAAAGGCAAACACAAATGATAATGCACCTAGGTCACTTTGCAACATTAGGGGGTAGGGATTCCTTCTTGACACCAGGTGGCTACTGGATCACATACTGGGGCAGGAGATTTAACAAGAGTAACTGTAAATATTATTGGTGCTAAGATTATCCAGTCCTGACCGTGCACAGTACTTTCAAAGTGATGCCCACGGTACTTTAAATCCTACCTACAAAAGGCTAAAATTGCTCACATTCACCTTAGACGCTAGTAAAAGGACAGAGCTCGGCAGGGGGGAGCCTATATTGACCTTTAGATAAAATCGAAAGCCAGTGGCCTCCAAAACTTCTAGTGGAAAACCTTGAACTTGAGAAAAATATAACCCCTCTGATCTCCTGTCCAAACCAAGCGGATTCTAAACAGGATACCCCCACTATCCCTAGACAGGCAGGTGCACAAAACAAAGGACACATGAACACCTGGAGGGGGGGAAAATTCTATGATCCAAGGGGGAAAAGAGAGGGATCTGGAGAGAAAAGCCAGTTGCCAATTCTACAGAAAAACTAATTAGGCAGTTTTCAGCCAAAGCCCCATGGTTCTAGTGTAACAGAGGTCGTCATGAGTTCAACACTACCCTATGCCTGACCCAGTCCATAGGTTAGATCTTTTAGATACTAGATACTCTTTTAGATACTTAAAGCCCAAAGAACAAGACAGGGATTCCTTCCCTCTCCCCCCTTCATTCTTCATGGAAAAGTTAATGGTGCTCACTCAACTTTACACCGATATCATCAGTAGCTACAAAACCTCACCCTTGGGAATGTTAACGCAAGAGAAAAATACAAGGAGACTGAATCAATCATTTAAAAAAACCTTAGAAACCAAAATACCCCTTTCACACACCTTAGCAAACAAAAAATCCCCAGAAACTTAAGAGCTCCATTTTGCCCTCAAAGAGTTTTTTTTTTAATAAATCAGATTCATGAGCAGTAGCAAATGTTTCATTTCAACATTGACATTGCAACTTTATAAGTGCTCTGCAGGTTTC
Source organism: Malaclemys terrapin pileata (assembly GCF_027887155.1). Taxonomy (NCBI): domain Eukaryota; kingdom Metazoa; phylum Chordata; order Testudines; family Emydidae; genus Malaclemys; species Malaclemys terrapin. Next base: position 17,391,981 of record NC_071522.1, on the reverse strand, counting down.
CTGTCCGATACGCGGCACAGCTGGGTTGTTTTCATTTTTCCACTCACTCACCACATTTTCCTTATTTTAGACCCTTTGTTGACTTGGAGGTTACAAAATGGAACAAAAAAAAAAAAAACACAAAAAACAAAACTGGACAGACATGTAAAGTCTGCTAGGCAATTTGTAAGTACTTATCAAAACAGTGGGCTCTCCCTTCCACCAGAGACTACTGCTGATAGGTGTTTTTCCCCCACACTGTTTTACAGCAGGCGATCTAGTTGGAAAGTGACGTGACAAGATTAGCCAACACCGCACTTTTCAGTTTAGTTTTACATGTGGACCAGGATTCTGACCGAGACAGTGTAACTGTTGCTACCAATTAATCTTCAGATTAAGTTGCTCCGTGTTGGATTGGTTTGTTTTCACCTCCTGAAGGTGAACAAAGGAATATGAGGGCATATTTGCATTTTCCCCAGCTAATTATAACAATGGCCACTGCAAACAGGCCAGTTTCCAAAATCAAGAGAAATGGGCTCACATCTGAGGCTGCCCAGATTTGCATCAATATCCACCCTCCTGAAAACTCAGGCTTGCTGAAACGATCTAATGGCTATTTTCCTTCTCTGTCCAATTCATCCATCTGCACCTCTCTCTACTAGCCTGGGTGGTCGGCTTCACTGCCTGCCTTACATCTCCGCAACAGAATCATACATTCAAAACGACGGTTTGCTCTTTCCCTGGAGCTTGCAAACTAGCCATTTTCATTTACCATTGGAGAGAACTTGTCCATGGCCAGCACAAATGCATAGGCAAATAAAGACATAACCTTGGTTAGAAAGGAGCGACCAGTTTAGGCATCCAAGAGACTCCAGTAAGTTGCATATCTCCTCGATTTCCGCCACCTTTCTAAGGCGCAAATCTTACCTCCCAGCTCAACAGCAGAGACACTGCAGTTTCGTTCTACGGTGGGGCAGAATTTGAAGGGCCTGAAGCTCCTGGACACTGGAACTCACATCCACAAGCTTACTCTACAGCTTACTCTTACAAATCAGCCAGATTTCCCTTTGTGTTGGAGCGATATGAAGGCTCTCACACATTCCTAGGCCTTGGCTGCGGGAACAGAAATGAGACAACGTATATGGTATCCTTGCAATGCACAGAGATATTATATTAATGCACATTCATCATACGCTTCTCAACTGACGAATACGTGTGTATAAAACACATTTTATTATTCATATGAGTGGGAAGCACTGCCTAAATGACAAATGACAAAAACCTAACACCTTAACTGGCAAAAAATTGTACGGAGGTGGGGGAAAGTGTGGGGAGAAAGGTGTCCAACCTCAATTTTTATTCACTGCTATAAGTTTGGTAACAAAGCACAAGAAAATAAGTCTACTCCAATTCATCTAATCACAAAGTAGGAAAGGGTCTGCTCCCCAGAACCAGAATTTAAACCAGGACTCAACAATTACTTGGTTACACACATATTGTGACGCTGGGTCATTGTCTGCAGGAACTGAAACCAAATGAAACTGGATCAGCATTAGGCAGATCACTGCCTAATCTCAAGAACCCAGGTTCCCTAACTTGAAAGCTGTAGCAGACTCTGCACATGGACTAGGCACCAAAGGCAGGCAAAGCACCACATTGCTAGGATCCAGCCAGCCTTGCAAGGTGCCGAGCACTTCCTGTGGAGAGTGTAAGTGCCTTCCATTGATGTCTTTGGAAGCCGAGGATGCTTAATGCTTTGCACAGTAAGGGCCCTTGATTTTAAGGATAAGATCATCTTATGCTGTTCCTTTGTTTAGTCTGAATGCAGAGACTGCACAACTGCAAATGAAGCTCATGTGCACTGAATTAGTTGGCTAGGTGAACTTCCAGGGCATAGCTAGACTTTTGACAGAGGACAATTTCTAAAGTTTCAATAATGAACAAACAAATAATAAAAGACCAAGACAGATACAGGCTTATTAATTTGTCGCATTTATGAAAATATGTCAGTAGACTACGGCTGGCCCACAGCAGCAGAGAACAATGTCCATACAGAATACCAGCAAATGAGGTTACATTATAAGCCGATGCACGAGAAGGAACAGTAGGCCAACACGGAAACTGAAACAAGCAAATAAGCTGGTTACACTAGCACCGCTCCATTGGCAAAGCAAGCAGAATTAGTGTCCACGCCAGATGATTTGGATCACGCATAGTACAGAAAGACGTTAGAGGCAATTGTTTTCACAGCTGTGGGAACGGTGCATGCAGGAGTGCACATGCGCGTTCTGCAGTTACATGCCTCGGCCATGTCACCTTGTGACAGCTGATATTTGATTTTAAACCAAGGTCTAGGGTCTAGCTGCTTAGCTGGCAGACATGAACTTTATAGGCTTTGCTGATGCTCAACGAAAAATGATGCAACTGCCAGCAGCATTTCCAACAGCTGCATTTAAAAGGAGAGTCCGGCAGCTTCTGCATTAATGGGACTCTCTGCTGTTCTGCAACACAGCGTTAAATTAACACCAGCTGAAGAAGAATTTGACTTTACAAGCCTTTTTCTACAGGGCACACCTTGTTTATGTGAGATGGTAAAGCTGCTTTGCAATTAATGCAAATAAAGATCCTGTATTTAGATATAATTTTCTCTTCTGCTTTACGTATTCCCCATTCAGGTGTCATGTAGCTGGGTGTCCCCTCGTGCTTGAGGGAGAAGGAAACAGGACTGTGTATTATAGAAAGTTTAGGAATTTATTTGTTTTCACAAAGAAGTGAAACTAAAGAAGGGGCGGATGGGTTGCAAAGCCACAGCGCCAGCTTATTCCACAACCCTGCTCAAAAAACAAGGAACCCAGAAGAATAACACACTTGAACCTAAACGTCATCCCTACCAAATTTTCAAAGTGACATGAGAAGTTAGCAGCTTAGCCCGCTAAAGTTAATGGAAGTTGTGCTGGTAAAATCCTCTGAGCTCTTGAAAATAAAGTGGGGATGGAGGCAAAGGTATATTGCACCTGCCACTATACCATCTGCGTGTCATGTCACAACAAGCTGTCCCCAGTGTAGGGTGGTCAAATTAATTCCTCAGTACTAGATGCCAGTAGCTTGTAACTCTCTCATCACTTGTCCAAAATTCATCCTCCACTTGCCTGAACAGTGGCACCTTACACAGTGCCCCGAAAGGACAAAATCCCTTTCTTTGCAAATGCCCAACTACACTGGATACCCTACACCTTGACCACCATGGAGCTTGTATGAATTGCCCAGTCCAGAGGTCAGAGGCCAAATGCAATTTTCCAGCATAACTGCACTTCTTGGAACAAGACGTTCCACACTCTCCCGCTACCAAACAGAGTTTCAAAGCAACGTAACTATTAAGTCACAGCCCATGCAGCTACCCGGCATATTCCACAGTGCTAGAACCCATGTCATTCACTCAGATGTATTTTCACATGCCTGAAAAAGAGCATTCGGACTTCCCAGCCAGTGATTATGTAGTAGTTTCTGATCAAACAGAGGCCATCATGTAAAAACCTCAAACCTCTGTATACACCTCTTCAGCCCTGAAGGGCAGTGCAGACAACCTGGCAACCATTTAAAGAGAGAGCTCATCCTAGTCAGTGATGCTTAGCACTCATATAGCATTAACTAATTAAACCTAATTAAACTAATTAAATTGCTGCCCCTTTATTAATATGTTAAGTGACTTGTCCAAGGCTACTGTAGCAAGTCAGTGGTGTAGCAATATTGGAACTCAGTTGTCCTGGCTACCCATCCTGTGCTAATCAGCAAAATTTTCTGAATGTCCCTGAAAAGCCCCACTTCAGAGAAGGGGTTAACTCTCTAGCACTTAGAACCACAAATACGTTTTCCTAATCTCATTTTCTTTTACATTTACCATGGAAATCAAACTTTTCAAGTGTCCCCACAAAGCTGAAAGGTTAAAATAATAGGTTCGTTCCTTAAAAATTATTATATTCCCTCCCCACCAACCCCATGATTAGAATGGACTAAAAATATGTAATCACTGAAAACACCAGGAAACACCAGATTCAAAAATACAAGCAGGCTAATGTCAGGGACAGGAACCAAGGGACACCATGGACATAGTGAGAGCAAGAAGAGGATTTCCTCCTATAAAAATCACACCTTCAGCACAGAGTATATAACAGTCAAAATATAACAATGGCTAAAACACAGAGCACGAGAGTGCACTTCAAGCTCCGACACTCCACTAGGCATTCTCCACTGAGAAACATGCAAGGAACTTTCCGTGCTTTTATCCATTCTATTCCTTTCCAGTTTCTTCTCACTTCCAGCCCCTGTCATTGCAAATCCGTGATTTAGCACAGTTCTTCTTGTTCTTGCAAGAAAGTAAATTTACATTTAATTAGGTCCTTTTATTTGAATACCAAACTGCTTTATAATTTTTAATATATTAGAGGAACTCACAAATGGTTTCATCTGCTATGGCAACGTAGCTACCACTGGGGTGGAACGTGGATGCTGTTAATGACATGTAGCAATATAAACAATGATAAAAAGAAGAATAGTATCATTTAAACTTCAGGGAGTAGGGGAATTGTACGTTGGCAGAACGCAGTTATCTAAGTTAGAATCTGGCTAAGACACTGACTGGGTTTATAACTCCAACTCTTGGCAAAAAGTGTAACAGTGGCCAAGACCTCAGTTTTACATCTCAGTTTTGACCAGTCTGATACTGCATTCCCCAGTTCATGGACTCTTCCACCAAGAGTAATCAATGGCAGAAAGAGCCAGTTTTACCACTGCCATAAGGGGGACCCAGCTCCGTTAATGTCAGGTCATTGCTATCTAGCCAGTTTGCTGACGTTATTGGAGATGCACCTGGTTACATCAGCAGCAGATTTGGCCCAAAAGTCTGAAAATGACAGCAAAGTAAAGATGACAATTTCTAGGAATTTTCATGTTGGTTTCCACCCCCAGTCTCTTTATACCGTGAAAGTTAACCGACACTAACTTAGGACAAGAGGCTGATAGCCTACTAAAAGCCAGCACAAGGCGAGCTTACTTCAGCAGAGAAAATAATTTTCTTCATAGGTAAAATGTTAGATTAGTGACAGATTTTTAACCCCTTCGTCACACTGTTCAACAACACTGACTTCATTGATGTGTCTGAATCACATGAACAGTCCTGATAACTGCAATGGGACGGACTATTCAAGTGAGTAAAGAGTTCAAAGTCTGCCCCTTAATAAGAATTATTAATAAAAAGCCAATTTATTGACTACATTCCCCTAGCTGGATTACCATGATACTTATCAAAGTATTAACCACATCTTATAAACAGCCCTAAGATTGGCCTTGAAATCATATGCATGTAATAGCTTTCTGCCAATGGACACTGGCTACTGCATGGGTGTTAACAAGTCTGGGAAGGCAGCATTAAAGAAAACTGGATGGATTTTTCACAGCATGGGAAAAGATTGGGTCTTTGCAGCATTCCTTTAAATGGTTAAATCAACAGGATTAAACCAGGACTGAGGAGCGTTTCTCACACACACAGAGGCACACGTCATGGAAATACTCAAGTAACCACATTTCTCTTTACAGCTTTTCAGCTCTCGTTCTGGACTTGCAAATTATACCTTTGCTACTCGTTTTATAAAGTGATTATTGGAGCAGTCGGTAATTAGTTGCAACATATTTTGTGTGTTCCCCCCCCCCTTTTTTTTTTTTTTTAAAGGAGGTCACTGTTACGGATCTCACTCCCAGGACTAGCAACATTAAGAATTAAAAAAAAAAAAAAAAAAACCATGAGTCAGAACAGCAAGAACAAAAACCACGTGAACAATAATAAATGGGGGGGGGGAAGGAGTATTGGTCTGTCACCGGGGTTTTTGTGCCTTTAGTTATCTTGCCCCCAGCCCCAATTTGTGTGCAATCACTTCATACTGAAAATTCAATCTTCCATGCACACTCAACAATGCAGCCCTCCCCACCCCACCCCAGCTGCCAATTGCTCATAGGAGTTTTGCACCTTCCTTCCCCTAATCTCTGGGGAGGGGGCGCGAAGCTGCCCTCCTATCACGCTCCATCCCGTGCCCCGTCTCCCTCCTCACGCTCCCAGGTCCTCCCCTGTTTACACCCTCCTGACAATCTCCCACCCTGTCCTGCCCCAACGTCCTTCCAGGCTTCCCCACGGTCTCCTGCCCAACTGCAGCCACCTGCGCTTTCCCCTCAAAGTTTTCCCATCCTGCCCTGATTCAAAGTCCTTTGCATTCTCCCCCTCATCCCTGCCTCATTCCTCCATCCTAACAGCCTCCCCTGCCTCGTCACTTTCTCCTGCTTGCGCACACAGGTTGAATAAGGGCAGCCAGGTTTACAGAGGGCAGCCTGGCTTCGATCCCACTTGGAGACCCAAAGGGAAGTGGCGGCCTGTTATAAGGGCAAAAAGCAATGAAAAAAAACAGCTTTTTCCAGACAATCATGGGGAGCTTTAAAAACTCCAACCTGTAATCGTGATTCTCAATAATATCCCGACAGCTGGCAACTCTATCACCTGCAGCTCTGAGAAAACTGTAAAGTCAATCCAGCAAATTAGTCAACTCACAAGCTTTGTCCCGCCCCTTCCAACTGCCTCTCTCCCTGGGACAGGCTTTGCTAACTAGTTATTAAAATAAACCACATCAGACAAACTGTCCTAGAAAACAGCACTCTCATATCAATCACTCTCCTTCTCCTATTACAATTAGAGCAAGTGCCATGTGCCAGTCAGTTTCCAGTGCACCATGCTGGGGGGGGGAGGGGGGGGAGTTACACAAACGCATTAACAACAAATATAATTAAAATAAAAGTATGATTATAAACTCTTTGGGGAGGGAACCATCTTTTTGTTCTGTGTTTGTACAGCACCTAGCACAATGGGACCCTGGCCTTATAAGCACTACCACAATACAAACAACAAATAATAACTTTGAGTACCAATGTTTAAAAGATACCTGCATGCCCCTACCAAACGGCATTTGCGAAGTCAATGGTGAGATGCCGACGGTCTGCTGGACCCCATTTCTACCCATAGCACCTTAAAAACAAGATATTGAGACTCCATAGTTGTGTGCTGTAGCTCCCGCTCCCTGTGAGCTCCCTTGAGCACATCTATAGAACATGGGTGCCCATTTTAGGACTCATTTACATGGGGAAACGTCAAGAATAAGAGTGTCCACATGTGGAGTTATACGGGTCCAATTTATACTGGAAATTTCATATACCAGTAAATTTCCCCAGGTACACGACCCCTTCCTGAACCAAGATTTTCAAAGGCCCCCAGGGGAATAATTTTAATGGGAATTGAGCATCCAAATGCCTTAAACTGTATTGAAAGTTTCAGCCTTTAAGATCCATCCCCACATAGTCTTGGTTCAGTGGAGGAAATCTCTTTTCAGATACCTGGTCAAGAATCTGGAGGGGATGTCCTCAGAATACTATATCCTCCTCCTCCAAGTGTCTACACATCGGAAAGAGAGGGAGGTGTGGGAATCCCCAGAGACAACATCTGAGAGTCTATTCACACCATAGAACTTGTAAAGAAGTTCAGCTGCAGCCAGTCAGCTGTGAACTTCAAAGCCTTAGACTGGAGTGAGGACATGAGTGCCATGCATTCCCACTTGCTAATTAAATACACTACTACGGATGTGCAGGAAACGGACACCTACATTAGACCTTCTGGGCCAGCTCCCATAACTGTGTTCAGTGTGCTGAACAATCATGCTGTGTGTGTGTGTGTGTGTGTGTGTGTGTGTGTGTGTGTGTGTGTGTGTGTGTGTGGTACTTCTTAGAGATCTAGACCAGCACTTCTAGTAATCTCTTAGTGCTCTCTATTCAGTCCCTACTGGAAACCCATCTGCAGGGAAAAGTCACCTGGATTAACAGCTGTTGCAGGTCAAGAATGAGAGAGACAGTCTTTCCCCCTCATGGCTCTGCCAGAGCAGCACTATAACCACATCAGGCAGGCCTTTGATACGACTGTCAATCTCAACGTCATAAGCACTATGGGCCAGATTTGCAAGAGAGCTCAGCGCTCAAGAAGCTGAGACTCTTTAAAAATCCGGCCAGTTATTTTGATGCCTAAATGGGGAAGAAGTTATTCTGAAAGTTCGGCTCAGCAATTCACTACATTTCCTAAAATCACAAGAGGACCGTGTAGATGCATTTTCTCAGAGGGGATAGCAGGCGGTTTAACACACTAGTTTTTTGACATAGCAATATTAGCACTGAATCCCAACAGTGTCCTCCTCAGAAAGCACCAAGAAAGGTCCCAGGAACCTATCCTTGTAACAAACCCCGATGCCAACTCTGTCCACATATCTATTCAAGTGACATCATCATAGGACCTAATCACATCACCCATACCATCAGGGGCTCGTTCACCTGCACATCTACCAATGTGATATATGCCATCATGTGCCAGCAATGCCCCTCTGCCATGTACATTGGCCAAACCGGACAGTCTCTACGCAAAAGAATTAATGGACACAAATCTGACATCAGGAATCAAAATACTCAAAAACCAGTGGGAGAATACTTTAACCTGTCTGGTCATTCAGTGACAGACCTGCGGGTGGCTATATTACAACAGAAAAACTTCAAAAACAGACTCCAACGAGAGACTGCTGAGCTAGAATTGATATGCAAACTAGACACAATCAACTCCGGTTTGAATAAGGACTGGGAATGGCTGAGCCATTACAAACATTGAATCCATCTCCCCTTGTAAGTATTCTCACACTTCTTATCAAACTGTCTGTACTCGGCTAGCTTGATTATCACTTCAAAAGTTTTTTTTCTCTTAATTAATTGGCCTCTCAGAGTTGGTAAGACAACTCCCACCTGTTTATGCTCTCTGTATGTGTGTATATATATCTCCTCAATATATGTTCCATTCTATATGCATCCGAAGAAGTGGGCTGTAGTCCACGAAAGCTTATGCTCTAATAAATTTGTTAGTCTCTAAGGTGCCACAAGTACTCCTGTTCTTTTCAAGAAAGGTCCTTTTTTCTGGGGTGTGCTTTAGATACAACTCTTAAATCTTTCCTCACCATCCTCCTCCTCACTATTGTCAACCTATTTTGAAGATATTTTAGAGAGCTGTTTTTTCCAGAGATGCTGAGATCTGCTCCTCCAGATCTCGCTGACTTCAAATGGAGCTGTGAGCGCTCAGTATGCTGGAAAAAAAGAAAAAAATCATATCCTGAGGCCTGATCCCCAGAGCAGATGTGGTGCCAAAATTTGAAAAAGGGCTTCCTCAAAAATGGTCTGTCAGAGCAAGCAATACACAAGTTTTCCAGGTAATACACCCTTCACCCATCAACAAATCAATCATTCCCACACTCGGGCATTTGAATGAACCCCGTCTTGTTAACGCATCTTTCGTATTGGTGTTTCTGGAATGGTGGATGTGCTATAAAAGGCCCAAAACAGCAGCCAGTTGACAATAAAAAGGATCCTGCTTAGAATTTCAGAGCCTGAAGAACATTTCTAAGCGATGACAAGGGTTAACCCCGACTGAATTCTATTTGTTCTCGTTGGCTGTGGGGAAAAAGTTGCCTTCTCCCAGAGGTCTACTTTATAACCAGGGTTATCCAATATCCTATTGTTAGAACCTAATAAGCGAAAGCATCTTTGTGTTATGGCTATAACATAAAACACAGGAAAAAGTCTGATGGCTTACAAAGTCAAATGGATGCTACAGGCTTGTCTTATGAAATTTGTAGATGTTCAGTTCAGCTCCCATCATTAGACAGCAGTGCAGCAAAGGGGGAAAAAAAACCAACAGTTGTTTGGAAAGTTATACAGCGCTTGTGGATAACAGGTGCAGCCAAACATACAAGTACACGTTGTATGTATCCATAAACAGTATTTCAATGCCAGATCACTTATGCCATTTATACCAGTGACTTGTTATACAAGCCCAGCAATTTTTTATACCCAGGCTAGAACCATTTTTGCAGCATTTCCTCCCCCTAACAATTCTGCTTGCTAACATAGCTTCAGACTACGGTCCAGCACAATCTTGCCTGCATAAAATTCTGGAGCACATATGTGGTTTGCAGCTTCTTAAAGCTGTGTGGCTGTCGAGATTCGAGTCGAGCTGGACAATTCTTCCCTCCTATCAGGATCCTCATAGGAATTCTGAGTGTAGTGAACAAGGCCCTGATCCTGCAAAGGGACTCCGATCAGTGTACAGCCCCATTGCAATATCAGGCCAAGGTTTATACGTACAGAGGTTTACAAAGAGTCACCTGACATAACAGCTCCCACACCCACCCTCTGCCTCCCTAGGATATTTGTGTCTTTTCAGATTGTATATTAAGGCACAGTCAAGTGGCCCAATCACTTCAAAAGGATGGAACTAGCTAACAGGGATGTGCTGGCGCCATACATTTCTGACTCCGATACAAATGTCCCTAAAGTTGGGGGTGTTCAGACAGTAGATTTTTGGTTCAAGCCCACCTCTATCAGACACAGATCTTGCTGAAGAAAGCTCACTAGCAGTTACCACATATGGAGGAGTAATTTTAATGGAAATTAAATTTCTTTTTGCAGGGGGAAAAAAATGGATTTTTATGAATTTTTTTTTAGTTTTGGGGTGGAAAAAACAATATTTTTAAAACCAAAAATGGTTTTCAAAAACCTTCAGTTTTGCACTGAAAAACCTAACCATTTTTGTGGGAAATTTTTAATGACAATTTACATTCTATAAATTTCCCTCCAAAATTCATTGGTATTTTTTAAACAAGTTCTAGAGAGAACTTTTGGGAAAGACACTAGAAACACAACTCACTTGCCTAAAACCTAACCGTACAAATCGAAGTGATTAAAAAAAATAAACCAAACCATCTTTAATAAAACTAAGAATAAGCGGGCACACAGTTTGGAGACAGCAGAGTAAGAATTGCTAGAAGTGGACGAGAAACGTATTGAACAATTGGCTCAAAGTGCAAGATTAAAATAGACAATCTCTCACAGGTCATTACATGGAGATTTATTGTTTTGTTATGGATACTTTACATGACCTATGCAAATAATGCAGTTGTGTGGACCATTGCAATATAATCCAGTTATCCCCCACACTCTGTTTCTATAAGCATTTTTACCTGCAGATGACATCATCACATTGTTGTATGCGAATTTCGTACTTTGTAACTGACTTGCTTGACACTTCCATTAATAATTGCAAAGTGCCTTTGCAAACATTAATGAATGAATCCATCACCAGAGTGCTGAGAGGCACTCTCGCCTGTAAAGTGGTGAAACGGAGGGACAGAACAGCTAAATGACTTGCCAACCCAACAGGTCAGTTGTAGAGCTGGGATTAGAATGCTGATCTCTTGACATCTCACCCTGTGCTTTAACTGCTAGATCGTACTTCTCTCTCCAATTATGATGGAGTTGCAATCATCACAGCTGACCCAGCAAGTAAGTTCATTCTAGTTCTAATTCTAGAACTCTAACTGAAGAAGTGGGCTCAGATCCACAGATCTGAAGGTGAAAAACACTCATATTGTACCTAACGCACACAGCCCTCAGCATTTCAGATCCAACAGGCTGAAGTTTATTAAAGTTTGATTTCACTTCACCAGGATAAGTGTAAACATTCTTTTGAGAAATGGCCTGTACCAAGTGCTTTGCTGAACCCGGGCTAAATTTACCAACCCCCCACTCAGAGTTACAGGAACTAATGGTTTCAAACCACAATGGAAACCAAATTCTCAAAGCAAAACAGCCATAAATGTTGGGATGTGCATAAACTGGCTCAGAGTCACTAAGGTCTCAGCAAACCCAGTCCAAGTTTAGAAGGTAACCTAAGACCTGGAAAGTGCCACATGGTCTGGCATTTTATCAAAAATATTTTTACAGCTCTCTGTGTGATGATCCCAAGACACGCAGATTTTCATAAAAAATAGGTACAGTTTTATTGGGCAACACTGAGCAACTAATGTAAATTAAAGTAAGTATGGGGACGTAAGCCCAACAGCAGAAGAAAAATTAACATTAGTAACTCCACATGCCCACAGATCTTATATGCTCAAATGACTATTTACAATAATGCAACTAATTACTTCTTTCCTAATTCATACAGAATATTTTAAAATGCTGCAGCAGTGAGACAGAAATGAGAGCGTTTAAGTTTTCTGAGGTCAGCCTCTTCTCAAATATTTTTTTCTGAAAATATAAGCCAAGACAGGTATTATCAAGTGGAAAAGGAAATCAAAACCTGGATTTTCTGTTGCCCGATTAGAGGAATAGAGTTTAGTATCGACGTAGATTTTCAGGCACTCAAGATGTTTTAGTGCATCAGCATTTCTCCTGAGGGAAGAGGATGGGGGGGGGCATGTTTATGAATCAGACTGTTCAGCGTGTGCTTTGGGGGTGGAAAAGGTGGGCGATGCAAAGAGGAATGGAGAGCAGAGTTGGATGAGTCAGAAAATGAAAAAAAAAATGGTGCTTTTCCTCTTCCTACTAGCATCTCAGGAAGCTAAATATTTTAGAGTGATATAGAATCTCTTATTGTCGAGAGAGTCTGAATGTAACCTTGGCTGGTTAGTAACTGCCTATAATTAATTCAATATGTTCTATATAATATAGCCTACATTATATATATTTCCTCACACACATATGCACACGCAACTATATGATGTCAGAGGGAAGAAAATAAAATGAGTGCATCTAAAAGTCAAGTGCATCATGCCACTGCTTCTAACTAACTCAAGCCCTGTGTCAATCTGTTTTGTTGTCTTAACAGCTCAAAGTTGTGCTGATGTTCGAACAGCATAAAACCAATACAGTTCATCACACAACCCTATCCATAAAGGCATGAATACTGATAGAGAACAGCGATGTGGTCACACCACCATTCCCCTCCATTTCAAGCCTTGGTTCTGATCGGTATATTTCCTCTGTCATCTTTCTCCCCAAGATGCAGTGTCTGGCCCACTTAGCCACCATCACCATTTCAAACACTAAGCAGAATTCCTCTTTTCAAACAAAACCCAGAGCCCCGAGTCAGAAAAATCAAATTATAAAGATAAATCTCAACTAATTAATATGAAAGCTTCTTTGGACCTGTACGGGGCTATGGTAGTGCTTAATATTAATAAATATTACTATTATTAGTAAAAAATAAGCTTGGAAGGATAAGATTGTTGTCACTAAATGTCAGTAGAAATGGATTTCACCATACACAACGAGGGAAAAATATTTCCATTGATGATAATTGAAATTTACAGGTAGGCAAAGAAAGAAAAATACTGATATTTATGTTGTGTATTTTGATATAGGATGTCAACAATGTGTGTTTTAACATTACAAAGCTTTAATTTTTTGAATATCAATGTCCACGGTCATTAAATTAATTTCCATGAGCCTTCTCCCCCACAATAATTTCTTACAACCGCAAAAATTTACATTGATAAAAATTGAAAAAAAATATGTTTAAAACTCAATTTTGTGCAACTGTGAAAACTGCAATTGATAAAAATAAACATTGACTCGACCTGTTGAAATTAAAAATCCAATTCTGCCAAGGCTAGTAATAAAGTCTTGCGCTGAAATGTGCCAGGGTTTAGAAAACTCAGACGCAGATTTCAGCATGCATCCACTAGATGGTTCCAGTAAAGAAGCTGATGAATAAAACCATGGGGATGACCCAGGGAAAGAGTCTAAACAAGCAGGTTGGTTTATTTCAAGTTAGAAGTTGTTGAAATAATTATTTTCCCATTTGCCAGAGGGATTCCTGCATCCCAACAAAATCATTTATACAAAACAAATTAGGGCCCCTATCCTGCAAACATTCAAGTACATGCGTGACTACACTCACACCCCACTGAAGTCAACGACTAACGATGGGAGCAAAATTATGCATATGCCTAAGAGTTTGCAGGACCAAGCCCTAAATTTGTGCCTATTTTCAAATAGGAAAACTATTTAGATTAAAAAATAACATTAATTTTCCTAAACAAACAGTTGTTTGGGTCCCGACTGTCCTTCGTGTAACTCCACTAAAATTAACTAAGTTACATCAATGCAATAGAGTAGTGAAAGGGTGCATCAGGCCTTTGGTTTTAAACCTGGAAAAAGGGCAAGAAATATTTGTGCATTTCTACCACATTCCATACCATGCATTCTAGAAACAGTAGCTCATTATTATAGATTTGCATTTTTTTTTTAAAAGGAACCTGTGGTTTAAAAGCAATGGTGGAAGGAGGAGGGAATCAGCTGGACCCGACACATGGAAACACTGCAAAATATTTATTTGTTAAGATTTTGTTTGCAGATTCCTGAGCTCTTGTAGAACTGTATGGTGAGATCTGCATCTTCTGTAGATTGCTTTGCAGAAAAAACAACAACGATGATGATGATGATATTATGAAACAAGCACACACACACACACACCCCTTTTTTTAAAAACCAAAAAGGCCCCATAAATCCATATCTTACAGTTTTGCTGCCATGCCACTAATTGGGGATATTTAATAGACAGGTCCTCTCTCCATTTCCTCCTATAAGTTTAAATGTGAGCACTGGAATTGAAAAAGCAATTTTATGCTCGAGGAGAATATTTATATTTGAAATAAAATGCAACCACCATTGATAGCGCTTTAGATTTCAATGTTTGGGCTCAGCTACAGATGTTATGGCTCTGAAATGCCTCAGCTGCACAACAACATACCTATAGAGGATGAAAAACAAGAAAACAGACCTATAATGTTTACTAGAAGGTCCTTTATCAGAAGGATTATGTATTAATAGTTTAGATCACGATTCACAACAAAACTGGCGGTAGGGTGACCAGATGTTCCGATTTTATAGGGACAGTCCCGATATTTGGGGCTTTTTCTTATATAGGCACCTATTACCCCCCACCCCCTGTCCTGATTTTTCACACTTGCTATCTGGTCACCCTAACTGGCAGTTTGATTTCAGGTTTAGAAGGAAGCAAACGATATGACGCAGGGGGATGAGAAAGTGAAACCAGCAAAGGTAAAGGAGGGTTGTTCTTGCAATTAAAGCATCAAAACGGGAGTCATGAAAGCCAAGCTCTGTCTCCCCAAAAGACCCTGCCTTGCTATACAACCTTATGCAAGTCCCTTAATCTCCCCATTCCTCAGTTACCCACCATCTGTAACATGAAATACAGGGATGTGGCGAACTTTATTTGTGTTTGCAAAGCACTTTGACAGCTGCAGGTGCAAGATGCCGCTGAAGGGCTACATTAAAGTGATTTTATATATTACCCTCCACAGAGCCACTCACCTTGGCCACGATTTAGGAGAGCCCTTCAGCCTATGCTTAACTGTAAGCACAGGCTTAAGTCCCAACAACTTCACTAGGACTTAAACAGGTGATTAAAATAAAGCAAGAGCTTACATGCTTTCCTGCACTGGGCGGTAAAAAAACAGGTATGGTAATGTCACGGCAGAGCAGTGCTTCAGCCCGCTCTGTAGTGTTCACAAAGCATCCCAGGGGCTTGGAAACAGCTCCCTTACCCCATTCCCTGGCTCCCTCCAGCAAGGCAGCACAGGGGTGTGCGCCTTCACTGTGACAACTCATCTGGGAGGAGGTTGGGGTATCATTAGTCTCCCCTTTCTGCCACAGATAGGTGCAAGTGATCTGGGTGTCCACTAACCCCTCTCACCTCAAATTGCTCTGCACAGATGCTGCATTGGTGGCATAGAACATAATAGATTTTGGCTGCTGACCACTGGGATAATACAAATCTTCTTCACCCTAGTTAATTCCAATGTTTAGATCTAACTTCTCCATTTTAGGTGACAAGATCATTTACCAAATCAAACCCTACATGTAAAATTATATCCTAGGATGACTTCTCTGGTTACACCAGACCCAACACTTTCAAATCTAGGTTCCTAAAGTTAACTTCCTACATCCGTTCTAATACACCGTAACTAAAAGTGGCCTGTGGGATTTGTGGGTGTTCAGGATCTCTGAAAAAAGAGCAGGCTACTTTTATTCAGATTGCCTAAAAACATGGATTAAGTAGCCTACCATGAGACATCTAGGTTTGAAAATTTTGGCCCAAATTTTTAACAATACAAGTTTTACAGGGTGTCCTCCTGCATAACTTTTTAAATATGCTTTTCTGGTAATATCTTGTGTGATCCATCAGTAAGTTATGAGTACTGGAAATAACAAGTCCAGGCACATCTGAGGGTTCCACAAACTTCAGTTTCACTTTTATGGTTGCCTTGTCATCTTCACAGCTTCTCAGCACTTGTGCCTCTTGGTACAACTCACTGTTTGCATTATAAATAGTGCCCTGGGTTAAGATATATGGCAATAGAATATTGCCCAAGAAGCCGAAAATGTAGTGGGTGTCAAACAGTGCTCACAGCCTTCTGCTTCTGACAGAAACATAATCAATGTAGGTTGCCTGTCTGAAGGGCAATATTACATAGCTATTGCTTGATAGAATTAATCAAATCCAAGGACCACTTAATACTCTGCCTGATCTCTTAGCTTATAAATCTTGCTCGGCATCAGCCTCTTTTGCTTTTGGAAGCACAGAACCTCTGGGCACCTACCTGAAATGCTCTAGTGCAGGGGTTCTCAAACTGTGCGTCGGGCCCCCAAACTGGGTTGCAACCCCATTTTAATGGGGTTGCCAAGGCTGGTGTTAGACTTGCTGGGACCCAGGTTCGAAGCCCGAGGGCTTTAGCCCTGGGCAGTGAGGATAAGGTTACATGCCCCCCAACTAGAGCAGAAGTCCTTGGGCAGCTTTGGCTCCCCACCGCCCGGGGCTTGGGCGGGCTCAGGCTTGGTCCCTCCTCCTGGGGTCGTGTAGTAATTTTTGTTGTCATAAGGGGGTCACAGTGCAATGAAAATGGAGAACTGCTGCTCTAGTGCCTGAACCAAAGTCATATTTATTGAACTAAGTCGACTCTCATTCCCGTCAGTGAACTTTGGATCAGGCCCCTCCTGCCAAATCGGTACCGCAAGAGGGCAAAACGGTCATAGAACCCGGGTATTATTTTCACTCAGTGCTGAAGGCAATTTTAATATATTCCCACGTGTGTCCACGTGACTGCACAGAACGGTTTGGCAATACGTGGTAAACGGCCATTATTTCCAATTACTTTTCATTTTTTTAAGGAGATAAGACGAGTTTCCATGAAAATAGGACGACACAGGATCTAGACCCAAGAGCCAGTGGAGTTCCTTATTTCCTGCTGAATGAAGAGTGCTTCAAGTGCTATTCCGCACTCAAGGAGGCTCCTGAAGTTGGTGGTAATTCCCCTTTACATAAATGGTATGGTCCCCACAACCATTCTCCCCACAACACTAACAGGGACAGGGACAAATCCTCAAATTCATGCTGGCAATGAGATTTTTGCAGATTATTGAGCAGCAAGGACTTCACAATTTGATTTAACTGAAGGAAAGCAAATTGCCAAACAACTCAAGTTCTGACTTTGACAATCAAACAGATACCTGCAAAACTGGATGGTAATTTTACCAGTGAAACAGGTACCATTTTGTAAGCATAGCTGTAAGGATTTGCATATTTTCCATACCTACTTTAAAAAAAAAAGGGGGAAGAAAGATGCAATGGAGCAACACCTACCAGAATTTATTTGGACTGAATTTTCCTAAACCTAGAAACATCAAGATCAGATTAAAGGGTGCTGGAACTAGGGATGGTAGGGGTGTTACCACAACCCTTGGCTTGAAATGGTAATACCAAACACCAGATACATGGTTGCCACCAGCAGCACTCCCACTACAAAAATTGTTCCAGCACCCTGGCTAGAACTTAGAAGCAACAAGAACCAACTCAGATCTATTGGAGATCTTGAATTCCTGTTGAACTGAAGAAACTAGAATAAGGCCCTTAAAATTGGTAGGACAAATTCACTCCGAGTGTAACTCCACTGAAATCAATAAAATTATCAAGGATAAATGTGGACTAAGTTCTTCCACCACACAGAAGATCCTCAGCTGGCACACAATGGCTTAGCTCTATTAGAGACAATGGATCTACACTAGTACTGCTCTAGCCATCTATTTATAATTCAGACAACCTGAATAGACTTTTATCACGAGAAGGCAGTTAGAAATGGCTTCTTCCTCCCAAGCCCAAATCAACTCCAAAAGCATCAAGAGTGGGCTTCCCAAGGTGTGAATCTATCAGAGCAGAACTCCCTTGTCTGCATTCACTAACAGTTTTTCTGAGTGTTTTTTTTTTCCTTTTTTGACAGAAACATAAAAAATGTCCCAGATGTTCAAAAA
The DNA here is from genome assembly GCF_027887155.1 of Malaclemys terrapin pileata. Taxonomy (NCBI): domain Eukaryota; kingdom Metazoa; phylum Chordata; order Testudines; family Emydidae; genus Malaclemys; species Malaclemys terrapin. Next base: position 17,373,714 of record NC_071522.1, on the reverse strand, counting down.
CAGTGTCTCAAATTCAGTCTGTTTTACAATATAACCCATCCACGTCCCACTTGCCATATCCCCACCACCAGACTCTCTCCTTCATCTACTGCAACTTCAACAGGATTTTATGTGAAAAGTAACTGACGTATGCAAACACTGCTTAGGGTGGAGCCGATCTTCTAGGGAGCCTCTTAAATTAAACAAATATTGATTTGGGTGGATTACACTCTCCTTGCCCTAGGGCCTAATACTCAATAGAGTAACCAATCCTCCCCCATCTCCTAAGCAAGCCTCTCTCCCCTTGTGTCACAAGTGACCTGCTTTCCCAGTCCTTACTCTACTGATCAAGGTGCATTCATTGTATTTACGGTTTCCATAGGCAATATATTTTTACAAAACCAAACAGCTCTCTCCTTAATCAATGTTTAACAAATAGCCAATTCCCAGCCAATCTAATCACACAGGTAACCTGCCCATGGCCTTAACCCTGACCCGGGCTTTGGAGCTGTGCTCCGGCTCCGCTGCAGCTCCAGGCAAAAACCTGCAGCTCCACTGCTCCGGCGCTGCTCCATGCTCCAGCTCCGGGCTCCACTCCAAAGCCCTGACCCTGACCCCAACCCATCCCCCCATTAGCCTAATCGTACAGCTGGCCTTCCACTATAAATTACCCCAGTTCTCCATAACGTCTCTTGAAGACAAAGGTAACATCCTGTATCCTTTCATCCACACCCACCTCCCCTTAACCTAACACTCCTCTCCAAGTCTCTTAACCATATATCCCTCACCCTGCTGCCCGTTATCCTAAACACAGGTCAAGGCACCTCTGCCCGTTAAATCAGGCCCCCTACTACATCTAACAAACACCTTTCCCACCAGACACACCATCCCCATACCCAAAGGTAACCCCCTGCCCCTGTACTCCATGCCCTCCACTTGACTCCCCACCTCTTGCCCCTGTATCCCCCCACAGATACCACCCAAACCCTCTACCTCCCCTTTTCCCTCACAGATACTGTTCTGCTTTCCCCCCAGATACCCCCAAACCCTTTACCTCCCCTTTTCCCCCAGATAATCCCCCTTCCCCATACAGATAACCCCACCTCTTCCCCCTGTAATCCCATCCTTCAGATACCCCCAAACCCTCTACCTCCCCCTTTCCCCCCCCACAGATATTGCCCCATTTCCCCCTCAGATATTGCCCCATTTCCCCCTCAGATACCCCAAACCCTCTACCTCCCCTTTCCCCCCTCAAATACCCCCACCTCCTTCCCCCTGTACTCCCATCCTCCATATACCCCCAAACCCTCTACTCCCCCCTCAGACACCCCCAACCCGCTCCCTGCCCCCAGGCACACAGGTGACCCGGGCCGCCGCGCGCGGCGCAGACTCACCATTGGGTCCGTACTTGTCCCGGCTCCGGCGGACCTGCTCGGGGCTCAGCCCGCAGCTCTCCTGCACCCCGAAGCGCTGCAGCACCGCGGCCGCCGGCGAGCTGTGCGCGTTCTCCATGCCCCGGGGCCGCCGGGCTGCGCCGAGAGACGGGGCCGGGACGCTGCAGCCGCTGGACTTCAGGCGGACGGGGAGCGGGGGGAGCCGATCCTGGGTGTTGGGGGGCAGCTGGTCGGGGAGCGGGGGGAGTCGGGGTGCAGCAGTTCCTGGGTGTTGGGGGGCAGCTGGTCGGGGAGCGGGGGGAGTCGGGGTGCAGCAGCTCCTGGGTGTTGGGGGGCAGCTGGTCGGGGAGCGGGGGAGTCGGGGTGCAGCAGCTCCTGGGTGTTGGGGGGGAGCTGGCCGGGGAGCGGGGGGAGTCGGGGTGCAGCAGCTCCTGGGTGTTGGGGGACAGCTGGTCGGGGAGCCGGGACAGCAGCTTTGGGGGGCTGGTGGGGAGCCGGGGTGTTGGGGGGCGCGCAGAAGTTGGTGGCGGGGTGGGAGGACCTGCGTTGCAGCAGCTCCCAGAGGAGAAGTCGAGTCCGCTTTAAAGTTCCCCGGGCTCGGTCCTCCCTGCCTCCAGCGCGGCACCTTTTCTCCCTCTGCTGGAAGGTGAGCCCGGCCCCGGGTCCGACTCCGCCTCCTCCCGGAGCAGCCCTGCCCTCCGCCGAGGCGACAGCCTGCGCGCCCCGCTGCTCAGAGCCCTGCCCAGCCCCTCGCACCAAGTCACTTCCCCCCGCCGCCAGAGCCGCACGATGCTGAGCCCGGGGAGCCGCCCCTCTCCCCGGGGTGCTGCCCACAGCCCCCCCACTCCGCCTGCCTGGCTAAGGTCTCTGCGCGCGGTGCCCCTCTCCCCGGGGTGCTGCCCACAGCCTCCCCACTCCGCCTGCCTGGCTAAGGTCTCTGCGCGCGGTGCCCCTCTCCCCGGGGTGCTGCCCACAGCCTCCCCACTCCGCCTGCCTGACTAAGGTCTCTGCGCGCGGTGCCCCTCCCGGGTGCGCAGCCGGGGGATTATCGAGAGTCTCCCCCCCCCCCCCCCCCATGCCTGGCTGAGCTTCAAATCCCCACCACCCCCATTCACAAGCTACCTGCCACCTCCTGATTGGCTCTGCCCCTCCCACACACCTTCCTGTCCTTCTGTGATTGGCGAGGCCAGGCTTTCAAATCTGCATTTTCTAGAGGGAGCTCGTTCGTGGTGGGGATTGGAAAGTGATTTGGGGATTGGTTATAAAGCCTTCGCTTCCTGTCTGGGATCACCTTAGCCCTTACCGAGCAACAATGGGGGGGGGGTCCTCAATGAATTAGTCTCGTGTAAGCCTTCTGATACATCCACCGCAGGTGGGAATTGTGACAGTTCCTGCCTCGAAGTTGCAGGGAGCCAAAGCTGCATTAGCAAAGTTATTGCATTGCCTCAAACTTCCTATTTAAAGCACCCCCCCCCTTCTCATTTTTAAATGGACAAAACACTTTTCTTTTTACATGACAACTTCCTCTTCAAGCAGGGTGAGGAGTAGTGAGCTCTGTCTCACCCCAACGGAAGAACCAGCCCTTCACTTGTGGTAGAAGCTATGTAGCACAGCCACACAAGGAAACCTCTCTGACCTTGTTAATTCATTGACCACAGGATGGGTTAGCGGCCTGCAGAAGAAGGCAGCTGTAAACAGAGGGTGGCAGTGGCAGCAGCGATAGAGGATAAAGCTACACCCTTTCGAGGCCATGCTCGTTGGTCTTCAATATTTCAGGGTAGGATTTTCAAAAACATTCAGCATTCTCCTAACGCAGCAGCTATTGCCCTCCATGGGAGCAAAGTGTGACCAAAGCTGCGTGCTTGTGAAAATCCTACCCTCGGGCTCCATATTTACCAGATGCATCACAAAAAGCCTGCTGGGGAAGGAACTGTCTAGTGATGCCCTCAGGGCTGCAAAGGCTTATGCACCTGTAACTTCACAACTCCACTGAACTCAAGGGAAATACTGCCCGTGCCAGTTAAGCCTCCCCGTTAAGTCTTTGCAGGATAAAAACTGATCAGTTCAGTTGTTGGCACATCAGCTGGATGTAAATGCAGAAGCAAATAAATCTGCATAGAATAAAATTGATGGTTACATATTATCCTTAATACAAAGGTAATACAAGTGCTTAACAGATTCTATATCTCATTACAAGGGCTCAGTATAGGGGGTTACACATATATCATAAAATGGCAGATGGAGATAAGACAAGGAAGGCGTGGTATAGAACAGCAGCAAAAGCCAGGAAGAAGTAAGGCCTGAACCAGCACACTTGCAATTCCCACTGAAGTCATTGAATTAGGGGTTAGATTTAAATCAACAGCAGTCGAGCACAGCACCACACAAGATATGGGCCTTATAGAGCAGATAGACTAAGGATCTTGATCTCAGAAAGGTGCTGAGGATTGACAACTGCCACGGGTGACTGGAAGAACCCAACTGTAATGGTAGATGAGTGTTACTTCTCTCAGTATCAGGCCATAGGAAGAGGATATAACTGAATATAATAAAGAGAGAGAATAGGGAGTATAGAATAGAAGTGGGAAGCCTGGAGAATTACTTTTAATAAGAAAAAAGTGACTTGTTCATAGCAAGCATCACTTTCAGATGAAAGTTCCAGCACCTCCGTAGGCTCACTGATGGAATCAGCAATGTACATTCTGGTCTCTAATTAGCAAAAGAAGTGTCATATTTCCTCTGCCTCCTCACAGACTTATACGGTGGGGGTTGGTTGTTTTTTTTCCTTGTCCGCACTAATTGTAGGGTGATGTAGAACAATGACTACGCCCTTGCCCTTGGGAAACATAATCTGAAGTTCTCAAGGAACTAGTAAATGCCAGTGAAGACAGCAAGGAGGATGGTTCTTGAACAGCGTGACAATTGCTCTGACGTGCACTGTGGGTTGGAGGACCCTGGATACATTTCCAAACAGCATGGGATTTTTATGCCCATTTTCAGGGAATCAGTGAAGATGAAACATTACCCAATTTGACTCATTGTCTCTCGGCATTTGGTTAGACGTTGTTTGGTCACACCTTATACAGAAACAGTTGCTGATTTCTCAAAGAGGCTTGCAGGCACCAAGACAGAGGAGAGAAAGCTAGAAAGAAAACCCTTGGGAAAAGTCTTTCATTTTTTTCCAGTAAACCCTCATCTAAATTTACATGTTGCTATACCCCATCAATCCCACAGTCCAACAACTCCTGTGCTCTGCTTCTGCTCCAAAGCTGCATGTGGAGGAAGCCAAACTGTGCCCTTGTAAAGATGACCCCATCCTGCTTCTCTCAGGAAAAGCACGTTGGCTGCCATTGCATTCTTTACTGCTCACAGAGCAGTGGAAGGTGGGAACAAACTCCAACTATCACCTAAGGGAAAAGCAAGATAATCAGTGCTGCGAATAGGCCATCATATCATACTGTCCAAACTAAATGAGTTGGGGGACTTAACATTTCATTTGTCAGCTCAGGGCTCAACTCAACCCTATGATCTTAGAATCTACTCCTTCCTAATGGAGTTCTTTCTCCCAGGGAGCCATTCATATTTTTCAAATAATTTCTGCCAATAATTCTTAGAGTGTAGCTCATTCCCAAGCAGCTCACCATGACTATTAGATATTGAGTATTTGATAAGACATCGATCATGCTTTTATTCTGTTCCTTGGATGATAAAAGGTAACTACTATGGTTCCTGGTGTGAATACTCATGGTTACCAGTCACAATTTTCTGTAGAATATTTTGCAATAATTGCTAAAATGTACTACTGCTGTGGGCATTCCTGGCAGTAGTGTCCTAGGGCTGGACCCGCAGCTGATGTAAATCAAGGTAACACTGGAATCAATGGAACAAAACGCTGCTTTGCATTAGCTGAGGATCTGGCCCACCGGCTCAAATATTCATGGACAGTGAACATCATAAATGTGCAAACACAGCAGAAGCAAAATAATTTACAAATTCAAACATTCACAGAACACTTTTTTTGTATTATGCATCTGATGCAACCTTAATTCTCTCCCATTGTGCATATGCTCAGGGTGCAGTCTTTACACGATGTTCCATGCTCCCTGAATGAGCAGATATTTAATGTTTTGTTTTCTCCTTGTTGTTCAGTGTATAGCCCCAAGCTCTATTTATTGTACATTATTGAAAATATGCTCCGAAGACAGAATTAACTTCCTCATGGGCTTTTCTATGGAGCGCATTACTCTAGTATACGGATGTTTCACAAACATTAATTTATTTTCACAATGCCCCTCTGAGGTTAAGGGCTGGTATTATCCCTATTTTACAGGCAAGGAACCGAGCCACAGAGATGAAGGTAAAAAGTCTCCACTAATTTTGGGTGCCCCATGTGAGACAAGTAGGACATGATTTTTCAAAGTATTTAGCATTATGTACCACTTTGGATGTCCAAAGCATAGCTCCCATTGGCTGCAGCTGGACCTGAGAGTGCTCAGCATTTCTGCAAATCAAACCACAGGATATCAAGTCAGGGACCCAGCAAATGAGGAACACACAATTAGTGACCACCTGTGAAAAATATGGCTAAGTGATTTGCCCAGCATCACCTAGGAACCGTGCCAGAGGCAAAGATAGAGTCCAGTTCCCTAGGGCAGCATTCAACTACATTAACCAGGAGATCCTCCTTTCTCTTCCTGCAATCCCTGCCTCATTCATTACACAACTTCCAATGGGGGAGGGGTGCTCTGCAACTGGGGGTCCTATTTCCAATCCCTCATATGATCCCATCTCTGGCCAGAGTTTCTCTGGGCTGTGTCCACTGACTCCCTAGCTCCCACTGAGGGTGCGGTCGGGGGGGGGGGGGGGGGTCCTCTGCTCAGTAGCCTGCTCTAGATCTCTGGTTTTCAACCTTTGACCCCACTCCCACTGTTTTTTCATTTGTTATCCCCAGTAATTCAGGGATCAGTGGTTTCCCCCCCTTAATTGAGCAAAGACCTTTTAATTTTGCGTGGGCCTAGACCTGCTTGTACCCAGTACTTCAAACGATACACCGCTTCCAATGTCTGCAACAAGTGAGGCCACCTCCTTTACTATACAGCCCTGATTCATCCCCGGACCAGATCCAGCCTGTGCCTAGAATGAGACAGAGGTCTGTGCGAAAAGCACGGGAACATGTATTTAAAGACAGTATCTCACTGCATACGCACAAGGGGGCTGAATTAAAGGTGCACAGTCAACTTTATCCTGCCATTTCCTAACTTTTGAAGGCTTGACTTTGCCAACTTAATAATGGTCTATGGGTTGATGTGGTTTTTTGGTGGTGTTTGTGTTTTGTGTGTGAGAGAGAGAGAGAGAGAGAGAGAGAGAGATTTCCTAAGTTTAAAAAAAATCAAACTGCAAATACACAAATTCCATCATCTAGCATCATATTGACACCCACCATTGGTCATCAGTAGAGTTAGAACCTTCTGGTCCACTGCACAGATCTCTGCCACTTAAGCTAACAGAATACATGATAGCAATAGTAGGTTGTCATCCACTGTGTGGGGAAGCAGACCCACATTTTGCCAGGGGGTTTCACAGACAGTTGCTGACTGCAGAGGAATGGCGAGACTCAGGAACCTTTGGTTCCATTCCAGGCTCTGGAGGGGAGCGTGCTCTAGTGAACACACACTCTTCTGCCAGCTTCCCCCAGTATGATACATTGTGCCCCACCCCCTCCAAATTATCCCAGTCCTGGCTCTTCCCCACCCCAAGCTCCTTATCCCAGTCCCTTTGCCCAGCTGGGCCCAGTTCTTCCCTCACACTCCCAGCTCCTGATTGAATGTCTCCCTTCCACCCCACCCCAAGTTCCCCCCACCTAGTTCCTAGTTTCAGTCTCCTTTTCCAGCCAGCCTTAGTCCCAATTTCTCTCTCCTTTCTCCAGTCCCAGTATTAACAGACTCCTTATCCCAACCTACTCTTTTCCCTCCGCCCATCCAGACCAACTTTTGTCTCCTCTGCATTTGAATCAGGCACCACCTGGGTGTCTGTAGCGGGCTCACTGACAGAACAATCGAGACAGGCTCTCTGCTCTCAGTTTCAGTGGCAGCTAGACGCAGCCATTACAGGGCAAGTCATTCTGAATAGCCAGAGCTGTAGCCTGCAGTATACTCAGTCGCTCTGTGAGGATGACATGTGAAGTTTAGTCACGGGTAGGAGCTGCAAGAGGATTGAGCATGCTTAGTAAGGAGAGGTTAGTAAGGAGGACTCTGTGGAGATTTCAGCTAAGTTCTAGCAAGTCTTTACAGAGCATGTGTGATCTGCTACTTTTCAAAAGCTTAAAACTTGGCCACGTCTGGGTGGGTTTTCACAGGGATAGCAAAAGGCACAGCCCTGACACAAAGGCCAGCCCCCTGCCAAATTTCATATCCCTTCTTCAAGGCATGGGAGCGCGAGAGCAGTTTAAAGGAAAGGGTGCCAGAATTTGTATTTTTATTTTTAAATACATGAGCAAAACAATGGTTTCAAACAGCTGAACCGTTTTGACTGAAATTTTCCAAAAACCGTCATTCCGAGGCAGACACTCGGCGTGTAAAATTTCATCCCAAAGGGTTAAAGTTTGGGAAAGTTATAAGCAACTGAAAATAGGGTCTGATTATGGCAACCTTAATAATAGGCAGCCCTATTGTACCAGCCCCGCTAATAATTCATCAATAAGTAAATATAATCAGCAACCTTAAGCAGTAAATTAGTCAGTTCAACAGTGGCCAGTGGGGAAAAAATGTTAGTTGTAAAACCAGCCATAAAACAGTAATTCCAATTTAAACTCTACATTATTACAGCAGATAGCAGCCGAACAGTAAATGACAGCTGCATTCCGCTGGAACAGCCAGCCACAAGGGCAAGCTCCGTGAGCATGAGAGACTGAGCTTTCTCGGCAGCTGGCCCAGAACCCACTATAATCACTTTTTTAAAACCTGAAGCAGAAGGTAGAGAAACTTAACATACTTATTAAAAAGAGAAAAGAAAATGTTTTTAAAATAAACCTTAATGTATATTCTGACACCAGGGTGACGAACATGATATGAATAGACAGCATCAGGTAATAGTAACAACCACCACCACCCATTTCTGGTTTGTTAAGTACCGGCAATAAGCGGGGCTCCATTCAAGACAAAAATCTTACATGAGGGTCTGATTCCAATCTTCGTTATATTGAGAGTAAATCAGGAATAATTCTATTGAATTCAATGGAGTGATACTGGTGTAAAAACAATTTAAGGAGAGCATCAGGCACATGGAGCCTGATGCGAGCCCATTGAAGTCAATGGAAAGACTCCCAACAGGCTTTGGACAGAAGCTGTAGTCCTTGCCCCGTGGACAATACAATCTTCATAAGATTGGGCTGTTGTCTCTTTTTTTAGAGCTCTGCAAATCTGCAGATATCTGCTTTATATCCACAGCCCATGTTTGTGAATCAGATCAGATACAGATACAAATTTGTACAAATACAGATACAGTCACGGATCAGATACAGATACAAATTTTATATCCACACAGTGCTCTAGCTTTGTTCCCCTAAACTGGGAATAAAGTAATACTTTCTGGAAACACCGAGAAAATTGCCTATTTCGTGGTATTCTGGCACCTGTGCTGCTGCAGAGGAAATGCGGATGTGTACGACAAGGAATAAAATAAAAAGTTAACCAAACTTCAAGGGATGTCAGCAAAAAAATTCTGGTTTGAAGGATGGGTATAGATTCAGCAGGCTTTTATTTTACTGTAGCTCATCCTTGTCATCTTTCCCAGGTAATTTTCTCCTGCCACATACTTTTAGGGCTTAATTCTACAATCCTCACTCAGATCATGTTTCCGTTGAATTCAAAAGGAAGTAGTGAGCAAGTAAGAACTGCAGGACTGGACCCTTAGCTTGTAAATTCGAAGTCATCTAACAACCCTGTCCCTCCTCTGCCAACCACACACTTCATTTCAGCTTCCCGAGTATACAGTTAATTCCCCAAATCCCCCTTCTCCTTTGAATTTTTTTTCCAATACAGCAATTCTGTCTAGTTGAGGGACAGGGGAAAATATCTAAAGCTACTTCATTCTGGAGAAATGCTTCATGACATGCTCAAAAACAAAAGGCCTAATCCAAGGAGGTGGGAATCTCTTTCGAGGCCATTGCAACTCACTCTCGGTCATAAAACTATGCAGAATAAAACCGGTTGCACCATATTTCAGTTCAAGATTGGAATCAGAAGAGCTCCCGGCTCTTCTGTTTGCTGTTAGATGCTAACATAAGATGACATGATTATTATTAAGCTGGCAGTGGCATTCCTATTTCCTGTGATCATTCCACGCCTGTGCCGTTTGTTCACTTACCCTTTTCTCCCACAGTGAGTGCGTCACGCATTAAACAGTTCTCCCCCAGTTCACGTGCAGTAAACCTCCTCCCATGTTATTATGGACATTAAGAAAGGGCTCTTCCTCTTCGATATTGCTTTTCCTGCAGAGAAAAATGTCTGAACTGAAAATCTGAGGATTGACTAAACATTATACCATTCGGATTCAGGGCTAGGATTTTATTTCTAACGGATGTCCAGCATTCTGAGAGATTATGGACCAAACCCGTCTCACATGGGGCTTGATCCAAAACCCTTCAGAGTCAATAAGGAAGACTATTTTAACAACATAAAATACTGCCCATTCAGGCTCTCCAAGGAGATCCAGAGAACATCCGTTTTCATCCAAGTGAAGACGAGTTCTGCTCACTACTAGATATGTTGTCAAGCAGGGAGCAGAGCCTGAATAAACTGTCTGCTCATCAGAGCACTGGAAATTGTCATCCTGTAGCCACACAACAGATCGTCTAGCCAGCAAGGACAGTAAGCTGGCCTCAGTCCTGGAACAGGTGAACACTACCCATCTCTGATTGAGAGCGTGGTTCAGTCTGCATTGTCCATGCCAGGGGTCAGCAACCTTTCAGAAGTGGTGTGCCGAGTCTTCATTTATTCACTCTAATTTAAGGTTTTGCGTGCCAGTAATACATTTCAATGTTTTGAGAAGGTCTCTTTCTGTAAATCTATAATATATAAACAAACTATTGTTGTATGTAAAGCAAATAAGGTTTTTAAAATGTTTAAGAAGCTTCATTTAAAATTAAATTAATATGCAAAGCCCCCCGGACCAGTGGCCAGGACCTGGGCAGCATGAGTGCCACTGAAAATCAGCTTGCATGCCGCCTTCAGCACATATGCCATAGGTTGCCTACCGCTGGTCCATGCCATTCTTGGTTTCTCCACTGAGTCTGCCAAGAGTTGGCCTGCCATTGGCCAACTAGTGTTGATGCTTGCTTTTTTTGGTGATAGGAATGCTGCCTACTAAGAACTAGCCTCATGCGGTTGCTTCCAGGAGTAAATCACACACTAAAATGACTAGTCTTTCAAGGATCTGCATCCAGCTATTGATTCAACTACTGTCTCGCTTTGAATTAGGTTGGTGAGTGGCCATACATCAGTCACAGTGAGAGAAAGGAGCAAGCGTGATGCTTAGTTGCTGGAAAGCTGCACTGGATGACAATTTATTAATGTTATTTTTTGCGATTTGAATGCGTGTGTGTTTTTTTTTTTTCAAGCTGCCTTTCCTGGTGTGGAAAGTTTGGAATGTTGGGGGGGAACTGGAAGCGTTCAGCTATAAATGATTCACTCTGCTGGTTACTTAGGAGACTCGCTAGTCAGTGCCAGTGATGACTAATAATACATTGAACTGTAAATGTTGCTTGGGCTGTCCTCCTCCTCCTTGCCCATCTCTCATCCCCTTTCTTCATCCACTCTTTCTCTTCCCCCACCCGGAGTAGCATCACAGGTAGCAATGCACCATTTGTCATCAGGAAGTTCCTCGGCTGAAGCTTGTCAGCCCAGGTCTCCGATGCAGCTCACAGTAGAACTGTACTAGGGAGGGGAAAGGAAGGGTTTGCAGGGGAGAGAAGTGGGGATTTCCTTGAGGAAATAAAACCGAGTCCTTAGAAGAAGGCCGTTTGGACACACTGCATAAGATCTGCCCTTCCCTCAAAGACATTCAGATAAACCAGCACAAGTTAGTGCTCACCAAGACAGTGTTAACTTGTATGCAATGCCCTTCCGTGCAAGTTCCCACTCTGAGCCATGAGTTCAGGAATACACCTGCAACTCAGGAAAGTTGTATGTTCTGAGGGCTGAGGCCGCCTTCTCCCCCTGCTCCTTCCATCAGAGGGGAACCCCTGTTCCCTATCTATGAAAATGAGGATTGTAGTGATAATCAAGATGACCCATTCCAGACAGTTGACAAGAAGGTGTGAGGATACATAACATGGGGAAATAGATACCATTAACTTGGGCTTGAATAGAGACTGGAAGTGGCTGGGTCATTACACAGATTAAACCTATTTCCCCATGTTCAGTATCCTCACACCTTCTTGTCAACTGTCTGGAATGGGCCATCTTGATTATCACTACAAAAGTTTTCTTTTCCTCCTGCTGATAATAGCTCATCTTAATTAATTAGCCTCAGAGTTGGTATGGCAACTTCCACCTTTTCATGTTCTCTGTATGTATAAATATCTTCTTGCTATATGTTCCATTCTATGCATCCGATGAAGTGGGCCGTAGCCCACAAAAACTTTTGCTCAAATAAATTTGTTGGTCTCTAAGGTGCCACAAGTACTCCTGTTCTTTTTGCGGATGCAGACTAACATGGCTGCTACTCTGAAACCAGTCACTAATTTTTCAGACTCCTGCACCAGTTGGTAGCTACACCATTAGAGAGGTAAGGGAGGACCACAGACCTCTTCCTGGTAAAGGCCAATTTGCAATATTATTATTATTAATTATTTGTATTATCATAGGACCTAAGAGCCCCAGTCATGGACCAGAACCCCCTGCATTAGGTGCTGTACAAACAGAACTAAAAAGGTAGTGCCTGCCCTAAAGAGCTTACAATGAAAGTATCAGACAACAGAAAACAGATGGGTAGAGACAGACCAACAGCAAAATACAAGGAATCAATGAGATAATAACATCCGTCCTCATGGTGAGTGGTACCTTACTTCTCCACGGGCCCTACTGATGTTAATGGAAGAGAAAGGTGCTACCAATGCAAGGCAACCGTCACTGGTTATCACAATCTGGCCCTGAGAAAGGATGCCAGGAATAAGATGGAAAGAAGAGCGTGAGGGTAGCAAATAAAATCTTGCCTGGTATTAAACAGAGTTTGCGAAGGGTTTCTTGCCATTGGCAAACATGTCACAAATGAGCCCGAACAGGAAGCTCAGTGGCTTATTTTCAACTGCAGGGCTTAGAGAAATGACCTTTAGCAAACACGGGATCCCCGGCCGAGTGAGCACTGCTATTTTTAACCGTGTATCAAGCCCAGTGGTGTCTGCTTCCTTCCTCTTTCTTACGGGCTTGTGTACTGAGCAAAACACAACCAGATAAACTTGCAAAAAACCCCTCTGTTCCGAGGAAGGGAAGCCCATAGGCAAAAATACAACTCAGCCAAGTCGCACTTGTAGTCACCTCCAGGGGAGGATGTTTATTTTATATTGACGTACAAAAAACTGTCCATAGGACGTATTAACTAGAAGAACTTTGGATCCAGGATTGATTGTGTTCAGTGATGGGGCAAGCGAGAGAAGACAGACTGGCTAACTTAATGAAGGACTCTTTCAATGCCCACAGGCCTGGTCCTACCAAAGAAAAGCCCTAATTTTAAGTGGAGGAGGAATTTTTTATCTAGTTCTTGCTTTAAAACAGCAAGTGGCTCAGATGGTTGGTGATGGGCTATAGAGCTTTTCATGGGTTCAGGGCTGAATCTGGTCCATAGTAACTACACCTCTATCCTGATATAATGCGACCCGATATAACATGAATTATAAGGATATAAGGCAGTGCTTCCGGGGGTGGGGTGGGGGGAGGAAGGGCTGCGCACTCCGGTGGATCAAAGCAAGTTCGATATAACGTGGTTTCACCTATGACGCAGTAAGATTTTTTGGCTCCCGAGGACAGCGTTATATCGAGGTAGAGGTGTAAGTGTCTTCACCAGCTTCTGGCCCTTCGGGGGATTATGTGAAATTAGTCTAATGGATGCTCAGCTGCCCATATTCGAAAGATGTTGCTGCGGGGTCAGTGAAGTCATGGTTCTCTGCAGCAGCTCATGCTACCTTAGGGATAGTAATTGTCAAGCATGATGTCTTTTGGCTTTGGCTCGGGTTCTGAAAGTCTTCGGGGTAACTTATGTGAACAACAACATTGTGGTAGCACATAGAAGCCCAGTCATGATCCCATTGTACTAGGTGCTGTACAAACACAGAATAAAAAGAGGGTCCCTGCCATCAAAATGTAAATGGTCTTTATCTAAATCTATAGATGGATCTGCTCTCTGTTGCTACTATAATTATAGCATTCAACCTTATGAGGGAGCGTGTGTGTTGCAGGTAGTCCAGAAAAAATGGATTATCACTCTCTCTTTCCAAATATATATGTAAAGCTACCCATGCACAACATAACAAGTGTGTTGGTTAAAGGCAGAATGTACTGGTGTTGGTTTCTTTGCTCCTCTTCCCTGCAAAGATTAGATCAATCAAATGCCAAGTATAGATATAAACTATAAGTACAGGAAAACCTTTTGGCTTCCCAAGTTGAGAACAGGCAAAATTGCTTTGTTCCTTTTGATAATGGTTCTGTTATTGAGTCAAAAAAAATGATTGGCGATTCTGATCTAGTCTCTATATCCTGATTACTCGGTGGTGTCGATCTGAGTAAGTTCAACTACACATGGAAGTTAATAAAAAATGCAAGGGTCTTCCCCCTGCCGAGTAAATTTCACCACCCTTCAAGGTGTCTTTCTAGTTTGAGAACTTGTCCAAATGACTAGTGCAGTATTGCCAAACCCAAGTATATAGAAATCGCGATCCAGGCTCCCCCAAATCATGACTGATTTTTTTTTTTTAAGTTGGGTTCTTTTTATTGGCCTTGAGTCTTTAAGGTTCATGCTTTTAATCCTCTATCAGTAACCATGAGGGCTAGAAACTTACCTTTTAAAACAAAAATGAAAGATGAGATTCTCACATGTTCATGTGACCCCCAAGAATTGGGGCTTTAAGAAAAAACACACCGTACTGCAAGACTGGGAATAAATTCTTGGGAGATGCAAGACTGCTAGAGATTTTGAGTGACTCAAGTTTTGGGAACCTAACTTGACAGACCCTGACTTACACTGTAAGCTCTTTGGGGCACGGTTGGTCTTTTGTTCAGTGTTTGTACAGCGCCTAGCGCAATGGGTCCATGACTGATGTGCCTAGCTACTCCCACAAAACAAATAACTTAAAGGATGGGTGCTCAGCACTCTCTGATACTCAGGCCATTTTAAGGTGTCTCAGGTTCGGCATCTAGTATCACCAGCCATTTTTGAAAACCTTGATTTTTACCTATGTAGGCAAAACATATTTATGAAACCCACCTACCATTTTGTATACAAACTCTGGCTGGCTTTGTCACTGGGCATGAATTAAATGTCATTTTATTCTAAAATGACAAACCATTTTGTTAAAGACATCACACTACTGTTGACATGCTGCATGGGCCAGATCCGCAGCTGGTGGAAATCAGAACTACGCCGGTTCACACCAGCTGGGGATCTGGCCGTATGTTTTCAGTCTCCGCAGAGAGGCCAAAGAGCCAGGACATGGTGGCTAGATTAACCTTTCAATCCTAGCAGATGGCAGGGATGGCTCTTTAACCTGGATTTAGGATATGCGCTAGTCATTCACATGTAATACTCAGCATTGCAGGTTAAGTGCAGCTGGCAGCTCATGGATTACTGAAAGACATGGGGAGCGGGGGTGCAAAGGAAGGGTAGGGGATAATGGGGGCAAACACAGGTCACTATAGATGGAAAAGAGAATGTACGTGATTTTCCCAAGGTACCCAAGGTGGCTCTTCAACCAATGCAAATCTCTGAAATATCCTGTGCAGGTGCATGTATTTTCAAGGGCCTGTTATGTTGGTGAACACTTACTCACATAAGTCAACCCATTGAAATCAATGCCGCATATGGAAGCTCCATAAATCCCGGTGGAAGCTGATGGGAGTTTCTGGCACAAGTAAGTGCTCCCCAGCACGTGTGAGCGTTGCTGGATGCTGTAGCCCAAAGGCAGCACAGAAGCTGGTTAGGTTGGCTAGTGGGAAGGGCTCTTTTCCTCACCTAACTCCACACCGCTTATTCCACAGGGAATTAAGGAGTACATTCCTGTCATGATGCTGCCTCCAGGCTGCAGTCAGAGTGCTGGGGAAACATCGGGCCACAAAAATCAAGGACCAAGGTTTTGAAAGCAAAAATAGAACGTCTGACTTCAGCCTTGCTAAAAGGATGATGGATTAGTTAGAGGGAGAGTAGGGGGGGAATCAAACAGGTTGACTCAGCCGTGGCAGTCTGGTGTAGGCACACTCCTGGTTCTACTGCCACACTATTTGTCACTTCATTTGCAAGTGTGTAAAATGTATGCATCACAACACCTCTGCGTGCAGGAACGATAATAAGAGCCCTATTCTCACATGACCAATTATCTACTGAGAATTAAACAAGTGTCCACACAACTTTCCCAGCCACTCCAACTCAGGAACAAGATCGAGCTCACACTGCACCCAAGTCAACTCACTTCGGCTCTAACCATTGGACTGACAGAGGAACCAAGTTCCAGGATAGAGGATCTTCCACCAACAGTGCTCTGCCTCTACTCGTCTGCGCTTCCTAGTGATGGACAATCTGCCGACACATCCTAGCTGAGCTCAACCATTGAAATGGTGTTTATGGAGAGAGATGGGTCCCAAGCTGCAGGGAATCAAACTACACGGGACTAACCAGGTTGAAATCAACACCCTGAATTGCCCCCAGAAGCAAAGTGGAAACCATAAGGAACAGATTAAATATGTGGCATGTGAAATGTGTGCGAGGCTGCATTCTGCACCAGCTATAGCTTTCTCAGTGGGAACTCCATATGGAACCCACTGCAATAATCTACTCTAGAGGTGACAAAGGTGTGAATACCCTTGGCAGGTCCACATCTGAGTGGGAAAGCCTCAAGCTCCTAGTGAACTGCAGAAAGGAAAAGGCACTTCTGGCCATCATCCCTACCTGAGGCTCTAGGAACAACCAGGGATTCAAAAGCAAATGTGAGCCACGAATGTCATTAACAAAATAACTGAGAAACCAATTCCATAAAGCAAGCACAATCCAGGCCTTCCAAACCCACCTCCCTCTGCACTGAGCCGGGTTCTCATCCATGCCACACTCGGCCAGGCATGTGGGAGAGCAAAGGGACCACATGTGATTGTAGGAGGAGTGGGGGGGAGAGATAGAGCTCGGGATACCAATGACTGCCGCAGAAACCATCTCCCATAGCAGCTTGTCTCCTTCCTGGGAGCTCTCACAGCATGACGCTTCAATTGGAAAAAAGAGGAAATTCAAAGGCCAAAAAAAGCATCAATCCCATGCCAAGCAACACAGCTGGGGCTCTTTCCTAAAAAACATTGTCAAATTAACCTGGGCTCCTCCAGGTCTGGCTCGCTTCAGGAAAGCCTGCTTGGGTTGGAGACTGAGGCTTGGTTGGGTTTTTAGTATCTCTGAGTATTATTTATTTACCAAAAGTGACCCACTGCAAATGGGACGGGGAGGGAACAAAAACAAGGATACCTCCCTAACCGCCCTTCCCCGCAGAGGTGTAGCCAGCCATTTGAAAATGGTGCATTTGCTGACGGACGTGTTGCTAAGGATGGCAGAACCAGTGATTATATAGTAACACCACAAAACAACAGCTCCCTAGTTGTCATATTACATTTTATTTGCATTCCCCAGTTATAGTCTTATCAACCTTGCAGGATTTGCAAGGTACAATGAATTTTCCTCCCCCAAACCAAAGATAAGGGTGTGAAATACTGGCAGTTCCAATGACAGGAGGAGGAGATGCTCAGAATGTCTGAGGCTATGCACTATTCATTCCCGTGTAATACTCTGCATGTGCATAAAGCAGATGATCTTGAAACTCACCTGAACTCTACAGGCAACAAAGGAAGTTTAAAGACTCAGTGTTGTGATCCCTCACAATTTTATGGTGAGTCTTGCAGTTTTTCCATGTTTTTCTAAAAGCCCCAGCTGCTGGAATCATCCTCTTGCAGGACAACCTTGGCTTTCCATTTTAAAAATAATAAAAAGCCAGTTTCTAGCCATCATGGCTGCGGAGCTAAGACTGAAGATGATGATTTCTATTATTTGTATTATCATAGCACCTACGAGCCACAGACACAGGCCAAGACCCCAGTGTGCTAGGTGCTGTACAAACAGAACAAAGAGACAGGAAGCAAATGCACACTAAAGACTCAAAAAGCACAAGGTAAATAAAAAGAACCCAACTTTAAAAGAAAAAAAAAAAACAACCCTCATTATTTTAAGCTAATCTTTTAAGCAATATTTAGTGGTCTCAGGCTCATGATATTTGACCACTTGAGGCAGGCAATACTGAAGACTATGAAGGGCATCCCTCATTAATAGCGTGCCTAGTGACAGGTCATGTGTTCCTGAATGTGCACGTTAGAAAGGACCAGGAGCTGAACCTTCAAGTAAAACAAGGGTCAGATTTACAGAAGTATTGAAGAACCTAAAGGTACCAATGCAGACAGTTGGATTTACGAAAGCATCTAAGCAGGTTAAGTGCCTAACTCCCATTGTAAATCAATGGGAGTTAAGACCCTAAGTCCCCTATCACAAGTCATGAGATTTGGTAACTCTGCACACTGTTAACAGAAGTGGACAATACCTGTAAAGAGTCTGCATTACACTGTATGTACCTGGGAATATTGAAAGGAAGGGAAACAAGAACAAATACTCTACTGTCCAACACCAGGACTGATATCCTATCATCTTTGGTGAG
Source organism: Malaclemys terrapin pileata (assembly GCF_027887155.1). Classification (NCBI taxonomy): domain Eukaryota; kingdom Metazoa; phylum Chordata; order Testudines; family Emydidae; genus Malaclemys; species Malaclemys terrapin. Next base: position 17,355,399 of record NC_071522.1, on the reverse strand, counting down.
AAAAATATGAAGGAGAAATATTCATTTTGGTATGGGGCTATGATATAGTTCCTAGCAGGTCTGTCGTGCTGTACGGTTTGAGCAATGATCCATGTTCTGGTGCGGGTTAGGCTGGCTCGGGAGGCAGCCCCGCATAGAAACGTAAAACAAACAGTTAAGTAAATTTAATTTTAGCATCATGAGTGGGAGGCTCTTACAGATGGCATCAGTAACAAATTTACTGCCAGCTCCGCAGTGTGTCATCATTTCTGCTAATACTTAAATGATGCAAATATAGAAAACAATGTAATTGTTGCTAGGTTTTTCATTCTTTGGCTGATAGGCCACGCTGAAAGCCTTGCACAGCAGTGTCCAGGGAATCACTTGAAATTAAGATTCTTGAGCATGTAGTTAATAGAAAAAGTAACATTTTCAAAGGCTCCTAAGTCATTTAAGTGCTTAAGTCGCATTTTCAAAAATGCCTTCAGTCCTATTGACTTTCAAAAAAAACCAGGCTACTAAATCACTTTTGAAAATGGGACATGGGCCAAGATTTTCAAAGGTGAATGGTGACTTTGAGTGCCCTACCTGAGACACCGTGAAGGTGTCATCACCCATGCTCTGAAAAAATCAGGCCTCCTTAAGGCATCTCAATTTCGGCGTCCAAAATTCAGGCACTGAAAAATCACTAGTCACATATGAAAATGGGACATAAGCTCCTAAATCATTGACCCACTTTTGAAAATGATACCCAATAACTAGCTGATGCTCATATCATTATGGCATTGAAGGCAGTGCTTGGAGGGGGACCCTAATAAAAACTGATGGAGCAGAAGGTTGGGGTACTTTCATTGCTTGCGATGGAGTCACTCTCGCTCCGCAAAATCATCATGGACAGACATGACCTCATCAATATACTTCCAAAGAGCAAGTTAGAATGGACCAGATTGCACCCAAAAACAGGTATTCTGAAGTTTCATGAGGGGAAGGTGACTGGTGTTTATCCTCATCCCACTTCACATCATTAACACCGTGCTGAGTTATCTACATAGAGGAGATATTTTTCAGGAACAGCGTGTGACCACTTCCAGCAAATGCATTAGATATAAAGCATGCTTGCCTGGTTGAGTTGTCACATAGACAGCTTTTCTATTTAAACGGGAAAGCAACTGAATAGATTCCCTAGTGTCTACTGTAGCAGTCACAATGCATGATCTAAGAGCATGCGCACGCACACACACACACTTAGTTGACATTGTTTGTTTTAGTATTTAATATGAGTGACTTTCTAATCTACTGAGAATTCTTAGTACGTAACCCTTTTCACCCATAGGTCTCAAACCACTTTACAAAGGAAGGTCAGTATCTGTCTATCTCCCTTTTACAGATGGGGAAACTGAGGTACAGAGCAGTGAAGTGACTTGCCCCCAGGTCACCTAGCAGGTCAGTGGCAGAGCTAGGAACAGCACACAGGTCTCCTGAGTGCAGTGCCCTAAAACAATTGGCCGTATATACCAAAAGGCTCTTTATATAACATTGTTCTGTACTGTCATGAGAGTTGCGCTAGACTGCTTTATTATGGCACAGTTAATATGAGTTTATTCATCACATGACCTTTTGCAGGTGGAAGCTTTTCAATGTCACCCAACTATCTGCATAAACCTTTGCTTGGGTTCCCTTTAAAGGGAGAGAGTCAGCTCTGGCAGCCATCCTCTCCCCACCTTTTTCCAGTATGACATCACTCTAAAACATTTAATGGTAATATGCAGCCAGGAGGTTGAAATTTTGTTTTTGACCAAATTCCAAGAATAGCGGGTGAGAATTTTGCAGAACAGAACAGTGGGGCTTTATTTTTTTTTCCCATCTGGAGTTCTCTCTTATGGACATTAGCATCTTTCTTAGGGTACAACTAGACAGCAGCTGGGAGACGTGATTCTCAGCTGGGGTAGACGTACGCTCGCTGGCTTGAGCAGAACTAGCATCTAAAAATAGCAACGTGGCTGCAGGGGGACAGGCCAAGTCTCAGGCTAATTACCTGCATACTATCCCACTTGAGCCACCGCTCCTGCCACTGCAGCCACACCACTAGTTTTAGGTGGTAGCTCGAGCAGAGCTAGTGCGGGTATGTCTACCAATTGCAGTGGTGGACACACCCTGAGTTTAAACAAATCCACATGAAAAAGCCAAGAAGAACCAAAATGAAAATAAATCACCAGACTCACCTTCGCTGAGGACCCAGGACTAGGTCCCTGATTCTTCTGCTCCAAAACCCACAAGCTTCTGCTACTTGATGTAAAGGAGATCTTCAATAATGAGCAGCGGTTGTATATCCTCTATCCTTTCTCTGGGTCAGCTACTAGAGGACGAGAGAGAAAACACTGGATTATCGATCTATGTATTGTACTTATATGGCCATCAGCACTGTAGTATCTGAGTGAGAGCCTCACAATCAAATGCGTTTATCTTCACTACCCACCTGGGAGGCAGGGCAGTGTTATCTCCATTTTACAGATGGGGAACTGAGGCAGAGAGAGGAGAAGGGCCAGATTTTCAAAAGAATTTGGGCACCTAGAGATGCAGGTGGGCACCAAGTCCCAGGAATTTAAAGGCATTCCTGCGCTCAGTGTTGCGATGTGTAACCCCTTTGGGAGCCAAAGTTTCATTTTTCAAAGGGATTTAGGCACTTAGTTGACAGTCAATGGGATTGTGGCTCCTAAGTGCCTAAATCCCTTTGGAAAATAAGACTTAGGCTGATGCATCAGTTTGGCATTGCAACGCTGAGTGCAGCAATGCCTAGATACCTACAAAAAGCTGGGCTCTTGTGAGATTCTCAGAAATACCTAAGCTTTTGAAAATCTCACTAGGCACTTACGGGCATTTTCAGGCCTCAAAATACCTTTGAAAATCTGTCCCTGTAGGACCTGGCTAAGGTCACGGGAGGTCTGTATCAGAGCAAAGAAGTGAACCGTGGCCTGCCCTAATCACGGGATCAATCATTCCTCATTGCTACAAAACCAAATCCTTTAAAATGGATTAGAGAGAAAAAATGGCAAGTGACTTGCAGATAATGCAGAACTGTCTCTGCTTCCTGATATGGGTCCAAAACCTAACCTCCTCAACTCACCTGTCACCAAAGCCCACTTCCTATTGAAATCAATGGAGGCTGCTTTGCCTAAGCCCAGACAGAGGAATTCAGAATGTGGCATACACAGAAACACCATTCCAGGTGCACACCGGAGATGCTCTGGTGTTTCAGTTTAGGAAACACAACTATCCCAGATCTGGGCTGAGGGAAGGTTTCAGGAATAACAAATTCAGATAAAGTAAGAATTAACTTGAACCTTTCCCTAGAGCCTGAACTGAAGTCACAAGTTTGTTTGTTTGTTTTAAAGTTCAGTTAAAAATCCAAGTTATTTTTTTCATTTTCATTTTTTCCCAAGTCATTTTTTTTCATTTTCACATTGCTTCTGAACTTCCTGATTGTAGCTAGAAGCAGAAGTGCTTAAATTCTCTGGAAGAGGCAGCGGTCATGCACAGACTTTAGGATAACAGCACGAGCGGAACTGAGACTAGTAAGAATGCTAGTGTTTGGGGCATTTTATTACTATGGTAGATGTACCCCTGTATCCGCCCCTGTACTGCACCTTTAAATGGCTAAGGAGTCAAAAACCGGCTCATTAGGCAGCTTCGAAATGCAATTGTATTCTCAGTGAAAAGGTAGCCAATTTTGTTGAACTTGGTAGAAAACAGAAATTTGAGGGCTCACAAATCCCCCCAAACTAGTGCCCCAATCCAGGGGTGGCCAACCTGAACCTGAGAGGGAGCCAGAATTTACAATGTACATTACCAAAGAGCCACAGTAATACATCAGCAGCCCCGCCATCAGCTCCCCACCCTCCGCTCCCAGCGCCTCCCACCCACCACCGATCAGCGCCTCGCCGCACCTCCCAATCAGCTGTTTCGTGGCATGCAGCCGGCCAAGGGGGGGGAGGGGGAAGGAGCGAGGGCATAGCAGGCTCAGGGGAAGGGGCAGGAAGGGGTGGGGCCTGTGGCAGAGCAGTGAGCACCCCCTTGGCACATTGGAAAGTTGGCACCTGTAGCGCCAGCCCTGGAGTCGGTGCCTATACAAGAAGCCGCATATTAACTTCTGAAGAGCCGCATATGGCTCCGGAGCCACAGATTGGCCACTCCTGCTCCAATCCTTCAATTAAAATTTTCCCCCAGGTACTTTGCATCTGCTTTGGAACTCTGCTTAACATTCGTCGCAGGATCAAGCCCTGCATTGGAACGTTGCGGTGTGAAACCTAGTGGAAATATTGTTTTGTGCAACTCAACTTGTAATATTCCCAGCCAACACAGGCATCTCACAAGATGGCCAACCCAATGATGCAGAGGCAAGAGGTTCAGATGAACCATTATGCACCATCTGAATGATGGGGTGTTAAGAAGGGGAAGATAGGAAAATTTCTTCTGCAGGGATAAGCAGCAGCAGAATAACCTTTTCCTTTGGCATTGACACACCAGCTAATGGGTGGGATCTGACATTGATGGAGCGTGGTTGAAGCAGTACCACAGACAGCAGTATATATTGTACTAGTGGCAAGAAGCCTAGATGGGGAGGAAAGGGAAAGAAGACAAGAAAATTATTGTACAGGGAAGACAGTGGGTGTCGAAGTCCAAGTAACTGCCACTTCAGACACAGTCCAACACGGCTTTTGTACCCAAGAACGTGCAATCAAGTTCTATTTCCAGCAACTGTAAAAGCCATTTAAACAAATACCTGATAAATGAATACAACACACAAACCATTTCCTCCCTATTTCCTTCCATTAGGACTGAAATGCTTCAATTAATCATCAATAAAGAAATAAACCCCTAAAATGAATGACTAAGGATCATATTATTCAAGCAACTGTCCAGCCCCAACCCCCCTTCTCATCCTGCAGGCAGCATTGCTTGGTGCTCTAAAGCAGACCTGTGATCCAGGAACACCTCAGTGCTAATCCTGACTCCATTAAGGAATCCCTTGATGGGTTTTTGGAAGTCACTTAATCTCTCTCTCTCTCTCTCTCAACCTCACTGTTCCCATCTATAAAATAAAGATATGGGCATGCTGTTAGTTAGCTGATGTTCATGCAGCACCAAAAACTCTAACAAATAGGGCAACTTCCTGCAATATCTTTGGGAGCCCATATTGTGAATGGTTTATGCATCACTGTGGGCTAGGGACTGTATGCACTCCATGAGGGAAAGGTTACCACAGCTCCAACAGGAAGTAAAAACAGAGGGGGATAATTAAAGCGAATCTCTCAGGTTACAGAACATCTCTAGAGAGGTACCACCGCCTGGGGAGGGTCACGTATTTTGGGTCAAACTGGATTCTCCAGACAGCAACAGACAAAGAAAGGACTTCTGGATAAAAGGACCTGGCGCCTTGATTCTAGTTCCTGATCTAAAGACCGATATGAACCTGTAACCACAGTGAAAACCCAGTTGCGAGGTTTGAAGGACTGACTCCTGCCACCTATGTTGGAATTGGGGTGATCTCTGGTAAGCTTTGTAGCATGTGCATAGATGGTTCTATTGTTTTAGCTGCAATCTCTCTCTCTAATGCTTTTACCTTAAGAATAGATGTGCTTGCTTAGAAGGAGCTGTGTAACTGCTGGCAATGCACTGGTCATAGCCCATGAAGAGAAAGCAAACCCCAGATGCTGGCCTTTTAGGAAAACTGGCCTGCTAGGGATATCAGAGTGCAGCTCTGGGAGCTGTGCAGCCTTAAAAACCCCAGTCAGAAGGGAGAGAGATGCAGGTCTCTGTCCAGGAGAGATGATGGCTAGGAACTAGAAACCTTTCAGAAGGTGCCCTCAAGGTACCACGGAGAAGAAAATACAGGTGCATTTACCCTTGAAACTATGACATGCCCTCAGTATTATTTCAAACAGTCTTAAAATAATGGAAACAGATTTAAGACAGGTGGGACCAAACTTTCAGAAGGGCTATGGTACCCATCTGCTCCCATTGCCAGCCCTTATTTAGGTACCTGTTTTGAAAATCTAGCTCCATTTGTGGATCCTGTGAGCTTCTGAAAATTCTAGCCTTAGATACTAGTTCTTCATGCTATATACAGGGTCCTTTGGTATGTGGAGTCTCGTCTGAGAGCAAATGACTCAGTAAAGTTTTACACCTTCTAACTGGATAGGTAAATTGGACACTCAATAGAATAGAATGTCCTGGGCCCAACTGTTTATTTGAGCAATTTGCGCTTTTCTAGCTTTTAGACAGAATCTTTCCCTGACTAATATGTGAGTCCTCACTGAAAAATGGCACCTTCTTACTCAACAGATCTGGTCCCTGCATGTATTAATTTCAAATTCTGCTGACTTATTTCTGTGAGTAAAAACAACAAGGAGTCCGGTGGCACCTTAAAGACTAACAGATGTATTTGGGCATAAGCTTTCGTGGGTAAAAAACACCTCACTTCTTCAGTTGCTTATGTCCAAATAAATCTGTTAGTCTTTAAGGAGCCACCGGACTCCTTGTCGTTTTTGTGGGTACAGACTAACATGGCTACCCCGATACTATTTCTGTGAGTGAAGCTTTTACTGGTTTTCACTCCTGTTAGCCCTGCAGAGTCAACAGATCAATGGAAAAATGAGCTGGGTTCTATTCTTTATTTTCTTGTCCATCAACAGGATTGTTTACTAAGCTTTAGTTACATTTGTACAACATCTCTGAATAGAAATGGAGTTGCCCAGGTGGCACTGAAAGCCTAATTTGACCTATGTCAATAGCCATCTTGAGTGAGAAGGAAAGAGCCCAGCTTGAGTCTGCAGGGCTGGGATATAGAGAAGTAGCTTTATATTAGTAAACTAAGCCCATTCGATGCAGAAATCATTGAGAGGCAATAGACATGGGACTCCACAATGCCATTTGCACAGTCTCCTCTCAGAGCAGATTCACCATTTAACTGCTTCCTAGTGACGCTAAGCAAAGTTCTTAGCAGTGCAAATTCCATAGGGGTCTTTTTCTTCCCTCAGCCCCAAGAACATGGGACTTCTCTCCCTTCTTCTACTGTTTACGAAAGGTTCACATGGCTGGTATCTTGGGTTCATGAAAAACAAGCAAGGTAAGGAAGGGGGTTATTATTTGATTGGGTGGGAAATTACTCACTTGAATGCTGGAAGAACTGACACTAGAAAGGATGCATCTCTGTCCCTCTTTAGGGACTGATCCACATCAGAAGTTAATGAGCCTTTTTCCACTGCCGCTTGTGGGGGCTAGTTCTCCCATTGCGACAGGGAGGACAGTTCAGTGGTTAGGGTGCTAGCTTGGGACTTAAGAGCGCCTGGTTCCGTTCCCCAAGGACTTCCCCTGCAACCTCAGGCTGCTCAAGTACTACAGTGATGGCGCTCAGATATGTACCTTAATCCTTCTACGCCGGCACAGTAGAGGCTCATGGCTTTTAGCACTGCAGGTCCCAAGGTTCTATTCTTACTGACAGCCCAGCCAGCACTGGTTACACAAGGGTTGTCTAGCAAACACCTAGTATGGGACTCAACTCAACTCGACTCAAATTCTGTCCTCTGGCGGGGCTGTACAGAGCCCAGACATGAGACGCAGCTGTGTGGAAGGGCTAGGGGCAGTACAGTCGCGCTGGAGGAGCTGCCGGCGCGGGGAGCTGGCTCCTGGGAGTGGTGGCCCCACGTTCTGCTCCTTTTGCCGCTGCGGTTCCCGGGAGAGCCCTGCGGCTCAGCGGATACCAATTTCTATCTGCGGATATCCGCACCCGCGGGTATGAATTTGTATCCACACAGGGCTCTAGTCACAAAACATTTTTTGTGAGGAGCGGTAGGGTTGGGGGGTCAGTACTGTACTGGTAAGAGTTAAAATCTACTTGCACCATTGGTTATCCCCCTCTCTGGGGAGGTTTCCCTGGAGTCCAGGAAGAAGACTGCTGGTTTGCCACTGAGAGCTTGATTTGCAATCGCTCTAAGGGAGCCTCCACGTAGTACATGCCTGCACCTGATGCAAAAGCAGACAGGGAAATCTGTCCCTATTTGAATATTTTCCTTCTCCTATTGCCATAGTACAAGAGCACAATACAAACAAACAGTGTAATCCACTAAACCACTAATTACTCCCTGCCAGAGGGTAATACCTAGATCTGATAAAGGCTTTGCAGGCCCTGTCTGGCTTGTCACTATGAAAGCCCTAGAGCTAAAAGGAGAAATACACACAACTAGCTTGACCAACTTCCTGTTCTTGCCTCTTATCTCTTTGGGCCAGACTGCCTCTAGGAAGCAGAACACCCACTTACATAGTTACTTTGTGGCCTTTTTCCAGGGAGTATTAATATTTCACGTAAACATTACCGGGTTTGTTGTCTGCTGCTACATTAAATGTACAGTAAGCAACTGAACCCTACAATCTATGTTTGTTGGGAGAGAAGGAGGGGGCGAAACCCGCATGTAAGCCTGTTTCTCTGGGAAAAAACTCCTAGACTTTATTCTGCACTCAGTTATATAACGAGTAAATCCAGAGTACATCAGCGGATTTTGCAAGGAATGCCCTGAAAGTTGTAGGATTCTGCAAAATAAGGGTGAAATTCATGTCCATTAAAACCTAACTGGAAATCCACCCTCCCCAACCAAGGACAGGGCTCCAAGACTGCAATGCGTTTACCTCCCAGCGCTCATTCCTTCTGCTGCTGCTGCTCTACCTAGGAGCTGGAGCAGCCGCTCTCCACCCTCCGCAGCACTTGCACGGGAGAGTAGGACAATTGAGTCTGTATAATCTGATCCGGACGCTATCATCAGTGTTGGTCTACGTGGGAGACAGCACAGAGACAGCTCCATGGCGCGCACGCTCCCGAGCGGCCACAGTGCGGGCAGCCTCACTGCACAACAGCCCTGCACAACCACGGGGCTAGCGGTGCGGAGAGTGCTCTGCACCAGGTTAAGGAGAGGAAACAAAACTGATCACTAGTAATACATGATAACGCCCCCAACCACCTTGCTTTCATCTAGTGCTTTTCATCAAGCGCTCTCAAAGCGCTTTACAAAGGAGGTAGGGATCATTATCCATTTTACATTCGCGTAAGCACCGCGAGGTAAAGTAACTTGTCCAAAGTCCCTCAGCAGAGCAGTGGCAGAATCCAGGTCTCCTGTGTCCCAATCCAGTGCTTTATCCCTTAAACTGCATTGCCACCTATTTAATTGGACGCTCATCTCACTTGGCCCGACAGCTGAAGAGCGACACGAAGAAGCACACAAAGAGGCCAAATCATGCCAGCCTTACTGCACTAGCATTGTGACTTTGAGACCAGCAGGGCTTGGGGCCCACATGTTTCACTGACTGGTGAAACTGCTCCTGCACGGCTGTCGCCAAGCACTGGGCTGCCATGGGGATGCCACAGGGCAGGAAAGGCACCTGCACTCCGCCGGCAGGGGAAGCGTGGGTGTAGCAGAACAGACCGAAGATAAATATTTTTGAGTTGATCTCATTCTTGCATCATTCAACTCTGCATTGATACGTCCTTATCATGCTCTGGGCGCTACCTAATCCTGTTTACCTAAGAGCCGTGGACGTTTCATGGAAAACTCTGAGCAAACATTCTGCTTCAGAACCTTTACAGCTTACCACCTGCTCCAGGACTTTATGTCAACTGGGCCTTTTGGGCCAAATTGCTGCTTTGCGAATATTTTGCATGATTCTGCGCAAGTCTGTGTTATATTCCGCACTTCAGTGAACACTTATGCCCTCTGGTTTTCTGGCTATGATGTTAGGACAACAAAAGCAGAGACAGCCCCCAAATAATCCATCCAGGTTCCACAGCGAACCCAGTTAATACTGGGACAGGACTTAAGCGCTTAGTCTGGACAGTACAGAGACTCAAGCAGCACAGAAATGATAGATAAAGCTCGTAGTACCAGGAGCCAAAGACACAAAACTCCAATACTCATACACAATACAAAAAACTCTTGCCAATGCATCCAACGGTGCTTCCATTTTCCATGCCAGTCACCCTACTACCTGCAGTATATTAAACTCTGTGGTGTGTGTGTGAGAGGGAAATCACCTTACTCAAATGTTAAAAGGACAGTACGAGGGACAGGAACTCCCTCGTGTCAGGAGTGTCAGGAGGTTGGAGCATATAATGGGGTGGAGCAGGAGGGGTTAGGCATTCTGGATTCTATTCCGGGCTCTGTGACTAACTAGCAGTGTAACCCTCTTCGGATAAATGTATTACAGTATTGATTGAACACTACAGGGCTTGGGGAGAATACTGGAGAGTTTAGTGTTTTGTGAGGACCAGCATGTCACGTAACTCCCTGCTTGCTTTTCCCTTCTGTAAAATGAGGCTAAATGATGCGGACCCATCTCAGAAAGAGTGTTGTGAGGATACATGTATTAAATGTCTGTGAAATGCTCTGAGAATCTGGATGAAAGATTCTTTAGAAGGGCAACATTTTACAGATAGGACTTAAACCTCAGACTGTTTGGTTCTGCTGGATAATTTCAAACCCTGAGATGGCAGAATAGATTCGAACTGGACAGGAATAGTTTCCTTTGAAGACTTATAGCAATGCTTAGAATAATGTGCATTCCTCAGTTTGCAAATTTCTCAGTCGTGGTTTATTTCTTAAAAATCTTCCCACGCCCTAGGGAGTAAAGGGACTTGCTTCTCTCACACAGCACATCAGTACTCAGCTCCAGAAGAGAAGGAGCCAGCGGACGTAGGGACCATCAAAGTGTTTCAAATGCAAGACCCCCGTAAGTCCATGAAAAACTGAACAGAGGATGCAGAAGCAGTTTCTTGCAGTTCCAGAGCACCCTTCACACTTCATGCTGAAAAAGAGGAGGGGCTTAATATGCTGCTGTTTTCGTTAATGAAAGTGTTGCCATGGCAACTGTCTCATCACATTATGGTGGTGTGCAGATTCGTGCAGGTGTCTGAACACTCGCTAACAGCCTTGACCCAAGGGGATCAGCAAAACACAACAGCCGGAGTAACCAAAAGGTGAGGTGATGCTGGCGATGGGCTTAGGCCTAAGAAATGTAAGTAGCACCGGGGCTGGGACCAAAACAGCACCTCTAGCGATCCCTCATGATACCTTATCTTCAGGGACGGGGGGAGAGGGAAGAAGCACCTGTCTTGCTTCCTAGGCTGACATCACCACCCTTCTCCTCCCTCCACATTCACAGAAGCCTCCCCTAGTGCTGAACATTTTCTGTGATCCACGAGCTACTTATGCCTTTCTAACGCACCAATTAAACCTGAGCCTTTAACGTGTCATGGTTGACTAGACAGGGTTGCCGAGTTGCTCACTAAATACATAATGCTGGGGTAGAGATCACCCTGAACCAAACTCCCACATCTAAATGCTGATGCATGAAGCAGGGAGTCTGCATTGCCTACGTGCCAGGCTATTACATTTTTCAAGAACTGAACCTGTCTGCAGAGATAATGGCCATTTTGTTCTTGGAGTTGCTGTCAGGGCCGGCTTTAGGCCAATTCAACCAATTCCCCTGAATCGGGCCCCACGCCCAAGCCCCGGTATGGCATACCAGCAAGAGCCGGTGCGCCGTACCTGGGTGGCCCGGCTTCCCCAGGGGGCAATTTAAAGGGCCCAGGCCCTTTAAATTGCCACCAGAGCCCCACTACTGGAGCCCTGGGGTAGGGCTGTAGGGCTCTGGGGGCTATTTAAAAAGTCCGGGGCTCCCGCTGCCTCTACTGCCCCGGCCCTTTAAATAACCGTCGGAGCCCCGCCGCCTCCCCAGGGCTCCTGCGGCTATTTAAAGGGCCGGGGCAGTAGAAGCAGGGGAGCCCCGGGCCCTTTAAATAGCCCCCAGAGCCCTGGGATAGCGGGAGGCTCGGGGACTATTTAAAGGGCCGGGGCTCCAGCTGCCTCTGCTGCACCCCCTACCCTGCCTGCAGCCAACCCCTGCTGCACCCTTGCTCTATCTCCAGCCCTGCACCCCCTGCCCACACTAGCCCTGTCTCCCTGCCCTGCCCGCACCAGCCCCGCCCCCTGGCCCTGCCTGCAGCCAACCCCACACCCCCAGCCCTGTCTCCAGCCAACCCCTGCCACACCCCCCTGCGGCCCTGCCCGAAGCCAGCCAGCCCACACACACCCCTGCCCGCACCAGCCCCGCACCCCCTGCCCTGTCTCCAGCTAACCCCTGCCTCACCTCCCTGCCTGAAGCCAGCCAGTCCCGCACTCCTCTGTCTCCAGCCCTGCCAACCCCTGCCACACACCCCTGCAGCCCTGCCTGAAGCTAGCCAGCCCACCCCACACACCCCTGTCTCCAGCCAGCCCCACACCCCTTGCCCTCCCTGCAACCAGACCCTACCTCCAGCCAGCCCCTGCCCTGCCTCCAGCCAGCCCCATGTCCACTGGTGCCCTGCAGTTCCCAGGGCAGTAACCCTGCACACCTGCTTCAATGAGGGGGGCAGGGAACAGCTGGGACCCTCCCATCTGCACACACACACACCCAGGGAGTGGCAGGGACCAGCACATGTGAAACGGAGCTTATAAATAATCAATCAACAGCATATATGATGCAATGTACATAATATAGAATTTTATTATTTATATAGTTATGGAAAGTAAATAATACATGAAAGAAATGAAAGGGCTTTTTTTACAGCGTTTTTTTTTTTTTGGTTAGTCATCCCTGCCGGGGCCCCACCGAAAATGTTCGAATTGGGCCCCGCACTTGCTAAAGCCGGCCCTGGTTGCTGTGGTTTACTGGGAGAGGAGTCACAGACACTGACCGTCCTCTCTCTCATATGCAGATTTCAATCTATCTTTAACCTACAGATTAGGGGTAGGCAACCTATGGCACGCGAGCTGATTTTCAGTGGTACTCACACTGCCCGGGTCCTGGACACCAGTCCGGGGGGGGGCTCTGCATTTTAATTTAATTTTAAATGAAGCTTCTTAAGCATTTTAAAAACCTTATTTACTTTACATACAACAATAGTTTAGTTATAGATTATAGACTTATAGAAAGAGACCTTCTAAAAACGATAACATGTACGACCGGCACGCAAAACCTTAAATTAGAGTCAATAAATGAAGACTCGGCGCACCGCTTCTGAAAGGCTGCCGACCCCCGCTATAGATCAACTAGCTTTGGAAGGATTGGACTGGGATTCAAGAGAACTAAGCTCACTTCCCAGCTCAGCCACAGACTTCCTGTGAGCCTTGGGGAAGTCACTTAACCCACTCTGTGCCTCAGTTCCGCATCTGTAAAATGAGATCATTATTTCCCTATCTTACCGGTGTTGTAATGATCGTGAGGTGCTCAGGCACCGGAGTGAAGAAGCCCGTACAAGTACCTAGACAGATAGCTACTTTTGTATATGGGAAAAGTCTGAGCATTAAAACTGAGCAAATCATGAAAAAAATGTTTCCTGTAGAGTTCATTTGCATTTTAAAATGAATTCACTCCAATTACATTAGAACCTTCTTTGCATTTGCTTTCTGCAGATATTCTAGCAAACAAATTAACTGGCAGCAATGTTCATAGAAACAGTGGATTTTAAGAGAACATGAGGGAAAGCCAATCTTTAATACTTATACATGAGTGTTTACACTGGAAACCTGAGCATAAGCGTTATGTAGATCCATCTCCAGACCAAGAACTATACCATGTGCCCTGTGTATCCAGTCAGAACTAACCAATGCAGCTAGAATTTTGAATTCCAACAATAACTGCTTGTGCAGTACCTATTTACCAAGAGCTATTCATAGAAGGTATTTGGCAAATAACTTTAAGCAACAGTAGAATGAGAAATTAATACACTGGTAGAAGACCAGTGAATCTGTGAATAGAACCGTGGAAATTGTGGAATTTGCTGAATAAATCATATGCTGGTAATCATTACACTCAACTCTACTGGAATACTCAAACATTAGGGGTCAGTGTTTGAAATCCAAATTCAGACCCTCAAATCTATTGTGCAATTTTGAATTGTTTTTAAGTGAACTGAACCAAAAGCCTAGGTTTGACACACACAGCCCTAAAACTGTGAGGTGTACAAAATCTGTGTGTGTGTGTGGGGGGGGGGGGGGCTTTATCTTCTTTCTTGAGGGTAAAGGATCCCTGAAAACCACATCCAATTTCTAGAGGGAAAAGGTTGGGTTTTAAGTAGTACTTCATGCTATTCCTTAAAGCAAAGATTCACCCCATTAATCATGTCATTATACAGCCACCACTGCATCACTCTCTAGCTATTTAATTATTAAATTGAGTGGATTTAAACTGCAATCTGACTGATTTAAAGAGACTTTTGCAAAACACTGGGCCTACACAGTCTTCTCACTGACCACATCAATTGGAAGTTTTTAATTCAGGAAAACCATTAACATTGGAACGACTAGAATTTTTACAATTCTTTTAAAGGAGTTTGAAATTCATTTGCAAGCCCAGGAAGCTTTAGAACAGTGTAGGAGGCTGCTCCCTTCATTAGTGCAGAAACTGCACTTTCTCCTGAGTCACTTTTTAAAAATTCCACTTTTCTATAAACTTTTAGAGATCACTAAAGTCAGCACCAGCTATTCATATTATAGTACTACCTAGAAGCCCCAACTGGATCGGATCCACATTGTGCTACACCCTATGCAGACACAGAGTAAGAAAGCATCTCTACCCTGAAGAGTTTATAATCTGGTTTGAACATAAGAACAGCCGTACTGGGTCAGACCAAAGGTCCATCTAGCCCAGTATCCTGGCTTCTGACAGTGGCCAATGCCAGGTGCCCCAGAGGGAATGAACAGAACAGGGAATCAAGTGATCCATCCCTTGTCACCCATTCCCAGTTTGGCAGAATTCCTTTTTTTTTTTTTAAAAATATATAATTTTGATAGATAATCTCAATGTTTATTTTTAAGTTCTCTCTCTTTTTATCGGTTTAAATTTTCACAGTTGCAGGAAATTATGGGGAGGTCAGACAATTATTTCATGACAGAAGACAATGAGATTCAAAAAGTTTAAAGCTTTTTAACCATTAACACACAAACTGTCAACATTGCAGGTTAAAATATACAAAGTCAACCTCCTTAAACCAAACCTTAAGTTTCCAAGCAGCATTTTTTCTTACTTTGCCTATCTGTAAATTTTAATTATATTAAATGGAAATAGTTTTTCACTATAAAGTCAAACCGACAAAATCTACGTTTACCGACATTTACCAATAAAAATCAAATCTTTCCAAGTCTACATTAATGTAAATAGATAAAACAGACAAATGGTGGGAGAAAAGCATGATTCTCATTTTACAGGTGGGAACTGAGACAGAGAGGCTAAGTGACTTGCTTGAGGTCACACAGGAAGGGTGTTGCAGAGGTGGGACTGGAATTTAGATTACCTGAAACCCAATTCAATGTTTTAACCCCAAATCCATCTGTAGTTGCTTACAATTCCTGTTAAACTGTTAATTTACTAACATTGCTTAGTACAAGCTTTGGTAGAAGTAAACAACAGAGAAACACTACATCTAGAAATTCAACTGTAAGCCCTCAGTGCAAAATGAGAATACACAGTAAAACCTTGTGCAGAAGGCAACGCTCTCCACTGATGCTGATTTTCTTTGCTGATGGCACCCTTTGAGGGATTAGATGTGGTAGATACAGAAAAGTGTGATACTGCACATGCAAGCCAGGGAGGGCGAGTGATGAGACTCTCACAGACGTTTGCATCTGGATCGACAACTCGTATTCTGAGCCTCAAGCCAAAGAGCTGAGATAGTGAACCCTGAAAGCCTGAGTTTGGAACAGAAGGACAACCTCTTCTTTAGGGTATGTGGCTGTAAAGCACCTGTGTAACAAGTGCCTTATGTCAAGGCTCTGGCTGGCCAGATGAGTCAGATGACCCAGGGTCACATGAAAGCTCAGAGGCAGAACTTCCTATAAGGGTCATGGGAAGGACGGAGGATGAGCTCTGCACCAACCAGGTGGAAGATCTGAAAGGGGATGACTGCAGGGAACAGTGGGGAAAGCCTCACTAGAGAGAAAAGCCAGGCAGGAGGTCCTGGGTTTCAGAAAGTCCACTACAGCTTTGTTTGCAGCTGACATTCAAGTGTTAAATAAAGACCACCCTAAAGGAAGGGACTGGAATGCTACTGCTGTTGGAAGCTTTGTTCAACATTTGGATCCAGGGCTAGGACACTGGCCTAGGATTCAAGAGACATGGGTTCATGTCCTGGCTCAGCTACAGGTGCATTGGCTTACAAGCACCTCTCTCAACCTCCCAGTGGGCCTGTGCATTGTATCTGCTTATTTTAGGGACACCAGCAAGTTTTTACGTATGTCGACTTGGTCTAGACGGTGCAGCTAAAGGAGAACTCTCTGGATCCCATTGTGCTTCACATACCAGCCACCCAAGAGCAAAGGCTCCAACAGCAGAATATTTAAGAGGCAGAAAGAAGAGCCTATTAGAGAAACCATCTTCTGATTTGTAACAAGGCAAATTTGATCTGGAATGAACAGACCGACCGCTTGAGCATTGGCCTGCTAAACCCAGGGTGGTGAGTTCAATCCTTGAGGGGGCCACTTAGGGATCTGGGGCAAAATCAGTACTTGGTCCTGCTAGTGAAGGCAGGGGGCTGGACTCAATGACCTTTCAGGGTCCCTTCCAGTTCTATGAGAACTATCTCCATATATTATTATTAAATAAAGAGCCCTCATTGTCTATTCTACATAGCTATTTTTCTAATTGCAACCATATTTAAACTCCAGTGGCCCTATACTAAGTACTGCATTTACCGTTTTTCTTAATAGCACAGTAATCCTTATGCTTAGTTCTTTATGTCTTCAACGTCCTGTGCAAGCCAGGGGCGTTGCCAAGCAGCAAAATTCAGAACTCATCTGAATCCCAGGATGTTTAGATCTGAAGTGCTGGTTCAGCCCACTGTAGCGATGGGTCCAAATGGCAAAGTGGTGATCTGGATCAGAGTTCAGGGAAGGGTCATTTGGATCTTACAGTCCAGCTCAGGAACATCTAAGGGTACGTCTATACTTACCTTCGGGTCCGGAGGTAAGCAATTGACCTTCTGGGATTGATCCATCGCGTCTTGTCTAGACGTGATAAATCGATCCCGGAAGTGCTCGCCATCGACGCTGGTACTCCTGCTCTGCGAGAGGAGTATGCGGAGTCGACGGGGGAGCCTGCCTGCCACGTGGGGACCCACGGTAAGTTCGAACTAAGATACTTCGACTTCAGCTATGTTATTCACGTAGCTGAAGTTGCTTATCTTAGTTCGAAGTGGGGGGTTAGCGTGGACCAGCCCTAAGTCAATCAAATTGCAAAAGAACTAGAGACTGAAAGATACCAACACTGGCCTGTTTGTTAGTGTTCCCCTTCCTTCCACAGCCAACTGTTCTAAAGCTAACAGATCAGATCTGTGTGGCAATAGCAGTGTCCTTTGTTGGCAGGGGTGTTGGGTTTGTTTTGTTTTATTTTGTCAGCATCATTTTTTCTCCCCCAACCTCACTTCATTCCCTCTTCCAGCCCTGGCTGTAATAAGAATCCACATCATTTCCTGTGGCTCTCTTCCTCCAGCAGCCTGGATGAGCTCATGCACAAGGCTGTGCTGTAGCTTGTTACCGTTCCTTGGCTGCTTCATGATGACTACAGAAGACAGACCCACTCCACACTGTTGGCCTCACACTTCACGACTGTCCCCAGCAATGCAAAGGGCACAGAGGTAGAGGTCATTAAGCCAGTCCCCCGCACTCCACCTTGCTGGGGCCAAAATAAGGAGGAAATGGTGAAGGGGTCAGAAAAATTGTTTTCAGACGGCTGCTTGATTCTCTTCCTGACATGCCTTGGGAATAAATACAAATGTAGAGGACTCTATTCACTCTAGGTGAATGTAAGAGTGCACGACGCCCAGAGCCCAAGGACCTATACACATACATTGCAGTGTAATGGGGTATGTCTCATGGGCCACTGACAAAGGGGATGCTACACACAGAATGCCCCCTTAATCTGAGCCCCGTTCAGGCAACAGCGTTTTGTGGATTGGTCCGTGGCACCTCCTAGGAACTTGCCTGGGTTGAATTTCTGATCAGTTGTTCTGCTATCCAGCTAACCTGCACCAGCTGTCTGTGGTTCCAAAAAGGACCACCTGGCTTCTGGGGATTGTCAGAGCACATTGCCCTTTGGCCCCTCCTCGACCGTGCCTGCCGCACCCGGGGGGCTGCAGTGAAGGAGGTCCAGCAGCAGGAACAAAGGGGGCAACACAGGGCTGGGAATGTGTCCTTTCTTTCCCAAGCTGGGGCTGACAGATGGCGCAGCTCCACGGCTCATTCCCGACTGCCAATTTTACACTTTGCGCGGACCTGGGGGTATGTCTGGGCGGCTCTGGAGCCGGGCGCGCTTGGAATGAAGAAGTGCCAAGTGCATGTTCGCCTCGATAAGGTCAGTCAGTAGGAAGTCCTGCCGAAGCTCTTTAATTTTATAAGTCCCTTCACAATAGAGCGGAGATCTGCCAACTTTCCTTTCACATTGTGAGCAACACAAGAAGTCAGCCTTCATGCGCTGCTTAGCCTGGAAAATGTATACCTCCCTCAAAGAACAGGTTTTAAAAAAAACCCTGGCTAAGTAAAGCTGCTTCTTGCCTGGGACCCAGGGGGCAATTTCTGTGTTTAATCTAGCTGTGACCTTCCCCGCCCCTTCATTAGTTTCAAATGTGATGCTATTTTAGGCCTGAAATGAATTGGCATTGTCCCCCTGAAGGTACAACGGAACCCGCTCCAGTGCTCGAGGCCGGGCGCGGTCATTGTTCGACTGCCTTACGCAACAGGTGATGCAGGCTTCCCTGCATCTGCTTTTAGTTATTGTGATGGCAGACGGGGTGGGAAAATAAAATCGTTCCCCTCGCCCTTCCCTGCACGTCTGAATGCTCGATTCTACCGAGGAGTGAATTCAATAACCCATCGTCTTCGCCCTGCTACAAGTCTGAGTCAGTGAAGTCTGTGGGGCTTCCAGATAGTCACAAACGCCACATGGGCAGATGAGAGAGAAGGATGTTCCATAGACCCCCCACAATTGACATCAGAGCCCCCTGGGGCTAGGTATTGTAAAACCACATGCCCACTAGGGACCCCGCTCCCCAAAGGCATAGGATAGAATTAGATTATAAGGGTTATAAAAAGTATCTCAAGAGGAGCTTGTCACTTAAATTACCCATCAGCCAGGACTGGCTACATGTGTCCAAGTGGGTTATTCTCAATACCTACCTCACAAGGAGGGTGGGGCTTCTATACCCAGGCCCAATTTTCGGCATACAAATCCCGCCAATACATGTGCAAATCAGACCTGTGCCACAAGCCCAGTGCGTGAAACTGTGGCCTCACTGACATCAATGGCAAAACTCCTATTTATTTCACTGGGGCCAGGATTCCACTCCGCATGCATGCACAACCCCTCATTGTGAGCACACTGGAGATCTGCTCACAATCACACCCACACTCAGGCTTGGGGGACCAGGGAGGGATTGATCAGATCTTTGGTGCTGCCTCCCAGGTTGCGGGATGCTCATGGGTACCACTGTTTTATGGAGAAAATTACTACAACTGATGAAGAGAAAGCCCCTACAGGCTGCAGAGAAGGCAGTGCTGCGCTCCACTGTTGCTCATATTCATCGAGAAGAGGGAATGTTATCTGGATTTGGGGGTTGGGGGGGGTGTATAGTTTTTTATTTTAAATTCATATTTTTTTCCTACCACAGAAAACTCTGGGGGTGGGCTGGTCAGCAGAGGAAAGCTCAGGGTTTTCCATTCTCTGGCATTATAGACAGCTATTACCAGAATAAATATTTAGGCTGAGTTATAAACTTCTGAGAAAAGGGACATTTTAAAATGGAAATATCCACAGAGCCATCACACGCTGCAGTTCTATGACAATTTAGCGGCTTCTATAATAAATAATAATACCTGGCTCTTACATAGCACTTTTCATCAGTAGATCTCAAAGCACTTCACAATCTAATGCATTTATCCCCACAACACCGCTGTGAGGCAGGGCAATGCTATTATCCCCATTGTGCAGCTGGGAAAACCGAGGCACAGAGACAATAAGTTACTTCCCCAGGATCACACAGGAAATCTGTGGCAGGGAATCTGAACCAAGGTCTTCCAAGTTCTAGGCTAATGCCCTAACCACGGAACCATCCTTCCTCTGGTAATAGGTAGGCAAGCCCCGCATTCAATGTCAAAAACTCACTGATCCTTTTGCATTTCAAAGTTGAGATTTTCAATGCAAATGTGGCTGGAAGCTAAATTCAGACCCCACATCCTGCTATTTCCTTAGTAAACACACACACACACACACACACTTCATACCTCTGATGGCACTGAGCTTTCAATTTGCCTGTGTGTAAATCCCTTTGCCCTTCGGCATCCAGCCTACGTCTCCCGCAGCATTAAAAAAAGATGGATGGATGAAAGGAAAAAAGCAGCAAAAGTTACACCCAAGCAGAATAGTGTGAAGAAGCAATTTCTTATTTAATAGACTGTAAGGGAGTTTGTAACATAAATGGCGAGCATTAGGTGTCATATCAGTGAGCATGTTGGGTCCAAATCAGAAAAAGGCAGCATTCGTTTAACTGCAGTAAGTGTCTGTATTTAACAGGAGTCAGGGCCAGATTTGCCAAAGAACTCAGCACAGCAGGTGGATGCTGGCTGCTGAGTGAATCTGACCTTCTCTCAATGGACGCTGCTGGGGCTTGAGCGCTTTGGAAAATCTGTCTCCAACTGTGAGCGCTCAGCACTTGAAAACCTGCGGCTTAGAGACCTAACATACAGAGGATTGCACGGAGCCATAGCCAGCCTGAGTGAGCTCAGTTACACCAAACACAAGGGCAGTGCAATGCAGCAGATAACGTCAGCTCAAGGACGCGTACAGACGGTGTGAGAGGAGGAAGAGGCGGACAGTATGTGCACAACTCACCATTATGGGAGAAGAGGGTCATAAAATCATTACAGTCATGAAGGTAGATGCTATATCATGGAGATAAGGATGGAGGAATTTCTTACCTGTCACTCTCAGGATGCAGCTGTGCCTCAGTTTCCCCACTGGTAGATAGTCTGCCTTTCAGTGGCTGGGTAGTTCAGCCCTCTGGTCAAACACCCAAACTGTTCATCTTCTGGGAGTAAACTAGAGTCCAAGAGAAGTACAAAAATTCACCCCCCACCCACCTCCCCGGCCCAGGCATGCATAAGCAGCCCATGTGGGGAACTGTACCTTTAAGAAGCTCATGTTATATAACACAGACAGCTGGAACTGACACTGAATGAAGCAGGTCTCTGTCAAGCATCTTGTCTGTGTTCTACCTGAGCACCCCCGCTCTGGACTTCTTCCATAGCCCCTTGGTGGAGATCCACAAGTGGCTCCAACTCTCCATCTTATCCCTTAGGGTGTCACATACTCGCTTGCTTTTCATCATGTGTGGCATGCTTGGAATGATACCACTGTTCACGCTTAATCCCTGCACCCCTTGGGTCAGTACTAGAATCATGTCCAGGGCATCGTGTGTCTTGTTAACCTGGAAGAAGTGGGGAAATCCTGCGATAAAGTCCCTTCCCCGACCCCCCTCGTCAATGAGATGATTAGTTTGGGCACACAATGGTCACTGGGATTAGTGGGAATGCAAAGGAATTCTCTGCAGAACCCCTGTGTTTCGGGGTAGAAAAGTCACCCTCTGAGACTAACCCCCATATGGGGTAAGTTAAAGATAGGTAAAAACACGTTCCCACCACTGGATGCTCTGACCAGCACAAGGTCCACGTTGCCAAGCGCGAGTCCTCTTTGTGCGTTGGTGAGGAACATGGAGAGAGGGGGCACGCCAAAACCAGGGTTTGACGGCTGGCTTAGGGACACTGTTGTGCTGTTCCCCTCAGACCTGTCCTGACTGCGTCATTTCCTTTAGCAGCTTTGTCTAGTTAACAGCAGCTCCAGCTCCATCAATCAACGTTAATGCAAATCGCTTGATGTGCAAAGTGCTTTGCGACATTTGCCTTTGATTAAAATAAAGTGCTATTAAAATAAAGCCATGCTGGTCCCATCGGGTGACACAGCTTCACTGGTGGGCAGGGCAGGTGTGATCGGGCCAGGGACCCATTGCAGAGAGGAAGGAAAGGACCACATGAGCTATAAAGCTGATCTGAATTTAAAATTAAGGGGATTTCATGCGAGGACCAATTTGTGGCAGGCTAAATTTAAGCCAAAACTAGCACAACATTTTCATTACAACTTGCAGGGCTTGTGGGCTCTTTGTCTTCCTTGCTTCAGCCTGGTATTTGTATATGGAAAACAGAAAGATTAAAGACAACAGAACAGCTCCACCTGGGTAAATAGTTAACCAAGTAATCAAAATTGTGGGTGGTAAGAAACAGCTGCTGACTACGGGGACAGCAGAAGAGAAAAAGGGGGAGAGAGAAGCATCAGTAAGAGAGCGGATAGGAGGCAAGAAGAGCTAAAAATGGGGCAGCTGTCAGGAGAAGACGAGGGAATGAGCACGGGGGGAACCACCAAAGATTCGGTTCCAATAAGCAATGCACGCCTAAAGGTGCCCGAAAAGTACTGAAAATCCTTGTGGTCTAGATAGCAGGAGAACTCGGCTTTCCACCTGCAATGTGGACCATTACTGTAATTGAGCCTCTACCCAGGACATAAAGAGCCTGTATCTCAGCATGTATATGTACGAAGCGAAAGAGACCTAGTCCCTGAACTTGCTTAGCAGTGATAGCATGGAGGAGGAAATATGGTCCAACACAGGGGTGGGCAACCTATGGCACGCGTGCCGAAGGCGACACGCGAGCTGATTTTCAGTGGCACTCACACAGCCCAGGTCCTGGCCACCGGTCCGTGGGGCTCCGCATTTTAATTTAATTTTAAATGAAGTTTCTGGCACGCGAAACCTTAAATTAGAGTGAGTAAATGAAGACTCGGCACACCACTTCTGAAAGGTTACCGACCCCTGGTCTAACATGAGGATGCTGGGGAGGGCCCCATGGACAGGAGCAGAGGGAAATGGACAGGCCCCTTTAAGACAGGTGTGGCTCCCTAAGACAGCAGGCTGTCCCCAGATTCAGCTCAGCCACCATCTGTCACGCAGAGAGGACATGCTCTCCCATTTCCTCTTGCAGTTTGCTTATTGTGTGTAAACATGTGTCTTGGTCCAGAGGCTGGACTGATCCAGGCAAACCGTGCGTGCATAGAATGCGGACCTCTCCAGAGGCATTTCAAATGCTCCAGGGACAATACTTGAGCGTGCAGCAGCAACTGGCTTGAAAAAAAAGGCTCCTTAAGCCAGAATGACACCATTTTGTCCAGCCTCAAAATCTGTAAGCAGAACAGACTCAATAGAATAGAACTGGCATTTCTAAAGTGCCTGTATGGTCTATGGCACTTATTAGGAAACCATGAGTCCTACTGCTAGCATGGGGTGAATATGTAGCCACTTAGGAGATTTTCAAAAGTCCCTACATCACTTAGGGTGGGATTTTCAAAAGTATGTAAGTACTCTGCAAAAGCCCAGAGTCCCTGAAGATGCAAGCACTAGAGTGCTGTGATAGTCGTTTTGTTTCACAGTGGTACAGGCCAGATCACACCCCCAACGTGAAGTTCAGACACAGTATTAATGAGACCACGGCTGGAATACTATGTCCATTTCTGGCATCCATACTTTTAAGGGGAGGTTGACACATTGGAAAGAATTCAGGAAACAGATACTAGAATTATCCAAGACCTGGAAAACCTGCCTTACAGGATGTCAAGTATCAGGGGGTAGCCGTGTTAGTCTGTATCTACAAAAACAACAAGGAGTCTGGTGGCACCTTAAAGACTAACAGATTTATTTGGGCATAAAACATCCGAAGAAGTGAGGTTTTTACTCACGAAAGCTTATGCCCAAATAAATCTGTTAGTCTTTAAGGTGCCACCAGACTCCTTGTTGTTTTTGCCTTACAGGAGAGACTTATCCACGAGAGGACTTGATTAGGGTCTGTAAGTATCTTCAGGGGGAAAAGATTTGATGAAGGCAAAATGGGAGTCAATGGCTAAAATCTGAAAGGTAGACAAATTCAGACTAGGAATAAAGGTGCAATTTTTAACAATAAGGGTAATTTAATTAACCCTTGGCACAATTTACCTCAGGATGTGGTAGATTCTCTGCTATTTATAGCCTCTAACTCAAGGCTGGATGATTTTCTAAAAGGATCTGCTCTAGCTCAATCAGAAATGATGGGTTTGATGCAGAACCCCTGGATCTGTGTTGTACAGCAAGTCAGACTAGATGATCACAATGGTCCCTTCTGGCCTCAAAAATCGATGACTACGGAAAGGAAGTCGGGGTGTCAAAGCAAAGCTCAGCTAAAACCATGAAATCTTGCCTGGCTTTGGGATGGAAACTAATGATGGACTCGGTCTTCATCTTTGACCCCAGACTCACTCGCTCTCCAACAAGCTGCAGCAAAATACCAATTTCAAAACATTCCCAAACTTGGGAGTTCAGATACTAATTCAACCTTGACCAAGGATTGGAGCATTCAGATTCAGGCCTGTACAGAGAAGCTCAAACTGTGAACTCTGATTGCAACCTGGATCCAAGGATCTGATACAGCCCATCTCTACTAACAACTGCTCGGGACTATCACATGTGGCCTGCTTTCCACCTGGAACCATCCATCAACCCAGATTCACTCGAAGCACTCCAAAGCTGGGGTTCAGAACTCAGCACAGGCGGACTGAAATATTGGTGGTTTATATTGCAGTGGTACCTAGAAGCATCAAACAACCTATTGTGCTAGAAACACAACTAGTAAATAACAATCACTGTCCAGAAAGCTTCCAGTCTAAAAGACTGTTTATCTGTAACAGGTGGATAAAAAACAAAGGGCAGGTAAACAAAAATTGGATGTTGTAGCACACACTAAACTACATGGAGAATTCATAGCCAGATTGGTAGCAGCGATCACTACTCGCTCCATGCCACCTCTTATTCAAATGGCCGTTTTCTGAGATTATTATGGCAGGGATGGGACTTCTAGGAAATTAAGATGCTGGCTTACATATTCTCCTAAATTTTGGGTTCCATTACACAAGTTTTGCCTAGCTATGAATAAGACAGACTAAAAATTATTATAGATTTAAAGACCATTAAAAGAGAGACCATTAAAAATCATCTAGTCTGACCTCCGATCTAACACAGGCCACAGCATTCCACCCATTTCCCCCTAGAATGAAGGCACTAGTTTGTGTTTGGTTAAGCGCATCTTCTAGAGAGGTGTCCAGTCTTGATCTGAAGACATCAAGAAATGGAGAATTCACAGCTTCCTTTGGTAGTTTGTTCTGATGGTTAAATCACCTGGGCCCTGGACAATGGTTACCCCCTTTTCTTTCTAAAAGGAACGACGAGATTTATTTCCAGGTGGACAGCCCGCTAGAGATGGGCAGGTAGCACTGAGTTTAAACGTTTTTTGCTAAAGAAAGGACAGAATACTGCAGATATGCTGTACTGGAGTAAAGAACTCATGCATCTCCTCATATGCTTCTGGGAATTACATGGAAGCTCTGATGTCAAAATGGGTTCACAAAGGCAGATTCCCTTCACATGACGGCCAGATTTAAGACCACAGTCCTGTGATAAGACTGCTTCATTCTTTTGGGGTTCTTATACATCTCCTCGTGGCTTTGTCTAGCTCAAGTTAAAGCACCTTTGTCTCACAATAGATTGGATACAACCAAAAAACCTGAATCTTCACCCAAAGCTCAGTGTTGTTGCTTTTTAAAAAGCGATAAAGTAATGGATTAGGTGGTTCAGAAAAGTTTAGTCACCTTCACCCCTCATCTCTTCCTCTGCACGTCAAGGATCAAGTTTGGCCTGGAAGCACTGGGAAAGACAGACTACTCTTCTTCTGTGTTGTGGTGTTGTAGCCATATCCGTCTTCTGTTCCGGGATTTCTAATCCAACCCAACCCAGGAAGTACTAGTAATCATGAAAACCTGTTTCTCATGGGCCTCCCACCCCATTTCTGCAGACCCAAGCATTTTGGAGACACATCTGAGTGTTTTGGTGCTTAATCGAACCTCCCAACACACACAAAACCTACTCATTCCCTATAGTGCACATGGAGAGAAACTGAGCTCTCTCAGAATGCAGTGTCTCTTAGATGCCTCATGAGAGGCTGTGTTTACACTACAACATCATGACTATATGCCCCCCTACACACATACACTTTGCAATTCAAAGCTTGTCCGATGAAGGGGCAGAGCTTTCTGCAAACAGATTCCCATCTTAACCCATGTGAACTAGTCCTAGTAGCAGGCAGATGACACAGCTGACCAAAGGTGCTCAGAGATGGCCTCCATGCAGTAAGGTGAGTCAAGGTAGCAGCTGTTTCCTGAGGTAGAATGGTAGCAATGTGAAATGGGCCATTGGCGAGTTCCATCTGGGGACGTTTTTTCCATGAGCAAAACTCAAGGACCAGCTAATAAAACATAAATCAGCCGGCCAAGTAATTTCCACAGGAACTGGGTAGAACCGGCCAGTCGTTCAGGCTTTATTCTCGGCAGTCCCACTTAACAATATAGCATTGTTTGATGTCTGCCGAGTACTGTGAGGCTGCGAAGTGCAAAGCCACGTTTTCGCAAGGAAATGCCTGTGAAGAGGAAATCTCAAGCAGCTGATAACGTGCTTTCAAGCTTTCCTCAAGAGCAGGCGGCCATGAAGCAGGGGCCCTCCCTAATCACAACATAGTTCAGTGTATGGATTTGGATACTAAGTACAGCAGTGCCGTGCTAACTGCTTTCACCAACTGAAGGGACACAAAACCATCACGAAGTCTCCATTTGAGAGTGTTGTGTGCCATTCTCCAAAACATAGGGCCTCACGGTAGACAGAGTTCTTGGAAAATTAAAGGTGCAGTACAGAGAGTCACAGTGACACTGCTACATACACTACAACAGTGACCTGGGTGCACCTGGCATTTGTGCTATTTTCCTTATTTGTATTGGTGCTTGTTAACCTCCTCCACAGCTTAGCGGTTTCAAAACTTCACCACTATTACCACCACCACCACACAGATTTCCCTGTCGCAGAGGTGCTGTGAAGATTAATTCATGTTTAGAGCACGCAAAATACAGTGCTAAGTATTATTAACCATCTCTTCAAGTGCTCCCTTTCCTACTAATATCAATCAATCCGGGGAGTCAAGGACCACTGGTAAAATTAGGTAAAGTTCTGTGGCCTGTATCATGTAGAAGGGCAGGCCACATGATTAAACATCCACAAAGCCGCTCCGTTGTTCTCCTTCAAATCCCTCTTTCAAATTCCCCTTTGCTGTGATGCCTACGTGGAACGTAACAGGGAGGCTGCTGGTATGCTGAAACCATTAGGTTAGCAGAACCGTCAATGGTCTCATTCCTTCTTTGTGCTGCTGTCTCTATCGGTATTCATCTATTGTCTCATGTCTCACACTTAGATTGTAAGCTCTTTGGGGCAGGGAGCATCTTTTTATCCTATGTTTGTACAACGCCTCGCCCCGCGGGATCCTGGCATGTGACTGGGACTCCTAGGTGCTACAATAGTGCAAATAATTAATTAATCCTACCACTCAATGGTCCCTTGTGGCCCTAGAATCTATGAAACTACGAGTTCCCCCCCCCTTCACGTTCAGAGTAAACACTGATACAGAAAGCAGTATTCCCCCCTCCCACTCCCTGAACCTTCTGTCCTAACAGAGATGGAATGAAATAACCAACATGAGGCCAATGCGATATTCCCCAATACAGATTTGGGGCAGGAAGTACAACAAACCCAACTTCTGCAACTGTAGCAAAGCTCCAGGCATTCTGCAGCCCGGAAGACAGATATGGCATCACTTACTCATAAGTCAGTTGTTGTCAGCTATTCCTTCTCCTCCACCCTGGTTAGTATTTCATGAATTGTGCACAGTCGCTTAATTGCTGCCTGTGTGTCTGCGATCCAAGTGACTGTTCAGCGCCAGTGACTACTGCAGAACGATCAGAAAGGCTTCACCTTGCTAGAAATAACAAAAGGGGGCATATGAGGCTCGCTCACACAGCAGGGGAATGAGAAACTGACTCACATTCAGGGGGAGGCAGCTGCAACTCACACAACTCAGGCTTCACAGTCACTCCTGGCAATTTCAGATCATTACAATTTGCTTTCTGCTCAGTTCCTCCCACTGTTGTAATTTATATGAAAGCAGCAGCCAAGGGCAATGACTTCATCTATGTCATGCACTGCTTCTATTGCTGAAGAAACACCACCCCCACGCTACGATCATTGAGTGGCTCAGGTGAGCAAAAAATGGGAAAGCCTTTTGCCTCTAGGTCCACGGGTTCAAGTCCAGCACAGACCGGTATCGATGTAGTCAAAGTTATCATCTGATAGGTGTTCTGTGGCTTGTGTGAAATAACCTGCCAGACTTGATCATAAAAGCAAAAAAGTTTCCCTTCCCTTCATTAACTAGCAACCATTTACCATTCTCAGAGGGAGGCTAAGGAATGAACCTAGAGTTATCCCATAGGAAAAATGGGAAGCAGGTAAAACGGTCCGGTTTGGACTCTTTGGGGTGGGTATTTCACACTCATCTAGACTGCACCCCGCTGGGCCATCCACAAAGAGATAACGTGTCCTCTGGGCTCTGATCCCAACTCGCCACTCCCAACAAGACTGGTGCATGAGGTGTAGCTTCAGTGTAGCTGAATATGCATCAGGGTATGTGTATCACACACAACACTAGCGACCTCTCAGGGTATGTCTACACTGGGGGGAAAAGAGCCATGACACAGCCCTGGCTGGCCCAGGTCAGCTAACGCAGGCTCGCGAGGCTAAAAATTGCTGTGTAGATGTTCGGTCTCGGGCTCCAGCCCACGCTCTGTGACCTTCCACCCTCGAAGGGTCCCAAAGCTCAGGTTCCAGCACAAGCCTGAATGTCCACACAGCTATTTTTCAGGCCCCAGGAGCCCCAGGCCAGCCGTGGGTTTATCATCCTCATGTAGCCATACCCTCAGAGGGCCAGATTCCTGGGTGGCACGTGAACCCCCACTTTGGGGAGGCTAGCCCCTGGGCGCCGCCCACCACCACCCTCGCCCGCCAGAGCCCCGAGCTCCCCGCCACCAGGGCCAGAGGAACCCCACCCAAGCTGCCCCAATCCCCGGCATGCCTGCCCTGGCCCGCCGGCTGGCCAAGCCCCGAGCTCCAGGCTGCCAGCCCAAGCTGAGCCCCCGCCAGCTTCAGGAAAGAGGGGGAGTGAGGGCAGGGCCACGGCCTGGGTTAGGGGAGGCTTAGCCTCCCCTGGCCTATTGTACCCACTGCCCATGGCCAGATTCCTGTACCCTTACTCATGCTGCGTAGTACCTTACTTCTCGATGAATTGCCTTGATTTCAGTGGGGCTACTCAATGAGTGAAACACTAAAACTAATCATCCAGCCCCAAAGGCATAACAGTACCCTAGCCGGCTTCCTGGACCAGAGATACTTCTGGCTCCATTTCTATTGTTCTGGGTGCTGAGCACTTGTGAAAATCTGGTTATTAAGGCTGTCCCTCCAGGGTCTGCCTTCTGGAAGACAGACCCATCAGGTGATGACACCCACAAGCTTCTATTGCCATGGAGAAGCTCCCTGGAGTGATGTATGGAACCCTGCAGAATTCTAGCATTACCCTGCTTTGTCTGTATGTCAGGGGCTAAGCATTCAGTTCCTGGTGCTGGATACTTTCCCCACTTACTGTAAATTAAACTATTATTTGTTCCTTCATCACTCATTTTTCACTCTTGATGATAGCAACTCAGATCCTGTGATTTTATTTTGGTCAGTGTTTATTTCCAGACTGAATAAATCTCAGCCTCAAGAGAAGTCATTATCTGCTTATTAAACGTTCCTTTTTTTTTTATTATTTAAAAACAACTCCCCCCACCCCGCAATCAAAGAAACAGCAGAGGTTGTTCAGACCAGAACACAGTTTCTATTCCCTTGGAAAGGAATATCCTTCCATTTGCAGTGTTGTGTAACTTGCAAATTATGGGATGCAAGATGCTGGAGATACAGATACGTGTACCTCCTGCCAAAGGCCTTGAGAATTATGAATACAGAAGAAGTCACTTAGGCAGAGAATGTAAATGACTTGCAAGTATTCTCCTTAAGGACTGTGTGTTACATTCATGGTATATGCAGAGAAGTTAGATAAAAACAAATGTACCTGCTGGAAGGTTGCAACATAACATTATTTCTTAGAATTCCGAATGATATTACACAAGAACCCCAAAAGAGAGATACACAAAGCAGGCTGCTCTCCAAAACAGTGAAGCAGAATTCACCCCGCACCTTACTATTGGCTGTCTGCAGACTGACTGCTGCTGCTGCTAGGACCAGATCACGCACTTCCCTACAGAGTTCCTTAACCTGCAAACAGGACCAGGAAAACCCTGTTATTTAATCTAGCCTACAATTTGAACAGAGTTTTCAGTACACTGCTCTATAAGCTGGTATGTTAGGACAATCTTCAAGGAGCAGGCTCTTGTGTTGAGACATATCAACTCAACAGGGAAAGAAGGAAGATTTCAGACACACTGAACAAGTATAATCTACCCAAGTGATGGATAAGTAAATAAACAAAAACAAACCATCCCTCCCCAAAGTTACCTGACCACTGATGAGAACTTGAATATGTGGGACAAGATGGATCCCAGGTTATATCAGTTTACGATGCAAACATTGAAGCAAATCCTGGTCCCATTAAAGCCAGCAGGAATTTTGCCAGTGACTAACAGGCTACTACCGTTATACTGCTATTTATACACATGCCAGCTTGAGGAGAGCTAGCGTATGTGTACACGAGCAGGGGAATTACATTCCTAGCTCGCAGTGTAGATGTAACCTGAGGAATGAGAGATTAGTTGACTCTCCATACACATTCACGGCTAGTTCTCACCTTCACAACAGAGAGAGCAGTGAGAGAGGAGTTTTACTGATTTACCTCTCCAACAGGAACCAATCCAGGCACAGGCACCGACTTTCCAAAGTGATGGGGGGTGCTCGACGCTGGCTCTGCCCCACGTCCCACCCCCTACTCCACCCCTTCCCCCCCCAAGGCCCCACCCACACCCCGCCTCTTCCTGCCCAGTTCCACACCCTCCCCCGAGTGCGCCGCATCCTCACGCCTTCCTCCTCCCCCCCAACCTCCTACAGGCAGCTAAACAGCCGATTGTAGCGGGTGGGAGGCGCAGGGATGGAGAGGGAGGCACTGATCTATGGGGCCTGCCAGCAGGTGGGAGGCACTAGGGGGGGGATGGGGAGCTGATAGGGGGGCTCAGCACCCACCTTTTTTCCCCGTGGATGCTCCAGCCACAGAGTACCCAGAGTCGGCGCCTATAAATCCAGGATCACTAAACTCACTACATACAAGCAACTGATCAGCCATCAGATGGTAACATTTCTCAGTCAATACTGAACTGGGTTAATGATGAACTGGTAAACTAATACCAATCATCTACATTGATTCATAGATTGTAAGGCCAGAAAGGACCACAGTCGTCATCTAGTTTGACATCCTGTATACCACAGGCTATAGAACTTCCCAGATTTAATTCCGGTTTGAACTAGCTAGGGCTGATCTTTCAGAAAAACATCCAATCTTGATTTAAAAATGGCCGGTGATCGAGAATCCACCACGGCCCTTGATTAGATGTTCCAATGGTTAATAATGCTTTACACAAAGGTGGGTAAGTGCTTTGAGATCAACAGATGAAAAGTGATATAACTCTAAGAGGTACTATTACAATGACTTCAGGAAAGTTAGAAGAAAATGCAAAAAAAAAAAAGGGGTTTGGGTTTTTGTTTCAGACACTACAGCTGAGAGATGGTTGTT
Organism: Malaclemys terrapin pileata; assembly: GCF_027887155.1. Classification (NCBI taxonomy): domain Eukaryota; kingdom Metazoa; phylum Chordata; order Testudines; family Emydidae; genus Malaclemys; species Malaclemys terrapin. The sequence continues at coordinate 17,323,513 of NC_071522.1, read as the reverse complement.
TTAAGAAATCTCCTGTAAGAGAACTTAGGCTAATTAGGATTTGTGTGTTCTTGAACCTGATGAGCTGGGTTGTTCTCAGTAAACTGGGGGTGGGGGGTGTTGATCCTTTCTTTGCATAGTGGGAGATTGTTAGTGCTAGAATGAGCCTGATGTCTGAATGCATTTCTGTAGAAACAATGACAAAACAGTAATGTTACCCTTCACTTTGGCTGCCAAAATAGCTTTTCCAGAACCTCTCATAATTCAATAGAATGGAATCTGCAGGAGAAACAATTATGTAAACAGGAACTGGTTAAAAGACTCACTGTTAAAAAAACCTGCTTCTGTTGCAAAGGCTGCAAAAGTGAGAGCCAGAACCAATCAGCGACATCACTCATATATGAGAGAGAGAGAGCGCGTGTGTGTGTGTGCGCGCACGCACATATATCCCAAATGGAGAAATACTACAATAATATATTCTCCACCATAATGTTATTACTAGGCCTCAATCAGGAAAAGGGGATTCATTATGGTAGGCACAAATACATAGGAAGAGACAGTCCCTGCCCTGAAGAGCTTACAAATGAAATTTACACATCACTATGAATTTAGCTCCAAGTCTTCAACATAAGCCAGCAGTGCACAGATGCAATTTAGATTTCTATTGACATGTACAAACAGGCACTTAGTTCCAAAAAGACTTTAAAGGCCAGAAGGGATCATTAGATCTAGTCTGATTCCCTGTATAACCCAGGCCTTTAACCTGCACTGTAAGTTCCTTTGATACAAATAAAAATACAAATAAACAAAACACAACCAGGAACAAACATGTGTGTCCTGTCTACCTTAGAATTACAATTGTGTTCAACATGTATTAAAACATCAATAAAACTTTAAGTGGAGACACACAAACACACAGAGGAACTGGAATCCCAGCAAGGAATTTAAACAGATGATCCAACCAAAGACCACAGAAACAAAACAGAAAGAAGACATACAAACTCCCACTGGTTTTCTCTGAGTCACCACCTTCACACAGAAAGAATGTTCAGGCCCAAGGCTAGACAGGGGAAAAGCAGAGAAGGAAAGACAAACCTCACACACTGCCACAGCCAGCCGCAGCTCAGAGACCGGAGCAGCCACCACATTGCCTTGGTGAAATCACACAGTGAACCAAACCAAGGGCTGGCGTTGCACCTGGTTCCAGGGTGATGAGGGAGCATTTCAGAAGCAAAGCCCCTGTGAGGAGAGGTGGTGGCGAACTGAATAGGAACAGCTTTGGCAGATCTAATTAGCAGTTACACTGGAATAGGGAATGACCAGAGGGATTGCACTGCTCTGGACTCAGGCTGTTTCCCAGTGTCCTAGGTGCGTCCTTTGTTTATTTCCCCTTCTGTTTTCCAGACCACCACCCAGGGAAGGAGGGGCTTGGACTTGCCTCCATTCAGGCTAATAATTTAGGCTGAGAGAAAAGTACCAAAAATTCATTCAGGACACTGCAAGAAAAAAAAAAAAGTCACCGTTTTGCCGTGGGCCAGTTTGGGCCTGTTGGTGTACGTATTTTCAGGTGAAACTAGACATTGTGTATCGAAGTGTGTGAAGCTGGGTATTTCTGTGGGAAACATGGAGCTTCATATGAACAAAATCCTACGGTCTGACAATGTGCAAAATTGGTTCCCCCGTATCATTGAGCAATCCCTGCAAAAGCTGGGCAATCTTTCCCCAGGCACTGCAAATAAACAGCACATCATCTTAGGAACCCCCAATACACTGTTGCCAGGGTGACTGGGGTTGGTCTTGCCTGGAGTCAGGAAACCTTGGCTGCCCTGCTCAGCTGTGCCACTGACTTGCTCTGTGATGTTGGACAGACCCTGGGACCAAGATTTTCAAAAGTAACTAGTGATTTTCAGTGCCTGAAATTTTGGGTGCCTAACCTGAGACACTTTAAAGGGGCCTGCCACACAGAGGGTGGGTGCTCAGCATTTCCTGACTATAGGGTGACCAGATGTCCCAATTTTATAGGGGATATTTGGGACTTTGTCTTATGTAGGCGCCTATTACCCCCCACCCCCTGTTCTGATTTTTCACTCTTGCTGTCTGGTCACCCTACCTGACTATCAGGCCTCTTAAGGTGTCTCCAGCTGAGCATGGGGGACTGAGTCAATCAATTGCCAAATGGGCAGACGTGGCTATACCCTGCGCCTGTCTCCTGTAGTTTGATACAGGAACTCAATAAAACACAAAGGTGGGGAAGAAAATAAAAGCAGAGAAAGGGAGTGATGCAGCAGCAGGACAAGAGGGAGGGGACATGTGCCAGTCAGTTGTTTTTTTGTTGGGGACCAAAAAGAGGGGGCAGGGTGGGGGACGGGGGACAGTCCTGAAGGACTATGCTCAAGTGCAACCCCCTAAAAGCCATCTGCAAAATGTGCGAACTAATATTAGCATACGTAGTTGTGATCAGCACAGAGTTCTGCTCTGCTTTGGGTGCCACACAGCACCAGATAAGGGTCTCCAGCGTAGTCCCTTCACTGAATACGGATATTTCTGAAGACTAGACTGGGGAGTTGCAATCTTGGTGCTCTATGGAACATGCTCCTGCCAGCAGCAACTGAATGAACCGCACAAGTGGCAGCTGTCTGCAGGAACCGGACTTGGAGACTGTCCTGTGCATAAGATGAATGGGTGGCACCACAGAAACAAGCAAGACTAATAGCAGGGCTCTCTGCTTGCCCCATAATGCACACTCTAACAACATGTCCAGAAAACCATTTATCTAACCCCTTCAGCCCCTGCCTGGTGAGCCGGTCATTAGAAAGCAAATCTCCTATGCAATCTCCACTTGTGAACCACGCCGTATCTCCAAGATGAACATGAGCGCACGGGGACATCAGCAACAAGGGTCTAGACTCTGACCAAGGCCAGCAGGTCTGACACAGAGCTGGTGAGGAACGTGCACAGCATACAAATAGGATTGCTTTTCTCCTTGGCATATTGTTCTGGATGTGCTCAGTGCAGATCTAGAGGTTTAGAACGAATGGCTGGTCTACCTTGCTTTGGGCTCTGGCTGTCAGTGGTGACCTAGAGAATGCTACAACCTACCTCCTTCCTGGCTGGTGAAAGCCAATAAGGAAGTCCAGGGTCAGTTGCTGGTCAATGGACTTCATTCAGAAAGAAGGTAGTTACATCATACCTGTGTAAACTACAGAGAAACTGAAGCACAAAGAGGGCTACATTTTCAAAGGCATCCTCCAAATTGGGGTAACTCAGTACTCACCATGACTCAGACTCCTCTGTCGGCAGACAGGATACTGGGCTAGATGGACTTTTTGTCTAACCCAGTATGGCCGTTCTCATGTTCTCACCGATCACCGCCAATGGCTAGAGGGAAGCAAGGTCTTGACATTTCAGATACAGAAACCAGGAAAAACTACACTCTACTGAAAGAAATTGAAACCTTTTCTAAATACAGAGAAGCCACAGGGGGGGAAAGTGCATTGGGATTAATCATATCCCCATAGGCTACTGCCTAAAACATAACACAATGGGAAGAATACTGTGTATATGAGTACACGGTGCATGAACTTGAGCCCCTGCTCATATTAACAGGAAGCGCTTGCTAAATTCTGCCTCTCATCCACAGAGCTTAAAGAAATTCACAAATGTGCATTCGACTAAATCTCTATGAAACAAATCCTTGGCATCCTTAGCTGGACACCTCCAACCGCAGGGTTCAAAAGCAGCCTCTACCTGTTAACATTTCTTCTCTTGGGGCTTTATCCAAAGCCCATTGAGACATCTGTCAAGGGAAGTGGTGGAATCTCCATCTCTTGATGTCTTCTGATCAAGACCGGATGCCTTTCTGCAAGATATGTTTTAGTTATACAAGTTATTGAAGTAGTAACTGGATGGAATTCTATGGCCTGTATTACACAGGAGATCAGACAGGATGATCTAATTAACACTTCTGGCCTTAAAAATATATTCAATCAATCAATGGAAGGGCTCCCATCAGCCTCTCGAAGAGAAAAGCATGTTCATGGGAAAACCCAACCCTTGGGATACCGGGTGACTCTGAAGCAGTCTCACATACAGTAACACAGGTATTAGTATTTTTCTTATTAACCTGGGTGAGGTTAGCCATGCCCACCATCCATCCCTGGGATATTTTCTAAAAGCCTGCTTCCTTCCACCGTTTGCTCAATGGAAATTATTTCCTCTCTATTCTGAAGCCACTTGTGACCTTTGATACCCTCCATCTGTAAGACGGCCCAGTCAGTCACTTGTAGCTATATTCTTGGCACTCTGTAGTCGAATCAGTCGGCCACTCACTGCTTAAGTCAGATCCATCAAATAAAGAGCAAAAAAGAATTTGAGCTATTCATACACCTTGACTGGTTCTAAATGAAGTGTAACCACTCAGGGAAAAACAGATGTCCTTGTGAACAGAGCTCAGCAAAAACACTAAGACATTTTTTGGACAGAAATTTATATGGGAAGATTTTATTTTAAGATGCCTGTAAGATTATACTGGTCGCATTTTATATTAATGTTAATTTACTGATGATTTATAAAGTGTTTATAAATGTTATGAGCATGTTACAGTCCCGAGCAGCATGGGTTCTAGAGAGTGAAGCCCATCAGTACAAAGTGTTACAGATGGCTATGAGCCAGTTATCCAACAACTTATTTGGCCTGTTGGACTCTATAGCACTTGATTCACCATTTATTAAAACATCTATTAATAACGTATTACCCCTTTGTAAACTATTAATAAACTGACCCTGACTGCAAAGTATGACTGATATATTTGTGAGAAGTTTGGCATCTGATTCAGCAGGGCCAGCTCCAGGCACCAGCCGACCAAGCCCGTGCTTGGGGCGGCATCTGGAGGGGGGCGGCGCTCCGGCTGGCTGGGGAGAGCGGGGCCGCGGCCAGGCTCGCCGCCCTCCTCCCGGTGCTCTGGCCGGCCGGGGAGAGCAGGGCCACCCTCCTCCCGGCGCTCCGGCCAGCCAGGGAGAGCGTGGCCCCGGGGGGGCTTGCCGCCCTCCCTCCGGCGCTCCGGCCGGGCTTGGCGCCCTCCCTGGCCGCGCTCCCCTAGGGTGGCAAAAAAGCCAGAGCCGGCCCTGTGATTCAGATTTCACTGAATGGCAACAGCAGATTGGTTTATTTTACTTAGCTATTGCTTCAGGATCATACAATACATTTAACAATTCTCCACTGCAGAGCTGGCCCATTGCTACTCACAAGAGTTTTGACCATTACCCCCTTCCCGTCAGAGTTACAAGAGAGAACTAGTTGCATCACCTGCTTTAGATTGAATAGGCTGCCCAGATGTGTCTGCAATCCAGATGTGTCTTTTTGGTGACCATACTGAACTCCTCATGCACTGCTGGAAATTTTGCATAAATGCAGGACTGTAGCTAAGCAAACAGGTGTGTTATATTACTGGGTTTATTTTATTGCAGCTGGCAGTTCCTAAGCAGTTAGACTTTTATATAGTATTTGACAGATTTCTATTTAATAAAACACTCCAGGGCATATATTATTGGGGATTAACATGCATCTTGTGGTGGTGTTCGGCACAGGGCTGAGTGATATACGAGAACCTAGAGGCCTTTCTTAACCCCAGAGTGTGCACCCCCAGGAGTGCTTTATGCAGAAAAAACAAACTAATCAAAAATACTATTTTAACCTTGTACAATATTTAGGGATTATTCTGAAGAAACAAGACAAATAGCAATGAAATTAATGTTAAACAGGGTTCTAAAAAGTGATTTATTTTGGTGCGGATTTGCAGATTTCCAGCAGAAACAGGGCTCGGTTCCTGGAAAAATATGCCCAGACCAAGGCTGTGATCCTGCAAGTTGATCCATGCAGACCAAAACCCTGCTTTCATTGATTTTAACTGGGATAAATAAGGTTCCCCTTCCGTGGATCAGCTTGGAGGATGGGGAGCTGGATGAATATGTGTGCCCAAGCTGTGATCCTGAGCGACAAGGGAAGGAATCCCTCGAACCCCAATGGTTTCCCCTGGGACTGAATGGTAGGTCCACGTTGTTGCAGCCATAGCTGCCTGTGCCCATGCAAACTCCAACTGAGCCTCTGAGTCCTGCCACATACCAGTGCTGCTTCCCCAGAGGTTGATGGGCGGGGGAAGAATTTCCCTCCCTGGTCTGTGTTTGTCCATATGCAAAGAGCTCACCAATATTTCCACTCAGAGTGCCATTTCAGATTAAGGCAAAGAGCAACAGAAAGAAAGAACAAAAATAAAGTCCCCCTATGAGAGAGCTCCCTGTGCCTGTTTCCTCTGCGTTGTCTCGGCCTCACAAAACGGCAGCAAAGTGTAGATCCTCAACTGGTGTCAACTGTCATAGTCCCCAGAAATTTAAGAGATTCCATACACAGAACACAAGATCTCACCCTAGCTACTTGCCCCACACAGACACTTCTTTCCTTTCCTTTTTAGCATCTGCTACATTCAGCTGGAACTTGACCTCATCTGCATCTGTATTAGACCTTCTACTTGCTGCTCTTCATGAATGCTTCCCCCCCACCCCCCGAAACAAAGGAAATCAAAATGCAGTAAGAGGTCCAGATTTAGAGAGCTTTACCATCTTTTCCAGTCACTGCTGATCGTCAGGAAGCTGTTGTATTGCATTAATTCATGTAGCAATCAATTTAAGGGGGTCAGACTATTGAACTATTGGATTAGCTAAGTAAACCTCACAGCACAGCACCTGGTGGATTTCTTTAACCCACTTTGCAGATTTCTTTAAAATCTTTGCTTTAATACGAGTCGTACAAAAAAAAAGACTAAGAGGTTCCACAAATGAAGGTTCAATATGCAGAATCAAGACAGGCAAGAGCTGTGGCACCCAAGGGTATAAATATTAGTTACATCTGGTCAAAAATGGTAAGTTTCATCCCCTACCCCCCGCCATGTAAACAAGTTTTCATTTCATTTGAAGAAATTTTTCATTTTGTTTTAGTGGGGGAAAAAAATCCCACTATCTTAAAATTTTTCTCTCCTCCCCTCTCCCAGACACCAGGAAAATGGGGGTGTATGTGAAAAGAAGTAGGATTTTCCCCACAACTTTAATATGAAAAAACTTGATTTTGTCAAAAGTTTTCATTGGAAAGTTGACAAAGAATGAAAAATGTCAACAAAAATGAAGTTTTACCACTGAAAAAAAATTGTTGTGGAAACCAAATTTTTCAGCAAATATTTTTCTTATGGGAAGTTTTTTGACCAGATCTGCTACCGGTATTATGAGATCCTCTTATGCAAGAAGACAGAGCACTTTTGGATGCTTGATTTAAGTGTCACAACATCCCTGAGGCAGGTTAGAATCATTATCCCTATTTATAGACAGGGGAAACTGAGACAACTGGGATATCCCTATGACACATGCACAACGTGGCCATACGCAACATGATGGCAACTGTGGGGAGAACTCAGATTCCTCTGATCAGCTACGTACACAAAACAGTGACGTACATCAGTAGGTTCCAGCATGAGACTTCACTGTACCTTAAAGCAAACACCTACGCCAGCAATAGCTAGTAGCACCTGAAACACTACGGTGTAATTAACATTAGGTAGCATTCCCACAGAAGAACTGAGATTTACAGTGCATGTTCTCTGGCACAAACAGTCCTGGACATTTGGCAATGACTTTACTCCTCTGAGCTCTAGCTCCTAGCGTATGCCCGGTATTTATCCACACCATGCCCAAGGCCCTGCTCTCACATTATACATAGTTGGCTTGTTGGTATAATCCATACAAACACCAAACAAAAACAATAAAGTACATCGTCCGTGAGGATTAACCTACCTTCTGTGCTCTGGTTATAACAGAGAATGCACCCATACACTGGCTCACTGTTAATATTTACCAGTTTTCCCTTCACCTCCAAGAAGGATCTGCCCTTGTCATTTGAGACTTAGGCTGTTGTGAGTATCACAAACACATTTAGAAAGCAGGCCTGTTTTTCTCCTCCACTAAGCCCAACGGATGGCTTTTTTTCTCCAACAGCATCGCCTCTTAGGAAGTTACAGAATTATTAACACTTGTTGGATTTCACAAACCATTTACAGAGATTAAATTGGCCCTTGTGACACTCCAGATAGGTCACGAAGTATTATTACCTCTGTTCCACAGAGGCCCAGAAAGATTACATCACTTGCCCGAGGTGCGTCAGTGAATCAGGGCTCCCTGGCTACCGAACTCAATAGCCTTCTGACTCGTTCATTAGTAGTTGAACTGCAAACGCAGTTCGTCCCCAGAAGGAATCCAGCCAAACCATTATCTGCCCAGCATCTCAGCATACACTGCAGTGGAAGCGGACAGCCCAAACATTAAGAAGCCCTGAAATATTTTTAGAAAATTTCCACAAAGGCTTCAGGGAAGGCTAGCCCTCTCCCTCGTCCCAGGGGATACAGCTTCAGAGCCTCGTCCCCGTATTCAACTCTAAGCAATGAAATGTGCCAGAAGCTTCTTCCCAAGTGAAAATAGCTGCTTGCACAAACACTGGACCCTTGGCCCAAACTTTCCCGACTGTTACTCTAACAGTTTGGGGTGCACTTGGTTCTAAATAAGGGAGGGCAAAGTAGAGAAGATGAGAGCATTGTAACCCATTCTTTATGGGTCCTCATGGCAGCAAAACATGGTGGCTCAAAGAGCCAAAGAACAGTGACTCCTCAGTGTGACAGAGCTGCTACTCCAGGCACTTTAGGAGTTATTGCTCTTTAAGACCAGAAGAAGAAGCCTGGGAGTGGTTGTCAGGAAAGTTGATTTCTATTCCTGCCATTGTCTTGCTTGTAACCTCTTGGGCAAGTTGCATCTTCTGTGGCTCAGTTTCCCTATCTGTAAAACAGGCATATGGGGATAGCTCCCTTCCTTTGTGAAGTATTTTGAGCGCTATGGATGGGAAAGGGCTAAGTGCAAACATGAATGCCCTCCTTCAGGAGATTGTGCCAGCAGAACTCAGGAGAGAGCCTCCCCTGAGGCGGTCACAGACTTGGAATGAAGGATTGAGTGTGCATGAGCAGAGAGAAAGCTCTCAAGGTGAACAAGGAAGGATGGTCTTGTGGCTACAGCACTGGCCTGGGACTCTGCAGATCTGTGGTGTCCCCAGCTCTGACACAACCTTCCGGTGTGAGCTCAAACGGGTCACTTTCTCTCTCTGTGCCTCAGTTCCCCACCTGTAAAATGAGGAAAACAATCCTTCCTTTGTCTATTTAGATTGTGAGCTCTGTGGGGGTAAGGACTGTCTCTCACTACATACGTTATACACACATCCCCTAGCACTGGGGGGGCCTGGATCTCATCAAGGTGTTACTGTAACACAAATAATAATAATCATAGAAATATATTTAATGGGAAAGTTACAGGAAAAAAGCAACAAAGCCTCTGTCTACTTACTCAGCATAAAACATCCATCATGTACAAAATAGGTTATTTTGCTTCCAGGTAGGTGAACACAATGGGAATGGAGTGGTCTTCTTAAACGGAATGGAATCTTATTAAAAGTTACAGGTAGAAAGAAAGGTTTTGGGGTGGGAAAAGGGGGTTGATTGAAACCCTATCGCTGCACATGAGACAGCCCCCCTTACAACATGCTGCCTCAATGAACAGAGCAACCAGAAGTAGCAGGGGCAGGGAGACCTCTTTAAAAGGGAACAATCATGAAGGTGTATGAACAAAAGAAGTGGGTGGGTTTTTTTTCTTTTGTTTTCAGGTGAGCAAAGAAATCTGACAGTGGCAGAAAGGAGCTGGAAAAACAAACAGGTGTGTCTGGCAACAGAAGATGTGGTCGCTATAGCAATGGGACAGTTGATATTGACAAAAGGCTGCCCGCGTGACCTTATTTACAATGCAGTGTGGTCTATTAAATGCAGTGAGGTCTATTAACTGGTGACATTTCCTGCATGCTCACATGCACCAGGGGAGGTTGATGCACAACGTGTTAAATGGACAGGCCAGCGTGTCTATCGGTGCTTGGGGAAGAGGCAGAGGTGGGACCTGAATGTCAGCACATCCTCTGCAAGCTGGGGCAAAGCAGGAGGGGCCAGGGAGATTGGGATAAGCAACTTTTCAGTTCAGGATCAGTTGCTCTGTCTCTGCCCTTCTGGAGCAGCCAGAAAGGCTGCTGGCCATAGCTACAGGCGAGAAAGGAGAAGCATCAAGAGCGGCTCCATCTCCTCCCCAACCACTTGCCTGCTGGACTGCAAGAGCCCCTGGGAGCCTGCAGTGGCAGTAGATGTGCTGTGCCACTGGCTTTGCCCAGGTGTGAGAAGGGAGCAGCAAGCCTAGGTTGGTGCCATCACACGCACACACTCCAAATACGTAGGCAGGTGAGAGATCTGCCATGACGCCGGCCCTCTGCCAGGGGCCCCATAAGACAATCACATCGAATGCCCCAATGAACCAGACGGGTGGGTGGCATCATTCAGATTCTCGCGTCCGTGAAAAGCTCCTTTTGTAACGTCCATGGAGCAGGTGTGGAACTTCCAGTCTGCTGCATGTGCAGAGCCACCGACACCCGGGCATGCCTCCACAAGGACCTGTGCAAACCTCCCACTGACACGAGCAGGGGGCGCCATTAGAGGGACTGAGACTCCAACGTGAAACTGCAGAACTGGAATTAATTTGCAAACTGGGCACCATCAGATTAGGCCTGAATAAAGACTGGGAGTGGTTGGGTCATTACAAAACCTAAACCTAATTTTCCTCATACTGTTACTCACACCTTCTTGTCAACTGTTTGAAATGGGCCACTCATTACCACTACAAAAGTGATTTTTCCTCCCTAGGTATCCTACTGTTAATTGAATTGTCTCATTAGACTGACTTCATACTTGGGGTAAGGCAACTCCCATCTTTTCATGTATTTACACCTGCGCCTGTATTTTCCACTCCATGCATCTGATGAAGTGGGTTCTAGCCCAGGAAAGCTTATGCCCAAATAAATGTGTTAGTCTCTAAGGTGCCACAAGGACTCCTCGTTGTTTTTGCTGACACAGACTAACACAGCCACCACTCTGAAACCCATGGCCCTGAGCAGTTCAGTTCCATGGACTATTATTTAAAATCAAAGGCAGCCCTCTCCCCAAGAGTCTGACATCTCCACACTAAACTGTTCCAAGTCCTGCAGGGCCCATCACCCAGGGATCTAATCCCAGCTCAGCCACAGACCTGCTACGTAACTTTGGGCAAGACACCTTCCCCCCCCCTGTGCTTCTATTTTCCCTCCCATTCTATTGTACACTCCTTGGGGCAAGATCTTTATTCTGTGTTTGTATTAGGGTGACCAGATTGCAAGGGTGAAAAATCGGGACAGGGGTCGGGGGTAATAGGAAACTATACAAGAAAAAAATCCCAAATATCGGGACTGTCCCTATAAAATCGGGACATCTGGTCACCCTAGTTTGTATAAAGCCCCGACCTTAGCCAGGGATTCTAGCTGCTATTTGCCAACTTGGATATTTATATGCATCCCCCCCCATACCATTACTGAAGTATCTGAGTGGGGGAAACTGAGGTGCAGGGAGACTAAGTGACTTACCGAAGGTCACACAGGAAGACTGTGGTGGAGCAGGCGACTGAAGCCAGGTTTCCAAACTCCTAGGGTAGAGCCCTAACCACCAGACCATCCTGCCTCTTTTCCTCCCTCGCCACTGCAATACCAAGAGTAGCAGTCATCAGTCCGCAAGACGTGGAAAATGGCATGGCATTTCTAACCAGGTTGTATCTATTCAGAAATCCTGCCTCCTCAAGTGTTTCCTGCAGAGCCTGGCAGCAAGCCAAGCAAAATAATTAACACTGTTCAGGTCAAATCGATGTTTCAGGACTTTTGTGTTGGCTCAGCGAGGAGTTGAGGCAGATCGCTTTGCTAGGGGACATTTTGTTTCACAAGGACAGGGAACGGCATATGTTGCTTACTGTTCACTCCGGTTCCATGTCAGGGAGCTGAAGCAGATCCAGTAAGTTCTGCTGTCCACACAATCCGATGTTTCCGCCCACCCCCCAGGACACACAGGAAGTGCCGAGTATCAGAGAGCCATTGGAATAAGCAAGTTGGCCACATCCTGTGGAGGGAAGGTGTGGGGAGAGAGGAAATAAGGTTACTAATGGAAATGAAACACTTGCAACTTCCCTAAGCCATTAGCTCAGGAGCCAGGACAGAGTGTCTCAGAGAATGTTTACGGCCTTGATTAACTAGCCAAGCAGAGGTGTCAGAGCACTAAGTACTCGCTATTAATTTGTACTCCAAGCATGTGTGGAAGCTCTGCCACGTGCACTGGAACCAGCTACAAAACCATGGAAATTAGAGAGGGAAAAGACTTGTTCCATCCCCTCTCACTCCCCCATCTGCCCTTCACTACAGCATCAATTCTAGTTCTTTGTACAGCCTTATTTTAATGCATCTCAAAGGATGCAGCTCTCCCATTCCAACCGTCGCAATTGCCCTATCCCATTTTTTAGGCCTGGAGATCAAGGCCCTATTGGGCCAGGCACCACAGACACATTGTAACAGACGGTCCCAAAGACTTTACAATCTAACTAGACACGACAAAGGGTGGAAAGGGAAACAAGCACAGAGAGGGGAAGTGACTTGGCCAAGGTCACCCAGTAGGTCAGTGGCAGAGCTGGGAATAGAACCCAGAAGTCTCCTAAGTCCCAGTCCAATCCCCTTAACACTGGACCTTGTTGCCTCCTCCATTTCGTTTATAACCCAGTGTTCACTTGAGGGGTTGTTTGGGTGTTTTGCCATTACTGCTTTCCACGTATCGCCCTCCTTTTGAATCTCTGTGTGCCAGGCTATTTCCCATCAGGAGTATTAAACTAGCAATCACATTTCCTCAGTATTTCTAAATCCCACATGGTTCGGCCCACTCTGCGCCGTTTCAGCTTGCTGGGAACCTCTGCTGCAGCCAGGCTCGAGAAGGCAGCACTAGGCATTCAATAACTCTGCTTGACATCCCTTCACTCCACCGTCGAAACGTTAGAGGGCCAGGCTCTACTCAGTCACAGCAGGAGTAACGTTACCAGAGTCAATGGAATGGCCCTGGATTCACAGCAGCACAGCTGAGAGCAGAATCCGACCCTCTGAATCCGACCCCCTGCAGCAGCAAGTCTCTGAGCCTGGATCAGAATAGCAGTGTAGGTGTGGGGGCTTGGGCTGGAGCACAGGCTCTGTGGCTCTCCTCCCCAGCCCGGTTTCAGAACCCAGGCTCCAGCCTGAGCAGGGACGTCTACGCTGCTACTGTTAGCCCCATGACGTGAGCCGGAGTCAGCTGACCGGGCTCTGAAACTCACCGCTTCACGTCTTTTTTTGCTGCTTAGACGTAGCCTAAAACAAAAAGTTCTCCCTCTCGCTACAAATATGTAGAGAACAATAGAGATCCAAGGAAGGAAAGCATCTGAGTGGTGAACCCCCACCATATGAATATTGAATCACACTGCTCACTAGCTGGGCTTGAGCTACAATTATCAACTTTGACCTGAGACTTCGCAAAAGACTCGACGGTAATGGAAGTCATAGATCAGGGCTGACAACTGCAGTAGTCTGCCTACGTACCCTTGCAATGTAAAGCAGGCTGGGGTAAGTGGATTCAACACTTCACAGTCAAGCATGTTCACCATCACTGGGCTGGTGTTTGAGGCAGCACCGTTACTTCAGCAAATGAGAAAGCAGCAAGGCCAGCCCAAGGGAGCTGGAGACCAAATAATGTAGTGGCGCTGGGAAGTAGTTAACATGCCGTCCAGCTGGATGAAGCCGTAGTTCAGATGGAAGGGGATTCCGTGCCAGCATGCCTGATGTAGGGGCTCCCAGAGGAATGTCAAGAGAAACAATCCCCCAAATAAAGCGGTCACTGTGTGAAGCTTTAATAGAGGGATGAGGCAGGGATTCACCCTCTGCCAGGAGCGTAACTTCAAAAGAGTCTCGTGGAGGTGGGGAGAAGGGAAATCTAGTGCCAGAAATAGTTTTTAAAGTTAGGTATTTGCCCAGCCCTGTTGAGATTTGTTCAGTTCATTTCACCTGGATGCTTCCCTTCTTCACTCTGTAGTGCCATGAGCTCAGGGCCGGCTCCAGGCATCAGCCTGGCAAGCAGGTGCTTGGGGCGGCCAGTCCGGAGACGGGCGGCAGGTCCAGCTGTTCGGCAGCAATTCGGCGGACGGTCCCCCACTCCCGCTCGGAGCGAAGGACCTCCTGCCGAATTGCCGCCGCAGATTGCGATCGCAGCTTTTTTTTTTTTTTTGGTTGGTTGGGGCGGCCAAGACCCTGGAGCCGGCCCTGCATGAACTGGGCTCAGGGACTGGCAAAGTGTGGCAAGGACTCTGCTGCCTTTCTTTGGGATTCGAGAGCTGCAAATCCTCAGGAGAGGCACTGAGTCCCCCAATCTATCTTGGGAAGATCTCAGATCGCTCAGGACAAGGAAAGGCAGAGACTCAGTGGGAGGAGACGGCTGAGAGCAGCAGCTCAGTGTACTTTAGAGAGATCATTGCTACCCTCGCAGTCTGTTTATTAGCAGGTTGTTGAATAAAAAGGGCTGATAACTTTCTGCAAGCTTCTGTCTGACTCCCTCCTCCCCACTGGACACTCTCGCTTTACCAGGGCACCTCCCAGGGCACACAAACACACCTAGAAAGTATCCAGGCAAGACAGGCAGAGAATTCAGTTTCAGCAGACTTAGCTCTCCTGCCCTGGAGCACTATTAACTCACTGAGTGCTGGCGAGATTTGGGGGCAGGAAGGCTACAAACCGTGGGCTATCTAGCCCAGTTTTCTTACAGACACTGCAGAAGCTCTCCAGGCCTCCCAGGAGTCAGGCACGTCTCGAGTCAACGAGCACAAAGTCTCTTTTTGAATTGACCACGCTGACCAAACTCCTGAGCAATGCGAGGATAAGCGTCCCCATGCATGAGGAAAGTAGCCCCCACAAGCCAGGGCAGAGAGAACAGCAATATACACACAACCTCCTCTCCGAGGCTCAGACAGCAGCTCTGTGGGTGGGAACCCTCGTCGCTGCACTGAGGCTGTATGTCACATTCGTTGAAATGCCGAGAACAGGCGTTCCCAGTCTCTGCATCAGGACACAGTGTTCTGCACTAGGAAGTCATGGCGTTCAGCTGCCTTGATAGAAAATTGGACACACTTGAGCTAATGTACTTACTCTTGTCTATGCTTCAAGTTTCAGGCAGTTTCCAGATAAGAGTAGCATAAAGTCTCAAGTTGGAGCGATATATACTTGGAAGCTAGGGCAATATACATTATAGTCTACTAATGGCCAGGACAGTTACCACGATAGTACATAGCAATTCCTACCCATGTCTAGCATTCGTTGTTTTGAGAGAACAGCGCTAGCACTGGACATCCAGAGACTACCACTGCATGAAGCACAGAAAGGGAAAACGGACAAAGATTCTCTAGGAATATATGGAACCAGCAGATAGCTAACAGGCCAACGGGCACCATCTCCAGCCCTTTGAGTTGCAATATTTGGCAGCTAGAATGAAACATCACACAAAGAAACATGGTGCTTTTAACAGTAGCCCACGCACTTCAATCACACAAGTTAAGCCCGAGCTAAGGAGATTGCCAGGGGCCCTGCAGTTAGGTTTCTAATTCCTTGAGACCAGGGCCCCTTATTATTTATATGGCAGTACAACCTAGAAGCCTCAGTTGGGGGTGAGTGCTGTACATATATTTCCTAAGAGAAGTCCCTCCACTGTGAGCTAAACCAGGGGTTCTCAAACTGGGGGTCGGGACCCCTCAGGGGGTCACGAGGTTATTACATGGAGGGTTGCGAGCTATCAACCTCCACCACAAACCCCGCTGTGCCTCCAGCATTTATAATGCTGTTAAATATATAAAAAAGTATTTTTAATTTATAAGGGGGGGGGGGTCGCACTCAGAGGCTTGCTATGTGAAAGGGTCACCAGTAAAAAAAGTTGGAGAGCCACTGACCTAAACAGACCAGGCAGACAAGGACGGGAAAGGAAAAGCACAGGACCAGAGAGGAGAACTGAAGGCCCACAGCAAGGTCACATAGTAGGTCAGTGGCAAATAGGGTGACCAGACACAAAGTGTGAAAAATTGGGATGGGGGTGGGGAGTAATGGGAGCCTATATAAGAAAAAGACCCAAAAATCAGGACTGTCCTTATAAAATCGGGACATCTGGTCACCCTAGTGGCAAAACCAGGAAAACAACCCAGGTGTCCTGAATCCCTGCCCCCAGTGAGCTACACGCCAGACTACAGGGCCTCTTTGGGATCCTGGCTCCAGGCTGTACAGCATGATTAAAGGCTGTAGCTTGTCTCAAGAGCCCCAATACGTTTTGAGCATTTTGTCAGCAACTAAAAGTCACCAGCAGAATTCTTAGCCTCAGCTTACTCCATTGGCGTCGTCCCTTGGGTTTACATGGTGGACACGTGACTGGTGCAGCTTTCTTTGTGTTTTGTCCCCTGTAGTTGAAGCATCTTCCTGAACCAAATCATGATGCTGTGTGCAGTATCATCACGCCACAGTTTATTTAGGAAGGTATCAAGCCATCAACACACAATAGAGGCATACACCTAGGTGACAACAGGGGAGCTGAAGCCCAATTTCAGCAGTAAAAAGTTGCTAGAGATCAAACACATCATAAACTACACTGAGATGGAAAGTCACAGGGAGGCTGATGCTGTTTTTTACATGCATGTAGGATGGACACTCATTTGTAACGCTAACTGGTACCATCGCCCTGCTAGTGCCCTCAAAACCCATCACACGCCCTCATCAATCCTTTTAATTATGGAATACTCTCTCCACTTCAAAACTATCAGGAACATTAGCACTCTGGGGGATGAGGAAGGCACACAAAAGATTATTCGCAAAAATGAAAATAGCCTGATGTGCCATTCGGAAAAGCAGAAAACCAAGTTCTGCTTAAAAAGAGGAACACCTTGAAAAGATGAGCTTGGGAACTTAAATTTGTAATGCTGCTGGACACTGAAGCTGTCTCCACTAGCACTTTGGGTTGGCAAAACTTTTGGTGGTCAGGGGTGTGAAACTCCCCCACCCCCGACCGACATAAGTTTCACCGACAAAAGCACTGGTGTGGACAGCGCTATGTTGGTGGGAGACACTCTCCTGCCAACATAGCTACTGCCGTGCATTGGGGGTGGTTTAATTAGCGCCTACACAGGAGACTTTACAGTGGTGTAGCTCTGCCACTGTAAGGTCTGTACTGTAGTCATAGCCTAAGGCCTTGTCTACACTACAGAGTTTTGTCGACAAAGGTTATGTCAACACACAAAAAGCGCTATAATAAAATTCGGTATTGCATGTTCACACTCACTCCCTCTGTCAGCAGAGCGAGTCCACACTTGGGGCACTAGCATTGACAGTGTGAGCAGTGCACTGTGGGTATCTATCCCACAGTCTGGCTCGACACCTTCTGCCGCTAGATCTTGTGGGAAGGCGGCTCAATGTCCCATGATGCATTGCTTTCTCTCCCAGCATTCCATGGGCTTCCGATTTTCTTTCAGGGCATTTTTCAACGGCCCTTTGCTGTGCACCCTGGCATCTTTGTGAGAAGGGATGGATCCCGCACTGCTCTCCTATGCTCTGACAACGGTCATGAAGACATCACGGATGGAAGAGCAGTTAATTGCGAAGTTCCTAACTGAAGAAGACTCCCAGTTGCCTGTCATGCTGTGATATATGGATTGGAGCAACTTTAGATTGCTTTTGGCATTCACAGAACAGTTGCATAGGGTAGACCGTTGCTTTTGGGGTCGGGAAACAAGCACTGAATGGTGGGATCATATCCTCATGCAGGTCTGGGATGATGAGCCGTGGCTTCAGAACTTTTGGATGCATAAAGCCACTTCCGGGAATGCTGTGCGGAGCTCGCCCCAGACCTGCGGCGCAAGGACACCAGAATGAGAGCTGCCCTATTGCTAGAGAAGCATGTGGCAATCCCTGTGTGGAAGCTGGCAACTCCAGACTGCTGCCGGTCAGTTGCAAATCAATTTGGAATCAGGAAGTTGACTATTGGGGCTGCGTTAATGCAAGTGTGCAGGGCTACGAAGGACTGTGACTCTGGGAAATGTGCGTGAAATAGTGGATGGCTCTGTAGAAATGGGTTTCCCTGTGGAGGGGTGATAGATGGCACACACATTCCAATTTTGGCACCAGACCACCTTGCGACAGAGTACATCAATAGGAAGGGGTACTTCTCCATGCTGTTGCAGGTGCTTGTGGATCACCGTGGGCGTTTCACTGACTTCAACGCAGGGTGGTCCAGGAAGGTGCACGACGCACCCATCTTCAGGAACACTGGCCCGTACAGAAAGCTAAAAGTGGGAACTTCCTTTCCATTTCAGAAGATTACAGTGGGGGATGTTGAAATGCCCAGAGTGATCCTGGGAGATCCAGTGTACCCCTTACAGCCATGGCTCAGGAAACCTTACACCGGAAATCTGGACAGCAGTAAGGAGCAGTTCAACAAGAGGCTGAGTAGGTGCCGGATGACAGTGGAACGTGCCTTTGGCAGATTAAAGGTGCGCTGGCGATGCCTTTTTGGCAGGTTAGACCTCAATGAGGATAATATTCCCATGGTCATAGTTGCATGATGTATGTTGCATAATCTTTGTGAAGCTAAGAGTGAAAAGTTTGCTCAGGGGTGGAGTGTTGAGGCAGACTGCTTGGCTACTGATTTTGAGCAGCCAGATACCAGGGCTATCAGAGGGGCCCAGAGGGGGGCAATTCGAATCAGGGAGGCTTTGAGGCAACACTTTGAAAATGAGAACCAGTAATGTATATCTCTGTGGTTGGTGCTGCAATGTTACATTACATGTAGTTTTCCTATGAAGCAATGGTGACATTTGGGGCCTTACATTCCAGTAAGCAAATGATTAAACTGCCTGTGTATGTATTGGTAGTGCCTGCTATCTCAATTTGTAGAAAGCAAATAAAGATTAGTTACCATTCAAAAACTTAGCTTTTATTGCACAAAAAACAACACACACACACACAAAGATGCTTGATGGGAAAGGAGGTATCCAGGAAGGGCAGACTTTCAGAGCTCTGTGTAGGTCCAGCTATCATTGTGAAAGTTGTCCGAGGGGGTGGAGTGAAGGGGGAACAGAGAAATCCCAGAAAGCGGAAAGGCCTATGCGGGTGGAATTTGGGGGGGGGGGGGGGGGGGGCATGGAAAAGAGTTCTGAATATGCTGCAGGGAAGGGCGGGCACGCATCTGCTTAATCTGCAGCGTTATTAAGGACTTCAGCATCTGCGTTTGCTCCTCCATGACTTTAATCATCTGCTCAGTAGTGTCCTTAAATTCCTGATTCTCTTTTCTGTCCTGCCTTTCGGCTTGCGTTCCCTTTCCTCTGCATTGGAGAAGTGCAGTACCTCCCAGAACATGTCTTCTTTACTCAGTCTTGGGCGTTTTCTTATCTAGCAGAGATGCTCGGTCGGTGTGCGCAGGGTGTTCCTGAAGGCCACATCTGCCGAAGCACAAGGAACAATGCACAGAAGCATGATTGCTAAATTCACGCACAGCATTGAAACATTTCAATAAAACACACCTTTTGTAACGTATCCATCACTTTCTCACTGACTCTTGGCAAGCACACATCTCTGCGCACACTGAAAGCATGTCCTCTGGGTTAGGTCCTCTTTCTGCCGCTTCCAGGTCCGAAGTATCCACGGGGCTCTTGAAGATGGAGGTGCGGGTGGAGTCGCCACAGAGGATAGTGTCCAGCTCCTTATAGAACCAGCAGGTGTTAAAGTGCAGCACCGGAGCAACGGTTTGCCTCCCTCACCTTATGGTACGCCTGCCTCAGCTCCTTTATCTTCACTCTGCACTGCCGTATGTCCAGATCATAGCCCTTTTTGCACAAGCCTCGAGAAATCTGCCCGTAGGCACAGGTGCCAATTTTTGTTGGCGCCTGTGGGTGCTTGTGCCCCCCGACCCCTCCCCAAATCCCTGCCCTGGCCCTGCCTCTTCCCTATGTGCTGCATTCCTCCTCCTTCCCAGCACTTGCTGCGTGAAACAGCTGTTTCGAGGCGCAAGTGCTGGGAGGGGGGGAGAAGCAGGACATGGCGGCGCACTCAGGGGTGGAGGTGAGCTGGGGCAGGGGGTGGGTGCAGAGCACCCACCAATTTTTCCCTGTGGGTGCTCCAGCCCCAGAGAACCCACGGAGTCGGCGCCTATGCCCCTACATATCAAAATTCCTCAAGCACAGCTGGGACTGCACAGCCTCCTCTCCCCATACACTGAGAAGATCCAGCAGCTCCGCCGTGGTCCAAGCGGGAGAGTGTTTGCTGCGATAACTTGCCATGGTCACCTGGGAAGATGCGATGAGGCCTCTCCACGCCAAGCAAACAGGAAATGAAATTTAAAAAATTCCCAGGGCTTCTAAGGAGGAGGGGCGGATGGTTGTTTACCTGGCTGCAGGGCAGTGGAATTCAAACTGCTGACCAGAGCGGTCCTCAGGATGGGCATTGTGGGACACCTCCTGGAGGCCAATTAAAGTGATAAAATCAAGCGTGGTGCCTACACTGGCACTTGGTCAACAAACATTTTGTGCAAAAAGCCTATGTCTTTCGTCAGGGTGGTTTTATTTTGTCGCCAAACCAGGGCATTTTTGCTACCAAAAGTCACATTGCAGTGTGTATGCATCCACTGTTTTGTCAACAAAAGCAGCCTTTTGTTGACAAAACCTTGTAGTGTAGACAAGGCCTAAAAATATGGATTTAGCAGACAGCTGGGTTTTATGCCTCACTGTAACACACTCTGTCGCCTACTAACTCTCCATTGTCCTACAACTGCAGAGGTGTTAATTGCTCACTTCATTTTAAGTGTGTCTCCTACATCATGTGTGAACCCCTAATGCTTAATCTGTCCCACCTTGTATTTAGCTTGGACGCCTGTTTCCTTCTCCAGACCTGAGGAAGTGCTCTGCGAAGCTCAAAAGTTTCTCCCTTCTTGAAGTTGGTCCAATAAAATATTACCTCATCCACCTGGTGTCTCTTTAAAAAACAAACAAAAAAAAAATTGAAAAACAGTTGACGTTTTTGGTTAATATGAGTTTTACTGTAGCTTGTGTATGTAATGGAAAATGGTGAGAAAGCAAGAGAGAGATGACCTATTCTTAAGCATTTTGGTAAGAACAGAGGTCTTGACTTGTTTCAAGAATTCACAAAAACAACAAGGAGTCCGGTGGCTCCTTAAAGGCTAACAGATTTATTTGGGCATAAGCTGAAGAAGTGGGTTTTTTACCCATGAACGCTTATGCCCAAATAAATCCGTTAGTCTTTAAGGTGCCATCGGACTCGTTGTTTTTGTGGATACAGACTAACACGGCTACCCCGATACTTCAAGAATTCAGTGCCTCTCTGCCCTTTCATATAGGTATATTCCTGCTTACAATAGCAGGCCAAACAAAACATTTACGCACCTGGTTAGGTCCATCTCCAAGACAAGCACTTAAGTATTTAATTAACTTTAGGTATTTGCATAAGGCCATTCCTTAAGCATGTACCTAAAGTTAAGCATGTGTTTAAATGCTTTGATGAACAGAGAGGGACTGCTAGGGTTGCCAACCCTCCAGGATTGGCCTGGAGTCTCCCGGAATCAGCGTCTATCTCTCAGGCCTGGTCTACACTGGGGGGGAATCGATCTAAGATATGCAACTTCAGCTATGAGAATAGCGTAGCTGAAGTCGACATATCTTAGATCGACTTATCTCCCGTCCTCACGGCACGGGATCGACGGCCGCGGCTCCCCCGTCAATTCCGCTTCCGCCTCTCGCTCTGGTGGAGTTCCGGAGTCGACGGGGAGCGCGTTCGAGGATCGATTTATTGCGTCTAGATGAGACGAGACAAATTGATCCCCGATAGATTGATCGCTACCCACCAATCCGGCAGGTAGTGTGGACGTACCCTCAGTGACTATTGAAAGCAATCTGGGAGATTTTAATAGGATATTTTAAGAAAATGACATTACATCATGTTGGGGAAAAAAAATCTCCCAGATTTCTCCCAGTCAGAGTTGGCAACCCTAGGGACTGCTGAAGCAGAAGCCTCAAAAAACTACACACAGTGGCTATTCCAGGAGCACAGAGCACTGAATTCTTTCTGGAGGGGGACCTTCTGCAATAGCTCGGGTTTATACAGTTTTTCATCCTGAAATTTAAACTGCTATTCAGACTACACATACTAGGAATTCCTGCACTGCCCCACGATGCAGCCACTTCTGGGGCAGTATACAGCGGCTTAACAGCACACAGCATCATTATGCAATAGTTCAAAGAGATTTACTGTATCCGCCTATAACTGCAGGGGAAATACAGGCAGACAGAAAATCATTACTGGTCATGGAATTTGGCCAGAATACTAGGGTTAACATACTTGGTGTCACAGTCTCTTTTGCTTAAGTCTCTTGCGTTTTCATATCTGCATTCATTCCACAACCATCATAGTTCCTGCTGCGAGATAATGCCAGATATACAGGTAGTCAGCAGCTCCTCTACACTTGCTGCCTTGGCTGCAATAGGCCTTTTATCACTATGACTCAGCCGCTGAAGGCCTTGATTTATATTGCAGTAGCATCCTATGGCTGGGCTTTTCAAAGAGCCTAAGGGACCCTTCTACGAAATGCCAAATCACCTTTTGGTGTCTGAGGCTATGGCTACACTACATAGCTTTCCTGCCAACACCCCCCCCCATCCCCCATGAGCGGCAATGGCTTTGTCGGCAGGAAAGCGCTCCTGCCGACAAAGCGCTGTTCACGCTGGTGCTTTTCGTTGGTAAAACGTTTGTTGTTTGGGGGCGGGGGTGCTGTTTTTTTAACACCCCTGAATGACAAAAGTTTTGCCGACAAAGTGCCAGTGTAGACATAAGGCACGAGAGAGCAGTGACCATTGACGAACATTTCAAGAAGCTTCTATCTCACCCTTCATCAGTTTACTAACACTTTCTGCTCTTGTTGCACACAATACAGGTTAAGTCTTTCCTCTTACTTGCCTGGAAGACGTAAAAAAAATGCTGAAGCATTGATGGAAGGACAGGCTACGGTGGGGAAATGGAACAAGAAACCAGGGGAGGGAGGAGGAATGAAGTGAGGCGTGAGACAGAGGAAGAGCAGGGGAGAAAAACCAGCACCAGGAGAACATCCCACAGATTTGATTAAGCAGGGGGCGGGGAAATCTCTATTCACTGAGACCAACCACTAGCGTTTTTCAGGGTAGCACTGTACTGCTGTACATTAGCACTGCACTAGAATCATACACATTGGGAAAACAGCACATCTTCCCCTAATTTGCAATCACCATTTACATTAGCCCTTCTGTTACCTCCCTCCATGCGTTCCCCAAACCAAAACATGCCTTCTCTGTCCTGTTTTCAAGGAGCAGGGTATATTCTTTAAACATTAAGAAATGCTATCAAGCCATTTGAGGATTCAATATGAATCGTGTACTAGGGTTGATAACTCTGATGAGACACATTACGACTCAGATTTTAAGGGGAGACAGGACCAATTTTTGTGTGTTCTGCGCTGCCACAGCACTGTACGCTCCTGTGGGAAGTCCTGTATTGTTGCAGCCTGGTTTTGGAGCTGGAGAAAAGAAAGCACAAGTGGAACAGAACAATGGCAGAACAGGGAAAAGTCCTGCCAAAGAGATCTGATTAAACCCATACATTAACTGCTCATTCCTTTCTTATCTCACTAATCTTATTTCCTTAACCTTCTATTTCATTCCTTCCCTATTTACAGGGGACATTTTTCTTAACTATTTGGCTTAAATAGAGAGGTGATCAAATCTCTGCTCCACTTGGGGAGGCAGAATTCAGCTCCTACTCATTCTGAGTGCGGCCTAAGCTTCACGTGTGGTGGTGTTGCTCACACTGTTACAGTTTGGGTATGTCTACAGATCCAACGTTAAAATGCTGCCGCAGAGCTCTCCCAGCGCTATAATAAAACTACCTCCACGAAGGGAATAGCTCCCAGTGCTGGTGCACTGTCTACACTGCCACTTTACAGCGCTGAAACTTGCATCGCTCGGGGGGGGAGGGGGGGGGAGGGATCTGTTTTTGCACACCCCGAGGGACAGAAGTTTCAGTGCTGTAAGTGGCAGTGTAGACAAGGCCTTAGACACAGTTATCAGCCTCCTGACTGAGACTGATCTTTCAATGACTGACTAGTGTCAGCAGAGGAACTTTGAAAAGTATCCTCTTCAGGAACACTTCATTGTGTGTTTGTTTTTATTTAAAAGGTTTGTTTAGGACTTTTGCCTAAAACCAAACTTGTGCTGTTTAGGAGTTCATGTGATTGAGGTACTTGCCTGTCACCTGAAGACACAACTCGCCACTTGTGACAGTCACTTTCATAACAGCTCCTTGTGATAATTCAGTCGTGTCACATGAAGCAGCACAATCCTGTTTGCATGAAATATGCTGTTCATAACAAACAAGGGAAACGAAAAGTATAGGATCAGAACACTGGGCTAGACGGTTGTGGATGTGCTCTGATTTTAGACCAGGGCAGTTCCAGTGATTTAAAATGGAGTCACGCCTAATTTATCCTGTTATAACAGAGAGCAGATTTAGGCTCAAAGTCTACGAGAATTCTGTGCAAGTTGCCCAAAACATGTCAAAAAGAGTCTTTATATTTGATTCAGACTTCAGAGGCTGTTATTCACCACCAAGGAAAATACACTGTCTTTATATAGCACCTGTGACCCAGGAGCTCAAAGCACTTCATAAACATTAAGCCAACCACAACTCATTTGAATTGGATGAATATTGCCCCATTTCACCATTGGAGAAATTGAGCCAACAAAGAGTGCCTCCAGTCAGCAGCAGAGGACTACCAATCTAGAGCCAATTCTCAGTCCTATATTTTAACCACTACACCACACTCTCCCTACATACATAAAACATTTTAAATGCAGCATTCCACAGCCAATGTTTTTTAAGCGAATGTAACCTACAACCATCCCCTCAAAATGACCCCAATCACTTTCACTTTTGCAGCAAGCAACTACACGTTTCCAGACCTGTGTACTGTTGCATCAACTTCCTCAATGACGTTTAATGAATTTACAGAAGTAAATGTAAGGCAGCCCTATTGGCTTCTGCTCCATTAGAAACCAGAAAATCCATGTTTGCAAACTGAAGACAGGCAAAACTGGCTGGGGGAGGGGGGGGGGAATAAATAAAGGCACTGCTCCATTTTGCTAGCAATTCTCCGCTGGCAGCTTCTATATTATAAGGGTTTGTCTGTATGCAGAATTGTCCCACTTTCACTTAGAGTGTGAATTTAAACGAATTTAGTTAAACCAGGGCACACGCTTATTCTGGTTTAGCTTAAATTGATTAGGAACAGACATAAGCTAACTGTAGTAATCACTTAAAACCAAAATAAGCATGTACCCACAGAGATTTGGACCAGTTTAGCAGAGCAAATTTTTGTGGACACCACTTCTAAAGTCAGTCTAATGCATTAAAAGGATCTAGTTTCTTAAAGGGCTAGACAGAAGGAGCTCGGATGCTATCAGCTGTAAGGGGTTGTGGCAATAGACTGTAAGAGCATGTAGGTACAGATGCCTGGATGGGGCAGGAAAGGTCAATGGTATTTGCTTATTTTGCTTTAAGCATGCCATAGAGTTTTGCTCTTAAAAGAAGCCAGGGTGGAAAAAAGCGCATCCCACAATAAACAAATGAAACCAGCTAGTTTACAGCCTGATCCTGCTCACAATAATGTGAGAGCAACATCCCCGTCCTAGATTCTCCTTGCCCTTAGAGGCTCACTCGAGTATAGTACATTCTACAGTTCAGGTTATCAGTATGTATTTAGTAAACACACTCATGACAAATCTCTCTGGCTTTGTACAAAAGGGGAAACCAACTTCCGGACTGGCCAAATGCCAGAGGAGACTCCCAACTTGTCACTCCAGGGAAAAGCCCTCACGTTCCCACCAACCAGCCTCTCAGGAAAAAGCCTGTGTAAATAAAATAGGCTTGGTAGCATGCTTAGAAGGGCAACAAATGGCAGCTCTAATGGACCAGTGGGGAGAATCACCCTGGCCAGCAACCTCCTCCCATTTACAGTATGGGAGCAGTTATGGCACAGGAGTGTCTCTCAATGTAGACAAGACTCACATTAGTACAGGAACTCTATAGGTGTGAACCACCACCTTGAAACAAATTGTGGCCCAACCCTACAAGTGGATCCACACAGACAGACCCCCACTGAAGTCAACGGGCCTCTATATAGGCACAGGGGTCAGTCCACATGGAACCAACTGCAGGATTGGAGCCTAAGCCAAGCCTCATGTGATGTTTGTGTGGCAGAGTGGGATATCAGCTACACAATACAAAGGAGGACAAGAGGTTTACTTACAGTCATCCTGTCCCTAATGATTAACACTCAAAGTAAACCCCTAGCTCTTGCTGCAAATTCAATATTTAATCTTCAGTGAGGGAAAGAAAAACAGAAAACTACAGACACAGTGTTGTACTTTTTATAGAATTTTTACAATATATTTCTCTTCATTTGCATATTTTACCCACATCTATAACTTTCTTGTTACATGTTGAGCTGAACTGGAATAAATCTAAAGGTCTGATCTATTTCAAACAACCAAAACCGATAAAAATTGCAAAGTAGTAAACCCGTAAGAAAAAAAAAATTAAAAACCTTTTAAAGTGTTTAATGAAAACAAGTCACATGTATCATTAGGAACAATGTGATTTGTGTTAAATACATCGTATGTGATTCAGGACACAATCATTTTTTAATTAGGCACATTTTTTTCTTCAGCATACCTGTTTTCCAGCCAGCTTTGTACTATTCCATAGTACCATCTGCATCCACTTGGAACTGCTGCAGGATTTCAGAGCTATTGGTCATAAATATTCAATTCATTTGGTTATGCCTCCTCCCCTTTTTACATGATAGAAAAAAAAAATCAATTTTTCTTGCCCCCTAAAAACCCACAATGAAGAAGTTTTAAGGCAGTGAAAGACTCCGTGTCAAGCCAAGGGACAGTCCTTCACTTCCATCTAGTGGGTGGAAAGAATATTTAGCAGCTAATGCCACTTGTAGCCCTTTGAGAGCAAGATGGCTGACTGGCAAGGGTAGTAAGTGGTACGCCTAAGATAGAAACTTTGGCCACTCCTGTGTCATTCTTACAGCCTTTGTGCATATTGTTATATAGAAAGCAAAAATACAGTGCAACAGAAAAAGAATGAGAATGAGGAAACGCCATGATAGGATCAGTGAAGGATCTCTGTACAGTCTGTAAACCTGATGTAAAAAGAGGAAAAAACCTTCTGTAAATAAACTTGGGCAGATCTCAACAGCGCATCACATGCCTTACAAACGACACAATCAACCTATCACCAGGGATTTACCAACTAGCCAGGGACTCGTTCCGAGACAGTGGGTAGGAAATCCACACTGTCCCAGAGCAGCCGTTTTAAAAGGCTTATCTGACCCTTTGATACAATACACACTGTTCATGAAAGTGGACTTCAGAAGATGACCACAGTTTTGGTGTAATAACCCCGCCCCCACCCCAGATTCTCCAGTAGGAGTTCATACTGTCAGACAGAGACATGCATTTGGTTTATCAGGGAAGCTCCTAGCCTCTCCTGCAGTCAGATTACAAACTGAGAGGCATCACTAAGAGGGAACCAAAGGATAAGACTGCAAATGCCTTTACCTACGAGTTAAATGCAAGTAAATCTCATGTTTAGTACTCAACAATGTCTCTCCCTGGAAAGGAAAAGGGAACTAACTTTCATTATGTTAGACTGCAGGCAAGTTTTCAGAGCAGTCTGCATTTCTCTGCCTTTTTCCAAACTTGGGCAGAGGACAAGTTCTTCCTACACTCTGGGATTTGCTTTTACTAAGAGAGCTGTCCCATCCCCCGAAAGACAGTGATTGCAACTTCTGGTGCCAATGAAGGTCTTCAGTTTTTAACCCCTTCATTCAGAGTACTCTTTCCAATTTAAACGTCTCTCCCACAACAGCACTGGCCTTGCATTCTCCTAATGGAATAGGAGCCAACCAGCTACTTCCAAGGCTGCAGCACCAATGACCATCCAAAAAAATGGGGGCACTAAAGCACATTGCACATTTCCCTCCCAGAGGGAGATAGCACCGCCTTTAAGATACTCCCAGTCCCAGGTGGCTGGAAGAGCACCATTCCATAGACTATTCCCAAATGCAGGGCTCTTATACATATGACAGTGCTAGCCACTGGCCTTTTTGGGCAAATAAAGCCAGTGAACACAACACTCAGTTCCAACAGTCATTGTCCTTATGCCATTTTGATCAACTTTCCAGTCTCTACTACAGATGCATCTGGTTCTGCTTTCTTCATCGTTTCATTCTGGAAAAAAACAAATCTAAGCACAATAGAAGTTTTGCAGATTTTACATTCAACAAAACCAACCAGGCAATTAGCCCACACAAAATGTAGCCCCACAACCCTTTAAGCTCTTTGCAGTCTTCTTTGGAAACGGAATAACCAGCAAATTTGGGCAAGATTAAAGCCAATTTATTTCAACACAGAGGTCTGCTATTTATTCCACATTCAGCAGGAGTAATGCAGTTATTGCTATATGAGATAAATTGGGTTAATCACTAACCCCCCCGAATCATCCCTTGGTGCTGGGAATCAGGGTTTTCCAACGTTCACCAGAAGGAGCTCCTGGGCCACCAGTAGCAAAGAATATGCCATGAATAATTTCTTGGAAAGATGCCATATTTGAGAAACATACAAGTTATGCATCACAGCCAGTGCTCCTCAGCTTCTCATACCACCTCTTCGAAAGCTACTCCAAGGGAGCCATTGTGGTTTCTGTACTAAACCAGAAGAATGCATTGTACATATTTAAGACAAAGTAGGGTAAGATCAGTCGATCAAACCAAAAAGAACAGTAGAGGCTTTCACCTCTCAGAAGGGTGCTCTGCCATTGGAATCTTAACTGCTCCTTGAATCTCTCTATATTTGTTTTAAAACCTAAAGTTCAGTAATGAGTTAGTTCTGCAGGTTTTTCTCCATGGGTAGTGCCTTTCAAAGCAAAGTGAAACATGACAGGTTTCAAGAGTGGGCCATTTTTACTCTTACACAGTCCACCAAGGTTCTTCTTCACCAATTTTACTTCCAGTGAAAAATGGATGCTGCTGGTGGCACCAGCGTAAGTTCAGCAAAACTTTTCAAGCGGTCCCTTCCAGTTATAGTCACTCGGTTTTACTGGGAATAGATAGTACAAGCACTGGGCCTTCTCCATTCTCATACTTCAGAAATCTTCTCCTGTTCACTCTCTGAATAAAAAAATACTTTTCTGTTTACTCTAACATGCTACAATATGTGCGTATGTAACTGTAGGTGATGCGTGAGTTACTCCAAAATGTGCTTTTTCTTTGAAGTGCGCTTTTACTTTTACAAATTCTACATCAAAGTGGAAGGAAGGAAGGCTGCAGAGTACCCATACGCTGAAGCTGAAGGAACTTTTCCTGAACAGAGTGAAGATGTTTGTTCCAAGGTTTCTATGGACAAACTATTCTATCCCATGCACTCCGGCCACGAGCCAGAATTAAACATTCCAGAGACTTGTTGATTTGTTTGGATAGTTAATGGCAAGGCTGATAGCAGCAATGTTTTTCAGGGCCTGGAGAGGAAGAAGAAAAGAAAGTTAAGCATCACAAAGATTATCACCATCAAGTAATAGTTACTTTAAGTTCTAAAAAGCCACCCTCTGCTGCATGAGTTTAATAGACATAGGAATAGGTTGTTCTCTATCCATCTGATTATCTTTTGGCACTGAAGTAAACCGTCATGCATCCAACAGCTCTGGATGCTTAACAAAAAAGCAACTGCATTTCCGATTGCCCAGATGCCTCCCATCTGCTAAAGCTTTGCTTATGTAGAGGACAAGTCATTTAAGGTGGATGCACCAGGCAAATCCCATTGTAGTATCACTTCTAAATGAACAGTGGGTTTTACTAAGATGAAGGAGTCTCATATCAAATGAGCTGAGGGTTAAGAAGGAAGCTGGAGATGCCACAGAGACGTTGGGAGAGCAAAATTGAATTCAGGAAGTGTCTGGAAAAAAAAAAAAACTCTTTCAGGGCCAAGGGCTGCTAATATTGAATTCAATAGGGAAGATCCCCTGAATTCAGTGGGCGCAGAATCGGGCTCTGTATGACTTAAGTGATAGGAAAAGGAATGCAGAAAGCCTGATGTGGGACACGAATTTTGGTTTTGATAACTCATCCACTCAACTGCCATTATCTGTAATACTATTCTTGGGTGGCTAACAATAAAGGAGGACACCATTTGTGAGTAGTTTCATCAGCAGGCGCTCAAAGGGACCCAAACAATGGTGTCAGGAAGGAAGATACAAATAGTGCTGGATCTACACCAATCTTGCAAGACTACTCAAATCATCTGGGGAAGGTAAAAAAAGTTTAAAGAGGAGAGTAAATACTTTTTTTCCATTGCCAACCACCATACTAATAAGCAGACAACTACATTTTATGCCTGGGCTTGTAAATTTCCATCAGTTTTGCAAGGTTGATATAAAAACTTACAAGGCAGTTTTCTTGCTGATTAAATTCACATGGTGGACCACTCACTTGACAAACAACATTAAGTTAGGTGATTTGAGTCAGTTTGTAGCTGCCATTTCCTCCCCCTGCTATTTCATATTGATTTTGTTTTTCATGCACTGGGGCTGCAGTGCCACTATCTGAAACTATAAGCTTTTTTTTGTAACCAACTACATTGAAATATGAATGTCAGATTGAGGTGGGTGTGAAGAGGGAACAGATGGTGCATGGATCAGGGCATTAGCCTTTCACATCTAAGGAATCATTATTTAAACCAGTGAAATTGAATTTTGGGAGCTTGTGCTAACAACAGTGACTATATATTTATCTGAAATAAAACCCTATTCTGCAATCAGGAATGACTGGCTGTCTCTTGCAGGACAGAGCAGAAGACATACTTTGGACAGGGATTATTTGGTTTTGTTTTTTTTTACCTGTGCTGTGCAACGATGAAGATGCTCTTCAGTATTTAAGGCAAGCAAGTAGTCCTGTAGAGATCCAAGCTCCTGCAGCAGAAACATGCTCAGTGAGATTGCTTTAGCAAGGTGTTTTTAACAACGTTACTCTACTGATCAGCATTAGCATTCCACTCTCCATAGGATCTACAGAGCCAATTCATCAAAATTGCCACAAACCCATAGAAACATAGGGCTAAAAGGGACCTTGAAAAGTTATCTAGTCCAGCATTCTGCACATACACAGACCATCCCTGACAAGTGTTTGTCAACCTATTCTTACAGCCTCCAATGACGGGGATTCCACAACCTGCCTTGGAAAACTATCCCAGAGCTTAACTACTCTCATGGTTAGAAACTTTTTCATAATATCTAACTTAAATCTCCCTTGCTTCTCTATTTACTTCTTGTCCTATCTTCAGTGGATATAGAGAGAAATTTTTATAACAGCCTTTAAAATATTTCAAGATTGTCATCAAGTCTTCCCTCAGTCTTCTTTTCTCAAGACTAAACATGTTGAGTTTTTTTGACCTTTACTCATAGGTCAGGTTTCATAAACCTTTTACAATTTTTACTCCTCTTCTCTGGACTCTCTTCAATTTATCAACTTTTATTTATTTATTTATTTAAAGAATGATGCCCAGAACGGGACATAATACTCCAGCTGGGGCCTCACCACTGCCAATCAGAGTTGGACAATTACCTCCCATTTCTTACATACTACAGTTCTATCAATCCACCCCAGAATGATAACAGTTTTTTTTTTTTTTTTTTTTGGCAACTGCAACATATTCTTGATTCACATTAAATCTGTGATGAACTATATCCCCTAAATCCTCTTTGGCAGTACTACTGACTAGCCAGTTATTTCCCATTTTGTAGTTGTACATTTGATTTTTCCTTCTCAAATCCTTTGTACTTGTCTTTATTGAATTTCATCTTGTTTTCAGATCAATTCTCCAATTTGTCAAAGCTGTTGTGAATTCTAATTCTGTCCTCCAAAGAGCTAGAACCCCCGCCCTGCTTGGTGTCATCCGCACATTTTGTATGCACAGTCTCTACTTCATTATCCAAGTCATTAATGAAGACATTGAATAGTACTGGATCCAGACAAGCCTGTGCTGGTCCTCACTAGATACATCTCCCCTGTTTGGACAGCAAACCACTGATAACTACTCTGAGTGCAGCCTTTCAACCAGTTTTGCACCCACCTTATAGTAATTTAATCTATACCACATTTCTCTAGTTTGCTTATGAGAATGTCATGTGGGGCTGCACCACAAGACTTACTAAAGTCAAGATATAATCACATCTACTGCTTTCCCCCTATCCACTAGGCCAGGAACCCTGTCAAAGAAGGAAGTTAGGTTGGTTTGGCATGGCGTGATTTATTCTCAACAAATTCATACTGGCTATTACTTATAACCCTATTATCCTCTAGGTGCTTACAAACTGATTGTTCAATAATTTCTTCCAGTATCTTTCCAGGTATTGAAGTTAAGTTGATAGGCCTATAGCTCCCCCAACTGGTCTATAGTTATGCTCAAGACTACAGGATTTGAGCACAATTTTGACTTTGGGTTTCAGTGTAGATTGGCCCTGTCTATACTGATCGCATACAGTGTTCAAATCCAGTTCAGAAAGAGTGTCACATTTAAACTATGTTTTCAAATGGTTATCAAACCCAGCTCTCCCCTGAGCACAGGCAGAGGCTTAGAATAGCCCTCTTTTAGTACCTTAGGAAGAAATGTGCCCATTATTTAAGGCTGTATAATTGATAAGGAGGTAGCATAGTACAGGTATATGTCCCTGTATTAGAACCTGACATTGAACTCAAGGGAAAAATGTTTCCAACCTGCCTGGTGCCTATGAAATCCTGACCTATTTGTGCTGAGGAGCCAGAAAGCAGTCTAACAACGTATTCTACATGCTATGCCCATTGCTGGAGAAAGGGGAGCATATGGGTAAATGGATTCCTTACATTCACTCTGCTCTCTGTAACGAAGAAGAGTTCCGTAAGTGCACGATGAAGAGGAAGAAGAAGAATACCAGGCTTGGTCATGTCATGGCACAGGTTATTTTCCATGTGGGTGAAAAGCTGCCAGAGAGGCTTTAACAAGGTGAGATCACAGTCCCTGAAAAAAACAAACAAACCAACAACAGTCATTTAAGCGGAATGAGGGTAACTCAGATTAACGACCCCATTTTTGACATGAAGAACAATATTTTCAAAGGAGCCGAAACCTAATGATAATTTCCTGACAGCATTATGAAGCATGTAACAAGAGGCTGATTACAAAGGTAGACTTCGGTTTCGAAATACTTGGTTACAGAAATGTAACAGCTAAATTAAAACTCCATCCTAAAAGTTTAAGACCCCTAACTTTTTTTGATCCAAGCTCAAAGCATTTAAGCACACGCCTAATTTTTTCCCCCTACACAGCAACGCACTTATGCGTGTGGTTCACATTAGACACTTTCATGGATTAAGCAAGTCTAAAGCACTTGGTGAATAAGGCCGAATTGCCAAATTGGGGGTCTTTGAAATAAATGAATGCAGCTTCTCATTAAATGCCTTGATTCCACTGGTTAGAACTTCGCAAGTCTAAGTTATAAACAGAAAGGGTGTCCCCATTTTCTTTTATTTATTTATACATAGGTATAGGTAATTAGTATCACTTTGCAAGTAACAGGGTTTCCAACCCTGCCTTTCCTCACACTCCCATTCAAACATCATTGTATTGTATAGTCTCTTCTACACGTACATAAAGTAGGCATCATCAAAAGAGAACTCAATTTCAGAGGCCTTCATCAGGGTACTACAGAAGAAAATTTGAAGTATTATTAGGGTATTATTTCCATAATAAAGATTTTTACCCTACGTTAAATTGTTGCCCACAAAGGCACAAGTTTTTTGAGCACAAAATGTAAGAAAAAATTAGATACACATTCAGTAATAAATAACTGAACAACGGCTATGTACCTTTTAGCAAAGTTGCAGATGTTCAGACTTGAATGTGGGCTAAAGTATCAAAATTCACAATGATTCATACAAATTTTATATGTCATTGTCTAAAATTGCTACAAAAATATAATATTATATATTTTACATACACACACACATACACACACACACACTTCTGCGTCCTTTGAGCCAGAAAAAGCAGGAGGTTTCTGGCACCTTCAGGATTTTACTTAATTGAACATTATAATGAAGTGAGGGTCCATATATTGACCAACTGTCTACTTCTGCCCAGCACAATCACCTCTGCCACCCAGAATCAAGCATTAACTTACCTGAAGCTATAGCTCCATTTATACAGCTTGCACTGGCACAAATCAAAGAAAGTTACCACCGTTATTGCAATACTGAATCTGGCAATGTTTTTTCTGCACTTTGTTCTTGATCTCCTCATTTTAACTAAGAGAAGGAGACTCATCCTTGGATCCTTAAATTTATTTTAATACAATCAACATGGAATCTGACTTTATTCTGACTAAAGGATTTGTTCCACAGAATCTTTTAAAAAGCCATCTAGAAAAAGAAAAACTGATTTTCAGAACAGCACTACTTCAACCGTTTTTGGCTAGCAAGCCATTGCTAATACCCATCAGCAAGACAAACTATAGTGTCTACTTTAAATTATGATTCTCTGGCTCTGCCATGACTTGAATTTAGCAAACCCTCTCCTCAAAGGCATGTTTAGTGTACAATGTGGAGCAATGTGTTTACCTGCGGTTGCTGCATTGCACTATCTTCAGGAGTAAGTGGATGGCCTTTAAACGCTGGTGCCCAATCTGGCGGCATGCTACTCCTACCTGCCATTCCCAGATTTTGGCTAGTGGGAGATGTGGAACCACCCTTTCCTCCGATAGCATTTGTTTCAGAATCTCAAATCCTGGAATTGAATAGAATCGTGGTTATTTCTAGAGGGAGACATTCTACTCACCTGCACAACTGTCCTTTCCCCATATATTTAGAATTGTTACAGCAAACAAAAATAAAGATATAAAAGCCAAAACTTGATCTGGAGAAAGAGAATAAGGGCCAACCCCTGCCATCCTTAGTCCTTTCTTGGGCAAAAAAATTAATGGGAGTTATGGGGCTAAATTCCTTACACCTATCTTTGAAAATCCTAACCCTAATATTTGCAATGAGAGTTTTGTCCAGGGAAGGACAACAGAATTGGAGCCCTAATTAATACTGGAGGTACAGTAGGCCTAAGCTAACTGCAAAGCATTCACAATCCAGATGCATATTTCAAAAGACCATTAAAAATATAATTCATCTGTTAAATAAACCAGCAAAGCCTTTCACACTGCATCTGAAAATGAAAACCAGAAGCAGTCCACCATAACAGATATAATTATTCTTTAAACACAACTTAAATTACCTCCATTTACGATTATCATTATTATGACAGCTCTGGAGTGGCCTGTTAAACCCAGAACATAAATTATGGCAAGTATCCTGGAGACTATTTGACTGGTCTCTGGGTTTTCAAGCTTCAGCAGTTTAGATACTGCCGTCAGTGTTGAGCCAGTGCGAACAGAAGTCACTCATCAAAACCCAAGTCACACAATGAATCAAGTCACAACACTATAATGCCTTTTAAGAACAGTTGAGGGGAAAAAGCCTATGCTAAGCAACCTAAAAAAAGTACAGCCAAGGAATAATTATTAAAAAAAAAAAAAAATTGTGAAAGCACGGATCAAAATCATTGTAATAAGTCCCTTTGGTCACGCTCTGAACGGAGCTTACCTGTTTGGAACCTTCCAAGGTGACCTGCCGTCACTGTAAACTTGTAACCCCATTCAGTATTACTCATGTCAGAGGTAAACCGATAAAACAGCGTATCTCCTGTTCAGCAGGGAAGAAAAAAAACCATCCACATTAGAAAAAAAACAACAGTAACTCAATAAGGGACTATACCAAAGAATAGAATATAGCAGAAAAGATTATTAAACTAATTTGCTTCTAGATGAAATCATCTTTTACTCTTCTGGTAATTCCAAAATGAACAGAACATAAGACAAATGGGAGACTAATCCAGAATGCAGAACAGCTGCCACCAGTGTATAAAAATACACACAGATTAATGCTTTCTATATTTTTTGTCAGATAGTTGCTTCAGACAAGTCGGGGGGGGGGTTATAAAGGAAACTGTAGTGCACATTAGTAAAGATGTACAGTACTGAGAACTGGTGATTTATGAGCTTTTATGTGATAACCAAAACCCTTGTATGCCCAGCAGAATTTCCAGTACATTAACG
Source organism: Malaclemys terrapin pileata (assembly GCF_027887155.1). Classification (NCBI taxonomy): domain Eukaryota; kingdom Metazoa; phylum Chordata; order Testudines; family Emydidae; genus Malaclemys; species Malaclemys terrapin. The sequence continues at coordinate 17,287,180 of NC_071522.1, read as the reverse complement.
AGAAAAAGTAGTAAGTTACTAAAGCAAGAATCACTGCTTTTAATTACCAGATGGGAGTCCTTAAGATTCTGAAACCTCTTTTCTGTACAAAGGATGTTTTTCAAGAGGCTCCTTTCCAGGAAGTTCTCTTTTTTCCTTTTCTTTGGTGTACTGCCTACGGAAGGCAGTACATAAAGCAATGTGTCTATGGCTGTTCATTTCAATGTGAGTAGCTCTTGCTTCCATGCCATGTCCATAAACTGGCACGTGACACTTAGCTATCCACATAACTTCTGGGATGATGCTCTGAAATGACTTGTCAGAAAGGCAGTGCAGAATTGCAGACTTCCACTACAGGAATTAAACTGTTGTATTTGGCCACTCAGAGATGGTGACAAGTAAACCCTTCAATTCAAGAAGAGTTTTCAAAAAGTTTTACAGTTTTATGATCAGACTGTGGAGCAATTCAAGAAGTCCTTGCTGTTTTTATATTCAAGCTATGACTTTATAAAAGGGCAAGATAGGTATCAAGCTATAATCCCAAATACAAAATACCTCTATCCGCTTGGTTACTTATAGCTGCCACCAGTGCTCCAAGTCAGAAAGCCCTTGCCATGCTGCAGCACAAGTCTATGCTAGGACACTCAATAAGTCAATAGTCAAGTTAGTGCATAACTTGCAAAATGAGTCCAATCACATAACCATAGAAATATAGGACTGGAACAGACCTTGAGAGAGGTCATCTAGTCCAGCCCTGTGTACTGAAGCGGGGCAAATATACCTAGACCATCCCTGACAGGTGTTGGTTTAACTTGTTCTTGGAAACCTCCAATGATGGGAATTCCACAACCTCCCATGGTAACCTGTTCCAGTGCTTAGCTATCCTTCTAGTTAGAAAGTTTTTCCTAATATCTAACCTAAATCTCCCTTGCTGCAGATTAAGCACATTACTTCTTGTCCTACCTTCAGCAAACACAGAGTGATTGATCAGTGTCCTTTTTAACAGCTCTTAACATATTTGAAGACTAATCAGGTCCCCTCTCCATCTTCTTTTCTCAACACTAAACATACCCAGTTTTTTTTTTTTTTTTTAAACCTTCCCTCATAGATCAGTTTTTTAAAACCTTTTTTTATATTTTTGTTGCTCTCCTCTGGACTCCCTCCCATTTTGTTGCCCAGATTTGGACACAATACTTCAGCTGAGACTTCACCAGTGCCAAGCAGAATGGAACAATTACCTCCTACATTTTACACAATGCTTCTGTTAATTCACCCCAGAACTATACGAGTCTTTGGCACAACTGTATCACATTGTTGGCTTGTATTGAATTTGTGATTCATTATAACCCCCAAATCTTTCTCAGCAGTACTATGCCTAGCCAGTTACTGCACATTTTGTATTTGCATATTTAATTTTTTCCTTTCTAAGTGTTGTACTTTGCACTTGTCTTTATTGAATTTCATCTTGTTGCTTTTCATCATAGTTCTACAAAGCAAATGGAGAACACAAAATTTATTTGAGCAAAGAGGGGATGGGATACGAGCAGGAGTTTTTCCATGTATGCCACAAACATCAGGGGATATAACGGACATTAAGATCTTGGTCTCTCACACCACAGGCTATCAGTAGCTCTCTACACTTGTTTGTACTCACATAAATTGTATATCTACATGGTCCATTTACCTGGAAGCTCAAAATCAGTCCACTTCTGCAGAGACCCACTGAAACTGTGCCGATCCTGTTGAAAATCACTGCTGCTGGACATGATTAATTCATCACAGCCTTCTTCTGTATTACACTGAGAGTCAAATTTGATTGAGAGATAGATAGCACCAGGGATGTGAACTTTATCCTGAGGAAGGCAAACAGATGACACCCATACCATTGCACTGTGTCTGTATAGAAATACTCAAAAGGCAGATTTCAAATAAGGTATAACAAAAAGATTACGATATCTCTATTTAGGTATCTTCATTAGTTTGGTCGTGGGCTAGCTCAAAGAGTGCAGAGTGCTGTCGACACTGCCAACTACATACAAGAGTCTGCAAAATCTAATTTCTAGCAGTGCTCATGTTTAAAAAAGCACAGGTATATTGTTTGCCTGTAAACTGATGCACTAATCCAGAAGGCCAGTTTCCAAGATACTGACCTCCAGGGCACATCTTAAAGGATAGTATTACATGCACTAAAAAACCCTCACAAAAGAATTCCTACTGCATACAAAAGCTAAGAAAACTCCCAGGGTTGCCATGAGACTTTCTGGGCCCAGGGGACATGCCTCTTTATTCTATCTACATGCCCCCTTTCTTTGCTTCATCTCTTTGCCCATTGTGGGACACTGGGGAGATGTCACTCATGGTGCTCTCCTAGAACAGATGACTGCCTTTTACTCTCTAACTAGTATGGTGCTGCCAACTAATATCAGAAAAAGAGAATCATTAAGATTCTGTGTATTGGAAAGGTAGCCCAAAACTAAAAACACAGAAAGAAGTTCATACTTAATTTTTCACTGATGCCTCAAGAATTTGAGATGCTTCTTGAAATAGGATCTTGGATGAAAGTACAATTTGTTGCCTATTAAACCCATAAAATTCAGCAAAGTACTTCAGCACGTTGAGCTTTAAACACAAGTATCCCAATGAAGTTAATGGGACTACTCACATGCTTAACTGAGGCACACACGTAAGTACCTCACTGAGTGGGAGCCTTACTTATATATTCTTGTACAAGGTGAAACTTAAATAATCGTGAATGCCCTGTTAACTGAAAGGTCATGAGTGAGATTTTCCAGGAGTGCCTCAACAGGTTAGGAACACAAGTCCCGTTGCCTGAACCCAGTGAAAGGCAACAGGACTTGGGCTCCCTAAGCCACCTAGGTGCTTTGGAGAATCCCACCCAATGTCATCAATTCATGCACAACCTGTACATACTCATTGCACTCTAACCTATGTAAATTACCTCAAAGTTAGTATTGTTGTTATAAGGGTGTTTGGATTCCCGCACTTGGATTGCCATTCCGGGTTCCTCCATAAACTGACAGGCAGTCAGTGCCATTGTTCCCAACATGCTCTCACTGCATCCATGCAGCACTTTCCGCAAGATCTGAGGAAATACAACACATCATGCAAGGTCAATTTGCTACCAAATCAGCATTTGCAGACTGATTTGACAAGGATTGACAAAAAAGTTGTTTTAGCAACACAGCCCCTCAGAAGAGAGAAAACAAGTAACTGGTAGGAAGTAAAAGAGAAACTCACAAATGAAATTGCCAACTGGCCTCATTAGGTGCACATATGGTCTCCCGTAAATGTGGAAGGTTTAATTTAATCCTTGGACTGCATTTCAAATCCTGCATGTCACTTTAATGAGATTCTCATATATTGAGACAACTTTGGAAGGCCAGAAATTGTCTAACCTCACTGCATAGATGTTGGCATGAAGACTAATCCCACAATGCCACAATAGATTGAGATAGGTAAATAAAGCCTAAGCCAAATAAGGAAGGTAATTTTGATCCAAAGAATTTTGTTAACATACCAGATAGACCCTTTACCTTCCATATCTGCTAGGGGTTTCAATTTTAAGAAACAATGTCAAATACTTCAGGTTTCAAATTGCACAATCTTACCTACAAAAATGAGTCTAATCAAATATCCTCCTACCACTGTTATAAAAGTACTAGTGTTTTGTTTTAAAATTAGTCTTCTGCTGTACTGAATGTCACAATTAACATAGGTCCTATCCATAAACAAAGTGGTGATAGCGGAAGCAGAGTCTGAAATGCAGACTCTAGACTAAATGGCATTTGTTTGGATTTTTAAGATTAGGATACTCAAAGCTGAAATTTAAAACCATAATGATATAACCAGGATGTTTACTAACAAACAACCTTTGGTTTTAGAAAAATATATGGAGAATTTCTTCAGCAATGTTCTTATATATGTTTACTTTAAAAATAATCACAAAATTTAACACACTACTTCTTTCTTTCAGTACCTGGGAAGTCTGGACCTACCTATGGCAATGGATGATTCTGACTTAACGCAAGAAGGCAAAAATTAAGAATATGCGAAGACAAAAATGGACTCAAATTCCTTTATGGAAGTTAATGAGGAAGTCCAGAGAGTTCAATTTTCTTTTTGATTAACAACCAGTTCTTAACCTAAGCTTTAAGCATGTGTACAACAGAGGCCAGGGCTGAGACAAGGCATGGTGAAACAGCCAGCTGAATAATGCAAGGAAAGACATTGGAAGAGCATGTGTTTCCTGGACATGAACACATACACTATTAGTTATATTCCTGTAGCGTCCAAAAGCCCTAATCTGGAGACCCACTACATTAGGTGCTGTATGGATATCTAGGTAGTTATTACTTGTCTTCAGCTACAATTCTGAGACCTTGTTTGCTTGTAACAAACTTTTTTTTTTTTTTTTTTTTTATAAACGCAGAAGATTTTTAAAATAGATACTGAAACCAAGCTAAAAACAGCACTCAAATTTGGCTCCTTATCCCATTGACTTCTATGCAGAAGAGAATTTTCCCCATCCTGATCGCTCATTTATTTGAAACAGCTGCATCCAAGAAGTATGTTTTTCAGTTTTCTGTTGGTCACAGTCATTTTGTAAAAATATTGTCAAACCCCATTGTTTATGGCTGAAGACGGAGTTTTTATTGTAGAAGAAATATATGATTTGAAGCTTAAAGTCTTTGAATGTTTTGTATTTATGTTTTTTTAAAAAGAATCACAAGTATCTCTGGGAGTTTGCTAGTCAGCTGGAAGTTTATGTACATACCAGGTCGATTCAGACATACAAATGCAGCCCACTTACCTTCTCCCATAGCTGCTTCTCCTCTAGCTGCATAAGCATGTCCAAAATGTAAGTCATGTGCGCTGGGCCACTGAGCTCCAGGATTTCTTCATTTACTGCCACATCATCAGGCCATTCAGCCAACAACGAGGCAAGTACGTGCCTGGCATAAAGCACAGCAGTAGCCTCATTCACCCGATACAGGTAATCCCGCACCGCTTTTTTGCTCCTGGAATCCAGCTCTTTGTGCAAGAGTACGGAACTCTTAGTGCGACGCTGTTTGGCATAGCTAAGCTGGAGATCACTCTCCGTGTTGGTTATCAGTTTCTGGGTAATGGGATTGGATTCTTCAGTGGCTTTATCACAAAGTACAGGTTTTGACTGCAAGAGACAAGCACAAGCCTGAAAAGAGATTCAGGGCAATTTACTTCTTCATGTCTACAAATCTAGGACCAGAAGTTTAATTCATTGTTTAGAGATGGATAATTAGACTCATTAAAAATTACAAGCTCCAATCTTTCATAGAGAACACAACTAAGCCCGCCTGTGAACAATTTACCTTAAGTTTGCCCCTGGGTGTCAATGGATACAGTTACAAACTATATACCACTGATATTAAATGCCGGCAAGAACCAACTGATTCTAACACTGAGAGCATAAACTTAAGCTGAATTGTACAGGTAAAGCAATAGCGATAATGCTCCACACTTTTTTTGCGGTTCTCCTGTTAGATGTATTGTAACTACTGATTATCCCAGTAATCACAGCCACTGAAGAGGGACTAAGAAATTAGCAGCTTTATTTCCTTTCTGACCCTTTGGTGAAGATCTAACTGGCATTTCTGCCAAATACCACAGTGTTCCACAAGCCAGGCTAGTCTACTAAGGAACTCAAATGCCCAGTACCAAACACTGATCTATTATCTTAATTCTTATTTAGTGGAAAATGGGTCCATTTTTCAGGGTCATTTTAGATAAGCCATAAATGTACTAACTTATCAAGTATGCAAAAAGACTACAAAGGTGATTTTTTTTTTTTTTTTTTTATACACACTGAAGGTAAGTTTAGTACTGGAACAGATTACCAATATATGTGGTTAATTCTCCATCACTTGGATTCTTTAAATCAAGACTTGATGTTTTTCTAAAAGACATGCTGCACTTCAAGCACAAATCAGTGGGCTAGATACGAGAATGACAGGATGAAATTCTGTGACCCATACAATGCAAAAGGTCATACTAGATTATGATAATGTCCTCTGGCCTTAAAAAACAACAAAATAAAACAAAACAAAAAACAACACTATGAATCCATGCTTAATTTTTTTGTGGATGTTCATTAAATGAGAACATCCATAAATTACCATGACACTATATTGTAGATCTTCGCAGTACTAAATATAGATTTATCCATTTGTAGAAGCCAGTAGGTATTAAATAAGCTGTTTGTTGTTTTTTTTAAATAATGTTTTAAATATGTGTTTCCTGTAAGTAAAGATTAGTGATGCCCATAAATAACTGAGCTTCTCCACTGGATCCATGTTGGGCCCATACTCAAGATTTCCTGCATTTTAGTTGCATCCCAATACATGGCCAATTTGCTACCTAGTTATATAGTCACTTAACTTCTCTTTTGCTACTAGAGTCATGCTGTCCATTTTGGCAAAACAGATTCACCATTATTGGGTATTATTGAAGCTATTCATATGGTAACATTGCAGTGAGGTGGTCAGCGTACATGTTTACGGTTGTATATTAGACAAAATCTCTCTTGTATGAAATAGGGAATTCATAGCATTCCAGTAAAGCCATAATTTGTTCTCCTGATCTAAAATCTAGTTCTTCTAGCTCTTCAAGAGAGAAGCTGCAGAGAAGAAAGCTAAGTTCTTGCTGATATCTTTCCGATTCTTTTTAACACAATAAAACAGGAGCTCTAATAACAATCTTAAATTTGGACCTTCTAAATTATTTGAATCACTCAGTCTTGTGATATCAAAATTTCCCTTTTTTTTTTTTTTTTTTTTTTTTTTTAAAAAGAGCACACACCAAACATGGCAAGATGATCATGTCCGTATCCACTGCTTTCGAACTCTGCTCTTCCAATCTCAAACGCTTGCTGGGTTGCCATTTCTGGGCCAGTGTTCGGATCCTTTCATCTGTTGTAATTACATCTCCATCAAACCTTAAAAGTGACAAATTTTGCAGTCAATGAACTTAAAAAAAGAAGCTATATTTGCATTTAAAGCTTCCCTGACTTGCATTTAGAAAGCTCTTATCCAAGTACTGCCTTACTCTTTTGTGAGGTCAGATCAACTAACATTCTCGTTTGATCTTATTAACTGAAAAATATGTTCATGTCTTCCAACTTGATTTTGCAAGAAGCAGATGGTACCAGAAGCTGCTCTGAGTGCCAGCAAGTCTATGCACATCACTCTTCCTCAGTTAGGATGACATTCGAGAAGTACTGGTATCTCGCTGACTTTCCAGCCATAAAAGCAGTTTCTTCTACAGAGATATACTGTGCATGTGAGTAAAGTTATCCAAAGGAACATACAACATACTTCAAAATGTTAGTTTCTGTCCTCACATCTACAGTTCCAAATGTAACAGGAGTCAATTTTCCAATTACATTTTAGGAAGCACTACAAAGCAGTTCCATATCCTTTTCCTTACAGCAGTTTAGCTTCCCTGTTAACAGAGTAAAAGTTACCTTTCACATTCAATGACTATTTTTCTGCTGGATTCAGTAGTTCACTTACCTCTTTTGAACTTCCAGGAAGAAAGAATCTGTTCTTTTCATCTGCAGCTCATACATGGCACGAAGAATATGCAAAGGTGCATTGAGTGCGTCATGCGTCATCTGAAATAAAACTGAGGTAAGGTTAGGCGAGGAAAGGTGAATTTCACTTGGGGTTATCTCTACACACATTTTCCTGTTCAGCACATGAATAAAGGACTTATGAATTTCATAATCTCTACAGCAATAATTTTCTAAAAACATTAGTATATTTATTATTGCAGTCCAAGCATAAAATTATACTTAATCTAGGCAATAATACAAGAATCAGTTCATGAATAACTAAAAATTAAAAGTAAAATCTGCATTAAAGACTAACATATGGAAACAATTGTGTGTAATCCAAATGAGGCACAATATCTTCAAAAATGGGAAAAACAGTCTAATAAGTACCAAGAAACATATTTTGGTTGCTTCATCCAAGCCCTCTAGAGGATCAAGTTTGCTCTGATCCAGATCAATGGGATTAATGGATTGGTCCACATCCTGATCTCGGTCCCTTTCCTCTAGTTCTGTATCCTCACGTTCAGCCAGGGAGCTGATCTCCTTCTTTGAGGAGTACAGCATTATTGACAAAATCTGCATGGAAAAAGACAACATATGGTAAAACACCTGTAGATAGTATTAGTGTAGCTGCAATTGGCACTTGTAAGAACATTATAAACACTTGGACCACATTTATTAACACATGCTTTTCTAAAGAGGAACAGCACTTAAACAGCATTTCCCATTCCATAAATGCTTTACACTTTACAGGCTTCTATGAAGACATCTCAAATAATTAACCATACATTTAAAAAAAAACTGAGAACAAATTAATTCTTCAACAAGTTTGAGTATATTAATATTCAAGCACAACAAGATAGGAACACAATAGAGTTAGCTGCAATTATCATCAACAAGCAAAATGTTTTTTAGACACAGTTCCTTTCCTTAAAAATAAATAAGTTAGATATTTGGCTCTAGTATGCACAGTAACATTAACTACTCATTATTAGGAACGGCAGCAGGGTAACATCACCTTGGTCTTGCCAATTTATATCAACTGTAAGCATCAAGGCTAGTACAGACACCATGAGAAAAACTTCATAGAGCTTGTCTGTTGCCATAACATAGAAAAGCACACTGCCAATTCTCCCTGCAATAACAGATGTTCAAAAGAACAAAGTGTCCAAGTGTATGTTGGATCTCCCACCAGTTACACATGAATCATTACAATAGTGTATCTGCTTAAGAACTGTGTACAGCATCAGTATCTAATAGGCCTCTTGGAGATGTACGGATACAATTTTTGAAGTTAAAAGCTGGGATTTTCAACAGGGCTAAAAGAAATTGGAAAAAAAATAGCAAGGAGACTTTGGCTCCTACCCCCATTAAGCCCCTTCAAAAAATCTCATATTAAATCAGTTCAACACTAGCATTACTCAAAATGTATTTTCCATCATGTTTTGGGAACAAAATGGTAAATATATTTAATAATAAGCATTAATAATAATGCTTCAAAGAAGTTTAACATGCAGTGAAAATGCAATGCCTTGAGCTTTTATGCCAATGGCTACATAAAATGTACATTTCACAAAATGTTACTTATTCTCTTACCTCCAAGTCTCTGAGAAGCCATGTCTTACTGAAACCAGTTCCTTTGCTGCACTTCTTCACCAGCAGCTTAAGTAAGCCCGACTGAAGAAAGGCTGCTTGGATCTCCTCAAAACCATGAGTCTGTCAAAGAGAGAGAAAAGTTACTGTGAGAGTTGCCTGATAATACACAATTCTCACTGAACAGGACCTTCTTTGAGAAAAATAAAGGAGAATTTTTTTTTTTTAATTCCGGCACAACTATAGAGATTCTCACTATTCAAGTCTTTAGCAGTACTCGCAATGAGATGTGTAATACCACTACCACCTCATTGTTATTAGAGTAAAACTAATTGTAATCTGCACAACAAAAGAGGCCAGATGAACTCAAATACATAATTTTTTCCTCAGAGTTTTGAGAATTCCCCCCCCCCCCACTCATATTTCCTCCAATCTGACCCAAATCTACCGTTATGGTCCAGCATCTTCACAGTCAGCCTTATCACAGAGGAAAATTGATCAAACACATGTCAACAATATTCCTTAATGTACTCTTTTGAGCTGTGCTCTCAGCCTCTATGTGCAGAGGCTGCAAGGGGTCAGGTCTGACAAGTGACCTTGACTGTTATTACTTATGTTATAATAATGTCTAGAACCCCTCAAGGATCAGGCCCATTAGGTGAGGTACTGCACACATAGGATGGCACCTGACCCAGACAGCTCATAGTCCTCACTCCAAACTTATGTAGCTGGTCAGACATACCAAAAAAAAAAAAAAAAATCAAATCACCTTCAGTGTTCTGTATAATCCTTTAAGAGCAAGAGACAAGACCCAGGTGGCTTCCACTGCCTCTGCATAGCTACTGTCCATGCTGGTCTGCAAAAGGTGGCTGGTTATAAAAGCAAAATGCTGGAGATACTGCCTCAGCTGAGTTTGGGATTCAGTGCTTTCTTGTTCACATTTCTGAGCCAACTGGTAGTCTTTTACTAGAAGACAATAAAAAACCTGTCAAGTTGGAATTTTTCTCTAGGCTCAGTTTATTATACTTATCATTTGTATAATCATAGCACCTGGGAGGCCCAGTCATGGACCAGGTCCCACTGTGCCAGGCTGTACAAACACAGAACAAAAAGAAAGACAGTACCTGCCCTCCAAGAATTTATAATCTAAACAATCAAACAAAAGGCAACATGTGGCTAGACACATAGACCAGCAAGAGAGTACAAGGGAGACAATACAGATCAGTAGGATAGGCTGCGGTCTAAGCACACTAGCAGCCTAACTTAATTTTTTTACAGGAATCACAGCAAAAGAGAGATCCTGGCAAGTCCTCTCCTAGCACTTAGCATTAAGTTAAAACTAAACAAGTATATTTAAGTCAATGATTAATGTGTGAATTACATTCCAATAAAGCAGAATCGCATTTAAAACTGGTGACATGAATTCCTTCATGAGGGCGTAGTTTTGCTACAGCCACACATTTTCCTCATTTTTGTTGGAGTGTATTGGTAAAATGTTTTCTCTTGCCTTTTGGTACAGAATAAAAATGCTTGGATAGTGAGCTATCACTTCCTTTGTACTGAAAATATCACAAGTTTAGTTAAAAACAGCACAAACTTCTGTTTAGCACTAGAGAGAGAGTCAGTGGGCACAGAAGTACAAGTGTTATCTCATGGAACAGACAGAATCGGGGAAACTGATGACCCACAACTGATCTGGTGAATTAAATTATTATGTCTTCCTTTCACTATTCCTGCTAATCCCTGATCCATTTTTGACTCAACCAATAAGCAAACAGGAGAGTGCACACTTATATGACTGAGCCAGGGGTGGCCAACCTGAGCCTGAGAAGGAGCCAGAATTTACCAGCATACATGGCCAAAGAGCCACAGTAATACATCAGCAGCCCCTCATTTATTTTTCTGCACCGAAGCAAAAAAAAAAAAAAAAAGAAGGTCGGAGTGCCGTACCCTCGCTCCCCCCTCTGCCCCCTAGAGCCGTCCCTGTGTCCCACCGCAGCACCTACCACCCACTGGCAGCCCTGCCGATCAATGCCTTCCTCTCCCTCCCCACATCCCGATCAGCTGTTTTGTGGCAGCTCTGGGAGGGAGAGGGGGGAGCAAGGGCAGGGCAGGCTCAGGAAGGGGGGGCAGGAAGGGGTGGAGTAGGGGCAGGGCCTGTGGCAGAGCCAGGGGTTGAGCAGTGAGCACCCCCCGGCACATTGGAAAGTTGGTGCTTGTAGCGCCAGGCCCGGAGTCGGTGCCTATACAAGGAAACGCATTTTAAACTTGTGAAGAGCTGCATGTAGCTCTGGAGCCACAGGTTGGCCACCCCTGGTCTGAACCTTCCCGACTATCAAAGTGAAGCTTCTTAACTGGATAATCCTTTGCTTTCCACCTACTTTTAAATACTACAATAATTTCAAAGTTCCTGGCATGCATAATAGTATTTGTTTTATTAGTTTCAAAATCTTAGTGCACTGGTAGAGTTATAGGTTGCCACTAAACACTATATGCTAAAACTGAAAAGGTCAACTTTCATAATCTGTTTTGTTTACTATGCAATTTCTATTTGGGCTTGACCTTGTCATTTTTCTGAATAAGCTAAAATTAAATTTTTAAATAAGTCTTTACTTTGGATTTTGCTTGCAAGATAACCACCATAGGATGTCCAGTACGAACAAAAGACACCCTTTAAAACAAATTTAAAGATTACACTAGCAAGCCATTCTACTGCCATGCCCCAGAATGCATCATTCTAAGATGTCAGAGATGATACATCCTCCCTAGAGTACAGATCAGCACATCTGGTACAGAACAATTATTTTTCCATTGAATGTAGCATGACTGTCAAAGTTGCTTGTCTAATCTTATTTCATAACTTCCGGGGTAGATTTCACAGACTTGAAGTTGTGTAGTATTAAAAAAAGTAGGCTTTATCTGACTACATAGCCTCGTTCTTAGCAGCGGGACAGGAAAAAACTGGTTGGGTCACAGCTAACAGGTCCATTTATTGACAATTAGCATATATCACAGGGCCTTCCCGCCCCAGACTCCATCTGCTAGGAGGTGGTCAGGTCATATTTACTGCCAGAATGGCCATTAAGATATTTGAAGATTCATTTCTGGGCAGCAGAGTGAACCGACCAGCACATATTGTATGCTGTGCGTGCTCCTTCGAGTGGCAGGGTTAACTATATGCAGGAGGAGCAAGTATTTTTAAATTTTGCAATTAATTAAAACCTTTTAAACGCTCACAAATAAAGGACAAGACAGCAGCAGTGACCAAACAAACACTGTCAGGTTAAATTCAGATACAAGTACAGTTTTGTGAGGTCTCTGCAATAACAAAATAATATGAAGTGTTATATTCTGTGCACATTTATAAAAGCAACAATTCTTGTACTAGGTGATGTTATATCAGTTTAGCAGAAGCCTAAAATTTTTCATCTGCTTTATGGGTGGAAATCAGATATATTTTCTGTAAGGAATCCAGCTCATAAACCTGTATAAAATCATTCACTAAAATTTCAGGCTTTGGGTACTCAAAGATACTGTAAGGAAATATCACATGGATTCTTAGATATAACAATGTCAAGGAACCTGTTTTCCTTTTCCGGGTTTTGATGTCTACAACAACCGCCCTGTTTTTCTCAGTGAAGTGCTTTAGGATGATTACATTATGAGGTTCATTGGCATTATCCATGTACACGGAGCGAGTTCCCATACACAGCACCTGCATTAGCAGAACAAAGGGAGACAGAGGACTTCAGTTAACAGTCTAACTTTGTATAATACTTGTAACTTTTATTTTTTACATTATCTTGCATACTTGGCTGCATTTTGGTTATAGTTAATATCGTACTTGTTATTTAAACAATTGTTCATTGCCAAATGTGTGCTGCTTCACCTCTACCCCGATACAACACGACCCGATAGAACACAAATTCTGATAACGCGGTAAAGCAGTGCTCTGGGGGGTGGGGCTGCGCACTCCAGCGGATCAAAGCAAGTTCGATATAACGCGGTTTCACCTATAACACGGTGAAATTTTTTAGCTCCCGAGGACAGGGTTATATTGAGGTAGAGGTGCATTTAGACATGAAGTAGATTTTTGTAACAAAATACCTCAGGTGCACATTAACAACTTAATGGTACTCCGATGATATATATGAGATACCAATATTAAGAATAATGGCTTGTTTTATATTGGTATAAAAGCCCTTTTTTGACGTTCAATGTTATGCTATTCTGGATTTCAAGTTGCTGGTTACAAGTTGCCCACAATGAAATGTATCCAAGCAAAACCCGAGCTATGTAATTTTATTGTTTTCCATTAGACAAAGGCCACAACCAACTGTGCAAGAGACGAAGGATGAAGTCTCAGACATATCTTTGAGTTCTATGGCTTTTGTCAATTTTTTGGCATTAAAGTGTAGTTTTTAGTGTTTAAAAGTAGAATTTGTAATTATCATAGCTCAAATCATTATGTATTGACCAGTATTCCAATTACCTCTGGAAATCCAACAAGTACCAATAAGGTGAAGATATTGGTGTGTTTTAGCTGGAAGGGCAGCTGCTTAATACAATGATCTGTGAAAGCTGCAATCACACTATGCCACTGTGCAGAGGAGTTCAAAGCTCGGAGAATATCCGCCATGGAGCACGCCCAGTCCAGACCTACACGGCTGGAGAACAAGGTTCGACAGTATTAGGTGGTTTGACTGCAGATTGTTACACAACTATTCTCCCTCAAAACACAAAATCACTATTACATTATTTCCAACTGTCAGAAGGTCTTATTTTTTCATAGCATCACTTCAGGCTTTGAATTCAACAGAAATATGAATGCTATTAATCCCACTCATCATTAAATCATTTAAAAAAAATCATATTTGCCTGCCATCTTAAATAGGATCAAAGGCCACAATGAATAAAAAAAGTGGATAGAAATTCAAGGCAACACATGGTCTTGCTAACTTTAATTTAGGACTGGAAATTTTTTTCCCTTCCTTTACCTCTCCTTGTACCTGAGTAAGACAGGCTTGGGAAATCTTTCTTCTAGATTTAATTTGCCGATTATTTAATATTTTGATATAATTGGATGCCAAAATATCTTCACATAATACACAGGATTGTGTATTTCCTTGATTGATGAATCTCTCTCTAAGACCAGTAGATTCTCCGCGTATTCTATCTTTATATTCTGCATGCTTTTCTAATTGGTTTATTAACCTTTCCAATCCCTCTTCCCAAATAAAAAACCTAGAGTGCAGAATAATGCTTAACACAGTATTTAACAAAGCATGCTATTAACCTTCACTCTTCAAGAGTGTTCTACTTCCACTTAAGGTACTGAAGACTGTACTTTCAAAGAAACTTTACTATCTCTCCACCTTGCTAGACCCCTCTACAAAGACAGCTCCCTCTATGTTGGTTCTTTCCAGCTTGACCTTTTGATATGACCTACCTTCTCCTGGACTGAGGAACATGTTGGAATTAGGAGGATAGGGAGACGGGTCACATCAAAAGTTTAGGAAGTAGGACTGGCCCTTGCTCTTCTCTAAACCCCAAAATCCTACCTCTTCCACAACAGTGTCCTATATTAGCCTCTGAAAATTACCCATCTCCCATTTGATAGCATCATGCGGCATGACCCTAAGAGATGTTGACTTCAATGGGAGCCCTGGCTAATACGCACTTCACAGGACTGGGATCAAGAATTAGCCCAGATCAGGTTACACTCCTCCCCTACTCCTGTTGAGCATATAAAATCAAGAATCATCTTTATAGGTGAACATTAAAAAGCACCTGTCTAAGCATACTGCTCCCAGACTGAACAAAAGATGAGTAGTCTTCCAGCCTTCTGGCACTGTAGACCCATCTCCTGCTGCAAACAGACTGTGTTTGGCTGAAAGGACCTTTGTCACTGCAGCATCGACTTCTGCAGGCATAAGTCTCAGAATTAACTGGCCCAGAAGACCCAGGGTTAAATGATAGGTTTCATTTAAGTGGCCAGCATTGGAGATTACAACCTGAAACATCAGTGGGAGGATCTGTTCCAGGTTAATCAAAGACATTGTGCATCCCTGGGAATAAGAAAGAAAAATCTCATTAGAACAGGAAACATAGCAAAGCCTTTAGTCATAGTTATACAGTATAATGAGGGGTCGAGCAGAAACTTATTAGTTATCGGTGTTCAGAAACCGTCACCTCTTTGGCTGAAGTTTTCCAGCCTGGTATCTACATAAAGGGGGAAAATTTGAGGGAAAGCTATTCAACCAATTCTCAACATGAGGGAGTAAAGAAAACACAATTTTAAAAAAAGGTTAAGAACTTTTGGCATGTAGAAAGTTAAGTCCGGAATGGAAATAGCTCTGGCTGAGAAGATATTTCCATTGTTAAAGAAAAAATTGCTTTTGATTTGAGAGTTAAACACCTATAAAAGTCATACGGGATATAGGCAGTGAATTTTTTCTAGCTAAGCTTACCAACTGTGCACCCAGAAAAAAAAAACAGAGACAAATTAACTGCATAGTGATAAGTCTACTCATTGGTGCAAATCAATAGGGACAACCAGAACTGGGGGAAAAGGGCTCCAAGTCGCCCTTACAAGCTGTTTAGGGGATGGGGGCCTGAGGCCTTTTCAAGCTGCTTTCAGTTATGTTCCTTTTATATTGGCAATACTTTTTCCATAAAATAGGATTGGGGGGGGGGGGGGGGGAGAGAGAGACAAGGAGGGGAATTTACTCTGTGGTAAAACCTGGTGCATAAGCCAAGAGCAAAAATGTTAACACCAAGTTTAGTTGGGCTGATTTAAAGTTAGACAAACAAACAAATCTGAACTTTACCTGATGGTTGGTGGTTAATTAATAATGTAACTAAATAATGTAATAAAACACTTCAACATTAGCATTTTGACACAAGCTAGCAAAAAGGAGGAACTAGAGTAGCTCTTCCCAGCCTCTCCTTCTCCCATTACATCATTTGTTTCAGCTTGAATTTTCCCCATTTTTCTCACAAATCAACTAGTTTCCTGGGGGGTAGGGAGGAAGGGTTTGTACTTCATTCTTACAGATTTGAAAGGTGGTAACATAGCTGCCAGCAAGCCAAGAATCCTCTTCTGAGAGCATTCAGCAAAGACTTGCTCCTGGCTAGGCATTAGAGCCTTCTCTGCCTGCTTTTGGGATGATTCTTCTGAATTTTCAGCATCTGTGTTTTAAATAAACATGAATTTAAAAACAGTACAACTGTAGAACATAAGTGAAAATTTAATATTTTAAAGTCTGAAATAGTAAGTATAAATAGACACACAAAGACGATGGGCTTGTCTACACAGTGCATTAGTGCACACCAGCGGGCTGTCGGTTCTAGACCACACTAGCATAAGGTGCATCCTGTGTGGACCCTGCTGGCTTGCACTACAAGTTCCTTAAAGTGCGTTAATGTATAGTCTCATTTCAAACAATACTACCTTAATGCATCTTTATGACAAGCCCTATATCTAGTAAACTGGCTCAGAGACTTTAAAGTCACATCATTCTGATTACCATCTTGTGTATCTCCTCTTCCAACTGCTGTGTATACAATCTGAATGAATGGAATCCCAGCTTTTAAATACTGCAAAAAACATTTAACTTCCCACTTCACGGGTTCTCAAGAATACGGACTGCTAAACCCACCTGATTTGAAATGAGTGGGTGAGTATAGCTGGAAAAGACAGATTAAATCAAAAAGCTTTGCTTTTAAAGCATGGGTTGTGATGAAGCAGGATTTTTTGGAAGTATTTTTATGTATCCTCTGTGTGCTTCAGTTTCTCCCTATATTGTGCATTGCTACCCAGTGTGGGAAATAGGCTTAAGACTGCTTTCAGGGCTGACCAAGAGACACAGGAGAGAGACAGATGTGTATGTCCCCTAGCTATCTGAGTGGACTGAATGGGTCACTAAAAGGATTTACCGAGGCCAGCCCATATCAACGGAAAACTCAAGACGACAACGGAAAGCCCCAATCACCAGCACATTTGACACCTAGCAAACAATAACCCAGAGGAAGGAGCTTTTCTCTGCCTTTCAGCAGGCCCTGTCCAAAGAACAAAGGACAGAGGTGACCAGCAGGCGATTAAAAAGAGTTGGTTTCTAGAGGCTGGCTGCTCTCTCCTGGGACTGACTCAGGAGGTCTGAGAGAGACAGAGCCTGACATGGAGTTCACTACAGCATGGCTAATGAACTGCTCAGTCTTGACCAGAATGGACTACGCTTTAGCCTTTATTTCTCTAGGCTAACCCAAGGACCGCCAATACTGTGTTCCAGTTGACTTATAAACCCTACTCTGTTTTGAAAAATTTTGCTTGGGTGCCACTGCAAATACTTGCTGAGGTGCATTCTTGAAGTGTGTATAAATCTTTACAGGAGTCTTGCTGGGCAGAGCTCACAGTATTGAAGCAGGAGTACCAGAGCTCAGAAGCTTGAGTTGGGGAGGCAAGGAGGCTGTGGGGCCTACCCTGAAGGAAAGAGTGGGACTCTGGGGTGGTCTGCCACACTGAAAAGGTTCCTCCAAGAGACACTGTTTAAAACAGGGGTCGGCAACCTTTCAGAAGTGGTGTGCCGAGTCTTCATTTATTCACTCTAATTTAAGGTTCTGCGTGCCAGTCATACATTTTAATGTTTTTAGAAGGTCTCTTTCTATAAGT
Source organism: Malaclemys terrapin pileata (assembly GCF_027887155.1). NCBI lineage: Eukaryota > Metazoa > Chordata > Testudines > Emydidae > Malaclemys > Malaclemys terrapin. The sequence goes on along the minus strand of NC_071522.1, from coordinate 17,269,328 downwards.
CTATAATACATAATTAAACTGTTGTTGTATGTAAAGTAAATAAGGTTTTTAAATGTTTAAGACGCTTCATTTAAAATTAAATTAAAATGCAAAGCCCCCCGGACCGGTGGTCCAGGGAGTGTGAGTGCCACTGAAAATCAGCTTGCGTACCGCCTTAGGCACGCGTGCCATAGGTTGCCTACCTCTGGTTTAAAAGCTGGGGTGTAGCACTGTGACGAACTGGGACTGTTCTTAATGTGGTCTTTGAATGCTGAGTGGGGAGTATTGGCTGGGAAGGCAGGGGAGCGAGGATAGGATGGTCTGCATTGGGGGATGGGAGACTGGCCGTGAGGGAGAATATGAGCACGTAACATGAGAACCCAGGAAGGGGTTAGAGGCCAGGTGACACCTTTGCCCAGGAAACTGAACAAAGGCTGTGGGAGGGGTTGCTGGAGGGGGGAGTTTCAGAGCTGGCTGGTGGAATGGCTGGGAGGGAGACGGGGCTCTGACCCCCCACGGGGCTGTGGTGCCCTGGGACCCCAAGATGCACCTAATTGGGGGGGGGGATCCTGTTGTCTGTGCCTGCAAGACCTATCTTGGACTGTGTTCCTGTCATCTAAATAAACCTTCTGCTTTACCGGCTGGCTGAGAGTCATGGTGAATCGCAGGAAGCCGGGGGTGCAGGGCCTTGGGTCCCCCCACACTCCGTGACAAGCACTGAGCCTGTTAATCCATGATATGGCAGGCTCTGAACTTGTTATCTATGAGCAGACTTGATTCCACAGCTTTCCCCATTTCCTTATCACGATGCAAAGATCTCAACAGCAATTCAGAAAGAGTAAGAAATGGGTTTGCAGAGATAATTCAAGTTACAGTTACTGTTAAGTCATCTTTCTTTCTCCTTTGAGAATTGCCTCTACATATCTTCACTCTAGGAAACCCTTCATTTCTGGTTTAGGGAGGAAAAACTGACATTATGAGAACGTTGGCTTGTAATTAGATTCTCCAGTCCCTTGTGAGTACAGTCACACATGGATAATATTGTCCACGGGATCTTAAACCTTGTTTAAATATGTTTAAAGTTATATCTAACAAATACATTGTATTATGCAAGAGTGCTATTAAACCATTATTTCATAGTTTACTGACCACAATTTAGTTTTTAAAAAATGTAAGCAGTACTTTCTAGATTACATACCTTAATCAATAAAGGCATCTCTATAAAACCTCTAATTTTATATTAAAAATTTAAAAAGAGACAAGATCATAGGCACAGCACAGCTTTTGATGTGCACTTTCAAGAGAACACAAGGGGAAGGAATGGACTTTAAACTAGTAGAAAAATGAAAACAAAGAATACAGAGAGGGGAAGGAAGAGAAAAAGATTTAAATCATCTCTGCAACTTAATACACAGCAAGCAGATAATGATTATATTGAATATATTCACTTGAGTAATCTAGAGAAATGGGTTTGAAATGCCAGAGAGAAATTTACTAAGCAAGAAAGCATGCTTAATCTTTGTAATGTATTAGATCCAATAGCGCTATAATTTGTACGTAGAGATATACTTTACCATAATCACATAATGTATGCAATTCAGTTTGATGTTTCAAACCTACTGCTAGCTATGTGGTAATCTGTACAAATTGAAATTCAGGTAAAATGCTCTGTGGATGGGTATTCGAAAGCCATAAGATTATGAGGTCTTGATGCAGCAGCCTGTTTACTTCAACTGAATCTATTTACAAACGTACAAGATAAGGATGGACACAAAAATACAGCTGTGTATATGTGTGGAGTATGTGTATGTTGGATGAAATGGGAAATCTCTTACCTGGAAGATGTGAAGCTAGGTCATCTACAGCATTAAGAGCCAGTGTCTCTGAATCCTGTCTCAAAACATCTTTCTTTGATAAAGGAGCATTAGAAGGATTGCTTTGGCTTCCTTTTTTTTCTACCGAAGATTGAATTTCATCACAAACATCTTTCCCCTAAAAATAAAACCAAATAAATATAGCAAGAGACTGAAGAACAATTTAATTCACTGAGATAAAGCCACAGAAAGAAATTGAGTCAATTATTTTCACTTGGCAAAAAAGTTATTTTAAATGATAAAAACCCTTCATTGATATATTTCATGCTATGTTCAAGTCTTAAGTTTCCATATGCAAAATAAAAATTACATATTTTTCCTATGTTATATGTAACGTTACATCCACAAATAAGTTTCTCTTACATGGGAAACTATTTGGCCTATGAAATCAAATTGTAACAGAATTGTAAGGCTGGGGAGGGGCACTACGTCCCTGAAAACTAATTTAGGCGCCCATGGTCCATTCAGAGGGGAAACGTTTTGTCCGTCTTTCACACAACTTTGAAGAATCAAAGTCACCTTTAGAAATGTGAGGTGACCCAGTGATGCAGGTATAACATGCCAGTTCACTTACTGCACCCCACATCACTGGAGAAAAGAATGGAAATATTTATCACTGTTGAGGATCATACAAGAATGGACATCAACTGAACTGTACTTTGTAAAGAAGCAGTACTTACATTGCAATGTACAAAAGAGCCTGTCCTTGGCTTTTTATTCATTCCCTTGGCTGCTTTATCACCAGCATGGCCCTCTATAGTGCCACCTGTTGGAGGGCTGACAGAAGTGGTCTCATTCTCTGAGAAAGATTCACCTTCTGGCAACATGCAGAGGAGAGCTAAAGCTTTCAAACCTGAGGGGAAAAGATTACAAAATCTATTTAAGGATTGAATACTAAGACACGTAGCCTTTCACAACCAAAATCTGGAAGCTGCTAGCAAGAGACTCAGATATGTTAATCTATATAAAAAGGTGCCACAAGTACTCCTCGTTCTTTTTGCTGATACAGACTAACACAGCTACCACTCTGAAACCTGATTCCAGGATTGTCACTCTAAAGTGGCCAGAACCAGCTACAAACACAGTTGAGAGCTTAGAATATCACCAGGTTCACTCATCACTGGTACTCACAATCTGTTACCATCCAATTTAAATTCTCAGCCATTTCTGGCTTTTTTATACTTTATAAATTAGACCTGTATGACAGAACAAGCTTTTTCCAAGTTTTAAAGAAAACTTTTAACTTTCAAACACATTTTACACAGAGCTGTATTCTGCCACCTTATGTTACACTGAATAGAATCTTAGGGCTTGTCTACATTACCTGCAGCGATCAATCCAGAGGAGGGGTGGGGTGGGTCGATTTATCACGTCTAGACTAGACGCGATAATCGACTGCCGAGCACTCTCCAGTCAACTCCAGTACTACACCAGGACGAGAGGCGCAGGCGAAGTCGACAGGAGAGCGTCAGCCGTCAACTTACCACAGTGAAGACACGGTGGTAAACAGAGCTAAGTATGTCGACTTCAGCTACGTTATTCACATAGCTGAAGTTGCGTAACTTAGATCGATCCCCCCCCTGTGAAGTCAATGGGACTGTTTCTGCAGCACCTTATTTCACATCATAAATAAGATTAAAAGTATCTGGCCAATAGTGCAGATCAAGAAACACTTTTCATCATGTCATATTTTTTTCTTCCTCAGGGCCCCTGTAAACAAGATAACTGTATCCCTATCCAGGCACAGTGTGTCTTCTTAAACTGAAAATTTATGAGAAGTTGTCCCAGTATATTATTCTAATTTTCTTAAGCTTTCTTTTTTTCCAATCACATGTTCCGTTATCACTGAGACTATTGTTACTCTAATAATAAGATTTCTAAATGATCAGTTATAAAACATTCTCTGTACTATTAGTGAAATGCAAAGTAGCTTTCCTCTGATATTAATATAATATATGGAGATATACCTCTCTCATAGAACTGGAAGGGACCCCAAAATGTCATCAAGTCCAGCCCCCTGCCTTCACTAGCAGGACCAAGTACTGATTTTGCCCCAGATCCCTAAGTGGTCCCCTCAAGGACTGAACTCACAACCCTGGGTTTAGCAAGCCAATGCTCAAACCACTGAGCTATCCCTATTAAGCTAGACTTTTCTTTCCTTGGAAAACTGCAAAGTGATTAATCAGAGGCTTTGCACCAGGCTCATTCTAACAACTACTGTGTTTCAATAAATGGAGGGTTTGGGTCACCTTTTCCATGCTGTGCTTTCATCAGGCAGTCTCCAATGAGCTGTATACATTGCTGTTGCAGAACTCTAGCGTGACTGAGAATCTGCGAATCAAGTTTCTCTCCTACTTCATCCCCACTTGCCAAGTCTGCACAGTAGAGTGTCAAGGCAGCAAACAGCAGCCAAGAATAGTTGTGGATATAAGGCTGGATGAGTCTCTGTCGGTCACTGATTCGAATGGTCACCATCGGATATATTGTGATGCTGTGAGTGGGAAGGTGACTGAAAGAAAGGGTTTACAGTTTAGAACTTACGTTTAAATGCAAGTTTTCTTTCTGAAAAAGAAGAAAGAATAGAAAGCATGTTTCAAAATTTCTAACTGCAGATCCTTACAAGGCGTAAACTGTCAGAGTTCCATTGGGCTTAAAGGAGCGCTGACAATTTACACTCGTTGAAGATCTGTCCCTAGAACTCCAGCTCTACAAATCAAGTTTATGTGAACAACTTTGGTAGCAATCTTGGAGTGGTGGAGGTAATAAGAAAGTAAATCTCCATATGTGTAACGAGTGTCTTTCATGCTCATCAACTCTATCTTATCAATCTTCTGATACTTCTGGGTGGTGGGATTACTTTTAGGACTACAAGGTGTGAAAGATTTGTAACCAAGTTACTTTGAAGTTTGGGGTAGGATTTAGAGCTGAAAACTTTTGCTCAACATTTGCTACTTTTCTCCTAAGGACAATAATTAGATGTTCTGGGGTCAGACACAAGTTCCCAAGGAGTGACATTAGAGTGACTGTCTGTAGGAGGTATTAATTGCTGCTGTTCTTGCCCACAAGCTGGTGAGTATGGAATCGCATACCAATACCTGTCAGAGTATTTCTTTGCAGAATAACACCCATAGCAAAGATCAAAGTCATCACACACATTGCAGTTCATCCGGCGACCTATAATAACCCCTTGGCAATGATCACAGGCATATTCCATGTTAACCATTTCATGGTCATCCTCATGACCTTTAGGTTTAACGCCACCTACGTAGAATTAAAAAAAAAAAGTTTGCATCTGCAATGACCCTTAGGTACAGTATCTATCTTCCCATTCTTTTCATAATGTAATGCCAGTATATGTTTCTTATGTTATTTTTCTTTTCTTTTATTATTATTGATTAGATGAGTACACATGACTAGAGAACTCTGTTTATCCCTGTAAGCAGAGAAGTTGATCTACAAGCAGCATTAGATAATCAATGGAAGCCACCACTTAATTTATAAGCTCTGGACACCAAAATTCTGCTAGTAGTTTGGTGAAAAAGGGGAGTCTGAGTTGTGAAGGTATATCCAAGTTGCAGCAAGTGATCAGATATGCCATATTAGAGAAACTTTTTTACTATATAAATTATCCTTACCATAGGATCTACAGTATGTTGTGCTTTATGAACTGAATGATCAATATCATTCACATCACTTATATTCTCTTTTTCAGCTCACCATGATCCTTTCGTAGAATATTGCAATATAACTGGTTCCAATACAACCAATTGAGTTCATTCCAAAAGAAATCCACACTAATCAAATATGGTTACATTTTTGTTTAGGAGACAAAAATCAAAGATAAAAGGAAGGAGAAAAGATATAAAGGAGAAATTTTATGTTCAGAATTCCATGCCAAATTCAAGTTCAGATGAAACTGGCAACTTGCAAGTTTGAATCCTACAAGCACTTGTGAATTCAAAATCACTCCTCTAGTTGTACTTATATTAGTGTGTTCATTAAAAAGCACATGATTCAGATATATACTGAAAATTTAGACGGGTGACATTCAGATTAGAAAAAAACAGGAAAAATTACGAAAGTTAAGATTTTGGGAAGTTTCAAAAAAAAAAAAAAAACCAACTTTCCCTTTGCCCATTTCACAGAAAACTTTCTAATGCATGATCTGGAAAGACACTGTTTCGGCCCCAGAAGTATTTTCTGACAAGATCCTTACCTAGGAAACAAGTTTTACATAGATCCATATCATTGCACTGCAAACAGCGGTAGCGATGCCAGGGTGCAATCTCATCACAACCATCACATGATATGTCCACGTTCAATAGGTCACAGTAACGAGCAACAAACATGTGCATCTGGAACAATAAATGGACACAATTTACATGTTGAATCTTTCTTGGTTATGAGAAAGCCCTTTCGAAACACAAAGCAGAATGTTCCCTTCTGCAAGGAAGCATGATGAGATATCTACGCATGCACTTCCAAGGAGATTTTCAAAGGCACATAGGGGAGTTCGGTGGCCAACTCACAGAAAACCAGTGGGAGCTTGCTGTTTCTCTCTTTGTGCCTTTGAAAAAAAATCTCCTGCAAGGAGCATGAAAAAATAAACAACAAATCATGAGGTCACCTTTCTCTGCTTCTCCGGGTCAGCTTGGGCTATCTTTTCATACCAGGTCTCAAACATTACATCCTGACATTCATCCATCCACTCGGAGTTTTGCTTGTAGTCTGCAATCTCATCTTCTTCACTCCACTGACTAAAAAAAGCTCAAAATTAAAGTTTGAATGCAAATTGGCTTCCTAATAATGCATTTTGGGATAGTTTATTTAAAAAACTAAAATTCAGACACAAGGTGCTAATGAGACAAGATCATGTATTTCACCTAAAAACTAAAGCACCGCCACAATATTCCAGAAACCTCCCCCCCCCCCCCCCCCCCCCCCCCGCGCTACAAAGAGGGTTGTTGGTTTTTTTGTTTTGTAAAAAACAAAAACAAAAAAACAAAACAAAAAAAAAAACACACCATACACCGGGGCGAACACACATCACCTGGGAAAACCAAGCTCATAGAATTGCTGTTGGGTAATTATGATAGAATATGGACAAATGAAGATTATTTCCTTCTAGAACAAACGGGCCAAGGGTAAAAGGGTAAGGTTAAAATGAATGCACTCTGAGTCATGCAGATGCGATGCTCATGCCAGAGGAGTAGGATGATGTCTATCTTGCTGGTAACTTGCCAGTAGTGTGATACTGCAAGCAATAGTCAGTTTAAAAACAAATTTCTGCTAGTGCAGAAGTTACTACTCTTTACATCTCTGTAAAGTTTTCAAAAGCACTTAAGACAATGTGACTTAGGAGCCTAAATGATTTAGTAGCTTTTGAAAAATGGGACATAAATGCTTTTGAAAATTTTACCTCACCTGTCTTCAGTGTCTTTACTACTTGTTTCAAAGTTCAGAGCTCATTCTTGCCAAAAACTGTACAAAAACTTAGTTCTATATAAAAATTATAGTCTTGCTGACTTACCAAATCACGCTGTCATGAATACTTATGTTTTCTTGTGACATAGTCATAAGAAGAAGTGGTAACTGTATATCAACAAAAAAGGAAAGATCACTTGGTTCCCAGCTCATATCCAAGAGGTGAAGGAGGGATGTCTGCACGCAGGATAAGGCAGGGAGCAATGATCTAAACAAATTGGGAAAACATGACAGCTTTAATCTGAAGTTGAAGCAGTATGATTTTGGGGGAAAAGAATAAAGTATTTATCACTAAACCCTTAACTAAGTTATTGCGTGTTAAATTAAATGAATAGTAGAACCTTACTTTACTAACCCACAAGCTTTCAAAATGCCAATAGTTCTAATCATCAAGTTGATTGTCTCACTATGCAGTTTTAACAGCAGAGTGTGCTGTGGTGCTGTCTCCTGTCACTAATGCTTTGTTATTCTTGCCAAATGTGCTACAGTACATTTACTATTATTGATATACTCCAAAGTGTATACTAAGAGGCAAAAGTTACATTACATATGTCAAAATAAATGAACAAAGTGATCCAGTACTGCTGAATTTTATCCTTGTCCTTACTAATTAGCAAAATTAAGTAAAAAGTGATTTTCTACACTATAGTAGCACCAAAAAGCCCCAATAATAATTACAGCTAAGGCTAAGATTTTGTCACACATTTTAAGTAACAGTCACAGACAGGTCATGAGCAATAAGGAAAAATTCTCAGAAGCCCATGACCTATCCAAGACTTTTACTAAAAATATGCAGAACAAAATGGGGAGCTGCAGGCTCCCCACACCACCCAAGGGGTCCCGGTCCGGAGCTCCCACGGTGGCCCAGAGCTCGGTCCCCACAGTTCCCAACTGTCAGGGGTGGTGCAGAACCCAACAGCTCCCAGGCACTGGGGCTCAAGTCATGGAGGTCTCTGGAAGTCACGGATTCCGTGACCTCCATGACAAAATTGCAGCCCTAATTATAGCCCATCATGTCAGACTGCATACAGAGGAAAGAATGGTCACACCATACCAGAATTTACACTCTTATTTGATACAAGGCAATAAATGTAACTAATAATAGAAGGGAAGGTGTGAGGGAGGACAAAGGTAACAAAAATAACATTCCATGTTACATAGGTGGGCTATGTTCCGTACCTGTCATTAATGCTGTTAAATCCCTTCATGGCATTGACCAAAAAGAGAACAAGCTGATAGTAGGACTCTCGAATTTCTTTGTGTAGTTCAACACCACAACCTTCCAAATGTCCAAAATAACTAAAAGTTAAAAAGTCAGTTTAGCAGATGTAGAATCCACCACTTTACTTCACATAGCACACTTTGTTCAATACAAGTAGAATTAGAAGCGAAGCGCAAAACAGGACACCAAACGCAGATTGTTCCTATGGAACTGTCAGAAGTATCAAGATGACTCATAACATTTTACCACCTGGCCCTGAAAAGTCCAACTCAAATAAATTTTAAAAACACACAGCAAGAAAGCAGCTAACAGATCTTACACAGCACTCTATAATGAGAACTCAGTTTGCGCAGCAAGTCAGAGGCAATCAGCTTTAGAATCTACGTAGACACATTATAATCACCATCTTTTAAGAGTTATGTTGAACACCTATCAGTCATATTTAAAATTAATTTATCTTTCCAAATCCCAATATTCACAGAGAAGCAACTGAATGACTAAAAAGATGAGTTGGTAAAACACTAGCCATAGGACACTGCCAGAGGAAGCTAGTTCCACAACTAAGTATCTAACTGCAGATTAGCTAATACATTAATTCATGGAGAAAAGACTCAAAAGGGAAAAGAACTCTCCCAAGCAAGTATTGCTGACAGAGCAACTAAAATTAATCTAACCCAGGTCCAGCTTAAATTCTTATTGAAGGAAAAAGATGAACCGATCCTATTTAGGGGCAGCAGTTTAAACTGAAATAATAAACAGAAAGCTAAAGACTGTGAATGTCTAAGACTATTCTAGTCTAATTTTCTGTGATCCAGTTAGATAATTGGGAACATTTTAATAGCTATATGCTGCGGGTAAGCTGCTGACCCCTGTTGGCATACATAGGAATACTGAAACTAAATCTCCAAGTACCCATATGAAAATGTAAACGATCAAAATGCACTGTAGAAAGTGTGCACAGAATCTTAAATATTGATCTGGGCACAATATATGCACTTGCTCTTGTATCTGTATTCACAAGGCCATCACGTCTCATTCTTTTCACCCTGGGCAATCAGTATTGAGTCAGGGCATGTAGACATGTTATACAGAATAGTGTTCGCTCCAATTTTCTAAGAAAGATACTTACTTTGTAAAATCTTTCTGGCAGGCCAGAAGTTCCAAGAGAAAGAGTACACAAGGTGGATGGAAACAGTGCGGCTGCCCAAGAGATTCTAAACACTGGCGGATTGTCTTCAGCACTTCTAGGATACTGTGGGCTTGGGCTTTCCTCAAAGCAAGGACCTTTAAAATACTAGGAAAAACACAAACTCCCAATGACAACTTCAAAACACCCGTTCTTCAGTACCTCATAATGCAAATCAACACTTGAGAAGTTAAACAAGTTTGATGAGTTGGCACCTAAATTATTAACTGTACTGTATATTGCCTTGAACACCACGGTAATAACAATAATGGGCTATTTACAAATATTTTACCCAAAGTCGCAGGGTGAGTGGCAGAGCCAGGAATAGAACCCAGGATTCGCAACTCCCTGTTCCAACCTCTAAACCTTGGGCTGGTTCTGGAAGAATGTCCTCTAGTTAAAATGTGCAGATTGGCCCTTTGAAGAGCCCTTCTCTAACTGTTCTAGATCTGTTATCCAAGACCCACTAACTCAGCTAGGCAGTTGTAATTTCCAGAAGCAGTTCCTTCCCCATTCAACCACCGACAGGAAGTAACACCACCTCACAAGCAGATTTGATGAAGCAGGGCAAACTGCAGCATAGGGACAGTAAGGGAATGTAATCACTATTCATAATCCTGAAGCTTTATGTGAGTTAAATGAGTCAGTTTAAATATTCCTTGGCAACCTCAGGTGGGTTGGGAGCCATAAGTTTGATGCCTGGATATCAAAATATAATGGACTGTTTTTCAAGTACCTGAAATTAGAGAAATATTACTAAAGATAAAAATATACTTTATCTCATCATCTGAAAGCTCTGAAGTCACTCAACCTTAAATACGATGGACTGCAAATTTTTAAGTTTGCTCACCTTTCATGGGAAAGTGATTGATCCTTAATAAAGTCTAATATATTTTTCAGTACAGGATATTTCTCCTTCACAGTGGGCAGTGATTTAGGCTCTTCCATTGATCTAAAAGATAGCAGCCTTAGTCTTCCACGGCTGAACTGAGATTTGCGAGTTGGAGTGGAGGGAGGAGATGCTGTGTCCTCTTGCTGTGAAACTGTATTTTCAAGGGGCTTACTTTGAGATTCAGAGGCTACTTCTGTCTGATGTGGGTCTGGCGCTTGCTTAATCTTTGTGTCAGAGTCTACCACTCGACCCCTTTCTGCAGAAGCAGGGTGAATTACTCCATTCGAAGACAATGAGTTTGCTGCTTGAAAATCTGCTTCTACGATAGAACTAGTCCTTTGACGTTTATCATCGTGGTACTGTTGCACATCCTCTACTTCTGAAGCATCCCAGTTATCAGAAGCAAGATCTTTTGCCTTTTCTCTCACAGGCAAAAATTTTAACAACAATAAGCTCTTCTGAATACAGTGTTTTGCTGCAGTATAAAAATTGGTGGGGGAAGGGGGGGAAGGCAAGTTAGTAGAATCACCAGATCCAATCTTGTGTAATACCTTTCCTATGTAATTTAAGTAGAAATTGGCTCTTATTTTTTATCTTCTGGCCAGAAAGTCCTGGAAGTATGGTTTCCTGCCCCTTGATAGTGAGTGTCTGGATCTCCCACTATTAAGTGCCTATTCAAAATATTCACACCAACCATACAAAGCATGCAATATGTGAAGTGTCGTTACAAACAACTTTTTAAAGTGACGGTTCAACCATCAGTAAGTAAGATGATCCAGTGCACTGGTTGTTTTCTCATTCTTTAGGAAAAATCTCTGGAGACAGTGCACATCACATCAGCTAATTTATCCCTGTCCACAAACATAAGATAGCCTAAATTGCTAATTAATTTCCTTGAGCACAGAAAAAATGAGAAGAGCTACGTAAGATAAAGTTAGGCTAAGCCATCAGGAAAGACACTTACCAAGGATTTCTGGGTTCACTTCACTTGTTTCTATATTCTGTTTCTCTGCTGTATCATTTCCTTTACCCATCAGGAACTTCTGCTTCATTTCTAACTGTAGATAAGAAGTTAAGTAAATTAATTAAAAATGTGAAATCCTGCCTATCCAGATGGCATGGCAGCATGAAGACTGTACCACAATTAGAGAATCTCATTAGTCCACTCCTGAGATTCTTAAGACACGCTAATACAATACAGGACTAGTCCTTTATGGTCTAGAACGTCTTGCTGGTCAGCCTGTGGCACAACCCAGTGCAATGCACTGAAAAGCTTGACTCTTTCAAGCCAAAAGTAAGCTGAGCTGATGATACCAGTTCTTTCGAAGACATGTTGTGCACAACAAGCATTAAATCAGGTAAAATTAAGTATGTGTGTATCTCTTCTCTTTTCAGCCAAGAGATCTCATCCCTGTGCATATCTTTAACCACAGCTGGTGATTTAAATGACAAAAAAACCCACAATTATTTTACTACTCTTTCCTCTCCTCCTTTTAGCACAGCAGAACCAAAGTAAGTACATGAGGGAGATCTCTCTTTCTGGCTGATGCATAAGCTCTGGAATAGGCTTCCAGGGGTAATTGTGGACTCCCTGTCATTGTAGGTTTTTAAGGACGGGTTAGACAAATACCTGTCAGTATGATAGAAATGTAGGGCTGTCATTGTGGCAACTCTGCCTCAGCACAATAGGCGGAACTTGATAACTTCTCGAAGTCCATTCCAGCCCTCCATTTCTAGGATACTATAATCCAAAGAATTCCAATTGCAGGGCAAAATTCTACCTCTGCACCTTCATTGAAAAGCCTAGGGAAGAGCTTGGCTCACAGAAACTTTAAATACTGGTAATGATGCATGAAATGAAAGGCCTAAGCCAGACTAGCCAAAATTGACTTTGCAGTCAGGAATAACATGGCAGTCAGGAAAAACATCTTTTTACTTTTAAGTTGAACAAATTTGATCTGCAATCATTGAGAAAAAAATAAAAACAGACCCTCCTCAGCCACCCCCCCCTTCCCCAACACACACACACACACACACACACACACACACACACACACACCAAAACCATTTTTACATTTTACATTTCAAAGTACAGTGACACAGACTCCGCATTGGGGCTCAGGAGCAAAAATATATGTGAAAGAAGAAAACCCAAATAGAAATAATCATCCTGAACAACCTTACCATCCATATTCTAATCCCATCAGCCAGAGAATATACTTGTGCAAACTCTTCATTCAGAGGCATCTTGCCTCCACTGATGACTGTGAAAACAAAAAAAGAGGAAAGACTTTTTATTCACTGCTTCAGTTTCACATCACTCAACGATTAAAATAAAATAAGATATCTGCAAAAGGCTGTGATAGACCCTGTCATCTACCTCTTAAGGCAATGCCAGGCAGGTTGTTTTGTTCCCTATTGTTCTTACGGATATACTATAAAGGCTGGTAATGCATTAAAACCATCTCCTGTACCCTGACAGCAGACCTATTTGCAAAGTGGAATAATGAATGAGTATGTACAGTTACAGTCAATACATATGGGTCCTGCAAATGTACAGGCAGGACAAATAGAGGCTATTCCCAGGACTTCAATGGGAGTTGCACGTGCTCAGTACCCCTCAGAATCAGACCCTGAGAGGCCAAATAGCACTTTTTTGTTCAACAGATGAGTACTTACTTCAGATAGCATGTTATGACATAGAAGTAGTGTATTGCATATTAGAAAGAAAAGTTGGCAACCCTATTCCCTGGAAAGGTACAAGTTGCAATACCAAGCGCCAACTGCATGAGTTAGGAGCAGAATATTAACTTAAACCCCACAGTGGGTTGCAAGCTCACTTTCCAAAGCATGACACTATTTAGGGGCTTCGTTTGCATTTCCTCCCCAAACAGTACTGCTAAAATGTAAATACTTTGTTCCTTGCTGTTTAGGAAATGTTTAATGAGAGCTGAAAATGGCTGAATGAGAGAGAGTTGTGTTCTAATGACGCAACTCGTGGGAGACAGATACCTTTGAGTTACAATCCCGGTTCAAAAACCAATGCCCCTTGTGGACTTGGTCAAATCACAACATCTCTGGCTTAGTTTACTCATCTTTAAAACAAGGATAACCCTATTTGCCTATGCGACTTAGAGGATTTGTGATGATTAGCTAACCTTCGAAAAGAGCTGTGATGATGAAAAACACTAACAAAGCATTATAATCTTATTACAGTCTATTGTGGTATTGTGGCACTAGTTGGTGAGTGCAGGGCTGTAATATTTTCTTTATACAGGATGAAACATCTAACCTTCTGAATATTTTTGAAACTAAATACATTTTTCAAGTTTTACAACTGAATTATAATATGATTTCTTACAAAGTATCAGCCTTCATTATTGATATATTCACTAATATAAGAGTTACCATATTTTTGTAGCTTCCCATATAAATCTGGAGTGAGATACACCAAAGCAGCAAATGTGGCGTTCACAGCTTGATCAACAGTGGAACCAGCAACTATATCTGTCTTTGGGGCCTGTTTTTTACATGCCTGTATAAGTCCTTTGAAAAGCTCAGAATTTTGCCCACAGAAATCCTGGGAAGGATCTGATTTTGCAAAGTTGAGAAGCAAGTTACGGCAGTCATCCACATGAGAGTTCTTAGTCTGGAAAGAGTATTGAAACATTTACTTAATATCAGTTTAAAAATGCTTGCATCTCATTTATATATTTGAACAACCCATACCTCAGACAGATGTTACAGTCAAAATGACAACTTAATATAAAGGGCACAGAATGAAAATTTCTCTTCTTTTGAGAATTCAGCAGCCCATGAGATGGAAACCTCAGCCTAGCAGTGTACAGTTAGAGAGGCGTCAGCTCATTAAGCCTGAATAAAACCACTCTCGCATAGTGTTTTCCTACCCATAAAACAGAAGCAGTGGCCTAAATACCTCTTTATTTTGGTGCACTTGACTGGGTTCATTTGCTTCCAAAGTCGCCTCAGGACACATCTGATGCCTGAAGACAGGTTTCCATAAAGGAGAATTAAGAACTGATGTCACTTTTGAAGGAGGCAGCTCTGCTTCACTACCTAGCTCTGCAAAAACAGCAAGACAGACTTTATGGATTTATGTTCAATACTAAATATTTTTGTTCAATTTTATATGACTGCAAAAGTGCACAATTTTAAACACCTGCCGCGAAAGGAAAACAAAAAGGAAATGGCATGTAGAACAAAAAAAGGTCTCAGACTGACGGTTACTCATGATGTTTAGTGCCACGTATGCAGCAGACAGACATCACACCACTCATGTACAGTCTGACTGCTGACATGAATGCAGATTAAAAAATACAATGCTACAGCATGTTACTATTCTAAAAGGCCCTACATTTAAACATCTAAGCTGTACTCATGACCACAGTATCCGACTACTCAAAGCACTTTACAAGCTACAGATACAGGGAATGTAATATCTGGCATGTCATAACCTATAGCATGCAACAAAACGCATATAAATGGATACACTGAGGTACAGATTTTTGAAAATAGAAACCCTAAACTTAAGTTCCCAAACCCACAGCGAGGCATCTGCCTGACTTTCTGGAGTCCTGAAAACTTGAAAGCTCCTGTTGACCTCAATGAGAACTATAGGATGCTCGGCACTTTTGAAAAATAAAGCACAGGTCTACATATAGACGTAGGTTCCTAACTTTGGGATCCTTTTTTTGGAAATCTTAATTCATATATGAAACATACAGATACGATTGTGATACCTGTGGCCAACCCTTTGTATGTTGTCTATCTTCACAGGCCTAAACCCCCGCAAACACATGCATTCTTAACTTTACTTATGTCAGTAGCCCAATTGAATTCACTACTCATATGACTGAAGTTAAATATGTGCAGAAGAGATTGTGGCACCAGGGCCTTGAATAGCAAGCTCTTTGGGGCAGGGATTGCACCTCCCTGTGCCTGTAGACAGTGCTTAATATATTGTGGGTGATACCAGAATACATGAAAACAATCCAACAGAATCGTGACTGAAAACTTCAGGGAAAGTTTAGGTAGACAGAGCAGAAATCTGGCCAAATCACATGGACAGGTTCTGCACTACAAAGCACTCATGAAGTTTCATACTGACCCCTCAACACACACAAGCAGAAGTTAATATCAGAATGAATTTTGCATTATGGTTCAGAGGTCTAGTAAATAAACTACAGATTATGCTGACATATGGTGCTCCAATAC
The DNA here is from genome assembly GCF_027887155.1 of Malaclemys terrapin pileata. Taxonomy (NCBI): domain Eukaryota; kingdom Metazoa; phylum Chordata; order Testudines; family Emydidae; genus Malaclemys; species Malaclemys terrapin. The sequence continues at coordinate 17,253,456 of NC_071522.1, read as the reverse complement.
AGGAACTGAAATAAGTGTTCCTCCCCCCAGCTCCTTTTAGATTTAAGAAATTCCAAATGATCAAAGGGAACATTTTAAAATCAGCATAAATGATGTGCTATGAATTCTTACTTTTTCCATTTTCTGGTGCAAATTTAACGAAATCCTCATGAAATCCACAGAAAAGATACAGCATATGCAATGGCAATGAAAGATTCCCCCCTTTGATACTTAACATGACCACCTCCAGGGGTCAGAGTAGTTCTGTCTCCAAGTCCATTCCACTCTTGGCCTCTTAAGACTGCAAAGGGTGCCAATAGTGATGGAGTTTTTTTGTAATTTTCCCAAAGAGAAGGTTAAAGAGGCAGCATAGGTAGCAACCAAACTTGCTGCACATAGCCCACTAAAAAGTCGCCAGATGGTTAAAAATTTTGGTCATTACCAACTTGGTCTGTAACTGGCAACCTAGTCAGGATTTTCTGTTTTCAAATATGAGTGGGCTGGAACAATATGTATTCCTTTCAAGAATATAAAATATTAGATTCTTGCACCTCATCCCCATCCTGGAAGCAGGACTGCTAGAGAAACTAATTCAACTTACCCAGTTGGGATTTCAGTGCCATACTCCGTGAAGCCAAGCGCCCCATCAACCTGGATACAAGCAGCTGTAAATCCAAGCCCCAAGAAACTGCGACATCTGGTAGGCCATAAGCAGTGATGGAGAACTTGTAGCCCCACTCATTATTACTGCTGTCAGAGTGAAAGAGAAACTGCAGCCGTGGGCCAGCCTTAAAGGTCACTTTCTACAGAGCAACAAAACAGTCATTTTGCCAAATGTACATGACAGGAAGACATTTTGGGGTCATGAATTTCCTTCAGCAATTGTGTTTTTCAATATTCTCACAGTTTCTCTGTAATATGTGCTAGCCCCCCACCACATGACTGAAAAGCCTAGAGCAATTCAAGTTTCAACTTTCTAGTCAAAAGAATAATTGAAAGTTTCAGCCCACAATACAGCTTTTAATGTTAAAAAATATATATCGGCAGGGAAAGGTTACACTGGAGTAGCTATGAAGTAGCACCTGAGTGGCCACAAGAAAATAATAAATGAATTCAACTTGCCATCTCAAGATTTATTTAAAATTAACGAGGTACAAGGAGATCAGAGAACAATTTCAACTGTATGTTTAACTGCAGTGAAACATGGTTTTCTACATGCTAGCTGGTAGTGAGTTAATCAGACATTACTATTGGAAAGGACCTTCTGGGTCATTCATTCGCATCACTGTGGAATTACAGATTTCTCCCCGCCTCCCTACCCCTCTGAGCATCAGAGGTGGGTGTGTGCACACACCCACACCAAAGATAAATTGTCAGATTACAAGGTTTCTGCAGAATCTCTTACCTATGACGCTATAACACCACAGAGTTCCAGGGTACCCCAATATTAACATATGTGTATTTTGCACAATATTTTAAAGTCACTCACCTTGGGCCACTTCTCAGTGCCAACCTTTGTATCATAACGAGTTTTTGCACCTCTGGCATCAGTAAACTCCAGGTAATCATATCTGTGGAGAGTGCAACTCATTACTTACACATATTTATTTTTAAAACTTTTGGGCAAGTTTACTTTGGAATTTCTCACACTTCCCTAACCACCCCACTCTGGAGACTCAGCAATGTAGACACAATCCCTTCAGAGACGTATTTACTGCTTTAGATGATTATATAAACATTTCATTCCTTCATACAGCACATATACAGGTCATTTCTACAACATAGCTCCCTGATCCTTAATATCAAGTTCAAATATTAAGCATTTCTCAGTAGTAAGCCAGAAAGAAACAGAGGTAAGTTACAGAAAGGACTGAACTTTAGCATAGTTGTGCTCAAGTAGGGTAAAGTGAATGCTGGGAACACGCAATGACGGCCACAGGTTTTTTCAAGTGCTAATACAAGAGCAATCAATGGAAAGCATAGTTCCACTGCCTGAGGGAGCATAGCCTTGACACTCAGGGCCTGTGCAAAGAGTTTGTCTGCACCCTTTCAAGTGGGAGCTCAGCTGTGTCAAGAATCTTTAAGCAGAGGTGCAAAGAAGAGAACAGGGTGAGTGGTGCATGCTGAGGGTGGAGTAGGTAATGATTCTCTGCACAGAGTGCAGGATTTGCACCTTTGTGAACAGTTTTTGGAGTCAGAGATGGCACACTATTAAGTTACCTCCTTTCTGTTTCACATTTTTCATCAAATTCCACCTCAAAGTAGGTTGCCCCAGGACAAAGGAAGACGGAGACCTCATGGCAATTATTCTCATAGTTGTGAGGAGATTCCATTGTCCATGTTCGCAGCACCACGGGTTGTTCTTGCTGCCAGCTTTCCATGTCCACCTGCATAATTAAATACAACAACTTTCACCTTATAGGGTACAAATGCAAAGCATTCAACTGGAGGATTACAGCACTGCATTATTTCACATCTGAGTCCATAGTTTGGAGTAGCCATATACACACATACATGTACTGTAAGCACTTATCCCTATAAAGAATGGTGCCAAGTAAGATTATGAAGCATGTACTAGTATTTTCTTAACTTTTTATTTTTCCTCTTTTACCTCTCTCCTGTCTTCAATCCTTCTCCACTGTCCTATGTATTTTACAGGCTCAATCTCAGTGTCATCATCTACTTCTCTCTCCTCCTCCCATATCCAGGCTCTCACGAAACCTCTTATCTTCCCTTCCTTTTTATCACCTCCAAAACCCAACCTTTCCTATCTATTCAAACCCCCCACCCAGGCTTTGGTTAATTATAAATCATCTCCTCTCTGGACTCCAGTCACTCATCTCTTCCAAAATCAGTCTATCCAAAATGCTCACACTGAAACAAATTTTCATCTGCTGCCATATCAATTGCATCACTACTCCTCAAAACCTTTCACCGGCTTGTTTTTTACTAAATCAAGTGCAAGCTCTTCATTTCCATCTTCAGAACAAAAGCATAATTTCATCCTTAAATATATTTTTGCTCTTATTTCCTCTTACTCTCCTCCAACTCCATACCTTGGAATCCACTCTCCCCTTCCCTTTATCTGCTTTTATATACTCACATACTGCAATGATTGGTGTGGTATAAGAACCAGAACAGATAGATTTCCCACTCTCAGTTCTGCATTTCATCATGCAGCTCCATAATACTTGAAGTAGGTTCCCATCTTGTTTCAAACTTTACAGTACCCTTTAAAAAACTTCCACTCTCTCCTTTAAACAAACATATCCCATTAATCTTTCCCAACACAGATCTGTGTGTTAAATTGCAAGCTCCCAGGACAAAGGTCCTATCTTTTGTTATATATTTATGATGCAATCAACAGTATTAATTCACATGAACTTCTTAATCTAAGAAGTGATTCTATTTTTTATCACATAGTGACTGACTTATGTTCTAACTAGTGACCATAGCATTTTCATTTGATCCACAACACATTTTACATAAGTAAACGTGATCTTTTCAAATAAGGTGATGACGAACGCATAATCCCTTTAAAGGTTGAATGTTCGGAACAGTTTTCTTACGTAACCTGGTTGCATACTTATAGATGTGACTTCTCCACTATAAAAATGCTCAAAATCACTTTAGAGAGATCCTGAAGGGACAGGAACTCATCAGATACATGGTGGTGGGTAAAGGAGAGGCACAATTCAAAAGGTTACAGAGAATCAGAGGTGTAAAGTATCTATATCTATCTATCTTAGGCTACCTTATTAAGACTTTCTCCGGATTCACTACAAAGGTTCCGCAGCAGCTGTGTCAGGGTACTGAAACCCTGAAGTAGGGTGCAGTGTGGAATGTCTAAAGTGCAGAAATCCAACAAGAAAGTCACCTAAGAAAAAAAAAAAAAAAAAAAAAAACACCACCTAAAAGTTACAAAGCCGTCATAAATATATCCACACTAAAGGAAAACTGTAGGACATTTCAGTCATTCACCTACCAGCTGACGGGTTGCCATGGCAAAAACAGAGTTACTTAATTTTTCTACTATATGTTTGCCACTGTATTGGGACAAAAGTGATTCTAAAATTGTTCTGATATTTGTCAGGAACTGGCCCACATCTAAAAAAGAAAGAAAACATTAGGTAATAGAAAGTTAGCCAAATTGAGGATTCTCTACTGGGAGTCTGTTTTTACTGTGCACCTCTAGTGGGGTTCATGTTGTGCAAAATAGAGAAAGACAGGTGTTGCCCCAAGGAACTTGCGTTCAAAAGGCAGTTGGGACACAAAAAAATGTTTTGCACATATCCACTGCTGGCAATAGGACACTCTGTCACTAACACCACCAAAAGCACAATTCATAGAGAAACTAGTATTGTAATCAAACGATGTCTCCTTGATCTAAAATGCCTGTTTCAATAACTCTACTGTAAACATCTGATTTCCTGGATCGTTGTTTTACTAAGGAATGAAACATGAATTATAAGCAAGGCCAGCAACTTTTAGCTGAACATTTTAAATATGAATAAAATGATTGAATACATAACTAGTATAAAAATAAAAGTATAGAATATAATCCAGGTTTGAATTTAGAAATAGCCCGACATTACAAAGTACAAATTTAATATCACTCTACCATTACATTTATGGCCCAAGTAGTTATTCAAGTAACTTTGGGTTGCTGTGCTGAGACAAAGAATGCTATGGTGATATGCGCCTTAGAAATGCCTAGATTAATAGGTTTTACTACAGACAAAATGAGTTCGGCTTTTTTTGTGATTACCCAGATCTACCAAAATGACATGCTGTCTCATCCAGGGGAGATATTACTTTTGAGGGAGATGGAGGGAAGATGCCCTAATAATGGACAACTAAGGAAAAATATCTAAAATGGAACTAAATTTTGTTTCTTCGTAGATTCAATAGCCAGTGAAATTTTTGGTCCAAATTAGTTTCTCATGATTCTACAGACTCCTCAGACATAACAATCAATCAACAACTTTAACCATACTGATGACTGGAAATTGGTCCAGATGGCTCTGGGCCAATTTTGAAATTTGTTAGGAGCACTATAATTATAAGGATGCTTAGATACTATGATGAGTGTCTAGAGATAAAAATGCTAATCAGCTTCTTGAGATCATATTTTAAAGTCCTGCATTATTGTATATACTAGGCACTGACTCAGCTCTGGAACTTACATTTTTTAAGAATTTCCATGGCAAGAGTCTTGGCTGTATTATCATTGCCCTTAAATTGTAGGTAGCACCATGAAAGGAGGCTTCCCTGTACAGACCAGAATAAGGACGACAGTACTGTGCCACTCTCCTGCTGGGCAACATCCAGCATCATCATTTCACACTGAAAAGCAATAATACAACAATGATATCCCATGCACGGCAATAATACATCAATGATATTCCATGCACTGCAGTGTGACAGATTATGTGATACACCACCCTCCTCCCCACCTCACACCACCTGCCACAAAAAAAGATGAAAAGCAAGAGACCAGTCATATATGAACTGCTAGTGGTTTAAAAAAAAAAAAAAAAAAAAAAAACACTCATAAAGAAGTGATATTTGAAAGCTGTTTTAGTAACTCAGTAAGATGAACAGCAAACAGGCTTAAGTAATTACAACTACATTTGGGGCAAGCAATTAAGGCTTTCAGCACATTTTGTAACATAGGCTAATTATTTTCACATGTGAAAAGTCCTTACTTTCCCAAGCACAGGTCTTTCAGTCTATGGTACCTGACTGGTTCCCATCCTTCAATCTGGTTTAATTAGCTCAATTCTTTTATAGCTTCAAGGCAGTCACTAAGGGACTCTATGGAAAAACTCCCTAAGGCAACCTATTCAGTATGTTGCCTTGTTTCTTAATATTAAATGTAGTTACTGCTTAACATATAACATTTAAATTAGTGGGGGCCCAATCCTACCATCATACAGAATAAATGTTACTCATGTGAATAGTCCTGTTAACTACTGGCTTCAGGAGAAGTGAGAATAGACAATCTCAAATGATAGCTACCTCTCTCGCTGCCACCAACAGAAGGGTATCCATGACTGACAGCACTTGGCTGATGTCAAAATCCTCAGAAACGTCCTTATCTGGTAACAACAAAAGTCCACCTGGATCCTGATCACTGCAAAAGATAGAGCTTACTGATTAACAGCTAATGTCAGAAGTCTGAAAAAGGTGCCCTGTTGTGATGATAATCTGCAGAGATCATTTACACATCATTTCTGAAGGAAAAAAATCAAATGTTCTATAAATTTATCAGTGTGGAGATATTTTAAAGATATAACAAATACTCACTGTTTCCAAGGACAACAGTAGTTTGAAAAAAAATGATCAAGGATAAAACAGTAAACAATGCTACTCAGGGACTCTAGGCAATATACCACAGACTCAGTAATTATTTTTACCCTTGGGCAATCTTTTGTTATTGCCTTTTGAGCCAGTCAGTATTAGTAAGATGTATAGATTTTTATTCTCTCAAAGAGAAAGTGCAGTAACAATTTTGCTGACTTGCATCTCTCTTTTCAGAAGAATGTGGAATTATTGAAAAAGATCAGTAGGATGAAGATAATCAGAGAAAAAAGTTATTTTTCAATATCAAAGAGCCTTACCTGAAGTACATACACAGGGATCTGAAGGTGAGATGCACAGATTGCTTATGTTCCTGTTCTGTGATGTTTTTCTAGGAAATGGAAGAGGTTTACGTTTAAAAAAAAAATTTTTTTTTTTTTTTTGTAATAGCAAGGAATTACAAAGAATGACAGGACCAGGAAATACTTTTTGTGGACTACAGGATTAGTATTTGCTCCAAGAGATGTTTGGTCTGCATTTTCTTTATGAGAAATATCCATTGTTTGAGCTTTATCTTTGGTTTGTAAAGAGGTTTTAAAAAAAATTCAGTCCCCATTGAAATTGGATCTTTAAGTTCTCTGCCACTAAGCAAATCTTGATTTTAAAATGGCATTTAAATCACTTTTCCTTGCATCTCCTAATTGTGTCTTCTCTAAATGCTACTGTGCTTTATTTTTATACTATAAATGTAGTATCCCATCACACAAGAAATCCTACAGACCCATATGCACATGCAAGAGTTAAAAAAACAAAACAAAAAAACAAAAAAACATATATACAGCATGTGAATTTTACACTTCCAGTATTCCAGTAGGTTCTAAATCATGAGGAAAAACAGGATATAAATATTCAATACAATATTCTTTTAAGTTCTCACACAGACTTGGACACTAGAACATATGTAAAGTCACTGCATCCTGTGCCTCAGGTTTTCTCCTACATAAAATGGGGGTTATTATATGTACAAGTTTTATTTGTAAAGTGAGCAGAGCCTATCACTTAAAGGCTACTAATATGGAACTTCACAATGCCATGTTTCCCTCTTTAAACAGTCACGTTTGAGAGTATAAAAGAGCCTTCCTTTGAAGGTTGACGTTCTAAGATAGACCATCTGAACTGAAACTATAACTTTATGGAAAGGTAAAGGCAAGCTCGCCTCATCTGGAATGAAGTGATTGTGGAGCAATCATTTCTCATTGCATGGTTTACCATCATGGTGAAGAGCTGGTCCCGTCTGGTCTGTCTATCTGGGAAGAAGATAGCTGCTCCATTGAGCAATGTGTTCTTAACTTCCTGCTTTAGCATGGTCATGGGTGTGAAGTTGCTATCACTCATGTCCACGACTGTTCACAAAAAAAGGAAACAGTTTTACAATTTCAAATCAATAACCAAGTATATATCTTTAATACACTATAAAATTTCATTTCTTTTCCATGACACTAGTCTTTCCAAAGCACATAAAATACTCATCACATATACATGTAAGGATCTTCAAGAACATTTAGCTTGCAACAAGCTGGGATATACATATACATTGAGGTAGCCTGCTGCGCAACAACTGTCCATATGGACCCTGTTAACATGCTCTAACAGTTCCTTAATCCACTCTGATCTACCCCACTTTGATATGGGAGTAGGATCAAAGACGCATCAAGGAACTACTAGGGTGTATCAGCGGAGTCCACATGGACAGCATGCTAGTAAAGGATAGATTTCAACCCAGCTTACTGCAAACTAAATGTTACTTAAGGCTTGTCTACACAAACATGTGAGAAAGACTTCTGAAGTCTAGCAAGAAAGATCGTATGAGAAGACCTCGGATTCAAATGACCTGATTCACTTCAGGACCTTCAATGTTATATTGAATGCCATCAGGGCCAAGATTTCACTTGTACTTTCCCAACCATGTGGATTCATTCGAGCACAGTGATGAGCGGTTAGAAATACTCGATAGAAGGATTAGATCCGTTTATACTTATTCCAGTACTGAAGTCAAAGGACCAAATTCTCTACTGGTGCAAGTAGATACAGCTCCACTGAAATAATTTGCCATTGCAACCACTTTCAGGCCACATATTATCAGGACAGATGCAAGATCACTTCATCAGAGGCTCAAAGAAAGTACAGAAGCAAGCTCTCAGCTAAACCCATTGGTCTAAAATAGCAATAAAGCACAACAATCCGAAACAGCAGCTGGCTTGGGTTTTGGAAAAATACTTGTTCCAAGTTCACACAAGTATAAAATGCCTTTAAAACAAAACAACAACAAAAGTTAGTAAGTGACAGCATAAGATTAACGAACCTTCACACAAATGCCTGTAGAGCTCTACTGCAGCTTCTATTTGGCCAGAAGTTTTGCTTGGAGAAGCTTCCTGAGATTTAATAGTTTTATTGTTTCCAGTAAGCACAGAGAAGCAGCTTTGAAGAAGTTGCAGTAGCACAGTCTGGGCAAAGAGACATTCTTCCCTTGGGCTAAAAGGCAAAACAAACAAGAGTAAAATCTTCACAGGAAGAACTCATTTCCAGCACACACTGCTATGCTAAAGCAAGCATCGCGGTCTCTGCTCTACGAGACAGTGACACTAAGAGAGCCTCCGAGTAAAGAAAACACAGCCAAGAACTATATAGATATAGATGATATAGATAGATAGATAGATAGATAGATAGAGAGAGAGAGAGATTGATTTTAAAATGGCATTTAAATCACTTTTCCTTGCATCTCCTAATTGTGTCTTCTCTAAATGCTACTGTGCTTTATTTTTATACTATAAATGTAGTATCCCATCACACATAAGAAATATAAATAAATAAATAAATAAATTACAAAAACAAAAACCCTAACACCTAGATAGGAATCAAACTTACTGTACTGAAACTTAAAGATTACAAGCATCTATGTAATGTTATAGCTAAAAACCCAGATGACACAACAGAGAAAAGGGAAAATATCGGCTACTTCAGCTTAATGGCAGAAAACATCAGCTGAATAAAATGCACTGTATGTAAACATATTTATGGCTAACTTTGTGATGGAGGAGGGCCCTACTTTTGGTGTAGTTTATTGTAAAAATTCCAGAAAAGCTGCAAGTCAAGGCCAGTGAAGTCCAAGAATGATCTGTACTTTAATCCACTTTCTTTTTGTTGAACCTAAAAGAGGCAAAGAAAATATAGGATTGAAGAATTCATTTTACACAGTGAATGTTTACAAAAACACAATGAAAACTGCAACATATAGAGTATGAAAGAAATATCAAGCTGCATCTGAAATGCCACTCCAGCCTCAGGACACAACATGGTCAGGCTCCCATTAGGATGAATCAGCAATATCTTTTCTTTTTGTTGCGTCAGACTAACAATTTTCACTTCCTTTCGTATGTCCCAACTTTCTCACAAGTCTAACTCACACAAATAGTGGAGAACAAGTTCTGGTCTATACACCTGGTTCTAATCCTCCTGTATGCTTCCAAGAGATGCAGCAGGGCTATTTAAAAGGCAGTGGAACTTTTATATACAGTATGTTGCATTAACCCCACTAAGCACTTTATCATTTAGGTTAGATAAATGTCTATCAGGGATGGTCTAGACAGTATTTGGTCCTGCCATGCGGGCAGGGGACTGGACTCGATGACCTCTCGAGGTCCCTTCCAGTCCTATAATCTATGAATCTATGAATAATGTGTGAGATATGGAAATGCAGTTCAGTTCTGGTTTTCTTAAAGACATATTCCTAACTTATTTAAGTGCCCTTTTATAAGGCATCTTAGTATACTAAAAGTCATTTTCCAGACACTTCAAGTTTCAGGACTTGCATATTATTACCACTGAATGTAGTTACAGCTTGCTCTCTGGCCACTACTTTATTTTATAATGCGTCTTTTAAGTTGGTCTTTGGTGTACCACCATTTATTCTTGTAACAAGACCACATGCTTTAAAGAAGTGAACAAATGTGGAGAGAAACATACCAGGTCCTGTGCAAGTTGTTGGATGAAATGAAGTGTCTTCAGGAGAAGGGTTGTTCCACAAATGCTGTCATCTGTTGCTTTGCATTTCAGACAGTTCAGGCTTCTGTTGGGCTCCCCTACCACAGGCCGAAGATATCCCAGAACATTCAGGCCTTGAACTCCTAGGCGCTCTGCAGTATCTTGCCTTGTGCACAAGAACTTCACCATTAAATACTGGATAGAGACATAAAAATAGCAAAAGCGCTGTTCATAAATCCTGATTTCAAAAGCGAGAGCCACACAAACATTTAAGATCCTATGATATTATTCAGGCAAAGCCAGTGTCCTGGCCTACTACCCCACCGCCCGTTTGTGTAAAACACTTTAATTCTGAAGGTTCTATATGAGCTACATACTAGGGGGTTCTGTGACTGCCATGTTCACTTGCAAACTCAGTCATTTAATTACCAGCCTAACTCATTTTGTGAACTGTGTCTATTTCTTAATCTTATAGCGCCAAGCTTTCCTGCAAGTGGAAAATCATTAGCTTAATATAAAAACAAGTAGAGGATAAACATTCAATGTACATTAAATATATATACATGTATTTAACTTGCAATTCTTTCCACATTAGTATAAAGAACCTGAAGCCGAGAGTATCCATTAAGGAGTGCATCCCCAGAGTCCAAAGGTACACCTCTACCCCGATATAATGTGACCCGATAGAACAGGAATTCGGATACAATGTGGTAAAGCAGCGCTCCAGGGGGCAGGGTTGCGCACTCCGACGGATCAAAGCAAGTTCAATATAACACAGTTTCACCTATAACGCGGTAAGATTTTTTGGCTCCCGAGGACAGCGTTATATCAGGGTAGAGGTGTATTTTTTAATCCTGTAATCACAAAAATTTGGGGAACAAATATGTCCAGTACATGCATAACAGTTCAGACAGCTACTGAATAAGGAAATGGCATGTTCTGGATTCCATTATGCAACGGGGACTTTTCACTTTTGTCCCTGAGCAGCCACTTCTGGTATTTTCTCCCCTAGGAAGAAGAGATTTGGGAACCTGAAACCAAATTAAAATTGAACCCGAAAGAACAACATGCACTGGAAGACAAGTTTCACTTTTAATTGCTGCAAATTAAGACGCTGAGTAGTGCAGTCCTCAAGTAGATCCATGGAATTACTCAAGGAACAAGGTGCTACTTATCATGAATAAGGGTTGCAGAATCTAGTCTTTATTTTAGAGTGGTGGCCGTGTTAATCTGTATCAGCAAAAATAACGAGGAGTCCTTGTGGCACCTTACAGACTAACAAATGTATTTGGGCATAAGCTAAGGTGCCACAAGGACTCTTCGCTATTTAGTCTTTGTTTCGTAGTCATTAAAAGTGAGCAAATTAGAATATATGAAGAACTGTGATTGTGCAGCTTGTTTCATGTTCTAATCATTAGGCTTACAGTGGAACTCATCCTCTTGACACAATCCAGTGAGTGGAAACTTTCTACACTTTTGAGACAGTAATGTCCATGCTAAATCTAAATCAACTGTGGCCTTAGCTCCCATGGCTCTCACTGACTTTTTAGCTCTAGTCAAGGCCTCTAACACACCCGGAACGAGTAAAGGACCCGCCGCCGAAGTGCTGCCGAAGACCTGCAGCGCCACCGGGTGAGTAAAAATTGAAAAGGTGCCACTTGTGCTCAGTGGGAGAGCAGCCGCTGTCCTGCTCCCGCCCCTAGCTACACTACTGGGCCTCTTCTTTGGTAACAAAAACCTGATGATTATTTAACTGGTCTTCAAGAAAGCAGGAAGATGATCATTTCCTCATTCACGCCTCAGTCAGTCTGTTCTAATTATTTCTTACTTGGGAAATTCTGCACTGCTGCATTTTGACCTCCACTTCATCCCATTCTTCTTCCACCTCAAACCAGCCAACAGGATCATCCTCTCCCAGCTCATCACATGAACAATCACTTCTGCAGATAAAAGCAGATCAACCAAAGTTATAATAAAAAAAAACGTAGGGATTGCCCCACTGCTATGTTACCCAACTATTTTTACCTGTTAGAAAAATTTAAGATTCAGGAAAACGTAGCAGAAACATTTCACATGCACAGACTCCAGCAAATGCATGTCTGCCATAGATTTTTTTATTTTTATTGTCAAAGTCAAGTCAATAATTTTACAGCATACTTGTAGAGAAAGGCAACAATACTGCTATTAGGAATCAGCATTCTGTATAGACACAGCTTCTCAGAAGTATCAAATTGAGATTTTAGTTCAAACTGGGCTGGTCATGATTAAGTTTTAAATGTAGACCTTTAGGTGTTCAGTGGCAAGTGACTTTATTTGCAGCTACAGCAGTAGGCACAAAGAAATGTTAAAGACTTCTCCGACCTCATCCACACTCTGACTTTTATAAACAGGGTAGAGAAGGTTTGCTGCAATGTTAATTTTTTAAAAAATTCATTACCACCCTGCCCACCTTTACCTGTTCTTTAAAAATTGCCTGAATTCTTGAAGCTTCCACTTGTCATAGCTTTCAAATTTTTTAAAATGTTCCTCTGCACGAAATTTTTCTGAAGAACTGTTATAAGCAAACACCAACCCACACTGGGCCCCAATAGCACCTTTCCGAACCTGAAAGGAGAACATAATGCTGGAGCAACACAGAGAAAACTAGGATAACAATAAAATGATGTTTCTGCTTATAAAGAAGAGTTACTCAAATCAAACCAGAGATCAGCAAAATTCATCTGTGATTCTTTGGAATCATATTATTTATTTTCTTTGTTTTAAAGGAACATGACACAGGAAATGTTTCAGAAAGATTAAACATCTCTGAAAGATTAAGGCTCAAACTCATAGCTAAGTTTCATTTTAGCCACCATCTCACCTGGAGCCAAGCAAGAAAGAAAAAGCCTGCATCTTGATTCAATTTGCTTTTCTGCTATTTTATACAAAAAGCGGTGGCAATTTTTTAAAAAAATTGTTTCCAAGTATCATTGCACTATAATTTTTGAACAGTTGCCCTCTCCTCCATCCCCAACTGATGAGAACCTACAAGCACAAGAGTCTAGTCATCCTCAATTCAGGTGGGCACTACAAAGCATGCACACATGCTTTGGGACAGTAAGCTATAGTTTCAACAACGGAAAAGCAAGCTGTAAAAACCTCATCACAGCTTCCTTCCTGCTATGAGATTCTACCAATGTTTGGGACATAAGTTTTTACCTCCACACCAGAGTAATGTTGCTGTCTAAATACATGGCAAGCATTATACTACATACACAAGAACTAGAAATACCTCATTGGCCTGAATAAGATATAGACAGAGGCAACATAAAATAGATAGAATGCTCTACAGAGTACACTTGTGGCAGCATTCTGTAACCAGATGTAATTTCTATTTTTCTTTTCATGCAAGTTTCCTGTGACTCATGCAAATACAAAACAAAACCCAAACTGCTGTCACTCAAATTTCTTGCAAATTAATCACAAAGCTGTACATTCAAAGGTGAACAACTGTCTAAATTCCACCACCAAGAAAAAAAGCATTAATACAAGAATCTGCTTGAACAATGCAAACAAGTTCCTTACCTTTATTCTAATTTGTGTCACCTGGAATGTAGATTCAGTTCCTGTAGAAAGAATGATACTTGCTCTGGTCTTTCCAGTCTCAGTAAGAAAACCTAAAGGAACAATGAAAACAGGATGAGGTTTAGAGGACTGTCATCTTAAAGTAAATGGATACAGAATTATAATGAGAGGAGTAAAACAAAACCCAGCGCTCTGTTCTATAGCAAAGATTCAGCCAGTGAATGAGACTTGAGAGTCCAAATGAAATAGTAAATTATAATGCTGGCATTAGTAATTCTGCTTATAAAAGATGATGCTGTATCAAAAGGTGTCCATTCAACACAGTGTTGTGTTAGTATATCCTTCCTCAGGACCGTGTCTTCACAGCCACGGTCTCTCCTGGGACTATGCTATCAGTAACAGGAAATAATTCTTCCATCTGCTAAGTTTTAGTGAAAAGTCACTCCCATTGAATGTTATCGGAACCACTGAATGACAGTGTTTACTTATCTAAATTACAGCTTTTCTGAAAGCCAGAATAACACTGTCAAGACCCTTCTACATCCTCCCTTTCCTCTTAAATGAAAGAAAAACCTCAGAAGAACATGAATTATAAATCCCTCCTTTTGTTACAATATCCTGAAGTTTAATCGGTGGCATCAAGAGCAAAATGCCAGGGCAATGTTACTTCAGATAGAGGCTGAATAAGTGGAAGAAACAAAACAAAACAAAAAAAACTTTTCAATGCAAACACCCGCAAACTATGACTGCAAACAACCCCAAGAAAGACAAATTGATTTCCAATGTGTATGCCAACTCTACAGTGCACAACTTCTATGCCCTCAAGTATGTTGTGTGCTAAGCACCTCAAAAGGCGTTCTAGAGAAGTGCACATTGGCTCTGCAAGTCAAAGCATTATTTACTGCCTCATTTATACTGTTATTTCTGATTTTTAAGACCATTTTGACTAAGATAGACATCAACAATTAAAGGACTGTTGACTCTTGAAACCAAATATTCAGCCACCCGAGGATATTCTATATGATTTTCTCTTCCATCCCTCCATCAGTGTTTGGGAAGCCCCTCATGATTCAGAGCAAAATGCTGCTCTGCTATGAAGTTTTTCACACCAGCCTGCTATTCACTTTCAGCCAATGCACCAATAACCTGACCTAAGATACCAAACTTGTTTTAGGGGAAGGAACAATTCCTAAGAGCAATTCCCTGTGAGTGAGAATTACAATTTAGAAGCACTGTGTCTACTGTAGTTCCTTTTTTCTAACTGTCAATCAGTGTGAAAATGTACAGATCTGAACCACTACAAGAAACCATAAACAAAAGACTATACACTTACCATCCCCTGTCCATGGCTCAACAAGGAGGTTTTCAGGCCCTGATTTGTCTTCCTTTCCTTTTACGTCACATGCCTGAAGGGTTAGCTGTAGCGGCTTTCCTGAACAAGCAAATCAACAGGTTTATTAGAGCTATAAAACTAACAATATAGAGCTTGTTTGCCAATGGCATTCTAAATTCTTTACACAGAGAGAAGGTAAAAAATTAAGGAAAAAAATTGAAGAATTACACCACCACCGGATCTTTTTCATCTTACACAAAGGAAACAAATGCAAAATCCATGTTATTGCATAACAGTTGAAATTAAGTGTACAAAGACAACAAATTAAGAATTGTTACAGCTGGAGGATTGTCAAAACACACACATTTTGAATTAAAGCATTCACAGCACATGAAATAATACTAAACATCACTTTTATTATACAAGGAGCCAGAGATACAGTTGCTGTGGGAAACAGAAGTGACTTTCCAGAATTCTGAGCATAATGTAGTAGTAACAATATTTTATGCGTAACATGTTTACATTTGTCACACACCAGAACCAGCAGTGGAGTCTGGTGAAAGTATTTCTCTACATTAGGTTCACACCTGCATGACTGCTAAGAATATCCAGTAATTCAGGACTGGAGACAAGTGGTTAAAGTGATACCATCAACCGGAGACGGTCAATTTTAAAAAATTGATTAAAAATAATTTTTGGTACTATATACACCCGTTGCTAAGTCTGCATGCTAATTGTGGTTTGCAATCACATTTTCCTATTTAAAAATGTTTTTAGTTCTATGTTGTTGAGTGAAAATCCAAACCAACAAAAGGGAAACTGACTACACAGAAGGAAATGGTGGTATTGATCATACACAAAATACTGTTAAATGAGCAATGTATACAAACTGAAAACTCCAAAAAAAACAAAAACAAACAAAAAAAACCCCCATCACTTTCAGTCATATTAACCTTATTTGTAACTACAGAGGTTAAAACATGTCGGACAGAAGTAAAGCTTAAGTTGATACCCACAGAAAGACAATTTACTGCCTTCTGCTAGACCAGGTTCATGTTTAAACCTACAATAAACATCCAGATAAATAAACCTATCAAAAGCAAAAGCAAAAGAATTGTACTTAGGTCTGAGTTACACTACATGATTCAGCTATGACAAAAAACAATAACAAAAATTATAAATAAATGTCATTCTACTCTCAGTAAAACTGGACAGAGAAAAAAAATTCAGCAACTTGTTGTAGGAAGACTAGTACCACTAGATAAACTTAATAGAGATGCAAACACCTTTATCATCTTACTACAGAACCAACTGCTCATGCATTTCTTGAGCACAGGATTACAGACTTCCTTCTCCAAGGTGACATCACCTTTGGTTCTTGGAAGGATCACAAGGATCTCAAATTCTAGTGCTAGCACTGCTCTGAGGCAAGTACTGTTTTAGGAGATATACCTTTCTTTTCAGCTTGATAATATTCATTAAAATAAAATCCTTTTATACCCGGATTAAAAGATCAAACAACCAGTTTACACACAGACAATTTGGAAAGCTGTCTTTGATTGATCTCGCGCACGCACACACACACACACACACCTTCTCTCTCTCTGAAGGATGCAGTAACTATTCGAGTAGCACTTAAAGATGTCCCCGAAATATTTACCATATTTATAAAGCAGGTTTTGTCTAACAGTTGCCATGGAAGAGATGAGTGAAGAAGCCTTGTATTGTGTGTCCAGATGATCAGTGATAGTACAAAGTGAACTTATCACTTTAGCAACACTCCCTCTGGCTAGGGCAAAAGCCAACAATGTAAGTTCAACCTCTGGAGTGGCATAACAACTAGGAGATAAAAAGACCATGCATAAATATATATAAGAAAGGAAACCTGCAGTTTCATAATCAAGTACATGAAATGGTACATCAATAATTTCAATTAATACCAGTGACTTATGATGTGGCCTATTTATATAGCCATTTAAGCCATCTGTTTATAAAAACTTGATAGCTAATTGTCCTGTTCCAGTTACTGAAATCAACACTGGATGAATCATCCGCTCTTTTATACAGAATCATTGGAAAGGTTTTATCATCTAGTTAAAAACTAGAAGATTAAAAAAGGCTATTTAGCTTTATCACAGGAATTCAGTATTTGAGTTTTTGTTATATTGTTCTTTTAAGAGTACGCTCCTACTAGTACACCCTATTTCAAACATTACCAGTCTAGAGCCTCCATCTGGCACCCTTATTTCATTCCCTTATATTTGCTCTCTATTTCTTTCAAAAATTTTACTCTACTTTCTGTACACCCACATAGCTAGGAACAAAAAAGTTCACATCCCAATAACCTGGTGTAGGCAGACCCGATAAAGACATAGTATAACAAAACTTCGGGTTAAGTACAATTGTATGGGAAATGTGCTTATACCTAACACTTGAGGTTTTTTATGTAAATATATTGCCAACATATTAATTTATTAAGTCTTTTTCTTTATAACTTAAGACATGGTTGACTAGTATCTGATCACATGTAACATGTTTAATAAAGTAGAATTTATGAAAAACGGAGATTAAACAAAAGGAAGCCAGTGGCAAAACTTCAATTGATTGCAGTGGGAGCAGGACAGGGCCAATCATGTTGGTTTACATACCAAAGTAATTCCTTAAACTATTCATGATGGCAATATACTTCCTTATTACAACAGCAGTTAAGGTTAAAAAAAAAAAAAACCTGAAAGATGGTATCTCATGACTGCTTTTGGGACCAGATTTTCACTATTTCTAGCATTCACATTTTGGATTAATCGCTCAGAATTTATTCTCAATGGAAGAAAAGGAGAAAAATGTTATTAACTCCTCCAAAGGTCCATAAACAGTTTTCACTGCAGAACTAACGTCACACCAACTTAACATTAAATATACCTCAACACTATGCCAACGACGGAGGAATGAGCTTTTGGCTTCTAGGTCAGCTAAATGCTCAAACTGAAGAGCTGAGGAACCAATTTTTCATATTTATCTTTGAGTTTGTCAATGTATGAACAAACAAGAACAAATGAGGAATATGACACATGGAAGCTATTTTTGCAGTACCCATTTACTCTATATCATGTTCTTACCCTACAAGTACGCGAATGAGATTTACCTGGTTATTCTTATAAGAAAACTATCTACTTCCTCCAAAACATTGGGAGATAAGAAGCTTGAGAAGTCTGTAGAACCCGACGTCAGGGACAGTGGTGGCATGTGCTGCAATGCCTTCCTACCAAAGGAAAAGAGCAAGACATTAGAAATAAACTCAAGTCAGACAGAACTGAAGAAACAGAAGATTCAAAAAAAAAAAAAAAAAAAAAAAGAGGGCCTCTCAGAATCTTTATGCTTATGTGGCTGGATCTCTGTGTTTAGGGTGATTGTCTCTATTGTGTGAGGTGCATTATTAATGGTTCTTCCTGCATTAGAAATGCAAAGCATTTGGCTTCTATATGGAGAAAGTAGGGCATGGATTTTTTTTTAATAAAAGAGGCTCTGCAAATATCACACAAACCTCAACCCTGCAATTGGATGCACGCAGGCAGACTCTAGTTTAGTGAGATAGGATTTTTCATCAAATGGCTTTGTTGTGTTCTATGTACTTCTACCTAAAAAGAACACTAAGTAATTCCTTGTTTGAAACATATTTTAAAACAAAGTAGCAGTCCCTTATTAAGAACTAATGATGTGCACACATTCATTTAAAAATGCAAAAATAGCTTTTCTCTTTCAAAAAAGCAATACCAAAAAACCTTTTAAAGCTTTAATAAAATCTATTTATTTGCTTCCATAAGTCAAACTTACATACCAGTGACGGTATTTTTTCTGCTTACTCTTTAGTTCCACACAAAAGGAGCACTTTCTGGCCCAGGTCAAAATGAATTCTTATGGCAGAGTTATAAGACCCTGAAAATTGGACGTTTAGAAAGGACAGGCTGCCAGAGTCTCAATTACTAACACTATCCTAAAATCTCTCAATACTTCGGGTTTGTCTACACTACCCAAACTATACTGGCGTAGCTATGTTGTCCTAATTATTAGGGGAAAACCCTGTAGTGTAGACTGAGCCTTCACTGATGGAAGGGTTTTTTTCCTGTTGGTATAAGATCACCACTTCCCTGAATGACAGTAACTACGTAGATAACAGCACAGCTGTATCTAAACTGGGGGTTAGGTTGGCATAGCTACTTGGGTCAGGGTTGAGGTTTTTCACACCTCTGACCTAAGTCGCTAGGTTGACTTAACTTTTAAGAGTAGAATAGGCCTTAGTTTCATGATCATTTTATCTTTTATATAGAATTATTTTCTGATTGTACATTGTCTAGCTCAGGGTTTAGGCTACACAGAAAAGTAGTTTTGTACAAAACACTTCACAGGATGTCATTCTATGAATATTTAAAAGGTAGTAAAAATGAAAGGCTCCAATCCTGGAAAGTGTTTTGTACCTGAGGAACTTCTTCAATGGAACTGCTGACATGCATAAGTTACTCAGCTGTATAATAGAGTTTTCAAAGTCTGTGTATAGGATAAACTATGCAAATTAGAGGTAAAGTTTTCAAAGATTTTGTCATGTGAAGTAGTGGTGTTTTTAAAACCCACATGGAAACTGAATGTCATAAAGCTGTTGTGGTTGTGTTATGATTTTAGTAAGATTTCAACCCTTGAAGTCATTGAGCAGATGACAGTTTGGCAGTTATTCAAGGAACCATTACGCAGCAAAACAACCAGTCACCACAAAAGGAATGCCTGCATTGAAATACTATAAATACCCTACAACAGCCCAGAAATATTCTGCATAATATTAATGGAAACAAGCTTTCTTTGGAAGGTAGGCATTTTGAGGAGAAACAAAACTGAAAATCATGCCTGAAAATCAAGGTGGGACAGGCCACCACCCTGACCAGAAACAAGACATCTACAGGAGATTTTTTGCCTGTCACATGCCTGGCAAAATGTGTTTAGTTCCTTTTTGCCACTGTATAAAAACCTGTTCATCAACATGGAAGAAGTTTAATACTTTACTTTGCTATGTTGCCTTATTGATATGAGAGCAGGGATTGAGGGGCTGTTTACCACTAACTGCAGTGTTTCAGGGGGTCTTCTCCAAATATTTTCACTCATGGGATCAAGGCATCTATGTAGATGCCTTGTTCCTATGTGTGCCAACAAACAGAGGCCCTGGAAGAAGAGTGAAATTCCTAAATATAAACCTAAACTAGACACTTACATATCGGGGCAGATACGGTCTATCCATGAAAATGGCTTAACTGCAGACTGCTCATTCCATACACCACATGGGACACAGTCCCTTTTTAGTGCCAGAAATATCTGGATATGTTCAAAGAACATTCAAGATTTTTAATGGCTATTAGGATAGTAAAGGCATAAACATTTGGAAGCCTTTTCTCCCACGAAAGGAGATGCTTTAACAAACTATTAAAATCTTATATAGGTATTGGGTATTTTCAGAGGAATTAATATATCAATATGCACAGGGTATTAGGGAAACAAAGAATATAAGAAAGAAAAAATATACTTATAGAGTTAAGCAGACTACATTAACAAAGTTAAAAGCTACAAAAATATTTGAACTGATGTGAAGCAACCACTATGTGCTCTTTGAGACTACAATAGAACCTCAGAGTTACGAACACCAAAGTAACAAACTGACCAGTCAACCACACACCTCATCTGGAACCGGAAGTACGTAACCAGACAGCAGCAGAGACACAAAAAAAAGCAAATACAGTACATTTAACACAGTACTATACTGTGTAAACTACTAAAAATAAGTTTAACAAAAGATTTGACAAGGTAAGGAAACTGTTTCTGTGATTGTTTCATTTAAATTAAGATGGTTAAAAGCAGCATTTTTCTTCTGCATAGCAAAGTTTCAAAGCTATATTAAGTCAATGTTCAGTTGTAAACTTTTGAAAGAACCACCATAACATTTTGTTCAGAGTTACGAACAACCTCCATTTCCGAAGTGATCCTAATTCTGACATTCTACTGTACTTTTTAAGCTAACGTTTCAGTGAATAATTATTAGCTTGAGTGGGCTGAAACGACACTATCAGGAACAACAGTCCAAATATCTCACCTCTTCTATACTACAAATTACAATCCAATGGAGAAAATCCCTGAGATTTTAACTGTATTGTTTATTTTAGGAACTACCCCGTTCCTGAGAAATTACAACTGTGCTGGCTTGAAAACAGACTTTGACTTGCAAATGCAATTCCCAAAGCTGTGCTGGCATTAATTGCTGGTGCATGAACAGACATTTTGGCATAAGGCTCTACATGAATGGCTATTAAAAAAAACAACTAAACTAAATTAAGCTCCATTCATAAAGAAAATGGAATATAGTCAACATTTATAAATAGTAAACAATGTTGGAAACAGGAAATTAATTCATTCCAGGCTTCTAGGAGAATACTACAAGTCATGGAAAATAAAAGTTAACTATAGAAGTATCTTGCCAGTATCCATTCACCCATTTATTGGTATAAACAAGCATGTTATACATCAGGGGTTCTCAGGACAAATTATTTGGTGGCCTCAGAGTGCAGCCACCAACTATTGCAGGTGGCCGCTCTCACATTTTTTCCTAAAATACTTAATTAGCTTTAGGAAAAACAAATAAATATGCACATCTATACATCCAAATCCTTTTAATTTATTTATTGCTAGCTAGTAAGTCTGTTGTGAAAACTGTTAATAAACACAGAAGTCTCACTTTTCACAGCAGACTAACTCAGCACAGCAAGCCAGGGGACAAATTAAGCCTTAGGTAGGGGGTTGGGGGAGGCAGCAGGGGCCAGGAACAGTGGGGGGGGGGAAAGAGGGTTGATGGCTTGGGAAGGCAGTGGGGGGCCAGAACCTGAAGCCCCATAGCTGGGGGACGGAGCCCGAAGCCACGCAGCCGGAGCCTGGGGCCTGCCACTGCACAGCCACAGCCCAAGGCTGGAGCCCAAACCCTGAACCCCACCACCCCTGGGAAGGTAAGGAACTCACTGTCTGCCTGAGCCTCCAGTGTTGTCCCCCGGATGTCTCCAGAGGGGGGCAGGGCCCATCCCCTGCTGGCGGCCCCAGCAACCAAGACGGTGCATTTAGGAGCACCAGGGAGGGGGAGGGGCTGCTTCCCCCACAATCACAGCCCGCAATGAAGGTTGGTACTTACTGAGTATTTTGTAGGATAGTGTGAACAAATGCTGGATTGGTCTCCATGGAAGCTGTTACCAATGAGGTCAGCAAAGACCAGTACCAGATAGCTGAAGCATCACACACTGAGATGCCAAGTTTCTTTACTCTTTGATAGCCAACAGCCCTGAGCCCATGGATTCTAGTATCACATCCATCACTAAGGCAACGCTTGATGTTTATCTGTACATCTGTTGGTAAGATCAAACAAGAAAAAAAATAGGTAATTTCTTCCAGCCACTACTAATCAGGATAGACATAAGAGAATAATTCAGTTCAGAAGAAGAACTTCCTAAAGATCTATCTGCATTACAAAAATGTATAACTAAAAAACACAGTATGAATGTGATCAAGTGTGCATATACTATTGCACACGTGAGCGTACATATGCACAGACGGATTTGGAAAATTTAGGCTTCAGAGGACTCACATGACCTCTGAATAGTAGCGCCTGTAACACAAAATGGGGTCACAAATTATAAGTGAAAAAAGTAAAACAAAATACCCCCAAAAGTGCAAATAATCCATGTATTTTACCAAATATTTTACCAGATAGCTTCATCTCAAAGGAAAATTTATTTGGTAAGACTCTCTGGCACCTCCATCATATGACAGTGAAATGCAAATTATTTCAAAACCAGAACACAAGTATTTAAACACGTTTTCTTAGTTCCTTTGCATAGACAATATACTTGCAGAGTTAGTTTTGAGAAAGGAAGTCCCTCTGAGGGCATGTCAAGAAGCTATGAAATTTTTTTTTTTTAAATGGAAAACACCCATTTGAACAAATTTCAGAGTAGCAGCCGTGTTAGTCTGTATCCGCAAAAAGAACCGGAGTACCACCTTAGAGACTAACAAATTTATTAGAGCATAAGCTTTCGTGCATCCAAAGAAGTGGGCTGTAGCTCACAAAAGCTTATGCTCTAATAAATTTGTTAGTCTCTAAGGTGCCACAAGTACTCCGGTTCTTTTTTCATTTGAACAAAACCATTGTTCAGCTAAGATTTTAAAGCTTCAGAAATTGTCATTGAGGTCTATTCCAAGAAGGCAGGCACAGATCTGTCATGTTTAAGGTGACTACTCCGAAACCTAACACTAAATATAGTTTGTTAACATAAAAATATTTTAGACTTTTTGTTTAACACTTTACAAAAGTCATCTCACTCCTGTACTGACATAGGTGTGAGATATAACCCTTGAATTACGTTAATTTATTTTTCAGGTATGTTTTTTAACCAGAAGTGGGATTTTTGCTACATGCTAGGATCTAGCATATTGTGGCACCGCATAAAAGTCACTATAAATGCATTATATAAGTAAATATATATTTCAGCATATCCTCATATCTTCAAAGTGAGATGCTGGAACTGCATCCAGAATTATTTCAGTGGTCTACCTTTAACAAAAATTAAAACCAGATGCTATGCAAAAAGATTTTGTAAAGTGGGCCAGGAACCACAATCAAAACTCTTTTGGAATCATGGGCTTAGCCGAAAGCCTCTGTATGAACACCACAAATTTCAGCAAGCTACCCAGCCTTTCACTTTCAGAAAAGCAAAAAAGAAAACACCAACTGTGTCTTTATTGACTCACACATCTGACTAATGTTAGCGTTTTCCAACAATGTCACGTAGCCAGTGATATTGCTGGGAATGTGAACATCTCGGACCTCCTGGAGATTGCTGGCATTCCTTCCAACCGCCACCGTAACCTGCTGCGGCATATAACTCTGGTCATTAGCTGCCACTGCAATGGACAGATGTCTCAGAACAACATCTGGTTTCATCTTTAAACTGTAAGATGGAGAGAGAGAGAGAGAGAAAGACATATACATTTTCTTTTCTTCTCTTTAGGAGCTAAGGGCCCGACTTTCAGCCTAGCCTCTGCTAATCTCCACTTCTGCAAGCATAAGCAGCTGCAATGGCATTTATTGGTCTAGATATTCATACCTCATCACCATAGCACGTGAGTGCTTGAACTGCAGGTGCAATCAGGTATTGTCTAACTACTAATATTCAAGCCCGTAAATACAAAAGTGACCTCTAAGAATCAGGCCCTGAAACTTCACATCGTTCAGCACAATCTTTACTGTGCTATCTTGGCCATTACAGGAGTGTGAAAGCAGAACAGCACTACAATAGGACTCTCAGGTTTAGTTTCCACAGTATACTTGTACCAAATAAAAATTTGGTAACTAACTTACACTACAATTCAAAACAAATGTTATAGAGTGGAAGATAAGTTTATAAGAACATATATTAAATGTCATGTCCATGTTTACAGAAGCAGCGATACATTTTACTTCAAGATTGTGACATAATGAGTCTTCCTTTAAACACTGTCCAGTACAGGTATGTTAACATTCATATTACAGCTCAAACACTTTTTAAAAAGCCCAGAGATGCAAACAAATAAAAATACAAAAGCAACAACCCCCCAGCCCATTCCCATATACCCAAAACAAATGGGGAATACATATAAAACCCTAAGGTTTAACTTCATGTCTTTTTAACCAGTTGAAACCAAAGTGAATGCTTTTCATCTCAATGTAAAGATTAAGATGATGTATCCGATCTCCAAAAATCATATGTTTGCGTCAGACTACTCAAAGGTACAGTCCAGTGATATTAAAATAATCATCTCCCACTGTAAATCCTAAGGACTGACAACCCTAAAATCCAGATGCCTTTTACTATGCTACTCACCGTATCCAATGTGAGCGAGCACTCCCATCTGACTGCCAGAAGGATGAGGTTTCTCCATTAGTCATCTTGTCAATGTCAGCAGAATTGGATGAGGTTTCTATGTGAGTATAGCACTTTGTGACAGTTTTGAGTTTGTCCATTTCTTGGTTACCATTCAGATCACTAGGGCATTCTGTAAAGACATAGAAAAAATAAGTAAGTCACTGATAAGGAATTTTAAAAACAAATACTACGCACAAAAAGAAATCAAGTATCCCAAAATAGGTAGTATTGAGGGTATAATTCACAGCTCCTGTAAAACATTCTCTGCAAGTGTGTTCCATATTTAAACAGAAGATATCGAAGCATCATTACACTTAAGCAGTACACTGAGTGTGCTCCCAGGCTTCATCTTAATCTACTACTCTCATTGTGAAGTACTTCTATATTTTGCCTGGAGTTCTGCAGACATTACCTTTTACCATAGTCTTTTATACGGGGGGGGAAGGGGGAAAGATGGTCAGAGGGTATTATTATTACACGATAGCAAATGGTGAAAAAAAAAGCAAACTAACAAAATGAGGGAAACCTAGCCAGTCGTTCTAGAGAGGGAACAGAGCTCATTGCTTCCATGCACAAATTCGACTTGATTCTTTCAACTTGGAGAAAATAATCAAGTATGGAAGACTAGAAAATTTATAAAGTCAAGATAAAAATTTAGAAAGTGAAGTAAGCTATTTAAAGTGTCAAACACCTATTAACGTAGTGCCAGTCTTACTCAAATTCTAATACAATATGCCGCTTGTGTAACCACAGAAAACACATAGCCAATAAGTTAACAGACTTCTTTTCTACGTGACAATTTGCTTTAGAAAATGTTCACATGGAAATGGGTGTCAGCTTCAGAAGTCACTTCCAGCAGAAGTTTAGAAAGAGGTTAGGGGGTTTTGTTGTTCCTGTTGTTTTTAATTCCTACTTCAAGCCCTAGTTACACCAATCACATCATTAGAGAAATTTTAGTAAGTTCACATACCCTTTTCTTTTAGTAGAAGCCTATCTAAAGAATCCTTCAGTACTGAAGACCGCATAGTACAAATATTATTGAAGTACTCCAACACTGGGTAGGGGATGACAGTACTGGAAATGCGGTTCCGATGCAAGAATCTCAGTATCATTGAAGCATGAAGACCAAGGTGCTCTTTTGATTCAGAAAATATGTCAATAAAACCTAGAGAGACATAAAAGTTATTTCTGTTTCCTGTACCACCTATCTCACCCTGCAGCAACCAAACATCACCCTCTCCCCTGTCACAATATCTTATCACTGATCAGCTGCATTTAAATCAACTGATGAATCAGCTTGTGGAAGAGTTTTCCAGAAGAAATGGTGCAAGCTTAAGACATTTAAAACTTGACTAGGAAAAGCATAAGAACACAAATATGTTTCCGTCATTGGAACGATTTGGATGGGTTGACAAGTGTTATGATTCTAAATTCTCTATTTTGATGTCTCAGATTAAAAAGAACAGTTAAAAAGTTATTCATTGAACAGCATGATGACTTTAATAGGGCTCCAGTGCATTTATTTTAATACTGATTTATTAGATTCTAATGCTAACTTGATAACACTAATTTGACTTGAACAGTGTGCTACATTGGTGGACAGAATCAGACACACTAACTCTTCTCTGTTAGCCAGCAAGAAAAGCTGCTTGTCTAGTCCTATTAATCACATCTACATCAAGCACTTCTTGAGAAGGATAATTACAATTGTGAAGAAAGTTAAGTGACCGGTACATATTCCATTAAAGCCTTAGGATGCTGAAGTCTGGAAAGTGACAGATGTTTCAAACATCTGAAATTTGGAAGATATGCAGAAGAAACTGATAGACATTATCCTTTTTACTTCCTCTAATCGATTACGCATTAGAACATTAACTACCAGAACTCAGACTCTTACATATTAAAGTTTATAATGAATGGTTCAATTTTTTAGGCACTTAACATGATATGGCAGTTTTTGAGTTCTCTCTAATACCTTTACTATATTTACTTTAGATGTGTACAAACTGAGCAATTATAAGCAGTATGAAAGCTGAAATTACTCATGGTCATGATTATCTTTGAATTAACTCAGGAAAATAAAACATACAGTAGAACCTCAGAGTTGTGAACCCCAGAGTTCCAAACTGATTAGTCAACCATACACCTCATTTGGAACTGGAAGTACAACAATCACGCAGCGGCAATGACACACAAAAAAAACAAATACAGTACTGTGTTTAACGTAAAATACTTAAAAAAATAAAATAAAAAATAAAAGGGAAAGCAGCATTTTTCTTCTGTTTAGTAAAGTTTCAAAGCTGTATTAAGTCAATGTTCAACTGTAAACTTTTGAAAGAACAATCATAACGTTTTGTTCGGAGTTCCGAGCATTTCAGAATTACGAACAACTTTCATTCCTGAAGTGTTTGTAACTCTGAGGTTCTACTGTATACAAATGATGCACATCAATCAGGACTGAAAACAAAAATCAGAGAGTCAATTATAGTAGCTAATGGGTCCTTTCACTGCCTGTTATACAAAGAGGGTTGGGTGGTGAAAGAATGGATGACATGACTGCAGACCTAGTCAGATGGAGTGATAGATGAGGATATCTCAATTACCAAGTGTGATGATGGCATTGCCAACTACATGACATTAGTCAGAAAAATCACTCTGTGATGGCCAAGTTCAATGAGGAACTTATTTTCTATCTGTGATTTAAACCATATAAATCTAAGAAATTTCCCACTCACAATGAGGAAAAAAAATGTAATAATGCAAGCTAGCTTGCTGCTAATTCTGGGAAATCATGAGTCTTCAAAAACTTCACTTCCGTTTCTCATTTGAGGAAATGTTAACAGTTCGGGGAGATGGATTTAGAACTAAAACCACTAAATTACATTGTTTATTGCGATAGCCTCCCTTGAGGGGGTGGGAATAGGGAGGACAGTGGTTTCCTCATCTTCTTCTCTCACCTGGAACAAGAGAGCAAGCCTGCAGCTGTCTGATTACATGACTAAGTTCCCCTTGAAGATTGGCTCCACTGGAATTCTTGAGGGCCTCCAGCATGTTCTCCACATCCACAGTGCCATCTCCCTCAGCATCAAACTGTGCAAAGGCCTGCACGAAAGATGAAGCAAGGTTGGTATTTATTGCAAACAGAAAAAGAATGGCTGTCTGCGATATTCTGAACAAAAGAACATTCTAAAAGGATTAAAGAAAATCAGCATTTCCTGCAAAACTGAATTCATGGCAACAGGAAATGTGACTTAGCCGATTACAGATGTCAGTTAATTCTATGGCATTGCGCGGCTCTCCCACAAAAATCAATTAATGAGTTATATCTTAGGGGGACAACAAGCCATCTGCAACAGAGAGTCAGCAGGACCATTTGACATCTCCCAGCAGGATCAGCATCTCCTCCTAATAGGGTGGGTTCAGAGGAAAACTCTGTCAATCTGGTATGACTAGGAGATCAAGCCAGTTCCCCACTGCACACAAATCCATCACTCACTATCACCACACCCAATTTACAGTGGGTTCCCTTCAAACCAGAAGGAACTTCTTGAGATAGTAAAGGTTTCAGAGATGTTCCCTATATTTAAGAAGGGAAATACTATTAGAACCAGAAGAAACTTTTTAAACAATTCCCACTACACACTGTGCTCCTAAACTAAGTATTACATCCAAATAAAGTTGGCAAAAATATCCAAAGTCAAAACAAGAAGTGAATAGGTGTTTATAAGATTCCATTTCTTATTCAAGCGATCTATTTCCAGTTTCCCAGTATGCTGACCTTAGTGCACATGTAGGCAAATTATAAATGTTTATAACAAATACTGTTCTTTATACACTTAAAACAAATCTTTATATCATGTTAAACCCTCATCTCCAGCTTTTAGTCTTCCCCAAAACACCAAAAAGCAGTTGTGTTCAAAAAGGCGACCTATAAAAATAACAAATGCGAAATGTCTAAACTAAGCCATTTTAGAGAAATGACACACAGGTCTTCAGGTACTTGTCTTATTGTTACAGTGTAGTAAATACAAGGAATCAAATTTACTGGGAGAGCGGATGTTTGTGTATGAATCCCTTGTTTTATTGTTTGAATATCAAACTTAATATGCCTTTAAAAATAACATTAGAGCAGTGGTCACCAACCCATTGATCGTGATTGACCGGTCGATCCTGGAGCCTCTGCCAGTCAATCGTGTTCTCCGGGCTGCTAAAAGCCCAACAGCGCAGTAGTGCTGATGCAGGCTGCTTGCCTGCCCTGGCCCCATGACGCTCCTGAAAGCAGCTGGCTGCTGGCACATCTCTGCGGCCCTCGGGGGGAGGGAACCGGCCAATGGGAACTGCGGGGGTGGCATTCGCGGGTGCAGGCAGCGCACAGAGACCCGCTGCCCCTACCCCGATAGGGGCGGCAGAAACATGCCAGCAGACAGACGCTTCCAGGAGCGGCATGGGGCCAGGGAAGGCAGGCAGCCTGCCTCAGCCCCGCCACACTGCCAACCAGGAGCTGCCTGTGGTAATGGCCTCCTGGACGGAGCCTGCACCTTGCACCCCCTCCTGCATCCCAACACTCTGCCCCAGCTCAGAGCCCCCTCCTGCACCCAAACTCCCTCCCTGAGCTTGCACCCCTCACTCCCGCACGCCAACCCCCTGCCCCAGCCAATGCACATCCTACAATTGAGAATGTGACACGGATTTGTCACAATCCCTGAAGGATTTGGGATCTATAAACCACAAAAGAGACTAATAAAAAGTAAAACTCATGAAATGTCCAGTGGATTCTATGAGATTAGATGCAGTGTGACCATATAACCCCTGCATCCAAGCTCCCTTCCAGAGCTTGCACCCCAACCCTCTGCCCTTGGCTCAGCCCAGAGGCCCCTCTCACACTGCAAACCCCTTGGTCCCAGCCCAGAGCCTGCACCCCCTCCCAAACCCCTGCCCCTGGCTCAGCCCAGAGCTCATTCCCACACTCCAAACCCCTCAGCCCCAGCCCAGAGCCTGCACCCCCTCCCGCACCCTAACCCCTGCCCCAGCCTGGTGAGAGTGAGTAACAGAGAGAGGGAGGGAATAGAGTGAGCAGGGCGGAGCCTCGGGGAAGGGGCAGGGTAGATCCTGGGTTGATCTTAAATTCAAAAAGCAATCTTGTGCGTAAAAAGGTTGGAGACCCACTGCATTAAAAAGAGGTCATTTGAAATAACTAATTAGCTCAAGATAGCTATTGCCCACTTAAACCAACTGAATGGGCAAAGAATCCAGAAGATAAAGCCTAAAATCAGGAGCCTAAATGCCCTGACAGCATCTCTATGGCACACAGCCCAGTTTCAGTTGAAGAGTGTTAGAGATTTCAGTTTTTCCTAGAGCTGAGAAACTGTTAGCAACAATGTTCAAACACTGTTGCTAGCAGTTTCAGTGGTAGTGAGGTTATGGCATTAAGTGTAACAGCAAAGCAAGAAACTTAGATTTTGTTTCTGAGTGGAACAATACAGTGGGAATTAACTTTGTCAAACATTACTCAGGTTGTCAAAACAGTTCAAAGTACAGTTTAGAGTCAACCCACTGTTGTCTTAATAAGACTTTTTCTCCTGACCTTTGAAGTCAAAAGATAGTATATCCTTACTAATATTGGGAGCAAGCAGCTTTTATGTTAACAGGGCACGCCCTGAATATGAAGAATCAAACACACACCCTGAAAGCACTTAATGACACTTCCACCCAGCAGTAAGCCTGGAATTATATTTGTAGTTTCCAGAATCCCATAGAAGAATATGTTTAGCCCTCTACCATTTAAGCAGACACTTACAGCTCCTGAGAGGAATAGGCTTGATCTGCTGACAGCTATTCTAACCTAATTGCTTAGGGTAACAATATATAGGTGAGATTTTCAAATATATTTTTGACTCTGATTTTTTTTACATCCTGCAGTCAGATCTATGCACATACTAAACTAATTTTCACCTACTATGAAAGTAAGCCTAAAATAATCCACAATTTAAAACTTGTATTCATGTGATACAGAACAATGCACAATTTGCACAGGGCTGCTTATCTGAGTAATGTTTCTCTGGTCCATAGAGAACTACAACAACGTTTCAGTAAATGAAGCAGCCCTACTATTAATTTTATATAGGTTCTTATTCCATGCTCATCACTGTAGCACCGTAGCAGTAACTAATATTTTGGGCCACTAAAAGTATTCATGGTTGGGATTTTGAGCAAATCTGACCACGATCCCCCTCATGACTCAATCTCCCTTCTGACCTTTTTAAAGTATTGAACTCCTTAATAGAAATATTAAGATTCAATACTTCCTACCAAGATTAATATTGAGTACTAAAAATCAGTGGGAAATGGTTTTGGAAAGCTCTTTTCAGATGGACTAAATTGACATCTCTGCTCAGGAAAGAAAGCATGTGAATGAGTTGCCCCCTCCTCTCACAGAAAGAATAGGACTTGGCTGGATTGTCAACTTATTTAAGACTCCATTCTTATAAAAGTATGTAAATTTTCCTAAACTTCATTCCTCCAAAGCTTTCAGCATTGTGCAGTTTTCAAGAATAAGCTATATATATATACACACACACACAACATAATAGCTGCTCAAGCACAATATAAACTCTGCTCTCTACTTCCCAGATTTAGTATACCTTTGCACTTCTAGACAACCCATTAGTTTGCATGTATATCAAACAAATAATCTATCCCATCAAGGTAAAACAGCTTAATGCATAGTAATGGGTCAAACTTTAGTCTATATTGGTCAGGATTCTGTTGAACAGAAAGTGAAATCAGCTCACATCCTCTCAATGAATTAACTTCTGAACAATGTAATCTATCTTGGAAATCTAAACTTTTGGATCATATGGGCCTGTCTACAATACAACTACATCTTCATACAACAGCAATGTGGTTAAAACTGCAGCACAGAGGAGACCTAACCAGGTACCCATATTATCCTAGATCCTTTGAAAGATCTTTGATGAAAGGTCATGGGGATATCAAAGCACATTTTAACCCTATTGAATGGACAATTGTGTTAGCACCTTGTTCTCCAACATAGTTGTATCTCAGGGCCTGAGATAATGTATCAATCCATAGAGCTCAGTGGTTTGGATCATTATAAAAACCGCTAAGTAGTATTTCACTTTATTACTGCCATGACAAATGAGAAATAACCTACTTTGCTGGTTCTGATAAAGAATAGGCGAGTCAGTGATTGGATTTCAGCAAATGAAATAAAGGAACATACACCAGAGGGGCCAACTGAAATAAGCCTCTTTTAAAAAAAAAAATTAAAATTATTTCTTGTTAATTCCCAGTACTTTTGCTACTTTTGTCAGCGTTTATTTTAAAGAGTGCATATGTGAAAATATGGTCAATGCAGGACTTTAAAAAATGTACCAGACTAAATCTATTAGCCAGTGGCAATGAAAAAAGATGGAGGCAGGACCACTACAAAGGGTCAGGGACCGCATCCTAGTAAGAAACTCAGAATCATTCTGCTAGCTGAGAAGGAGGATGCTGAAATCCTTAACAGAGTGTTGCCCCTTGACTTTGTCCAGGAAATTCATCTTTTGCAACAGTGTATAGCTAGCAGATGTTTCATAAGCTTGATGTGCTCTACACCCTTTCTGACAGCTAAAACGAAAGCACTCTCCCTTCAACCTAAACTTCACCTCAGGACGTCTTCACTGCTGGGAGAGAATTCCACTAAACTTCTTTTCTCCAAACCTCAGGTTTTTGGGGTTGTCCCAGCTCCTGCTATAATTGCTTCTTATAACTGCAACAGCGGTGTGAAACTGACAGGATTCTTGACAGTTTAACAACTGGGTTTGAAGAGCAGCCATGAAACTAACCAAAGTCTAGTATAATTAATTCTCCTGCTGCTCTTATGAGATGTCTGCATAGTATTCCTGGGGGAATTCTGCGTCAAAAAAAAATAAAAATTATGCACCAGCAAATTAAACATTCTGCAAAATTCTGCATATTTTATTTGTCAAAATAACCCAATATAATCACTCCAGATTCAATTATTTCGGTAATTTATTTCAATACAGACAACAAAAAAGATTCCCACAGGAGTAGAGTTAGAGCAACCCCCTGCGTCCACATGGATCCTCATTGCAGGATCAAGGTATAAGTACCCTGAGGTAGGAGAGATGGGGAGGAAGGCAGAGAGCAGATTAGTCAGTTGAGAGTATGCATTAGCTTAGTGGGGTCTGTCCCTGGTCTCTTCTCAGGGAGAAGTGAGGGTGCTCCTTGCTTCTCTGAGGGCAAACAGACCCCAAGACTCACTTAGTTGCTCCTAGCTTCCCACCCTTCTTCAGCTCCCCCTCCCTTGGGATCCTTGCCCCAGGAACTGTTCCTCCTCAGCTGCTCCTCCCACACTCACTGCCCCCTCCCTCAGGGCATAGCCCTATGCCCTCACCTTTCCCTTCCCCTGGAAATTGACTCCCCTTTCCCACCGCACTGGCCACGCCCAGGCTCCAACACATCCCACCCCTGGGGACCCTCTGCTTTCCCCCCCCACCAACCATTGAGGCTCCTGTGCTCCCTTGTGACCCACCCCCAGCACAGGTTACCCTATGCTTCCCCCACCCACTACTGGGTGACCTGTGTTCCCCCCTCCCAGCCTGACTGATCCCTTCCTTGCCTGCCCCACCCCCAGAGGCCCTAGCAGAGCAGAGGAAACTGACCACAAGAGACGCAGTTGGAGAAATACAGCTCCTGGAGGAGGGGAACCTGCCTGCACATCACTGCAAGTAAGAACTCTGCCTGGGGCATGCACCACAAGCAGACCTCAGGTACAAAACTGGAGGGGGGTGGGTGCCCCCCTGCCCTCCCTAAATATCACCTTGGCAAAGGCTCACCACGGCTTTCCCACTGTTCTATGTGTGAGCCCCATGCCTCTGTAGGGTGAGCATAGCAATGGAGGCAAGGGGTGTGCACTAGAGCTGCCTCCCAGCGGGGAGTGCAGGCAACCAGCTGCACAGAGGTGGGGGAATCACCTTGCAGCCCACCCCCTGGGACACGGACTCCGCAGTGAGGCTGCACCTGACCTGCCTGCCCCTCCACATCAGGTGCACCAATGTAGCAAGCGAGGGGAACAGTCTTGCACGCACGCATGCCCACCCAGCCCTGCCTCCCCCTCAGGCAGTGATTTACATCTCTCCCAATAACTGAACTGACACGCACACTCAGAATGGCTGCCCGGGAGGGGCGCATGACCCCTCTCATCACTTCCATTTGCTTCCCCATCAGAATCTATTATTCTGCAGGGAAACAAAAAAATTCTTCAGGGGACATGAATTCTGTGTGTTGTGCAATGGTGCAGAATTCCCACAGGAGTAGCAATAGGCATTCTTCCAATAATTTTCTATCTTTGCTACCACCAAATCCTCTCCACTAAAGATAGCAGCAGCGAAAGTGCAAGTGTAGGTAGAGTACCCAGCAGTCGCAAGTGATTTCAATATCATTCATCTAACCTTGCTCAATACAGGTCTAAAAAAGTGGAAAATATCATAACAGCCTGTCTACAGTAGTGCTACCATCATTGATAACAATACTTCACACTCGGTAAGGCAACTCCCATCCTTTCATGTATTTATACCTGTTCCTGTATTTTCCACTTCATGCATCTGATGAAGTGGGTTCTAGCCCACAAAAGCTTATGCCCAAATAAATGTGTTAGTCTCTAAGGTGCCACAAAGACTCCTCGCTGTTAATACCAGATTTGTGTATTTGCAAAAAACAAACAAACAAACACACACTAGTGTAAATAAGGCCTAAGAATGGAGCAACTGCCAAAGAGGTCTCCGTTACTCAGCAGGTAAATCTCACTATTGGTTAGTAATTATATTTCTCAAGCCCTCTGTCAGTTCATTTACATTTAGAACATATGATGTTACTTTGGAGTTTTAACTGAAAAGATGTGTCTTCATCTATACAGACTAGAAAGACTAGCTAGTTTCTATAGCCTAAGGGAAACCATAATTTCTAAAAAAACATATTATGATATAATTGTTTTGCCATTTTGAGTGGCGAGAAAGCATGACAAGATCAGGAAGAAAGGCCACAGTGAGCGCTCGACACACCCAGCTCTGACACAGCAGGCTAGCTGTATAAAGGTGGGTGATGCTACAAATATCTGTGCATTTCCTCTAATACCACTTCCTATTCTTCTCCGGCCTCTTCTGATTCTCCCAGTCCCCACTCCTTATTCCATAATTCCTTATATGCTCCTCTGGTTCTTCTCCCTCATCCCAGTGCCCTCAATGTCCCTCCTGATCCCTCCCATCACAGCTCCTCTAGCCCACCCATAACCCCCAAATGTCTCTGATGATCCTTAGCCCCTTGAACTCCCTTTAATCCTATTGACCCCCATAGTTACCCTAATGTTCCTATGATACCCCGTTGTTCAACTCTTTCACTGCCTCTAATCCCTTCAATTCCTAGGTCTCATCTGATTCCTCAGCCCCAGTCCTCCCTGACACCGCCCCCCACAACCTCCACTCAGCTAACATCCTCTGTGTCCCCAGTGTCACCACAACTTCCCAGTTTCCCTCGCTAACCCCAATCATCACATGACTCCCGCCGCCCATCCCTGTACAACTCCCAGCCCCGGTCCCGTGCACTTCGCTAGCTCCCAATGGCCCCAAGCGCCACTTTGTTACATCCTCCACCCCCCTCAGCCCTCCTTCATTCCTCTTCCTCTCCGCCTGTCCTGATCCTCCCGTCCTGATCCTCCCACCGCCTGCTCATCCCCCCCCCGCAGCGCCCCCCGCAGGTTCCCCATCGGGTTCCTTCAGAACCGCTGGAGCAGGGCGGGGTGGCCGCCCCAGTCCCTCCCTACCCCCTTATCCCCCCCTCTCCCCGGGTCCCTCCGTCCCACCCCCTCACCTCCTCGCTCTCGCTGCGGGCCCCGGCCGCCGGCCCCGAGGCGCGGCTCTCCAGCACCTCGCAGAACTGCTCCAGGCTGACGGCCTCCTCGCCGCGGCCCAGCCGCTCCTCCAGCCAGCGCACCAGGGTGCTGTGGTGCCGGGACACGAGCGACTCGGGCAGGGCGGCCTCCCGCAGCCGGGCCGTGGCCTCCCGCAGCCGGGCCTGCTCCAGCAGCACCGTGGCCGGGGGCAGCGGGGGGAGCGGGCCCGGCCCAGGCGGGGAGGCAGCCCCGGGCTGCTCGGCTGCCGCCGTCCCTTCCATCTCCTCCTCGCCCCCCCCCTCCTCCTCGCTGCTGTGGCTCGCCACGTTCCCCATGGACCAGGCGCTCGCTGCTGCCGGCGGCGGCCTCGGGCCTCGCGCAGCCGCCGCCTCCGACCGAGCCGGCTTAGTCAGCAACCTCCCCCGGCCCCTCGACACCTGTCAATCCCGGAGGGAGGGGAGTCACACTGCCGCCAAGCGACAGCCGGCGTCGTAAAACCGGCACCCCGGTCGGCGTTTTTACCAAATGACCGTAAAGCGCGAGCCGTCAGCGGGGTGAACGCGGCGCCGTTGCCACGCTGCCGTAATTTGTCGGCTGCGGTCGTCGTGAAATAACCAGCGACGACGCACCGCCGTTGGTTTGGGGTTTTTTTTCGCCGCGCCACCGTAAAGCGAGAAAAGCGTCGTAAAAACTAAGGCAAATGTAATTGCCCGCGGGGAAAATGGCGGCTGAACGCCCCCTGGAAGAAACGGGGGGAGGCCAATTGTCATCCCCGCCATTTTGATGACGGGCGGCTTCGGCCCTTTCACCTCAGGCTTGGATGGGGCTAGGGGGGCTCCTGGTTCCCGCTCTGGGCTTGGCCGCCGCTTGGCTGCTGGGCCTCGGGTTCGAGCCCAGCTCCTGGCTGCTCCCTTTCTTCTCCGGGCGGGGCCGGCTGCTGAGCCCCGCCCAGCTCGCGCGGTACACGGGAGCGCGGGGCAGCCCCGGCCTCTACCTGGCGGTGCTGGGGCAGGTGTTCGACGTGCGCCGGGGGCACAAGCACTACGGGCCGGGGGCGGCCTACGGTGTCTTCGCAGGTATCCCCTCTCCGCGCGGGACCCCCGGGGAGAGCCGCCCCCCACCCCGCTGGGTGTTGTCCCTCACGGCTGGCCGTGCCAGAGCCCTGGGTTGGAGACTTGCCTGCGGAACAACCCGCCCCCCCACACCCCGCCCCGTCCCGTACGGATCCCGTAGCCGGGGGCAGGTAGGTCGTTGGCCTCCTTGAAAGAAACCGGGGGGCAAGAGGTGTGTTGTGGATTATAGAGCGGATCCTCAGCTGGACCCCGGCACCATCCTCCCCCCGTCTATCTGCGCACCTATCCCAGCTGGATGTTCATCATGTCTGTCCTACAGGGAAAGATGCCTCCAGGGCTTTTGCGACAGGCGATTTCACCAACACCGGCCTTGTGGATGATGTTTCTGGGTTATCGCCATCAGAAATGTTGACTCTACAAAACTGGCTCTCTTTCTACAGCGAGAATTACATTTTCGTTGGTACGTGATCTGTAACCTAGTCGAGTAATAATATAGGAGCATACCTGGATTAATCCTCAGAAGCTTGTTTGGTTTATATTATCCATGCTTAATACTGTAGCAGATGAGCAGGGGCACTTTTGCATCCAAGATCACCATAGAGTAATGGGCAGGCCAGTTGTCTCTTTTCTCTAGCTGTAGGGTTATTCCAGGGAAAGCATTCTTTTAACATCATCTTAATAAAATTTCAAAGTTACAGTTTGGGCTACCACACGCAAAGCAGCAAAAAATTCCCTTTGAAGCAGGTAGGACAGTAATGCGGGCCATATTTGAGAGAAAAAAGTTGCACCAAACTCTGTTAATTCCTGAATTCCACAGAAAGTAGAAAAGAGTGATGTTCCAAAAGTCTGTTTGTAGTTTAGAATATACCAAATTTGCTGATTATTCCTTACAAGCTTGTAACAGGTGGGGGAGAGTTGAAGGAAAATGGATATGTTTGAGTTGGGTCTTACAAACACACATCTGAATAATCCTATTGAGCTCAATGAGACTATTTGCTCACAGCAAACAGATTTTAAATTGGACCTGTTTACACTGAGCCAGGAATACATGATGGACCTCAACCATGACTCTTGTATCTGTGACTGCAAAGGAATTAGGCAAGAGGATTGACTTTGCCATTTAGATAAACTAGAGTTGCCCTGAGCTGTTGGCTAAAAATTGGAAAATGTAGACTGACTTCTGTAACCCTACCTTCACACATAACAATTGTAAACCTGTTTTTTGTTTCTGATCAGCTCATCTTCTTTCACACTGGATAATAGTGACTAATGTTCTCAAAGTATCTGAAATCTCCTGTGTTCTGGAAATATGTCCCATTGATACCAGGATCCATGTATACATCCATCTTACTCTGTACATTAGCCAAGTAATTGGGTTTTGGGAAAATTGCAACGAGGGGAATGAAATGAGTGTAAATTTTATTTTCTACTGCTACACAAATGTAATGAAATTGCAGCATTGCAACAGTAAGAATAGTCTGATAGACCTCTATTTGGCATTTCAGGAGCAGTATTGTCTAGTGGTTAGATAAGAGGACTGGTTGTTAAGACTGTTGGATTCTATTGCTGATCTTCAGTGTGATATAACGTCTGTGCCTGTTTCTCCATCTATAAAATAGGCTTAATTCATTATCTCCATCATGTCTATATGTTAATGTTAGTAAAATGTTTTGAGATTCCTGGTCAGAAGGGACTAAGTTGTGGACACTTAATTCTGTTATTTCTAAAATAATATACGTGGGGTGCCCCGAGGCAGCACTTACATAATAAAGTATGATGCTTTTTTAGAGGGTTTCTGGAGTTTTTTTGAGGCATTTTTTAAAAAAATGCTATGGTCTTAGTGGCTCTTTTTGTTTCCTCAAAAGGCAAACTGGTAGGAAGATTCTATGATGAAAATGGGGCACCCACAAAAGCTCTGGAACAGGCCAACGCTGTCATCGAAGAAGTGCTGAAGTTCAAGGGACAAAACGATGAGAAGAAGCAGTTCCCGCCCTGTAATTCTGAATGGAGCTCAACCAGTGGCAGCAGATTCTGGTGTTCCAAACAAAGGTAAGCATTGCCTTCCTGCTAGCATGGTCAGACTCTGCAGAGCCAAGCACCTTGACATCTCTCATCTGAGACCTTATCTATGCTGGTCTAGGTAGCACTGACAGTTTCGGCACAGATCCAGCAAAAATTGTTTGTGATATGGTTAGGCCAGGCAGCAAGGATGATTGTTTTGTATAAGTGTGTGGCCTTGGGTAAGCCTCTTAACCCCCTCAGACAGATGAGACAGCTAAGTAAATTATAGCAGAGAGAGAACTCTGCTATAGCTAAGAACTCCTTTCTGTTTGCAGGTTCATGTTAAGTGCTCTAAAATCTGCAAGGGATTACTTGGATCCTCCCCACATTCTCCCCTCTTGTGGGAACTGAGGGGTCCCTGTTCCTTGAGGTTGGGGGGTCTGAGCCCCTTTCCCTGCTCTTAGGGTGACCAGACAGCAAGTGTGAAAAATCGGGATGGGAATGGAGGGTAATAGGAGTCTATATAAAAAAAGACCCCAAAATCGGGACTGTCCCTATAAAATTGGGACATCTGGTCACCCTACCTGCTCTCCTCATGTGAGTTGAGATCAGAGAGTCCCTGTGCCTCTTGGGAGGTGGGCTGAGCCTCTTTCCTTGAAGCTTGAAATAGCTTAACTCTTCCATTCCTAATTCTAAGAAGTTTTGAGTTTTGCTGAACTCTCATTCTGGATGGGCTGAGATAAAACAGAATTAAGGCTGCCCAATGGTAGCAAAGCTTTTTGTCAGTGAATTATATCTAACACATAGGAGCGTTGCAAGTATTGCTTAGCAAGGCACTCGTACAGCACTGTGGAAGTCAGAGCCTTATTAGCACTTGCTCACTCTGGCAAGCCTCAGCTTAGTAGAATGGGTAGGAATTCTGTATTAGCATTAACATAGCCTGGGAAGTGGGATCTTCAGAGACCATAAACGTGGAAAGTACAGGTGCTAACCTTAAGATTCTATTGCGTAGTATGTAAAATGTTGTTTATGCTAACTACTGTTCTGTTAAGTATCAGAGGGGTAGCCGTGTTAGTCTGAATCTGTAAAAAGCAACAGAGGGTCCTGTGGCACCTTTAAGACTAACAGAAGCATTGGGAGCATAAGCTTTCGTGGGTAAGAACCTCACTTCTTCAGATGCAAGACTTGCATCTGAAGAAGTGAGGTTCTTACCCACGAAAGCTTATGCTCCCAATGCTTCTGTTAGTCTTAAAGGTGCCACAGGACCCTCTGTTGCTTTTTACTGTTCTGTTGGGGCTTTTTACCTAAAGACAGCAGTCTGAGCAGGCGAGTTGATACCTATGTGTGAGCAGCAATTCCGACAACTGAAACCAGTCACAAGGATCTGATGGAAGCATTAGTACAAAATGAAGGATGCAGTTTCCCAGCAGTTCTGCCCATGTAGTGAATGTTGGAGACAGTATCTGTCTGATAAAATTCCTTTGAAGTTTGGCAGACGTAACCAGCATGAACTGCATTCTAATAAAAATCAGCAAAGAAACAAGCATTGCCACAGATACCAGGGCCAAAGGGCAAGACATATTTTTCTCTATTTACAGAGATGTACACTTGATTTTTTTTAAATTAAAAAAAAAAAAACAGTTCTTAGTGCCAGTGCTCTAGTATGGCCCTGATCCAACAGCATTCTTAAGTACGTGCTTAACTTTTAAGTGTGTGAGAACGTAAGAACGGCCATACTGGGTCAGACCAAAGGTCCATCTAGCCCAGTATCCTGTCCTCTGAAAATGGCCAATGCCAGGTGGCCCAGAGTGAATGAACAGAACAGGTAGTTATTAAGTGATCCATCCCCTGTCACCCATTTCCAGCTTCTGGCAAACAGAGGTTAGGGACAGCATTCCTGCCCATCCTGGCTAATAGCCATTGATGGACCTATTCTCCATGAATTTATCTAGTTCTTTTTTTGAACCCTGTTATAGTCTTGGCCTACGCAACATCCTCTGGCAAGTAGTTTCACAGGTTGACTGTGTGTTGTGTGGAAAAAAAACTTTGTTTTGTTTTAAACCTGCTGCCTGTTAATTTCATTTGGTCACCCCTTGTTTTTGTGTTATGAGGAGTAAATAACAGATCCTTATTTATATAGCGGCAATATATGTTCTGTCTTCTTATCTATCCCTTTCTTAATGGTTCCCAACATTCTGTCTGCTTTTTTGATTGTACATTGAGTGGATGTTTTCAGAGAACTATCCACAGTGACTCCAAGATCTTTCTTGAGTTGTAACAGCTAATTTAGATCCCATCATTTTATATGTATAGTTGGGATTATGTTTTCCAATGTGCATTCCTTTGCATTTATCAACATTGAATGTCATCTGCCATTTTGTTGCCCAGTCACCCAGTTTTATGAAATCCTTTTGTAGCTCTTCGCAGTCTACTTGGGACTTAACTACCTTGAGTAGTTTTGTATCATTTGTAAATTTTACCACCTCACTATTTACCCCTTTTTCCAGATCACTTATGAATATATTGAATAGGACTGGTCCCAGTACAGACCCCTGGGGGACACCACTATTTACCTCTCTCCATTCTGAAAACTGACCATTTATTCCTACCCTTTGTTTCCTATCTTTTAATCAGTTACCAGTCCAGGAGAGGACCTTTCCTCTTATCCCATGACAGCTTACTTAGCTTAAGAGCCTTTGGTGAGGGACCTTGTCAAAGGCTTTCTGAAAATCTAAGCACACTATATCCACTGGATCCCCCTCGTCCAGATGCTTGTTAACCCCCTCAAAGAATTCTAGTAGATTGGTGAGGCATGATTTCCCTTTACAAAAACTGTTAACTCGTCCCCAACAAATGATGTTCTGACAAATCTGTGCGTCTGACAATTTTGTTCTTTACTTTTGTTCTTTAGAGTTTGCCCAGTACTGAAGTCAGGCTTACCGGCCTGTAATTGCCAGGATCACCTCTGGAGTCCTTTTTAAAACTTGGCTTCACATTAGCTATCCTCCAGTCATTTGGTACAGAAGCTGATTTAAATGATAGGTTATAAATACAGCTGCGAGTTTGTCACAGAAGTCACGGATTCTGTGACTTTCCGTGCCTTCTGCAGCGTCCGGTGCGCCTGGCTGAGCAGGCGCACTAGCCACTGCTGGGGCAGTCTTGGGCCCCCGGGGCCCACCCCCTCCACCAGCAGCAGAGTTTGGGTGTGGGAGGAGGCAGGGGGTTGGGGCATAGGACAGGGTGAGGCGGGCTCTGGGCGGCGCTTACCTGGGGGGCTCCCTGGAAGCAGCGACATCCCACTTGCTCAACTGCTAGGCGGAGGCGTGGCCAGGCAGATCTGAGGGCTGCCTCTGCCCAGAGCGCTGGCTTCGCAGCTCCCATTGCCCGGGAACCGCGGCCAATGGGAATTGCTGGGGCAGTGCCTGCAGGCGGAGGCAATGTGCAGAGCTGCCTGGCCATGCCTCCGCCTAGCAGCTGAGCGAGGGGGATGTCTCCGCTTCTGGGGAGCCCCCCAGGAAAACGCCACCCAGTGCCTGCCTCGCCCGGTCCCGTGCCCCAACCCTGTTCCCCCTCCCACACCCAAACTCTGCTGCTGATGCTGGGGGGGAGGCACAGAGCCAAGTAGGGAGTCTGCCAGCCCTGCCATACCCTCCCCCCAGCACTACTGGGGGCCCCGGGCCATCCACTGCTGCCTATCCTACCCCAGCACCCGTGGGGCCCCTGGAAAGCCCCCCGCCCCCAGTTTTATTTTCTGGCTTTTTTTTGTAAAAGCCATGAATTTTTGTTTACTGCCTGTGACCTGTCCATGATTTTTGCTAAAAAAAAATAACTGACTAAAACAGCCTTAGTTACAAACTAGTTAGTAGTTCTGCAATTTCACATTTGGGTTCCTTCAGAACTCTTGGGTGAATATCATCTGGTCCTGGTGACTTATTACTGTTTAGTTCATCAGTTTGTTCCAAAACTCCTCTAATGACACCTCAATCTGGGACATTTCCTCAGATTTGCCTCCTAAACCTGAGCAATTCTTTTTAGGTATCTCCCTCACAGCCTCAGCTGTGAAGACTGATTGGGCTACTATAAGGTGGGTGCATAACTGGCTGGATAACTGTACTCAGAGTTGTTATTAATGGTTCCCAATCCTGCTGGAAAGGCATAACGAGTGGGGTACCGCAGGGGTCTGTTTTGGGACCGGCGCTGTTCAATATCTTCATCAACGACTTAAATATTGGCATAGAAAGTACACTTATTAAGTTTGCGGAGGATACCAAACTGGGAGGGATTGCAACTGCTTTGGAGGACAGGGTCATAATTCAAAATGATCTGG
Organism: Malaclemys terrapin pileata; assembly: GCF_027887155.1. NCBI lineage: Eukaryota > Metazoa > Chordata > Testudines > Emydidae > Malaclemys > Malaclemys terrapin. The sequence goes on along the minus strand of NC_071522.1, from coordinate 17,209,943 downwards.
ACAAATTGGAGAAATGGTCTGAGTTAAACAGGATGAAGTTTAACAAAGACAAATGCAAAGTGCTCCACTTAGGAAGAAAAAATCAGTTTCACACATACAGAATGGGAAGAGACTGTCTAGGAAGGAGTACGGCAGAAAGGGATCTAGGGGTTATAGTGGACCACAAGCTAAATATGAGTCAGTGTGATGGTGTTGCAAAAAAACCAAACATGATTCTGGGATGTATTAACAGGTGTGTTGTGAGCAAGACACGAGAAGTCATTCTTCTGCTCTGCTCTGGTTAGGCCTCAGCTGGAGTATTGTGTCCAGTTCTGGGCACCGCATTTCAAGAAAGATGTGGAGAAATTGGAAAGGGTCCAGAGAAGAGCAACAAGCATCATTAAAGGTCTTGAGAACATGAGCTATGAAGGAATTGAGTTTTAGTTTGGAAAAGAGAAGACTGAGAGGACATGATAGCAGTTTTCAGGTATTTAAAAGGGTGTCATAAAGAGGAGGGAGAAAACTTGTTCACCTTAGCCTCTAAGGATAGAACAAGAAGCAATGGGCTTAAACTGCAGCAAGGGAGATCTAGGTTGGACATCAGGAAAAAGTTCCTAACTGTCAGGGTGGTTAAACACTGGAATAAATTGCCTAGGGAGGTTGTGGAATCTCCATCTCTGGAGATATTTAAGAATAGGTTAGATAAATGTCTATCAGGGATGGTCTAGACAGTATTTGGTCCTGCCATGAGGGCAGGGGACTGGACTCGATAACCTCTCGAGGTCCCTTCCAGTCCTAGAATCTATGAAGAATTCATTTAGTTTCTCTGCAATGGCCTTATTGTCCTTGAGTGCTCCTTTAGCATCTCGATCGTCCAGTGGCCCCACTGGTTGTTTAACAGATTTCCTGCTTCTGATGTATTTAAAAAAAAAAAAAATGCTATTACTTTTTGAGTCTTTGGTTAGCTATTCAAATTCTTTTTTGGCCTTCCTATTATATTTTTACACTTCATTTGCTAGTTTATGCTCCTATTTTCCTCACTAGGATTTAACTTCCACTTTCTAAAGGATGCCTTTTTGCCACTCGCTGCTTCTTTTACTTTGTTGTTTAGCCACGGTGGCACTTTTACATTGAAGTTGAGCCTCTATTATGGTGTCTTTAAAAAATGTCCATGAAGCTTGCAGGGATTTCACTTTTGGCATTGTACCTTTTAATTTGTTTCACTAACTTCCTCATTTTTGTGTAGTTCCCCTTCCTGAAAATAAATGCTACAGTGGTGGGTTGCTGTGATGTTTTCCCTGCCATAGGGATGTTAAATTTAATTATTTTATGGTCACTATTACTACGCAGTCCAGCTATAGTCACCTCTTGGGCCAGATCCTGTGCTCCACTAAGGACTTAATCAAGAATTGCCTCTCCTCTTGTGAGCTCCAGGACTAGCTGCTCCAAGAAGCAGTCATTTAAGGTGTCAAACTTTTTGTATCACGTCCTGAGGTGACATGTACCCAGTCAATACTGGAAGATGTTACCTAGGGATGCTGTGTAATCTCCATCACGGGAGAGCTTAACATGTTATCGAGACCATCCCTGATGTCTGTTTGTCTAATAGTTGAGGCTTGTCTACACTACAAAATTAAGCCAAGTTAAGTTGATGTACAGTCACCACACTCATTAAAGCCATGGTTCACATGCACACTATGCTCCTTCTGTGAGGCATGTGCATCCCCACCAGGAGCGCTTCTACTGACTGAAGTGGGGCACTGACAGCTGGAGCCCTACCCAGAGGGCTGACAGCCAACAAGCAATGAAGTAACACAATGTCTACATCGACCCTGTTGCCCTAACTACATTGACCTAAGCGGTACACCTCTTGCAGAAATGGAGTTATGTCGATGTGGGTGACGTACAGTGGTGGGAGTATCATTGTAGTGTAGACATTTAAAGTTAGGTAGATGTAAGCTGCCTTATGTTAACCTAACTCTGGAGCGTAGAGTAGGCCTCAGTCCTATAGTAGTGCTAGGGCCTGAACTCGCTGACCTATTGAGGTCCTTTCCTACGTTTCTATGATTCGGGGTGTTCCAGTGTGCTTTTGATTGAGGTCCATACCATTTTCCGTGGGGTAGTGTTTGGATCTGATAGTGGATGGTGTCTAGTGCATTCAGCTCCTGTTTAAAAAAAAAAAAAATACAGGTGTTAAATGAACTTTGCACCTTGTAATACCAAGCCTGAGAAGAGGCAATAGTACACCTCTACCTCAATATTACACTGCCCTTGGGAGCTAAAAAAATCTTACCATGTTATAGGTGAAACCACATTATATCAAACTTGCTTTGACCACCAGAGTGCACAGCCCCCCCCCCCCCCCCCCCGAGCACTGCTTTACTGTATTATATCTGAATTTGTGTTATATTGGGTCACGTTATATCAGGGTAGAGGTGTATATGAGGTGAATTAAATTGACCTTTTCTTCAGTAACTTCAGCACTACAGGCATCTGTGGTGCACATAATAAGAGGCATTGTTTTATTGTAAAAGAGTTTATCCACAAGAATATAAAAGGTGGTGGTGGTAGAGGGGTGTCTATGCTGTTTGGGGGGATTTTGAGAAATAAAGGATGGATGTTAGTCACTTGCTCTTTCCTGGGTGAGAGCATCCAGCGTGAAACTGACTTTACAGGGTCCAGCCAACAATGTATTGCTTAGTAGGTCCAACAAAAGTTACCAGAAAACTTGTGGATGTTGGAGAATATGGTTGCTGACTTCTGGAAATGGTCCTTAATCCAGGTTTCAGCATACCTGTAGTTGCCCCACCCCTCCTTCACAAGGGTCTTCGACTCAGCTGTGGGTTGGAAATACACATCGATTGAATGAGAAATAACACATTGTATTTGATCATATTCTTCCATCCCTAGTGGGGGAGTGAAGAGAGACTGGATTGGAGTCCCCAGGAAGCTGTACATGCCCGGTTCCCGTGATAGTCACTGTGTGTGTGTGAGAACTACTGGACCTCCTTCTGGACAATTGGATTCTACTGAGCACAGTGACAGAGGTGACTTGGACAATCCTAACTTGCAAGAATACAAGGGATGCCATCCACTAGCTGACTGGTGTATGTTAAAAGATTGAGTCAATAGCTATGTTGGACTTGATGCATTTATTGTCCTAAAATGAAATAGTTGATCAAGTACAGTCAAAAAATGCATGGGAGCTTTACAGTGGATTCTCTGGTATACAAGATGGGAGACTCAGTCAGAAACAGGAATCAGTTTGTATAAGATTACTCAGTAAATGTAAACACCATGCTAAAGTGCCAGTAAAAGTAATGGAAATGTGAGACATGGAGGGAGCATGGTAAGGAAAATTGTTAAAATGGAAAATCTTTGCTAATGGCTGTTTCGGTAGCTTGTTGGTGCACTGCAGAAAAGTCTTTTGTGCTAATCGAGAAATAGCTGTATGTATGGAATGGTGAGTGTAATGTCTCAGTGAAGTGAGCTCTAAGCTAGCACACCACTACACTGTAGATGCAGTTTCACTTACTGAAGCATAAAACAGCCCACCTCTCTTCACTACCATCACAACATTGCTCTTCTTGTAGCAGAGGTGTGCTAATACTCACTAATTTGCACATGCTGCCAACTTACTGAGAAATGACTTAGCACTGTAGAGGCTTCAGTTACTTCTGTAGTTGTGCTATTGAACATCTACACTTGTCAGATAAACCCAGGACACTAGGTGATGCAATATCCATGTTTCTACCATTCTTTGGGTTATAAGACAGACCAAGGTATACTTAGTCCTCCTCTTCTACCCTCTCTCCCCAAATACTTCCTATGAGTTGTTGTTTCCATAGTATGTAGAGGCCATGAGGCACCTGTTCTAACTGAACAATGAAAGTGATCCACAGACAGGTAACTGATTTTACTGCTACAATCCATCGGTCATCCTCCTCCCTTACTTATTTACTACCACTACTTGTTGCATTGTCTCTCACTAGATTGTAAAGTCTTCAGGGCAGGAATCTGTTACTCTAATTTGCAAAATCCAATAGTGTTGTGTGTTACCTAAACACTAATGTAAGTTAGTGTTATTCTGTACAGGCTAGGGGTACATTAAACTATTTTACAAAAGAGGAAAACTTCCAGAAGGTCTGCCTTGCCCAGTTCTCTCTTCCCTCTCCCCCCCAAAATGCTTAACTAGTGCAAGTCACTATGTGACAGTGAGCACGAAAGGGCAAAGTAGTATTCAAGAACACTCAAGTGCTATGCTATGTGCCCCCAACACTTAGAGCTAACACAGCAAGTTCACTGTAAACTGGCTTTAAATGATGTACAGCAACAAACCTGGTCATGGTTTATACATTTAAAGTTTGTTTTTGTAGTTGTGTTGCCTCTCCCAGTTTCATGGTACTTCTCTCTCCTACGCTCCAAGCTTCTTCCTACCTCCCAATGCTTCTTTTGGGAAGCTGAAGTTAAATACACCTTCAGTTTGCAGGACTGGAAACAAGTAGCTGAAGCTCCCTTCTTTGTGTTATGGGGCAAAACTCCACTAGGGGACAGATCTGAAGTGTCCTGGGGTACGGAATTCAGCCTGTGATTTTTAAACTTGTGCCCAAATTAGACTTCAGTATAGCAAGCTGCAAAATCCTCACTCAACTGCAAATGACAAGGGATAGTCATGGTCCTTGTAGTGATAAGAGTATAATGTCTGCCCTTTTCAGGGAATCTACTGTTGGAAAAGATAGTCCTGTCCCCTTGAAGCAGGATAATTGTTACTTTGCCTAGAATAGTAACCTGAATTAAAGGCAAAATGCTTCAAAAAGGAATTTCTGCATTTTCTGCCATTTGTGATACAAGATATCTGATGCACATTTCAAACAAAGGACACTTAATATTTGGGGACTGAAGGTAACTTTAGATTGTAAAGTCCAGATAAGGGGTAGTTCATTCTCTCCCATGACCCACAACAGAATATAAACTTTATATGATGGACAACTGAAATAGAGACAGGATGTCCAAAAGCCTGTAACAGCAAGTTACTTGCATTACCTGCCTTTTCATGGTAGCTGTAGTGAGGTGTCTGATGGCAGACTGCTGTACTGAGATTTCATTTCAGCCTCAAGGAAGTGGTTTGTAGAAGATAAACAGCTCAAGCTGATAGGGTGCAATAATCTGCAAGTCTCTCCCTGGGTTAACTGACAGCAGCAGGGACCCGGGGGGACTAGGTTATTGCCCCATTGCAGTATAACTGGGTGCTAGTAAGCCTATGACATTTCATTATATCGCCAAAAAAGTTGGTTTGGAGCAGGAAGCTACTTTTGACACCCGAGTAATTTATGTTCATCTTTGCCCCACCCCCAGGGGCATCTAACAAGATGCAGGACTGGAGATAGTTAGCTTTGAAGCAGTCTTCCGAAAGGTACAACTAAAGGACAAATCTGTTCAACCAAATGAACAAGGCAAACAGTAAATTACTACTAATGCTGGACAATGCTTGACTAAACCTTGAAACCCACATTACTGTAGGAGTCCTCAGCTGAACAGCCCTTCCTGCTTTGAGAGGAGAAATAATCAGATTGCTTAAGAGCCTTAGTATTCTATCCTAGTGACAACTGAAGACAGGAGTGAGATTAAATAACCAGCTAATTAAGTGCCACCACAGAACAGGAATTGTATAAAGAAAGGAAGTTCTTATGCAATAGCTCTCCAAGGGAAAACTGTGGCCAAAGTCTGAGTTGGTCAATTAAAACACAGATTTTAACTAGTGACTGATACATTTCATCCTACTGTAGGTTTGAAGCTGCTGAGTGCACTATGAAATCAGTAATAGCTAACTTAGAAATTGAATCATGAATTGGGTTGTCTGGTTTTCAACCAGAACACCTGGTCGAAAAGGGACCCTCCCCCAGCCTGGGGGAAGTGAGCAAGGGTGGGGAAGAGTGAGCAACAGAGGGAGGGGATGGAGTGAGTGGGGCAGGGCCTCAGAAGGGGCACAGCAAAGGTGTTCAGTTAGAAAGTTGGCAACCCTAATCATGATACATACAAAAAAACCAGATTCACATCAATATGAACACTCTTGAATGGTTAAGGAGTGACACTATACTCTTGGGAACCAATGCTCAGCTGCTGTAATTTGGCAGAACTCCAACACTGAGCAAGAATTCACTAGATAGAGATGGTTATTAGTCACTGAATATCTTCCACTTTGGGGGGTGGGGAGGGGAAGAGGGAGGTATTAAGAACAGCACTTTCACTTCAGTTATGCATACACTGTTTACAACAAGGATGGGTTAGTATGTGCAGTTATATACCCACCCGAATTATATAGCCTCATGCTTGGACTACAGCAAACAAAGTTAGCTTAACATAAGTTACTCCTGTGGAGGCTGTAGCATTCTATAGCTGAGGGCTCTGTTAACATTCCTGGAAGGATGATGGGAATTCATCATGATAAATCAAGGGGTACCTAGGTGCACTGTAAATAAATAATTCTATAGGCTAGCATGTAGTTCAGGGAATTACTTCTATAATCAGATGGATCAATGATCATGAACAAGGTATAGTTCTTCAATGAAGTTCATAACATCTCAATTAGTGATTTTTAGCAAGTATTTATTGTTAAAACATATGCATCAAACAATCCTAGCAAAATGCTTTTGGCTGGTTTTACAGTTACTCTGGAGCATCCCTTTTTGAAGTAAAGCTGCATGGATTAGATGACACTTAAAGAGGCATCTGTGAAGTATAACAGGACTTTGCACTCATGGTTTTGCTTATTTTCTTTCAATTAACTTTCAACTTTATTATATTTAATGCATCTGAAATTAAAAATTGGTTTGGGAAAAACATGAACAGAACTAGTTGATTGAAGGTCCAGACCTGGGCAGTACAGGAAATCAGGACTACACAGGAATGACTGCAGCCAAGCCTATTATTGAAAGGTGTTTGAGTGCATAATTTAATGTCAATTAGGAGGACAGAAGAGTCAGTCTGCCAAAATAATGCTAGTTAAGCAATTATACAAGAATTTTACAATACATGATGTCTGGAATAATCACTATTTGGTTAAGATAATCATTTACAAAACAAAAGGCAAGTTGAAATATAATTAAATCTTATTCCCAGGGTTTACTGGTAATAAACATTTTCCTTCTTGCTTGGAAACTGACTAAGGGTGTAAGACTTCTCTTGATGCACTTTGTCATTACTGGTGCAATAAATGTATTTTTGTATCAAGGTTTACAGCCCATGATGTATTTTATCTAGTTATCCTCAGTTTGTTACAAGACTCATTACAGAGTAGGAATATTGCAAAAATACATTCTTAGAATGGACTGAACAGAAAATGCCATTGTTCTAAGACTTTCTATTTCATAAACAGAAAGGATGACAAAAAAGTTTCACATTATAGTTTGTTCTTACCTTTACACTTGGGTAAAACACGCAACAGTAAATTTGTTGCAATAGCCAGGTCTGCAGCAAATTGCTGTTGAGGGGAATCAAAATATAAACTACACTTGGTCTACAAAAAAACTCCCTATGTTCATTTGTTATACAGATAATCTTATATATGCTATGTGACAAGTTGTACAAGCCACTGGTCTCCATACAGGAAGTCTTTAAGGCATCTGTAAACTTTTAGCAAGTGAATTAGTAATGCTTTGTTAGTACCTTTAACACCAGTAATTTCAAAACACATTCTCATATTTACTAGAGTGAAATAGGTTATTCCCCCCCCTCCAAGACTTACTTCAATTTCTAATTGTAAATTAGAATGAGTTTTGTGCTTGGACAAGGGGCTGGATTGACCATGCTGGAGACTGAATTCCTCTTTCGCTACAGAACAAACTCCACAAACTTTCCCCATTCAGCCTTAAGTGCCTGAAGCCCTAACCTAACAAACCTGCATGTAGGGCCAAGAAGGGAGTTCAGTCTTGTGCTCATCCAACCCTTGACATCTGCAAGCAGACTGATTAACATTTTCTAAGTTGTGAGTATCCAAGGACAGGGGTGGCAGGGTTTTTTGGTCACAGTCGTAAATACCACATAAAAGGAAGTGCATTATTTGTTTGCCAAGTTAGAAATGTACTGACCACCACCAGAGATCTTCAAGAGCTTTCCACTTGATTTGTGCCCTTTAACAGAGTATGACTACCAACCCTAACACGAAGAGCTGTGAGAAGAAAAAAAAAAAAGCACACCAGGTAGATAGTGTTTACTGGAAATGAAGCTGAGGTGTGGTAAACTTCAAACCCTGGGGTGGGGTGTGTGTGGGGGGAAAATGTAAACATTAGGTCTTTAGTTATGAGGTAAAAGATGGGGGAACACTAGGTAGTTTGGGCTGCCTATAGCTCAACTTTTGTGTGTGGGGGGTTAAATCTGGCAGAAAACAATGTTTACAAATTTGTTTAATAATTTTTAAGATAGTTGCCAAGAAAACACAGTAAAGGCACTTTGAATTCAAAGTAACAAATTCTCTTAACAGAAATTTGACAAATTTAATCTCAGATGCACATTTCAGGTTGTACATGGAAGGGCTATTCATACTCATAGCTGCCTTTAAATTCCAGTGAGGCAGAGATGACAGTTTCAAAACAAATGCTGGTGTACTTTAAAAGTGCTAGGTAGGATTTACCAGAGGATTTAGGATTGTTGCATTTTTAAAGCCATCATTAATTTCTATCCCACCCCTCGAAAGTGAGTTTGCAACATGTAAGAGTAGGCTAGTATGAGAAACTGAACCTGCTCTGGATCTACTGTAAAGACTGCCAAGCACATCCCAGAGGCCTTCCCAAATTGAAGTAAAACTGGAAGTCAGATCTGCCTTACTGGACTTTAAAAGCAAGCCTATTGATAATGGTAAGGGGCCAAATAACTCAATTCGACAAGTCAAATATTCTAATCCTTTTGAGACTAATTGCTGTAAAGCACTCGACAGATCAAGTCTTGTCAACTTCTTAACAAAGTCCATTTATGAATCACTATGCAAATGACTTTGGAATAACCACTCCTATCCTCTAGTGCTGCATCTTTCCTCCTCTTGACAGGTTTTAAGTGGAAAAGACAGCAAGCAAATGTGAAAAGTTACACTTGATCACTGGATGTGGTTAGTCAACCAGTTAAACTGACAAGACAATCATTTCTTTGAACTGATACTTTATCCATTTGCAATTTTAACATGGTAAATGGGAATTTAACTTATGCAAACCCTTGATGAGTTACTGACATTTTAAAACAATCAGAAGTGATACATGATTATTCTTAGATTGTCCAGGATTTCTTTTGATCATTTAAACTGTCATGCTTTGTAATTAAGTGCTTTTGAGACTCATTCATGCCAGCTTCTCAAGTGTCTCAGAACAAGTCTGCTGCAAGTTGATATTCAAAGTTAGATATACTGTTTATATTAAAGAATACCACCTTTTAAGAAAGTGGCAGTATTTGTCCTTTATTGGAAAAACAACCAACATGATTTGCACTGATAGAGAATGAAAACAAAGTTGGTCCATTATTTCACTCTAGTGTTATTAAGTTCAGGGTTCCAGTTTTTGCACCAACATATGTTGGAAAACCGATCAGTGAACTAAGATTCCATCTGAAATGCACTAGATGGGTGTTAGGTCTTTATTTTACTGCACAAGCCCAATTTTGCCTAGCATAAAGCAAATATCCTATAAATCACAGAAATATAAAAAAAGTAGCACTCTGGTTTATCGGCTCATTTTACATATATAGGCAATAGATACTGGACATGTCACTATTCCAGAAGACCAGGAAATTAAAGTTATGAATATCTGCACCCCTATTGCACGCACTGTATCACATAGTAGTGGTTAATGAATACTAAAAAATATATACACAACTGATTTGTTCGTGGAGCAGAGATGGGGAATGCTGCATGTAGTCTGGTCTACATTTATCTCCCAGGGCTAAAAAACTAACAAGGCAAGTACACATTAAACTGACACTTTTGCCTATCATACAACAGCCAGTTCACCAGAGTAAGTGCTTACTAGCAGCTAAGTGATTTATGGGCTACTTTGGGGGTGGGGGGGACCTGTGTCATTGTTTCATAGGTTCAGCATATTTAAGAGGGACCACAGCCAGGCCAGAAAAAACCCGATTGCCATTATAGTGTGCAAAGGTTTGACACCAGGCTGTTTCACAGTGCAGTCAGAACTCCTTCCTACAACCCCCAACCAACTGCCTAACATTTGATACTGAACCTCCAAATACTGCCAATAACTGGCCATTCTGCTGGATTTGGAGACCTGTTCTGACAGTCTAGAAGTGCAGAAGCAGCTTTATCTCAGTGGAGTTGCTGGTTCCGTCGTGCACTGATTAACCCATAGTCTTTAGATCCAAGAAAACTGCTACTAGTAACTAGCATCTCGTAGGATTCATAACTGCAGCTCCAGCCCAGTATTCCTTTGCTCCAAGTACAACTACCCAATCTGTTTTCCTTTAGTGTTTCTTCTTCAATTAGTGTAAGCTTAGGTCTGTTCTTGGAGCACTTAAGTTACACAAGAATTGTTTTCAAGCCAGAAAGACCACTGATGCAAATAGTACAACAAAAGTGTGGACTTCATCCGTTCTAGCAGCCATGAAGAATGTCTGCCAATTAAAAGGAGCCTGCAAATCCTCTTGAACATGCTGGAGCTAATGAGACATTTACTCAGGAGGTATCAATATGTGGAACTGCAATTCTGAGTCCTTTATAATCAGAGATATTGGAAAGCTCTCTCTTGTAAGGCCACGATTCTTCAGCTATGCCCCTTTAAACCCTGTTTAAAGATTTAACTCAAAGTAGGTCATGGCTGTCACAGCAGAATCCAGTTTTATAAAAAGAGCCTTCTATGGAGAAAGGGAACACTCATCTTTGAAGACAATGCAAAGTTACTATTTACCCCTGAAAAACTTAGTGCCATCTCTTCTTAAATAGCCTGAAAACGGCAAGACTTTAGAGTAGCTCAATGCAATCCACCAGGGCAAGCACAGACCTGTTTGTTATTCCTATCAGCACAGGACACCAGGCTAATGCAATTTTAATTCCCAGGCCTGTGGCAACTAGGAGGGTCTATCTCAATTCAGGTTTATCACTCCAATTCATTTACTAGTGAAGTCTATCACAGCCCAACATACTTATAGTCATACAAAATCATTTATACTGGAATATATCATAACATGGTCCTTAATTAGTTCAGTCTATTGCCAAAGGAAGACATGTATAGGCCTCCCCTTTCCTGCGTACAGGGCTTGCTAGCAGAGCTGCTGTCTGAAGAGCACTGACCGAGAATCCCCCTACTCCCACAACATACTAGGAGACTCCTCCCAGAGTCAAGACGTCAAAGCAGATGTTGCAAACTCGAACAGGCTTGTTTAAGTCAAATTTTATGATGGGAATCTCCTTTGTTGAGCATCTATGGCAGAGCAGACGTCCACAGTGGCGGCTGTGGGGGGAGGGAGGGGAGGAGAGAAAAGCATGAGTTAGTTCAGGGGTCAGCAGCCTTTCAGAAGTGGTGTGCCAAGTCTTCATTCATTCACTCTAATTTAAGGTTTCGAGTGCCAGTAATACATTTTAACGTTTTTAGAAGATCTCTTTAAGTCTAACATATAACTAAACTATTGTTGTATGTAAAGTAACGTTTTTAAAATGTTTAAGAACTTCATTTAAAATTAAATTAAAATGCAGAGCCCCCCAGACCAGTGGCCAGGACCTGGGCAGTGTGAGTGCCACTGAAAAATCAGCTCGCGTGCCGCCTTCGGCACATGTGCCATAGGTTGCCTACCCCTGAGTTAGTTGTTTATAATCTCAACCTCAAAACAATGAAGCCCATGTTATATGCTCAGACACCCTGGTGAGAGAGAAGGGTCAATGTTTTAGTGTTTGAGAGGTTACAAAAAAAGAGTCATCCTTTACAGTAAGTGGCTGATTCCTTTATATAAGAGACCCCAGTGTCTGGTGGCAGAAATAAGAACTGCTTCCACTAGAGTTCTTTACCAATCACTGGAGCCATCTTCTTGCTAAGACAACACTTATTATAGGAGCAGTTAATAGCTCCAGCTCTTCCCATACCAATACTGCTCTAGAATCCAATTTCATTTTCTGTATCAAACACTAACTAGAATCAGTTCTAGCTTAGAGAAACACGCCAGCCTAATCTGAGGAGAGTTAACTAACATTAAGTGAGTAAGGGCTGGTCTACACTGGGAGGGGGAATTGATCCAAGATATGCAACTTCAGCTACACGAATAGCGTAGCTGAAGTCAAAGTATCTTGGATTGAATTTCCTGGGGTCCACACGGTGCAGGATTGATGGCAGTGGCTCCCCCGTCGACTGCGATATCCTCGCTCGCTCTGGTGGAATTCCAGAGTCGACGATGAGTGCGTTCGGTGATCGCTATATCGCACCTTAACGAGACGCGATATATCCATCCCGGTACGGCGGGTAGCAAAGACATACCCTAAGACTCCATAAATGAGTGTGTTACTAATTCCTCAGATTATCTCAGATATTGATCCTTAAACACTGGAAGCTGTTTTGCTAGTCCCACCAAGGGAGCTACAGCAGTTAAATAACTTTATCTCCCCATCTAGGTGATGTTTGTCCCTTGCATGCACCTTGGCTGTATGTCTCATCAGTCCCTACTGAAAAGCCTAATAGTAGCCAACATATTCAAGCCTGGATTACAATTAGGTTTCTACTACAGCTTCCCTGATGAGTGTGGGATAGAAGCCTTCACTTTGAACCCAATGAGAAATATTAGCCAGAGCAGGCTACATCAGCTTTGCAGATTAGTTCAGAAAAAGCATCTATGGCCACATAGGGCAAAGAAACTGGTAGACTCCTGCTAGGAACACCTGCATTTGAAGCACTTTTCATATACAGTAGAACCTTAGATTTACAAACACCTTGAAAAAGGAGGTTTTAACAAAACATTATGGCTGTTCTTTCAAACATTTACAAGAAAAATGCTGCTTTAATAATTTACATTTCATAGTACTGTACTGCATTTGCTTCTCTCCCCCCCCCGTCTCTGCTGCTTCTTGATGGTATACTTCCAGTTCCAAATGAGGTGTGGGGCTGATGGGCAAGTTCGTAACTCTGAAGTTCTACAAAAATGTGTATGGGACCAAAAGCCAATAGACGGTCAGACTGCTTTCAGAGTCCGTGGCTTTCCTTCTTTGCTATAGCCCCACTATAATCAACAGCAGTTTCCCAAGACAGGGTGGGTGAGGTCATATCTTATTGGCCCAACCTCTGTTGGTGAGGGACAAGAAGTTGGTCCAGTAAAAGATATTCCTCACCCACCTGGTGTCTCATATCTTGGGACCACCATGGCTACAACTACACAGCTTACAGCAGGTTTCCCTCTCCAACACCCCAGCTCTCAACACTGCAAGTGGCTTCTCACCCCTGATGAAAAAGGAGTTCCCTTGACAGTTACCTGCCTTCCTTACATGCAACTGCAGGCAGCTTACTGCCCAACAGCCAGTCATTCAGATGGTAGCCATGGGGCTCTGGAAAAAACCTCTTCTACCTAGCAATTGAAGTAGGATATGGAAGAGGGCTTTAATTCAGACAGATCAATCCACATGCATTTTATACCTCCAGAGAAGATTGATTCTTCCAAGACTACTTAAACCAAGCCAGCTATATTCTGAAAATTAGTCATTGGGGGAGAGTAGTAATGTTTAATAAATTAAGTTACCAATGATGCTTCCTTGTTGTGACTCCAAACTTGGCAGTGCATTCATAGCAGTTGGAGCCATCACACCAGGGAGGTTCTTTTGACAGCATATCTGTAAGGAAGTTGATACACAGGTTCTTCAAGGGTGTATGTCCCTTGAAACAAGTCTCTCCCCCTTCATAGCTCAAAAACATTTTTATGGACTATATTTAGAATGGTCACCTTGCCCCTGTTTTCAGAGCTTAGATCGCTGCTATCACAGATTCAAACAGCTGAACAAGGGCCCACCAACCTTAATAAAACTGTATTTAGCATATTTAGTGCCAAAGTTCAGACAGTTTAGTAGAATTTTCTGAAGTATTAAGTCAATGGAAGCTGGATTCTCTTGCAAATGTTTGCAATTAAAGTGCAACATTAAATGAGTACCAGAAAGGTGTTCTCATTGTCCAAGACACGTGCAAAGAGCACACAGCAAGTGGTCAAGGGGTATATTTAACAAATGTTTCACTTTGAAAACCAATGTGATGTTAGTAGATTACCTTCCTCTTTTTTAAAAGGGGGACAGTTTTAAGAGTTATGGCCAGAGTTTAAGCCCAAGTGCCTGAAGTTAAGCACAGATCCACTGAAAAGGTCAGGCAAAGGTATGAGCGCTTGCAACTCTTGGTGAACGGGGTGGAATTTGTGGGAGCCCAGCCCCCCTCAAAGTTGGGACCCTAAATTAGTGGTCTGACTAAGCAGGTCTCACTGATAAAAAAGCCTAGGCGCTTTTTTTTTTTTTATTAAACTTGAGTGCTAAATGTACTTACCCAAAAGTCTAAAGAGAAGCTGTTTTGTAGCAACTTGGTAGTTGAAGATATTGACTCCTTGGTTATTGTTAACCCCAAGACGAGCCCCAGCTCTCACTATAGCACGGCACAAGTTAGCATTTCCCTTCATATAGGCCAAGAGAAGCACTGAAAAGCAAAGGCAGACATTTCCCTACTGGGGCAGACTAATTTTCCCCACATTCACAGATATAACACATGGAGATACTTGTACGACAGATGGTATGGACACGTGGAATATTCAAGGACTACTGCGTCAACTTTACAAGTGTGATATGGGCTAGTGATTGTATTCCTAACTCAATGGGCAAGATACAGGGTTTCCTGCAGGAGCTGAAGTCACTATGAATAAGTAGTGCAAATCCCTAGGCAGGTAATAACTCTGGAGAAAAAAGGTCTCAACCCTTGTGGGAAATTGGACAGACTACTTTTACCTGGTTCAAGAGGCGTGGCAAGCAAAGAATTGACAAATGTATGGAAGCGACTACTCTGATGTAGAGAAGTCACATACACTGGATCCAAGAACTGACAGAACTATGACCAAGAGACAGACCTTGCACTACTTTAATCCTATCAGAATCCCTAGGAAGATGATGGGTAACTGGCTGATAAGCTAGGCCTGCTGTTTATTCAGAGAAAACAAGCATCTTTACAAACAATAAATAGTATTTCACTTTACGAAACCGGGGTGATCACTGGTTAGTCCTGTCATTATCTCATCAGGTCTGACTTCAGTTCAGCATTATCTTGAGGATAAATTGATGAATTGCAGGAGTTTGCAGCCTAACTCTCTCTGGAGAGAGGAGGTCCTGATGGCTAGAGGTCCGGAGTGTAAGGGAGGCAAACTCTAAGAGCCCATAAAGAGATCACAGGTGCCGTTATCTTGGAACTGTGACAACTTTTAATCTGGTCTTACAAATTAGTAATAGATTTAAAAATTTATTAATTGAATATGTGCATCTCAGTTTTACAAGTATAATGCCAACTAGTCATGCTTTCCTCAGTTCACATCAATTGCACAGTATTTTTTAAAACAGCAACATTCAGATTCAAGAAATACTATATTCTGGTTACCTGTGTTTCCTTCAGCATCAGGTTTGTCTAGAGGATATTCTGGCATACATTCTAAGAAGAGCTCACAGATGGCTGCTGCATTATCTTTCCCATAATGTCCCAGAATGTGCATTGGTGACTGACCTCTGACAACACAAGATACACAGATATTGCAACGGATCTATATGTTATGCAGACCAAGATGTGTTTATACTCTTATTATTGATCAGTCAGCTTCAGACTGACTTGTCCATAAAGCAGTGTGGCAGCCAGTTTTAAAGCACATCATGGGTAATTAAAGTTCATTGTTTTCTTGAATTAGTGATTTAGAGTTCAATGCTTAATTCATGCTGAGAAAAGATACTGAAATTGCTAAGAGGTGTTTGAATGAAGTGATTTTGAACATTTATTGCTTTGTGCACCTTGAAAGTGCATCAATTGTCAACTTTTAAGTTAAATCTAGAGAACTGAAAAAAGTTTTGATGCAGTTGTATTTATATGCACACATTTTTTAAAGTTGCTTATGATCTAATAAAGTCTGTGTTCATGCAGAATATGTAACAGCAGTATTTACCGAAGATTAAAGGCTTCAGCATCCACATTACATTCTGTCAGGAGGATACGGATATTGTTTAGACGACCATGCATCACTGCCAGATGAAGAGCTGGGGATGGGGAAAGAGAAATCCAAGGTTCAAGTGGCATTCTTGACATCCCAGAGTCATTAGGAAGCCTGGCAAAGTCAGGTCCCTCCCCCCCCCCCACACACACACTTTTTAAGTTAGATTTCTATGACTTACCCTGTTCCTTTCATACCCTTGAAGAAATTGCAATCCACCCAGCAGCCAGCTCCCAAACCAGGGGATACCAAGAGCTGGATTGCTAAACTGCAAAGATTTGCAAAATTTTAGAAGTAGATACATTTACCATTATTTCCATTTTCATCCACAGCTGCAAAGTCCACTCCATTCTCTAGAAGGACAGAGCAAATTGTGGGCAGGTCCTGCTGAGCAGCTAGGTGGAGAGCAGTCTGGCGGTGCTTAGTCAGCTCGTTCACCTTCGCACCTGCAAGAAGCTGATGGGAGACATGAGAATGAAGAGATCCCTAAAAGGTCTCCTTTGAGAATATTAGCAGCCAGTACACTAGATCATTTCCACTTCAATGCATTACATAAATGCTTTCCAATTAGTTCTCACACCACCTCTAGATGTGAGGCAAATATCCCTATTATACAGAGATGAACTGAGGCAGATATTAAGTGGTCATATCAAATTAGGCCAAGACTTGGTACTATGACAGATCGCTCTCAACTCCCAGTTTAATGCTGTAGACTCTAGGTGACTGTTGAGCTATTTTAGCAAGGTTTATAATTGGTATTGAGACACTTAAAGAAAAATCAAGTACATTAAGTTCAAATTCATTAGAATCTTCTCCAGTACATACCAGATTGCGCACAATAATTTCTGAGCCCGCTTGTACAGCTAGATGTAAAGGTGTTAGCTTAGAAGCATCCTGGACTCTAGAATTCACATTAGCTTGGACACTGATCAGGAAGAGCACACTCTCAATATCAGAGTTCTGAACAGCTATGTGGAGGAAGTTCCGACCTTTGTTATCCACCTGAGGCAGTGAGAGAGAACATGTGCATACAGTGAAGCCTTACATAAAGGCATTTCTGAAGAGCAAGACAGATCAAGTCTATTGTTGGATGATCACTGGAGCTCTGTTTATCTAGACATATGCTCCAAGGCACAAGGTCTCAATTATTGAATCCTCTTTTTCTCTAGCTTTGAGAAATGCAATCTTGCCCCACTCTCATCCTTTCAGAATGCTACTGCAAAGATCATTTTCCTACCCTGTCACTTTGACCACATCACCCTTCCCTGTGAACCCCCTCTACCAGTTCCCCTTCAATCATACAAAACATCAGCTACTTGTTTTCACCTATGAGGCCCTTCAGAGCCTACCATCTCTCATTCAGTATAAAAAAGGTCAACCTCTCCCTGAAATGGCCAATGATGCCAGCCTCCATCACCCACCTGTTAAGCTTCCAAATAAGAATTGTTTGCTCCCATGCTGGAGCTTCCTTTAAATATTTGCAAAACTCCTTATCCTTCACATCGCTCCTTAAAGACGACTTAGCTGTGCTGCCCACAAACTCGACAATCTTTTAGGCTGCTGGTGCACTGAGACATCTGCCCATCATGCTGACCAATAACGCCCCATTGTTTCCTTGTGTGTCTATATCCACACGTTTTCTCTGGTCTTGTATTTAGACTAAGCTCCTTGGAGAAAAGGGACTGACGATGTTCTGTACAAACAGAACGTCGTCAATCACCAAGGCTCCTACATGCTACAATACAAATAAGAGATACCTGCTGCCCTCATCTCAGTCATTATCTGCAAGCAGAGAGCCCATTCTCATTCTTTCACTGTAAAACCAGATGTTAGAGATGGAGACCACCCACTGGATAGCATCAATTCCCTGCAACTGATTCTAAGTTGCCATGAAATATGGCTGAAAGCATTTGCTAAACTCTTAAAGAGGTCCTCCATTTTCAACCCAGTATTTTACAAGCTTGTATTGTTTGATTTTTGTATCTCTCTACATCTCCTATCTTGTTATTAATTTCTAGGTCTAATTGCAGGTTGGAGAATATTTTAATGAAATAGGCAAAACAGGTTAACAGTTCTGTTATTTGTGGAACACATTATTTTGGTTAAATGTATTTACATGAGTATAACAGTTAGTGCAAGGGAAGGCAACATACAATCCCAACACACTAATGCAAGATGTGCTCACATGATTATACTTGGTGAGGTGGGGGCATGGAAACCAGTGAGTGCATGGCACTGTTCACATGTGCCTTAAAGGCAGCATTAAGTAGTGCACCACAGATTTTTAGGATTATATTATACTTCACGGAAAACAAGGTTTTTAGATAGTGCAGGTAACGGATTTAACTATGCACCCAAAATACTCAATAGGTAGTTAACTTACACCAGGTAGGAGGAGAAGACTGCTGAACAGATGTCCGAAATTTCCACCAAAAAGCCTGACAATACAGGTGAAGGTTCCACAGTTTTACATTGCATTGCTAAGTCACAACTAAGAGTGGTGTTTTCCTGCTTCAGAACAAGCTGTCCAAATGCCAGTACTTAACCCACAAAAGAGTTAACTTAAAATTAAGAATTTATAACACTGTTCTAGCCTTTTACTTCAGTAGAAGTCTGTAACAAGACAGCTTGAAACAAGTTTTATTTCACTACCAAGTTATTGGCACGCTGCTTCTCCTGGCTTTTTAAAATTTTATTACTACTAAATAAAGTCTGCCTGGGCTCACCCTTCAATTTATGCTGAGCGTGATGTGGAGATAACATGGCTATAGGAACTGACAAGACACTATATAGAACAATGAGGACGCCAAGGCTCAGCACACCACTTCAACACAGGTAGCCTTTGGTTTCTAGGAGGCCTTGGTTTCATGCCACACTGGATTAATATCTGGAATAAACTAGCTAAGAGCAAAATAAAGCATAATCTCTGCAGGGCATAGGTTACTAACACACCTGTGCATCTAGTCAGTTAAAGAACCCAATACGCAGATCATATCCCCACCTTACCTGTTCAGCAGCTCCTGCCTCCCGCTTCAGGATTGCCTCTGCGGCTTTGTTATTCTTGTAGGTCATAGCACATGCAAATGGAGTCATGCCCTGCCGGTCACGCATATTCAATCGGATTTCTGGATGTGAAATCATCAGCTGAATGATGACATTATGCTGGTTGCTAATGGCAACATGGATTGGAGTTCTTCCCTCTGCATCCTACAAATAGAGACCACGAAGTTCACATTGCATATCAGAACTATAGCAATAGGCAGAAGCTTCCTCTCGTCTCTAAAACAGACAGAAGTAGTACAGCAAGTGTGGGATATATAGTCTGATGGGGGGGGGGGGGGATTTAAAGGTACTAAATTATTTAAGAAAAACCGTTAAAGCCTCTGTTATTTTAACAGTAACACAGATTGGCTTTGTCCTTGGGAAATAGACTTTAATAATCTGGGCTACCTGTTCAAACAAGCAGATTCACATTCTCAAATACTGCTTCTCCCTGTCCCATAAGAGCCACATATTGTTGGATTCATGAGTATTTAGCAGTTGGGTCCACAATGTGCCCACTGAAGAAACCCTCAAGAAAATATCAGTAAGACTTACTATTTCAGCTATGGACTACTTGAACATTCCCCTCCCCTATACCTCCCACCTGCCTATTTCAAGTTAAAAAATGGTTTCTTTGCACTTCCTGCATCATGCAAGCACATTGGTATATTTACTTAAGGGTGTTAGTTAACACAAATAGAGTAGATGAAAACAGTAGCTATTGAGGCATTTAGGACTTGTTTCTAGAGGAGAAATAAGCACTGAACATACCAGAAAATTCCATGGATCAAGCAAACACTAAGAATCTGATCTAAAAGTGTCTTAATTGATGTAACATAAACGAAGATACTTTCTGGATTACCTGACATGCAGACTATGCTAAGATTTGTTTTCAGATTGGTGGAAGTTTTGGAATGGATCATATGAATCATTTCCTATATACATGTAGTTACATATGGGATTGCAGTTCTAACAAACCAATGTCATACATCTAGTCAAACAGAACATTTTGGATAGTCAGGCAGGACCTTTGGGGCATGGATGCACCCTAAGTTCAGGGTTTTATTAGAATTCTTAATTGTTTTTATTATTTTGAAAGTTCACTTTCTAGAATCCAGAGGAAATAATATATGGAAAGCGATAAACCTCTCTCATCAAAAAGAGCTATGAGTACTTGTGGCACCTTAGAGACTAACATTTATTTGGGCATAAGCTTTCGTGGGCTAAAACCCACTTCATGCATCCAATGAAGTGGGTTTTAGCCTACGAAAGCTTATGCCCAAATAAATTTTAGTCTAAGGTGCCACAAGTACTCATCATTCTTTTTGATGAAGACGACTAACATGGCTACCATTTGGAAACCATCTCTATTATGAAGTTGCACACATGTATGACAGTTGAGTAGATCTCCCCAGTCCAATCAGGACAAAAAACCTTCCAAAATGTGTGGGTACGAAGGGAGAGCACTGAATAGTCTATTTTAAAGACGCAACATATTGACACCAAAATAGTGACAAAAAGATTCCCATGATAAATCAAAAGCGGCAAGGAAACTGAAAAGAGATGGTTTACAAGAGTGTCTTTACTTTTTTAAAAAGAAAACCTACATATATTTCTACATACCTGTGCATTTACATTGGCACCAAACTCTAGAAGGCACTGTACCACCTCTTCCAGCCCCCAGCAAGCTGCCAAATGCAGAGGTGTCTGTCCATCACGAGCTTCCTCTTCTCCTTCTCCATTAGCACCTGGCTGTCTAGGACTATTTACATCACAACCACTAAAAGGAAAGCAGCAACATATCATATTTCCATGGATGAACTGATACTAACAGCTCCGAACCAATATGGAAAGCTCTTTCCTTACAAGACCTTCATTAGCAGCTATTGTGAATGTGTTAAACCTCTTGCAAGAGTTCATTTTACCCTCATCTGTTACAGTAGCATCGTTAACACTAGTGAGAATTTACACATTAACATGCATCTTGGGGAAAAGCACTTTTACTACAAAAAAGTGTTAAACTTTTCATTGTTAGACTACTGAAGGAAACTGAAGTCGCTTAAATAGCGTAACTGACATTTCAAAACAGCACTGTGTGAGCTCCCATGTAGTGTGTACCTGGTCGCTTTTGTCAGTGCTTCATAAATGAAGCCTGTTCCACACTAAAGAGTAAAAAACTAATTAAAAAAAAGACTGAGTTTAATGAGAATGATCAATCCATTAAGATTAATGAAGGGTGCATACCCACTGTTAGTGCGAAACAGAAGAAAGATGTACATTTACCCTCTGCTGGTACACCTATGCTTTGTTTGCAGGTGTTAAAAGCGTCTTTCTGGAGTACATTAAAAAGTTACCCAACTGATGTGTTGGTTAATGCTGAAGACAGCACCACCCTTCAGTATGATGGACAGTGCTGTCTGAAGGTTCTAAACAAGGAAGATGTGGTGCACAAACATTTTAAAAAAAAAGTTTCCTTTGCAGTGCAATAAGATGAGTGAGAATCTTTTATTGGATTAACTTCTGTTGGGGGTGGGGGGGAGGGAAGAAGAAAGACACCGACCGAGACACTTCTGAGCTACACCAACCTGAAGAACTCTGGGTAGCTCAAAAACTTGTCTGTCTCACCAACAGAAGTTGGTCCAATAAAAAATACTGCCTCACCCACTTGGTCTAAAATCCCGGGACCAACATGGCTACACCACTTTGTAAAACAGACTCATATCTGACCTGCGAATAAGGAAGCATGCTATTTGTTCACTGTTTTCATCAATAGATCTGTGCAGAAGTGTCTGTAAGCATCCACCTGGTCCTGGACCCCAGCAAGTTGCATCACAGCCATGTCTTACCTGAATTAAGAATGAAGCACAATAAGCTAAGATGCCTGCATCTCAGTTATACATTCACTTGGCTATTTTTTATTTTTAAAAGAGCAGCAATGAAACACCTCCCTTCCACCATGATATATTAACTAATACTCACTGCCATTTCATCATATGCCTTATGTTTAGGTCATTCTCTACAGTAATAGCTAAGTATTTACTTATTTGAAAGTCAGTCTTCCCATCTTAATATAGTATGTATGTATTGGTCCCACACAAAAATCCTAGGCTTAAAAAGAAGCATTCTTATGGAGAACAGTTATGAAGCCAAACTTTCTCAACTGGTCAGCTTTTTAAAAAAAAAACCCTCTGATTTAGTGTTACTGACAGTTCCCCCCCCTTTTTCTATTTACGGGGTCCCCTGCAGAAGTAACCACTGAAATACCCTCATGTCTCCAACAAAGAGGACCCAATAGTAGTAAGAGCATTGCTGGATCACCTAATGGCTGCATGAGTTTTTTTCTCCCCCCCCTCCCCCCCAGACAAAAGTTGAAGCCTGTAAGCTTTATAAAAAACACCAAGTGTGTTAAAAACCAAATTCAGCAGTAAGAGTTACATGGAGGGTACATATAAGCTTTAGTGTAGCTTTACAGACTAGATCCCGTACAGAAAAATTAGCATGTGGTCCAGCAAATACTTAATTCCTGCCACAATACTATATTTTTGTTGGTTCTTTACATTTTCCAACAAGTTCTCAAGGAACCTAAAAAAACCACTAGGGAGGGTAAAGGATGATAGAGATTCAAGAGTCATGAAAGTTTAAAAACTGCACTGGGAAGTGTGTGTTGGCGGGGAGCATTTAAGTTTTCATTAGGGAAAAAAAAAAAAAAAAAAAAAAAAACAAACAAACAAACAAAAAAAAAACACCACACAAGAGTTTAAAGAAGTCTTCCAAAAAAAGTTTAAAAGCCCACTTTGGATATGGTAGACTGGTACCAGATTTGACAATGCTACAGAAGCCCATGTTGCTATTGATTCCTACATCATTAGCGTACTAGAAATTAATTTGGCTTCTCCGTAGCATCTGATTATTAGTGAACCACAAAATCTGACAAACTAAAAAATTGAAGGGTACAGTGAAAATGCTAGTCTTACCAGAGTCGATGCAATATCTTCCAAATTATTTTCCAGGGCAAGCCATAGCGGAGGATTCCCTTTCTCATCTGGCACGGACATGTCTGCCCCTCTGGTACAAATAGCATCAACCACAAGCGGAAGCTGGTTTTTTATAGCTAGCTGAAGAGCAGTCTCTCCATCCTGAGTTCTGTAATATGTACAGTTGCTGTATAAGGTCTATTGTTGTCACCTCATTAAAAAGAGAGCTTCTGTTGCAGTGATCTATTGGCAGACCAATCAGTATCAGCTCTTGATTCATATACTTGGGTTTTAAACTCCTTGGTTAGAAAGAGTGTCTCGTATAAGACACGTTGGACGGGCATGTCACCACATTTAGTCACTAGCCACAAGCTTAATGTGTCTTTTTGTTTCTATTTTTCCTCCAACAGTTAACACTGCCATAAGGTTAAAGCTGCTGTATTAATGGACAGCATCAAGATGCGGTTCAGCATGTCTGTTTCCGGTGCAATTAGGTAACATCTGTTGAAACCAAAGATGGCTTTTTAGGGCAGTTACTGCCAGGGAGGAGCATGAAGTCATCCATAATGAACCACTACTTCAGAGCAAAGGTGAACTAGAGGCAATGGACTATGACAGGGAGGTTTGGCATTAGTCCAACGGTGTCACTCAGCCTATTGATTGGCTCCCACCAATGAGGTGTTATTACATTTAATTTTATGTTTCTAGCCATAATATTTGGAAGAATGCCTTCAAAGGATGAATCAAGTGTAAACCAATGCTAAGCTATCTTTGAGTCTGCAGACAACAGCAGCTCTAAAGACCTGAGGTGCTTCCATTCCTCTTACTGGGGTAAGAATTTTGAAACCTATTGCTGAAAATTGGATTCTCAGATTTAAGGATGCACATGATTTTGTAAAGTTACTAGACCTGGGCACCTATAAAAGACAAGTTTCAAAAGAGAGCAGATCTAGCACAGAAAGAATTTCATGTCATTCCCTCCCCATACCACTACGCTGAGTGATTCAGAATACAAACACCAATAGTAACTAAAAAGTTGAGTTACTGCTAGGGCCATGTTCTAACCCTTGATCTTTGGGCAAGCCTCCCTTTGCTATCTGTAGGAAATCTGACATGGATAGAAGATAGTATGTGTGTTACCAACTTTGTAGGTGGTCCATCAACCATAATTAAAAACTCATTTTGGGACAAGTTATATCCCTCCCAATATCTTTGATTTGAGATCAAGAATTAGGCACTTTTTAACTCTTGAGCTGTTCATTTAGAGGCAGTTTAAGTCAACCACTTTTCCTATGTATTCTTCCAATTCAGAGCTACAGCAACTGATACACACCCCACCACACACAAAAAACACACACACTTACCTGACATTTATATCTGCTTGATGTTCCAGCAAGAAGAGAGCACTCTTGCTATCCTGTCTCTGTATTGCCATATGTAACAGAGTCTGTCCGTCTGACATGGTGTCATTGATGGATGCACCAGACCCAAGTAGCTGAGCTGCTATGGTGTGCATGCCTGCGAAGTGACAACTTGTTAATATTTATCTCTTCAGAAACGGAGTTACAATAAGGATCCTCTGTAAAGTTTTACTCATGAAGACATTACTATCAAAGCCTTTCCGTTTTTAATATACTGAAAAAATTAACCTAAAACTTTCAAGTTGCTTCAAATTGAAGTAACGATCTTTAAATACATTTTGATATAAAGCAATAGGTAAAAATCTCAGTCTCTACCTGTAAACCATCACTAGCTAATTTTAACATTAGTACAATTATCTTCACAAGTAGGTGAGGTGGTTAATTTTTTCCACCAGCCACACTGCTAATGCCCCTGTTTAAGGTTGTTTGTCAGTCTTAAATGGAAAGTGGATTTAGTATTCATTAAGATTAGAACACTTGGAGCCAGGCATAGCACAGTGGCTTCCAGCATTGCTCTGACGATACTTCTTTAACTTGATCATCACCACCATGGCTAGTCTAATGCTAGGCCTCACCTGATCAGTGTGACAACTGCTGAACTGCAATGGATTTGTGTTGTGCATAAAAACGTAGCTAGAATGAGACCACTGTTTTTCCTCTTCTAACTGAAGACAGGATTTGAATTTGGCTAACAAACACGTTAGTGCACCAGCTTTACATCTCACTGACATTGTGTCTTTGGCACTCATCTAATCCTAAGTGTCCATCTCTATAGTATTTAGGTGCCTAACCTATCGCATTGCCATAGTTCCAGAACTGCACTTAAAAATGCCAAGCTAGAATAAAGATACATAGCCATAAGATTCAATCACCCTTTTGCTTTTAAGATAATTAAACTGATCCAAAATAGGACAATAGAATGCATAAATCTCCCAGCTATTACATGGATCTGAAGTAGCTGTGTACCAAAATGTCTGACTGCAAGGAAAATTAAGCATACTGGCTTGTCTTTCATAAAGTTCAGATCTCACTTTACACAGCCAGAAAGCGATCCTACAGTACATGGAGGCCACACATACTAAGTGATGGCTAGATACAAGTGTCAGAGCAAGGAGTTATGACTTGTCTGAGTCATTTAAGTGGAAAGTAACTTTGGAGAAATAGGGAAGGGAACATATCCCCACCCCTAGATTGAGGAAAGGGTAAATTTTCCTTTTACATGTAGAACACTATATAGTCTTTCCATCTGCTGGCTCATTATTCTCAGTGTATTAAGCAATCCAAAAGACAAATCTGTCACAAAGTAGATACAAGGCTTTAAAAAAGTGGCTATAAAAAAAAACTGAACCTTAAGTGTTCCATGGTGCGAAGTTCAGAGAACTACAGTGAATTTCCATTAGTCCCCCTGATTAATTAAGATTTTATTTCCTCTAGTTTAACAAGGTTTCTAAAAAACCTGAAGGACATACTTTAAGTCTCTGAAGCAGGAGTTGGACAGTAATGTTACTGATTTTTCACCCAAATTTTGGGCCACTCAAGTAAATGACCATACTTCTTATTTTAAGAAAACCCAATAGGTTTGTTCCCCTTAATAAATTAGGTTAGCGTAAGTGTAAATGCAAGGCTGTCTGTTACATAAAAGGCAGTGTAGTGCAAGATATCCATGCATGTGTACACATATGGTTAATGATCAGTTCAAGAATTAAACCGAGGCACTAAACTGCTTTTACTTTCAGCACTTAGTTCTCTATTTGTTTTTTCTGTCTTCTTGTCCCAATGTTAACCCTGATACTTACTCAGAAAAGTAAAATGTTTTGAACCTTTTTACCCACTTTTAATTTTAAACAAAAACACAGAGCCTTGACTATACAGTAGTTCCATAAACAGAAAAAAAAAGTGATGTTCAATATGGTTCCCCTCCTGACTTGTGTGTAGGATGCACACTAAGTCTTTCACAACTATTTTCCCTACACAGACTAAGAATTTATAAACCCTTACCAGTCCATAATGCTAGTCCCAATACGGTCTGGTCTCTGGAGTCCTTGAGACTGAAGTCAGGAATGATTTGCAAGTTGCTGGTAGCATGAAGGGCATTAGCTGAAAGACAACACCATAGAATTAACCAAATGTTAAACAAGTGTTCCTGTATTTCTAAGCATCAATGTTAGCTTGAAAATGCGATCTCAAAGCCTGTTTATTATACTTGGATTTCAATTGACCCAAATGACCATGTCACTTTTTGGAAGCGTTACAAAAATTTTCCCCACTTTATGTAGCTCTTAGGATGTTTAAGGGAAGTTTGTTGGCACGGCTCAATGCTCGACAGCCTTCACCCATAATATAAAATTTTTTTTACATATTATATATACACACACGTCAATAACTTCCCAGGATTTTAATCAAGTCCTGCCTCCCAAGGAAGAGCAGAAATATCATGTATTTGCTGCAATTAGACATCTAGACATAAGGACAGTGGATGGATATGTGGTTACAAAGATCCTAGGCTTGAGTCCTGCCATCCACCTGAAATGAATATTTTTTCCTTCGTGATAAGAGTTTACAATTTTCTATTCTCAGTCTGAAACACAGGGCTAGAAAGAAACTGAAGGAGTTAGTATTTGTGTGAGTGTCTTGTGCCTCCCCCATTCTAAGTCCAGCCTCTAAGACTACAGATCTATACTGGCACTGCCTTTACACATCAGGTGAGTAGATTAAATTATGGAAGAATGCAGAACTAGAAAAATGTTCCAGAGTCTCAGCTTGTGCTAAACAAGCAACTGAGAAGTTACTCTTGGAAAAGAGTAAATCTAAATATAAAACTCAGCCTACGGGAGACAGATAAGACTCATACGATACATAGCTTGCCATGGTATGAAAGTTGTGTAATCACGCCATCCAGTAGTAGTGATACAGCTTGAACAAAAGCCTACCTTTCTGCTCCAGTATGACTGATACCACATCAGGGTGGTTATATGCTATAGCCATATGAAGGGGAGTTTGCAGATACACATTCTCTGATGCAGGTGGTGAGGATGCATCCTTCTGACTAGGCACTGCTTCTTCAGTCTGGATATTAGGATTGGCTCCTTGTTGCAGAAGCTCTGCCGTAAGGTTTGATAGGCCATGCCGACAAGATGTATGCAATGGAGTTTCTCCCTTTAAACAGAAATTAAAAGTTTAGGTGTTCTGAAAACAGCTAAAAACAGGAAGCCCCCCCAATTAGAGTGGTGTATAGCAGCCTCCAAGACGGTTTTTGTTTATTGTGTACTAGTAAACACTGCTTACCTAGCCTATTTTTAACTGAATTTCAGCATCAGCATTTCTAAACATGGACTGATGACAGGCATCATTGGGAGAGAAGTGTTAACACATCACTGCAGGATGTAATGCCATGGGAACAGAGAACAATTGTCTGTTCACCATAATATGGTCACCACCACTCTAGCATTAGAGATTTTCATCAATGGGCGGGAAAAAAGCGGGTTTGGTGGGGTTAGTTACACCTGGATTCTGTTTATCGCAATATAAAACCACCCTAACTTCTTACCCATTTGTTTCTATGGTTCACTTTTGCCCCATGGGTTGCCAGGAAGAGAGCAGCTGCCTCATTTTCTGCTCCAGCTGCTCTCTGCAATAAGCAATTTCCTAAAAGGCAATATGAAAATGCATGCAGAGTTAAAGTACTATCCACCGATTTAAAGTTATAATTTGAAACATCTAGTATCCTTCCCCAAGAGATTTAGAACTCGAAAGACCAGTAGCAGAGATGCTGCTTATTGAATGCTAGGCATGTCTGATCAGCCCCTTCAACATTACATTTCATATCACCACAGAATAAGCCACACATTTTGGAAAGGAAGGGAGGACAACTCCAGGACTTGAACAGCATGGAATATTCCTGACTTCACAGAGAGTCTCGGGATTTTCCACCCATTCTATAAGCCTCCTCCACCCCCCCGTGACAGCATCTGTAATTCTCATCAGGGAGAGTTCATTTAGCCATTTATGTTTTAAGTTATTTTAGCTTACATGTGCAGCTATGAGTCAGAATGCTAGACAATATATAGTAAGGTTCAGAGTCATTAGGAGGGTAGACTTGGAAGGCACAGTGATTTTGGACCAATTCTATCCTGTTAAGGTAACAAAAATAGGGCCAGTGGCAGTTTAGACCTCAGTAGAACAAAAAACCATCACCACACCCACCCACCTTACTTTGAAGCAAGAGGACAGATAAATTCATGTAGGCTAGGTCCATCAATGGCTATTAGCCAGGAATGGTGTCCCTAGCCTCTGGTTTGCCAGAAACTGGGAATCAGCAACTGGATGAATCACATGATGATCACCCGTTCTGTTCATTCCCTCTGGGGCACCTGGCACTAGCCACTGTCAGAAGATAGGATGACCTTTGGTCTGACCCAATGGGATCATTATGTTCTTATTAAATGAGCTTTTATGCCAAATTTCTACATTTGTGACCTTGTCATGCAAACCTTTTGCCTAAATATGAATACAAACCTCTGTTTTACCTGTTACTGTGTCAGGTGCATCTGTATTGCTGCCTCGCTGGATTAGTCTTGCTGCAAAGCTATTGTCATCAAAGGAGGTTCCATTTACAACAGGGACATCGTCAAAAGGGTTTATGGACAGGTCAGAAGACACTTTGATATACTGAACTGCAAGCCACAGAGCTGTGCTTCCCTCATGATCCTTCAATTCTAAGTCTAATCTAACAAATAAAAAGTTAGATTTTTAGATAGCCCCTTATTTGTACCTCTTAAAAAACCCCTGCACCAAGGAACACCTTCCAAGAATCTGATAAGCAAGACTCCATTAAAAAGAATCACCATTACATAGTTCTATGAACACAACTGCTAAGGTCTTACTAAGACCACTATTCCTTAGATCTGTATTTATAGGCCTTTAAACCCAATGGTGAAGTTAAACCCACAAGGGAAGAAAATTCTGAGGCTGTAGTGAAGCCTGTCTTATGACCACTCTAAGATAGTCACTTAAAAGAGGCAGGTTTCTGTTGGAGATATAGCACTAAAGACTCTCAGTTGTAGATTCTATACACATGTACGTACACATTTTACCTAGCGCATGCACGAAGGGATTGCTCTCCCTAAGGCATCTGAAGTGCCTTATTCATCTCCCAAGAAGGTTAATGGGAGTCACTCCCCATAGAGTTGAACTGGATCTAAAAAGTATTTCAGACTAGCTATTTCAGGAGCCTGATAATTGCTCATCCATTTTGCAATTTTAGTTCAGAGTAGTACTGCTTTATTTTACCTACCCCCAAAGACATTGCTGTGCACTTCACTTCCTTGCAAACTAAGGTAGCATGGGGCGGGGGGAGGAAAAAGGGGTCTTTTGCCTCATCTATACCAAGCCTGAAGACCAGCTTCCTCAGCAATACAAGTTTTCATTTGAAAATCTAATAGCTAGCTCTTCTTACATAGCTCTTTTCATCAGTAGACCTCCATAATGCTTTCCAAAAAGGAGGTCAGTAACAGTATCCCCATTTTTACAGCAGGGAAAAATGGAGGCACAGAAAAGGTGAAGTGACTTGCCCAAGGTCACCCAGCAGCAAAGCTAGAAATAGAACCAAGGTGACATAGGACACACTACCTCATGCAGACTTACACGAGGTTACATCCACAGAATCTAGCAGCTGAGGAATGCTGAGTGGCTAGGATTATTGTTTAACAAAAGAACTAGCTTACAGCTATACATTCCTCTCCACTGTATGCTGTGTTTTGGAATACTGTATTCAAATTAAAAAAACGAGACTTACTGTTTGCACTGGAGAAGCTGACTGAATACAGGATCATTCCTAACAATAATTGATGCATGTAATGGGGTCCTGCAGAGAGAGAGTCAATTACAATTAGGAAGTAGTTGCAAGCTGGTGAAAGACATTTTTCTGACATCGAGATTTCATTTTACATTCCCATACAAGTTGAGACTCAGGTCAGACTGACAGTCAGTGGGCAGGTGATGGAGGAGCAAAGGCCAAGTACAAATCTGTCAACAGAAACGGGGGACACCAGAAGCCTGTTTGGACTGGTGCAGACCCAAACAAACAGTTTAGCTCTATGTAAATCTTAGGCAGCACCCTAAAGATTTAACTTCTCCCAATGGTAGATCACTCAGATCTAGCAGTCTTGCACATTCCACAGCCTACTACTGTTCTTCGAGATGACATTTGTTACTCTACCCAAAAAAAAAAAAAAAAAAAAAGGTTTCAAAAGGTTTTGTATATGGGACTCAAGTGTGGCTGTGCCTAGAGTATCTAGCAAAAACTGTCATCTTAGCTTGCTATCCAGGGGATTCCAACACTTTGTGACAACTGTTGGCTGTGTTGTCTCCCCTCTTATTTCCATTGCTTAACTATATATTGCTGATCAGTAAAACGTACAATTGTTCTCCATGTATTTCACCAGCCGGTTCCCTCCACCTCATTTCCAAGGCATTGCCTTCAGTACAGTGATGCCTGACAGAAGAATGCCATTTACTAAAATACCACTGTCTGCAAGTTAAAATGAAGGTATTTGCAGGTCTCCCATTGAAATAATCTAGCTTGATTTTTTGGTTTGAGACATCTTTGTCTACTCCCATGACGGTACAGAGACTTCTGAATAAGTTGCAGCACACTGATTAGATAGAAGTGGTTACCAAAGCTAGACGTTGCTACCAATATATTCACCTTCCTTTGCAGTCTTGCATGTTTGGATTGGCTCCAGCCTGTAAGAGGGACTCTGCAATCTGTGCCATCTCTGACATCACATCTGGCAAGTGCTTCTTGGGGCTGTACGATGCAACAAGGTGTAGAGGAGTCTCCTGGTCTCCCAGTGTAGCAGCATTCACACGGGCACCATTTTTAATGAGAAAATTGGCAGAAAACTTATCTCCTTTTGGGATGTGCAAAAGGAAGAGATTACACATCTGATTTTAAGATTTGTTATATGCTCTACATAGGCTATTTTCAGTTAGTTCCATAGGCATCATGAAATGTATTCTTATACAAGTGTTGGTCGATATTAAGTTCCTCCCTGCTAGAAGCCAACAGCTGCAATGTACACCATAAAGCTTATGTCAGGCCGGCCCCTCCAAAAGATACATTTCCCCCTTATTAATGGGCTTCCTTAGAAAGCCAGTGTTTGCTATTTAAAGATTAACTTAACTCTGTTTGAGCTAGGATGGAAGTACTTGGCTAAAATATTTTAAAGCATACCGGAGTGAGTTCTTTAGTCCCTATGCCAAAACTGTAGCTTTTCAGTTAGGGAAAAGGTTCTCCCTGTTGTCCTGCTATGGGACTAGAGCCTTTACAGAGTCATAGGACAATAGCAACAGATAGGAGCTTGTTTACACAAGTTAAAGCTGGTTCTATAAAGTAGTAGGAAAGTCTCATTCTAACTATTCTTAAGCTTTTCAGAGTGCAAGTCTGTATGACAGAGGCTATACCTATAGGTCATTTTGGTTCAAACTTCCCTCTAGTTCAGAAGCTATCAGTCTGGATGAAATCAACAGATGTCAGGGGTCGCAACCATCATGTTACCAAACAAGAGGGTCTGGGTATGTGGAACAGCTTATGCCATTACTCTAGTTATTTTTTTAGAGATATTTACATTACACTAGTGCCTACAGAAATCAGGGCCCTATCATGGTAGGTACTGTACATCAACATTTTAAGAGACATTTCCTGCCCCTCAAAGGCTCTAAAGTCTACCCAGACAAGCCAGAGAAGAGTTGTATTCTCCCCATTTTACAGCGAGATGAAGCAACTATCTATGGGAGACCTGGGAATTGACCCATAAATGCTAGGTCCCAGTCCAGTGCCTTAAAGCCATCCTTCCTTCCCCGGCCATCCCTGGTTTAGTACAAGAATGTACTTTACTTCCATAAGTTACTGGTCTTTCGAAGTGAAACCTTGGAGAATTCAGAGGAAAAAAATTTTAAAAGGCCTCCCAGTTCACAGGTAA
Organism: Malaclemys terrapin pileata; assembly: GCF_027887155.1. Taxonomy (NCBI): domain Eukaryota; kingdom Metazoa; phylum Chordata; order Testudines; family Emydidae; genus Malaclemys; species Malaclemys terrapin. The sequence continues at coordinate 17,177,363 of NC_071522.1, read as the reverse complement.
CAGTTTTGATATGGCAGTGAATCATACATTATCAGCATGCAGCTTTGTATGCTCTCTATAGAGAGTCCCATGAAAAGTGTAATTTTTCAGGAATCTGAAGAACTTCCCTCAGTCAGGAGAAATTGGGCTGATCCTGGAAGTACTATAAAGTCAGATCATTGGTTTGACTCTACAGTCTGTTCCCCCAGAATACAATGGAGATGTCAAACAGTAAACTACTTGATTGCATCTTCAAGTACCAGGATGTAGTTATCTGAAAGACTTTGAAAGATCAATTTCAAAGTAACTGACAAGAAACTATAACTGAAGTAATCATGTTTAAAGGCTAAATTAAGATGTTTGACAGTGGTGAAGCCCTTGAGGGTTGCCCTTCTGCAAGGTTTCCATGGTTTTATTAAATGCAACCTTCACAGATAAAGCCAGTTCCTAGAAGGCTTAGCCTTGGAGGTGGGAGTTGAGTGTAATCAGCTCTCTTGCACTTGCATGCTTAGTATTTCCTAGGATCATGCCCGCCCCCCATCCTGTACTTTACTGGTAGAGTTAGTGTGACTACCTGCAATTAACCTAAGGCTAATGAAGGAAGTTTGAGCTCCTAAACTACTTCAAATGTAAATAAGCTGTTTGTATGAATACTGAGAAACGTCCCTGTGAGAAGCATTAATTTATTGTTCACCATGTGTGCATGCAAGCAGCAACAGCAGCATTCTACTGCAGCCGGTCAGAGCAAAGAAATAAATGCCTACAACAAAAGACTACGTAACATACAATGAGGCCACTAGGGTTTATACCAGAGACTCATGCAGCCCTCTATGGTCAGGGAAAGATGAAAGCCAAGAAGGTGTTTCTCTGTTCTTAAGCCTCCTGAGCATTACTGCCATGGCAACTATTTCCTATTGGGTTCTGTGAATCCTCACATGTATCCGTTTTCCTTCTCTTGTGTTGATAGCAGCTCAAGAGTTTCCAAGTGCAGTAATTGACTTAAGTACCAATGAGGTTTTATTGCCCACTGGAACTTGGAGAAAAAAAAGTCAGTCACCTACACAGACATCTACCTACTATTGACTGTCATGAAAGACTAGGGTCCTCCTCCAACCAGCTGATAGGGAGGACTACTGTCTGCAGGAAGGGTGAGAAACTACTCTCCCTATTAACTAACTCACTACTGTACAAATAGCTACTACACTCCTTGCAACCCTGAAGGAAAAAGAGGGAAGAGAAATTCTCTCTGCTCACCCTCTCCTAGACATCTGTATGAGCTACTGAGGTTTTAGCTAGTCTAAACGACTTATTAGGCACGGAGTATCACTCCTCCATTAAATGGAACTAGGATTCAAACATCCATGTTCTGAATTCTCCCCTCTCCCCCCCAATTTTATTCACCTTGAACTAGGACAACACTGACATAGTTCCTATGAGAGAAACTAGCAGATTCATTTCAGTTGCCAACCCAGCATTTACTTCCAAAGAGAATCCTTTTCATGAAGCTTAACGCAGTCATTTCTATTCATGTTAATACATTTATATAAACCTAAACCTGGGGCTTCAACAGTCTCCTTTTGTGAAGCAATTTTTGAAACTAAAATTGAGTCATTGGCAGAAGATATGAAGAGATGCATAAAACCAGTCTCAATTAGGATATACTTCCTACTGGATGAAAGTTGCAAAAGCAAGTTATCCTATACTGTAATGGTAACTTTTGTATTCAATATCCTTACCTCTTTGGATGGCTTTGTGTAACAGACTCCAGCCTTTGTTGTCCACCATATCCACATCAGCTTTGTAATTGACTAATGTTGTTGCAATACTTTCCAATCTTCGAGAGAGGGCTAAATCTAAAGCAAGGTCTCCATTGTGATCCAGTTCATTGAGCTTCCCAGGCAGCTACCAAAAAAAAAAAAAAAAAAAAAAAAAAAAAAAAAAAAAAAAAAAGCCAACACAACCACAATTTAGTGGGCTGACATTAAATATATGCAAGGGAGCACTCAACCAATATGCAACTTTAAGTTACATATTGGTTAACTATGACCTACTGTCAAAGAAAAGTTTCAATGCTAGTACTATAGCTAATTAAATCTCTTTAGAGACTTGTCTTACATACACAGAGTAAACAAAGGGACTATATCTTGAGACTAAATTAAAGAGCAAGTACATCCAAGAGCAAGTTCTCTCTAATTGGAAAGCTGATCCTGAAGTTTGTTATGAAACAATTAATTAGTTGGGAAATTTGGTCTTCAATGTTTATGAGAAGGCAGAATCTATCCATCAGGGATTCTCTGTCAGAGCTGTGTAAGTGGAGATACTGAAATAGATTCTCAACAGCTCTCAAGTCATACGTTTATATTGAATCTGAATCAGATAAGGAAACTAATGTTTTTTGTGACTTCAAAAGAGAGACTTAGCAGTATGTTATTTCTTCAGATGTAGTTGTTTCAAAGAAAGTGGCAAATATACAATAGAAAGGAACTGAGCATTTAACCATATTAACTAAAAAAAGGTGACATTAGCACCATATTCCTAATGGCAAGAAAAATACAGTTTATATTACTGTGTAAAGGATATTAAAGGTACTGGATTTATACTGGTTTTATCCATGGATGTAATTTCAACAACTGTAGCTTGAATCATCATACCAGACAAGCCATACTCCATCCTCATTCCTATTAATACATGGTATTTTTATACAGCACTTTGCAAACATTAACTAGTGAATTCAGTACCTTTTGAGATAGGTAGCTAAACATTATGTGCTTTCTAAACAAAGTCTCAATATATGTTTTCTCTTTAACTTCTAGGATTTCCTTCACAGTATGTCACTCTTCAGCCCTACATTTGTCAGCCTGAATAAGTCAAATTGACTGTTAAAGTGCCCAAGCACATACCTAGCATCAAAGTAAAGAAAAATGTGTCTAGTTCACTCCATTTCAGACAGATACAGTAAAGCTCATCATACCTGTGAATCCATTTCAATAAGATACAGGAAAACAACATCTTCTCTCTCCACTTTAATAGCTTTATGTAAAGGATATTCAGTCTTGGATTTGAACATTTTATACAACAGCTGAGCACTCATACTGCTGAAGTCTTCTTTCCGCAAGTCATCCTGTGAGTAACAAGAAGAAATCAAAGTGAAATTGGCTTGTTTCCATATTGATACTTGTACTTTTTGTTCATATTAAATGGAGTTTTGGTTGTTTGCCCTTCAGCGAAGTAACGTTGCAGTATGGAACACTGAAGATAACGGATTCAAAGGCTCCATTTGGCTCTGCTTTGGAGAGCTGTGTGACATGTACAAAGAGCCCACAGGAACTGTCCTAGCAGATTTCTGCCACCCAGTGGTAATCCAACAAGTCTTTCAGTAAGTCTGGGAAGAGATAGTTGTGAATATTCTCATTTTACATCTACCTACTCTGAAATTTCAACTTTTAGTTCTAATGGAAGTTGCTTAAATTTCCATATTTACACGAGGCACCCCAAAAATGCATTTTTACATCCTCCTCCTGAGGAGAGATAAAGGGGACGTCATAAAAAAGGACAAAGATATTACAGATTGAACTGGTAAGAGTTCCACAGTTGTTACTTGAGACCTTCCTCCAAAAAGTTGGTCTGCTTAAAACAGTCTTTGCACACCTATCTAATATAGCACAGTTTGATACTTGACACTTCCCATCAACTCCCACAATGGTAGAAGCTAGGAGTGTTTTAAAGAAGATACAGAAAAGGAGCGATATTTATTTATTTAATATTTGGAGAAAGTGTATTCCCCGAAATCTAAATACTGGAATACCAGAAGGGTCTTTCTAGTAACTGGGACTATTCTAGACAGGTCCATTTGGCCAATGAAGAAGGATGGTTTTCACAGAGAGGTTTGGATCCTGTCCTCAGGATTTATGAGCAAGTCTATTTACTTGAAAGCAGAGGTGAACAGTTCACTTTTGGAAAGTAATAGTGAGCTGCCTGGTGTGTTCTAGGATGAATGAAGTGCCACCCTGAAGTTCAGATGACAGTAGGGTATCAAGAGTTCCTCTTTACTGTTTCTAGCCCATAAATGCTACCAACAGCTGCACTACGTGGTTAAATACAAAAGCCTTCAGCATCTAAGGTAGTGAAGATGAGCCTCTGCCAAAAATACAGTCACCATTGATGGTATTTTTGGACAGAAGATAAAATCCCAATAAATCTGATTTCCAGAAGTTACAGTAACCTTCAGTGTAAGTCTTATAAATCCCTAACATAGGAGCCTGCTGTTAGAGAAGAGACAGACTTCGTTATGAACAATCCTTTATCACTTGGTTAGACAAACTTTCATAATCTCCCCTTGGAGAGAAAAAAGTTTTTAATATCAAAAATGCAAGATTTCCTATTACTCCTGTGCTGGAAAAGGAATTGGAAGCTAAGTACGTAGCTTTTCATGGTTTAGCTACTACTTCTGATGGCAATTTTAAGAGGGGAAATTTGTTTGTGTAAAGGCAAGAATCCCAAATTGTCCAGTCCAGTGATGGACAAACTTCAGACTGTTCAAAAATTAGCTATACTGATAGCGGTCTGAACTAGTGGAACCCATTAAACTTGGCTGAAAACTGAAATGGCTTTCCAGCAAGATTCAGTAGCTAACTTCTTGCCATATTTGCATTTCTACTAAATCAGTTTCAGTGTTTTGGTACTTTGATCCTAGAAGGAAACAGACACAGGAAGATGAAAAATTCAAAGAATGGTTTGGGTTGCTTTCTACAAATGGGCAAGCTTTCAGGGGAGAGGTTGGGTTGAAAAACAAAGACACGAAGAAGGTCCCATCTCCTCTCTTCCCCTTCTCCCTCACAAGGTATGCCTGTTCCAGGAAGACACTGGATGTGATGGAACAGGAACTCTTCTGGGACAGAAAAGCAATTCTTAAAACAGTGTGGGTTTAGATCCATTAACACACAATATGATTCGGAAGTTTGAAAGTGCTATGTTTCAATACAATCCAACACTAAATCTAAAGTTTAAATCTTTTCAAAGTTTCAGCCTGCAGGCTACTCTTTCCCATGCCCCTTCTATTACAGTACTTACCCAGTGACTAGCTATTATTTCAGCACAGTAGTTCAATAAAGTGCTAGCATTTAGCTCCTCCGCAGTCTGATAGAAACGAATGCAGTTCCTGACGTTTACTAGTGACATGACTCCTTTTTCACACCTGCCAGAACGAAGAAATGGAGTTTGGATCAGTTTTTAGGAAAGAAAGGTCAGTTTCCCATTTCCAATGAAAGCTGGTCATTCAATTACAGAAACATCTGAATGCTAACAGTGGTGAAGCAAGTTTCAGAGTAACAGCCGTGTCATGTTCACTAGTACTATACAAGTGCTTATTATTTATACAACTGCCTCCTTAGAAAAGCTTCAACAGAAATGGCTTTATAAAACTGACCAACCTAAAGACTCCTGTAATAGTGTATTTCACACCACTCTGGAGGGAGCGGCACATTAAAAAGTTCCCTCCAACGTAAGGGAAGACACCCTAATCTTCCCACTGAAGTAGGCTGAAATACATTTGCTCCTGTAAGGACAATAGTTGCAACAGTCTCACATCACCAAGTTTTTGTGGGCTAAAACCCTCAAATAAATGTGTTAGTCTCTAAGGTGCCACAAGTACTCATTCTTTTTGCCGATACAGATTAACACTCTGAAACTTATCACCAAGTTTGACACTCAGTGGAGCTGGTCCAGCTTTCATGCTTAAGAATGAACGAACACTGTAAAAAGTACTCTAAAATGCAGATGTGTGGAAGACAGGAAAGTGAAGACTTTCATCCTTGGGGAGCAATCATTCCTGTCACACTCTTTGGGTGTATGAGAACATTCATTTTTGCTAAGCCTACAAACTTATAAAACAGCATGTTGTACAAGTCAAGGAGACTGAAAGTAGCTTTCATATGGTCAAGGGATCTAGTTATTTTGGACACACCACTAATGGTTATCAGCATACTTGTATAATTATACCATGGCCTCCCATCAATTACTGGAAGCTTAACTAGCAAAATGGAGAAGTACAGTAGAAGACACTGGAAAGTACCTGCATTTCTGCTAAAGGCTGTAGTAAGACACTGGATAATAATTGTAGAATACTGGATTTTTTAGTACTAGGAAAAAGAAATCTACAATAAAGGATTACAAGCCAAAATTAGACATTGTTAGGCATAATGAAGAAAAAAGTGCCAAAATGAGGTTAAGTGCTAGACTTAAGGCACCCCTCAGTAACTGGGCCAAAGGCAATGGAAGATCACTAGGTACAAACAGCAGTTTGTGAACTGACAAGATATATGACTTGGGAGTTAGATCAGGGAAGTTTGTTCCTGTGGATTGAGACTGATCTGTTTTCCAGGAAAGTGTTCACACTATGCTAAGAGCCCTACTTAATGCTGCCAACAACTGCTGGCAGGTAAAAAAAGAGGAAGAAATTGAGAGGCCATTTGAGCAATAACTGACAGAAGCCCAGAATAAGAGGATGCTTTATTTACTGACCTTTAGAGTCATTTCATCTCTCCCCTTTGGAAGAGTGGGTGAGGAACAACATTAATCCCTGTGATCATTTTGCCCTGCCTCCCTCTTACTCTCCATCCTCCCCAAGCACGTCATTTAGCAATATTAGTTTTAGTTTTAAAAATCTGAAGCGATTTATAAATTAAGAGGATAGCCAAAATTTGGCATTTAAAATAGCCAATATGTTCAAGATATATTGCTACTATAGATAAGGTTGCATTTTCATTTTATCCAGTCACTGAACAGTGAGGGAAAAAAGCTGAAGAGTGAAGCTTTTATTTCTAGTAATTCAAAAGTCATTTCTTGTCAATACTATAACAGATTTGCTTTGTTATAGAAAAAGATTTCAGGAAAGGAAACCAACTCAAAGGTACCACTCACTCGGGTTTTCTAGTCCTGTCACATCGGGGCATGGGTTTATGAGTAATTGGTGAGTTGGGGGATATACAGGATTAAAGAGTGAACTACACAAGGGAGTGGCTTGTGCAACAGTGCAAGGACAAAGCTTGATTTTTCTGCTTATTAGCAGCTGAAATTCTTGTTCTAGAATTAAAAATCAAATTAAAAAAGTTTAAATAGTATCTTCCATCTTCAATTCAAACCCATGAGTTAATATCTGCTAACAATAGGATGCAACCTAACAGCTACTTACATTAGCACAAATAGCAGATTTCCAAGAGCCCGGCTAATTAGAGCCCAGTCACAACATTCTAGAAGCTTGAATATAGTCACTGCAACTTGCCTTTCCCTGAGGAGTTGTAGTTGAAACCGATTAGCTAATTTCATCAGTTCTGTCAAGAATACATCATCTTCTCTCAGTTCTAGCTCATCTGTGTAGATCCAACGCAGCATTGCCATAGTCACCTCAGGATCAGCATCTGGTGAAAAAAGTGAAAAGGTGAAAAACCAAGCTACTTAAGTCTCAAATATTTGCAGTTCAATTGAAATAGCTGTAATTTTACCAACCAAATCAAGTGTTTCTAAAAGAATAGACATCTCTCTTAGACCTCCAACTAAGCAGGGAAAAGGCAGGTCAACAGTTACATGGGGGATGCTCCTTCCGGACCTTGCTGTCCATTACCCACTGTTAAGATGAACATACAGTGCCTGAAATTGACACTAAATATACCAAAACCCAGTTAGCTCCCACCCCCCAAAATATGTAGTTTGGAAGACTGGGCTTTATGGCCCAGCACAAAATAGTGTAATGTAATATATGGAGATATACCTATCTCAGAACTGGAAGGGACCCTGAAAGGTCATGGAGTCCAGCCCCCCGGCCTTCACTAGCAGGACCAAGTACAGATTTTGCCCCAGATCCTTAAGTGGCCCCCTTAAGGACTGAACTCACAACCCTCGGTTTAGCAGACCAATGCTCAAACCAGAGCTACCCCTCCCCCCCCGTACATACTGGATAAGTGGGGGACTTCACATTAACACCATAAGATCTTTGTGCAACTTACTGTTCTCCTAAGAATGACACCAAGTGTACTAAAACAAAGAAAACTGTAGTTGGAATGAAGGAGTCAATGGTTAAATCTGATTCAATTCTGGTTGAAATCATCAATATTTCTTATCTCTGCAGTTTGGTTCCAGTTCAAACACTAACCTAAAATGATGGTTCAGTAGCCAACTACTTTGAACCGGTTTGAACCAGTTCAGATGTTTCCTGTAGGTTAATGTCTCACACTTATGCTTGTACTGTAACTCCTAGCAAAAGAATGCAATGAAATATTTTTCCACTGTAGAAATTTTTAAACGCGTTATTTGCGCTCACTAGTACAACATCCTCCAGATCTCTGTCAGTCATATTTGACTGTTAAGGTGACAGAAGCTGGGACTAAGCGACAGGGAACGGATCACTGGATGATTGATGATGACCGAAGAAAACCCATGGTGCTGTAAGCAGTGTTCTTGCAAGTCAGAAGGTGGCACACTTCCTTCCTTAGTACTGATCCAACTCAATGTTATGTGACACTCTTGCTGGAAGTTACCATATTAAGACAGTGGTTGACCTCACTGCACATAAGAGCCAACATCTCTTCTCTAAAAGGGGATATTAGCCCTGACGTCCTAGTCAAATTCCAACATGGAAAATTACTTTCTGCCAATTTCACTTGTATAAGTTACTCTTCCTGCCCTATACTGTGCTATAGTGTTGCTGCATGCTATTAATAGCTGCTTATTACCACCCAAGGGTGGCTCCAGCTTTTCTTATATCTGGTTTGCAATGCTGTTTGGGATCCTTCCATAGGAAAGGTGATCGAGAAAGGCAAGATATTTTAAGTTAACTTCAAATGGTTAGATTAGCAGAAGACATTTGATTTACATTTCTTAAGTCTGCAGGACTCTTACAGTTCCTATACTCCAGTGAAACCCATTGTCACAAGAGGACAGAGGTATCAATTCTTCTAACTCTGCAAATTGCTACCTATTCTAAAGAGTTTAATGTGGAGCTGTCTAAACTAGGTTTAAACTTGCTCCTGATAACAAAACATTAATACAGGTGTACACAAGAGCTTGATGAGTAGCAACATGCATGCCCTCATAATTGGAGCAATAAAATAAAGATACTATTAGTAATATTCCATCAACAGAGTTGCTTTAAAAAAAAAAAAGACACTTAAAGTACTTCTCTGTTGAATAAGCAAATGTTTTAAAAATCAGGTTTGTTGGACATAAGCAGGGGAATCCCCGATACTTCGTTTCTATACACTGTTAGGATGTTTTAAATAGATGTATCCTGTAGACTCAAATAGTAGTTACAGGCCATGCATTAACTATTCTTCCAGATACCACCTGGTACACAGCACCCTGTGCCAGCACAGGAAGGTAAACATCTCAAGCAGAACAGGCCAAGCTACTTTAAAGTAGCTAAAGACACAAGGTGGATGAGGTAATATCTTTTCATGGACCAGCTTCTGAGCTTACACAGAGCTCTGTGTACGCTCTAAGCTTCTCTCTCATCCACAGAAACTAGTCCATGAAAAGGTATTACTTCACCTACCTTGTCTCTAACATCCTGGGACCAATAAAGCTATAACGCGGCAAGCAGCTAGAGAGCAAGTTTTATACAGCTCTTCTGTTTGGCCACTGTCATTTAGTGTCTCCTTTTCCAAAAGGAGGGAAACCTAAACAATATTTAGAAACAATGTTTTACAGATATTTTACCATATGGACTATGGAACTGTACTATTTAGTCAATTACAGGAGGTTTTTATGAAACAGCCAATATGCTCAGAAATGGAATGTGCATGTGAAACTAGTCTCAAATCTAACAGTTGGGTGCATGTCTGTCTGTGTCTCACTCTCAAAGACTAACAGATACACTAGGTGACCCAGCTTCAGGCGAAATAGTCCTAATGAGCATCATGACCATGTACAATTGACAAGACAATTTTAATAAAGATTACTTTGTCCAGAGGGAAATAGCTTCCTTTTACTACAGTCCCAACTTAAATGTTAACGATACCTGGATATTCAGTATTTGTATGGTACAAGTCTTGAAATGAGGATATAAAACGGCTATTCCGTCATCTCTCAGTGACTAAATTCAGGCTTTCCCAATCAAGTGTTAATGCAAGTTATCCTAACACCTCGCATCAGGAGCTTTGTAATGCTAGCACTAAGGTTATCACAACCAGAGGTACAGTAACTGGCATGAAGAGCAGTTTATGTAATGTCTTCTGACCTATTTCTTGGGCTGTTTGGATGGCAGGAAGGTGTGGGAACTTTTCTGAAGTGAAGCTTCTGCAAAGAAGATTTGCTATGGCTTGCTTCTTCCCAAAGTGTGGCTTGTTTCTAGGATTCATGATTAATCAAAGGCTTTGATAGCAGTGCCGGAAGTTTAGTCTTGCAGACTGACGGGCCATACTTTAAATTTTCCATCCCTTTCCATCTGCAAGCTGTTCTTGCTCAAAGGAGAAGATCTTTTCTTCCACTAAAGTCAGGTTGAGGCCAAGTCATCTTGTTAAGAGGTGCACAAACTTTTTTAACTAGCCAGCAGGGATCACCATGGCAACAGAACAGAGGAACGATGTACAATCCCTGAACCAAGATACTATCTTTACCAGGTAAGACTAGTTCAATAGATGTGGTATCATTCTAGCCACATCAACTCCTGCACTTTTTGAAATGGACACTGTCCAACCTTCCCTTAAGTTTCAGTTCTCTACAGAGTTTAATCAACATTTTCATCTAGTTAGTAAGCTAGAAGTTAAGAAAACTACTTACTCAGCCCAGCATTGAATATGGAGCACTTTTCATCATGAAAAAGCTACATTTAAGAAAGCTTGTGTCAGTTGGCAATTCCAAGACTCGCATTGATTGTACTAGTGTTGAAGAGTGCTTTCATGCAACACTGTCACTGAGCAGCATGAAGAGGCAGTCAAACAAGTTTCTAGTGTTATGAACAACTAAAAAAAACTTACTTGATCAATATTAGTTCAGATAGCAGAGCAAACAGAGGAGGAAGTTTTCAATGTCCACTTTCTCAGAGTGATAAGTAGTACCCACCACTGTACGAGCACATGAAATGAAAAGCCTGCTATATCCTGCTTTAAACTCAGAAATGTTATTGTGAATGGCAATTTGTGATTATTCCTTTTTACCAGAAGTAGAGAGTGCTTCTCAGAGAAAAAAAAAAAAATCACAAGCCATTTGGGTTCAGCAGTAGGTGCTGTTTTTGCAGCCTGGATAAGCTATTTGACCACAGGTCTCTAAAGAGGATGTGCCAGGGCACATTTTCTCAAAGATATCAAGCAGGCTAGATTCATAGAATACTTAAAGCAAGGAGTAATCTGGCTCTTTCACACAGCTTTGCTTATTACACTATGTTTAATTCCCTATTAAGGAAGCGAGTGAACCACACCACACTTAACTTCCATATCATTAAAATGGAGAGGGTGGATTATTGATTTAGACTAACATTAAATTTGCAAGCCTGTTACCATGTTACAGAAACAGTCCAAGCTCCATAATTAATGGAAAACTCTCTGTAGTCAGAGTAGTATTCTGAATGATGAGATGTAACCTTTTCCCAAAGGGCCCTTTCATTAGTTGTTCCAAAGACATTCAAAGCATCATACACCGACAAGCAGCAACTAACCTGACAGATCCAGTTCCTCAGTTGACACTAGGTTGGCTAGACTCCAAGTCTCACTGCGGGCTGCCAACACAAATTTGTGAGCTCTGATGTGCTTGTCCCCAACCTTTATCTTCAGATCACTGATAGAAAGAAAAGAAAAGCACACATATATACAAACATAACCCCCTGTGCTTAGGCACTTATAGACTCTGCATCTGTCACAAATATCTACCAGGTAAAAACATTTAAAGCAGCTAAATTTAGGCTGAATTGTTTACTATTCGGTAGAAGCCTCTTGCATTAATATATTAATGCAAAACGCTAGGTTCATTCTTTCAACTAGTTAAGTAAGATATTTTTAAGAGTAACCCAACTGTCATTGCCACAAGGAAAATACAAGCTAAGCCCTGTGATTAACATTAATTTAATATATATAGATATATATAGTACGCAGTTCATACAGGACAGACCAAAATGAAGAATTGACGAGATGGGGAGTGTAGAGACCCAAGATTCAGCCCAGAGAATACTATGTTGCAGTCAGCCACACAGGCTTTCAGGAAAGATTACTGAAAGGACTATAAACAAAGCACATTTGATAGAGCAGTCAACCTGTATGAAAGCAAAAACCCAGAAATACCCCATTTCCAGTACAGCCGCTGTCAGGGACCACTGATCCCATACGGATCATTTTTAGTCAGAGCATTCTTTTTATTCAGAAACAGTACACAGACTGATCATTTTCACCATCTAACATATAGCTAAGGTGTTATGTTCTTGAACATGGATTTTTCATCCATTTGTTCTCGCTAACAAAAGCAATACTTTAATTAACCTTCACCATCACTACTCCCCACTTCACCCCAAACCTAACAAAGCCTTCCTTGGGAACTTAAATGCTTATTTCCAAAAGAAATCATTTCTTTTTGGGTCTAACATTTGGACCACTACCCTATTCCTAAAAAAAAAAAAAAAGGGGGGGGGAAGGGAGGGGAGCAGCTATGAAACCCTCAACACTCAAAGCAGAGCAGATCTAGGTTATGATTCTTTTTTGTGTATCAATGCGTTCATACAAACTCTTTTGGCTATCACTTGATTAAATTTGTACATGGCAAGATACAAGTTAAAAAACATTTAAAATCAAATTTGCAAAGTAGTATTTATTATACTAGTTCCCCAAACAGATTGATTTTTTCCTGACACTTGTGTGCATTTTTGCAGAGGTGGTAGTGTTTTGTTTTTAAGACAATCAACTGCTTACTTGATAAAGTCAAAATTACCTGGCTCAAAGTTTTCAGTGCACAGTGTTAGACTATTAAGAGCTGGCCTTAACACATACTCCATAATCCATTTTCCATACTGCACTTTACATTTGCCAGTAGATTTAATGCAATCTTTTCTTAGAAGTGGCACATACCACTGTCCTAGATTTTATTACCTGGATGGCCAGAACACAGTCAGCTTAGAATCAGATTTCCTGCACACTAGAAAAAGATGAAATATAGAACCTTTTCTGGTCCTCTCCTTTTAGGAAGTGACAGACTTCTCCTCAGATTAATAGAAGATAATGCTTTTTTTTTTTTTTTTTTTTAATGTATTAGCATATTTCCCTCAAACCTAGGGTCTTCCACTTTAAGACCTGGTTACTCCTATTCAGAAGGACTTGAGCTCTTGCACAGGTCCTTAAAAACTTTAAGATCTGTATAATCACTGCATTATCCTAAATAAGTAGCAGAGAAACGTTCCCATTGCCTTATTTTAGCCATGGAATAAATATTCCCTGGAAGTCAATTTCCACATGAAATATGACAAATGCAAAAATGAACAAGAGGTGTTCCAAGAAAAAAAAAAAAAAAAAAAAAAAAAAAAAAGCCTGAAAGAGGGAACAAGGCATACAGTTTTATTCTCCAAGCTGTGTTCCATTTCCAATAACTTCAGAAATAGTACCAAAGTCTAGCTCTACACTATGTTGCCAATACAAATAGTGAACAAGGAATGCTCTTTCAGGATCATCCAAGTGTCAGATAAAGGACTGTCTACAAAGTGCCAGCAAAGCGCACTAGAGGGATGTGATTTGTAAAGCGCTCCAATTGCCCCATGCAAATCCTGCTGGCCCCCTCAAAAAAGGTTCACATTAATAGTCAGATTAGGTACCATTTAGAGACGGCCAGAGGACACCAGCAAGGTCGGTGGGGGTGGGGAGTTAGAGCACACCACATTAGGGCGCTTTACAAATCACTCCTTTTGCATTGCTACACCACGTAGAAAAGCCTCAAGAGATGGTTGGTTTTAAGAACCCTATTTTGTAAAAATAAGCAGGTGTTATCTGAACAAAATAATACACCAGCATCAAACTTCACACAGTAAGTTTCCCGTTAAGTTATCCTGAGGCATACCATGTTTGAAGAGAACTGATTGATTAGATTCATCAGACAGGCTGATACTATACTTGATTTTAACCAAATACACAATGAAGGACAGTCCCTCCCCCTTAGAGCTCAGAATCGGAAATAGCTGGCGAGGAAGAGAGTTCTAGTTTCCTCAATATTGCTTCTATTCCCAAGATGCACTTCTTACCTATATTGCTCCTGCTCGTAAAGCTCAGCTACAATGGTGAGAAGTCGGCTGATGAACGAGTCACTGGCATTCTCTTTGTTAGACTGGGCAGCCAACAGAGTACATCTCCTCTCTGTATCAGCTAGCTTCTTCTGCAGCTTTACATACTCCTGGCGGAGAAGCATTAAGTGCTTCTCTAACTTGGCCACCTCCTCTGCAAAACAGACAAATATGCAATTCAGTTGAAAGGCTGAACAAGCCTTGATATGCTTCTTGGCAATTCTGTGGATATCCCCTCCCCTAATTTACTACTTATATTTCAGCAAATCTAGACCCCTTAATTTGCTCACTAGCATTATCTATTTGACCAGCCACACAAAAATGAAAGTTTACCGGTCACACCCTGTCCCTTAGAGTGAACACATACAGTGTTATACCAGTTTAACGGGAACACTTTTCAAACTGATAAGTAATTTAAACACTAATTCGACAAATCCTCAAAGATTAACACGCTTCAAAAAAAATCCATGTCTTTTACAGACAAAGCAAAAGCAGACCTTTGGAATTTTTGAAAATTTGATGCTCTGTGGAGCACTGGGATTAGTACAAGCTCAGTTCGGTCACTTCTCCCGTACTTTGGATTGGTGGTTCAAACCTTCCCCTTGTCTCCCACCCCTAAAGCCAAAGATCTAGATGTTTCTACTGCACTCACCATGATAGCTGACTAAAAGGCTAAACAGTACCTCTCTCCAGGATCCCACAATCATGTTCAGGGAGTATTGCACAAAATCATAAGTCACTAAAGGATACATATATCCCACTTTAAAACTTCTCCAGTGTTACCATCAGCTAATGACCTAGAAACAGAAGGCCAAAATTTTGATCCCTGCCTGGCCTGGCAACTATTATATTAGAGAAGTCCCATCTCCCAGCCAGTGCAAAACATTGTTAGATTGTGAAAGAGCTTATATCCAGAAAGTTTCTAGCTAAGGCCATTTTTGTTTTAATGGGATTTTAAGACAGTGTATGCTATTTCTGGAATTAAGAAGACCACTATGCATCTTCCATATCTGGACAAAGCACTAGCAAAGACATTATATACCAAATATATAAAAAAACTAATGACACAATCCATCGCATACTGGCAGGGGAAGATTAGATGACTCAGGTTTTCTCCAATTATAGTTTAAGATGCTGCAAAAGCATTTCATTCAGAGTAGTTTGCATGGACAAATATGTAGATATTGACATTTTTGCACAAATATGTAAATAGCTTTTAACAAGAGTACCATGGCTTGAATGGTCCCCATGATCCTTGTGCTAAAGATAACATTACTTTTTATGAATGAAAAGACAGGTGGGTCACTTGTTAATGAACCTGGGCCAACTTTAGGAAGTTTCCTTCGAACACACTAGCTTGTATCTTGGAGGTGGAAAGTAAGGTCACCACTGAAATAACTTGAATATTCTGCTTTCCTGCATCATAGATGCTCTTCTCTTTTCAACCTTACCTCCACCTTGTGAGCCAAAGACTCACATTACTTTCTCTCACTTGCCATGTGAAAGTTTATCTAAAGGCAGACTTAATTTTTTTCTTCAAGTCTAAAGAGCCCTACCGTGCATTTAAGAGAGACAATAGAGCACCTTCCATGAAATAGTCTCAAGTGACTTAAACCTAGAAGAGATGCAAGACAATGTTCTGTACAGTTGGGTAAATAGAGATAAGTGACTTGCCCAAAGTCACATAGCAAGCATGAATTTGGTAACTCTGGAAACAGAACCCAGCTCCAATTACTAGACCAGGGGTTCTCAAACTGGGGATTGGGACTCTTCAGGGGGGTCATGAGGTCATTACATGGGGGGGTTGTGAGCTGTTAACTTCCACCCCAAACCCTGCTTGCCTCCAGCATTTATAATGGTGTTAAATATATTTAAAAGTCTGTTTAATTTGGGGGGGGGGGGGGAAGGGGAGGGAAGCACTCAGGGGCTTGTGATGTGAAAGGGGTCGCCAGTAAAAAAGTTTGAGACCCACTGCACTAGACAAATTTTATATCAGTATTCTTGGGGAAATTTCCAGAATGCCATTTTCTCTTCTAATATGCCGATATCTTGCATGGAAAGCAGAAGCCTCCTAATAGAATGCATGGAAAGAACTCAAGAGCTACCCTGCCCCTTATACTAAAGAGGATAATACAAGACTGTTTGCTCTACTTGGATTTGATTTTAACATGACGAGGTGCAGCTGTTTACAGTGACTGCTTTGTTCTAGAAAGCGCATCATGAGCTATTCCAAGAAAAAAAAAAAGTCTTCAATTTCCATTGCCCTGTCACTCTGGGGTAAGACAGTGCCTATCAGCCTATCCGAAAGTTTTACAGCTCTATTTGCCTTAGCAAGGATGTACGCTTAGTTTTGAAAGTTGATTTTGTGCAATGCCAATGCACAACTAAGCCATCACCCACAGAGAAATGCACAACTCTTTTTTTTTTTTAAAGCATCAATATATAGAACCATCTATCTAGCAGACCAAAGATTCCTACCAAACATACATTTGGTATTATTTTTGTTACTGTAGGACTTAAGTGCCTTAATCATGGACCAGGACCCCACTGTGCTAGGGGCTGTACACACAACACGATCCCTGGTATCAAGGCTGTCTTGTAAAGGTCAGCATGAATCATAGCATGAATCATAGCATCCTAGGCTAAACAAAGTTTTTCATCACTCCACTGTATCCTATCTGAAGTCTCCATGCCATTGACCAGCTAAAGGCTACAGCATCTGTACATGATATGAAATAGTTTTCAGGATCAATTTGGGCAGCTCTCATTTTAGTTAAGAATCTGTATTGACTTTTGATGTAAGGATCAAGTATTTTGATCCTTCTACTATAATCCAGACCAATAAGACAAGAACTTTCCAAATAAGGTACATGCATAACACTCCATCTTTCGATGATATACAGTATATTTTCCATTGCATAAATGCCAAAGAAACTGTTATCAATGGATTTAGGTAGTACTTCTACAAGCTTTAATATTCTTTAGAAGAGGGTGAGTCACACTCAGTGGTGCCAAATGTTTTCAGCTTAGAAGACAACAAGAATTCACTTTTACTCTGCCCCTTATAACCAAGGATCCATTGATCAGTACAAGGGGACAATTAGCATCAAGAGGAAGTGAGTTTTGGAAATACTGTTTCATCAATACCTGAGTTACCACTAGAAGCAGTGATCAACAGAACTGAATTCTATTATGTAGTATTTACACCTAGACAAATGGGAACTCAGCTGAGTACTTGAGATTCCTGCAAGGCAGGGCCCTTAGGACAAGTCATCCCCCACTCTAGTTTGACTGCAGATAGAATGCAACATTTAGAGATCATGCCAACATTCAGTCTTGGCCAAGGGACATTTTAACGAATGCTGCTTTAAGAGTTCTTTAAACAGGACATAACCTTTCATCCAATAAGGCAATTGTTTACATCAATGCTTTGCCATGAAGAGTAACATTAAAATTCAAACTACAGCGCAGGCTCATTGGGGGCACTGCCAAGTTTAGCTATGCCATTAGAACTAGGAAAAGCCGAGAAAGATAAAAACCTTAGTCTGCACTATCACTGGTTTTACCAAGTACAGTACACGTTTAAGCGTCTGCTACGTAACAAGCCGTATCTTTCTTTAAGGAGGATCATAAATTGTTTTAGTCTTTAACAAGGAAAGCCCATTTCACAACACAGGCAGCAGTTACCTGTGTTGCTGTACTTAGCTAGGTTAGCGGTTTTACTTCATTAGTTACCTTCTGTGGATCTTCCTTTGTTTTGTTGAAGTAGATTGAACTGGAATGCATTAAGGTCTTTCAGAAGGCTGCAACCTATACTTACATCCTCAAGGATGCATCATTAAGAACAAGCTTCCAGCCTTTTTTGGACCATCTCTGTACGTAATTCATAAGTAAGCAGTTTATGTTTTACCAGAAACATACTCTGTCTGTTACTAGATGGAAATAGTAGAATTATCAATAATTCACAAAAGGCAGAAGTGTTCAATAGTATTTCTGTTCTGTATTTCGGGGGAGGGGGAAAAACGGATAACACTTTAGCATCCTCCTGAGATACTAGTGGAATCGAAACAGCAGCTACTGAAGTCAGACATTTTTAAATCAGCAGGTCCAGATAGTTAGATCTTAAAACTGGTGGACAAGTTGAGGAGCTCATGAACAGTTAATGTTGATTTTCAATAAGTCTTGGAACACTGGGGAGTTCCAGAAGACTAAAATAAAGCTGATGTGACAATTTAAAAAGGATTACTAACTTCATATCTTTTTTTGATATTAGAAGTTTGGCTGATAATGGTAATAGTGTTACTGTAATACAGACTTCTGTAAGGCATTTGACTTGGTACTGCATGATACTGGTTAAAAACTAAAAAGATAAAATTAACATGGCACATTACATAGATTAAAAGTTGGCGAATGGATAGATCTCAAAATGTAATTATAAATGGGGAATCAAACAGGTGTTTCTAGAGGGGGGTCCTGCAATCATCAGTTCTTGGTCCTACACTATTTAAAGCTTTTATTAATGATCTGGAGAAAAAAAGAATTGCTGATAAAGTTGCAGAGGACAAAAATGAGGAGTAGTAAATAGCAAAGATAACAGATCTCTGATCCAGAGCAATCTGAATCACTTGGTAATCTGGGCACAAACCAACAATATGCATTTTGAATATGGCTAACCATGTAGTGTATACATCTAGGGACAAAGAACGTAGGCCATACTTCTAGGATAAGGGACTTTAATCCTGGAAAGCAGCAACTCTGAAAAAGATCTTGGGGGCATGGCGGATAGTCAGCTGAACATGAACTTCTGGTGTGACACCGCAGCCAAAAGGGCTAATGGAATCCTTGGACAGTAAACAAGGGACTCTTGTAGCAGTAGAGGTTATTTTCCCTCTGTATTTGGCATGGCAACCGCTGCTGGAATACCATGTCCACACTCAAGAAGGGTGTTGATAAGAGATAAGGAGGTTGGTTTACAGGGGAGCCATGAGAACGATTCACGGATTAGAAAACATGCCCTAGAGTGATAAGCTAAATGGACTGGGCTCCTGGAGCCTAATAAAGAGAAGGTTAAGGGGTGACTATTAGTCTATAAATAGCTACTCATTTAATAACAGCCTTCAGTCTAGCAGAGAAAGATAACACGATCCAATGGCTGGAAGTTGAAGTTTGACAAATTCAGATTGGAAAATAAAGGCATACTTTTTTACACTGTAATTAGCCATTGGAACAACATAGTGTACTAACGGTCATGGTGGAGTCTCCATCACTGACTATTTTTAAATCAAGATTGAATGGTTTTCTAAAAGATCTGCACTAGGAATTATTTTGGGTAATTTCTATGGCCTACGTTATATAGGAGATCAGACCAGATGATCACAGGGGTCCCTTCCGGCTTTGGAATTTATTGACACTGACACATCCACAGGCAACAAGAGACATTGATTACTTAAAGTGCAAGACAGCAGAATTCAGAATTAGGTAGGAAGCAATGTATATCAATCATTTTAGGTCAGTTAAGAAAAATAAGAATTGACATTGTGATATCTGCAGTAGTCACATTCGGAGCAAGAAAAGATTAAACCTGAAATATTGAAAGTCAAGAGTAAAACAAGAGTTATCCAAATATTTGACACCTCATAGCACATATTCTATTTATAACCCCCTCTCACCATGAGGTAAGTTTCAAAAACAGCACACACAGTTAACAGCCCTTTTATTTTTCAAGCATGGCCCAAACTTTTATAAAGGGCAAAGACTGACAGAAGCCAGGAACCTCTTTACATCCTGTTGGACAGATTTCTCTGGCCTTGGGAAAGTAATTTATTCTATTTACCTCAAATTCATCACCTGTAAATTGAAACACTTATTGACAAGCATGTCTCAAACTGACTAATAGATGTTTGCAGAACCATTTTGAGGAAGAGTGCTTAAGCATTAAGTTGCTACTATTACCTACAAACACAGCCTCATGTCAAAACCAAACCACCTCCAACTAGTATGGTATGTTTACAACAGGTGAAGACTTCTAAATACAATAATCAAAATTTCATCCTTATTCTCTCCTACCTGAATCTCTTATAATCAACCTCAAAGATGTATTGGATACTTATCCAAGCTCAATCTAAGAAGAGATGGCCATAACAAGAACTACTACTGGCAGCTTTTGAAAGAAGTCTATCCGAGACTGCTAGCCCAAGTTAGAGACTTAAGGACGGAGATTGCCCTTTATTAGGTTTAAGGGCCACATGTTTGTTAAAAACCTGCCCCCTTGCCAAGAAAGATACTATTTACTACAGTGTTGGCCTTGAACCATACCTGAGGGTCTTCATCTTTTATATTGATTTCTGGTTGGTGGTCATAAGTGTCATTGCACTCCACCTCCCTCTAGCTGCTGCTATCCTTTTGTATCTTCTATTCTCCCCCCCCCCCCCCCGCCCCGCCCCCTCCACACACAAAAGCCCTCTGCAGTCAGGAGACTAGGAGGGATGGGGGAAGAGAAATCCCAGGATTTCCCTGACCATCACCAGGAGAGGAGAAAGCACAACATTTGCTACTTCCTCTATCTCCTCCTCCCCAACACACACTCCCAATCCGCCTCCCCTTTGAATAATTTAATTGGTATTTTCATGTAGCTCAGAGCATTACCCAATCTGTAGCAGCATGAAATTAGTAGGCTTGCTCCTGTCACTATTGTCCACAAGATTCTGAATAAAACCTGAAACTGACCAGAGTCTTCCTAGTCTCCCTCTGCTTGGCAGACCACTCTACCTGTGGCTTACACTGGTTAGTTATTTTCACACCCTAAAAGAGGGTTTGTTTTTAAAACTGAAACCTTACAGTCTCATAAAACAGTTTATATTTCCTCACTCACCAGGGACAAAGAATTAGTCAAGCCTTGAAAGACCACTATTTCCCATTGTTTGCTACAAATTCAGCAGAAGATCTGCACAGCAAAAGCTAGGCATTCACTTCTTATCAGGCATTCATGGGTGTGTGCACTCTACACGTTTGTAAACGTCAGCTACCGCACATCTGCAGGCATATACAGTATTAACCTTGTGAGTTGTATGGAGTCACACACAGCTATTTTTAATATGAAGATGTAGTCCTGAATATCCAGCCACTAGTAATAACGGCAATCTAGAAACGAATATAAACTTCACAAAAGTGTGTCAGAAAAATACTACTTTGGTCCATGGTGAGATTACCAATTTTCAGCATAGTTCTTTCACTAGTAATTTCTCAGAGAGCACATAGTAGCATTCAAAGTTGTACAGTGTCAACTCTGTACATTAATCTCATTACAGCTACACATTAGCATGAAGATTCTCCTGCATATGATTTCCAGGATAATTGTGGAACACACTTTTATACAATTTATGTTTAGTACCCATTCTGCAGAAGCAGGACAGTCAAAGTCACAATAAGAAAGCAAGAGGAGTACTATTGAGTTGCATATATACATGTAAGGACCTATAGAAAACATTAACTAGGGTTATATGAACATTTTAATACTAATGTTGATACTGTGTGCATTTCTAGCCCTTTCATTGAGATGTAACAAAGGATATTATGATTCTCAGACTACTCCGAGTCTGGTGTTTGGATAATGAAAATTTAAGCAAGTTTCACTTTCAGATTCTGAATGGTTCAATGTTCAGACTGTAGACATGGCAGGGAAAACTTGTTTAGAAAGCTTCCACCTGGAACGTATGAAGTCAGGAAAATTTCTATTACTCTTTGGTTTTGAGAAAAAAAACAGTGTAAAAAACTTGATGTTTCAGCCAGCTCTGAGTTGATCATGTCCTTCTAAGTATGCCAGATACAGAGCACACTAGTATTTAAGCATGAAGCCAGAAATTAAAGGAAAATTTTCAGTACAAGAACTTCAAATTACACTATCAAAACTGAAGTTTAAGGAATGAATAGCTGTTACTACTACAGTAAGAACGGCTTAGAGCAACAGAGCTGAACTGAGGGGGAAGGACCTAGTTGGTATCAGCCATATGAGTAATTCCTTGTGAGAAGCAAGTGGGACCAAGAAATTCACTCCTGAGCATGGCTGTTAGGGGAAGAGAAAGAGTTTGGGCTTGTCTAGCAGAAATGACTGCCTTTGAGCTAGCTGACTGTAGCTGACAAGCAAGCAATTTAATTTTCCAGAAAAGTCACAGTAGCCTTACAAAACTAAGCTATAATTTGATTTCAGAAAGAAGATTGTATCTTGGTTGAATAAAAATATTTTCGAAGTATGGAACACAAGCCACCCTGTTTTTGTATCCCAATCCTTGAATCAGCAGAAGCCATTATTAAAGACCATGGAGACAAGCAAGCACAGAGCACATGGCACTATAACACAAGAAACTGACTCATTTTCCAAAATTCATGGTAACCTAAATATCAATACCTTTCATGACAGATAAAGCTGTTTAAGTCACAGGAAGTACAAGAAGTCTTGGCCTGGTCCACACTAACCCCCCCACTTCGAACTAAGGTACGCAAATTCAGCTACGTTAGTAACATAGCTGAATTCGAAGTACCTTAGTTCAAACTTACCGCAGGTCCAGACGCAGCAGGCAGGCTCCCCCGTCGATGCCGTGTACTCCTCTCGTTGAGCTGGAGTACCGGCATCGACGGTGAGCACTTCCAGGATCAATCTGGGATTGATTTATCGCATCTAGACAAGACGCTATAAATTGATCCCAGAAGATTGATTGCTTACCGCCAGACCCGGAGGTAAGAGTAGACCTACCCTTGGATAAGGCCAGTTCTTTGTGAGAGCCAATCTTCACATGAGAACAGAGTAACCATTTACACGTAGAGAAGGACAGAAACAATGTGTCCCTTGCCCTTAAGTGTGATATCACTACATTGGATCTCCTTGTATTGTCTTATGGAGCAAAGCTTTGCCAGTGCTTCCATTTGCTAACCTGGATTTCAGAGACATTGGTAACTCTGCAGCTTGCAGGAGAAAAAGTGCCCTTAATCATAGATCAATTTACATCATTCATGGAGTGGAAGGCCTTACTAAGGCAGGTGTCTTAGAGTTGCATCTCAGATGCTTGCAGAAAGCTAGACTTATTCCTATGCTTTCTGATGGTGGCACTGATAAATCTGTAACTAAACAAGAATCTGTGTACATCTGAGTAGGATCAGGAAACTTACTATTGCTGATAGACCTGAAACTGAACTGAGTATCAGTTAGCTCTTCCCCCAAAGTTTAGCTCTCTAAGCAACACCCCTTCAGGGACCCTGACCTGTTCTCACTTGCAATGCCATCTGGGTTCCCTCCACCATCCTTTGCCCAGTACTCCTTCCTCCTATCCCCATCTCCTCTTTATCCAGGGTTTCCCACACCCTCACGTGGTAGTCCAACAGCAGCTATAGCATTGCACATCTTTGGGATTCATCTAGCTCCCTCTGGTGGTGCTGGGTCCTACCTATCAAAGGGGACAGCATATTTCTTTGACAGAGCAGCCACAGAAGCACACCAGAGTGAGACCCAACCTTGCCCCTCCCAGCGCGGGCCGGGAGCCTAAGTCTTGCCTACATTAGAGACATGGATTAGTGTCTCAATGTACTGGAATGCACCTTGAAATACTCTTTCACGTGGATGCAATCAACTGAAGTTACCAATAACCTGTAGGGACAAGTGTTGATCAGCATCTGCTCAGGTGACTATGTGCCAGCTGATGCCCCCTCAGTCAACAAGCCTCCTTAATTTGCCAGCTGAGTCTTCCAGTGCTAGAAACCCACTGACAACCAATCAAGTGGGAGGTGCTGCTCCAACAGAGCAGTACCCTAATGAGGCAAAGTGAGTCTCTTAATCTGGCCTTGTAAAGGGCCCACCACCACCAGCCTGCACCATGGTCCTTGCTTTACCTTATTATGAACTGACTGCAATCCAATTGCAAATCACTGGCTTTGTGCTTTTGACTCAAAGCTAAAGAGAATTCATTCATTCAGGAAAATTCTTTGAGGAGCGTGGCTCTCTCCTTACTAGTGGAAGCTAGTGAGTGCAGTCTCAGCCAGCAATGCACAGCTGGCTTACTGGTCCAAAAACTTGAAGAACAGAAGGGGCATTTCAGAGCCTACTAGGGACATGGTATCATAGCAGCACTCAGCTGACAAACTAAGGAACTGTATCTTTGACAACTACTTCACTTGACTCTACAAACAGCAGTCCTCCTGGTGAAACTGGGGAAGCCTAATAAAGATTGAGGGTTGGTAGGCTGGACACACTCAAATCAATTAAGTTCACTTGGTGTAATAACACTTGCTTCAAAAAAATACACTTGCCTAGCATTTAATTCAAACACTAAATTGGAAGTCTTAGCTGCCCATAGACATTCCCCAGGATTAACTGGAATACAGACACTTAATTTTAAAACACCAACATTTGTCTGAAAACTGTGCTTACTTTTCTAAAGCACAAACCTCAGTTTTGATAAGTTTATTTTGGTTAAGTTTTCAGTTTTATTCCCTGTTTACATTTAACAGGGCTTTGTATTGAGTCAGTTCCCTGTGTATAGAAATGCAGAATGAAAACATCAGCCAAATCCCTAAATACCAACATAAGATCAATAAAACCCTTACAAATATTTTAAATTATTTTTTAATAAAAAGTTTCAGGATGCACTATTTAAAGGTGCTCTCAAACTGGATTTTATTAAAGATAAAATTCCAAAACTACCACATTTGTGTCTTTAAATACTAAAATAATGAGATTTAATTTTTAACTAGGCTTGCAAAAAATTAACATTCATGAGTTGTTAGAAATTGCAAAGCCTAACACGGGCTAAATTTGAGGCTACTCTACTGCCTCTTACAAGACTTGATTTTCTTCCAATAAAAACAATATAACTGTGGAGTGTTGTGGCCCTAAAAGATCATATCAAACTTCTCTTTCCACAGAAGGCCTGATAAGTGAGAGCACCACTAAATTTTACTGAATTTGTTATAACTGTACACTTTAACAGGTTTCAGATTAACAGCCGTGTTAGTCCGTATCCACAAAAAGAACAGGAGTACTTACTTGTGGCACCTTAAAAACTAACAAGCGCACGAAAGCTTATGCTCAAATAAATCTGTTAGTCTCCAAGGTGCCACAAATACTTCTGTTCTTTGTACACTTTGATATAAATGATTCATCAGTTAGTTTGAAATTGGGTGCCTGTCACAGCAACATCTCACCTGTATGATGCCAGCAGCCACCACTTTAAATTATCTGAATCTTACATCTGCGGAAGGCTTCCCAACCAGAATCAACAGTGTTGATATCGCACACCCTGACCCAGGAAAGGAGAGATGAATGCTAATGCCAGTATCACCACCACTTCCTCCAGAGGAAGAGGAAAAGAAAACCAGGGAACTGACACTATCCTATACTCTCTCCTTCCTTGGAGAAGGGAAAGAAACAAGGCATGCAAGGATAGTTACCATCCAAGTTTCAGAGGAACTGACTACGGAGAGGCACACCTCAGTTGCCTGACACACCAAGCAAGTGGAAATAAGACAGAAGAAACCTAACCCCCATAACAGATCAATGTAACAGTGAGGCAGACACACAGCAGAGAGATTTCTAATCCTAATCCCTTCTCTCCCACCCCGCCTCACTTTAGAAATGAAGTGACTGTCCCCAAGGCACAGGAGGGATCAGTCTCTCCCGCACTACCAGGTTCAGGGACAGACCAGCACAGCCCGATCTGCCCGCTCAGGAAGGAGGAGCTGGGATGCAGAGCAAGGGCCGGCAAGGCACCAGCCAGACGTGTACCCCCCCCCCCCCAACACACACACACACACACACACACACACACACTTCAGAGGCAGAGCAGGGGAAGGAGCCCACCTCCCTCTCGACTGGCGAGATGCCCCCCCGGGACACGGGAGTGGGACACACCTGCTTGCGCCCCCCCGACACGGCTGGGAAAAGCAGCCCCCCCCCTGGGCTGAGGAGAGACTTCGCCCCTCCGGGCTGACAGGGGACAGGGACACCCCCGGGGCCCCACCGCGGAGGAGACGCCCCCTCCCCCTCAGGAGAAGCCGCCTCCTCCCCCCACCTAACGGCCGGGACCGAGCAGGGCACGGGCCAGCCGCGGGGCAAGCGGCGGCAACCCCAGCCCAACCCCTCACCCAGGGCTTCCGCCCCCCCCGCTCTTACCTTCCGCCATGTTGGGTCCGGCCGCCTGCACCTCTCGCGAGAGCCGCCACACAGGGCCCTTCGGCCGAGTACTCTCGCGAGAGTGAGACCCGACCTCGCCCCTCCCAGCGCGGGCCAGGAGCCTGGGCAGCGCCCTGGCTGCCCCTTTATACAGGCGGGCCCGGCCGGCGCTGCAGCGTCGCCGGGGGACACTCCTCATCCCCATCCCCCCTACAGGGATCCCCTCCTGGGGCACTATCCCCATCACCCCCGGGGGGACACTCCTCATCCCCCCTACAGGGATCCCCCAGGAGACACTCCCCATCCCCCTCCTGGGGGATTATCCCCATCACCCCCCAGGAGACACTCCCCATCCCCCTCCTGGGGGATTATCCCCATCACCCCCCAGGAGACACTCCCCATCCCCCTCCTGGGGGATTATCCCCATCACCCCCCGGGGGGACACTCCCCATCCCCGCTACAGGGATCCCCCAGGAGACACTCCCCATCCCCCTCCTGGGGGATTATCCCCATCACCCCCGGGGGGACACTCCTCATCCCCCCTACAGGGATCCCCCAGGAGACACTCCCCATCCCCCTCCTGGGGCACTATCCCCATCACCCCCCGGGGGGACACTCCCCATCCCCCCTACAGGGATCCCCCCCGGGGCACAATCCCTATCCCCCTCCTGGGGCACTATCCCCATCACCCCCCGGGGGGACACTCCCCATCCCCCCTACAGGGATCCCCCAGGAGACACTCCCCATCCCCCTCCTGGGGGATTATCCCCATCACCCCCCGGGGGGACACTCCCCATCCCCCCTACAGGGATCCCCCCCGGGGCACAATCCCGCTCCTGGGGCACTATCCCCATCACCCCCCGGGGGGACACTATCCCCATCACTCCCCATCCCTCCTACAGGGATCTCCCCAGGGCACAATCCCTATCCCCCTCCTGGGGCACTATTCCCATCACCCCCCGGGGGGACACTCCCCATCCCCCTTACAGGGATCCCCTCCTGGGGCACTATCCCCATCACCCCCCGGGGGGACACTCCCCATCCCCCTTACAGGGATCCCCTCCTTGGGCACTATCCTCATCACCCCCCGGGGGGACACTCCCCATCCCCCCTACAGGGATCCCCTCCTGGGGCACTATCCCCATCACCCCCCGGGGGGGACACTCCCCATCCCCCCTACAGGGATCCCCTCCTGGGGCACTATCCCCATCACCCCCCGGGGGGACACTCCCCATCCCCCCTACAGGGATCCCCCCGGGGCACAATCCCCATCACCCCCCCGGGGGGACACTCCCCATCTCCCCTACAGGGATCCCCCCCGGGACACACTCCCCGTCCCCCTCCTGGGGCACTATCCCCATCACTCCCCATCCCTCCTACAGGGATCTCCCCAGGGCACAATCCCTATCCCCCTCCTGGGGCACAATCCCCATCACCCCCCGGGGGGACACTCCCCATTTCCCCTACAGGGATCCCCCCCGGGACACACTCCCCGTCCCCCTCCTGGGGCACTATCCCCATCACTCCCCATCCCTCCTACAGGGATCTCCCCAGGGCACAATCCCTATCCCCCTCCTGGGGCACTATCCCCATCACCCCCCGGGGGGACACTCCCCATCCCCCTTACAGGGATCCCCCAGGAGAAACTCCCCATCTCCCCTACAGAGAACCCCCAGGGCACTATCCCCATCACCCCCAGGGGCCCGACCCTATCACCCACCCCAGGGATCCCCCGGATTCAATCCCCATCTCCCTCTAGGGCAGGGGTCACCAGCCTTTCAGAAGTGGTGTGCCGAGTCTTTGTTTATTCACTCTAATTTAAGGTTTTAACATTTTTACAAGGTCTCTTTCTGTAAGTCTATAATATATAACTAAACTATTGTTGTATGTAAAGTAAATAAGGTTTTTAAAATGTTTAAGAAGCTTCATTTAAAATTAAATTAAAATGCAGAGCCCCCCCGGACCGGTGGTCAGGACCCGGGCAGTGTGAGTTCCACTGAAAATCAGCTCGCCTGCCGCCTTTGGCATGCATGCCATAGGTTGCCTACCCCTGTTCTACGTTTAGAAGCGTGGTGGGGCTGCTGTCAGCAGGTCACTCCATGAGAGATCCTTGATTCTGGAGCTTACATGTTGGAGCATGCCTCTCAAGTGTCCCTCGTTTTGAGGGACATCATTTTAAATCCCAGAATTACCTTGGTTCCCCACACATTTGGTGTTCCCGCACTTTTATTGTTGAGATATACATTAGAAATAAAGAATCATGACACTGACGTTATAGATTTATTTACACTAATGGAACAAATCACATAGCACTTTGTTTCTTACACTAGTAGTTTTGTGCTGCTAATTTTAGATCCTTGTCAAACATTGCATCCCATTTTTGAACCTTTGCAAGTTGAGAGGTATGTGCTGGGGAGATGCGGTGGCAGCCAAGTTTGTGGAACTTTACAGTGATGCTGTCAACTTGAAATCTAGTGAGCTAAAGAGAAAAAAACAGCCCCAACAGTATGCCCCTCATAGGTAATCCTGGAAATCTACAAAGTACAGTACTGTCAAAATACATAGTAAACAAACAACAACAAAAAGAGGAAAATAACCTGTTTCTCTAACCTATTTCCATTATAGCTAATTTAGGTATCAGTTGGAACAGATGTATGATTTTTAATCTGATTTTATACTAGAGCACTTTTGTTATTGTTATGAACTGGGTGAAACCTTGTTACGAGTTTGTTTAAACCTCATTGAGATTGGGTGTGACTGCACCCTTTAATTAACATAACTGTCAGGATGAGGTAATCAGAACCCCCCACCTAAGACAAAAGGGGATTGTGAGCCGAACCAGGAAGGCTTCTGCTGAGTATTGTTTGTGTTTTGTGTGTGTCCACGTGTCTGAAGGAAGGAAAGCAGAACAGAGAGAGGCAGAGACAAAAGGCAAGAAAGCTGTAGTCAGCGCGTTCAATGTGACCCTAGAAAAAGGAAGAGAGGGAGCTTTTCGGTCTGTTGCTTAAAGAGGCTTGAGGCTGTAAACTAAGGGCACGCCT
Organism: Malaclemys terrapin pileata; assembly: GCF_027887155.1. Lineage (NCBI taxonomy): Eukaryota > Metazoa > Chordata > Testudines > Emydidae > Malaclemys > Malaclemys terrapin. The sequence goes on along the minus strand of NC_071522.1, from coordinate 17,147,947 downwards.
CCCCTGGCAATGTTACAGTACCAACAGTTACAGCACTGCTCAGAGCGCGCAGAAAGAAAACCGCTGTTGTGTGTTCACACTGACGGCTGCCTGCACAATAGCGTGTTCACAGTTGCGGCACTTGCAGCGCTATTCGGAGCCGTGCACACTGGGCAGCTATCCCACAGAGCACCTCTTTCTCTTTTGCCGCTAAGACTTGTGGCAAGGCGGAGGGGGTCGTGGGGCATCCTGGGTCCTGTCCCAATGCCCCGTGATGCATTGCTTCGAAAAAAAGTGACCCGGGTAACTATAGGCCTGTTAGTTTAACATCAGTAGTGTGCAAGGTGCTGGAGAAGATTCTGAAAGAGAAACTAGTTGAGGACCTTGAAGTTAATGGCAAATGCGATAAATTACAGCATGGTTTTACGAAGGGCAGATCGTGCCAAACGAATCTGATCTCCTTCTTTGAGAAAGTAACGGACTTATTAGATAAGGGAAATGCGGTGGACCTAATATACCTGGATTTCAGTAAAGCGTTTGATACAGTACCCCATGAGGAACTATTGGTTAAAATGAAAAACATGGGGATCGATATGAAAATCCAGAGGTGGATAGGGAATTGGTTAATGGGGAGAATGCAGCGGGTCGTATTAAAGGGTGAATTGTCGGGTTGGAGGGAGGTTACTAGTGGAGTGCCTCAAGGTTCGGTTTGGGACCCATCTTATTTAATCTATTTATAACTGACCTCGGGACCGATTGCAAGAGTGGGCTGATAAAGTTTGCGGATGATACGAAGGTGGGAGGAGTTGCAAACTCGGAGGAGGATAGGGATACTCTGCAGGGAGACTTGAATGAGCTTGTGAATTGGAGTATCAGAAATAGGATGAAATTTAATAGTAAAAAGTGTAAAGTGATGCACTTGGGGACGAATAATAACAATTTTAGTTACAAGATGGAGACGCATTGGTTAGAAGTAACGGAAGAGGAGAAGGACCTAGGGGTCCTTGTGGACCGCAGGATGACTATGAGTCGGCAATGTGACGTGGCGGTGAAAAAAGCCAATGCGGTCTTGGGATGTATTAGGCGAGGTATATCTAGTAGAGATAGGGAGGTCCTGCTTCCGTTGTATAAGGCGCTGGTGAGACCTCATTTGGAGTACTGTGTGCAGTTCTGGTCTCCCATGTTTAAAAAAGATGAACTCAAACTGGAACGGGTGCAGAGAAGGGCGACTAAGATGATCAGAGGAATGGAAAACCTGTCGTATGAAAAGAGATTAGAGGAGCTTGGGTTGTTTAGTCTGACAAAGCGAAGGCTGAGGGGGGATATGATTGCTATGTTTAAATATATCAGAGGGGTTAATACAAGGGAGGGAGAGGAATTATTCCAGTTTAGTACTAATGTGGACACGAGAACGAATGGATACAAACTGGCCGGGGGGAAGTTTAGGCTTGAAATTAGACGAAGGTTTCTGACCATCAGAGGGGTGAAATATTGGAACGGCCTTCCGAGGGAAACGGTGGGGGCGACGGACCTGTCTGGTTTTAAGATTAAGTTGGATGAGTTTATGGAGGGAATGGTTTAATGATAAAACATAGTAGCCAAGGAAAACCAAGCAATGGTACATGAACAGCATAATGGCCAACAAGGGTCAGGCTGGAGACTCTTGCCTATATGCTCGGGGTATTACTGATCGCCATATTTGGGGTCGGGAAGGAATTTTCCTCCAGGGTAGATTGGCTGAGCCTCTGGAGGTTTTTCGCCTTCCTCCGCAGCATGGGGCAGGGATCACTAGCAGGAGGGTCTCAGCCGATTGAAGTCACTAAAACACAGGATTGGGGACTTCAACGGTAGAGTCCAGGGAAGGGTCTTGCGGCCTGCAGCATGCAGGGGGTCAGACCAGATGATCATAATGGTCCCTTCTGACCTTAATGTCTATGAGTCTATGAGTCTAATCCCAGCAATCCCTGTGCTTCCATCCGCATTTGGCACCATCTTTCAACAGTTTGTGTACTGCGGTCCCTGCCTCTTTCAGGCTGCAGGAATGGATCCTGAACTGCTGACCAGTATGCTGCTCGCTCTGACCAACACATCACGAGTGGCAGTGGAGTTATTCCTTAAGCTACAAAAGTAAGAGGAGTGCGACATTGATCTTGCCACGCGTGGTAGCTACGACACAAGATTGCTTGTGGCATTCACAGAGATGCTGACCACGGTGGAACGCCGCTTTGGGGCTCGGGAAACAAGCCCTGAGTGGTGGGATCACATAGTAATGCACATCTGGGATGACGAGCAGTGGCTGCAGAACTTTTGCATAAGGAAAGCCACGTTCATGGGACTGTGTGATGAGCTCACCCCAGCTCTGCGGCGCAAGGACATGAGAATGAGAGCTGCCCTGTTGCTGGAGAAGCATGTGGCGATTGCACTGTGGAAGCTGGCTACTCCAGCCTGCTACCAATCGGTCGCTAACCAGTTCAGAGTCGACCGTTGGAGTTGCATTGATGGAAGTGTGCAGGGCCATTAATCGCATTCTGATCTGAAAGACTGTGACTTTGGGCAATGTGTGTGACATTGTGGATGGCTTTGCACAAATGGGCTTCCCTAACTGCAGAGGGGCGATAGATGGCACGCACATTCCAATTCTGGCACCAGACCACCTAGCCACTGAGTACATTAATCGCAAGGGGGTATTTCTCAATGGTTTTCCAGGCGGTTGTGGATCACCGTGGACGTTTCACAGACGTTAACGGAGGCTGGTCCAGAAAGGTGCATGACGCACACATCTTTCTGAACACTGGCCTGTTCAAGAAGCTGCAAGCAGGGACTTTCTTCCCAGACCAGAAGATCACTGTAAGGGAAGTCGAAATGCCCATTGTGATCCTGGGAGACCCTGCCTACCCCTTAATGCCATGGCTTACAAAGCCATACATGGGGCAACTTGACAGCAGCAAGGAGCGGTTTAACAACAGGCTGAGCAAGTGCAGAATGACTTTGGAGTGTGCATTTGGCCATTTAAAAGCCCGCTGGCGATGCCTGTATGGGAAGCTGGACATGGCCGATGACAATATTCCTATGCTTATAGGTGCGTGCTGTACGCTACTTAATATTTTTGAAGGGAAGGGTGAAAGCTTCACTCAGAAATGGAGCACAGAGGCTCAGCGCCTGGAAGCTGAGTTTGAACAGCCAGAGACCAGGGCTATTAGAGGGGCATAGCATGGGGCCATAAGGATCAGGGATGCCTTGAGGCAGCAATTTTAATCTGAAAGCCACTAATATTTGTTTCTATGCTCAGGATTGCAGTGCTTGTAATAATAATTAATGGAGATATCCCATCTCCTAGAACTGGAAGGGACCTTGAAAGGTCATCAAGTCCAGCCCCCTGCCTTCACTAGCAGGACCAAGTACTGATTTTTGCCCCAGACCCCTAAATGGCCCCCTCAAGGATTGAACTCACAACCCTGGGTTTAGGAGACCAATGCTCAAACCACTGAGCTATCCCTCCCCTCCTAATGTTTGGAGGTGATTGGTGAACATGATGCAAGAAGGGGGCTTAACATAATTGTATGTTGCTTGCAGTGCTCTTTTTGCTTTCATTTCATAGACTAAAGATTGCTTTCAAACCAACACAATTCTTTTATTAAAAGACAACAACTGGAGGAAAGAGTCAAACGAAAAAATTCATCAGCAGGGATGGGGATGGGACGGTCTTGAGAGGGGTCCTGGGACGGCTACGGATTTGTGTATATCCAGAGATCATACCCAACCTTCTCCTTTGGAGTACAATGCAGCGGGTGCTGTACTTCAGCAGGGCCAAACTGCAGAGGGATGGGTGTTGAGTTCTGTGGGTAGTGGGAGTCCACACTGCTGGACGGTGAGGAGGGAGGAGTTGAATGCTGCAGGTACAGAGTGGAGCCAGGAGGTTGATAACAGTGGGGGTGGGGGTGGAGGTGGAGTGGGGGGCACATGGGAAAGAGTTTTTCGACAGTGGCTGCAGGGGAGGGCGGGCGTGGAGCTGCTCGGTTTGAAGAGCTAGTATCGCTTGGTGCTCCATAACGTTTAAGAGCTGCTCCATGACTTCTTTCTGGTGTCCCGCGTTCTCCTTTCGGTCCCTCTTCTTGCTGTCCCACCATTCCTTCAATTCCTGTTTCTCGGCGGTGGAGTGCATAACATCAGGGAGAAAGTCCTCCTTAGTCCTTCTTGGGTGCTTTCTAATTCTGCGCAGCCGTTCTGCCGCCGATAACAAAGAGGGAGGCTGGGCTCGCAAGGTCATCTCTGTGAAGTTTAAATGCAACATTTTACAGAAGCAGTATTGTTTGCAACACAGACAACACTGATTCAGTGCTTTAAAACGCAGCCAGTACTCACACACCTGTCACTAACTGGCTGGCCCTTGGCAAGCACACATGAGCCACAAAACCCCCAAAATGGTGAATAGCTGCAGGGGCAGAGTGAATCACTCTTCCCGGACCCTGCTGTACATGTGGCATGTGGCTCTTGGGAAGAGCCAGCACTGTAGCGGGGGCCTGATAATCATTCCTGTCCCCATACTTTCCACAGGATGTGATCATTATGGAAGATACCTCGCTGCTGAGGGTCAGCAGGGAGTCAAGGGAGGGTCTTCTCCCAGACTGAAACTTCCGCCCTAGGCCCCCCCGTGATGGCACACAGTGGCACGGGAAAGTTACCGTTAATGGGGCAAGAAACAAAGCAGCTCTGCTGAAGAACCTGCAGCAGCAGATTGCCCAGTATCTTCACGAGAGTTTCCTGGGGATCTATGAGGGAGATTCCCGTGAAGTGAGGGAGTCTATCAACAGCCTGTTCCGCCGCTCAGACTAGGCCTGCGGTGGGAGACAAGCCTGCTTTCTGCAACCCTCCTGCATACAACAACTTGCTTCAGCAATTCCCAAAATCAGATCCACTTCCCAGGGGCCTCCTCTCCTGTTTGCGCTTTGCCAAGATCCAACTGCTGTGACTGGCTAGGCTCCTCCGGGGTAGGAAAGAGCTCCTGGCTGCATGCATCTCTGTCCTCTGAGTCATCCTCTGCTTCTGGGTCCTCCTCCCCCTCTTTGTCCAAGATTTCCTCCTCCTGGCTCAGTCCACTCTCGACTGGCCACAAGCCAACTAAATATCCACAGGGGCCTTCACAGTGGAGGTGGGGTCGCCACTGAGTATCGCGTCCAGCTCTTTGTAGAACCAGCAGCTTGTGGGCGCAGCAGTGGAGCGGCAGCTTGCCTCCTGTGCCTTATGGTAGGCGTTCCGCAGCTCCTACGCTTTTACCTTGCATTGCAAGGTGTCCCAGTCGTGGCCCCTTTCTATCACGCATTGTGAAATCTGCCCGTAGGTATAATTCCTATGGCTGGAGCGCAGCTGGGACTGCACAGCCTCCTCTCCCCAAATGCTGATGAGTTCCAGGAGCTTGGCATTGCTCCAAGCGGGGGATCGCCTGGTGCGTGGAGCAGGCATGGCCACCTGGAAAGATGCGCTGAGACCACTGCATGCATCACCGAGCAAACAGGAAGGGGACTTTCAAATTTGCAAAGGAATGTACGGGGTGGGGATGATGCTTGGTCACCTGATGGCAGGGCAGTAGAGTTCAAAGTGATGACCAGAGAGGTGAGAACATGCATTGTGGGACACCTTCTGGGGCCAATCACAGCCCTGTAGTCACCATGGTGTCTACACTGGCCCCATAGCACTGTAGACCTGGCGCAGAAAGCTCTTCGCCTCTCGTCGGGGTGGTTTTTTTTAGAGCACTACAACTGCACAGTTTCTGCATACTAAGAGGCTTGGCAGCGTGTACACCTCAAGAGTTACAGTGCAGAAATCTGCTTTACTGCGCAAAACCTTGCCAGTGAAGACAAGGCCTTAGAAAATGCTCCTCATGTTCTTGGTTCCTGCTACATTTGGAGACACAAGACTTGTAAATTTCTTGTAAAAGACAGCATCAAAGAAAATACCAGATTCCATCAGTTACTTCCTAGTGGAATGTGCCCCCAGACCCTGAACTTTAACTAGTCGCCCTGATTGAAAAGGGGCAACAATATGCATTTGTATTCCAGCACTGTCATTTTTTCAGGTGCTGTACAAACATTTAGTAAAGATGCAGCTCCTGTCTCAGGGATCTTATAGTCCTGGTAAATGACAGGACACAACAGATGGATGAAATAAACAAATGTCTTAGAGTGGAAGATAGGGAGGATGAGGTAACAGTAATATGAGCATGTTTTTGAGCAGATTAGCAATGCAAGTCTGTAGCTCGCTACCTGCCCTTTTTATTTCCAAAGGATCCTACAGGTCTTTGCAGCCTCCAGAATGATAATGTAATATGTTGTGCATCTATGGCACCTTCTATCTACTAATCTGAAAGCACTTTGCAAATAATTCATTAATATTCACATCAGCCTATTAATATTGTCTTTGTTTTAGAGATAGGGAAATGGAGGCACAGAAAGGGTAAGTGACCTGCCCAAGGTCATGCAGGGAGACTGTGTGGCAAGGTTGGGTATAGAAATCATATCTCCCGACCCCCACCCTCCCTGTGCCTTTACTTCCTTACTATATATACAGATATCACTACAGACAACTACTGGGGTGGGATATGACAACTCTGGCAATGCTACACAACATTCTATTGAGAGAATGAGCCAAACCCACCTGCCCAAGAGAAGATTGTGTTGTTAATACTGAGGCCTTCTGGTGATAATATGGAAGGATGCTCACTGAGCCCAGGTCTACGCTCAAAAGTTAGGTTGACCCAGCTACACCAGGGGTGTGAAAAATCCATACCCCTTAGCAGTGTAATTAAGCTGACTTATCCCCCAGTGTAGACAGTGCTAAACTGACAGAAGAATTTTTCTGCAATGTTTCTAATGAAGACATAGCCTGAGATTATACATGTCACCCAAAGACGTTGATAAAAATCCAGGCATGTAATAATTTAATCTGTGCAGAGAGCATTTCATCCACAAGGATTTGAAAGCCCTTTAGAAATTTGACAAACTGATACAACAGTCTTATAAAGGAATTTTTCCAGACAATGAAATCCATCCACCTCTGGGCTGTAACATGACAACTATTTAATAGTGCACAGGAACAGTACACATCACAGTTTAGTTTAGCACAAGCTGTGTATATTTTCCAAATACTTTATACTTTCCACGGCTGTATATGCTGCCCTGGAGGTCAGCAGTCTCAGGCTATGTTAGACCAAAGGGGGCTAATTCTAGAAGTGAGGACCCTTCCTTCAGGACATGGGCTCTAATCTCCAGATCCTAACTTCTAGTGACTGGTAGCAAGAGCACCTTTCCTGATCTCCACTGTCAAGGCAGTCCACTTGGAGAGAGAAGCCTGATCTAGTGGATAGGCCCTTGTACTGGATATTGGGTGTCATGGCTCAGCTACTGATCCACTGGCTTATCTTTGGCAAGTCATTTCACCTCTCTGCCTTTGTTTCCCCTCTCACTCTGTATTATCTATTTAAGGGTGGAGGTCTAGACTAGTAGATAGGCATTGAAATTAGACTCCAGAAGACTGGGTTCAATTCCCTGCTCAACCACAGACTTCTTGTGTGAGATTTGAGGCAAGTCACTTAAGTTACCCTGTACTTCAGTTTCCCATATGTAAAAATAGGAATAGTACTTCTCTACATCACATGAATGAGGTGATGATAAAATCCATTTGTAAGTGTGAGGTGCTTACGACAAAGGACATACAAGTATCCAGAGAGAATGACAGAGAAGGGCTGTATGGTAATATCCAAGTGACTTCCCTCATGTTCTTTATCTTATATCCATCCATTAGTTGCTTTCCTTGCTATCTCTCCTTTGGTTCTCTGGGTTGTAAGTTACACTTGTTTTACACCCCAATTGAATGCCAAAGGGGTGCAGGTTACACAGCTTTGCTATTTACATAATTTATAATGCACACAGCATACTTTATGCATCTCACTAACTGATTTGTTGATGTAGCTGTGAAAAATGATCACGATGTGGCCATTTTTGGTCTGATTAGTTATTAATAATCACTAAATAGGTCACTTTGGTTGTGCATGATTATAGGTGACTGGAAGCAGGAGTGCAGTCAACAATCCCAAACCTGTCTCTGCGCTTGCACCGGGCCCAGTGCAGGGAGACAGGAGAAATTTTTATTTTAGATTTCCTCATTCCTGAAGCCCCAAGATCCTTCCCTTTTTGGAGTGACATCACCAGTGCAACCCTCTCTGGCGATACAATCTCACACGACATGAGACACTGCCCTATTTGTATTGCAATAGCACTGATGTGCCTCAGCCCTATTGTGCCAAGCACTTTACACATACAACAAAGAGACAGTCCCTTGTCCAGGGAAACTTACATTCTAAGGGCACATCTACACTTAAATGACTACAAAAGCACAGCTGCAGTGAAATAGCTGTGCCACTGTAGGGCTTCAGTGCAGATGCTCCTTATGCTGACAGGAGAGGTTCTCCTGTCAGCATAGGTAATTCACCTCCCCAAGAGGTGGTAGCTAGGTTAACAGAAGAAGTCTTCTGTCAAACTAGTGTTTTTTTATGCTGGAAGTAAAGTCAGCATAATTATATCTCTCGGGGTATAGTTCTTTCACACCCCAAGACATAGCTATTCCATTGTAAGTTTCCAGTGTAGACTAGAGGTAGATACAACACAGTATGCTAATCCTAACTACCTCCCTGTTAATATTCTCCAACCACTATTTACCAATTGCCTAGCCAATGGTGAGCATTTTCTAGGCATTGCAGCAAAGGATAGATTTGTAGGACAACAGTGCAGTGGCCTCAGAGATTTTTATGCCAAGATCCTCTGATGTCTAAGGGGCAGCCCTGGTGGCAAGTGCAAAAGACATTGATGTGTGGTTACCATATTTTGAGGAAATTGAAACTGTTAAAATACCTATTAAAATGTCCCCCATGCTCATGCTTTTTGTATTTTCCAGTCATGTCTCTACATCTCATAAGGAAGGAAACAGAAGCACTATAAATAACTAGGAGTCTTTCCCAGTCCAAAACACAGAGGAAGGTGTAGCTAAATAACAAATGCCCAATATAGCGGTGATCCATGTAAAATTTGTAGTGGTTGCCAGATCTCACAAGTGGTAATAACGGTGAGCCACAGATTACTTTAGTAATTCACCTTGTGCTCACTGATGGCATGGTGTTACTCTGTGACAATGACACTAATTACTGTAGCTGCTTATAGTAGGGCACAGTGTCACAAGGCCACCCACTGGCATCTACATCAATAATACCCACTATATCTGGCAGCAGTGTCTATAGCCCCTACTACACTTCTCCCTGTAAGTGTAGGTGGAAGACAGCTGTGGGAGTAAGTTTTTACTGCTATTGACCATGATAAACTGACCATCTCCATTCGCCTATCAAGGCAAACTCAAGTATAAGCAAATATTCATTTTTTACTCAAAATATACATACATTGGGACCCACCTTACCAATAGCTTGACCCGGAGACACCATTGAGATGCACATCTGCTGTAGCTCCTCTCATCTACACAGCAGATGTCACAGCAGTAATAGTTCTGTTTCAGCATTTAGGGGATTTAAGAATAAAAACTATGGTGGATCACTAGTTTAAAAATCCTGAATGCCCCAGAACGTAACAAGCACATTACCAGGATTCCCAACAAGTTCCTAGTACCAGTCTTGGTATTTGCTAGATTTAGGTAGCCCTAGGTAAGTGCTCAGATGCTACCTTGGAGAGAGCCATACAAGAATCTGGATAAGCCAACTACTAGAAATTTCATATTTGAAATATTTACTGAGGTAAGGGCAGTGCTGTCTCTAGTAATTAACATTACACCCCCACAAGGCCAACCTCCCAGAAACTTAGCAGTTATCCAGATTTCTGTGCAACCTTGCGCTAGGCCAACAAAACTAAAAGCTATTGCCATATAGTGCAGCCTCTAAATTGCAAGGGACATTTAATTTTGGTAGTAGGATAACCTACTTAAGCATTTAACTCATATTTTACCAAGTGTGGATAACCCTCTCAGCTCCAACAGGGGTGAGGGTAGACTTTTTTTTTTTTAATATATATAAAGTCATTTAAAGATAAGTTGCTATTCTGGGCAGAGAATAGATGTGCACAAACATTCTACTTTGCCCCTGCAAATGTTTTTGGCACTTAAGCACTATAATCCACAAAAGAACTCATTGTCTTGTGTTTCTCTTTCTGATGTTGCTGGACATCACAGTTCAACATGCCAGCTACCCAGGCAAGATTGTCCTATCTCCCCTTTCAAAAGGGAGCAGCTTTGAATGTGGAACATAGGTTCTAAAAGTTAGCTTAAGCTTAAACGGATTCACAAATAACAGTCAATGTAGTTATGATTATACCTACCCATTTGTTTTTAAAATGGGCATCAATCTTGTAGGAACACGGAGCTCAACCTGCTATAACAGCAGCTAACTGGCTAATTCTGGGTGCAGCTGGCTTTCTGGAGACCCCTCTCTTTTAGGTCACAATAGTTGTCCTAGAAACAGTGGATTTTTCTTAACGCTTTAATTATGGAATAGATGGCACCATGCTGCTGGGATGCAGTACAATCCTGAGCCTTCTTCTGTAAGTGAAAGGGAGCAAACGGTAGCCAGCTGGCTGGCATGAAGCCTCATCCCCCTCAGCAGGAGCCAAGCAATTTTAGTTCTCATTTGCTTGTGTCTAAAAATCAGCTATTGTGTCTGGGCACTAACAGCTCTGAAGCACCAGATACATCTGTCTTCCTACCAGAAGAGGCCACTTAATTAAAAACAGTTGAATTCATGGTTTGCTGAAGTATTTTTAATGACCAAATATGGAAACAGATAGTACAGTAAGTACTTCTATGTTTATCTAAAGCCATAGAAAGAACCTTCCATTTTACTTTTTAATTAGTTTTTGCTAATTGGCTTTTTACTGTGTGGCTGCTGTAGCACCACTAATTAGTGCAGCAACTCTTCCCCCACCCCCCACCATGCCATATGCCTTTTTTGGTGCGCACTTTTGTGAAGCTGCAACCTAGAATTAAGTCCAGCCAACTGTTCAGTCTAATGATTATTCAAGGATTTATTGCAGGATGACTTCTAGTCAAACTGAAATTGTGGCTTATCAATTAATACATCACACAGCTATTGCACTAGAAAGACTTTAGTGGCAAAAAAGTGCCACCACTTGTACTCAGCTGTCAAGTCTTAAATACTAAAGGTTTATCTCGGTAGAGAGATATTTACGTAACATTGCGTTGCAGTACATATTACTGCTCATTGGAGGCCTACAATTGGCTGTATAAAAGGAGAGATTGCATTTTTTACTTCAGTTTATAAAGCATGCCTTGTGGCCTAAGCTGTGTAACATGCTACAGAGCATATGACAAGACCTTGGAAGGACACAGGGCTCTAGAGATTGATTTGGACTTTACTAGATCAGAGGGGGAAGAATTTCCAACTAAAAGGCCCAGAACTAATGTCACCTTGGCACCAGACCTCAGCCAACTGTATCTAGGGAAGAGATTCTATTTCTTGCAGCGTATACTTCACAGTATAGAGCCTCCTGTGCATGGCTCCCACCACCCACCTTCCATTACGTTAGTTGTAGAACTAGAGATACTGTCTTTAAGTAAGGTATTAGAGGAACTGGCTTTAATGTAACCGTGTCTAGTTACATTTCCTCCTTTACTGAATCTGTTCGTTTCAATAATTTCATAGTGCATCCTCCAATAAGGAGAGACTTAGTACTGAGTGGTCTGAACTTTGAAGCAGAACCCATTTTCTGCTGCTTTGAGATTCTTAGTGATAGTATTAAATCTTCAGGGCAGATGCCACGCCCACTGGACCCTCCTCCAATGGCTTTTGGGTTTTACTATAAACGTTTAGTTTAATATAAGACAGCACCCAACAGACAGATGGTCTTAAAAAAAAAGGGAAAGAAAAAAAACCCGTACACCACACCTCATTAACATGGAAGTAAAGCACCTACTCAGGCCATGACCTATTTGAGGCCTCTATCTTCACTTCTCAGATACTAAAAAAGCCATCTTGACACAGAATTATTGGAAAAAATTATATTTTGGAAGAACTCACTACAGAAGGTGACAGAATTCCAAAATCAAATTACATGAAAATATACATCGCAATTCTCTTTGTACATTAGGTGAGGAAAATCTGCAGTAGAAGAATAGAAGGCAAAAAATATGAAGGACCACAGAAGAGAGAATAGGGATAAGAAGGGAAATGGTATTTCCAATACCAGACCCAGAATTTACTAATTTGAAAGCTTACAGATGTGCATACCTTTTAAATCCAAAACTTAAAAACAAAGGCAAGAGGCAAAAACCAGAGAAAGCAGCTTATCCTATCTTGAGCTTAGTCAACTGATCACTTCCAAACCAAAGCTCTCAGCCCTTTGAAAAAAAATAGCAGGCTCAAGGGTGCTCCACAGCCAAGTTTTATTGCTACACCCAATCCAAGAACTGTGTGCAACTGAGTCAAAAAGAGGGGGGGAAAGAAAATGACCTTTGCATTGTCAAAGGTCATTAGAATCAGATAGTTGCTTATAGATCCTTTCAGTGTTTGTTTAGGAAAAATCTGAACCTTTGAGGAGATGCAGGGGTAAGAAGGGAGTGTTTTTTCCAAACAGATACTGAACTTTAATAAGTGAAAATATTTAATTATGCCTCAATTGTTCAAAGAAAAATAAAATGGAAAAAATCTTTAATCCTAATTGGTTTTAGTTTGACATGCTTCAAGAGGTTTTTTTTTAAAAAACTGATAAGAAAACAATGAACAGGGAAAGAAAATTTGCTAAAATCTTTTAGAATGTACACGATTCTTATCCTAACTACAAGACAGCATTATTTGGTACAATGTGTAATTGTGGATGTACATGAACAGTATATATATTATCCGGATCATGTTGTGCTATGTACACATCTTTACAATTCTTCCTGAAGGTTAAAGCAGTTCATTAGATTTCAAAATGCGTAATCATCTTTTTATGTTGGCACTTGTTAGGCTCTTGTCAGCATTGATAACTGGCATGTTTTATTGCAGCCCAGTTCCAGCCAGTGTTTGCCAACATGTACAACAGAAGTCCAGCAATAGGTGGGTAGAGTGCAGGAAAAAACAGTGCCATGTTTCTCAATTGGAGACCTACAATACACAAGATAAAGCCATATTACCACATTGATGAAACACAGAATAAGATGGGAAACAGTATTTGTAGCCCAACAGGAAGTCAGTTATGGCTTTTGTGCTCAAAACCAGTTCACTTGAATGTGTGTCTTTTGCTTGGTGTTTAGCATTAATTATACAGTCATCTCTCAAGGAGAGAGGAGTCTAACCAGTGCAATGCTTTAACACTGGTGGTAAATCTGGGCCCAAAACCTCTGTCAAAGTTAGATTTTAGTAAAAAATGTCTGAAGCATTTGAGTGCATTATATATGTAGGTTTCTCATATGCATCCAGGACTAGGCTATAGTTGAGTATTTTGTATAGCAAGCCAACATTTTAGCTATTGAATGACTGAAGTCTAGTCTAGTAGTATTTTACAGAATAGAACAGGAGCTGCAGCATAAAGCATCGCTGTTATAAAAGTGAGTGTGCTTATTTTAAGTCTGTCATTGGAGCCAGGCTCTTCGTTGTCACACTTCTATAACTCAGTGGTAAAGGACTTGCCTTCCATCAGCAAGATGGCCAGCTGACTATGTAGTCAGCATTACTTCCTTCTACTCTTGGACATCATTCATGCCAAGTATTAAGTTGCACTATTGCACTTTAGAAGCATGTTGCCATATTGAACAAGTGAATTGGGGCTACTATGGTACCTTGGAAACAGCCCATAGTGCCTTATTTGGTATACCCACTCCAGTTATACTAGAAACAGAATTCCCATGCTCTAGCTCTGGTCACCTTCTCCTGAGCGAGAAATATCAAAGGAAACTGCAAGTCTAAGTTATTCATGTGTTTCCCCATGTATCTTTAAATTTTACTAGAAAGAAAAGTCCACTTGCCCATAAGCACTCTTTGAATTTAAAGTCAATCCTGTCTGAAAGTTTGCTATGGACAGAACCAGTATCAAGTGGGACTGACTTGAGTAACTGTATAGCTAAAATAGATGAAATCTTTAGAAAAGCTTTGCTAATGTTAAAAGCAGTAGGTCAAGAAACAGAAAATGGAACTTGTACTAATTGTACTAAGTTGTGAAAGGTTCCTTGAGAGGTCAGTTTGTTAAGACAATCCCTTCCCATAGCGAGGTCATTCAGCAGCCCAATTTTTCCATGCAACTACATTCAGGGTACTGAATGCAAGGAATACAGGTTTATTGTGGTGGATAAGATGTGGCTTTAAGATTGGAGGGAATATTTGCACCAAATCAGCCATTTAACACAAGACTTCTAAGTAAGTGACATCTCACTCTGGAAGTCAACTGACCTATCTGAATGCAGAAGGGCATTCTGCAATTCAAGTTAAAAGGGTTAAAACCCTTTTCAGGTGAAGATACAATTCGACAGCAGTGAAGAGACAAGAACACTAAACAGAAAAGTTTTAGTCACCTTACTGACCCTGGAGACCAGTTACAAAGTAGTAAGAGTATAGTACTTTGACAATTAGTAATGTGGATTAGCAAGATGATTATATAGGTTGTATCATTCCAACACAATTTGTCCTTTTACAGCATTAGGTCTGGCAGCCTGCCACAGTTTACATTTTAAATGGAAGCTTCCAGTTTAACATCCCCCTTGCTTTCAGAAGTAGGTTGCTTAAGGGCAATGGTCTAATCACCTCTCCATCCTGAAGCTTGTGATCTCAGGGCATAAAAAGAGTTACAGAAGTGGAGTGCTTAGTAGCCTAGCCTCTCTTCTGCAGAGAAGTTACTGTAGGAGTAAAAGTCGTTGTGAAACATCTCTAAAAAGCATTAGAGTTCTTTGTTTCAAGTTACACTGAAGAACTCCTAAGTCAAAACCAAAAGTTGTCTGGGAAAAAGATGACATTTTTTCAGTCTAGAGCCTGTGGTTGTTGGTAATAAATATTTGACAAGTGGTATTAAGCCCTGAGTTAAAGCTTGCTTGGAGAGAAATTCAAGCATGTTCTAGTTCAGCTCCCAAGCAGAATTACTGCAGACTACCAAGAGTTGTCAGGTAGATTTATTTTCCCTGAGGAGCTACTAACATTAAGCATCTTTTAGTATTACTACTATAGGGCAATGCAAGACACTTTCTTGGTGCCATATGTCAAGACTGATTGGGGGGGGGGGGGGGGGGAAATCTTAAAAATCTTGTAGCATTTCTAACTCAAGAGAAAGACAGTTTAAAAAAAGGCTGAGATGTCTTCCCAACCACTTGACTGATCCGAAGACCCTAAAAAAGACTAAGCCTGCAAGTGGCCTTGCTATCAGCATCTGTACACAGATTGACACCATATGTAAATCAACATTTGCAGTTTTGGGCTGGCAACAGACATCTGAATTTTAAAGCTTGTTGGGAAGTCTGCTTGGGCAGGAATCTATAGTGAATGTCCACTTTTGATGCTAAATATGTTACAAGCGTATTTGTAGCCACCAATGAGATTAGTGAACTGGTATAAAATACTGCCAAACCAAATCTAATCTCAGGCTTTGGCCGGTGTATTGAAGACATGCTAATAAAACAACAAGTTTACCAACCCAGGCAAAGAATTTAGTGGACAGTAATGCTTGAATGAAAAAAAGTGTTACATTCAGTGTCTCCATAGCCTAGTAGTCTTTGGCAGTGCTGGTCTACAGACATGAGGCTGAGGACATATGGTCAGTGAAAGTGGGAGAAAGCGCAAAGTTTGTTTGAAAGACGAGAGGAAGGTATTTATGCCTGAATACAGATTGTGTCATACTGTTAGTTTGTCCTTCATGCCTCCTACTAATGGAGGTGAAGGTGACTTTCTTTGAAGACATTACTTACCCTGAAAAAAAGTGAAGCTACTAGCTGCTGAATAAGTGTCACTCAAAAGCAGTCTCTTGGCTTTTTCTTACACAGCGGGCAACTTTCCTTTTGAATTCTCCATTTCTGTCTTCTCTCCATTCTTTCTGTAAAGTAGTTGGACAACTTTGATGTTAGTGCTGTGATAAACTTATTCTAGAAAGAAGTTCCATATTTAAGTTTCCAGAACCTAGGTGCCCTGAGTCCAAGAGATTTTCTTAAAATGTGTTTAAAGCTAGCGATCATGTTCCTGGAAGCAGTCATAGCATTTGAGGCTGGGAGATAAAAAGATCATCCTACACTCCTGGAAAGCTTGTCCCTAAAACCGTGGAGGCCTAGGCCATTTCTACAGTCTAAGCTTTCATCAGTAGAAGTTTTTAGCCCTTGTAATTGCAAAACCCTTCTCTCCACCTAGTTTCTTCCAAACAAGAGCGAGATTTCAGACTATAGTGAGTTGTTTGGTCAGTTCCAGGGCATCTGCAAAGCAACAGCAGATTCATAGATAGGGCCAGAAGGACCATTATGATCATCTCATCTGATCTCCTGCTTAACACAGGCTATAGGACTTCCCTGAATTAAATTCTTGTTTCAACTAGAGCATAGATTTCCCCCCACCCCACCCCCAAAAAACCCCTTATATAATCTTGATTTAATTGCTCATAATGGAGAATCCACTACAACCCTTAATAGTTACCCTCACTGTTTGAAATTTGCCTTTTTTTTTTATAGTCCAAGTTTGTCTTGCCTCAACTTCCAGCCATTAGCTCATTTCACATTTGTTAGACTGATAGAGGGCTTCTCAAATTTTTATTCTCCACGTAAGTACTTACAGAATGATCAAGTCAGCCTTTAATCACTCTAAGTTACGCCCATTATCCTGCCACTTAAAGGGTCCCAGATTTCCAAGACTGGCTTATACCGCATGTGTACGGTGTTGATCGCTGCTCTGTACAGACACCATGTAGGCCATCTGTGCAGGAGACCTCTCCATTCTTTCCAATAGCAAGTGTTTGAGGTATTTCTGTGTAAGATATTTACAAGTCTCACTACTGTTACTGCACTCCAGCCGGTCAAGCCATCAACTAGTGGCTCTTTGAAGGGGCTTCATGTTTTCCCCTCTTTTGGGGTAAGAAAGCCTAACAAAAAACTTAAGAGCTGTTAAATGAGGTAGAGGAAGAAAAATTAAGATCCAGAATGAAGAAACAGGCAATAGAAAGGACAGCAAATGCCCACTTCTAAGGAGGCAGGCAGCTGCTATAAGGTCTCCTGTGTTCAACTGCAGAATTAGACACAGAATTCCATCTTTTTAAGGAGTTGTGCTCCAAAATCTTAGCTTAAAAAATGGTTTCTAATCCTTATGGGTGCAGAGACCTCAAAGATGAACAGAGCATCAACTGAAGCAGGGATGCCTTCCCAAGTCAGCAGAGGACCTGAAACAAGAGCTCTGAAAGACATCAACTGCCTCAGACACAGCAGGCAGGACCCTTTGGACTCCTTCTCATCTCCCCCTGATGCCATGGCAAATTGAACAGCAAATGCAACAAAATGGATTTCAGACACTGCTTTTCCATTCCCACCCTGCCAGCCATTAGCCATCTCTTCAGAGAATATCAAGGTTGGAAGGGACCTCAGGAGGTCATCTAGTCTAACCCCCTGCTCAAACAGATTTTTGCCCCAGATCACTAAATAGCATCCTCAAGAACTGAACTCACAACCCTGGGTTTAGCAGGCTGATGCTCAAACCACTGAGCTATCCCTCCCTCCGCAGGGAGGTTTGCCTGCAGCCATCTGTTCTCTAGATTCTACAATAGGAAGTAACACTCATCTAATTATCAGGAAATCAGGGAGCCAGATGTTGAGTACTGTAACCAGTAAGCTGGGCAAACCAAAAGCAGAAGCTAAATAGAAGATACCAGTGTAGCAGAGACCTAAGGAGGTGAGCTGCTTAAGCTTTCTCTAAGCTCCATTCTCGGGCACAGTGGCCAAGGGATAAAAGGGAAGAAAATGAGACAGGATCCAGTGAGAAATACTGGCTTCCTGGATTGCACAGTAAAACCCCACTATCTTTTGGGGGGGAGGGGGGGGGAAGGAGAGAGTGTATGTGTTTCACATCAATGAGTATTTCTGACTGACTATGCACTAGTTTTGCATGTTTCTGTGGGGATAGAAATTAAGGGTATTGCACTAGGCCATGCAAAAATGCCTATATTTAAGGACTAGAATCCAGGAGGCTATTTTCTGGAGACATATAGCATGTTTACAACCCCAGCTCAAAGACTTAAGAGACCTGACAAACCCACACTACTCGTGTGGAAGTTAATATGAAGCATACCACAGGATGAAACCTGAAGCCTTCCAACTTCTTGCTAGCAATTTTCTCACCATCTTTGAAATAGCATTCAAAAGTTTGGACATTTCGTCTAGTATGTGCTTTACAGATTAGTGAAAGGAGTGGCCCTTTCCCAAAAATACATCCTGATAAAGCAGTAGAAGCTAGTTACTGGAAATTTTGAGGAAAGAGCACCAGGTTTCGTGTGTAAAAATCAGTATGTAGAAACCAGAAATGTCAGCTACAGATTAATGTTAAAAATCATTAGAGAACTAAAGTATACTATATACTATTGGGCATTTAAAGCCTAGTTTGCACCTCCACAGCATTCAGATTTATAAAAATAATATATGGAGATATACCTCTCTCATACAACTGGAAGGGACCTTGAAAGGTCATCAAGTCCAGTCCCCTGCCTTCACTAGCAGGAAGTGGCGTATTGCCAGCCTAGGCCTCCTTGGCCTAGGTGATAAATTAGCTGGGGTGGCAAATTTGTTCTTGCCCCCTCCCCAACTCCACCCCTTCCCCAAATCCCTGGCCCACCTCCCTCCCACAGGCGCGCCACACTTCCCTCCTTCCACCTCCCTCCCAGGCTTGCCGCGCTGGGAGGGAGGGAGAAGCGAGTTGCAGCGCGCTCGGAGGAGGTGGAGCAGAGGTGAGCTAGGGCCTGAGGAGTAACGGGGGGCTGGGAAGCGCTCCCCGGCCTGCCCCAACTCACCTCTGCTTCCCCGCCCCCCGGCTTGCCACACGAAAGCGCTGGGAGGGAGAAGCGAGTAGTGGCGCATTCAGGGGATAGCGGAGGTGAGCCGGGGCTGGTGGGCACGGAGAGTAACTCTTGGGGGGGGGGAGGAGGGGGAAGGGAACCACTCCCTGCTCCAGCTCACCCATCGCCATCCCCCGAGCACACAACTCCCCTTCGGGAGGGGGTTGGGGGGCAAAATTTGTTAATCCGACCCTGCTAGCAGGACCATTTTTTTTGCGCCCCAGATCCCTAAATGGCCCCCTCAAGGATTGAGCTCAACCCTGGGTTTAAGCAGGCCAATGCTCAAACCACTGAGCTATCCCTCCCCCGAAGATTTGTGTCTCCTTGATACTCCAGTCTCCAGTAGTAATATGCACAGCATAAGTGGTTGGAGGTGTACAGAAAGAGAACCAAAAATAACCATCAAAGAAAGCAGTTTTTGGTTATCAGGAAAAGATTGTTTCCACCACTGACTTAAGGACAAGTCTCCTAATCAAGACTGACCCGCATACTGTACCAATGTCTTTCCCAGACTTGGGAAAGCTGAGCTCCCACTTCAGCAAAGTGACACTAGATGCACAGCCCTACAGCCTCCTGCATTATTCAAGACCTTTGTATCTTAATTTAGTTATCTTCTGCATCCACCTAGGTAGTCCTTCCTCCCCTTTTCTTTCCCTCCACCTCCCCCAACAATAAGAAGCTACTTTAGATTTTTATGATCTTCCCTCTTTTCTTACATGCTTGTTAACAGCATCATTGCTCAAACGTTAACATTTCAAGTGCCATTGACATCCATGTTAGTATGCACCAAAATGAGTGGGGCCATTCCTATCTCAATGTGTTTCAGGCTCTCCTAAATTATTTTCAACACTGAGGATTATTCTCCTCCTCACATCTGCAAATAGCATTGAGACTATTGTTCTTCAGATAGGTTTTCATTGTAGAGGTGTGTTCATGCATCCCACGCTTAGGAATCACTGCTCTCCTAAGTGAAATTCAGTATTACCCCAACCTCATATGCAAGTGTACCCCTTTACATGATGGATGTCTTCATGGCAGATTTAACCCAGCCCTGCATGTGTGGATGGAAGAGGCATGGGGTGGGCAACACCCAAGAACCTGTCACCTAAGCTTAGTGGTGCTTTCAACCTGGGGTAGTTTGTTCATCTGGGTCTGCAGACTGAATTCTAAGTGAGGCTTTTATACTGCAACTTTGCATTGAGGACACATGCTAAGTCACCTGAGGGCTGACACTCCAATGCCTTCCCACAATTCCTCCACTATTTCAAGTCTGTAAAAGGAGGCATTACCTCCTATGTATGCACTGTTTAAATCTATACTCGTGACACTGACATGGCTGATTTTTTGGGGTAAGAGAAAGAACAGTTACATTTTTAAATCACTAACTTTTCCTGCTAAGATCCCTGCATCAGTTTGTGGTTAGTCTTGTCCAAAAAAACAAACAAACAAAGACTCCCTGAACAAACCTTTTCTGCACTACATGCAAAGTAGCATATTAACCATCAGAAAGGGTTTCCAGCATAGACCAAAGGACAGTGGAGTTGTAAAATATACAACTCCTGTAGCTCACATCTACCAGCCAACACTGGTTGGCAAATTGTATTAGTCATACAGCCACTTACATGAAGCTTCATTGCTATGGAGATAGCTGAAGTTTTCTTATTACATTTGAGCACCCAAGCCTCAAAATGTAATGCAGAAAGTCTCTACCCTGCCTGTTTCTGTATCCTGTGCAAGTTGCTATCTGACAAGTCTGCTTCAGTGTTTGCCTCGTTCAGCCTATAAAGCAGGAGGATTTGTCTGTAGTTAGCAACCAATACTTGTTTATCAAGAAAAAGTAATCCTCAAAGCAATTCTGGGGCTGAATTTAAGACACTCTAGCTTTTAAGGCTAGCTATTAAGCTTCATTACATGTACATTTTTACTGGGCAAGAGTACAGTCTTTGCTTATCAGTCATCTAATACCATGCTTACCAAGTCATAAAATATGCCCTTCAGGTTTTTGCATTTAGAATGAAGTAAGCTTTCTGCTACACATAGCACCACTGTATTTACAAACTAGGAGTCTTACCGCTGCATCGACATTAGCAGGAGAGTCACCATTGGGATCTGCCAGCATAGAAATGACACTAATCATTATAGTTTCCACTGTGTGGATGGGAAGCCAGCGTTCCTCAGGTTTTTCATAGCCATATTTGTCTTCTCCAGGCTCATGAAGAATGGAAATGCAGACATCACCGTTCTTGTCAACTACAAAGTCAAGTAGTCACATTAGGTATATTTCAGTGGTGATTAAATTGCTGGCTTCAAGATATTATATGGGGATGCTATTCTCCATCCAAACAAGTCTTCTATTTAAGTACCTTCAATACAATTAACTGTGGAAAGTTTCAGGGAAGACATTTGCTTTCAAGACACTGTCAAGTTTGTATCACTGTTTGAGGACTTCTTACAAACAAGTTGGAAAAAAAAAAAATTTGGCAAGAGACAGCAGACCTGCCCTTGTCTAGTTTATTTAAAACATATCTGCCTTAACATGGGCACACTGAGTACTTGGACAGTTTAGTTGTAGCCCTTTCAGAGTTCTACAAAATCAGATATTCACCTTTTTCATATCAAAAAGGTTATAGTATAGCTGTAGACTATTCATATCACTGATCTGATCCATGAAATAACACATGGAAAACTAAGTGGCCCTGTGGACCATTTTGATATCTCCATTTTCAGTTTAGTAGCTATTTTCCCCCCCCATCTGAAAGCATAAATCTGAGTTCAGAGTCTTAGATGTACAGCCAGCAACCCCCTGGCAGGGCAGGTGTTCAATATCTTAAGGAGTGAGTATAAAGCAGCATCTTCCCTATGGAGGGAAGTCAATACGTGTGAAAGTTGGGATTTGACTTGATGTCACTATTAGGCCTCCCTCTCTCCCCGCTTCCAATGGAGGCATTTTGTGCTGGTTTGCTGCTAAGCTGTACTACAGATTTACAGAACTCAGTAAAGTTCTTCAGCCCAATTATGGTGTGACTATAGGAGCCGTGTCTTCAGAAGACACCAGGGATGGAAGTCGCTTCTTCTCACCTTCCAGCTTGTATCTGCCAAGCCAGTGATGTAAAGTTAACCCTAGGATCCATTTTTTTCCCCAGACCAGAGACTTACATTGAGGAGATGGCCCCAGCAACCTATCTGGGCCAGACACTGCCCATCAATACATACTGCCTAAACCTTGGGAAGACTGATGCAGATGCTTGGAGAACAGACCTTGAGACCAGTGAAGTGTCAGGTATGGAGAGGAGAAATAGTATATTACAACAAGTGGCAGTTAGCTAAATGGGGGGGTTGTTACAGGTTTCTTACGACACAGGACACATCAACTCTGGCTAATCTTGTAAATGAAACTGAAGACGTGACTAAGAAGTACAGAAAGCTAAAACTGTGGCAAATTCTTACCATTTGGATGCCAGATTTCTGTGATGAACTTCATTTTCGGCGGCCTGAGAGGATAGTCTTTTGGAAAAGTGAGATGAGCCTTGAAGACGCCACCTTCACTGGGGAATTAAAGAATTATCAGTAAGTAGATCTTTGCAAGTCCAAAACTAGAAAATTGAGTCAGATGACACTTTAATCTATATTAGATTTAAACAGTTTGTAACATTTGCATTCATAGTAATAGCATTAGCATACACAATGGATGGATAGCTTTTTACAAGCTACTCGCCATCCCCGCCAAATACTCAGACTACAATGTTTAGAAGTATTTTATTTTTCCAGAGGACAAAGTGTCATTTTAACTCAAAATTCCATAGAGCTCCCAGCTAGCTAAGTGAGGAAGTGAACATTTATGGTCACAGCTTACAAGTTAGCTTCCAGGCTCCCACTGCCATCTCATGACTGGGGATCCCATCAATACTCCCAATTCAACTCCCAGAAGAAAAAGCAAGCATAGAACCCCGATACCTGTTCATGTTCCACATGTGGGTCACCTCATCAGTGGACAGGTCTGATCTATAGCTAGGTTTACTGGTGCAATACTCAGATTTAGAAATACCTACTAAGTCAAGGAATCTCAGGGAAATTCGCCAAATCAATAGTCTAAACAGTGTTCTTGGGACCCTTAGCACCATCATTCTTGACCGATGCTTCCAATGAAGGATTTCTGCACTCTGATAACAAGGGCTCATTACCAGCACAACCAAGTTATTTTCTAGCATTAACAGAGAATCTATATTTTGACCAATTTAACTGGGTTGGAGTTAAACAGAATTAGGTACAAATGTACTTAAACCACCAGATCAGTTAAATCTGAGTCTAAGTATGGAGGTTTGAAGCCAAGGAAGATACGGTCTTGGTAAGTGTGAATCCCTACATAGCTAGAAACAATCAAAGGTGTCACGTTAAAGCTTATTTCCTCTTACCACACACTGCCCTTATTCCTACTACTTCATGGAGTAGACATTCAGTTTCAGTAGAGAAGGCCTGGCATTGGAAGTTGGGAGAGGAGGTTGTTGCGACTCTAGTGCTATGAGTGGACTACTATGACAAGCTCCTCTGCAGTTGCCATCATTGTCAGCTAGAGCTTAAAAAGGCTTGGACTTCTAATGAAGATTAGAACACTACAATTTGAAGAGGAGACGTTGATTAGATGGTGGACACTCATGATAGGCAAGTTACTGCCTCAATATAAAGAGGAAAAAGATTGAAGCAGAGTGGTGTTCATGAAGAGATGGCTAAATACTCAATGCCTTTGCACTATTTGTATATTAGCGTGCCATCCAGAAATCCCTGGAGGAAAACATTGAATTAGGGGCCTGGGTACTGTAAATTGTAGAACCTTTTAAAGCTCAATACCCTCTTGGTAATTTTTTTGCAACACTGATGCACCCAGCTGGGAGATTTGTTTTTAAAAAAAAAAAAAAAAAAAAAATCTAGAACTCAAGTCCCTAAAGAAGAATGCAGTATTCTGAGTCATGCATTGAGCCAACAATAAGCCTTTAACCCATTCAATTAGAAAGGCTATTGCCATATGCAAGCTGCTGTACCTTTATAAACTACAACTTTGCAGTTTATACTTATTGGCCTGTTAAATGTAGTGACTCATAACAGGTGTTTCCCATGGGCATAGTGAACAGGACTGACAACACAGGACTGGCTGCTGAATCCAGATGCTTATGGGAGCAAGCTAGAAAGATAGGTTCTGTATGAGCAAAGTAATTAAGTTGCATAGTCTAATGGTTATAGCAGAGGAATGAGTCAAGCACTCAGGGTTCTTTTAGTTTGATCCAGACTCACTTAGATCTTAAACAAGCTGTGCCGACTTCAGAAGGGAACTGAAAAGTTGAGTGATAGTCAGAATAGCCCATTTCCTGAGAACAGGAAATTGAATCGAGTGCAGCAGTGAAATTAAACCTGTGGCATCCAACCTGGGTGCTAAGTTGCAAAGTGACAGAATCTTATTGTAAGTTCCCAGCATTCTGAGCCCTGAAACTTAGACAGTTGCCTCAGTCATGTAGGGGCAATGCCTCCCCCACTGAAGCAGCTGCTGTCCTTTCCCTGCTGCAGATGCTTAGCAATCCCTTGCAGCAGGCAAATCTGTACTATAGGCAAGGGATTAGTCCTGGCTGCTCCACTAACAGGCTGGGATGGAGGCAGGAAGCTTCTCAGAGAAAGCAGGATACTACTTTGCTTGCCTGAGCATAAAGGCAGCATTTCTCAAACTGTGGGTCCTGACTCAAAAGGGGATCACAAGGCCATGGGGGGGGGGGGGCAGGGGAGATGAGGGAGGGATTGCAGAATTGCCACCCTTACTTCTGTGCTGCCTTTAGAGCTGGGCTGCCCAGCTCTAAAGGCAGAGCTACTGCCAGCAGCAACACAAAAGTAAGGGAGGCATAGTATTAGGGGCAGGGGTGTCAGCTGCCTGAAATATTTTCAAAGGGGGCCCCAGCAAAAAAGTTTGATAATCCCTTGGCCTAGTGAATACCTAGCAGAAGGTGGTTACCCTTCTCCACACAGACACCCAGGAGAAGGAGGAGAAAGAAAACAAAAAGTTGAGAACCTAACAAGTTACAGCCCCCAGATGTAGTTATAAGCAAATCAATAGCTACAAAGTGCCACCTGAACTATGATTTACATATGCCTATCTGCCGTTATGAAGATTATGTCATGGTATCTGGTGTCTGTAATTCAACTGGCAAGAAGCAAGGTTGCAAAGAGATATCCTACTGGCATGCTCCCACTGGAGACATGGCATGATGCTTGGCTCTTCCTACCCACCTTCACCCCCCAAAAAAATTCTCTTCTTCCCATGATCGTCACTCAAAATGTTTAAGACCTTGAATAGTTGCTCTCCATTCAGGTCTATCCCTGGCTCTTTTCACAGGGAGAGGAAAAAAAAAAAAAAAAAAAAAAAAACCACACACACACCACACACCACTTATGCCCCATGAGTTGAGATGCTGCTTAAGGCTGGCTGAGGCACTTATGCTGACCACCTCTCGCTGCGCTTTGAGTTACAACTCATCTTATATGCCCCCAGAAAGTCCAGCACCCCCACTTCTGATGTGACCTGTCCATCCAAACTGAGCTTCTGATAATCATTTGTCTCAATGTGGTTTATTCCATTTTTCCACACCCCGCCCCCCGGATGAAAAATCTGATACTTGGTCTTGCCAGCAGACCTTCAGAAGAGAGCGAAGACAGCATTTCTCATGCCTGTATAAAAAGGGATGCTACACTGTACATCCATTTGGATGACAGTGATAATCTGCTGATTGAGTATCCTATGATGAACGATTCAAAAAGCCTGGACTGCCTTTCATTTTCTGTTTGGTATTTCTTGAACCAGGGAACCATCACTTGGGATGGTACTATCACAATATGTGACATGTTTGTGATTCTTTATACCATTGAGGGGGATGTTTGTGCAGTGGTTGATGGGACTTGTTAGAAGAGGATTTCATTTTTTTCCAGGTTGATGGTGAATCCTAATTGTTTAGCTGCCTCTGAGAGCCTGTCCAGGATAAGCTGTAGATCACTTCCACTATTAAGTAGAGCACAATGATCCACAAAAAGGGCTTCAACATACTAGTTCGAGGACTTTTATCATAAGCTTTTGGAGACTGAAGTTTTCTACCAGTTCTTTGCTTTATGTATAGGGCCCTACCAAATTCATGATCCATTTTGGTCAATTTTATGGTCATGGGATTTTAAAAAATTGTAAATTTCATTGTTCCAGCTTCTTAAATCTGAAATTTCAGAGTGTTGTAATTGTAGGGGTCCTGACCCACAAAGGAGATGGGGGTTCACAGGGTTATTGTAGCGTGTTACAGTACTGCTACCCTTATTTCTGTGCTGCTGCTGGCAGCAGTGCTGCCTTCACAGCTGGAGAACAGCAGCTGCTGGCTGGGAGCCCAGCTCCGAAGGCAGAGCCACTGCCAGCAGCAGCGCAGAAGTAAGTATGGCATAATAGGATATTACCACCATTACTTCTGTGCTGCTGTCTGCAGAGCTGGGCCCTTAGTCAGCACTCCTGCCACTCTCCAACTACCCAGTTCTGAAAGCAGCAACACAGAAATAAGGGTGGCCTAGTATGGTATTGCCACCCTCACTTCTGTGCTGCTGGGGTGCTGCCTTCAGAGCTGGACACCCAGCCAACAGCCACTGCTCTCTGGCTGCTCAGCTCTGTAGGAAGTGCAGAAGTAAGGGTGGCAATACCACAAGCCCTGTAAAAATAACTTTATCCCCCCCCCCCCCCCCCCCCCCCCCGCAACTTCCTTTTGGGTCAGGACCCCCAGATTGAGAAGCACTGGTCTCCTCATGAAACCTGTATAGTATAGGGTAAAAGCACATAAGACCACATTTCACAGCAGGAAGCCAAATTTCATGATCTGACACACGTTCTTCTATGGCTGTGAATTTGGTAGGGCCCTACTTATGTAAATGCCCTTATGCAACTGACAACCTTCAAAATTCAGAATGGCTGTGAAGAGACCCACGAGGACTGATACCAGCATGCAGCCAGTTTCACCCCATTAGATATGGGGGAAATGGCTTGAGAAGCTACTATCAGAGATTGATTATATGGGTGTAGAAGGAGAAGGAGCACTTCTGAAAAAAATCAGGATAGTTGCACTCTGAATGTTTCTTTTTAAACTTGTCCTCACTTCACAGCCTTCACTCACATAACGACCACACTGAGTCAGACCAATGGCCCATCTAGCCCAGTATCATCTTCTGAAAGGGACTACTGCCAGATACTTCAGAGGGAATCAACAGAACAGGGCAATTTATTGAGCAATCCATCTCCTATCATCCAATCTCAGATTCTAGAGGTCAGATGTTTAGGGACATGCAGAGCATGTGTCTGTGTGTATCCCTGACCATCTTGGCTAATAACCATTGTGTGTACTTACCTAAACATGCAATCAACCTATAGAACTCTTTGCCAGGGGACGTTGTGAAGATCAAAGATTAGATAAATACATGGAGGACACATCCATCAATGGCTATTAGCCAAGATGGTCAGGCATAAAACCCACACTACGGTTGTGGCTCAGTGGATGGATCACTCAATAACTGCCTTGTTTTGTTCATTCCCTGATGCATCGACACCAGTTACTGTCAGAAGACAGGATACTGACCCATTATGACCATTCTTATGTCAGAGCTGGGTGCAAAGCAAAGATGAAAGAAAAAAGTGAAACAAAATGTGACTGTCCTGACTTTGAGGTACTACCTCTTTTACACCCCAAGTAGCTGCCAGTAGGCAGATGCAGTAGCTGCCATGCCCCCATGACACTGGTTCAACTGGCAGGCTAAACCAAGTAGAGAGTTGCCATGTAGGGAAAATGCCTCTCTCAAACATACTAAGTCTTCTTTGGCACCCTTTGGAAAGTCACTGTAAAAAAACAGTATGGAACACAAGGTTTGACAAGGCACAAAAGACGTCAGTGGCTATCTGCTGCAGCTAACCAAGTTCCCAGTTGTCTCAACCTTTTGTGCCATTGGTCTCTGACATTCTATGAAGGATATACTTATTATGGTTAGAGCCAAGTAATGTTTGTAGCACTCAAAAGGCTTCAGTTGACCAGTGCCACTAGGGGAAACAAAGGGTTAAGTGCACATGGGTGACTGGGCAACAAAATGGCAGATTGAATTCAATCTGGATAAATGCAAAGGAATGCCCACTGGAAAACAATTCCAACTATAAATATAAAATGAGGATCTAAATTAGCTGTTACCACTCAAGAAAGATCTGGGAGTCAATGCAGATAGTTCTCTGAAAACATCCACTCAACGTGCAGTGGCAGTCAAAAAAGTCAACAATATTGGGAATCATTAAGAAAGGGATAGATAATAAGACAGAAAATATCACATTGCTTCTATATAAATCCATGATATGCCCACATCTTGAATACTGCGTGCAGACGGGGTTGCCCCCATCTCAAAAAAAGATATTGGAATTGGAAAAAGGTTCAGAAAAGGGGCAACAAAAATGATTAGGGTTATGAAACAGCTTCCATATGAGAAGCAATAAGACTGGGAGTTTTCAGCTTGGAAAAAAAATAGAAGTGACTAACCAGAAATATGGGAGAAATATGATAGAGATCTATAAAATCATGATGGATGTGGAGAAAGAGTAAACAACACTTCCTTATTTACATACACCACAAGATCTAGAGGGTCACCAAATGAAACCAAGACAGCAGGTTTAAAAAAAAAAAAAAAAAAAGACAAAGTATTTCTTCATACAATGCAGTATCAATCTGTGGAACTCTTGGCCAGAGGATGTTGTGAAGGCCAAGACTAACAGGGTTCAAAAAAGAACTAGGTACATTCATGGAGGATAGGTCCATCAATGGCTATTAGCCAGGTTGGGCATGGATGGTGTCCCTAGCCTCTCTTTGCTAGAAGTTGGGAATGGGTGATAGGGGAGGATCACTTGATGATTCCCTGTTCTGTACATTACCTCTGGGGCACCTGGTGTTGGCCACTGTTGGAAGACAGGCTACTGGGTTAGATGGACCTTTAGTCTGACCCAGTAAGGCCGTTCTTACGAGCAAATAGAGAATCCCAGAAGCTCCTCTATTCCTTCCCCTCCCCAAAGAGAAGTCAAATAAATGCACAATGAAGGATCATTTTCCAAGTTCCACAGAACTTGCAAATAGTTTTGCTATTAGAGGTATTTGCAATGTAAGACTCAGCAAGTGTCCAGTAATCCAACAACTACAATGTCTGCTGTGAAAAGAGAACCAAGCTATTAAAACCTTACTCTTAAACTAGGGTTAACGTGATCATGACATTTGCTGAGATTCTAACCACAGAAGTTTAAACAAGCTAGGGTACACACTGTTTTACTAAGATTGCTAGTACTTACTACAATGTATCTGGAGGACCAATAATGAGGACTTCCCATCTGTAAAGATCATTGTCGTCTATTAAACCTGCTGAAAAACCTTCCACTGGATTTTTGTTGAGCTCTGTTTTAAAAAAAGAAAAGAAAAAGAAAAGAAAACAAACTTGTGAGCCTTTGTGCACTTTATACTAGTTAAGTATGCAGATCATATTACAGAGGTTGGGAAAAGGACTGGTTATAAAAAGAGTCACTTTTAGATCACTGGTCGGGGTCTGGTGTCCCTTAATGCATCATCTGCAAATATTTTTTTACATGTAGTAGGTCCTTAGACTCAGTCCTGTATCTAGTGACGTTACTGTCATGATCCCTGATCTGCCTGCTCCAGAAGAAAAAATGTCAAAGATCTAGGAGGGAAATCCTGAGAAGGTAAGTGTCAGAACAAGTTTGAGGCTCAACGGGCAACGCTAGAGGACTTGTAATTCAGTAGTCAGTCTTGCAGACCCAATAGCAATGGTACTTACTATGTGGTGTGGTATTCCTAGTGTTGGAGGTTACATTTTAGCCTTATGAGACACAGCAAAGAGCAAGATTGGGGAGATTATTCTTGCTGTATTTGAAAAGTTAGTATTTTTAATCAATATTTGTTTCTTTTGAAGGAACTGAAAAGTCTCTCAGGATCCAGAAGTGTAGGAGAACCACTTAAGTGTCCCTACAACTTAGTCACAACATAGTGGTTCACAAGGACCACAGGTAGTTTAGCGGGATTAGGGTTGGGAGAAAGCCTAGAAGAGGCTAGTACCAGGGTTGTATTTTATGTCCCCCTCATTTGCTGGGAGGCTATTTGTATCTTGCTTGTTGTGCTTCCAGGCTGGTCATACACATTATGGCAGCAGTTCTCAAATGGTGGGTCAGAATCCCAAAGTGGGTCACGACCCCAATTTAATGGAGTCGTCAGGTCTGGCTTAGACTTGACGGGGCTCAGGGCTGAATCCTGAGCCTCACCACCCAGGGATTCAGCCCTCAGGTTACAGGCTGGGGCTGAAGCCCTTGGGCTTCGGCTTTGACCCCTTCCCTGCCCAGGGTAGTAGGGCTCAGGATTCGGTTCCCCCTCCTGAGGTGGTCTAGTAATTTGTGTTGTCCGAAGGGAGTTGGGGTGCAGGAGGGTGCTTGAAGCCACCTTGTTTCCAGAGAAATGATTAAGTGAAGTAAATGCAGATAACCCTGGCAAATGACCTGTACCCACATGCTGCAGAGAAGGTGAAAACTTCAAGGTCACTGCCAATCTGACCTAGGGGAAAAATCCCTTCCCAACCCTACATTGTGATAAGTTTGACCCTGAGCATGAGAGCACAAACCAACCAAGTGCATGAGAGATAATGCTCAGTGCCACCTGAGAGCTCTGGTCCACCACATCTAGTGTACCATTTCCAGCCATGGCCATTCCTGATGCTTCAGGGCAAGGAGATAAACTTCCCAGAATATTGGGAGGGAGGGAGGGGAGAGCAAGAATCCCTTCCTGCTCCTCACAAGTACCTGATTGAAGCCCCCAAAAACATGAGCTTTAGGAATGTAAGAAACTAAAAGTGAACCCCAAGGCTGTTGAGTCCTGCCCCCTACCATCACAAGCAATCCTGTAATTCAATTGCATCCTATTTCTCCAGCTGCCTTAAAAAGCAAAGCAAGTGGTCTGCCCCCACAACTTATTGTGAGTCTGTTCCTGAACCTCACCCTTCTGATGGTTAGAAACCATCTGCTAAATTTCAATCTTAATATATTCATGGGCAGTTTATACCCATTTCTTGTGGTCATACTGTCCTTTAGCTTAAATAGCTCTTCACCCTCCCTGGTATTTACCCCTCAATATAGTTTATAAAGAGCAATCATATTCCCCCTCTCAGCATTCTTTTTGTTAGCCTAAACAAGCCAAGCTCTTCCAGTCTTCCTCTC
The DNA here is from genome assembly GCF_027887155.1 of Malaclemys terrapin pileata. Taxonomy (NCBI): domain Eukaryota; kingdom Metazoa; phylum Chordata; order Testudines; family Emydidae; genus Malaclemys; species Malaclemys terrapin. The sequence continues at coordinate 17,116,630 of NC_071522.1, read as the reverse complement.
ATAAGATAGGATGATTAGGTTAATGGAGGACCTACTAGCTTTCTGTACTTTTTTTTTTTTTTTTAAATATGGATGACCAGAATTGTACACAGTATACCAGATGAGGTCTTCCCAGTGTCTTGTACAATGGCATTCACACTTTTCTCTCTACTGGAAATGCCATCCTAAGATTGCACTTGCCTGTTCACAGCCACATCACACTGGTTACTCATAGTTATTGTAGGTTTGACCTACATACTCAGGTGTGTCTCCTCCTCTGTTGCTTCCAACTGATGAGTCCCATGGTTGTAGCAGAAATTAGAGCTTAAGTACATGATCTTGCACTCTGTAGTATTGTGGACTAGAGTGAGAAGTGGGATGAAGTTTTGATATCATCCAGATCTTCCTGTAGAACATTCCCATCCTCCTCTGTATTGACAACATCTCCCAACTTTGTATAAGCAAGTTTCATTAGCACACCTACTTTTTGTGCCATGGTCATAAGTATTTTCACTAAAGATCCATCCTTGAGGAACTCCACTACTACTGACTATCAGTCTAACATGCCAGATTTCAGTATTCTGGAAGGTGGAAGAAAAACTTGGAGCTTGGTTTCCGTTTCTAGACATTTATTTCCATCAGCTGCACTGCCTTCATGCTCCCTATTATTGAAAACTGAGTATTCATTTAGGTTTTGGCCCACACCTAGTTTATCTTTAATCTCCTTCTCATCCACAAAGCATAGCAGCCTGACCTCATCCATCTTTATAAAACTAAAAAACCCACTATTTTAGTTTCCTTGATAAGCACTAATCCTGCTTGACTTTGCAAATCTCACTTTATGCCCACATTTTCTAGCTTCCACAAAGTAGTTTTCTTTGTGGATCAACCCTTCTCCATTCTTTATAGGCTCTCTGCTTACTCCTAAATTTCTGAGGTGGTCATTCATCCAGTGGGGTCAGGAGCCTTTCCCTACAATTTTTTTCCCTGTTGCTTAGAATGACAATTTCAGATGGAGTTTCTTCCAATCAGCTATACAAAAACTAAGCCTCCTTCACATTTAAGTCAGAGCTTTTCAGCTCAGTTGACTTCTTTAATTCCCTTGATTTCCCCCAAGTCTGCTCTTTTGAAATAAAAAAAATCGTAAGTGACAACATGGTTGATTATCCTTCTATTTAATTCCAACTGAATTGACTCTTGATCCAAGGTTATTTCTGACAACCAGCTCTAAGATGTTCTCACTACTTACTAAAACCAGGTCTAACACTGCACCACCTCATTAGGTTTTTTCCCTTCCTCCTCCTCCAATCAAGAAAAGCTGTCATCTATCACATCCACAGGTAAATGGGCCCTACCAGTGCTGGTAGCATTTATTCTCCAATCTCTATCCAGGAAATTAATGTAGCCCATTATGGCATAATTCCCCAAAGAGTATTTCTTTAATATTAAAAAACTATTCATATGAGAGAGTTCCCAGAATATCTAAAGTATGAAGTTTGGCCCCTTTAAATGTATTGACTCAGGTGAAAGTTTAAGACCTTGCCTAAAGGTTGTTTCTACTGTGTTGCAAGGACAGCAACTTTGAATGACCACCACCAAAGCTTCAATCTCACTCATCCTGCAAGCTGAAGTAGTTGCCACTCAGAATGCAGTCTTACTTGCTAGGTAAAACAATCTGACACTGTTTGAAAGGCAGTTCTGTCAGAAGCAAGGACCATACTGGAGTCCCATACAGAATGGCTAGAGAGGAAATACATTTGCTGTTTCAGGAATCTAGGACTATTGAGAAATCTTGTATGGGAGGATAACAGGCCGATATTGTGGCCAAGTGGACTCTCAAACCAGTTAATAGCTCAATGTCTGAGGAATGGAAGTCTCCAGTGGATGAAAACAATGTTCCATTTTTTGCCTATTTTAACCTGGTGGATACTTACCTGCTCCGAATCGGAAAGTCCTGAACCTGTACCAAGCAGCTTCTATCCATGGAAGTCAACCAACCAGCATTCAAGCTGTCAGATGCAGAGCCAGTGTTCCCTCTAATATTTCCAACACACATGCAGAATTAATTTTGTTATGTGCCCCAATATGGAGGTGGTGTGAGACAACCTGCATATTGGTGCACATAATAAAATTTATATGACGGGGTAAGGTTGAGAAGCAGGGAAAGGGCTCTGTCTGGGGCTACAGGCTCTGGGGTGGGGATGAGGGGTTTGGGGGGGTACAGACTGTCCCAGCGCTACTGTGGGGAGAGAGAGCTTCCCCCAGCTCTCTCCTCTGGCCATAGCAGATGGAGGGGTGCCCCTCCCCCGGCAGGTTCAGGCTGGGGCATCTCTCCCCAAGGCAGCCTGAGCAGCGCTTAAGAGGCTGCTGTGCAGTGCACAGCCATGCAGCTTAGAGGAAACTTAGATGCAGACTGCAAATTTCGATGAAGGATTAGATGGTTTTGTGAAATTATGTCCAGAAGAGGTGGTAACAACAGGTGGTTAACTGCAAGATGGAAGAGTTCCAAAAATCAAAACTGGTGTGGCTATGAGTATCAAAATGGTTCATCTCATCCTTCCAAAGGACTCTGGGAAAGAGTGGAGATGGTGGGAAGGCATATATGAAGTGGCTGCCCCAGTGAATCAAAAGCATCTTAGCTGGCGCTTGACTCACTCATCCGTGCAGAAGAGGTTATATTTTGCCTTCTAGTTGGTCAATGTTATCCATGAGTGGGAACCCCAATCCCACAAAAGGATATGGCTCTCAAGCGTTTAAGTCCATTTGTGCATTAGAGGAGCTATTTCTGCTGATGTGGTGAACTAGATTGTTGTGTCCCACAATATATGGAGCTAAAAGGTCAATTTAGTTCTGAATATACTGCTCCCACAAAAGAATTTCTTCCTGACAGGTGTTGATCATGCCCCTCCTTAGCATCACAGAAACGTAGGGCTGGAAGGGCCTCAGAGGTCATCCAGCCCCCAATGCTAAGGCAATACCAGGTATGCCTAGACCATCCCTGACAGGTGTTTAACTTGTTCTTAAAACCCACCAATGTTAGGGATTCCACAACCTCCCTTGGAAGCCTATTCCAGAGCTTAACTAGCTTTATAATTAGAAAGTTGTAAGTCTCCCTTACTGCAAATTAAACCCACTACTTCTGGTCCTACTTTCAGTAGACATGCCAGATAACTGTTCAGACCTCTTTACAGCCACCCTTAATATATTATCCTATCAGGTTCTCTCCTCCCCTCCCTGGTCTTTTCTCAAGACTAAAGATGACTTTTTTAGCCTTCCCTCAGATTAGGTTTTCTAAACATTTTATCATTTGTGTTGCTTTCCTCTGGACTTTTCAAATTTGTCCACATCTTTCCTGAAGTGTAGACAATTCTAGGCACCACAGTACCTCAAACTGTTGTCTCATCAGTGCTGAGCAGAGGACAATTACCTCCTGTGTCTTACATACAGAACTCCTGTTAACATGTGAAAAAGATGAATATTCTTAGTCAAGTGCACCACATTGTTGAGACTTATTTAATTTGTGATCCACTACAACCCCCAGATCCTTTTCACTGTCATAAACATACAGCTAAGGGTAGCATAAAATCCCTCTTTACCCTATAAAGGGTTAATTCCTCTTTTACCTGTAAAGGGTTAAGAAGCTCAGATAACCTGGATGGCACCTGACCAAAAGGACCAGGGAGGGAGGGAGGGAGGAGAGAAGAGAAACTTTCGAATCTGGAGGTTGTCTGTCTCCCGGAGTCAACAAGGAACCAGGGCAGGGAAAATACATCTAAGCTAAGCGTCTAATATTGCAGAAATAGTAAGTAATAGCAAAGAAATGAGTTAGGTTATCTTTTGTTTTAGCTTGTGATTTGCCCTGTTTTTGTAACTTTAAAGTTTTGCTTAGAAGGGAAATCCTCCGTGTTTTTGAATCTTTTGTTATTCTGTAAAGTATTTGCCATCCTGATTTTTACAGGTGATTCTTTTACTGTTTCTTTAATTAAAATTTCTCTTTTAAGAACCAGATTGATTTTTCATTGTTCTTAAGATCCAAGGATTTGGGTCTGAGTTCACCTGTACCAACTGGTGAGGATATTATTCTCAAGCTTTCCCCAGGAAAGGGGGTGCAGGGCTTTGGGGGGGGAGAATAGGACTCCAAGTGGTCCTTTACCTGATTCTTTGTCTAAATCACTTGGTGGTGGCAGCATACTGTTCAATGCAAGGTGTAATTTGTGCCTTGGGAAAGTTTTTAACCTAAGCTGGTAAAAATAAGCTTGGGGGGGTCTTTCATGCAGGTCCCTGCATCTGTACCCTAGAGTTCAAAGTGGGGAAAGAACCCTAACCACCTAGCCAGTTATTCCCCATTTTGCAGTTGATTTTTCCTTCCCAAGTGAAATGCTTTGTGCTTCTCTCCCCCCCCCCCCCCCCCCCCCAATTTCATTGTTGAATGCAGACCAGTCCTCCAATTTGTCAAGGGCCAGCTAAATTCTAATCCTGTCCTCCAAAGTGCTTGCAAACCCTCCCAGCTTAGGGTCATCCGGGCATTTGAAAAGCAAACACCTCACCTGTTGATATACATTGCTGCAGTACTGCCTGTCAAGATCTGAATGGTAGCTTCTACCCCTTGTGAAAGGAATAATCTTATTGCTCTTATTTCAATCTTATTTGTGAGATTGAGTCCACAGGGGACCACACAGCCTGAGTCAGAGGTGCAGGTTTGCTCCTCAACTTTTCCTGAAAGAGTCAAACTCTTACAACCATCTATAATTTCATAGATGGTTGAAAGACAAAGGGTGTCTGAAATGAGAACAGTCTGAGGTGAAGTCTGCATTTGGTGTCAAGACAGACATGGACCTAGTCATTTGAGGCAGACTTCGTGAAGTTACTGGATGAGCCTAGAGTTACCATCAGTCTGTATTTCCCTGGACATGTCTGGCTTGTGTGTCTCTAAATAGCCTCCAGGAGGAATTGGTAACAAGGTTAAAAGGTCCAGGATTTTTTCCCTCCACTCCCTCCCATGTGGGGTGTGGCTGCTGATTGGGCGGCTGTGCCTGATTGAGCCACTCCCATTGGCCTCCAGCAGCCAGAGCCCTCCCCTGCTGCCTGCAGTGTGTTTTGCCTACACATGGACATTGGCATGGTAAGGGGAGTCCTGGGGTGGGCAGCCAGGGAGCAGGGGGGGAGGGTTGGATGGGTCCCTGGCCTTCACCTGCCTCCCCCCCCCGTGCATCCCACACACCACCCCCCCCATGGGTCCTGCCCCTTTGCCTGCCTCTCCCTTGTCTGCTTGTACTGCCAGAGCCAGCAGCAACTGCTGTCTGCTGCCCCCCAGGTCCTAGTGCCCCCCACCCACTAATGGCAAGGCAGGCTGCCCTTACCCTGCCCTTCCACCCTAGCCCCGAGCCTCTCCAATGCCCCAAACCCCTCATCCCCAGCCCCCTGCACCCTAATCCTCTGCCCCGAGCCCCCTCCTGCATCATGAGCCCCTCATCCTCAGCTCCACAGCCCTCACCCTTGCACCCCCTCTTATCCCCAAACTCCCTCCCCCCTACACCCCCTCCCTCTTTCCACACACCCCCTCCTGTCCTTAAACTCCCTCCCAAAGCCTGCACCCTCTCCCTTTGCACCACCTCCCACCCCCAAACTCCATCTCTGAGTCTGCACCCCTCACCCCCTCTTGCACACCCACCCCCTGCCCTAGCCTGGAGCCTGCACCCAAACTCTATCCCAGAGCCTGCACCCTAATCCCCAGCCCAGGACCTACACCCCAGACCTCCTCTTCCCACCTGACCCCCCTCCCAGAGCTTTAGGCAGGGGGGGGGGGGAAAGGTTCTGGGCACCACCAAAATTTCTACAACCCTGCCACCCATGTGAGTGGATAAGGGTTGGGGCAGTCAGGGGACAGGTAGGGTCCTGGGGGGGGCAGTTAGGATGGGGGGGTTCTCAGCAGGGGGTGGGAAGTGGGAGGGAGTGGATGGGGCAGAGTGTGGCTCCCCCCCCAGTGTCCTCTTTTTTGATTGTGGAAATATGGTAACCCTAGATGAGCCTGTATATCTGATGTGGTGAATTATTGGAGGGGGGGGGGGGGGGGGGGAGAGGAGAAAGACTTGTCTTAAGGTAGAAAAGCTGTTGCCACTGTTGAGTAGGTGATTGCTCCTCTGAGCACCACTGACTGGGTGGGAATTTATGTCTAAGCAGACATCACTTCTGCTTTGGTACCAACTCTGCACTGTCATTTGCTGACAGTTGACAACTTTGGTACCATCAATCCTTGTACCTTCTATTGCATGTGGCTTGATACTGAACTGAGAAGAATTTTCCTCTGCTACTTTTGACTTTGCTGCAGACTCACAGCACCACTCTATGCTGGCACACAACCCCTCTTTTCCATCCTCCTTTACAACATCTAGGGATTTGAGGATCTCTTTTGATCCCTGTCTCCTTTACTGGAGGTTTCACTCCTATCTGTGGGCTCTAAATCCAGTACAGTATCAGACTTTGGTTACTGGCCATGGAAACATTACACCACTTCCTTGGAACCAACTTCTCCTCATCAAGATCTACTCCTCTATAGAGCAGGGGTCGGCAACCTACAGCACGCATGCCAAAGTTGGCACGCCAGCCGATTTTTCCTGGCACGCAGCGTGGGCTGAGCCGCTCAGCCCCGCCGCCACTCTGGAGTTCCCGCTGCCAGCTGCTGGCTCCTGCGGGACCTGCCGTGGGTCCAACTCAGCACCTGCTGCTGGCCTGGGGGGAAAGGAACCCCAGGCTGGCAGTGGGCTGAGACCCTGGCTGGCAGGAGCCGCCGGAGAAAACCCCAGAGCTGCGGCGGGCTGAGCTGCTCAGCCTGCCCTGCTCTGGAGTTCCTGCTGCTGGCTCCTGCCAGCCGGGTTCCCGCAGGTCCCACTCAGCACCTGCTGCCAGCCTGGGTTAAGGAACCCCAGGCTGGCAGCGGGCTGAGACCTCAGCTGGCAGGAGCTGGGGCAGAAACCCCAGAGTGGTGGCAGGCTCGGCCTGCCACCACTCTGGGGTTTCTGCCTGCTGGCCCCTCGCCAGCAGGGGTCTCTACCGCACAGCTCCACTCACCTTGCTTCTGGTTGGAGGCTGTCTTGCAGACAGACAGGGTCCAGGTCTCCAGCCCTGCTCAGGCCTACCAGCCACCTACTCCACTCACCTCAGCTGCCAGTCTTTGTTTCCAGCCCTTGCTCATCTTGCTTTCGGGCCTGGAGTCCCAGCAGGCCACCCTTTACATATAAAGGTAGTTTGGTTATATATTAGACTTTTAGAGAGACCTTCTAAAAAGCGTTAAAATATATGACCGACACGCGAAGCCTTAAATTAGAGTGTATTAATGAAGACTTGGCACCCCACTGCTGAAAGGTTGTTGACCCCTGCTATAGAGCATAGCACCATCCATAGGCAAGTTTCACTGTTCAGCTTAACCTGCATCTTCTAGAAGCCCTTCTCTGTGAGCTGCTACTTTGTCACCTGAGACAGAGGTAAGCTAAGGAAAAGTGACATCCCATTCTATCTAATCAGAAGCATGAGGTGGACAGAGCTTAACCCCTGTGGATGCCCCCTCCTTAACCCCAGGTGCCTCAACATAGGATGCAATCCTGGCCACCTCATTCTCACTTCATGGCTCCATATAGTGTGGGACATCTTACTCCTACGCCTCAATCCCTTATGTCAATAGACCCTCAAAACGGTTCAGCTACCCTCAACCTAAAGTTGCTCACACAGAGAATCAGAACACGAAGAGGGTAACTGAACAAAACTCACTGATGCATAGCTCTTTTGATGTGTAAAGTCTTTAGTCCCCAGAGCCTGGGGTTACCTCTCTAACATCTGGAGCATTTGCTGACTGTTTGAGGAGTGCACAACAGACTTTTGCTGGAACAGTTTCAGAGTCAGATGGTCCCTTCATAGGCTTTTTAAAATGCACCTTAAACTGAGTGCACTTGGAACAGCCTCAGTGTTCTCCTTCCATCTCATTGTCATGGGTGGTAAGAAATTGAGTGGCATCTGGATTGCTCCACCCTTTATGCCCTTGAGAGGCATGAGGGTGTGTAAGATACAGCTACTGCTGGTTAGATTCTGAACTCACGCAGATCATGTGTGCATGCACCAGGGGTGGGAAATCTATGTGGATACTTGATAAGTCAGTTCCTTAAAGCTCACCACATGAGCTGAAATGCCTCCATCTTCAAAAATAACAGACATGAAGTTGGATTTGTGTTCTTTGTTTTGTGTTGCATGAACAAGGCCTTCATCTTTCCTCAGAAGAAAGAAGAGGTTAGGCTATCAAATTTAAATACAAAAAAAGGTTTCACTAACCAGGAGTTGCTTCCTAGATATTTGATGCAAAGCTTACATAGTATTTTCTAAGGTTAAAAAAAAAAAAAAAAACCAAGCAGGATTTTAAATAAGTCCTTAGATTGATTTTTTAGGAGGTATTGAGGACAACTAGCTGAAGTCTAGGCAGGGTGGATTTTTAAATTTTTTTTAGACAAAATGGATTTTAATGTAAACAGATATTTAGAAAATAAACCTATTTAAATTAAAATTGAAAACAGCCAATGATAAGGTCTAAACTCACCATAATTAAAAAAATCATTTAAACTTAATAGAAAAGCCAGAAGGCAGCACATGTTTCCTGCTGAAGTTTTAAACTAGTGGAAGTCACTGGCTAGGCACCTGGAACCAGAGTGTGCTGAAAGGCTCTTGGTAACAGTAGGCTCTTCTGAAGGTGCAGAGAGAATATTTTCTTCATTTTAATCTATTCCACTAGTTTGGGTCAATGACTAGTTAAAGTTAAGAAAACAAGTGGGAGTTGGGGGGGGGGGGGGGGGGGGAAGAAGGATGAGAGACAGAGAATGTTCAAGAGTACTGAACTTGGTGACAAGAAAGTACAATTCACTATAGATAATACAGCTGTTAGTTTCAAATTCAAAATGGTTTTAGTAGACTCAAGTATCCAGTACATTCACATTAGATTTAATAAATATAAGTGTTTGTGTATTTAATTGAATTTGGATCTCTATACAAGTAGTGCTGAACACAATTAGTTAAATCTAATAAATGGATCATTCATTTATCTTCCAACAAAAAAGTAAAAGAAAGAACCTGAATAAATGCAAGTTAAGCTATAGAATTGCTTAAGTGTGTATAGATCTATTGTATCCTCCTGATTAGCAAAATAAAAATGCAACTTTAGTGTAAAGGCTATGTTTAGTTGCAAATCAAGGAGTCTTAATAGTTAAAAGCCAATGAGAATCAACCTCTCACCCCCTCCCTCAAGACCAAAGTACAAAAAAATTAAAATTGATTTAAAAGTCAAGGTTTGCTACTGACTCCAATTTGAATAATTCAAATAAGATTTAAATGAATGCCCCCCGAACTGTTCAAAGGAGCTACAAGGGTTCAGCATTTCTGAACTATCAGACCCTTAAATTTACAAGGGTAACTTATTCAATCCTTCACAACCAAGCACTTGTATCCTACATCCTCATTGATGAGATGCTTCACGTGACCTGCTCGACTCCTCTCGAGCCTCTATCAATCTATCCTGACACCACATTTCCCCCCCCCCCCCCTTGAGTGTCTTCACTGGCTCTTTAAGCATCAGATTCAGACTCCTTGCCTTTCAGGTGAGCCTTGAGTACTGCTGTTGCTTAAGATAGTAATGAAGTGGGGATACACCTATTCTTTTCTGCTAATCCAGCTACTGTGCTGATCAAGTGTTATTCTGCACTGTGATCACACTCTTTAGTTAAACTAGCCTGAGCTAACTCTGCAATAGACACACATCCTTGTTCTGGCCTTTTCTTCAGGCATTAACTTTGGTCCTACAGGCTATGGAAGCAATAGCTTGATTTTATGCATCAGTGAGTGGGTGGATGTGTTGTGCATGGTGAGATGGAGGGGGAACTAAGTCAGAGAAATTTAATTTTGTGTTTGGTTCTGGAAGTGTTGCCACTCTTGGTCACTCACTTTGCAGGAGTCCGATGTCTAGTCTAGACCCAGTTATAAGAGCGGTCTCCAACATTCGTGAGCCATCATGGAGGACTAGGCTGTCCTAGATAGCTAGATGCAGTCCCATGGAGGACTTTGAATATCAGGATCTCTCTTGACCCAGCTCTGAATTAACTCCCCACTGAACAGAGCAAAGCACCTGCAAGGAGAAGGAGCATACAGAGTGTTCATAGCAAGCTCTAATGCTATGCATATGGGCTGCTGTGTTTTGTACTGGCTGGAACCTTTACTGATTGAAGGACTCTGCATTTAAAGGCACCAGATGAAGAAAACATGCCTGTTTTAGAGTGCTTTATAAGTATGTCAATTCCCAACTGAGGTAGTTACTGCTTACAGCTGGGGTAAGCTGTTCCCAAGCACAGATGCATCGGAGTTAGGGGAACTCCCATGAAACAGGGCCCAGTAGTGACATGAACAAATTAAGGAGGAGGGCTCCAGTGCTTGAAACCTCCCTGTACCACTAGGCAGCAAGAGTCAACCAAGAATTGGTTTTAAGGACCTCACTTGTCTTCCTTGGCCCTCTTGCTCTGGGTAGAGTTTTCTGCATTTAAGTTTTTGAAATTAAAGTTCACAATTGTGTTTTAACTATATACATACACATGATCTTTGTGACTAAAGCAAGCTGCAATTTACTTGTATTGTCAGGATAGCAGCCTTCAGTTCTATGGTACAAGGTGTTTTTGGTTTGTGCTGCACCTATGGAAGCAGCCAGAAAGGCACCTTTAATACAAATAGTACATGGGCTGTGGCTATAGCTCAAATCAGGGTGGATACAATTTTTTTCTTTTTTTAAAACCATGCTTTTTGAAGAAAGCAAACCTATCTAAAGATAAGAGTTAATTAAAACTCTATCATGGAATAGGAATTATAAATTCTAATGTATGAGACCATATATTCATGTAAATGTTTAAGGAAAGTTTTGTAAATGAGTTCCAAGAGTTCATAGATTAGGGACCCTATTTTATGGGGTTCCAGGGGCTTCTGTATAGATTTAGGTTAGCCTTTCTATTTACCCAATGGGACTCAGGGCTCAGTCTAGAAGATCCCAGAGATGTTTAGTTTTGCAGTTCTCAAACTGTGGATTTGTGTCTCCAGAGATAAACATTTTTGCTGTTAACAAGCATGTTAAGTAATATTAATATATAGAGAGTTGAGAAATAATAGACCTCAACCCTATTGTCACTCTGCAGATTTGTTTACACAGAGTCAACCCCTTACCTCTCTCCAACAGTGCAAAGTTTCAAAGAGTTCAATGAACAGAAGATGGTTGTGTGTGGAGTAGATCTGGAGAAGGAGAAGTCTGGAAATAAATGTGAAAAGGGAGGGACAGGCAGTAGAAACAAAAGTGGAACTGTTTGAGCAGCATATTCCAGATGTCTTGAGGTCTGAGTGTAGCCCTCATTGACTTAAGATCTTCCATACCATTCTCTCACTAGAAGGGAAAACCTATAATGGCAGTAGGCTGTAAAAAGAGACCCAGTTTGGGAATAAGAACCATTCAAGAAATAGGTTTGCTGATGTTTTAAAGAAAGTCACACCAGTGAACTGGTGGAAGTCACTTAAGCACTGATTCAGAGACTCTTGAAGTGATCATCTCATTTTTAACAGCAGTACCTTCTTCTGCCGATGTAAAAAGATTATTTTCTTCTTTTGGACTAATTCATTCCAAATTGAGAAGTCATTTGGGACCTGAAAAAGCAGGAAAGCTTGTTTCTCTTTTCCAGATTATGAACAAACAGGAAAATGAAGGTGAAGATGATTGAGTCAGCTGCAGAAGCCAATATTTTAAGTTTCTCATGTTGACCTGGCTGACACAGTAGATTTAGTTTGTTGTTGTTTTTAACTCTCTCATTTAACTCTTGTAGTTAAAAACAAAAACAAACCTGATTTAAAAAAGCTTGAATGTTTAACTAAATTCAAAAGTTTATATGCTTGTTTTGTTAATTATATGTTTGCTGTTGAAGAAAAAAATCCACAATACATAACTAAAACAATGTTAACTAAAACAATATAATTGTCTGTCTGGTGATGTTCTCCTCCTAAAACAGCATGGCAAGAAAAGCCTCCAAATATTAAGGATTAACCTGTTGAATTGGAGATGTTTATGAAGTCATTGGGCGGTGACCTATCTGCTTCAATTACCTTTGGTAAATGAAATAACTAAACAATCATTCATTTTCTGATATAGCTGTAAAAAACTCATCTGAAAAGTTTTCAAAATAACTTTAGAAATGTATAGTGTGTACCTTCTAAAAATGAAAGCTACATCTCCAAGTTGTAAAGAATATGTATTAAGGTTATAACAGCCAAGAAGAATGCACTTTTATGTAGAAATCCATGATTATTAAATAGAGTCTTCCTGACTAGCGATTTAAATCAAATCCACCCTGGTTCAAGTGTTAATTAAATGCACACCAAACTACAAGCATTCCCCTACCCACTATTACTGCCTTTATACAGGCCTAGAGACCTTTATACAAAGCCAAAAGCAAAGCAGGGGTGTCCAAGTGACTAAGCAGAAAGAGCCCCATGGCTAAATGCAGCAGCTATGTATGGCATTTAAACTTTTCAATGTCTACTGAGACAGCCCGCCACTGCACATGAATACTTAAGTCAGAGCACTCTGCACTACATTACAGTAAAGAGCCATTACTCTGCTTAATACTAGATATAAAAGTGTAGTTTGATTATTGAACAAGCTAAGTTCTCTGAAATCTCTCTCATGAACAGGTTCAGTGGATTAAACCCAGGGCTAGAGATACCCTGTTTCCCCGAAAATAAGACAGTGTCTTATATTAATTTTTGCTCCCAAAGATGCGCTAGGTCTTATTTTCAGGGGATGTCTTATTTTTCAGAAATGAAAAATGCCTTATTATCGGTGGATGCCTTATTATCGGGGAGGTCTTATTATCGGGGGGATGCCTTATATTACAACGAGAGGCAAAACTGTAAGTAGGCCTTATTTTCGGAGGATGTCTTATTTTCGGGGAAACAGGGTACCAGTCTACAGCCACCTATTCAGCACTGTTGAAGACTAGGGCTCAGACTACTGAAGTCTGATTTTCTAGCGGCTTGTATTTGCCATATCAAGCTGTGATTATTACCATCATAGCAGATCTCAAGTAGTATATAACTAAGATCTGCGTCTTCAGCTGCATCCTTTCTTTGTCTGCCTGCACACACCATGACAGAGCTACTGGTTCTCATTGTGAGTAGCTTTAGGCCTTGGTTACACTGGCGCTGTACAGCGCTGCAACTTGCTGCGCTCAGGGGTGTGAAAATGCACACACCCCTACCCCCCCCCCCCCCCAGCGCAGCACTGGAAAGTGCCAGTGTAATCAGCGCCTGCAGCGCTGCATGCTTGCTCACAGCACTGCAAGCTATTCCCTCAGAGAGGTGGCGTACTTGCAGTGCTGCGAGAGAGCTCTTGCAGCGCTGGTGGCACGACTACAATTGTGCTTCACACTACTAATCCCTAAGTGTAGCCAAGGCCTTAGATTAACTGTCACACGCTTAAGTAGTTTCCTGCTGCCACTAAAGTGTTCCTGGAACATGCCATACTGTCCATATCCACCCTGTGCTGACTCAATCCACAGGCTGCAGAGACCTGGTCCAGGCAATAACACTGTCCTGTTAAAGATAGCCTTTTGGAACAATGTGTGCTATCCACTGTCCTGGAAACCATTTCTGACCTAGTCCTCAGCTTGAGGAGTTTACCTTAAGCTAGTTGCTTGCCTGGGAGTCACTTCCAATGCCTCACTCCCCCATCCAGGGATTGGAATAATGCTTATCTGCCAGACTCCTCATACCCCTTTCCACAGTCTTTGTTTCTACAAAATATAGTTAGTTCAACAGCAGATAGTTTCATCAGGTTTAACTTCATTAAGCAAGTCCCTATGCATGTTTAGATTTAGGTACACCACTGCTAGTACACCATCAATAATCTGTTCCATTTAGTGATATTTTAATCTGTAAAGAGACTTGAGCTTGGAAGACCTGAGCTCTTTCAAGCTCACTGTTCAACTGGTAAGGTGTTAAACAAGTTACTACTGAATTCACTAATAAAAATTCAGATAGTTCCCAATTAAGTCACAAAACAGGCATATTATAAGGTAGACAACCAAGAGTGTCGACAGTAAATATAAGCAGAACAAGTGCTATTGGATTTTAAGACTTAAATGTTTACTGAGTTTATTATTTCCCTTTCAAAACTGCATGCTAGAGCTTTAGGATCCCACTGGGATCTTCAAACAGATTGTCAATAGCAGGGTCAGAACACGGTTTTGAGTAGTCATGTTTTAGTTTACTTTGTTCCAAAGTTCTAAAGCTTGAAAATTACCTGTGTTCTGAAAGCTGTTACCACTGCTGTTTCAGCCTGTGATGAATTTAGATATTTAAATCTATACCATATTTCAAAAGGGGTTCCTATTGTACCTCTTAAGGGCTGTATGTGCTACAGCCCTTAAGGTGATGTGGTTTGGTAATTAAGATATGCATACAATGTTTTGCAGCCATGAGGTTCAGAACGGCCATCCAAGCTGTTGGCTTGCTCCTATATTAAATAGGTCTAAAGTCCATCATGAGAGGTTACCTAGAACCAATAACTAAGGGACACTACTGCATTAAAGAGGAGGACACCGCAACTAAGAAATAGTGTCAATATCAAAAGAATCCTTCAGACATTTTATAGTGTCTTTCTAGTCATGAAGAAACCTAAAGCATTTTGCCAAAAACAATGACTAGTCTGTTAAGAACCACATGCTTAGGGTCAGAGTGCTGCAGTGCGGTCATACCTTGACTGTGGTGAAGTAAGAGTTAATACAGGTTATCCTTGGCCTATACAATACTTGGTTTTGACATTTACTTTTTAGTGAATAGAAAGTATCTTCTATAGTTAGATTAGATACTGTCCAAGGGGGAAGACAGGAAATCAAGATCCTCTATGCAGCATTAATGCATACCACACCAACTTGAGTGCCAATCCACCACATTATGGCATGACAACACCAGAGGATATTCAGAGTTACACCACTCAACTGTGTGCTACTGCACATCCAGGGCTCAGATACTTTGGTTATGAGTGATACCTTATGGAGAGGGATCCTGGAACCTACAAGTTTGGTTTACACCAGGCTCCTTAATAGTGTTAGTGAGTCACTGTCTCCATGGGCACACCACATAAGCAGTGCCATACCATTTCCTTCACCACCCACTCCAGTCTGCAGACATGGGAATAATATTTGAGACAAACGTTTGCATAGCAAAATGGAGCTACTCATTACAACATCCTCTTACATGAGGAGTCCAAATTTAAAAAGAAAAAAAAAACCTTTGCTCCCTAGTAATGGGTGGAATGCGCAACAATATCTGACCACCACTCCAGGCAGAGCATGTTTGCTCTCAAGAGCTTTGCTGCATAATGTCAGTTAACTGGGTTAGGACAGTGTCCTTCATCTGTCACCCCCAGCGGCTTTTCCAACATTAAAGTTTCACTGGAACATCTCAATCTGGAAGTAGGTGGCTCAGATTGTTCTTGTTACTGCTCAAACTGGACATTATAGAAGTGATGGGGTGCCCTGGTAAACAAACAGTCTATTGCTGTGCAAGTCATCAGGGTAACAGCTTAACTGACTTGGCAGGGACCTGTGGTTGCATTGTAAACCAGGAGGACTTCTGTGGAGTTACAGCAGAAGAATTAGTCACATCAGCTTTCTGCTCGGTCAAGAATTGAAGAGCTGTAAGCTCTCCCTTTAGGGCAGCCTGTGTGTGGAGAGGAGGGGGCAGGAAGACCCAATAAAGCTTACAGAATACTCACATTTTTTCACCCGCTTGCCCAGCATCCGAAAACTATAGCTGTTTGCCCCTGAAGAGGCAAGGTTCCCCTCAGAGATCTTTGAAATCAAGACTAGTTTTTAAAGTTCACTACTTGTGACTGCAACAATCTTGATGCTGCTTAGAGTAAGGAGGACAATCAGGTACTTCCTATGGAGAGTGGATCATACTTCGGATCATAAGTTAAAAGCTTGATTCTGCTCATTAACTGCATGGGAGAAAGGAAGAGCCAAAGTTGAATTTCAGATTTCAGTGGTAGGAACTATAGTAGCCCTGGCAAATAACTGGTAATCTATCAGATGTCTTTGCTGCTCGGGCATCCCTCTATTATTAAATCTTCTACTGTATAGTAACAGTGTTTAGAGATTTTAAAATAGGATTTATTCTGGGAGGGGCAGGAATACTAACTTGGGGAGTAGCGTGGGTGTTAGTTCAGAATTTGAGTTCTTTGATTACAGTATTCCTCTTGCACAGGACAATGTTAAGAGTTTGGGGGGGTAATAAGTCAGAAGAACCACATCTTTCATGTCCATGTTATTAAAAAACACACTGTCAGATGGTTCATATTGAAGTGATTGTTCTCCCCTCCCCCTTCACATTTACTCTTAATAGAGCTTAGTAGGTCTACCTGGTTACAAGCAGTTCTAAGATTTATCAAGAGGTTCCATGGCCACCTCACATCTTTCTAGGAGCAACACTTATCTAGAACTCTCATCCCCACCTCTAGAAAAAAAAGTTTAACAGAGATTTCTGAAACTTCTAGTAGATCTGTGAAGCTGGGGTCAAGGCAGACAAAATCCAGCTACACTGCCAGGCTGCCAAGTGTCTACAGATGAAGTGTGTGACCCATTCTTCCTCTGGAATCCTGAGATCTGGGGTACAGAAGGAAAGAGGCTATCTAGCCTATTGCATACAGAATGTTACTAGGAATGGTGTTAAGGGTTTAAAGGAGTATGGTGAAAGCAGTGGTCTTGCAAGAGCATCTGTTTGTCTAAACTAGTGAAACATAAGGAGCACTTTGCACAACTGGAATCTTGTTATACATCCAGATACACCACATGTAGTAAAAATATTAGATTAACCCAGTTCAAGCTTAGTCTGTGAAAGTCCATATGACCTTTAGTGTCACCATTTTATCTTTCAATTTGCTCAAGGAGGGACTTGTCTTCCCATTTTCTGCTCCTGCCATCCTTCCTCCCCCCACCCCAGAAAGCAAACCTTAGTAGCTACAACTGTTAGGCTTTTATTCGTGGTTAACAGTATAACCTGGTTAAGTTTCATGATATCTTAGGAAACATTCTTGGGCCTTTTCCAGTCATAGTGCATTGCAGCACCACTGTTAATATTATTAATTCTTCTAGTCTAAAGAAGAACATACTGCTTAAATCAGTAGTTCAAATATTCTTCTGGTAGAGACCTCTTGTGACAGACTAGAAGATGCATACTTCCTATATTCTATCATGCCAGAACCTAATACAGTTGGACTTTGAGGGGCATGAGTGGGGAAAGACCTACTTTGTTCTCTTGCTCTGCGACTTCTCCATACTCAGCAAGAATACATGCTGCTTGATCAATAGACTCCATAGACTTAAGCTCTTAAAGTCTAACTAAGAAAGTGGAAAACAAGTCTGACTATCGCCGAAACCTGCCAGGCCAGATGTTACTTCCATCCACAGCAACAGAGGGGATTTGCTTGGCAAGTAAATTCTAGATCTTGAGTTACATAAAGCTTTTCTCCATCCCTACTATTCTCTGTGCTGCTACCAGGTTGAACACTGAGTTAATTTGCAGTTTAGGAGTTAGTGCCCTGAAGACATTGCTTCCTGGAGTCAAGTTTCCTCCGAAGAGGGTAGTTATCTAGGAATAATCACAAGTATCCTCACACAGAAGAAGGTTTCATGAGATGTAGAAGACTTTGGTTTTCATTTTAAAAAGAAAGACTATCACAAGATCATCAAACTGGGTAGCCTCTAGTGAGACAGAGTCTCGAGTTCTTGTCCTGAAAGAGGGACACAAGGATTCCACTGGGCATACTGTTGCTTAAATCCAAGCAAGATGCAGGATCATTTTATTGATACAAACTAGACTACAACACTGCATTGCACAACCCCTTATTTCACTAGTTGGGAGGAGCAGTTTTAACCTAAACCTACCAGGCAAGCTATTAGCCACTAGGTGAACTCTCATCACAACCCAAGCAACTCATGCAAGACTATGCAAATAAGGATACTAAGCTGATCTACAAAGTTAGAGGGACAGTTAGATTCCTTGAGCAAGTCAGGAACACAGAAGGCTTACAGGCCAAGAGTCACTCAATAAATATCACGTGTTCTTTGGGTGCACTAGAAGATAGAGCCACGTTAGAAGACAAGAAAGCAGTGGAATCTATATCCATAATAGAACTGATCCACTGTAGAGATCAAGGAAAGGTAGTATCACAGCAAATTAGTTAATGTAGCACCTGCAGCAGAAGTAGGATACAAGACTTAAGCCAACCTTAGTTTTACCTCACTGCATTTAGTTTGTGTTTCTGTACAGTACTAGCTTCTGCATGCTGAAATGTGGCCAGGAAAGCTTTTAACTAATCCTAAATTTCCTGTTATGGTGATACTTTTCAGTGGCTTAGTCAAGTCAAGTCACTAAACAGTGAAATGACCAGGTTGTTGTAAAGGTTGCCTTAAAGCACTGCTATTTATATTTCTATCCTCAATACACAAGTAACACCATCTTATATTTATTATTTGGGGAAATTGTTTAAGTGTGAAGAATGGCATAGGACCACTATTGTTTAGTTTCCTCCTCTCTATCTTCCTTTAGAAGAAAATAGCATCAGAAGTTCAAGGGGAGATTTTATAGATTCCCACCCCACTCCCCCCGCCCCCCGCTTCTATCTTTGAGGGAGCACACTGACAGATGAATTCCCCTCCCCCCAAAATCAGAAAGCAAATTGGGGGATTAGGGAAAATAGTTAAGATATCCATGAACCTCTGCAAGTCTTTAATCACATGTAAGCATTTTAGGTTCAAAACAGCCATTATCTGATCTCGTTTTCCCCAAAAGCAAGATAATTCACTTCAAGACATCATTTCCATAAGGCTTACTACCAGTAATTACCAAGTCTGACATTTTAGTTGATTTGCCTGCAAGGAGGAAACAGGCACAAGTTACAGCATATTATAATTACAACAACAGGTACATTTAGGAAATAGATTAAGGTAGTCAAAATTCAAATCCTTAGAAGTTGCAAAAGTAATTGTCTTGTTTAGTATCTCATTTCAGATGATTTGAGTGTCTTTGGTGTGAACCCATAACATACTGGTTATGAAAGTGGTCAAACTCACTGATTTTCAGAGTATGAAACTTGAGCCAGCATTTGTTTATTTAGTTCTACATAAGAACAGCATGCATTCCAGAGAATCTACCCATTAGAAGTGGGATGACAGCACACAGGAATATGCCATATTGAGATAACATTCTAGCACTCTGCCCAAAAATACCAAACACAAAAGCCCCACAACCATAGCACCAGCAACATTTCCCATAGCATGCACAGGAGAAGTTGAGTAATCCAAAAGGCATTTTTCCAGCTGGTTTTCCTTTGCTAACAGCAAGATACCAAAACCTGTTATTCATAGTTCTAGGCTGCATTGTTATTCAGAACTGCTGTAAGACAAGTTGGTTCTCTCCCCAAGCAACTCTTCAAAATATAGTTTGTGAATACCAGGTTTCAGTCACTGCAGCTAGCTTGACTAGCTAGTTTTAGCTCTTGAGTATTTAGTTGATTGCCTTCCTGTAGGAAATCCTTCTTGTTCAGAAGATATAAACTACCTTGACCAATTCTATCAAGGCCAGCAAAAGCATTACTATCATTTGAGTCATTTGTTATTAGGAGAGCCAGTTATTTCTATGGAATCCTATTACATTTAGATAGCTATACTTAGTGTTCTTACAGGGGCTAGACATTTGATCAGTGCTCCAGTTGATCTACCCTGGACTCAAAGAGCAGAAGGGAAGTTTATGTCTAGTAAGTATGAGTGTTGCAGGGTGGCTTAGGTGGCTAAATCAAAAGGTCCTGCCTTTGGAGATATCAAATAGATCCTGCCAAAGCTCAATTTGAGGGAAGGTCTACACTACTGCTTTAAGTCCATCTAATTTACATCAACCAGGGGCATGTGTGTGTGGGGGAAGAAAGACACACCCCGAACGACGGAAGTTAGTGATGTAAGCACTGTCCACACCATGCTATGTCAGCAGGAGATGCTCTCCCATCACCATACAGCATCTTCACCAGATGCGCTGCAGCGGTGCCAATGTAGTGCTTCTAATGCAGACCTGCCCTAAAAAGGCATGAATTTCACTGGCATGGTGGGGTATTCCTACCATTACCTGCAAGGATGTACAAGTTACAGTATAAAAGAAGCAGTAGAGAGAGATTGGGTAGGACTGAGATATTAATTGCTACACAAACTGGTTAAACCATTAGTTTACACAAATCTGAAATCAAACATAAGAGATGAGAACTCTACTTCCCACTATTTAAGATTTTTACTCAATCTTTTCCTTCTTAGAAGATCTGATTTTCATATTTACTCTGGTTGACACTTGTACTATTCCACTAACCCTACACTTCCCTGAAAGGCCTTTCAGAGTAGCAAGCAAAAGGTACTTCTTCCAGTTTCAATTTAATTGAACTGAGTCCTCGATACTGGCAATAGTGACAAAGTTGCATCAAGAGGATCTGGCATGAATTTAGATGAGTGCATAAAAAGTTAGTGTTATTCCTGCAAAAATAGTTCAGACATGCTTTAGAACCATGATTTCAAGGCTAAATTAAGACCCTGAAAATGTCCCAGCAAGGTGCTTAGATCGAGGTGAGAGTTTGAAGTAGTAATTCTACAAGGAAAATGATCCAGAACACTGGTATTTCTGGCAGAGATAAGAGTTTAGTTTATGAGAACCAGTTATTCTCAGCAGGGATGTTTAAAGCTGTAGAACTACAGCTCTGAAAGGAAAAAAAAGCTTAAAACAAATGCCTATTTAATCCTCTCTGAACTGGAGATGTAGTTACGTTTTCCATTAGAAAGACACAAGACAGTACAAGCAGAAGGCAGTCTTACTTAGTTACAATAAAGTATGTTTTTTTTTTTTAAATGAGGATTAAGGAAAGATGGACCAAGCATAATGAAGTCATATTAGAAAAGAAATGATACAAGTTAATCCAGAAGTCCCCAATGCAGTGCCTGTGGGCACCATGGCGCCCACTGGGGCATCTAAGTGTGCCTGTGTACTGGCCTCTGAGAAGCAACAGCATCGACAAAATGCCGTCGATTTTTGGCAGCATTTCGGCAGCAACGCCTCTGGATGACAATGCTTCTCGCCAGCGATGCTTATTGACGTTGCCGCTTCTCGGTGGCATTTCGGCAGATGCTCGTCTGGCACCACGGTCCTCCGTGGCTAGTCATCTGGTGCCTGCCAGACGAAAAAGGTTGGGGGACCACTGAGTTAATCCATTTCCTGTGAAGCACATTTCTGAAGCAGTTAGCGGTTTTAGCTACACTAAAGACAAAACAGAATCTTTACCATTATCATAAACAGGTACCTGGAAGTCAGGCCATCTCTCAAGGAATTTAGGTGAAAAAAAAAAAAAACACACAAAATTAATCTGCCTAATTGAAGAAACTTTTGTTTTGATACTGTGTGGGTATTCCCAGAAGGCACTATGATTGTTCCTCACCCCACAGCATCCCTTGTCAGTACTTCATCACTTGATGATTACCTGTTCTATTCATTCCCTCTAGGGCACCTGGTATTGGCCACTGTCAGAAGACAGGATACTGGACTAGATGGACCTTTGGTCTGACCCAGTATGTTCTCAGTGAGATGAGTCTTGTTTTTCCAAGGCTTGTACATGAAAGTATCTATTCATGTAGTATTCCCAACTTCTACTATTCTCCAGGAGCAGGCAAAGATATTGCTACCATCAGAAATCGAGTTAGTTATAATACCTAAAGCGTGACTCAAAAGAAAAGGGTAATTATGCTTAGCTGACAGTTTTTTGTGGGGTCAAGAGGAAGAGGAAGTTTTTAATTTAATGGTCACCTTGGTTACTGTCACCAACAGAAATTAGAAAAATCCAACCAGAACACGGTTGAGCTGGCTGTGTGGCAACTTAATTTACTTTGATGGAAGGGGAGTAAGGGGAAGCTACTAGCATTAATTAGGGTATACTTCAGGACAAAGGATTTGCTGGGTAGGAAAGGCCGCTGGGTAGGAAAGGCCACAAGTTCCCACTTCTCTCTGGTACAGCTGTCCCAGAAATTTTGCTGCTCTGGTGATGGTAGTAATTAATGCTTCCCCTTTAAATACAAAATCAGAGTTGGACAATACCAACTAATTACCAGTGTTAATGTTACATCTGCCTGTCCCACATAAAGTATGGCTTGCCATGTTAAGTTTGACTGCTATTAACCTTCGATTACACAATAAGACTCCTTTAGTCAAGATTTGACAGCTTCTTGTATTAGTCCAGGATCTAGTTGATACAATGTGCATGTACTTTCAGTACAACACTGATAGTGTCTATAATTTGATATGTGAAAAGTTATTTACTGCTTCTGTCAATGCATCCTTTACAAAAAACAGGACTGTCTAGTCTACATTGGAGAAACAGACAAGATCTATTAGCATCTTAGAGCAAGGTGGAAAGAGGAAGAAAGTTGGATACGAAATCAGATATATTCACATCTCAAGTCAGGTTGAGAAATTAGGCTCAACACATCTACAGCTTAAGATATCCAGGACAAGAAAAGAGTTAGCACTTGGCTATGACTATTACTTTCATACAGGCAAGAGGATCACCCTGTCAGCTGACAGAAGCATTGGCAGCAGCAAGTCAAGATTTAAGTTACAGGACTACTAGGAACCAGCTTTCTTCTAGCTAGACTTCCCACAATGCAAAAAGATAGCCAGGGTAGCATATTGTGGCAGATTGTACATGAAGAGTGCCTACAGCTTTCCCTAGTGTCATTACATCTCCATGTTTCAAGATTTTTAATTAAAGGTTCTGCTCAAGTTTGTATTTTCTTTTAGAGAAAGTTACATTTCTAGCTAGTGGGGAAGGTGGCTTACTTTAAAGCTAGTGATACCCTGGTTAAAAGCTGCTCTTGGATACATACAGTGCCAACCAACTTCTATTGAAGAATATGGTACTTTGCCACAGATTGGGGGTGGGAGGAGGAAAACAATTTCCTATACCAAGTACTTTACTACCAGTAGAAGTATAAGGGAAGTGGATTATAATTGCTATGATCCCACTTTTTTCTCTCCTAACTACATTGGGAGAATGCAGTCAGTCAATCTCTATCCCACTCCTTGCCCTACTGATGGCTCTTAGATCCACTAATTTTTCCTCTACCTTCAGCTCTCAGGCTCCCCACCCACCCCTTGCTCCAAGTCTAACAGCTCTGATTCAGACCTCCTGTGCTTAGGTAATACCCTTATCTTTTTAAGTAGTAGTAGAACTATTTTACCAAACTTTGATGACACAAAACATCTCAGACATGTACTTGCTGTCTTTACTCAGCCCCCGCCCTGAATCCCATCCTGTGACTCAGCCTTCCTACTATGCATAGTGCTGAGTGTGAAGTACTAGTCCCACCAGAAGCAAACAGCAGTATCAGACTATTAGTGGGTTACAGTTTGTTTGGAGGTACAGCAAATACTGTGGGTGTGAAAAAATTAAACAGACTTGGAAGAAGGCAGCCAGCAGTGGGTCAGATGGCAGACACATCATCAAGTCCAACCTCTGCATTAGGATTTCAAGTGGCCTATCAAAAAGAGTAGTGTCTGAGAGTCTCAAGTTTCTGCTCAATTTGCTTCTTAGAAATCCCATTCATGCTATCAAAATATGGAGAAGTGTCCTTTGGGTGATCATTTTGACAAGCAGAAGTAGTACTTCAAAGACTTCAAGGTCCCTTTACCTCCCCCTCCCAAAAGTTTAGATTTTACCATAGGTTCAGCACACCACAGAATTCTACAATGGGAACCCACATGGGGAAGGGTTACCAGCTGCATTATCATAACACTGGGTTAGATCTGTTCCAAGTACTATTACAGAGCATTTGCACTGTTCCTCCTAATACTGTTGAATTAGTGATGGCAATGGTGACAAGTTTTTAATGTTGTCTCACTAGTTGTCTTTTAAAGTGTTTGAAAGCACATTTTAAAACTGAAGTTTTAGTTAAGCAGGAGTTCAACAGAAAGGGCATATAAGTTAAGCCCAAAGCACTGAAACCAGTTCTACCTGTACACTCAAGTGCCCAGTCTCTGAAGTTACCCACACTTTTTTCTTGTTAGCCCTATGCTGGAGCCCCCCAGGATTTCAGAGACTCTTTACAGAGATCAAGTCTACATAGTTTCTTTACCATTCTTTCAAGAAATCCAATATCAAATTATGCAATTTTCAGGAGTAATGCCACCAAAACAGTAATGTACTGTGTCTATTGATTTATGCCATCATTTGGTCACAACTCTTAAGTTAAATATATAACCAAGAATTTTTGGTTTGTGATCATAAGCCGTGTCTTTGAGGCATTTGATTATTCATTTTTTCAGAGAAGCATCAGTGACTCAAAGCAGAAAGTTGGAGAATTCCCAACCTAACAAGTCTTTATTGCAGTTACTGAGCTTTGCAATTACAACAAAATAGACCACTTTCACTGCATACACCCAATGCCTATTCACAAAAAGATGCAAACAATAAGTCCTTCTAAGAAACTACAGGATTTCTGGACAACTCTATACACTGAGTGTCGAGACCATAAGACTTTCAGTACTGCAAAAAGTGAACAGATACATTCAACATTGCCATTGCTAACACTATTAATTTTAGCCACATTATGCATTGGACACCTTCCTTACAACTTTTCCTACACCATCTTTAAGAGATTATACACTAGTTAACACTGTTACACATGTGTAGTTTACCAGACAGAATTTTTGTTTAATGTAGGTAATGTTAAATCAGTGAACACACAGCAACTTGGTTTTTAATCTGGGTCAGCAGCTAGAGTTCAAACCTTAGAGGAGCCTGGGGTTGAACTCTAGTTGTTAACCTGAATTAAGAGCAGAGTTTCCTTGTCTTCAATTATTTTAACAAGGGTGACCAGACATCCCACTGTTATCGGGACTCTCCAAATATTATGAGCTTGGTCTTATATATGCAACTAATCCCCCCCCCCCCCCCCCCCAAGTGTCCTGATTTCTATCTGGTCACCCTCATTTTAACTCACATTAGTAACCTGAGTTCATGCATTCTTTTGTAATGTAGACCTACTCATTTAAAGCAAGAGAGGCAGAGCAGGAAGTTGTATTTTTTTTTAAGTTTATATAAAAACAACAGTCTAAAAATTGCTTATGTCGCAAGCTAGACATTAATACTGGAAGAGAGCTACTGGTCATCTTGTTCCCTCAGAATGAGGGAACAAGTCCCAGGAAGGACTGCCCCTGTACAGGACAATTTCTACTGCCTTTTTTCCAAGTCTAATTCCAGTAATTCCTCTGACACTAGAGCTACACTTGTGTTTCCATTGTCACTGAATGACTCCTTCCCCTGTGTGACTCCTCCACTCACTAAAGCCTTATTTGTCAGAGTTTAGTTATACTTCCTACCACACATTTCCTTATGATGTGAAGCAATCTTTTTTTTGCACAAGACAAGGGAAAGGCCATTAGGTTTGACTAACACCTTAGTCAAATACCGGGTAAATCTGTTTTTAAAGGGGATTACTTCATTCTGGTAGCAGAAAACTAGAGGGATCCAGGGGGAGCATGTGCTCCGGCAAGGAGGGAGAAAAGAAAATGACACGCTGCTTGCTGCAGCCGACACAGCCACAACTGCTGGATCATTTCTCTTTAAATCTGGCAGCTAGCAGCACATGGAGCTGCATTGTGAGACCAGCCGCCCGGGCGGCCCCGCGCATGCTCGGCGCTGCCGCCGGGACAGGCCGAGCCGAGCCAGGTCCCCTTGTATCAGCAGCAGTGGCTGAGGCACTGTGCTAGCCATGCAAGGCTGGTCAGGCCAGGGACAAAGGAAGGGGGAGGGGAGATCGAGAAGCGAGTTAGAAAGTGAACCAAGCAGCGACCCCGACCTTTTCTATCGTCTCCCCTCCCCCAAGACACCTGGGGCAGAGCCGGATCTCGCCACCGTCTTCCACCCTGCGCCCCCAGTCCCAGCCCTCTACCCCTACTTGGCACCCGCACGCCTCCAGCCCAGACCCCAGGCGTGTCCGATTCCCACCCCACCCCACGCCTCCTACTTTAGAGCTTAAAACAAAAGAAGGGAGGAGGAAGATGCCCACCCTTCCCCAGAGCAGGGGGGAGCGCCGTGCCCGCTGCTTCGGGGGAAAGAGGGGCTGTGACAGCTGCAGACCCTCCCCGTAAGGAGGGGGGGGGGACGGGACTCAGCCCCACAGAGACAAGACAAGCCATCGCCTCCTGGAGCTTTGTTACTGAGCAGCACCCCAGCCTAGCAGGAAAGGGGGAAAACCCTGACACGTTCACGGGGGGACCACAAGGGAGTCCCTCAAATCCTCTTTAGGCCCCGCCCCGAGAGAACACAAGGGGACCCCCCCCTCACTCCGCCTGCCACCAAGGAGGGGGGGGGGGGACTCCAACGCGCCCGACAGCCCCCTCCATCGCAGGGGGAAGGAAAGACCCTAACCCCCATTATGGCCCTCCAAGCACCCCAGTGTGAGCCCCTCCCCCGCTTCCACCACGCAGCTCCCCTCCCCTGGATCACCACGCAGCTCCCCCTCCCCCCGGCGGCCTAGTTCCCTCAGCTCCCGGCGCGGGGGGGAAGGGGTGCCCCAATCTGCCCTCCTCCCCCCACGCCTGTCCACACAGCCGGCCCGTAACTCCCCCCACCGGACCTCATGCTCCCGCCCCCCCCCGCCAGCTCCCGTCCGCCACAGGCCCGACGCAGCTTGCCTCCCTGAGCGGCGCTCCCGGACCGCCGCCCCCAGCCCCGGCCCCAGCCCCGGTACCTGCTAGTTGCCTCCGCAGTAGCAAGGCGGACTGGAGCTCCGTCATTCTCCCCCTCTCTACCCGAGGAGGGAGTCCGAGCGGCGGCGGCGGCGCTGCTGCTGCGGCGAACGAACTGGCCGGCGGCGGCGAGTCCCCCTCACGCCGCCCGCTCCTGGCCCCCCCGGGGTCTGGCTCCGCGTCGGGCGCCGCCGTAGCACACAGGGTCCCTAACTGGGGCTTAAGCCCGTCGCTCCGTGTCTGCCGCTCACTCGCCACCTCCTCCTCCCCCCTCCCTCCCGGAATTTCACTGCACTCAGGGCCCCGGCGCGCAAGCGCACTTCGCACAACCAGGCTCCGGCGGCCGGCCGCCCTGCGTCGCCATTTTGGGGAGGTCCAGGTGGAGCCACCCCCGCCGCCATTTTGAGAAGGTCGGGCGATGGCCCTCACTGTAACCCGGGGAAGGCGGGAGCCCACGCTCGGTGCTGCGGTTGAACTTGGCAGTGGCCCACAGCCAGCAGGACTCCTAGTTCCTCCCCTCGTGGAGCAGGGTGTTTCACTCCTGCATCTTCCTCCTACTATGTAGGGGGGACACAAGTCTCCTGGGTGAAGCCCAGCCCAGCCCAACCTCCTTAGGCCATGCGTGCCTGGCAGTGGGGAGCTGGGACCCAGAGGAGTTACCTCAGCCAGCAGCTCAAGGGAAGGGGGCAGGACAGTTACACTGCATTTCCACAAGCACCTATCCACTGGTTTATTCGAAGGGGTACAGTCAAAAAGAGCTGCCCCTAGATAATTATCCACCAAACCCCGGTAGCCCTCAGCCTACCCAAGTACCACCTCCTCCAAAGCCCCAGAAAATAATAGGGGTTTTCAGCGTGGGACCAGATGAGGGCAAACTCCTAGGGAGATGGCTGCTGCTAGAAGAAAACTGTTCTTTCTCTCTACCCAGCGTAGGAGCGCTGCGAAGCGTATGTACTTTCGCTTATGTATTGTGTGATGTGAGCTTTGGCTGAATGAGCTCGAGGAAATGAAAGCATTTATAGAAGTATCACAGGACAAACTGTCCCTTTAAGAGGAGCTCAGTTGCCAGCCCTGGCTCTCCTGGGTCAGCCCAGAACAAAGGTACTCTGGGACTGGGGTTATGGAAGCTAGGCTGGGCAGTAAAATATGCTGGGGAAAGATTATAAAAGAGGTAGCCCTCCTAACCCCCTCGTAATTCCTAGAGAAAACATAACATCTATTGTGTTGTTTTATAGTTGAAGGGAGTAGGGATGGTTGTAGGGTCTCTCTATGAAACATCTAGGAAGAGGTTTAAAACAACAATTAAAGGGCTGAGAAAAGGGCCTTGAGAGCATGGAAGTGGTCTGAAGGGGAGTAATTTAAGATAGAAATCCAGTAAATACCCTGGAAGAAGTAAGAGCTCCTTGTGTGATTGTCTCAAAGGGTTGTTTGAGCCCTTAGAAGAGGTGCAGGCCTCTATGCTGAATAGTGAAGGCTTTTGGGTGTTTTGTTGGATTCTTATTATTTATATTGTTTATTTAATCCTGTAAGAAGTAGGGTCTTTGGTTAGAGGACTGAATGAGTGAGGAGAAGCTGAGGAAGTAGCCGTCTTTCTACAAAGATACGGTAAACTACATTTGCAAAGGGCTTTACTTTGTGTTGGTTTTCTAAAATAAATAAATAGGTCCTTTCCCCTCCCCCCAAAGTCTCCTATTACTATGGGAAATACTTGTCTTATTGATGGAAGGGCACTAGAATTGGGGTTGGCCACAGAGTGTGTGAATCAGTAAGGGAAAGCCACATCAGAGGGCGAAATCTGGCATTGAGTTCTGAAAGTGGAAAGGCATGCAGCAAGTTTCATTACTATTGCTTCCTATTTCGTCACTCTGCCCCACTGAAGTTCTAAGGCTTATGGACACTGTGGCGTTAGCTCAAGTCATCTATATCTAAGGTAACTTCTCTTGAGGTAGTTTAGTGAGACCAGTCAAACTGCACAGAGTAGTTATATTAGCTGCACATAGTAGTTGAATCCTAGCTGTTTTACTAGCTCAGGATTCAGAAGCATTCAAACTTCAACCCATGCCCCCGATGAGCCAGTTAGCGCAAATTTAAAGTACCGCTTCAGTTGAGCTAGAAATGTTTGTGTGTGGCTGGGAGTCTGGTTAGGAGCATCTCTGGACTTATTCCTCAAGCTAATGCTGCATTGAAGCTAAGCCCCTTGTATCCTGAAAGCTGGCAATTCAGTGCACTGGTCGTTCTAGCACTACCCCCCGTTACTCCTGCTATCTCTCCATTGATCTTTCTGATCAAGGCTTGGTCCTCTTATGTAATTCGACTGAGATAACACAAGAATTTCCAACACAGATTAAATATACCCTCTTTCTTCCCTTCACTGATATTGTTGTTATTAGAGGGAATCACACCGAGGGGATAGATAGCTGAGATCTATTGTGAGGGGTGGAAATGGTCACTCATCCATTGGGAGGTAGACTCTAATCCCCAAATTTATTTCACACAGCTCCCAACCTGCAACGCTTTGTCAGTTTCATTCAGTTCTTAAAAACAATATTTAATGTTTATGTTAAAAGTCTCTACTGTGGGAGTTCATTTTGCACTTTATAGTGCTAAGCAATGAGATACTTTTGAGGAGCTATGCTGGGAATTGGGATAGGTATCCAGAATGCAGTGATACTGCAACAGTTGCAGGGAATACTTTTTATGAGCCTGCTATACTGGTGACCCTGAAACATAATGGGTAATGTGGATGTGCTGATGTAATTCTTAAATGTAGAAGAGACTTCAGCAAGCCCACTGTTAATAGATTCATAGATTCTAGGACTGGAAGGGACCTTGAGAAGTCATCGAGTCCAGTCCCCCAGCACCAAATACTGTCTAGACTATCCCTGATAGACATTTATCTAACCTACTCTTAAATATCTCCAGAGATGGAGATTCCACAACCTCCCTAGGTTAAGCAGGACCACTGTTGTAGGCTTACTCCAAACTAGCTAATCCAGAATGAGGTATTGAATGTTTCTCAGGTCAGTAGTTAAAAATGTGGGTCTCTGGTAAGATATGTATTAAATCTTTAATGAAAAAATCTCAAACTCTAAAGGTAAGGAGGATTTTTGATAGAGTAGATCAGAAATATGTCAGTAAAAGTCAGGGCTATTCTAAATTTTAGTTATATAATTCTTGTCATAAAGTTAATTGAAACAGAATTTCAAGGTTCTGACAAGAAGACAAAGACAAAAGTCTGAACTTGTTTCATACACAAACACCAGTGGTATGACCCAACGCAGTGTGTATGGGAAACCTTTTGCTTGATGTTAAATGTTGCTGGATTGGGAGGGAGGGTGTCTGGATGGCTCAGGTGAGTGGTAATAGGAGATGGTGCTTTTACCCAATAGGTGGTTGTTTTTAAACTCCATTAGAGTTAACATTATGATGGCTGGTGGTACACAACATGCAAAATGAGTTGGTGGTGTCAGAGCAGTTCATATTTCAGCTGTCCTTATCACAAGAAACCATCACCACAGTGGGCACACACTGACACTATTGTTAGCAGACTTGGAGACAGTGTGTTGTGAACTACCCACTCGCACTGAGAAGTGATCACTCCAACTCAGAGATAGAGCAGGTTGGTGGGGAGCATAAGTGAAGCTTGCATGGATTCTATATATGTTCTGTGCATAAAAGGAAGCCTTCATTATCAATGCCAGTCAAGCCAGTACTAAATTAATTCAAGTTTCTGTTCTAGATGTCAATCCAGATATGAGTACATATTTCTGACAAGTCTATTACTAGATTGCAGTTCCAAGAACAGTTCTGTAGCCTATTACAATATAACCCAAATCATACTGTACCTAGCCAGGAGGTCACTTGTTGACAAAGAGTTCTTTCTTAACCACAGGGAGTCTCATGGGGGTGACTTGTGATACCTTTCTGTTTCTCAAAAGGAAGAATACCATATAGTAGGGCCTGGACAGTGTAGTGTAAAGCAGAATGGGTGACCTGGATTCCCGTATTCTGTCAGCAGGGCCAGATTCAACACTGCCTTACAAAGATGCAGTGCATGTGAAAGAAGAAGATCAGGGAGGTTGGGGTCATTCAAAGCTCTGTGACTTACCTCCATTTTGGTGCCTATGTTGGATCAGCATACTTTGGAAAATGCCTAGTGCTGGTTGGGGGGGGCGGGTTTGTGACAGAGATGTGTGTTTCTTCAGTATATCCCCCCTGCAGGCTCCTTCAGCAGGACTCTCATGGAACCCCATTAACAAAATAAAACTATTGTTCCTTGGTAGACGGATATAGTAGAAATGCTACCTTATCCCCCCACAGTGCAAATCTTCCTGCTGGAGTGCAGCAGACCTTGTTCCAGGAAGGTGCATGCCTCTCCTGCACTAGAGAAGATGAGCTTGGCCTATTGTATTTTCACCCTGCTCTTATCCTATTGTGATTGCACCCCACATCACCTTGCATGAACACCTCAGTTTTAGTATTACTGCTTCCTGAGTCCACATACTATCAGTAAATCTTTAGAAGATCTTAATGAGCAAAGTTTCCTTTCTTCAGTTGACTTTAGCATCTCTGTCATGCTGCTTCTTTCCAGCTTCTCTCTGCTTGGAAGGGGGGTTGGGAAGGAAACCTGACATCTCTTTCTTTAGATTTTTCCACTCGTGACTGCCTAAATACAGCAGCCAGTTTATTCCAGGTTTTTTTATTAGGCTGTAAAGGGACATCACCCTAAACATTCTGTTTGCTTGGAATAGAGAACCATGAGAGTTTTTTCCCATTGACTTCAATAGGGCCAGGATTACATGCATAGTATTTTATTAGTCTTGAAAATAGCACCCCCTAGTTTGGCTCCCTGAGCTGTTGGAGCTCTCTATGCCACATGTCAGGGGTCAGGCTAGTGTTTCAGTAAAAGCTCTGCTGATTGAATTTGCATCAGTCACAGCCTCAGCTGACAATTCAGTTCCTTAGGGCCTTGTCTACACTACACAATTAACAACAAGGAGTCTGGTGGCACTTTAAAGACTAACAAATTTCTTTAAAGTGCCACCAGACTCCTTGTTGTTTTTGTGGATACAGACTAATACGGCTACTCTGATACACTACACAATTAAGTCAGCCTTACAGCCACTGCAGTAATTACTGTGTTTTTTTCATGTCCACACTACCCTCCTTCTGCCAGTGGTGCGCATCCTCCCCAGGAGCACTTCCACCGATTTAAGGTGGGGCGGGGGACTGTCAGCTCCTCAGGGAGTTCCCTGGCACTGAGAGCCGGGGCTGTCAGTGCCAGGCAGCACAGTGTCTACACAGACACTGCACCACCCTAACTACATTGACCTAAACACTATACCTCCTGTGGAGGTGGACTTATTAGGTTGGTATAGTGGGGGACTTACACTGCCGGAAGCAATGCTGTAATGTAGATACTTAGACTTTGGTCAACCTCAGTTGCCTTATGTCGCCCTAACTCCGTAATGTAGACCTGGCCTTAGTAGAAGTAACAAGGATTAGTTGGTCAGAAGCTGATGGTAATGATCTTTCCCTTGCACCATGATAACTATATGTAGGGGGCAGATTAGGGAAAAGTGGTGCGCTTACCACAGCTAACTTCTGTATACTCATGAAACCAAGTAACACACTACTCTCAGTAGATAGCATAGATCTCTGTAAGCAAATGTATTTCATGCATGCTGAGATTAGTGACATGAAATTTAAATTGCATCATTGATAACTATCATTAGGGTTAAAACTCAACCCCACTGAGACAAATGAGAGCAAGTCATACCTCTTATTGTTTCAGGCTGTTTGCAGATTTGAGCAGTCACCACTGCGTCAGTTTACATCCTGCTCACAACCTGAAGTATTTGTTATATAAATATTAAAACAAACAAACAAAACCCTGTAGTCCTTATGGTTAGAAAGGCTTAGATTCGCGTACCCAAGCAGTCACCAGGGGAAAGGACCATTTAGCTGCGCTGCTGTAAATCAGTCCACTCTGAGCCTTTACATTTTTATAGTGCATTCCTCAGCACTGGGATCTGAGTGGCTAAACCTGAATGAGCTTGTGTGTGTGATGAGGGCCAAATGTCCTCCTGAGAGATAGTATGATGGCAGCATTTGGCCTCCACCTTGCAAGCATACTCAGCTTCATGCCAAAAGCAAGTGTTCTGCAAACTCTTCTGTCAGTGAGGGCTCAGGGAAAAGACTAGAGCAGAGCACTGGGTTCTTCCATAAACAGCACCCTGTTTCAGAGATTTGTACAATGGCTTGAATAACAGCACAGCAAGGTCTAAAAGCTGTGTTATTTTTCTGATTACACTTGATCTATAAATACAGTGGGAAGCTGGACCCTAGGACCAGTACTACATATGGTCAGAACTATTTTATCTAAATTCAAACCCACTCCTGCATAGCAGGTTCAAAAGTTCAACTCCTACTCAAATGTTGCTGGGTTCATGTTCCACTGGGAAGAGCAGGAGGGGTATCCAATGAAAAATAGAGCAGAGAGCAGGCAGAGTGGCAAACAAGTGTAGAGAAACTGTAAGGGAAAAAAGTGTTGCACCTACTACAGCACATCCCTTAATAGAGTGAACCTCATTGAAGTATCTGTTGTTTATTTGTATCACCATAGTGCTTAGATGCCCCAACTAAGATCAGAGCCCTGTTGAGCTAATCCTGCATAAACATGTACTAAGACATTTCCCACCCTGTAGAGCTCAGAGTCCTAATAGATGATATAGGCAAAGGGTGGGAAGAGAAACAATCACGCTGTGCTGAAGCGACTTGCCCAAGATCTCACAGCAGCCTGTGTTGGAGCAAGGAATAGAAGCCGGGTCTGACTCCCAATCCAGTGCCCCACTGGCTCTTGTCTTGCACCCATGCCTCAACATACTTAGGGTATGTCTACACAATAACAAATAATAACAACAACAACAAAATCCTGTGGCAGCAAGTCTCAGAGCCTGGTTCAGCTGACTCAGGCTCACATTGTGGGGCTAAAAATAGAAGTGTAGATGTTTGGGCTCAGGCTGGAGCCTGGGCTCCAAAACTCTCCCCCTTGCCAAGTTTCAGACACTGGCTCCAGCCTGAGCCCGAATGTCTACACTGCTCTTTTTAGCCCTGCAGCACAAGCTCTACGAGCCTGAGTCAATTGACCTGGGCTCTGAGACTCACAGGGTTTTTGCTGTGTAGACATACCCACATGGAATATTTACTTCTGGCTTGCATCTAATGTAATTGGCACCAGCCTGTTATGCCTTAATGAGCATAGCAGTGTTCCATACTACTCAAGTTCTGGTTCTCGTATGGGAGATATTTTGGGAGGGGAAGAGTAGAGTGGAGTGACTTGGGTGGGGAGGAAGAGAAACAAGATGATGATGGGGGTGAGGGGGCTGGACAATACAGCAGTTTTAGTCCTTTCATACAATTCCCATTTGCAATCAATGAGAAAGGAGTGTAGGATTAGGTCATAATTAAAGCAGTCTTCTCTCTATTGCTTCTGTGGCCACAACCCACAAAGGGATTATCAGTATTTGTCTGGCTCACAGCCCTGTGTCTAGTATTCTGCTAAAACAGAATTACTCAGCCACTTATAACAAGGTCCTTATCTGATGCCAGAAGTGAACCAATGCACAGATTCTTGAAGTGCCTCCTTTGAAGTGGGAGTTTGAACTTACTTCCAGAGCAGGGGTGGGCAAACTTTTTGGACTGAGGGCCACAACTGGGTATGGAAATTGTATGGCAGGCCATGAATGCTCACAAAATTGGGGGTTGGGGTGTGGGAGGGGGTGAGGGCTCTGGCTGAGGGTGCGGGCTCTGGGGTGGGGCCAGAAATGAGGAGTTCAGGGTGTGGGAGGGGGATCAGGGCTGGGGTTGGGGCACGGGGATGAGGGCTCTGGCTGAGGGTGCAGGCTTTGAGGTGGGGTTGGGGATGAGGCGTTTGGGGTACAGAAGGGTGCTCCCGGCTGGACCGAGGGGTTCGGAGGGTGAGAGGGGGATCAGGGCTGGGGCTCAGGGATGCAGGCTATGGGCGGCACTTACCTCAAGCGGCTCCTGGTAGCAGCAGCATGTCCCCGCTCTGGCTCCTACACAGAGGCGCGGCCAGGTGGCTCTGCTGCACGCTCACCCGTCCACAGGTGACACCCCTGCAGCTCATGTGACAGATGTCCAACTTGATACAGTCTGGTCTTGATTTTTCAGACATTCTCTGTCCCCAGTTCCAATTGGTATTCTATTGTCTAACAGTGCTATTAATCGTGATTAAATTTTTATCGCAATAAATTTTTTTTACTCAATCACGTGAGTTAACTGTGATTAATTGACAGCCCTAGTATAATGCCACTGAAGTTAGTGGTTATACCAGTGCAAAACTGGGGATACATTAGAAGGGAATAGGCATAAGAAATTTTGAGTTTGACTCTTTTGATGGCCTTGGACCTGCCATTACATCTCACCATATCCTCATGTCTAAAAGGGGGTACTAAAGTGTGTTGTAAGGATTAATTCATCAATGGATGAAGCCTTGTGATCCTTTTTTTTTTTTTTTTTTTTTTTTTTTAAGGTGAATTTGGAAAGATTTTTGCTTCCCCACTTGCAAAGTCTGGTCTAACTCAAAAGACATCCAGTTTTATAGCACTTTGCAATCTATCAAGTGAATTCAAGGAGAAGAAATATAGGGTAGTCAGTGTTTAGATTTGGCTTGTCTGAGGTTGGTATGTTGTTAGAAGGACACAATTTAAGTATTCTCATTTGAAAAAAATAAGAGGCTATACTTTTCTAAATGAGAATATGACATGGTCTGACGAGAGGGCCGGGAGCCAGGAGTTAAAATACCAGCTTTGGTATTGACTCCTTTTCTGGTCATTGGCTGGTCACTTAACAGCCCTGCCTCAGTTTCCTCAACTGTATAATGGGATTATTACCTAGCTCGTGGGGGGTTTGTGTAGATTAAAGCACTTCTGTTGTTAAAATACTTAGCATTCTTCAACTCTCTGTAAAATGGGGATGCTGCTGTACATTCATGTAATCAGGAGAGGAAGGAGAGACACCAAATTTGAGCCAGTAGTTCCCTGTAACTGTCATGAGTGGAAAAGTTATAGAAAGAGAAGACTGCACTAGTGCGCTAGGTAGTTAGGACTGTTGTCCTCTTTTCATCTGAATTGATTTGTTACCCATTGTCTCCTCCAAAAATGCACTCTAGAGATACCCGTACTTACAGCCCTAGTGCTTGTCTTCCTTGTACATTACAGGCATAAATTGTGAAGCTTTTAAAATGATAGCTGGCCAAAATTAACTGCAATGATAGAAAATCGTCTGTCTGAATGATATTTGACTGCATAACACTAAAAAAACTGTAATATGGGTTGCATCTTCTATTGCAGTAGCACAGAGCCTTGGAGAAACAAATATCATTTAAAAAAAGTACACACATTATTGTCAACAGCTTATCTCAAACTTGGTGCGCACACACACTCACTCACTCACTCACTCACTCACTCTCTTCTATGCATGGCAAGTAACATGGTATTTGTCAGTACTGTATCTTTCAATCTGTACCCAAGGAGTATTCCTACAGAGACCAATGGGAGTAATGGCTCTGGGTGTGACTTTGTATAGCGTAGTCCCAAGAGGTCATCAGCTAGCAGTGAGGCCTTGTCTATTCTAGAAAAGATTTTGCACTTTAACAATACTGGCATAGTTAAATCTGCAAAGCCCCCTCTGTGGATGCAGTTATACCAACATAAAAGTGCTTATTCCAGGCTGGGAAGCAAACTAAGCTACACTAGTTTAACTGCTTTCACCCTTGCACTTACATTGATATAACTATATAGGTAAAAAATTGCATCCCTAACCAAAGGTTAAATCAGTATAACTTTTTCTAGTGTAGACGCAGACCTAGTAACTCCTGACTCAGTTTCCACAGGTGCCCAAGGAAAGGAAACTCTATAAGGTCAGCTGCTGGGGAGAGTGTGGGCGGGACCAAAGGGAGAATGCCTTGTGGAGGAAGGTTTGCTGTCTGGCTACTTTGGTGCTCAGGTCATGCTCAAGTGTTGGGTTCTTCTGGGTTTGATTTCTGGTCATGTAAAATTAGTTTGTTTTTGTTTTTGCAGCTATTATGCTCTGAAGGGGGAAGAGAAACACAGGCGGCTTGAGTTATAATTGTCTGTTCAACCAGTTGAACCACTCCACCAGCTTACACTTGTTTCTTTAACTTCTGTTTTTTCCAGGAGCATCTTCATGCAATGGGCCTGAACACATTTCACCAACACAAGTGAACTAAGCCGCAGGAGAACAAGCCCTGTGAGGTAAGGAAAATCACTATATTACAGACTGGAAAATTGAAGCATGGAGGCTAAGTGACCTACTGAGGGTCAGAGTATTCCTAAATTGGAATTCTCATCTTCTGTGACTGTCCTGGGCTTTAAAAACAAAGTCCTTCTCAGCTCCATTTAACATGTCATTTACATTGGTAAATCCTTATAGCCTTTATTCAGATAGGTAGTCCCACTGTAGTCAATACGGTAGTCAGCCTGTAAAGCTGTAGGATCAAGCATATGGATCATGTTCAGCTTTAGAACGTCTTTAGTTTATGAAACAACAAGGTTGCTTCACAAGGTATCATGGCTGAAAGCTAAGGATTACTACATTGGAGGCCAATGGGGTATATTAGAGACAGATTATTGAGTAGATTATTTATAAGGCCTGTTTTCTGACCTTCCTTACAGAAACAGAATAAAAAGGGAGACCATAACTGCCTATCCCTAAATGAGTCGGAATAGCAGCAGAGACCATCATTTTTCACCAAAGGAAAATATACATTCAACACTCAAACTTCAATATGCTGCCTGCTCACAAGAACAAAGCAGACAAGTACCTGCTAATACTCCATTTAAAATACAAGTAAGCCACACTATTATACCTGCCTTTTCAATTTACTTGGATGTGGGTTTCTTCTATATGTTTGGAAGAGACTACAGGTTACAACTCCATCCTGTCAAACTCTAGCAGACAACTCGGTTAGAGCCGAAGTAGCAGAAACACCATGACAATAAAATTCTGGTATTGGCATCTTGACCCTTTGTTTCAGAAACATGAAATAACACAGTGACAAAACAATTGTCTGGTGCAGTTTCAAGGTGGGGAACAGCCAACATATCTTTGGGTAGGGAAGAAAACAATGCCTAAATCTCTGTAATCGTATGGAATCTTGTGTCAAGTACAGTGTACCTTTAGAGGCCATGTTCATACTTATTTATATTTAGATATGGATGCTAGATGGAAGGGGGGACAACAAAAAAGAAGTGTCTGCTTTGGTAGCCAATCCTATGAGTATTTAGTGATCCTGCAAGTAGTTGACTATAGGCCATGTGGGCAGGGTTGTCAAGGTGTTTCAACTTTGATTTCTGGTTGATACACTGCAAAAGCCACTGTTCCAAGAGAATGAGGTATTTTCAGAAACGTCTTAAATGTAAGGCCAAATGAGAACTCACTCAAAATAAGAATCTCAGCAGGTCTTTCTTTGTGGTTTGTCTATCTTAGGTGTTTATATTACCTCCATCACTATAGTATCTGAGCACCTCATAGTCCTTCATATGTTTATCCTCACAACACCCACGTTTTACAGATGTGGAACGGAGGCATAGAAACTTGCCTATGATACATAGGGAGACTGTGACAGAGCAGAGACTTGAACCCAGGTCTCTGGAGTCCTAGGCTAGTCCCCTAGTCACTGGACCATCCTTCCTTCTTGGGTTAGTATGCTGACCACAAAGCCCTGCCACATAATATCTTGTGACCCCCAGAGACTCATAACAGCAGATTATCCTGGGCCTGATCATGCTCCTATTCTAGCAATCTGAGTCTGGGATCATGCCTGATGTCTCATCACGAGTAGGGTGGCAGATTTGTCACATCATTTTTTAAAATAAAAAGTCACAGAGCAGTTGTGGTAAATTTAGTGAAAGTCATGGGTTTAGTGACTGCTTGGTGATTTTTGGTAAAAAATGCACTGACAAATCCTCCGCCCTGGCACCGCAACCCTAATCCTGGCCTAGATGGGGCCAAGGGATGTGGGGGTGAGAGCACAGCTGGAGAGTGAGCCTGCCCCACATTCACTTTAGGCAGCAGTGGCTCCTGTGTTCCACAGGGCTAGGCCCTGGGGTTGAGAGTGAGCCTGCCCCACGCTTACCTTGGGCACAGGCAGGGCCAGCTCCTGATGGAGGGACAGCCAGGCCAAACCTGAGTGGTGCTGCAACCCTGTGTTCCTGGTCACAATGCCCAGCCTGCAGGATAGGAGCTATTCATTGATTACTTTGACACTGCTCTATGTGCTGAATATCTAAGCAGAGCAGGAGCAATCTGTATTTACATAAACACACCCAAGTCTCTCCCGCTCCCAGCTAATTGTCCGGGAAGCATTCATTCAGACCCTGCTTACACTATGAAAATAGGTTTTTACTACTGAAAAATAGAAACAAGAATCCAGTAGTGGCATATCACATGAGTAAACCCCTAACCATGCTTGTTTATCACTATTGTATTTAAAATTCTACAGCCATAGAAATACTGAGATTGTACGAGATGACTAAATGCAGACAAACAATATGATAACCTGGAATGATACAGTACTCCAGAAATGAGACTAGTTACCGTGGACTGCATTTAGGTCCCTCTAGTGATGTCTTCCTGTGTAGACCTGAACTAAGGGAAAATGGGGGCGCAAAAATATATTGTAGATAAACAAATGAGTTAAGTTTCAGAGCGTGTGGATTGCAGCCAAGGTGTTGATTTGCTTCCAATCAGAATAGCACATTCTCAGAGACAGTTCTCAACCTGCCTGGAGGAATAGATGAATCATAGAATATCACGGTTGGAAGGGACCTCAAGAAACCATCTAGTCCAACCCTCTGCTCAAAGCAGGACCAATCCCCAACTAAATCATCCCAGCCAGGGCTTTGTCAAGCCTGACTGTAAAAACCTCTAAGGAAGGAGATTCCACCACCTCCCCAGGTAACCCATTCCAGTGCTTTACCACCCTCCTAGTGATATAGTGTTTCCTAATGTCCAACCTAAACTTCCCCCACTGCAACTTGAGACCATTACTCCTCGTTCTGTCCAGGGCCAGCTCCAGGGTTTTGGCCGCCCCAAGCAGCCAAAACAAAACAAACAAACAGAAAAGCCGCGATCGCGATCTGCGGTGGCAATTCGGTGGGAGAGCCTTCGTTCCCAGGCGGAGTGAGGGACTGTCCGCCGAATTGCCGCTGAATACCTGGACGTGCCGCCCCTCTCCGGGGCGGCTGCCCCAAGCACCTGCTTGAGAAGCTGGTGTCTGGAGCCGGCCCTGGTTCTGTCATCTGGTACCATTGAGAATGGTCTAGATCCATCCTCTTTGGAACCCCCTTTCGGGTAGTTGAAAGCAGCTATCAAATCCCCCATCATTCGTCTCTTCTGCAGACTAAACAATCCCAGTTCCCTCAGCCTCTCCTCACAAGTCATGTGCTCCAACCCCCTAATCATTTTTGTTGCCCTCCGCTGGACTTTTCCCAATTTTTCCACATCCTTCTTGTAGTGTGGGGCCCAAAACTGGACACAGTACTCCAGATGAGGCCTCACCAATGTCGAATAGAGGGGAATGATCACGTCCCTCAATCTGCTAGCAGTGCTCCTACTTATACAGCCCAAAATGCTGCTAGCCTTCTTGGCAACAAGGGCACACTGTTGACTCATAAAGGAAGACTTCCTTTAAGCACTCAGAGAGTTTGAATGTATACCACATGCATGTTTATATCTGGAATCATGTCAATGGACCATTCATGTTAATGATTGTTTGCTTGCAAGTCATAGCAATGCTGAAGACCTAGATATGTATCTGTGGTTTATCTTCTAGACCATTATCTTCAAGGATCATTACAACAATTCATACAAAAGGAACAGTATGCAAAACAAAGCACTAAGAACCACGCAAGGAATTCTAAAAACACGCTATACCTTGGAGCCTACTAGATGAAGACAGTAGTGGGGACCATATGAGTGTCACAATTTAATGTATTTATCCACTCCTCTGAGGGTAGTACTGTTATCCTCATTTTACAGATGGGGACCTGAGGCACAGAGACTAAGTGACTTGCCCAAGGTCAGACAAGATATTTGTGGCAAAGCAGGGAATTGAATCAGATTCTCAGGCTTGCACCATAACTTTTGGACCATTCTTCCCCTCTCAGTGACAGCTCTTGTGTTTATGGAATAAAATATATACTATCCATAAATAGCTGCGTTCTAGCTGGCTGTGGCTTTTCTGAACTTTATCAGTAAATGACTTGGGTGTAGAAAATGGACACTTCATAAAAGAGCATAATCATGGTCAGTATAATGGTAAGTATAGAGCACACTAGTCACTGGCCAAAACTTCCCTTTCCTTCTCACTCTCAAGCAATAAATTGTAGGCTGCCCTCCATACTGGATATAGCTGCCTTCCAGTGATGCTGTATATAGCTTGTGTAGGAATTTGGGGTGAAAAGGGCTTTATGAATGTAAAAGACTCTCCAAAGGCAGATATATGCAATGGTGAATCATACCCAATATAGGTGTGGTTGGTTACATCTAATGTTACAAGAAGGCCTGGTGAAGAACTGCCAGAAGAACTTTCCGTGGTGAAACTATAGATGACATGTATATGAATCCACTTCCATGTTGGCTAGCTCTTCAGGGATGTTGTCAAACATTTCATTGTTTTTCTTGCTTGTAGTTCTGCCACTTAATGGTCTGCACCTGGAAAATTAAAACCCTTTTAGGGATTAAAATATTTTGGGAACACTACATGATATTGGTCTTACCTTATACTTGCATTTACTTCAGTTATAATTAATGTTGGTTTAAATACTTGCCACAGTTAGGTTAGAACAAATATTGTTTTCAGTTGCTTACCTACATAGTTCTATACAGAAGGCTCTGTCTTCTACCCTTGCAGTGTCATAACATTCTAGAGCAGGGGTTCTCAACTTTTTCTCTGTGAGGCCCCCCTTGTCGTGCTATGAAAAGTCCAGGGCCTGGTGGAGGCCTAAGAGCAGGGGCCTTGGGCATAGGCGTAGTTTGACTTCTATTTGGGGGGAGCACGGACCAGCGCTCCAGGGAAGGAGTGCCACCTCCACCCGCTCACTCACCTCAGCAGGCCACCCACCTGTCTGGGTTGGGGGAGGGGGTGCAACCAAAAATTATAACTCAAAGGTAGGGGGGGGCTTAGCTCAAAAAGTTTGAAAATAGCTTCGGGCGCAGCTAGGGGTTGTGTGCAGGCAGAGGGATAGCTCAGAGTGCAGGGAGGGGGGTAAGGTGCAGGCAGGGGGGTAGCTCGGTGCAGGGCGTGGGTAGCTAGGGGCTGCGTGCACACAGGGGGTAAGTAACTCAAGGTGCAGAGAGGGGGTAGCTGGGGCTGTGTGCACACGGGGTGGCTGTGGGTGCCAGGAGGGGGTGGCTAGGGGCTGTGTGCAAACAAGGGGTAGCTCAGGGTCCAGGGAGGGTGTAAGAGAGGAGTACTAGGGGCTGTGTGCTAGGAGGGCTCCCCTGTGGTCCCTGTTCCCAGAGGGGTCTGCCAGCCACAGAGCC
Organism: Malaclemys terrapin pileata; assembly: GCF_027887155.1. Classification (NCBI taxonomy): domain Eukaryota; kingdom Metazoa; phylum Chordata; order Testudines; family Emydidae; genus Malaclemys; species Malaclemys terrapin. The sequence continues at coordinate 17,074,171 of NC_071522.1, read as the reverse complement.
GGGTCTCCCCACCCCGACGGCTCTTACTGGCTGCCTCTGTAGGAGCAAAGGGGGCTGGGAATCCGGAGCTGAGGAGCAGCTTCAACCCAGGGCACCAGCAGGAGAGGAGAGAATTCTGCAGCTGCCTGTTCCATGGCACCAGTTGGCGGCAGGTTTGTATCATTTTTGGTAGTGCCCAGAATGGGTCCAAGTCCCGCCCCGTACCACACCTGTCGTATAAGCTGATACATGTAAAAATGGACTGGAAACAGTAAGCGTTTAACAGTTTCCCTATATTGCACAATATCACTATCATAAGAAAAAAGTATTTAACTAAGAATATAAACTTTATTAATACTCTTTTGAATACAGAAACAACCCAGGGGGTGCCTGGGATCGGGATTTCAGCCCCATGGAGGGCGCCAGGGATTAGGGCTTCAGCCCTGCGCCTCCTGAGAGTCCCGGCTTCAGCCCTGCGAGAGGCACCGGCAGGGATCTGGGGCTTCAGCCTTATCTGTTCACTCCTTATCTGTTGTTGCATCTTAATTAAGAGAGAACACAATGGATAAGTGACCAAGACTGCAGTGATCTCTAAATGGTCCTTCCAGTCTCTCTCCAGGTACAAAAATGGTCCAAACAAAAATTAAGCAGTATTGTTAAGACATTCAATGCTGCGGTTTCCATGTGAGTTTCACAACTATATTTTGAAACTTTGATTTGTGACAGGAGGGCGTCCTTACGGTTTTCAGAAATGGATTTGTTTTTATTTCAGCTAGCTATGTGAATACCAGATAAATGGTGATCCTAGGCTGAAAAATGTTACCAGTGCTGTCTTCCAAAATGGGGAGTCCCATGAAGACTAGTTAAATTGGTTATCAAAATAATATCCTTAGGCATTGTAGATATTGGCCAACTTTTATTGGCTTACATAAATTAGCATCTGCTCTTATTCTATGCTTGAATGAATCCCAGATAGAACAGAAAGCAGAATTCCAGCTAGATGGAACTTCCTCCTTCAGTTGAAGTTATGGCAAATGCTTTCACAGCAAATCAGTCAAGATTTTTCTTGCTGGGGAAAAAGGGTAGTGGGACTGTGTTGGGAGCTTGCCTGCGTTAAATGTGGGTGCAAGGGAATTCAGAGCAAATTTGAGTGCTAAACACATGTAACTCCACTGAAGTCAGAGTTGTACGGGAGTAGTTAAGAAGCATCGTGTGGGGCTTATTCAAATAAGGCTGCAGTACTGTATAAAGTTTTGGTAAAGTAACATTTTAGTTCTCTTTCCGTTGGCAATAGTAGATAGGTCTGAAATAAACCCTCCTGTCTAAACATCCCCTTAACTTTGTTGAAGCTTGGCTCTACCGCTAGTTAAGGCCCATCTTATTGGTATGTACAAATAACTAATGCACACTAGAAAGTTTACAAAAAAATTATCTACCGCAAATACAAAACCAAATCTCATTTGTCTGGCGCTTATGTAATGCCAGTGAAGTCAGCGGGATTGATTAATATAATGGAGGAGAAATTGTCCCACAATCGACTATGGTGAAAACAAACAAGAATGGGATGGCTAAAAATTAGTAATCATTGTGCTCACAAAATGTGAAGATTGGTTTGAAGAGGATATTTTCCCCATATATGTCAGTACTAAAGACCAGTCTGACTTCTTGTCTTATCAGAACATTTTTATAAAAAGATGTTATTTGTGAAGTATACTGTACTCAGAAGACTAACTTTAAATAAGTCTGCTAGCTTGCGCAATTCAGACCCTCACACATCTTCATTTCATGCCATGATAGCCCAGGAAAGCAAAGCCAAATCAACCAGGACTTGAATGAACTGAAACAGTGGTTTCCAAACTATCTCCCATGGTCTGCAGGGAACTTGCTGGTAGTCTGATCATGTCATGTTGGTTTTCAGTTTTCAGCTTCTGAAGTCCCAAATTACTGTCACTTTCATACTATTTCACATTGCAGACTTCTGTAACTTTCTGTCCCTCTTAATTGCCACATCTGGCATTGCTTGATGTTGGTTCAAATAGCAAATCAGATTTCCGTCTCTTCAGACATGCATCAGATTCTAATGTCTGGATCCAACAGCTCCAGTGTTCTTGGTGCTGGGTTGGATCCAAAATTGGAAGGGCTCTGTTTTCTAAATGTGGTTCAAATACAGATCAAGGTGACATCTCAAAAATCTTGCCTGTGGAACCCAAACCCTCATCTAAATTGGATCAGATTAAAACACTGCCTCTTCGGCTCACTTGTAGTTGCTACTGCTTTCCATATATCACCTTCCTATTGAACCTTTCACGTTAGTCCCCCCCCACTCACCTCATGTACGAGGCTGCCTTTTCCCCCGAGTTGCATCACATCTCATCTTCCGTTCTTTCCATGCAGTGAACTCTTGAATTTGGTCACGCTGCCACCCACATTGCAGATAATTGCAGCAGAATACTAACATTCAGATTTAAAAATCACATAGTCTCTTTACAAAAACTAAGCTTCTATCCTATCATTATCAAATATGTAGTAAAATTAAACACCCCAGTACTGCAAACGTGATTCTCGTCTGCCTTTGGATTCACATGCACAGCTCTAACTTTTCTTGCTGTAGCTGTGGGAAAGAGGTTATCGGGAGCATATGTCTTCTTTCCTCTTGCAAACAGAAGAGATGGATCCATTCCTAGCCCTTCAGTGCCAGTTCGGCTACAGATTTTGCTGCTTGATCCTGAGTGAGTCAATTAATCTCTGTTTTGGGATCTGTGCAGTGGAGGTGATTTGGATCTAGGCAAATACAGCAAAAGCTCTCAGGCTTGTTTGTGGTTTGTAAACAAACTGGCTCTTTTGGATTACCTTTCTGAGACTATCCTGGCAAACTGGCTTACACCTTCACGGCTGCTCACCGAAACAGCAAACTTTAAACTAATATGGCAGAGTCTTTGGCCCTAAGAAGGTAAATGTAGACAAAAATATATTAAAAAGCATTGATAGTAAATGGTGGAAAATCATTTCAAGCAAAACCAGTGTCTTTACACCAGTTGTCTGTAAACTCTCCTCTCTATGTCTCCAGGCATGTCATGTCTGAGAGCAGCCTTTTAACTGGATTTAATGAAGCTGACAGAAATACGCTGCTAGTTGCAATAGCGTGAGTCTTCCACAAATCTTAGCTGGCTAACTCAGCATTACTTTGGTGGGCTTACCACCTCTTCGTCAGCTGCCTCCTGTTACACCAGTGTTCTGTGGATACCAGGGTGGGTAGGACAGTTTTTCAGTGAGTAGTATCCAAGCTGAACTTGGTCAGTGAGTTAATCACTCCAGGTAAAACAAATGACTTCCTAAGTGCATAAAGCTTCTATGGTTTGGCAGGTGAGTTGCAGGAGACCCATTCTAGCTATTACCACATATTGCGTATATTCTTCTGGAGATTCTCAATTTTGTCTGCCAGGTTCAAAATAGTTTAAGAAAATATCTAATTGCAGGTATGGATTAATGCCTACAGCCTAGAACAGGGGTAGGCAACCTATAGCACGCATGCCGAAGGCGGCACGCGAGCTGATTTTCAATGGCACTCACAGTGCCCAGGTCCTGGCCATTGGTCCGGGGGGCTCTGCATTTTAATTTAATTTTAAATGAAGTTTCTTAAACATTTTAAAAACCTTATTCACTTTACATACAATAGTTTAGTTCTATATTATAGACTTATAGAAAGAGATCTTCTAAAAACTTTAAAATGTATTACTGGCAACGTGAAACCTTAAATTAGAGTGAATAAATGAAGATTCAGCACACCACTTCTGAAAGGTTGCCAACCCCTGGCCTACAATAAACAGGTTCTAACTTTCTGCTGCCATAGAAGGATTTAATGGCTCGTGACTCTTTTGCGTGACACAGCTATTTAAGTTTTAACTCCCAAGTGGAGAGTAAAACATGGGGGGCAGGTGTGATATTGGGCAAGGAACTATGTATTTGCATTGTATTAGTACCTAGGAGTCCTGTTGGGTCAAGCAATGCACAAACATAGTATCATAGAATCATAGAATATCAGGGTTGGAAGGGACCTCAAGAGGTCATCTAGTCCAACCCCCTGCTCAAAGCAGGACCAATCCCCAACTAAATCATCCCAGCCAGGGCTTTGTCAAGCCAGGCCTTAAAAACCACCAAGGAAGGAGACTCCACCACCTCCCTAGGTAACGCATTCCAGTGCTTCACCACCCTCCTAGTGACATAGTGTTTCCTAATATCCAACCTGGACCTCCCCCACTGCAACTTGAGACCATTGCTCCTTGTTCTGTCATCTGCCACCACTGAGAACAGCTGAGCTCCATCCTCTTTGGAACCCCCCTTCAGGTAATTGAAGGCTGCTATCAAATCCCCCCTCATTCTTCTCTTCTGGAGACTAAACAATCCCAGTTCCCTCAGCCTCTCCTCATAAGTCATGTGCTCCAGACCCCTAATCATTTTTGTTGCCCTCCGCTGGACTCTTTCCAATTTTTCCACATCCTCCTTGTAGTGTGGGGCCCAAAACTGGACACAGTATTCCAGATTTGGGGTCGGGAAGGAATTTTCCTCCAGGGTAGATTGGCAAAGGCCCTGGAGGTTTTTCGCCTTCCTCCACAGCATGAGGCAGGGATCGCTAGCTGGAGGATTCTCTGCTAATTGAAGTCTCTAAACCACAGGATTTGGGGACTTCAACAGCAGAGTCAAGGGAAAGGGTTGGGACAGCTTTGTGGCCTGCATCATGCGGGAGGTCAGACTAGATGATCATAATGGTCCCTTCTGACCTTAAAGTCTATGAGATGAGGCCTCACCAATGTCGAATAAAGGGGAACGATCACGTTCCTCGATCTGCTGGCAATGCCCCTACTTATACAGCCCAAAATGCTGTTAGCCTTCTTGGCAACAAGAGCACACTGTTGACTCATATCCAGCTTCTCGTCCACTGTGACCCCTAGGTCCTTTTCTGCAGAACTGCTACCTAGCCATTCGGTCCCTAGTCTGTAGCAGTACATGGGATTTTTCTGTCCTAAGTGCAGGACTCTGCATTTGTCCTTGTTGAACCTCATCAGGTTTTTTTTGGCCCAATCCTCTAATTTGTCTAGGTCCCTCTGTATCCGATCCCTACCCTCTAGTGTATCTACCACGCCTCCTAGTTTAGTGTCATCTGCAAACTTGCTGAGAGTCCAGTCCACACCATCCTCCAGATCATTAATAAAGATATTAAACAAAACCGGCCCCAGGACCGACCCTTGGGGCACTCCGCTTGAAATCTGTTCCAGAACTTTTCACTATATTTGTGTTTAAGTGAGATGTGTAAATGAAAGAGACAAATGAGAGGGCATGACTAGGTAAAAGTTAATCTTTTGTATAACAAGCAGTTGTATTGCGTAGCCATTATCAGATGGCAGCATTGTGTAGGCATCATAGCAGAGGTCAGTCATGAAGTGATAGTTTAATTTTGGGATTTTTTTTTTTAAATGGAGTTTTCCCCAAGCATAATGGGAGCATGTGAGAACATTAAAGTCTTGATGGGAGAAATACTAATGGGCAGTATAGGCTGGCATCTTTTGTAGAGCAGTGATGATGGCTGTCATGTCCAGAAAAACTGATAGGGTGAGGCTAAACCTTGAAGGGCCATAAAAGTAAAGACAAACTTTGGGCTGACATTGGAAAAGAGGAGTGGATGGAGGGATCTGAGGGTGTGTGAAATCTTAATAGCAGCAATTTCAGTGGAAGATAGCAGAGTTGAGATGCAAGATGAGGGCCTGGCTGAGCGATTTTGGTGGAGTGCAGAGAGGAAAGGCCAGATCCATAGAATTTTAACAGAAATTAGTAATAAGAATTAGATATGGCCTGGAAGTGTGAGCCTAATGAGAGGGCAGTGTCAAAGATGACCCCTAGATTACAGGCCCAATGTGCTCTGGGCTGCTTTGCATGGGAGAGCAGGATGTTACCCTTGCTTGGTAACATGGAGTTTTTTCTAATTAGGTTGGGAGGGAGAAAGAGGTTTTATCAATATGCCGATTATGAGCGATTCTTGAATAGGTGATTAACAGTACTCTCATTTACCCCTTTTAGTTTCTATTCTTGGGGAGAGGAACATACGACTTTGGCTGATTTGTGAGTCCCTAGATTGTGTCTCACATGGTGTGAACCATTTTTTTATTTACTTCTAGGTGGCTCTGGCTCCTACTTTGGGATGAGTAGAGATGGACAGCTTTTCTAATTTCTTGAGGGCCAGAAGGAGTTAGTAGTTATTGGTCCTTCAAGACATATCTGCTCTATATATCTCTTACGCTAGGTACTTGGCAACACGTGCAGTAGCTGAGGTTCAGAATCCTGTGGCAATGCAGGACGTGCCCTGGAGCCAACAGAACCTGAAGTTGTGTGAGTGTGGGAGGGAGTCCCAAGCAAGAGGGGATTTAGACTATCAGAAGTGGAGGTGGGTCCTGAGTAGCCTTCCCTTCAGTGCCTGCTCCTGAAGCACAGACGACTCGATTGGGTAACAAATTGGATAGGGTGGGGTAGTGACTCTATACAATGAATAGAGCAATAAATCCATCTTGCCCTTGTTTTGAAAGGATGCTTACAATAAAAACAATGGATAGCTAAAACTATGAAGGCATTTTCATTTTTAAATTTTGGTTAACTGCATATGTTCTTTGCTTTGCTTAGCTTAAATAGTGAAACTCAACTGGTCTGTTTCACTTCCTGTTTACAATCAGCCTCACTTTCTAGTTAAGCACTAGAACAATGGTGCTTTTTGTCTTTCCAACACCCCAGGACAATATTTTTACAAACACTTTTGAAAAACCTTAAACTAACTTAAACGCGTGTAATATTAGGCCCAAAACATAAGCTGCCTTAAAAAACAAAACCTAGAGAAGCCTGAATTACTAAAGCGTTGCTTTAAAGGAGAAACTTAGCTATTGAAAACATAACCATGTGGCTGCATCCAAACTTCTAACACTCCCAGAGACACTGTTTCAGTGGCTGTAATGTTCAGTGTCTGGGTTTAGTTGAATAATGCCAGGGCAGATTAACAGTCATGGTTTCTGAGTGTTACACTCTTTAAAAAGTGTGTGACTTATTAATAGTGACGCTGGCCCACAGCAGCCCATTGTCTGACTGAAGCGTGAAGGTGATATGAAATACAACAGGAACCTTGGACCGCATTCTATAGTGTAACAAATACATGCTGCTTTTTCGTACTTCAGTGACATCTGGTGGCCCACTCTCCTGTTGACTTAAACTACACTGATTATGCCAAATAGCTATTTCCTACGAAAACAAACAAACAAACAAAAAGTATATTGTGTGTTTATTCACATGCATTCAGTATTGAAATCAGAGCACCCCCTTCAATTTCCTTAAAATTTAACTCTCTGTTGGAAGATTAATTACTGAAATCAAAACAGCAGTCTGTCTAGTTTAGGAACACTTAGCAATTCTTAAACTGAGCTTGCATATCTATCTCTAGCCTAATTACGAACAATGGTAGCTTACTTTAATTGCAACAAGGTTCTCTCACCCTTCCCCCCCCCCCCCCCGAACCCCCCCCCACCCCCCCCACCCCCGGTATTTGTAGCCAAAAGGAATGTGACCACTTACTTGTATGCACTAAGATATAGTTAATCCTTTAGTTACTGGACTAAATATCCTCCAAACCCAGTTGGGTGACATGTGAAGCAGAATACTTGTGGCAAAATTAAGCTATTCTACTTGTCATATGCAGTTGGTACAGAGAGACAGTACTGGAGAAATGTCATGAATTTAATTTTGTAAGAACTATGAACAAAAGAGTTTTTAGAGTATACCTATTGAAAAGCTGTTTGGTATGTAATTAAAATGTTCGTCCTTTAGTTTTTGCAAAACTAAAATCTTGCTTAAATTTCACTAGGGGCAGAATCAAACCCTGTGGTTCACAGAGAGCCAGATCTTCAAGAAAGCAAGACCATAATATTGCAGTTTTTCTCCACTTGCAATTGTGGCCAGATTGTCAAAGGAATTCAGCATGCTAGGTGCTGATTGTCAAAAGAAATCTGGCCCCAAGTGTGAGATGCTGAACGCTTACAAATGTGACCCTACTGCTCTGTCTCTATGCGCAACACACCAATGATGTCATTAGCCATTCCTCCTGGAATACAATTTAAGTGTCTGCCTAGCTGTTGCACATAGGACCAGACGCTATACTGTTAATTCACACATTACTCGTGCTGCAGTCCATTAAGGGAGTTTAAAGACTGAAGTTGGTAATATGCAAGAGTGACTCACAAGACATGTGTGACGAGTTACCATTTTTTCTCTACAACTTAGATTTGACCACTCTGTGTTCACAGAATGTTTTTTTCTGCAGTAGTTTCTAGAGATTTCTAAAATAACTTCAGAAGGCAAACTCTAACTTCTAAAACAAGCACTTCAGAGTCGTTGCAAGCACTTCACCATGAATATGGTCTAGCAATTGACTTTCCATTAGAATACTCAAACAGTAATTCCAGTACCACTGTAACATCAAGTATAGTTGGCCTCTGTATGATAAGGTCTTTGTGTCCCCTGTACAAGGAAAATAAGTGTCCTTGAACCCACCCCCCATTTATCCTAGAACTTCACTTAACTACCTCACAAACAATTCACAACTTGGATTTCGTTTAGTAAGCTGGTCACTGACTCTTGTGGCCTGCAATACTCAAGTATCTATGACCAGAAGCTTCACAGGAAATCACAATATCGCAGATGCTGCTGCACTGTGATTTTCAAATCTCTCTTTAGTGTTGTATTTGTGAGGCTCAAAACTAAGCCTAAAAATAAGATTGGAAAGACCACAGTCCACTGCATGATTAGAGGAGGAAACCGATGGTGATGTTAATGCCTGCCTAATCCTCTCAGAACCTTTTCAGTACTCAATCTTGAAATGAAATTTGTCCATGATTTTGACAATATGCAGGGAGAGAAGGAAGTTCCTTCCTTATTTCCCCTCCCCCCAAATATGCTAAACCATTCAGTTTCTGTCAGCAAAAATCCCTATAGTAAAACATGCTGAGATTCCATTGGTAGATCAAATAATTATCCACTTTCCCTTAATCGTGAGTTATGTGGAGTCTGGCAGCAATATCTGAGGTATGTGACCTGCATCACCACAGTATCAGAGCATCAAGATATTTTAATGTATTTATCCTTGCAACACCCCTGGGAGCAAGGCAGTGCTATTATCCCCTTGTTACAGATGGGAACTGAGGCAGAGACTAAGATCACACAGGAAGTCCGTAGTAGAGCAAAGACTTGTAGCCAGGTTTCCCAAGTCCTAGACTAGTACCCTAGTCAGTGGATCATCTTGTCTCTCCTCCTTTTTCCCCTCTGCCAAAGAGGCCATCTTTGGTTCTAAAGAGTCTCCCTGAGTCCTGGCATCTGGAAAAGGTTGTTATTAAGATCTCCGTTCACTCTTTGAGGCCTTCACAAAATTCTGTAGTACTTTTTCTTCGTGTACAGTGAATTATCTTGTATTTACCTCTTCCAATCTTACCTTGAGTGCAAGGTAGAATATATTTTACAACTTAAATTTCTCAGCAAAACTCACAGGGCTGAATCTTCTTTTCCTGCAGAAGCTCTATCATGGGAACCTTAATTTTCAGTGCAAGTCGCTAGACCTGTGGGAGGATCATCATTTCAGGAAATGACTACACCGGGTGAAGTTCCTCATAACTTGATTGCAAAATTGAGACCTTACTTAATGCACTTAGAAAAGAGTTTGAAACTTGTGGTGCCTTTATGCACGGTGGATCATGCAGAACTCTGTGCCAGAGGGGTCCAGTGGAATGAATGAGTTCACAGACCTGCAGTCCCAGCAGCCCCCTGGCTCACAGAATTATGGAGCTATTGCACCAACTACAAGTACTGCTCAGTTCTTACAGACACCAGGAAACATTTCAGCAAAGAGATCTTACTTAGCAGTTGGTGTGCTGTGCTATATTAACTTACTCAACTACATGGATTGGTTTATTGTACCAGGTAAGACTCTTCCTCCTCTCTCTTAGAAAGAACAAACTATAGTTCTCAGCAACTCTGTTCACTCCACAGTTAACGGGGAAACATCTGGCTTAAAGCTGTTTATCTGTGTAAAAAAAGTAAATTATTCAGAAGCACAGACTGTTTAACACTTTTCACTTGTTTGTTTTGGTCCGTTGGTCACACTTCCTGTCAAGGTGCCATTTATAGATTTTAATAATTGTTAAAGGTCCATAAAGTTTTAAGCAACCTCCAACTATTCATGTCTATAACATGCATATAACATGCATTAATCATTTATTAACCCTTAAATCATTTATAAATGGAACCTGGGTATAAAGGGCAACTGATCTGGTTCTAAGTAATGACTTTGCAGAGCTTTGACAAAGATGCTTTTCTGGGGCTGTAGACAGGCAGCTCACAACATCTACCTTCAGTTGGCTTTTCTCCTCTCTGCCTGGGGAAGTGAGTGGGGGATTACTGCCCTCTTTGCTTGCTTTTAGACAGTGCTCCCATTGAAACTAGTGAGCTTTGTATGGAAAAAGAACTAATGATGAGATCATCCCTGACTCGCTTCTCTTATGGAGGGGATTAAAGGAGCAAAAAACCTACTCTTTTGGCCAAAATTTTGACAGGGAAAGGCTGGTTTTATCTTCTGGCCCAGTGGAAACTATGTGATCTCTGCAGTTAGGAGTTTCACATAACTTCGGGAGGAGTTGAGGCTAGAGGAAACCCATTCTCCATTTCATTGCCCTTCAAAAATCACAAATAGTTCTCTGAATAAGATCATTCTGACTTAGGAGGATGGTTTTTGCCAAGGCATGAGTGGGAACCATGATAAAAGCAGTGCTTCTAGTGGAGCTTTGTTGCAATTTGGATATCTGGAGAATCGTGAGGAAGCCATGGGTCTTCAGGTGAATTGTGATCTGTGGGATTTCTTCTGGTTTAGGTGTCAAAATCCTATTTCTACTCCGCTCCCTCCCTCGCCTGCAAACCTCTAGCTTGCCCTCAACTTGGAGGTAAGAATGGAAACTTGTGATGGGTTTCCCAGGCTGCCTGCCAGTGTTTTTCAGTTTCTGATTGGGCACAAAGACTGGAATTTCCTCAGTTTCTCTGTCTAGCAGACTCACTTTTTATTCACAAAATAGCAAATTTAACTTGGCAATCCTGAGTCTCTTGTTTGTCAAGGTCTTTGCGGGTTTGGTCATCAGTCTGGACTTAAATAAATGCCTGACTGCCTTTAACAGGAAAGGGAGTTATTTATGTGCCATAGACTTAATTCACACAGGAAGCAGTTTTAGCAACGATGAGGGACTGGGGCTGTACATTGTTTGTGGGTTCAAACTTGTTTTCCCCTGAATAATTGGGGAAAATGAACATGGCTCCTTTTCAGCCAGGAATAGGAAAGAAATAAGAATATGAGCTGAATGAAGTAGCAAGGCAGTTATTGCCACAAGTCCTTCATGGGAATTTTTGATTCTCCTACTATTTTCTTTTGCTTAGGCATCAAATAACTGACCCCCAGCTAGGAGCCGAATGGGGGATGGACAGAATAACTGGAAGGGGCGATAAGGAGAAAGAATACACACAGGGAAAATGTTGGATGTTAATAAAATGAATTTGACAGAGGCTAGGTATGCGAAGTCCTGGCCATGGTCATTGTCATTCAACACATTACTAGAACTGTACTACTTTAGCTCTTTCCAGTCTATGACATGAAAGTGCTTTACACATATTAGTGAAAGTTTCACAGCACCCCTATGAAGTCAATGATGGCACCCCAGCTTAACCAATAAGGAAACTGAGGCACAGTTTAACACAACCGAGATAACACAGGAACTCGATAGCAGAGATGGGGCTAGAACCCAAACATTCAACAGATCAGTCCTGTACCCTAACCCTAAGCTAGGAGTTAACTGAAATATGTTTCAGTTCTCAGAGTTCTAGATCCCCTTTTGTTTGCCAGTTAAAATAGCTACCTATGCCGTATACCGATATCCTGTACATCAGCTTGAAATCAAGCTGTATTGCAGAATTCTTGCATCAGCCACCTTCCTTTTTAACTCTTCTATCTCTTTGGCTATCAGAACCCTTAAGTAAAGGGTATGTCTACACAGCCCATGGCAGCGAGCCTCACAGTGTGCTTTGGCCGACTTTGGCTACCGGGGTTTGCACTGATGCTCTAAAAATAGCTCTGTCGACAGCATGGGAAGTTGCAGCTCAGGCTGGAGCTCAGGCTCTGAAGCCTAGGGACGGGCAGGCGGGTGGGGGGGAATAAGACAGCAACTTCCCATGCTGTCCACACAGTTATTTTTAGACTACTATTGTGAGTCCTGCTAGCCCGAGTCTGTGTAGACATACCCAAAGTGTCTGGCTTTTAATAAGTTTGAACAGGAAAGTAGGGGAGGTGTGTGCATCAACTTGCAAGGGTACTGAAGGCTATGGAGAAGTTGTGGTTTTCTGTTCTTAACAGTTCTTTTCAAGATGTAATCTGCTTTGCTCTGACCCTCAGCCATGAGAGACCTTTTGTCTGTGTGCATCTAATTATATGAGGGGAAAGGATAGAATAGATTCTGTCAAATGTTTCTTCAAGTGTTGATAATTGAACTTTGTCCCTCTTGTTTGTAATCCCATTGCTGGGGGTTAAGGTCAATACTTTCCAACTTGGTTCCCACTAAAAGTTATACACCTAAATAACTGGCCTGAATTTCAGAGGTGCTGATCATCTTTGGCTCCTATTGACTTGTGTGGCTTGGTATGTGAAAGCTAGAGAATTATTTAGGTGGATAATTTTAGGTAGCATTCAAACAGAAATTTTTTTAGCTTGGGTTGGAATGCTCAATTTGCATGTGTGGAGAATCTACTTGCAATTCCAGTTGCAGTTTTACTTTGATACTTTTACTTTTTGCATTTCCTGTTGATCAGTGGTGCTGTGCATTGATAAATAGCTACCAAGTTCTACCCTAGAGGCATGGATAAAAGGGTCTAGTTTGATTGATTTCAGGTGTGGTAAAATCTTGACCATTAAAAGTCTGTCTCAATCACTGAAATAACTTCAGGATTTAAGTGGGGTTCTGCTCTGAAAAGTGACTAAAAATGTCACTGGAGTTCCATGTGTTGTACATCAATGTTTGTTTGTTTTGTTTTGTTTTTTCTCATTCTAAGCCCTGCAAATTTATCCTGGGATATGAAAATCAAAGTCTGAAGGTCTACACAATCGCTAAAAGCAAAGGGTCTGGAGGCAAAGTTCTGCCTTCAATTACACCTGTGTTTTCTGTAATGAAGGCACAGGGATTGTAGGCATGACATGTACGGATGATTGCAGAAACTGACTGGTGAAGGAAAATAGACTCTCCAGTCGCTGAGGGAGATTGCAAGAGTAGTAGACTACAAAAAATAATCTGTTGCTTGCACGTGAAGAATACAGTATAATCGGAAGAAATTAAGAATCAAATATGGAATCTCAGTGTTGCTGCTAGTCTCATTTCAAAGTCAGTTTAATCAGTCATCAAAGTAGGCCACATTCAACAGTTGCTTGTCTACCACACTATTGGAGATTAGAGAGTGGCACCATGTCTCTTCATTAAAATTTTTTAAATTCCTTTTTCAAAAACATAAAAATAAACTAAACCAAGTAATACAAGAAGTGAAAAATTGCTAAAATATCCACTATCATCAGACTAAAGGAATACAAATACATCCCTGTTTCTTTATTGTTTAGGCCTCTGCTATCTATTTTAAATTTTGTCTCAGGAAAGGGCTGATGTGTGATTAAAAGATAAGTGTGTCCTAGCTACAAATGCAGTCTAAAAATGATGATGCTCATGATATTGTGTAAATGCCATGTTTTATCACAACTGCATTAATGCATCCATATGATGTCAAATCCTATATTTTTCCCTGTTTTGTTGCTGATGTAAAGTCAAACAGTTTTGAAAGAAACTAACATTTCTTTCAATATCTTTTAATAAGCTGGAAATGTTCAAATTTTGCCACTAGTCTTAATTAGTTAAGAGGAAGTGAGGAAGATCAGCAACCAGCTCTTCATACCTTTATATAAACCAGATACAGAAACATCAAATAATTCTTTATCACTGCAAGCTTGTGGTGTTTGTCAGTGTCATAGGGATTACAAAAATCCTTTGTCTCAAAATTGCTCTCCTACATGTGCCTCAGTTTACCCCAACAAAGTGGGTACAAAACATCAAGCTCTTGTCAGGATAACAATCTTTCCAAATGGTGAAAACTATTTTTAGAGAACTACTACACCAATCACTAAAGTTTATTTTTTTTAGCCTTCTACTCATAATAAGGACTGTTGTAATCATTAATACTCTCTTTGGAGAGAGACAGAAATCAGAGCACCTCTGTACACTGGAAATGTTAAAATGTCATCCTTAACAGAATTTTAGAAATAACTTTTGCTTATCCTAAACATTTCAGGATCTCTAGCTGCATGCAGCTAAAAGCCCACAAAATTAAACTACCATCTATTCTATTTTGTTTCCCATTGGGTCCGTCTAAACCAGTGGTTCCGAAACTTGGTTCATGGCTTGTTCAGGTTAGGCCCCTGGCGGGCTGTGAGACGCTTTGTTAACCTGAGCGTCCATAAGTACGGCCGCTCGCAGCTCCCAGTGGCCACGGTTTGCCGTTCCCGGCCAATGGGAGCTGCGGGAAGCAGCGCGGGACGGGCCACCGCTTCCCACAGCCCCCATTGGCTGGGAACGGCGAACTGCAGACACTGGGAGCTGCGAGCGGCCGTACTTACGGACACTCAGGTAAACAAAGCATTTCACAGACCACCAGGGGCTTACCCTGAACAAGCCATGAACCAAGTTTGGGAACCACTGGTCTAAACCTTGAATTGTAAACCGTTTATACATCGCTATGTACACACTGTAGAAATTCTATGGAAATCCTGGCTGAGTTGAGTCTTGCAAGATCTCCAATAGTAGGATGACTATGAATTGCCTGAAGAAAGTGATGGAAACTTCACAATAACTAGTTTATTAATGTATACAAGATGCTATAGAAGGTTTAAAGATTACAGCCCCCAGGAAAATTAATGGGCCAACTCACCACCTCTGTGCTACCCCTTGACTTGAAGTGAGTCTTCAGGTTAGCAAATGAGTAAAATGGCAACTACTGAGGAATGATACACTCTGCTATTGCTGCATAATTATGATTTTTCTCTTTGTTGCAGGGGTGCTGGTAGATATAACGAAGTACTTCAACATCAGTGATAGCAGTGCAGGCTTACTGCAGACAGGTAAAGAGATGTCACACTACTGGGAGCAGCTTAGCCTACTCCACATCCATGTTGCCTGTCTCTAAAATGCAGTCTAGTTTGTCCCTGCTCCTTATTTTTTCCAGTTCCCCACTGTCCTGTTGATTTCAGCTTTGATCTTTAAAATGTTTAGTCAGTTTGATCACAAATACAGGACTGAAAGTCACTGGCTAAAGTCTGACCAAGCCTGCAGCCTTCCAGGAGGAAAGAAAGTGCGTGACTGTTTGTGGTCACCACTAAAGTTCTTACGGCACTTAAATCATAAGAATTGAGGAGGGTTAAACTTGGTTTCTCACCTAACTTCCAACTTGGGCAATAAAATTCTGCGCATAAAAATTCTCCTTGAGGTTACCATTGGGAAAGATACTTGCTTTCTGCCCTGAACACAACAGGTAAAATTCTAACCTAATCAAATCCATTGACTCCAGGGTATAAATAGAACAGGCTAACCAATTAAATTGCTCTTTTTTTAATTCAAGCAATTGGCATGAATTAAAGTTCTACATAAAGTGGTCATTGTATGTAATCCCTTTGTTTTACTTTTAACTGTTGGGTATCTTTCAGACTCTGTAAAATGATCAGTTCCAGAATTAGAACTCTTTAACTGAATTCGATAGTATTTAAGGGTGTACTCCCTTTTGGAGCATGCTTTGGGAATAACCAATCCATTCTGGATGGTGACATGAACTAGTAAGCTGGGCTGACAGTGTCTGAACTGTAGCTGCAGAGTCTGGAGGCGCAACCTTAGGCTGAATTTTCAGTGTCTCCCTATGGTCTATTGAGGTACCTGAGAGAAGTGTCTTTCAGCTATGTATATAAAATAGTAACTTAGAAACACATTTCATCCAGTTTATTGCGTTATACATGTATTTTACTGTCCATTGGCTCTGTCATCTCCATCTGTAAACTTCAATAGCTAGAAAAGCCACTGCCTAAAACAGAATTAATAAATCCAAACATCTTGTAACTAGAGAAGAGCCAGGGATATAAAAAATGTGAATTGTTTGGATCTGGAGAGTTGGCTCAGAGCTCTCTATTCATGAATTGCACTTCTGCAACTTCAAAATTGGGCATTCTGCCTAGTAAGTAGCTCATGTCAAGTATCAGAGGGGGGGTAGCTGTGTTAGTCTGTATCCACAAAAACAACTAGGAGTCCGGTGGCACCTTAAAGACTAACAGTAGCACATGGCGTCCCTCTCTGGGGAGCGAGGGGAGCCATAAGAATAATCTGGCCAGCATTGTCACTGCTCTTGCTTTGGATTGCAGTCTTCATCTTATGTTTTTTGCTGTCTGCACCCTTCTTCGGATACCTTGGTGACCGGTACAACAGGAAAGTCATCCTCAGTGCTGGTATCTTCCTCTGGTCAGGTGCGACGTTAGGCAGCTCATTCATCACTGAATCGGTACGTCACTTGCTTATTTGGAATGGTACTTTTAGAAATCAGCTGCCTGAGTCTTGCAGTGACTCATGGAACTTTTGTTCTGATCACGTTATAGTTTGTAAACACTTTCAGGCAGCACCCGGGAGCTTACTCCTTGAAACATGAGTAAATGGGCTTTGTGCAGGAAAGCTCTATAGGGAATGATATCTTGACCCTTCCAGGCCATAGCGCACCAGTGCAGCTATTCTACAGCTGCTGCTGCAGTATCCTTAGCTTTGTCCTTGCCCTCTTTGTGAGCGTGTGCATTAGGGTGTAGGGGCTTGGCTGGTGAATCTGTGGAACTACTGACCATGCCTTGCAGTGCCCCCCGGTGACACCCCAAGAATTCACCACATGCTGCTGCAGAAGGAAGCTTGAAAAGCACAGTGTTGTGCTTGGAGGGGGTGCAGGTGTGGGAGGAGACAGCACTCTGAAGTTAATGGGAGTCATGAATGAATAAATGCCAAGCACTGCAGGATTTGGCCCAGTTACTTCAGCTGCCCTTCTTAGATCCTCCAATTTAGTGAGGCTACCTTAGTAACTATAGGGGACTCAAAGTGTTCTCCCTGTTGTAAACATTGGTAACTGTAATGACCCTGGCAGAGGCAGCTAAGACCTTGTCTACACTAAGGGCTTGTCTTCACTACTGGCTAGATCGATGTAGCGGCCATCCATTTAGTGGGTCTGGTGAAGACACAATAAGTTAATGTGAGAGCGCTCTTCTGTCGACTTCAATACTCCACTTCCCTGAGAGATGGAAGCTGTGTTGGCAGGAGAACATCTCCTGTCAACATAGCACAGTTTAGACATAGCTGTAAGTCAATCTAAGCTACGTCGACTTAAGTTACATAATTTAACTAGCGTAACTTAAAGCAACTTACATTACCCCCTTAGTGTAGACCAGGTCTTAAACTCCCATCCCATGAGAAACATGCTTCCTTAAAAGATAGCTTCCATTTCATGTGTGCTCGTTGGATCTTAATGCCTCTTCTGTCCCCAGTACTCCTGGATTTTCTTCGTTTCACGAGGATTTGTTGGCATCGGCACAGCCAGTTACTCCACCATAGCACCTACCATCATTGCGGACCTGTTTGAGAAGGACCAAAGGACCTGTATGTTGTCTGTCTTCTATATCTTCATCCCAGTTGGAAGGTTTGTCTGCTCACCAGTAACGGGCACTTCTTGGAGCACTTTCTGAATTGAATTTTTTCATGTTTACTTTTTCAATTAAGAATGGCTTTTTGACCCATTTTTTTTTTCTTGTGGAAAACTTTGATTTTGGTGGAAAAATTGAAATATTTTAATAAAACGAAAGCAAACTGAAAAGCAGAATTTTTCTGGAATACCCAAAGCTCTTACGCTTTTTGGTTTTTCCTTAAAAATATTGTCAGGGAGGTTTTTTGTTGTTGTTGTTTTGTTTTTTAAATTTCCCATGAAAAACTTGCACTTTTGAAACATCTCTACACATAAAAAGAATAAGGTACTGAAAATGTGGTTTGCTTTCTTAATAAAAAACCTCCTCTGAGAGTGGGAAAATAATGGTCTTATAGATAAGCTGTCCAGAGTCCTACCATGTGTTAGTGACAGTCAGGACAGAGCTCAGTCTCCCAGTTAAAGCTAAAGGAAGAGCTTAATTAACATGGTTTACCCAAACAGGGTCTCGCAGTGAACCTGTGTGTGGGCTGCCTGGATTTGGATGCTTGGGTCTAATTACACAGAGTAAATGTTTACTCCCAGGGAAAACACACCTTTTATCTCAGGCGTGGGCAAACTTTTTGGCCCAAGAGCCACATGTGGGAATAGAAATTGTATGGTGGGCCATGAATGCTCACAAAATTGGAGTTGGGGTGAGGGCTCTGGTTGAGGATGTGGGCTCCGGGGTGGGGCCAGAAATGAGGAGTTCAGGGTGTACGAGGGGGCTCTGGGCTGGGGCAGGGGGTTGAGGTGTGGGAAGGGGTGCAGGCTGCAGCTGGGGGTGCGGGCTCTGGGGTGGGGCTGGGGATGAGAGTTTTGGGGTGCAGGAGGGTGCTCCGGGCTGGGATCGAGGGGTTCAGAGGACGGGAGGGGGATCAGGGCTGGGGCAGGGGGTTGTGGCATAGGGAGAGGCTCAGGGATGCAGGCTCCGAGCGGCACTTACCTCAAGTGGCTCCCGGAAGCAGCAGCATGTCCCTTCTCTGGCTCCTACGCGGAGGTGCGGCCAGGTGGCTCTGCACGCTGTCCCATCTGCAGGCACCGCCCTTGCAGCTCCTATTGGAGCACCGGAGGGGGTCACTGAAATGTGTAGGAGCCAGAGCGGGGCCATGCCTCAGCTTCCAGGAGCCGCATGGTGCAGCCCCAAACCCTGCACCCCGGCTGGAGCGCTGGAGAGAGGCAACCCCCAGACCCTGCTCCCCAGCAGGAGCTTGCGGGCTGGCTTTAAACTGCTCGTGATCTGTAGTTTGCCCATCCCTGTTCTATCTGATATGCTGAAAAATACTCTCCCCTACCCTGCTTCTTAACCTTGCCCCTACCTCCCCCCCTCCCCGTTTACCATTACCTTCATGGAGGGAGGGTGGGAGTGTGGGGCTGCTGGATAAGGGCCAATCTCCCTGTCCTGTGAGGGAAAGTTAGCCTGACCTCCTGTGATTCAACAGTAGGGACACGCAGAGTGTGTCTGTACTATGAAAAATCAGTACCTGTTTTTCAGCATCAGCATACTTGCATAAATATTAATGTAAACGTGGCTTGGATATTACCACTATCTCAAACCTGCTCTGAGCAGGTTACAATGCCTAAACCCAACCAATTTCCCTGGGAGCTACAATTGAATAGGCCTCACTGCTAGGAAATGACTGCAAAAAATGTTCCTCTATGCTCCTCTCAGTACAAATCCTACCTCTGCACGGCCTTGGGGGTCTCACGGCACCAATGGAAACTAATGTAGTCTTGGCATCACATTTTGTCTTTTACAGTGGTCTTGGTTATGTTCTGGCATCTAGTGTAACACAGGCTGCTGGCCACTGGCATTGGGCATTCAGGGTGAGTCTTTCTCTTTCTCTCACTGCTCAGTACTGATCCACTCTTTGTAAAATCCTGGTTCTGACTGGGATCCACATAGCCTATTGGGGTCTGTATCATTAGGATTTCAATCCTGTATGCAGGGACTTCTCTGATCACGGTGTCTCAACAAGAATGTTAAAAGGGTTTTAAAGAAACAAAATATAAGAATAAATGGAGGGGAACATAGTTACTAACAGAGAAGAGAGTTGCAGTCCTAGAACCTTCCATTAAAGCCCCCCTTTCTTACATGAATTCACTATTTAATGGAACTCTTTCTGGAGGGTGAGCAGGAGCGCCGCCAGCTTTTCTGCCATCCTAGGTGGCAGAAGGTCCCGCCCCAAAATGCTGCCCCCCAAATGGTAGCACCCTAGGTGACTGCCTAGGTCGCCTAATGGGTTGCGCCGGCCCTGAGGGTGAGTGGCGTTTTAAGGTTCCATGACTGTAACTATGCTCAAAGCAAGGACGGGTGAACTGCAGAGCTGCCATCCAGTCAATTTTTAGGTGGGATATTGGATCCTCCTTAGCTTCATAGGTACCCCTTAATTCAAGACCCATTTGGAAGAGCTACAGTGGACTGAAGGGTAGCTGGTGCTGGGCCTAGAGGCCTTTTCAGACAGAGGCACCTAAAAACTAAAATGGTCATCACTTTGGCATAGAATCATGTCATTCTGCAGAGAAACTTGTTACAAGAGGAACCAGTTTTGTGAAAATACTGCTGCAAATAACCCCTATGCCAGTCTTGTATTAGTCAGATTGCCGTGATGAATGCTCTGCCCTTATAGGACATTTCACATCTTCAAAGCACTTGATAAATCTTCCTAACTCACCTGCAAAGTATGTCAGCTAGTATCAGTGGGGCAAAGAGGACATGGGGTTTGACTTAGAGCTGCACGGAAAATGAGTGACAGCTGGGATTAAAGAACTCTGAAATACTTGATTTGTAGTCTCAAGCTCAATTCTTCTACATTATGCTGCTCAAAGTGTCCTGAATAACCCCCTTATTGAGGTACTTGCTGGATTAGAAGTGTGCATGTGGGTGCGAATGCTTTTCTAGATGCAGCAGGGATGCTACGGCTCCCCTATCTGGTGACCCGCCTGCTCGAGATCCCAACATTACATCGTGGGGAGCACTCCCCTTACATTTTTCTCCAGGATCGTGGGGAAGGGGGGACGGAGCCTTTGCATAGGAGACTGCATAAGGGTTGGGGAACATACTGCATCTTTTCACCAACATCACCAAAAGGATTTCTCCCCTGAGAGAAAAGCTAATCATGTCTAGGTGACGCATGCAACTGGGTCTAGGCTTGTCTGCAGCTTCCCTAAATGTAAATCTTTAGGAGCAATGTTGTGACTTTCTTTTGCTATTAACTGGCCTTCAGTATCAGAGGAAAGGTGACCGTGACCTTACTCCAGTTTTATCTCTACAGATAACTCCTTGCATAGGTGTTATAGCAGTGGCTCTTCTGATTCTACTGGTCCCTGATCCAACCCAGGATGCAGCTGAAGGACATGGAGGCGAGAGCATCACTAGCACAACTCAGGGAGCAGATAAGCCTGGTGCCCAGAGTACTGACAGCTCGACCTGGTGTGAAGATGTCAAATCCCTCAGCAAGAAGTAGGTGGCTATGGCTGCAAAGGCTACACCCCGTAGGTGGCTATGGGTGCAAAGGCTACACCCCGTAGATGGCTATGGCTGCAAAGACTAAACCAATAGAGCGATTCCAAATTCAGAAAGCTCCCATATTCTACATGCAGGTCCTCTGCATCTATGTGCTGTAGGGCATGTAAGATCACAGAGATGTTGGTAATGAATTCCCCCTTCCTTAATTACTGGGATACTGCCTGTGAGACTAAGAACTGATCTGCGTTGGCCACTTCCCCCTATGAGGGGAAAGAAAGATGCAAAGCAGCTAGTCTTTGGGACAGAGGGAACAGGGGTGTCTGGCTCACTCATTACTGGAGAGACCCTGTTAGAATTGCCTATCTAATTTAGAAATGGGCCTGAACTCTAGCACTGGTTCAGTCTAGCTGCTACTGTCATGCAGTTGGAAACCTGATCCAAACCTGCCTCTAAACTTAACAGCCCTGGGCCTCTATGTTGGGATTCAGTTCAGGGGTATAACTTCACAACTCTGGCCCATCCCTAACATGTACAAATGTTTGTGGTCTCCCCTGAGGCTATCTGTTGCTGTGATTAGTTGGAATCAAATGGAAATATAAATCCAGTGTAGAGGAACTCCTCACCTGCTTGTGGTAGACCAAACAGAATCCTATTCCTAGGTGTACAGCTGATGGGGCTGAGAGTTCACCCCAACAAACAAGGGGCGGTCCCAAATGTTGGGTATTTTGACAATTAGGTTGCAACTTCCTGAGTCATGGTGTGAGGATGAACAACCCAGATGCTCCTTCAGATCCAAGCAAATGGAGCACATTAGAGGGCAGAAAGAGCTGTGCTACAATCTGTTGATCCCAGTTCAAAGTAGCCTTGCGGGACCTAGATATTATGGTCTAGAGCGTGCTTGGAGGTCTCAGATGACAGGAGATACAGGAAAACGAGGTGTCTTTATAACAGGTCTGAGAGCCAATTAAACACCTGCAAATTAAGAATAGACCATATAATTCTACACTACTACTGTCGCACTGTTTGTCTTGTCTTTATACTTTGACTATAAGCTCTCTGGAGCAGGGGCTGTCTTTTGTTCTTTCGGCATATTGCCTAGCCCAGAGGGGTCCTAGTCCATGACTGGTGTTCCTAGGCGCTACAATAATACAAATAGCAAATGAAGGCAAGCAGCAATTCAGATGGCTGAATGCCCCGTGAGGCTTTCTAACGGAATCTGTCTCATTCCTAGTGTTCTGCAGCAGCAGGAGCAGCGCACTATTGCTAATAATTATTCAGCCCTGTGAATCTATAATGCCTTCTGCCCTCCCTTCCCTAAGAGCTTCCAGATCAGGGGCCTGTCCCAGCAAGTGCTTACTGTTGGGCATATGTTTGTTACCATTTGTGACTTTAGCAGGGCTACACTTGGTAGTACATGTTTGCCTCTCCCAACCTTGCTCCTTTAGGGGAATGCTGGGCTCAGGATCTGTTGCCATGGAGTATCAGGTCCTCAGCTCTGAAAAGTGCCTAGAGGATGACATGGCTGGCAGCAGGGGAAAAATAAGAACAGGAAATTCCATCTCTCTCAGTGGTGCCATTACTTGTGACCAATGTGCTGTTGAACTTCGTACCTAGGTGTTAGTGTTAATACCATTGTGTGATCATTTCCTTTTCATGGTGCTGAATTTGTGGGTGTCTCCTAAGGAATGTTGTATCAGCACTTCTCAGGCAGTCTTGAATAGTCTGCTGCAGTGCCTTATGATATCAGGGGGCTAGATCCTGCAAGATCAGGACTTAGATTTGTGAAGTAACTGTGCATCATCTGATGTATGACCAGCTAACCACATCAGTTTTGGAAAAAGGCTGGAAATGCTGATCTTCTTTATCCGCTGGGTGGCACTGTTTACCTGCATGAAGTTTATTTCTCCCAGGCCAGACTAACATTGTAATCTGCCTTCAAATGCATTCCTATCTGCTCCCTTTATTTTAAGGACAAACTCCCTCTTCTGCTTTCCTACGAACCAGGCTTGATCATATCTGGCCACCATAGAGTGACTACATCTGGGAGGATGGAATTGTGGTTCATTAGTAGTGGCTGGACACTAGACTAGAGCACATTCCTCCATTTGGCGACTGGCACTTCTTTATGTGCACCCTGCGCAATAATCAGACTTGAGACCCAAATCAGGATTTTTTGTGGTCTGTAGGCAACTGCTGTCTTAGGTGAGCCAAAAGGGTTTTGTCCTTGGTTGTTCCAATGCATGCAATGCAAAGCTTTACTCATCAGAAGGTCAGTCTCCAAACATTAGTGATGTAACAGATCTGTGGCCGTCTAGTGTCACGTACTGGCTGTGTATGTATGCGACTTATTTGCCTCTAGTGACTGATCCACAAAGAATAAGGGACCTACTACCGCAAATTTAACTCTTTAACTCAAGTGCTAGAGCCATGTGTCTTGAGGAGCTGAGGTACTAAGCTGCTAATCCTGGCTCACTGGGAGGTTATGACATGTCATCTATAGCACATCAGTGGTTCTCAACCAGAGGTACGCATACTGCCGGGGGTTCACAGAGGTCTTCCAGGGGATACATCAACTCAACTAGATATTTTCCTAGTACATAAAAAGCACTAGCGAAGTCAGTACAAACTAAAATTTCATACAGACAAAATGAGAAAGTACGCAATTTTTCAGTAGTATTGTGCTGTGACACTTTTATTTTTATGTCTGATTTTGTAAGCAAGTAGTTTTTAAGTGAGGTGAAAATTGGGGTATGCAAGTCAAATCAGACTCCTGAAAGGGATACAGTAGTCTGGAAAGGTTGAGAACCACTGTCTTACACTAAGATGTCATCCTTACCTTGACCCCTTAGTCTAAAGTAGACTTTGTTAGTCCTAGGGGGTCTGTGAAACAGTTTAACAGTTCTAATTGCTTCCAGTAGAGACACCTTGTTACATTGCTTACCCTTCTGCTTGAAAACTATGTAGGCTGATTAAGAAATAATGTATACTTTCATGACACTTTGAGATACAGTAACACTTAACTTCTCAACTCCTTCCTTAACTATTGGGCCATCCAAACTGTTGTGCTTGTGTATATTGGCAACGAAACAGATTTCAAATCATCCTGAGGCACTCAGGGCTCTCTCTGTGCACTGTATTTTCAAACTGTTGGCAAGTCATGACATTTTCACCCACCTTCCAACACTCATTTTTCTTTCAGAGCCTACCTGCAGTAAATGGTGGTGTGAATCTTCAAGAGACTAAAGATGGACTTTAACACTGTGAAAGCAATAGTTCACGTAACTAATTAATGCCTAACCCTTGCTGGTTTGAGTGTATATAGATTTGATCTCTTCAATAATCAGATCTTCGTAATCAACAGGGAAGTTACTCATGTCGTTAACAGCTCTCTGAAGCAATCCATTCATATTGATTTCTTAGAACACTAGATACCCAGGCTGGACTTCCTCTTCCTTTCCATGCCCCATTCTTTCAAACTATTGATCATACTAGCACTAATACTTATTTCTTTTGGTGTGACAGCCGAAGTTTCATCTGGTCCTCATTGGGTGTGACAGCGATGGCCTTTGTGACTGGAGCCCTGGGATTATGGGTACCACTGTTCCTTGACAGGGCTCAGGTAGTCCATGACCTTGTACCTCCATGCCTTCAGGAACCATGCAAATCTCCCAACAGGTGAGGCACACTTCACTCTGAAAAGATCAGACGGGATATAGGAAATGCATATATGAACACTCCATGTTTCGAAATGCTAATGGCTGTCATGTGCTTTCTCTTCCTAAAGACAAAGGGTGGGATGTGGCTGTGAACGCTTATTGAGAAGGCATAAGTATTGCTCCATTTTACAGATGACAAACTAAGTCAGATAACTGACTTGTCCAAGGTCACACAGGTAGTATATAATGTAGCCAGGAACTAATGCCGGCATGCCCTCCTTATGATGGGGCATAATTCATCTGTACATTGCTTTAAATCGTCTAAGGAAAGAGATTAACTGTGCATATTACGATTAGCAGTGTAATCTCTTGACTAAATTACTCTTACTGTACACTTCTTGCGAAAGAATCTAATGACTGGGGTGCCCTAAGGGGCTGCTCCTCATCCCAAGTGAGTGGATCACCTAATTAGGAGAAGATGCTGGCTTGCTCCTGAAATGCTTCTCAAATGCCTTGACTTGGCTCGTGTACAACGTGCCGGTTCACTAAAGGGTTAAAATCGGCCACTGGTGAAAGGCTCTGATTTCTCCCAGATGAAGCTGACTTGTAGTGGAGGAAAATCCAGGGCAACATACTAACTTCTTTAAACAGCACTTAGAAGATTGTACTAAATTGGTTTGGCTTCGCAGAATTGGCTCCCTCCTTACAAAGAAGTATCAGCCCTTGATCTGCAGCACATCCCTACCTGGATGCCACTGAATCCCAGACGGGTGTCCCAGACAAGCAGCAGCCCTTGCAAGAAGTAGAAGTCTTAGAGCCAGGCTTACACACAAATATATCAATTCAGGTGTTCCCACAAGGACTTTCACTGATTTTGCTACACGGAATTAGTTAAATCTGTGCAATTTCCGTGTGTAGACAAGCCCTTAATTTGGCTGCTTGGGGAGCATCCCAGTTAAACTTATTCTCTTAAAGGGCTTTCCAGTTGCATCCGATTTATATCAGTATTAGAATACGTGGGTTGGAGGGGAGAAGTAGTTTAAACATCTAAGTAATGAAAAATTGCTGCCTGGAGAAGGATTCAAGCATGAGGTTCAGATTCAGAGTTTAAAGGAGTTTAGTCCTACCTTCAGTGCATATGGAGAACAACTGATCATTGTCCTCTTCCCTTAACATATTTGAAGACTGTTATCAGGTTCCCTCCTCAGTCTTCTTTTCTCAGGACTAGATATGCCCAGTTTTTTTAACCTTCCTTCATAGGTCAGGTTTTCGAAACCTTTTATAATTTTTGTCGCCCTCCTCTGGATTCTTCAGTTTGTCCAGATCTTTATAAAAGTGTGGACATCCCTATTCCTTTCCTACTATTCTGGTATTAGAATCAACTGCCAGCGTGGCAAAGTTACTGTGACTCCAGTGTGAATCAGGCTTGATTAATCTGGCACAGTACCATAACCTTTTATATCAAAATAAGGTAATTTCCACCAATCAATAATTTATCTGCAGGCAGAGCTCTTCTGGAGAGAAATTCTCTGTTACAGATCTTGCAATGCAGATAAAATAGGTTCCTTCAGAAAACCATGTGTGGTGTCGGGAGGACGGGAAGGATTTGTTACTTTTGTGTCCCAGCAAGGCAGCAGGACAGAGCATCTGATGCTGTAATTCCGATCTGACATTTCATTGGCTTTGACGTTCTCAGAACCCTTCCTCCTTCAGGGTGGAAGAAGACGATCCTCCTTGGCTTTCTGCACTTAGGGATAGCGGAGTGTGCTCAATACTGTGCTCCCACCCTCGCTAGCTACTGCCTTTCACAACACAAGCAGCAAAACATCTCCCCGTCCCCTCTTCTCTATGTGCCGATTGCCAGACTCCATGCAAGTGTGACTCATCGGACTTATAATCTGTCATGGACATCCCAAACCAAGCTATCCCTAACCTTTCAGGATATTTCAAGGACTGAGTGATTTGCCATACTCTTCATCCCGGTAGGGGGTTTAGAATGAAGTAAAGCAAATCAGTAGAAACCTGGTCATGTCCTGGTGGCTGTGAAATACAAGAAACCTCAAGGAAGCAGGCCAGAAGATTCTGAATTTGGTGCTTGAGGTATCCAGACAAGTACCTGGGGTTTTCAAACACTAAAAGATTCCATGACAGTCTTAAAACAAAAAAATTATCTCCAGAAATGGGTTTCATCACTAAAAGATGAAAAGGCCTCTTCCACTCCTTCTGTCTTAGTTGCGCCTTTTCTATCTTACAAGTGGCTATGTTTCAGTACTAGCCTACAGCTCATAGCTCCTTTGGGATAAAAAGGGATCTCTAAACACAATTGCAGGGCCCTTCAGAAACACTAATGTAACCTTAGAGCTTCAAACTTGCCTGTACCTGGCAAATGTGTATAAAATAAATCTTTTGACCATTGATGCTCTATCCATGTTATTTCTAAGAAAAACTGTTTAACTGTGATGGTTGCCTAGAGTACTGAAGAGTGGTAAGCCTATTGCACACTTGAACTCTGCCTAATAGAGTTGGCTGTCAGTTATTGCTTTACCTTTTTAGTGTAGAATTAGTAACTAATTTCCTCCTAATCATCTGGGAGAAATGGTAAGAGCCAGTGTGCTGCAGTTTAAAAGATCAGATTCCTTGTTTGGCATCACAGCCTGCTATATATAAGTGCAGATCTCCCTGCCCTAGAGCCAGGGAGAGCCAAGAAAGGGCACCGTTTCTTAAGGGTATTTCTGCTCTGCAACTAGACACCCATGGCTAGCCCGTGCCAGCAGATTTGGGCTAGGCTAAGGGGCTGTTTAATTGCAGTGTAGGTGGGCTTGGGCTGCAGCCCAAGCCCTGGGACCCTCCCACCTCGCAGAGTCCTAGAGCCCAGGCCCGAGCCTGAGCCTGAACATCTACACCACAATTAAACAGCCCCATGAACCCGAGTCAGCTGGCACGGGCCAGCCATGGGTGTCTAATTGCAGAGTAGACATACCCTTAAAGCCACATAGAGTGCTACCAGAATGCTAAAATAGTTAGAGCCTTTTGTGTTCTGAACACTACACTTCTGTCTCCATTTCATTCGAGAGGGCTATGATAGATTAAATTATCAGGGACACCAAAATCTTATTTATCACAGGGAAGTTTATTTTTGTCATCAGAATCTCATCTGGGATAGAAGAAAGGGTTTACAAAAGACCCACTGGAAGTCAAGATAAGTCTTGCTTTCAAGAAGACAAACTGGCTGTTCCTCTGAGGAGCACTTCAGCTTTCACAGGCACATGAAACAAAACTGAGTGGCATTTGAAACTCTACATTGTGAAAATATTTTGTGTAGTTCCAACTGGATAACTGTTCAGTCTGCCCCGAGCTGTCATGTAAAGAAGGGCTGTATCCAGCAGTGGGAGAAGTGTCCCATGTGAGCCAGATTAATTTGAGGGTTATGATGGGTTCTACCAGTATGATCCCATGTGATGGGATCTCTTCCAAGAGAGCAGACTGGTACAAAGCTACCCCATCTATACTGGGGGCGGGGGAGTAGCTCAGTTCATAGGTATGGCCAAGATGGCTGGAAACTCCTCTCAATCTATGGCTCTCTAAGGCAGCTCCTACTGATGGAACACCCAGTGGGTTGTTAATCTCCCTTCCTCTGGCACAGGTGATAACACCTGCTCTGTGCATGGGCGCATCACTGCTTTGGCGGATACGACATTGATAGCAGAATTATAATTTCCAACTAAGCATGTATTTAGCCCTGGAGGACTTGGGTAAAATGGAGCCCAGATTTGATTTCTCCATTAAAATCCTTCTCTGCTTTGTGCAATAAACACCAAAAAAAGGGGGGCGAGAAAAGAAACTTGAAACTTCTCTCTGAGACATACAAGACCAGCTGAGATCACAAACTAATGATAGACACTTGGACTGATTCTTCTCCCTTAATGTGCCTTTATTGCCTTACTCATCCCATCCCTTTCCTTTACTGCCAGCCTAATATTTGGAGGAATTACCATCGTGACGGGAATTGTTGGTGTCATCACTGGGGCAGGAGTTGCAAGAAGATATAAGAAGATAAACGCTAAGGCCGACCCTCTTATTTGTGCTGTGGGCATGTTGTCCTCTGCCCCATGTCTCTATCTGTCTATCATGCTGGCCGAGCGGAGCATCCTTGCTACTTACGTAAGTGTCGATGAACTGTATAGCCTTGACAAATGGTTTTGTAAGATAGCATGGGCGGGTTGCAGGGTGTGGTCCTCAGAATGGTCTAGTTGAAGGAATTTAATTAACAGCTTGCAATGGCTCATGCCACAATGTAGCCCACAGGCCGAGTGCTGCACAGGGGGCTCTAACCTGGTCTGCGGTTGCAGTCTCTGCTTCCAAGGTGCAGCCTAGGGACTACACACCCCATTGTGCAGAGCTCCCCTTTCAATATGAACAGCCAGACCACCTATGGAAAAGGGGACGTTGCAGACTGGGACTTGTAACCTCCATGCACTGCATCTTTGTATTGAAGAGGGTGGTAAATTTATTCAACCTAGTATGGCCACTTGCTAAAAGACTACAATGCACCTTTAGCTGGGCATGGTTTGACTGCCCCAGGTTTCCAAAGGTATATTTAAGTGCAAACTCGAAGTCCTAACTTGGTGTTTAATTAAATGAATCTGCCATGTATGATACTATTTCTCTTCTCTCCCAGAACACTTAAAGATTACAATGTGCTTGGCTCTGTACAATAAACAGAGTTCCTTTTCAGAAGAATTTAGTCAGCAAGTTGGGTGCCCAAAATCACTAGCTGCTTTTCTTAGACCTGTGGAGATGTAACCAGAAGCGAAAATAGCCTAAATCCTGCTCTCAGTAAAGAGGAATGCAGAAACATACCAAGAGAGATCAGTAGCTGCAGGAACTCCCTGTGAGGATGAACTGAATGCAAACCTTATTTTAGCAATAATCTGTTAACAGCTATGAAAGAAATCCCAAGCCCTCTCCAATGACTCTAGATCCACCATTACCAGAATTAACATAAACAATAGGATCCATGTAAAGTTAATTACAGTAATCAACATTTCACTGCAAAAAAGGGTGCTTTCACAGTGCTTTCTCTTCTAAAAATAGCTTTTGTTCAAAAAGGTTTTCCTTTTGCCTCTTCAGCAATCTAAAATCCCAGTGAAAGACCACTGACACTTAAGGGGGAAAGAGGATGAATTTTTCATGCACACAGAGCAAAATGTGGACTTGACTTAAAATAAATAAATAAATAAATAAATAAAAGATTCAGGTATGCAGAGGTAAATGGCAGAGAATATAATTGTCTTGAGAATCTGCGTGCTTTCTCTTTATAAGAGCCTCTATCTCAAATCCATTTACAGTCCTGCCGCTAGCAGACATTTTTACACCTAAAGGTGCAGCGCACAATCATAACTGCGTATTGCACTAACGTTAACAAACATAGATGATTCTGCCAGCCTATCATAGTGCTTCTCTCCCCCTTCACGGCCTCTATTTCTGACTATGGATGGTTGGATGAAAACTCATTTGGTCAAAGGAGTTTGTCAGCTTCTGTTCCCTAATTGTTGCATGAGACATCAAATGACGACCAAGCAGCATGAGATGAAAATCTTCATGAATGAAAAACATTTTTCACACAAAAATCTCGTAGTTTTAAAGGGTGGAGGAACATACCACCATCCCCATCAAAATATATTGGCAGAATCCTCCTCTGAATAGAGGTTGGCATCCAGCACTCTGTTCTCAGGATTTGGGAGGAAATCCCAGAGTGGGATATGGACAACCATCATTTCTCCCTTCTCTCCTCCTCCTCTCCCCCTCTCCCAAATACAGGCCAGTGGGTCTTTAAATGCTGCAGCTTCTCTATATAGATAGAAGAATATATTATAATATATTATATTATACTTTATTTATTTATTTATTTATTTATTGAGGTCTGTGTAGTCTTGCCACCTGTTTCTTCTGATTCTTACAAGTACAGCTGCCTAACTGTTCCCCTTCCCAATACTTACTATGCTGTTTTTTTTCTTTCCAAACTCCATCTGGCATAAGTCGTAATGGTGTGAGAATTGGGGTGGACTGCCAGCTGGTGCATCTGACTCAAAGCTCCCACTGAATTGGAGCTTTCCATGGTGTAGGAAGCAGGCAGAGAAGCTGGCTTTCCCATCACTGTTAATTCAGCCGCATGGAGGCCAGGAAACTAGTCTAAATCTTACAGTATAAGAAATCTACTGAGGCAAAAACTGCATGCTTCACATAGTTTCTTAAGAGTGCTTGGTGTATTGCTCTGTCCATATCTGAATACATTATGAAGGCTGCTTTGGCTGTAGGTAGCTGGTGGGTGAACATCAGCCTTGTGTTGTCTATCCAAACTTACAAGAAACCTCTGGTGGACGTTGAAATGGAAGTATTTCAAGACTTTTTCAGTATTTCCCTGTGGCAGCTGGATTGGAGATGCCATTAGAACAGTCCCTTTCCTCCGCTTTCTGTCTGCATAGTTCAGCAATTCTTGATTTCAAAATTAGTTTTTGTGCAGGTAGTGCAAATTGCAACAAAGTTGTCTGAATTTTGTTCCATCTCGGGATGTAGTTTGGTTTGGATCACCTGTGTGAATCTATTCCACCATCCAAAGCTGTAAGTTTCCTTATGCTGACAGGAAAGGAGTATACTTGTCTGTAGCATTGAGTACTGTCTCCTTAGTGCCTTGATAAGTTTTTATGTTTGAATTTTAGCTATTTATCAAGAGCCAGATTACAACGAGGGCTGAATTCAAACTGGATTTAAATGGGTGCACCTCCATTGACCTTAGGACTGAGTTTGCCCCAGTGAAGCCAAATTTTGAGCCAACCTGCAGCTACTCTCTTCTTAGCCA
Source organism: Malaclemys terrapin pileata (assembly GCF_027887155.1). Taxonomy (NCBI): domain Eukaryota; kingdom Metazoa; phylum Chordata; order Testudines; family Emydidae; genus Malaclemys; species Malaclemys terrapin. The sequence goes on along the minus strand of NC_071522.1, from coordinate 17,042,313 downwards.
CTGACTGCTGCAATCCGGTGGGATTAGTACCTGTGGCCTGCACTTAGACTTCCTTGGTTACGTGTGATGTCTGCTTCTTGCCCAAGTGACTCTTTTACTTTGTTTAGGAAAGAGGCACCATGTTTTCCTTAAACCAGCCCATTAATTGCTACTCTGACTCTTCCCTAGATAGATCTTGCTGGAACTGATTTCATACAAACTTGATTCCTTCATCTATTTTATTTTTCATTTGACAATGTAACAGCATGTTGGCTGCCCTTAAAATACCTTTCTGAATCTCTTCAGGAAAAAAAATCACAGGGTATTTAGTTTTTTTCTAGGACAGTTATAGGGAACCCCAGGGAGACAGATGCTCCGCATGTTGCTGTCCTCTTCACAACCCTCCAGGGCTGATGTAAGTCTTTTCTTCAAAGCTGATGGTACCTTCACATAGAAATTGTAGCCAATGTGCCATGTAAACTACCATCAGGCTTTAAATTGCCCATTTGTCAGGGACTGGGAAGGGAAACAGGGAAAGGAAATAGACAATTGGAGTGTGCACAGTGCTGGAATCCAGTGGAGGGTGGGAGGCGGGGAAAGAAAGGGGACTTAAAAATGAGGGCAGAGAAAGTGATACAAATTTCCTTTGATACAGTACACATAGCTACCAAGTTCTTGCCCAAACGCTACAGCTGTACTAAATATGTAATATTTAGGGCCACAAATGTAAAACATAATGTATTTGAGGCAAGGTGGGAATCATTAAGACTTAAATAATGGACCAAATGTGCATCCTTGGTGCAACTCCCTTGACTTCAGTTGTTGGAGGAGGGATAAATCTAGCCTATTATGTATGGCAGGCAGATATGATCTAGCTTCGCAAGCCATTGTTGCAATGAATTTATTAGTCAGTTTGAAGACAATCATGGAAGATTATTTGTTAATGGTATGTCACAAAGTACGTGACTGACTTATAACAGGGCTTTCTTGAATCTCATTTCATGTTTAAATATCATAGTACAGTGTTCAGTCTACTTTATAGGTGCTATATAAGAATACAAATACTTCATTCACAGCATTAATCCTAATAAAATAATAACTCTGTTACTGTGGAATCTTATAACCATTTCAATATAACTAATTGCTGTCTCCTAGTACTGTATATAGGACCTCAGCTGACTCTGTGGTCTGAACAGTACCGTAGCTGGGCTTTCCCTGTTGTTTTGGACAGACATTCCAAACCATTATACTTATTAACAGATGAGGGCTGACTTGCCACAAAACAACCAAGATTGTCTGTAGCTCTGACAGAGCCATTCCCCATATTCATTTAGAGCAGTGATTTGAGGCTGCATTGGGGAATGGCAGAAATAGCACGGTGCACATAAATAATGCATTGTGTGTGGCTTCTCTGTGTGAGTAAAGTACTTCCAGGATCTATTTCCCTGAACCAGGAAAAAGAAACACACACAAAATCTCTATACTCCTGTGTGCAGCTGGATGGTGAGTATATCTGGGATGTACCATGCTGCATTTATACCATAGGTGGGAAAATAAAATTGGTGCTAGTTCAAGAACAGATAACAACTACAACAACGTGAATCTGCAGCTTTAGGTATTGCATCCCAAAGCTGGTTGGGGTAATATTTTTCCACTCTGAGCTAAAACTACTATCTGCATGAGACCTTAAAAATGAACTCTGTTAGGCTAAGGTGGAATCACTCATACTACCAGAACTAAATAGATCTAATAATATGGAATAGTACAAAGTATTTAATAATGATCTAAACTACTCTAATGGAATTGTATGGAGCTGTAGGGCCTGGGGCCTTTGCTGTAGCATGCTGTAAGGCCTTGGCTACACTGGCGCTGTACAGCGCTGCAATTTGCTGCGCTCAGGGGTGTGAAAACGCCCCCCCCCGAACGCAGCAAGTGCAGCGCTGGAAAGCGCCAGTGTAATCAGAGCCTGCAGCGCTGCACGCTCGCTCGCAGCACTGCAAGCTATTCCCCTCGGAGAGGTGGAGTACTTACACCGCGGCAGCGCTGGGAAGTCCTGAGTGTAGCCAAGGCCTAACTCTTTATCCCTGTTTCTCTGCTCTTCCAGCTCATGTCAGTGCCACCACTTGTAATACTCTTGGCCCAGTTCATCTTTGACTTCCCTCTTTGGCCCTCTTTCTCAGCACCTTGTTTGGCACGTCTTTGTGCTGGAGGAAGTGTCTGGACCTATTTCCACTTTGATTTTAACACTAGATTTTACAGTTTAAAGTTACTCTATTTCTGTGTGACAGATGTGCTCCACATGTCCTCTTTTTTTGGTGCATGTACATTATATATAATGCCTTGTCCTACTGTACTGCCTTTCATCCCTGAATCTCAAATTATTTTACAAATGCAAAGCATCGTGAGTCCCCTGTAAGGGAGATGTGTAGTATTAACCTGCTACTTCTATAAAACAGGGATAAGTGAGTTGCTGAAGTCCATAGTGTGTTAGTAGTGTCCTGGACTCTTTCAATCCTTTGGTTCTAATCGCTACACGAACACAAACCTCTTCTAGATCCAAAAGATCTGCCACTTTCTTTCAGTGTTTCCATAAATCTCCACTTTCTTTCAGTGTCTCTTCTCTACATCACTTGAACCTGCACTGCCTCTTATAACCTGCTGCAGGATGGATGGATTTGCATAACGCTTATACTGCACAGCAGGACTCAACTGCATGCAAACACTTGCAGAAAGCCCCTTTCCAGTACTGAAATCCGCTCCCTCAAGCTGCAGTGATTCTAAAGTATCAAATTACAGATAATGATCCAGTTGAATTTTCATGGCACCAGTAAAAGAGAGGAAGTAAGGGACTTGTCTAGCACATGATCAGTTAGGACTGTCCAGGGAGAAATTAACGAAAGCATGGAAGTTGGGTTGAGGCAGAGAAGGGGTAGTGTTCTCTAATGTTCACAAGGTGCTCGGGTATTTGTGGTTATAGCCAGGTGGCTTGACATAGGCAGAGTTGTATGATATTGCTACTCATATTAACAGACATGTTTCATTGTGGGTTTGGTCCAAAGTGCTGTAATGAAAGTATTGCTTGCTGCCCAGCTAAGACTGGCACAGAAAGCATTTTTGTACAGTTTATGGGCTATCTGGAACCGGAAAAGAGACTGCATCCAAGTCTGCAAGGTCAGATGTGACTGGGCACTCCCTCAGCTACCCCATGTGCCGTGCTGCCAGGCCTGTTTGTATTCTTGTGTAGTCACAATATACGCACAGTCTTTTGCTTTTTGTGTATCTTCAATCTTTAGATTCCTAGCATCGCCGAGCATAGTATGGGCATATGTCAGGAGGAGCCTTCCACCCAGCTCGCTCTCTAAACTCTCCCCTTCATTCCTGTTCCTGCCGATTACATAGCTTCCCTTATTGAGCTAATTACCTCATTAGCCCAGTCATTGCCCCCAAGTGTCAACAGTCACTCATAATAGGTTAACTGCCTCCAGTTAAGCCTGTAATCTTCTTTGTTATGCCATTACCTAAGTGACCAGGGTGCTACAGTTAGTACTCTGGCACAGTGGGTTATAGCCCAGTCCACCTCCCACTGAAGTAAAAGGAAAAGCTTCTGTTACTTCAGTGTCATTTGGGCTGTGCACATAAACACAGGTGCTGATACATCCTGAGCCAGGGATATTGGTATTGGGCACAGTCTGTTCAATGAATAGCATTTCTATTGTAGTAGGTGGCTTACGTTTCATTTAGCTGAGTTCAGAGTTAAGGGGTGCAGAGGCAAATTAGGAAACTGCTTTATTAAGCATCTTGGAAGGAGATAGGCCTGGTTTACAGCTGTATCCACATCCCTCTGAACTTTAGGGGGCGGGAATGACTCAGCATCCAAACGCAGGTCAGACTTCACAGCTAGCCCTTCTCTCTAATGGGTCCACCCAGAATCCTAACTCCCCTGGGAAGAGCCTACCCATAAGATTTGGCTGTGACTGAGAGTCCACCACTAGCCTTACTTCAGTTACACGAGCTGAACTTCTAATGTAAGTGAACTAGAACTAGTTTGAATTGATTGAACAAAGGAGAGACTCTTGTTGCATCCATCCTCCTCTTTGGTCCGTATGTCTGTCTAGACTGGAAGGTCTGCAAGCAGATCCCTGGCCTGACATTTCTAGCCTCCAGTGTGATGATAACTGCTTCTCACAACTTCTATAAATGATCCCTTTTGGTGGGTGTCATTCCCCAGAATCATAGCACAACTGGGCTTCCAAGGAGGTAGGTCAGTACTGAGGTGCATGGGCTAACGAGGGAGGAAGGCTTGCCACAGCATCTTCCTCCACGTGCTTTAACTGTAAATTCACCCACAATTCTTAAAAATGAGAAGAAAAACAAAGTCACAGATCTGTAACTATGCCATCAGTACAGTGATTACAGGCTGTTCATATAAGCACTTGCTTTAACCACTGGATTTAGTGGTTCTCAGCCAGAGGTACACTATCCCTGGGCGTACACAGAGGTCTTCCAGGGGGGAGCCAGTTCCTCACCTAGATATTCGCCTAGTTTTACAACAGGCTACATAAAAAGCACTAGCAAAGTCAGTACAAACTAAAATTTAATACAGACAATGACTTGTTTATACTGCTTTATATACTATACACTGTTACAAGTTAACTTTTTAATCTTGTGGTGTTTCCATCAGATGCGGTTTGGTCCACACAACCTGATTTAAACCCATATCTTGGGACTGGCAGGGAGAGGGTTAATAATTTCCAAGACCACAAATGTAAGATTTATTAGGGACCCAGCATAGTGGGAAGTGTGGCGTGGCCCATCTGCGGTGAATTAGGGAATCCCCACAGGGTACCATAAGAGGGATGTGATCCAAGGAGTCTGGGCTGGCTGTGTCTAGGAGCCAGTTCCTCCCTCCTCTTGGGAAGAGCCCTCTGAGTGCAGTACTTGAACTTTGCCGGCACAGAGTCATCCTGTTGGTTTCATTTAGAAACCTGGCCAAAAGAACCACCTGGAGCTCATTTTAAAACTCATCTCACTGTGGGGAGCTCCTGCCGCGCTATTGGTTTGATTTTTTTTTTTTTTTTTTACTGGGTTCTGAAATGCTTGCTCCCATCTGCTACACCTAAACCTGTCCCTTCTGTTTTCTGTGTCTGAGAGTTTGAGGATTGGGAGTGAGGACTCATGACTCCTGTCCCGGACTCTGCCACTGACGAGATGTGATGTTTGGCAAGTCACTTACTCTCTGTGCCTCCATTTCCCCATCTTTAAAATGAGACACTATTTGCATTTATCTCTGGGGGTGTTAGGATGCTTAGTTAAGGTTTGTAAAGAGATTTTCATGTACAGCACCTCTCATTAACATAGCAAAGTGTAATTACACTTCGGTGAACTCACCTAGCCACTTTATGGTACAGAAAGTCAATCTGTCAAACAGAGCTACTATGGTTTGTTTTGTTTTTGTTTTTTCAGATTTTTATTGCACTTGGAGAATTTTTTTTAGCCTTAAACTGGGCCATTGTGGCGGACATACTACTGGTAAGTTCAAGTTAATTCTTCCTGCCATTGTATGGTTTGTGCTGATCATTTTAATTCTGTTCTCAAATCTGTGTATTCAAAGTACCTGCTTCTCCTGCTAAACCTTTTGTCTCCTCCCAAGAATACCATAATTGGTACCCAATTAACACTAAAAGTTGGCCTGCACCACCAGTAAGAGACTCCATTTCATTGCCCATATTCAAATGTTTTACGTTTGTGCTGAAATGGCTTTGAATAAGAGATCCAAGTGGGGAAAACTCAACATCTTTAAATCACTGTTTTCTAAAGAAAATTGCTTATTAGGGAAGTCTGATGAAATATGCATTGTTACTCTCCTTGGCTTGCGGTGTCACTACTGGAACCCCCAGTAGTGTAGTGAACTTCGCTGTTTTCCTAACACTTTGGAAATGTGGCACTGTTTATTAATTTGATCTGTAAACGCTGAAAGCTGTGTGCACTGTTTTGGGGAATAGAGGAATTTCCTGATAATTGACAGAGTGGTGAAATGAGGTGGAGTCACTTGCTTTGTAATTTTAAGCCCAGATATTTAACATTTTGAGACCATTAACTCTCTGGAAGGGGAATAAGCATTCTAGCAGATGGACATTATGCTGTCATTAGTGATCTCTGCTGAAGGTGTGCATGAAGGGACATGCTCAGTGACAATAAATTCACTTGCAGCATGAACTCGAAAGCCCCTCGGAACAATGGCTTTGCTGCCACGCTGCTGCCATGTGGAGAGACTAGTTTAGGTACAACGCTGGGACTTGGGCATCATTCTTGCCATGCATTTGGAGTGTGCATGATCTTGGGACAGTACCTGTGGTGGAGATAGGGAAGACAATTGCTGCCTAATCAAGTGTGATTAATAATATACTTTTGTTATCACTAATGCTGTCAGTCAGTGTCCTGATGGACACCGGTCCCATCAGCGCTTGCCTTCAGGTGACCCTTCTGTCGGTTCGTTCAGTCAGTCCGTCCTTGCTTTCTCTGCCTATTCAATAACAACTTGCTGAATTCCCCTCTCAATATTGACATCTTCTTTCCAGCACTGGAAGCTGTCGTGACTCTTTTCTTTAGCGGGGACTGTCTGCTAACATTGCTACTCTATAAAGGAGTTCACGTTCACAATGAGTGCACAATCACACCTTCTTACTGGGTAAACTTCTACAGCCTATTCTATTATGCAGTAGGTCAAACTAGAAAGCTAGTTTAAAAACTCAAAAGACCAAGCAAGTCACAACTTTGATACACTCTTTGCCGTGATAGAAGGTGACACTACAACAGCCAGGTCCAAACCTTTTAATTTTTCCACTTGCCAGTGCAGAGGTCTGTCACCATTTTATTAGCGACTAAATGCCCATCGGTGCAAAGTGCAGTAAGGTATTTTCTGAGAATGCTTTGTGAGGTAATCTTAAATTGTAAACTTCAGTAATTCCCATTTTCCTGGTTACACAAACCTTCACTTAGGTCACTTGTTGTCTTTGCTCACTCAAGGCCACTATAACTTAGGAATTGTATCCATTGAATTGAAAAGCTGTGTGGGTTCAGTGTACTGATGCTATCATCTTGGCTACAGAGTGACACAGTAACCATTTAATCTTGGGTTTTTTATATATATGTATTGTCATTTGTATCGTTCAGACAGTTGCTGATAATACCATTGGACTTGGCAATGGCTGTTCTTATTTTACCGTGAAAGTGGCTTTTTTTCTCCCCCAGTGGTGTGGCTATCCAGAAAATATCTACAGGCTTTATTTATCCTGCAACCTGTGGAGCTGCAGACCAAGGAAGATGCTGGCTGAATGATAAGGCTCCTGCTCTTTTGTGGCTATTGAATTAAGATGTATTGAATGTAGCAACCTCTGTGCCCCTTCCCCCCAGCACTAACAACGAAGAGAACTAATGTACACACATAATAGCATGTGTGAAAGGAGAGGTGCCAAGCTCCTTCATGGCTCTCGTCTAGAGAGGTTGTAGATGGAGTCTCCCTGTGTATGAGTCTGGGTACCAAAGTGAACAACCAAGACAACAGTCATGAGGGAAGAAGGCAGCCTGGGGAAGAACACATTTACTTGTGGGGTGTCAGTGTGTGCGCAGGAGGACTTGAGCAGCTCGGGGTGAGGAAGATGCCTTGGTTGGAGCCTTTGGGTTGGGACTGGGTCAGCTTGTCTGGTTTGGGAGAGGCTCATGAAGTATATGGGTACATTTGTGTGTGTGTCACAGCTGGGAGTGTGAATGGCAGCTCTCCTGGGAACGTACCCAGTCTTGTGCAGCCAGCACCGAAGGACATATTGCAGCATCCACACTTGTATTGTTAGTGAACAGGCCCTGTAAATTAAGACATTTATTTGGGGCACTTTGCCTATCTGCATAGGCGTGCACAGCCCATTTCATTAGGGTGTGCACCCAGGGAGTCCCGCCCCCATCCACTCCCTCCTACTTCCCACCCCCTGACTTTCCCCCCGCTCCTTGTCCCCTGACTACCCCCTCCTGGGACCCCTGCCCCTAACTGCCCCCCCAGGACTCCACCCCCTACCTAAGCCTCCCTGCTCCTTGTCCCCTGACTGCCCCCCTAAGACCCTACCCCCACCTGTCCCCTGACTGCCCCGACCCTTATCCACACACCCTCCCCCAGACAGACCCCTGGACTCCCATGCCTATCCAACCGCTCCCCGCCCCAAGACAGGACCTCCAGAACGCCCGACCCATACAACCCCCCTGCTCCCTGCCTCCCCCAACCCCCTTGACACCCCTGCCTCCTGACAGCCCCCCACCCAGAACTCCTGACTCATCCAACCCCCCCCAGCTCCTTGTCCCCTGACCACCCCCTCCAGAGACCACTCCCACTAATTGCCCCCCAAGGACCCTCCTTGCTCCCTGTTCCCTGACTGCCCTGACCTCTATCCACCCCCCGCCCCCTGAGAGACCCCGGGACTCCCTGCCCCATCCAATCCCCCCTGCTCCCTAACTGCCCCCTCCAGAGACCCCTGCCCCTAACCAACCCACCCTGTCCCCTGACTGCCCCCACCCCTTAACGAACCCCCCTGGCCCCAGACCCCTTACCATGAGATGAGGCTCCTAGCTTCCCCGCGGAGCCAAACTGCCCTGCGGGAGCACACAGCCCTGGCCCCCAGAGCTTTGCGCACGGCAGCATGGCTCCAGGGGAGGGGGGAGCATGTCTGACTCCCCACAGAGCCAAACGCTGCCCCGCGGGAGTGCACAGCCCCGGCCCCCAGAGCGCTGCATGCGTGGCAGCATGGCTCATGGGGATGGGGGGGCGTGTCTGACTTCCCGCAGAGCCCCAGCCCACCGAGAGCACTGCGTGCGTGGCATGGCTCCAGGGGAGGGAGGAAGGCGGGGGAGGGGCTGGCGGCTTGCTGCGCTCGGCCGGGCATTCCAGCCCGGGAGTGCGGACCCTGTGGCTTGCCGCGCCGGGGAGTGGAGCCATTTGCCCACCCCTGCATTAGGGTGTGCCTGGGCATACCCCGTGCGCATGCCTATGCCTATCTGACAAGGAATCCTGACTGGATCTCCCAGCAGATGACTTGCAGGCTGCCACTGGAATCAGTGAGAATGAGTGGGTGTTTAGGACATCTCCTTTGATAAGCAGGATATTATGACACATGATTCAGAAGCCTTTGTGTGGGGATGCTTGGTTTGTTCTGTTCCTGACAAATGCCTTATTGCATTATGTGCTAATAGGAGGAAGAGTGCTCCACTCAGTTCCCATTTCATTAGCAAACATCATGTCCAGTCAGACTCTGACAGAATGAACTGCACAACTGTATAACACTTAATGTTATATATGAGTGAAGCCATAAGATGAACCTTATCTCACCTCCTCATTCTTGTTTACTGCTTCTCCTAGCAGCCCCACTCCATTCACTCCTTGTAGTTCTGGATATTGGAAATCTCTTCAGTTGAGTGACTGCAGCATCAGTGGAATTGAATGGGTGCAAGGTATTGAATTAGGCTATAGAGATTTCAATTTCTGGGATGCTTGTTCAATAATTCTTAACACTTTTCATCTCTATATCATTCAGTGTATAGTTGGCATCATTAGTTGCTTGTAGAGATGGGAAACAGAGTCGGGAATACAATCCAAGTCCTTGACTCCACTCCAGTGCCTTACTCACTGTAGCATGGCACCATGTTACCCACCGATTTATAATTGTGTGCGGGCATTCCGGGCAGTCTTTTTGGTCTCTGTCTCTGGAGAAAATGATCCTTCCCCCAAAGCCACTAAGCACCAACTGGCACCTTGACCGTCTTTCCAGATAGGCCAAAGACCTCTTGGGCCATCGAGAATGAACTTTCTCACCCCCACAGAGCCATACTGGGTCAGACCAAGGGTCCATCTAGCCCAGTATCCTTAATAATATATATTCTTCTATAGCAGATAGCCAGGTACATAAACACACACAATACTTGTGGCAGGAGACCAGCTTCCCACATTGCCAGACACAAGAGATATTGAACACATCAGTTACCGTAGCCATGCTCATGTTTCTAGGACCCAAACAGTATAAGGCATCTTACGGTTTTGACCAAAATGGCTAGTCAAATTTGGGGCCTTGCTGGTTGTTTGCACTAGGAGGAGAAATTGATGATGAAGCCAGGTTGATTTTCAAAAATGTACAAATCCTGTTTCCCCAAATACAGGAACAATCAAACAACAATAAGAGATGGTCTCCTGCCTCACAGTTCTAAACTTCTTTCAGCCAGTACCCAACCCCAAACCTCTCTCTCAGCTTCTCACAGGGCCACACAATGTATCTCTCTCTCTCTCCTGCCATGCACACCATACATTTAGCCAAAACGATAGCAAGCAAAGTTCATCTATCCAGCTTTGTAAATTACTGAGTTGACTCACTTATCCCTTTGTTTTGGGCAGCGATCTGGGCTTGATTGTCTCTTGCAGTTATTTTAAATGAAGGTCAGCGGTTAAACCTATAACATTACTCAACATAAAGCTGTTATCTAGATGTAGAAAGAGCTTATCTACACCCAAGCTGGAACTGAAATAATTCAACTGGTTGTAATTCATGCCACTAGTTATTTACTTTGGGGCAACTCTGTGTGTGTGGACACGTACTTAGGTTAAGTGCCCAATTATATCTAAATAGGACATTTTTATTTTCAAAAAGGCATCCACACACAGACTCACACCAAAATAACTAGTGGCATGAATTTTAAAAAAAGTCTTCACTTCACCAGCAAAGAGTTGTGTTCACAGCAAGAGAGGTAATGTAATAGTTAGCTCCTATAAAATCCTAATGGTGACAAAATGCAGGCAGTTTTAACGTCACCTATCTACACGGTTAATATTCATAGATTCCAAGGTCAGAAGGGACCACTGTGATCATCTAGTCTGACCTCCTGTATGACACAGGTCATAGAATTTTGAACTAGAGCATATATGTATTTCAGAAAGACAGACAGACACACACACACACATTCACTCAATCCCTGTAGCTGACTATGCCTACCTACCTCACAGGCCTTTGTCTACACTGGCGCTTTACAGAGCTGCAACTTTGTCGCTCAGGAGTGTGAAAAAACACCCCCCTGAGCGCAGCAAGTTACAGCGCTGTAAAGTGCCAGTGTAAACAGTGCCCCAGCGCTGTGAGCTAATCCCCTCGGGGAGGTGGAGTACCTGCAGCGCTGGGAGCGCTCCCGTGGCAGTGCTTTGGAGTTTCGAGTGTAGCCAAGCCCACAGTAAAACATACCTCCGTTTTATCTCCACTGGGACTTTATGGCAAGATAACTAACATGTACTAGTTGTCTCACTGTAAACAGACACACCTTTTTCAGCTGTCAAGACATGGCCTTGGTTATTTTGATTCCAGTTTGTGTAGGCATAATGTTTGAAGTAAGATGCCCACTATTAAAGCAGCATATACAAACTCGTGTCTGAATAACACATGAGGGAAGGGGCTTTTCATGTGGCGAACACTAGAATTGAATTATAAAGTGATGCCAACAGAAGTCAATGCTACCTGCCTGGTTAGACCCCAAATGGGGACCTTTATGGAAAACCCAGGTACAACAAGGATTGGTATTTACTAACTAGGCCAGGGGTAGGCAACTTATGGCATGCATGTCAAAGGGGGCACGCGAGCTGATTTTCAGTGGCACTCACACTGCCTGGGTTCTGGCCACCGGTCCGAGAGGCTCTGCATTTTAATATAATTTTAAATGAAGCTTCTTAAACATTTTAAAAACCTTATTTACTTTATACAACCATAGTTTAGTTATGTATTATAGACTTATAGAAAGAGACCTTCTAAAAATGTTAAAATGTATGACTGGCACGCAAAATCTTAAATCAGAGTGAATAAATGAAGACTCGGCACACCACTTCTGAAAGGTTGCCAACCCCTGAGCTAGGCAGTGCTCTTGTGTGTGTTCGTGCTGAACCCAGTGCCTCAACATGGTGTGGAGGGAAGTTTTGGGGCTATTGCAGATGATTTCTTAAAGATGTAAAATTGAGGCCTGCTCTATTCACCCATTTTTTTGTACTGACATGGCTATGTCAGTTAGGGAGGTACGTTTTATTTTGAACCAAAATAGTTACACTGATCCAGCCTGTAGTGTGGACACAATTATACCGGTTAAGCTAATTTCTCTTTCCAATACAGGAATAAGCAATACTGGTATAACTGCATAAAACGTTTATGTGTAGAACCTGACCTCTTCTGGTAATTAAAGAGCGTATAGTCCTTTTTGCGAGAGTATGGGTGTTAAGCCTGGGGTCCTGGCCAAAACTAACTTGAGTAATTACTTGTAGCCTTCCTAATTTCCACCTTCAGTTTTAGCTGAAGCAGTTATATGTGATGGTGGAGTGTTGTTGGTGCAGTGTAGCTGCATTTCAGTGATGGATGGAGTGATTCCTCTGTCAAGGACTCTGGGATCTCTTTAGATGGAAGGAGACGCATAAACAGACACAAAGCATGTTTATGAACTTCACGTGCACATCAAACATGAAAGCAGATCTTTTTCTAAGACTTCTTTGCCTTGCTTGTTAGCTCCCTTTTACACAGACAAGAAACAAATACTTCATTTCTCATAGTAGCTAATGCAGGCACTTTGGGTTTAGAAAGAAAAACACCAGCCATCACATTAAATACTTTATGAGATGCCCTAAGGTGAGGGACGGTTTCTATATTTATGAGAAGACTGTTAATAATTAACAATGCAGCACTGTGTCCCTGTCTGGTTCTGTCTCATCTAAGATTTTAAGCACATGAGCCTTTAACAGAAGAAACTGTCCTTCCACAAAGCACAGAGAAAGGACTATAATGTCACATAGCTTCTCTCCAGTCACTTACTGGATGGAGAGGAGCCTCAACTGGGAAGTCCAGAGAAGTTCCCAAACTTCAGGTATGTTTGGATCTGGAGCTTTGGTGTTGCCTCATCTGGTTGTAAAATCCAAGGGTTGCTTTACTCCAGGGGTGGGTTTTCAGTAACCTCATGTAAGAGGAAAGGGATAAACATCTGAGTCCCTTAAACATCTGTTAGAGGGTAATGATACAAAGGCGCCGAATGCTGTCCTGGAACAGAATTTTGCCTGCCTCTTTGCATAAGAGTGCTTCATCCCAGTAGCACTGCTTTGGAAGGGAAGAGGGTGCCAATTAAGCAGCATTTAGAGGGTTCGGGAGCCAATAGAAACTAACAGACTGAATTTCACATGTCTGAAACTAAGTGTTATAAGTGAATATAATGAGTTGGGAACAGGATAAGTAGCTCATTCAATTTTGAGGCTTCAGATTCCCCTAGCAAAGGGCTAACCTCAAATTTCAAGGGTTGGAGAGGGCCGCAACACCAGAGCGGTCTATCTGAACCTTGGAGCTCTAGGATTGACTTGTAATGCAGTTACATTGTTTGAACGAGGATAAACAGCTTTGAAGACCTTTCCCAAAGGTCTTTATTCTTCAGGGAAAAGTCAAGCTGATGCTCTGGTGCCAGAATCCCTACATTTTGGGCTGATGTTAGCATTGCTGAAATTAGGTTTCAGTTGTTCAGGGCCTCTGTGCCCACCTTTATAGTGGGTTCAATTCAGACTCCTGTGGCTGTAACCTGTTTCTGGGCTTCATTGAACTCAGAGTAAAACTTAGTTGGACTCAACTATTTTTTTCCTTCTTTTTTTAAATGAGTAACTGAGCTGGTAGCAGTAGCCAGGCCAGTCACTAGAGAGAAATATTGCAATTAGCCAGTGTGTTATAGTCCCCTCAGGGGGCACTTGCCCAAGTCTGGGGTCCACAGGAGTCAACTCCATGCAAGAGGCACAACTTCTACCCACTTTCCCCATCCGGCAGGGGATTAATCTCAAAGTCAAGCAGGCAGCCTAAAACCCCACAGACCTCCATGTTAGTGTCTCTCAACACCTTCTGGGTTTGAGATTAAACCTGAGACCAAACAAGACTCTGTAGGCCTGGGGTTTATGATGAAAGTTTGGCATAGATATGGCTGATGGTAGGGTATCACCTGGGATTAGAGCTTTAGGTAAAGGTAGGGTTTGGTGCTTCTCCTCTTCCTCCTCAGGGATCTTCTTTCAACCTTGCTTGGATCAGAGTTTCATGCAGCAATAATACAGTACTTCCAATGGGCTAGATACCAATGCCTTGTCCTCCCTGGTTAGAAACATGTGTAAAAGGGGATAATACTCTCACCTACTCCTTGTTTTGCCTACTTAAATTGCCTACTTAAATTGTAATCTCTTTGTGGCAGGGATTGTCATATTCAGGGTATTTCTACATCAGGAGAATACATACTGTGTTAACAGATCTTCAACACATTGTTAAATACAATTTTACCCTTGAGGTTAACCATGACCAGTTGACATGTTTCTAAAATATAACTTACCCTTGTCCACAATAAAGGTAAAATAGCATCTTAACATGTTGAAGACATGTTAACACACACTCTATTCTGCTGGTGTAGGCTTATCCTGGCTGCCCTGTACCTAGTCCAATGGAACCCTAATCTCAGTTGGGACTTCGTGGCACTACCATTGTACCACTGTGTATTTATGTGTGGGCCCCAGGTTGGCTTGGGCTTGATTGCAGTTGATCTGAGGCTGTGTGTGTTATCTCTGGGCTGTATGTATGAATGTGTCTTTCGTGTCAAAGTTAATCCAGATAAAAAGACTGGTGTTTCACGACTGTATAAATACATTGCCTGGCTATCTGTAATAGTGTAAACATACTGTCAGAACAGAAAAGAGGCACAAACTATGTAGGATCCCACTATACTTTTTATCCATAGTTTATCTCCTCCATTATCCAAAATGACTATATTCCATTTTTAAAAATCACCATAATTATCTCAGTGCTTTTCAGTGTCTTGGACACACAGGTACATATATTCTTCTTCAAGTGCTTGCTCATGTGCATTCCATATTAGGTGTGTGTGCTCACCACATTCACCGGTGCCGGAAGTCTTTCCCTCAGTAGTATCCGTAGGGGACCGTCTTTGGCTCCCGCTGTAGTGGTGCCCGCATGGTGCAGTTTGAGGCGGGCCACTGGCTCCCCCCCACCCTCAGTTCCTTCTTGCCGCCAGTGATGGTGCTGGAACATCTGCTGCTTCGGCTAGCATTGATTTCTTTTCTGTTCTTGCAAACTTTGAAATCCTGTAAAATAGTTATACATGGGTAGTAGTTTTCTTAGTTACCCTTAGTAGTAGTTCTCAAACTCTCTGTTAGTCCCAAACTGAACCCAGCTGGGAGTCAGAGCATACCCCGGTCCCCATGCTTTAAGCCCTGTGATCACTGCAAACGGCCTATGCCCGTCAGCAATCCCCATACCAGCTGCCTAAGGTGCTTAGGCGAATGGCACATAAGTGACAAGTGCCGTATCTGCAAGTCCTTCAAACCTGGGACGAAGAAGGAGCGCGATATCCCTCTAAAAGCACTCATAATGGAGTTGCCACTAACTCTGGCACCGAAGCAGCGGTCTGATTCCTCACCGAGCACCGTGGTCTCTGTGTGCAGTGCTCCCCTGGCGCCGTCTACAAGCTGGCACCGGTCTCCCGCCACGGCTCCGGTCAAGAAGCTGAAAGAGAATGTGAGGGGAAGATCTCCTACCTCCCACAAGGGAAAGGAGAGGGCAGGGGGCAAGCCAAGACCTGTGACGGGCAGCTCAACATCCTCCTCGGGAAGTTGGGCCCCAGCTCAAGTCGAGCAGTGCAGCCCATCCCAGGCCTTGCCTGCAACTCCAGATAGCGGTGCAGGCCTTGGGCAGCTTCAGGTGCCGTTGACGCCCGAAGCCCTTCAGGCAGCTCAGGAAATCCTGACACTCCAGGTGTCACCCTCACCAGCTCCTGCGGTACCCTGATCTCACGGAAAACCCACATTGGGACCTATGCATCTGTCCACACCTTAGTGGTACCGTTCCCCATCGAGAGGGATGTCCCACCAGCGTTCACCCACCCGCAGCCACCACGCCTCAGGACGTGGCAGGCTCAGTGGAGCCCTCTTCAGTCCCCGCACTGGGGGCACCGATCAAGGGACTCGAGGCGTACCTCACCAGTAAATTGGCACAGACCCTCTGAGGCAAGTGCCACCCAGCAAGAACTCCGGGACTGGCCCCGACATCTTTAAGGGCCCGGTACCGATCCTGGGATCGATTGGACGCCAGAGACTGCCCATCACTGCGCTGTCATCGCCCATCTCCAAAAGGAAGGTCGCCCTACTCAGGACGATCCTCCTGGCAAGTGGCTCATAGTAGCTCCCGGTCCTATTCTTGAGAGGGCTCGAGAGACTCTTCCCGCAGATACAGGCTCCTGTCCTGCAGTGGGATCTTAATTTGATCCTCTCTAGGCTCACTGGTCCACCCTTTGAGCTGCTGGGTTCCTGCTCCCTTTCCCACCTGTCATGGAAGGTCGCGTTCCTGGTGGCAGTGACATTGTCAAGACCGGTCTCTAAAATTAAAGCCTTGACCTCAGAACCTCTGAACACAGTCTTCTACAAAGATAAGGTTCAGTTGTGGCCCCACCCAGCCTTCCACCTTCCATATGAACCAGGACCTCTTCCTCCCGGTGTTCTATCCCAAACCACACAAGACCAGTGAGGAGAGGTGTCTTCATGCCCTGGACGTCCAGAAGGCCTTGGCTTTCTACTTAGAGCGTACCAAGCGTTTCCGAAAATCGACTCAACTCTTCATCGCTACAACAGATAGGATGAAGGGTCATCCAGTGTCCTCGCAGAGGATTTCCAATTGGATTACCTCCTGCATAAGGAGCTGTTATGGTCTGGTGGGGGTTCTGCCACTGCCGATTGTCAGAGCCCACTCAACGAGAGCGCAGGCGTCTTCTGCAGCCTTCCTGGTGCATGTCCCTATCTAAGACATCTGTAGAGCTGCAACGTGGTCCTCTGTTCACATGTTTACCACTCATTATGCCATCACTCAGCAGGCCAGAGATGATGCTGGGTTCAGCAGAGCTGTGTTGCAATCTACACATCTGTGAACTCCTACCCACCTCCAGGGGTACTGCTTTGGAGTCACCTAATATGGAATGGACATGAGCAAGCACTCGAAGAAGAAAAGACAGTTACCTTTTCCGTAACTGGTGTTCTTCAAGATGTGTTACTCATGTCCATTCCACAACCTGCCCTCCTTCCCCACTGTCGGAGTTTCTGGCAAGATGGAACTGAGGGTGGAGGGAGCCGGTGGCGCCCCTTATACCGTGCCATGCAGGCGCCACTCCAGAGGGTGCCAGAGACAGTCCCCTACGGATACTGCTGAGGGAAAAACTTCCAGC
Organism: Malaclemys terrapin pileata; assembly: GCF_027887155.1. Taxonomy (NCBI): domain Eukaryota; kingdom Metazoa; phylum Chordata; order Testudines; family Emydidae; genus Malaclemys; species Malaclemys terrapin. The sequence continues at coordinate 17,025,042 of NC_071522.1, read as the reverse complement.
ACCAGTGCATGTGGCAAGGACACACCCCTAACATGGAATGGATATGAGCAACACATCTCAAAGAACACCAGTTATGGAAAAGGTAACTGTCTTTTCTTTCAACTTGTTATTTAAAATGTGTGTAATTAAAGCAATCTCTGAGCAATATTATTAGGTAGAATGGATGGCTCTAGGGATTAATAAAAGGAAACAATTTTAGTGTGTCATCAGAGGTAGAATTGCCAGCATCTGACACCTTTTTGATGCCCTGTATGAAAAGTTTGAGCTCCATCCCTAGTGACTTGGAATGCATAATGTTTCATTTCAGCTGGCATCCTTGTTAGTCTTGGCAGAGATTCCAGACTGAGTCTGGAGTCACAAGTACCCTCAATCCAAGATGCAGTCCTTCTAGGCTAGGCAAACTGACCATGTAGTGTGGGTGAAACTACATAGAAAACTGAAGAGCAAATATCTGCTTATGGGTAAATCAATAAAGCCACAAAGGCTATCATTCGGCATCGTCTATAAAAGCTAAAATCACGTGGCAGAATGGATCGGTATACGCTGCATTGAGAGACAGTGTGGGTGAGGTCTTTTATTGGACCAACTTCTGTTGGTGAGAGAGAGAATCTGTGAAACAGATTGAAACATGTATTAACGCCTTATGCTAAACAATGGACCATTCAAGGTGAAGTGGCCAGTTAACTGCTCTCCAGTTATGGGGGGGCAGAAGGAGGAAGGGGGGAGAAGGCTATTAATGGAGTGCCACATTCTCCCCATTTCACCCTCATTCTTTCTTCGGAATTTTTTTCACCAAATAGTTTCTCAAAACCAATCACAGAAAGTAGTCTGCAGCTTGCAGTATTACCTGTAGCGTAGATCTGTGCAGGTCATTCACGGAATTATTGATTCTTCAAATATTGATGATCCTCTTGTTTTGTTTCAGTATGTGGTGGTACCAAAGCGCCAGTCAACAGCTATTGCCTTGCAGATTTTCGTGAGTCATTTGCTGGGAGATGCAGGCAGCCCATACCTCACTGGAGTGGTAAGTAATGGGATTTTATGGCTACTTCTCTGAAGCTTATCCAAACCTTTTTAAATATAAAACATTTGGAACTTTCTGAAGAATAGACTCTGATTCCTGGTCCCAGATTGGAAATGCTTTGAATAGTCTGTCTTGCAGTGTGGAGTTGGAATCCAGATGCACTTAAACCAGCACTTCTGTACTAAGTGCTTTTATATCACTATTGGTCTCCTGGCTCTGCAAACCCTTAAGTACAAGCTTAACTCTATACATACCATTAGTTCCATTGAGTACAAAAGTGTCTGTAGGCTTAGGACTTCACTTTGATATCAGCTATATTAATTCTTAAAGATTTGGTAGCAGTCTGATTATCACAATGGCACTTGTTCAGAGTGTTTAAATTCAAGTGCAAAACTTTTCTGCCAGGTTAAAGGACAAATTCATGGGAACTACTAAAATATCATTTTGCACCTCAAAATGTAAAATACAATTAAATAAAATCTGTGGGCAAGATCTTATTCTGCAAAATACCCTCTGGAAAACTCAAAATATGCAACTCTTGTAATAGCAGGGGGATTACTGGAGCTGAGGTTGCATAATGATTGGCATTCCGAGCCCCTGGTCTCAAATGCTCCTAACTTTCCAAAACTTTACCTTTCTGGACTCAAACTTCCAAAAAATTCACACCGAAAGACAAGAGGTGGAAAGACCAGGAAAATGAAAAGAGTTCAAGGAGTGCGAATGAACGTTGTCACTTCCAAAAATAACTGGAAGGTTCAGTAGCTCCAGTGCCAAAATGGGGTAGCCAATTGAAATTTGGCAGAAATATGCTCACTGAAGAAAAGTAGATGCGAGTGGTCTGATGAATGGTGGGTTTGATTTTATGGCTCTGCTGCTCTGAAAATCACTCTGATGTGCAGTAACCTTTACACAGTAGCTCTTATTGGATAGCTAAGGAAGGCTGCATTGCACACGAGTGCCTGAACAGCAGCGGCACATTCTACAAGAAGCACCTTGGTATGAGCTTTGAGTTCTTCGAGTGCTTTTCGTGTCAATTCCAATCAGGTGTGTGCACACACGTGTGCACAGCAGCCGGAAGATTTCCCCCCTAGCAGTATCTGTTGGGTCGGTCCAGGCACCCCCTGGAGTGGCACCATCATGCGCTCAATATAGGGCCCTACTGACCCGCCGCCCCCTTAGTTCCTTCTTAACGCCAGCGATGGTTAGCTGGAACTTCCCTTGTCTTGTCGTGACAAGCACAAGCAGTCTGTATATAGTTCTCTAGTTTGTGTTTAGTTAGTAGATACTTTACTTAGTTCTTAAGTTTCCTTTGAAGGGGTTTAGGAGAGGGAAGAGAAGGTTCTTGCTTAGGAGGATTTCAAAACCTATAGTGCGGCAACTGAATTCCATATGGATTCGGCATTGTGCCAGAAACTTCAGTTCTGCCTCCTTCATAAATTTATGCTAATAACATCAAGCAGAGCCAGAGGGGATAACCTAATGTGGGTGCACATAGCAACTTCCAGCTGAGACCACCGTAGCACAGCTGCTAGCAGTCTGTCCAGAAGGAAAGTTCCCTTTGGTTCACCTGGTGCAGCTGCTACTGATGGCCAATAAGATTCCCAGTTGATAAGTTAATCCTGCAGCCAAGATAGTCCTGCCACAAGATAGGAGAATCATATTGTTTGGCATTGTGGAGGTTCCTAAGTTCCATATTCGTGCCAGCTCTAGTGATGCGTTATGGTGTGGATACTTGCCCACAAGGGCCTAGATTGAGGCTTCTTACTGAATGCGTTGAGGGCTCTGTGAACTGCTGGTCTAGATTTTGTTCTGTCATGCAGCTTCTGCAAGCCTATTTCCCAGGCCTGTTGCATCCTGCATCCTGTTGTAATTTATGTGCAAAATGCTTTTTTGAGTTGTGTTGCTGTTTGCAAATATATTACCTTGTGTGGAATTCTTAAATTGTGCTTAAAAGCACTTAAGGAAAAAAAGTGTAAGCCTCCGATGTCTTATCCAACTGTTACTCCTAGAACTGTTTACGTGATGATGCATAATGTTGTAACGGTCTTGCAAGCCACACTACGCTAAGCAGATGTAATAAGTTAATGACTGAGACGGTTTTATTTCCAGCTGGGATTCTTGTGCAAAAAGCCTCTTTTCTGCAGAATTTCTAGACTCAGGACATTCGGATAAACATCAGACTTCGGGAGGCTTGTGTGAACCCCACCATCAACCCTTCTGAAATTCACCCATTCCTGATCTCATTGACCAGACATGGAATATTCCGTGTTCAGATCTTGCTGTTGCATGCTAACCTGCTTCCTCTAGCTCTTGATTTAAAAAAAAAAAAAATCCACTCTGGAAAGCTTGTGAATAGCCTCTTTTTGCAGTGTAGACATACCCTCTGAAGGAGATCCCCCCCCCCCTTGGCAGTGACTCTCAGAGCTTGGGTCAACAGAGTCAGGCTCCTGCCGTAAGGCTAAAACTAACCATGTAGACATTCCTGCTTGGGCTGGAGTACAGGCTCTACACTTCTATTTTTAGCATTGTAGTGCAAACCTGAGCCCGTATACCCAGGCTCTGAGACTCGCGGCTGCGGGGATTTTGTTTTTGTTTTTTGTTTGTTTTTTTACACTGTAGGCATACCCAGAGTTTTGTTTTCTCAGGTTCAGAGATTTCCTTACTGTGCTTTAAATAAATAAATGTGTTAAATCTGCATTTTAGCAAAAACTCATGGTACAACCTCTGGCTGCCTGTTTGCAGTTAATCTTACTCTGATCTGGGTAAGTTGCCATAAATAATCATATCATATCAGTCTGGCTTTAAGAGGCTCTTGTTTGTGTATATTTTAAGTCACTTAGCTTATCAGATCTATGACTGGCCAATGTAAGAGTAAAAAGAACTGCCCTTATATATCCATCCCTCAGCTCTGCTCTACGAGCGAGGTTAAATACTGACGTTTTTATTGAACATCTTGAAATGAGCACTCATCATCTGGCCACACAGCTCAAACTCATTCATTTGGGCCTGTCATGACTCCTGCAGCCTCCCTCTCCATTCCATAGACTATGCAGCTATTAAGACCTCTTCCTTTCCATTTCTTACCATGTCACCTCACCTCATCTTCAATGCTTCCTTGCTCAAAATCAGACTCCCGTTCCTCACCCTGAAGCCCCTTTATAGCTCTTCCCTTCTCTTCTTGTCTCTTACTCCTGCTTCTGCCTACTTCTGCCAACAGTGCCAGCTTTGACACCCACCCATCTATCAGAAGTAAAAGCTTTGAGGAGGGATGGGTGAAGACATTCTGATAATGCAAGAAATGACTCAAACCTTTGTACAAACTTTAAATGTGGCTCAAGCCTGTTTTATGGAGACCAAGTAGGAAACCCAGTAAAATGAGTTAATGGCCACTGCACGAGCACTCCGCACTTCCATGGTTACAGCTGTTTCCAGCTCACGTGAAACTGGAAGCTCTGGACATATGCAACAACCTGATTGCATGAGACTTCTAAGCCGAGTGAATACTGAGATGCGGTGAGGGCCAGTTTGTGTGTGTTACCAGATCTAGCGCATGTAGGCAGTGAGTTATCCTTTCCTGTCAGTCGTCTTCTGGTCAGTGATGGCATTGCGAGCAACACATTTAAAGCAGGGAGAAAATAAGCCAAATTAAATGACACTGTGTCCCCCCTACCAGATCTCTGATGCTGTCCAGACCAGGCAGACTGACTCACACCTGGGCACCTTCCGGAGCCTGCAGTACAGCTTCATCTTGTGCGTCTTCATTGGTGTCCTTGGGGGAGGCTTTTTCCTCCTGACAGCCCTTCATGTTGAGGAAGATCGTAAGGAAGCCCAGCAACTTTGCAGAGGTTTTTATATCCGTTTGTAATTTCCTCTATCAGCCTATCCATCTGCCGTAGCTGTTTGTCCCCCAAACTAAAATACACTCTAAGTATATGACATAACAAAGGGAAGTCTGTTCAGCCCAAACCCGCAGCAAGACCAACCAACCACAGTAGCAGACTCAACAAATTCCTCATGCCCCGGGACAATAGGCTTTGCAATGTGCCCTGAAAGTCAGCAAGTTGCCTTTCTTGGCAATTCCTCAAGTAACCTCGCAATACTGTAATAAGATAGCGTTATTGTAAGTATTGCATAATTCAACACACTGTGGGGGTTTTAGGTCTTTATCTGGATCATGATATCAGTCTTTCCCAGGCAAAATGCCAGATCAGAAGGACCATTTCTGGTCTTATGCAACCATTCCTATAAGTTCTCTCTCATTCCATGCAAGGATCTAGGTTCAGAAGTGTAAGAATTCTAGTGAAAACTGATGTATAATGTTCCCTTATCACAAATACTCTGGTAAGTAGCCCACTTTTTGATTTGGACTCTGTTTTCCAGGTATTGAGAACAAAGGCTACATTTCAACTGAAGATGGACTCCAGGATGAGCCCCTCAAAGCATGAAGGAGCCACTGCCTCCTTTCCTTTTGCCTGATGAAGCTACAGTTGGAGGAAAAGGCCAAATAACAATCCCTCCATATGGAAAGAAAAACCTGCATACTCATTTTTATGATGCTTTTGACTGAGAGTCAAAAACTTGCTACTGAAATGGCATATGGCAAACCTCCACCCCCATTTGTGAAACTGGCACGAGAGCTCTGAGCAGCTTAGTAGCTCCAGAAGCCAGGAGTATAGAGCTGTCACAGAAATGGATAGTATCCCAAAGAAGACAATCTCATTTAAGGTGGAATGTCTCGTTGAGATGGGGGATGGGGCTACTGTAAATTCTCAGCAGGATGATGAGTTGTCTGTCTAAAAGCTTGGAAAATCAGGGCAAGTACAAACATAGCTGAGGATTCTGTATCCCCATGTCCTTATTTATGAGGATGGAAGGCAAAGGCTGGCTGTGGAACTGAACAAGTGTAACTAGGAGGGGCAGAACTTGCTGTTATGGAAGTTTAATAAATTACAACTTTAAACAATCACGGGGGAAAATGGATAACTAACTTGGAGCAACTTCTGCAGGACATACAACAGTAACCTGTTTCAGAGTGGTAGCTGTGTTAGTCTGTATCAGCAAAAACAAGGAGGACTCCTTGTGGCACCTTAGAGACTAACACATTTATTTGGGCATAAGCTTTCATGGGCTAGAATCCACTTCATCGGATGCATGAAGTGAAAAATACAGGAGCAGGTATAAATACATGAAAGGATGGGGGTTGCTTTACCAAGTGTGAGGTCAGTCTAACGAGATAAATCAATTAACAGCAGGATACCAAGGGAGGAAAAATAACTTCTGAAGTGGTAAGAGAGTGGCCCATTACAGACAGTTGACAAGAAGGTGTGAGTAACAGTAAGGAGAAATTAGTATTGGGGAAATTAAGTTTAGGTTTTGTAATGACCCAACGACTCCCAGTCTTTATTTAAGCCTAATCTGATGGTATCTAGTTTGCAAATTAATTCCAGTTCTGCAGCTTCACGTTGGAGTCTGAAGTTTTTTTGTTGAAGAATTGCCACTTTGAGGTCTGTTATTGAGTGACCAGAGAGATTGAAGTGTTCTCTTACTGGTTTTTGAATGTTATGATTCCTGATGTCAGATTTGTGTCCATTTATTCTTTTGCATAGAAACTGTTCGGTTTGGCCAATGTACATGGAAGAGGGGCATTGCTGGCACATGATGGCATATATCACATTGGTAGATGTGCAGGTGAACGAGCCCTGGATGGTGTGGCTGATGTGGTTAGGTCCTATGATGGTGTCCCTTGAATAGATATGTGGACAGAGTTGGCACCAGGGTTTGTAGCAGGGTTTGGTTCCTGGGTGGTGTTTTTGTTGTGTGGTCTGTAGTTGCTGGTGAGTATTTGCTTCAGGTTGTGGGGGCTGTCTGTAGGCGAGGACTGGCCTGTCTCCCAAGGTCTGTGAGAGTGAGGGATCGTCCTTCAGGATAGGTTGTAGATCCTTGATGATGCGCTGGAGAGGTTTTAGTTGGGGGCTGTAGGTGACGGCTAGTGGCATTCTGTTACTTTCTTTGTTGGGCCTGTCTTGTAGTAGGTGACTTCTTGGTACTCTTTTGCCTCTGTCAATCTGTTTCTTCACTTCACCAGCTGGGTATTGCAGTTTTAAGAACATTTGATAGAGATTCTGTAGGTGTTTGTCTCTGTCTGAGGGATTGGAGCAAATGCGGTTGTATCTTAGATTTTGGCTGTAGACAATGGATCGTGTGATGTGGTCTGGATGAAAGCTGGAGATGTGTAGGTAAGTATAGCGGTCAGTAGGTTTCCAGTATAGGATGGTGTTTATGTGACCATCGCTTATTAGCACTGTAGTGTTGAGAAAGTGGACCACTTGTGTGGACTGGTCCAGGCTGAGGTTGATGGTAGGATGGAAATCGTTGAAATCTTGGTGGAATTCCTCAAGGGTCTTCTCCCCATGGGTCCAGATGATGAAGATGTCATCAATGTAGCACAAGTAGAGTAGGAGCGTAAGGGGACGAAAGCTGAGGAAGCGTTGTTCTAAGTCAGCCATAAAAATGTTGGCATACTGAGGGGCCATGCAGGTACCCATAGCAGTCCTGCTGACTTCAAGGTATAAATTGTCCCCAAATCTGAAACAGTTGTGGGTGAGGACAAAGTCACAAAGTTCAGCCACCAGCTTTGCCGTGATGGTATCGGGGATGCTATTCCTGATGGCTTGTAGTCCATCTTTGTGTGGAATGTTGGTGTAGAGGGCTTCTACATCCATAGTGGCTAGGATGGTGTTTTCTGGAAGATCACCAAAGGATTGTAGTTTCCTCAGGAAGTCAGTGGTGTCTCGAAGATAGCTGGGAGTGCTGGTAGCATAGGGCCTGAGGAGAGAGTCTACATAGCCAGATAATCCTGCTGTCAGGGTGCCAATGCCTGAGATGATGGGGTGTCCAGGATTCCGTAGTATGTCAGGGTCCAAAACGACCTGGATTCTGAAATACTGACCAGCTCTTCCCACCTGTAGAAGCCGCTGACATCATTTTTCCACTAAAATTCTGATTGAAAAATGAAATGGTGCAGATAGAGTCTTATAGTCAGTGATGGATTCCTAATGCTAAGTGAAAGTGCTGGAGCAACTTGAGCTTGCAACACAATATCATGTGTCGATATACAAGAGCCTTTCATGGCATTTTCCCAGTGTTTGTACCAGTTAGTGGCAATGCCTGGATTGACAGTTTGGTTCAAGCTTGACAGAACTGGTGGAGTCCCCAATGCCTTTCACCCTTTGCTGCTGCACTGGTTCAGCCAGTCTTCCTACACTTTTCAAAGTGTAGAGCCTCATTGTGGGATGGAGTAAGGGGGCCTGGTAAAATACCCAAAAGCCTATACAGTGTGCTGTGTGGATAAATCCAAAGGGCTCTCGCAAACTCGTTCAAGCTGAACAAGCTAAATTGCAAGGGCAAGTGAAAAATCATTCATATATTTGATAACTCTGCAGCATGTCTTCACTAGGCACAACCGACAACAAGCACATCAATCTCTTATGCCCTAAATATACCCTCGTTTTCCAAAAGGACAAACCCCAGATCAATCTGGTAACAATAGAAAGCTCATTGGAACTTAAAATACACCCAGTGTAAAGCTCTGACAGAAATAATTAGCAGTACTTCATCTAGAAACCAAAAAACTCATGGTGCTAAATCCTGAAGTCCTCAGTAAGGAAATAGAAGTTGGCCCCATGTACCTTGATTAAACTAAACTGGAAAAAGACACTGTTCCTCCAGAATAGAAGTGTCCACATAGGGGCTTATGCCAAAATAATTATTCTGGAATAGCTATACCAAAAACTTCCAAGTGTTGACAAGTCGTAATACTTGGGACCAAATTCTGCCTCTGTGGTTCTTAGGGAATTCAATGGCAGGTGTACACCAGAACCAGAGGCCACAACTCTGTCTACTGGTCAATTTAATTACACGGCCTTTTATTGGTAGCCACTTTGTATTAGATAATTTTTCTTCATATTTTATTTGTGTTTTTTGAGAATTTGCATATATTCATGTTGTACTAGAGGGTCTACATTCCTTCGTAAGTCTGTGTACATATTTACATACATATGCAGCCGTACACCATAACTATGAATTGACCAGGGTGTATTCTGTTTTGACTGTTACTACCTTTCTGTCCAAGAATTATATCTTTTAAAGTAATGTAATGTAGTAAAAGAGTTTGGAGTTTGGAATTGAATGGCTGAGAGATTCAGTAAAGGAATCTGACGCCTTCGACATCCAGGCTGACTCTAGCCTAGGGTAGGCAGTGATGGAAAGTTGCTACTACTAGATGACTAACAGGTGTCCATATCACAGAATCACCACCACAATAAGCTCCTAACAGTCTTGGCAGAGAGGCCAAGACCTTAAAGGGCCATAGAGCCTAAGGGTATGTCTACACTTACAGAGTTTTTGCACTGTAAGTTTCACTGGTGATAGGGAACCGGTGAAAGTAAAGCGCTGGTTTGTGTACTCACTCAATTCCTCAGGCATCAGAGAGTGTCACTTCATCACCGATGAGAGCAGCGCTGTAGGGCAACTATCCCACAGTGCAGCTCTCTCGATAGGTCTTGTGGGAAGAGGGCGGGAGGTGAGTGGAAGGCATTCTGGGTCCCTGCTCAGTGCACCGTGCTGCCCTGCTTCATGTTTCAGGAGCCCCATTACTTCCTTGTTTCTTCGTGGCATTTTTTTTTTTTTTTAAACTTCCGGCTGTCTGGCTGCTTTCCCCACCACATCTACAAACAAAGGGAAAGGGAGCTTCAAACTTCCCAGGGCTTACAGGGGGAGGGACGGATGTCCTTGTGGCAGAGCAGCAGAGATGCTGGCCAGAGTGGTTGCTTTTGGAACTGTGGGATATCCTCCGGAGGCCAAAACTTTCACAGCAGCGCAAAAAGAACTGCGGTAAGAGCTGTATGCCTCTTGTGAAGGTGGTTTTCTTTTTGCGGTGAAACTTCTGAGTTTCACCCCAAAAAGTCATTAACAAGTGTAGATGCTCCCATGGTTTTAGCGCAAAAAAGGGACTTTTTGCACTTTAAATGGTAAGTGTAGACATACCCTTAAGTATCTCTTCTGTTAGAGGGGTAAGGCATGTCTGGGGCAGCATTATGAAGCTTTTCCTGCACTGAATTGTCTGTTCTGTGACTAATTCCATGACTGTCAAATCAGAACTAAAACCTGCTGTTCTTTAAAAAAACCAAAAAACTCACTCTTAGAGTGCGGTTGAGTGAGAGATGGCAAATAGCATTTTTTTTTCTTCAGAATTCCTTGACAAAATTGATTCCAGCTCTGATTTCCTGAAATCTTACCTGCCTGTGTGCAAGTTCATGAAAACAGGACTTCATGGTAGAAATCAGAGGTGCACACGTCAACACTTCACTCCAGTATTTTTCCAATGCATGCTTTTTTTTATTGTCATGCTGCAGAGAGATTTTTAACTATGCTGCTACTGATCCCAGCTATCTAAAAGGCCAGATGCTCTGAGTTTTGCTTGTACTGCCCTGAAACTGCAGGACTACCGTATGGCTTGTTGAGGCAGGGCTCTTTCAGATGGGCAATGACTGAGTGAGTGTAAAGAGCCTGTGGGTAGTTATTCTTGAAAGCTGTGAAATTCTTTCCCTGAGCCATTTGAGACTGAGGGCCCGTCTAGACTTAAAATGCTGCATTGGCACAGCTGCTGCGCTTTAAGCCAACAGGAGAGAGCTTCTCCCATTGGCTTAGTTAATGCACCTCCGCTCTCCTACTGGCATAGCGCTGTCTACACTGGGACTTAGGTCGGTATAACTACATCGCTCAGGGGTGTGGATTATTCACAACCCTGAGCAAGGTAGTTACACTGAAGTAATTCTGTGGTGTAGACCAGGGCTGAGAGCGTGATTTGCAGTCTTTAACCTCTGACACTTTTTTCAAAATTTGCCTGATCAGACCTTCTGTTTTTTCTCTTTGCTCACTCACTACAGCTAGCAAATGAAATATTAATCAGAATAGTGTAACTCCTTGGGTGGGATGCATGAAAGGAATCAGACTTCTTTAAATAAAATATCAACCTGCTGAAGAATTTTAGTATGCTCTTTAACAGACAGCACCAACATTTACATTGAGAGATGAAAGAAACAATTTGGCTACATTGGGGTGGGAGATGGGATTTTGTCTCTAGGTAGGATGGGTGTGTGGAGGTGGTATCAAACTTGCTGATCTCTGACACCTCCTGGTTGAATGGAGGGGCATTTCTGGCTATCTGCATACTGAATTTTCTGCATTACTGGGTGAAGGAAAAGTGTGTTATAGGTTGATGTCAGCTAGAGGTGGAAGTCTTATTCGAACATGGCATCCCTACTCCTCAGAGCACAGGATATAGAGCAGGGGTGGCCATCCTGAGCCTGAGAAGGAGCCAGAATTTACCAATGTACATTGCCAAAGAGCCACAGTAATACATCAGCAGCCCTCCCATCAGCTCCCCCTCCATCCCCCACAGTTCCCAGCACCTCCCACCAACTGGCAACCCCGCCGATCAGCGCCTCCCCCTTCCTTCCCCTCACCTCCTGATCAGCTGTTTTGTGGCGTGCAGGAGACTGTGGGGGGGCAGGGGAGAAAGAGCGAGGGCACAGCAGGCACAGGGGAAGGGGTGGAGTGGGGGCAGGGCCTGTAGCAAAGCCAGGGGTTGAGCAGTGAGCACCCCCCGGCACATTGGGAAGTTGATGTCTGTAGCTCCAGCCCCGGAGTTGGTGCCTATACAAGGAGCCGCATATTAACTTCTGAAGAGCCGCATGTGGCTCCGGAGCCACAGGTTGGCCACCCCTGATATAGAGGATGTATCAGCTATTACATCTGATGTTATCCCAAAAGTAGTGAGCCATGATAACAGATTACAAAACTAAATGTGGGGAAAATTGTAAGAAAGTAGTTGCCCCAGAATAAAGTAAGGGCAGTTCTTTCTACTCCCCCTTTTCCCTTTTACTCTAGCCGTACAAACTTGAAAATATTGCCCTTCCTACCTGTCTCTGCCCCTATGGCACCAGGAAGAATTGATCTCTGACATCAGGAGCTAGGTTTTCATAGCCATTTTTGCACACTTCTCATGTCTATAAAACCATGCGTCAGCCCTAGCTGTAAAATGTGGATCTGGATCCAAATATCCAAAACGTTGCGGTTAATAAAAGCTGGTGTGATGATAACTTTTAATATTTGCTTGGGTTTTGGCTTTGCTCATTATGGAATTAGGACCATCCATAATATTTAGACCTGAACTTCCCAAAGTTTGGGGATAGTCAAAACTGACATTACACAGCATTGGGATGATGCATAGCTTAATTTTCAGGGATGTGCAAAAGAATCTGGACCCATAGTGCATAGTCACCCCATGGTGCCAACTCTCATTACAAATGTAGTTCTAGGTTTGTGTTCATGATCGAGGGGAAATTGAGTTACCTGATTGTCTAATACAAGAACATGTGCCTACTTAATGGCTCTCAGCCACCGTCCTCTTGCTGTCTTTTCCTGGGCTTACTTAATTCTAACATGTTCCCTATTCCTACCATAATTCCTGGAATAAGATTTGATGTCTTTAGAATTTGAAATCAACCAAGAGATGTTGGGAAGGATATAACATTTAAGATTATACACTTCTAGCGTGCCATCAAAAACCTTTAGTAGGCCGGTTGTTGGAACAGTATTACATTCCAATAAAGTAATGAGCATTATTTAGGAGTCCACTGCACGTAAATTAATTAGCATACAAAGTGCCTGCTGTGTTCCAAGTAGACTGAAATGATGCCTGGTTGCAATGAATGTTCTAACTTGCCCATGTATCTGCCCACTTAGAAAACAGCTGCTGCAGAAGACGGCTGGTTACTGAGCTAGTTTGTTCTTTGGTCTTGGAATCTTCTTTGTGTGGTTCAATGAAAGGTTAGTATGGTAAGGAAACCGAAGTGGGTGCTCGTAATGTAGCAATGCACAATCACCTGGAAGAGTTCAGTTTGTCTCTGGATTTTGTCAAATGAAAAAAAATGAGATCAGTTGTATTTTCTTTAATAATAATAAAAAAAAGCATATCTTCTTCCACCCTAGTATCTCCTTTCTGCTCTCCCATACTAAAATAAAAGTAAAAGAAAAAGCAGCAGCAGCAGCGTTTTGGAACAGCTCCAAAAGACGCAGTGGTATCATCCCATAAGGTTATGTTCTGCCCAGCAAAGCAAACTCTGGGCTGATGAGTCATGTTGGGTTTTACCGCTCTTTGTGTATATCAAGATTTTTTAGAACTTTACAGGCCCTCAGCTTGATTTGAAAGGGGCGACCAAACCAGAAAACAGCAAGCCAGCAGGACAAGTCCACAGTAAGTTTAGTAATGCCACATCATTCCTCTCATCAGAAGCAATGCTGATTACATGCTATTGCTAATGGAAAGACTGTTTTCAAAGCCCATTTATTGTCTTGGTCAGTGACCCTGGGAATCTGCTCCTGAAAGTGGAGTGTGAGACTAAAGAAGTCCCACTCGTAGCGATGACTCAAGGTGTAGAGATGGCAGTCTGTGGCTTAACAGAATACAGAGCCATGCGTTCTCACAAAGGGCACATCTACACTGCAGCTGGAAGCGTGCTTCCCAGCACGAGTAGACAGATAGGTGCTAGCTGTGCTTGAGCTAGTGCACTAGGAATAGTAGTGTAGCTGGGGCTATCCACCCAAGTACAAACCCACCCTGACCCCCTGGGTACATACTTGGACAACTAGCCCAAGCCACCACTAGTGCTATCCCTGACCACACGACTATTTTTAGCATGGTAGCTTGAGCAGAGGTTGTGTTTGTCTGTGTACCGGAGCTGGGCAACATGTATCCTGAGTTGCTCTTTTTAAATATCCCTTGTTTTGTTCCTTTTCACTCTAACCACTGACACAGCTGAATGACCTTGGCCAGGACACAGTGTGGAGCAGTGGTCACGGTTATGTGGAGTGTGGCTGCAGAAACCAAAGGTGGTTCTTCAGTTTGGAAGGGCAGGGTTCAGGCCTGCAGAGAGCTGCCGTCAATACCAGGCTCTGATTGTTGCTGGAGTTCTGTGATATTGAAACAGGTGACCTAATAGTTCTTTAGGGCACAGACAGCTTGCATGTAATGGACATGGAAGTAGGATTTCTAAGTTAACTTGCTTAGAACCAAGGTATAAGTGATGGGGGTGTTTGAGCCCTTTCTGCACTCTGAGCCCCTTGCTGGTCCCAAGAGCAGTTGCACTGAATTTCTCCCTGTTCTGATCTTTTAAATGGAGTGATTTATACGCTGATAGAAGGTATTGGATTGGCAGCCCTGGAGAGAATGTGTATTAGCAGAACAGAGTGTCTGCAAGATCCCCCATGCTGCCCTGCCCAGCTGCTTCAGTCTAGCATGAGTGGAAGGGAGCAAGAGGGGAGTTCAGACTACATGTCAAGTGAGTAATGTGACAGACTGCGTGTTTTAGGCTTATCCCCTATGGCTCTACCATTGTCCTATAACAACCCACAAGTGTTTGAGAGGGTGGCCTATCTTGAGCTATTCTTTCCTTCTTGATTGTTTCCTTACAGTCTGCCATTAAACTAAACCAATACAGTCCTACAGTAAACATCCCAATAACTAAGCGAACATACAGTATTCAAAAAATATTAGAGAGCAGCTCCACGTCCATCAGTTGTAGTTAGTTTTGTTTTTGTTTTGAGTAACACAGATCCACTGCCATGTAATTCTTCCATTTGGCAGATGAATAACTTTTGTGAAATCTTCTGTACAGTAATAAGCTGAAACTTCCTGCATTTCCTGTTCACTGGAGATTGTAACCAAGTGATTTCATTACATAGTGTGTTGTCCTTCTTCCTTTCAGGACACAAGGGATGATGAAACTGAATTAATTTTCTTGCCAAAGATGAGTTAAATGGGTGATCAAATATGTATTTCAGGTGGGCATACAAGGGAAAAGTTACTACCGCAAGGCCAGATGAGCCACATACACTGTGTAACCGGTTGTGCCCAGTAGAGGTGCACTTTTCGGCCTTAGCCTTTTTTTCTAAAATGTGAGCTCAGAATCTGTGAAAACTGCCAGTCTGAGAGCCACAAGGCGAGAAATCCTCACTTACCCATAGAGCAGGTACAGAACAGGGCATGCTTTCGAATGCTACCCTTCCGATATGCTCCTTTGAGGCAGGAGAGTTTAGTTCACTCTCCAGGCCCATTGTTGAGTCTGCCAACAATGACGCTCTATAGTGCTGATTTTGAGTGAGTGACAGGACATCCTTCCCACTAGGATCTGGAGTGAGAGCACCAGCTCATTTCACACAGGCCACAGAAGCCTTCAGATGGTAATACCTTTGGGTCATCACTGAGCTTGGCTGGCATTCAAATAGATGAAATTGGCTGCACCTGATTACTGAGAGAGCCGGTCAGCCTTTATATGTTCAAATGACTAATCATGCATTCTCCTATCATTCTTCTCTTTATTGTAAAGTGGTAGAGTCTAGTAATGTTGACTCGAGCATAACATGAAGAGGTTTACCTCCAGTACTAACGCCAGAACATAATGGGATTGTCTTCACTTGATATAACTTAACAATCACTGCAGTCTTATTCTAATATGTACAGTTGGGTACACAGCTTTGTTTGTAATAATAAAATGGTTGTAATTTTGGAGAAATTGTTTCAACCACTGTGAAAACTGTAAATGCACAGCTGACACTGACCCCAAATGCATTGCTATTTTGCTGTTTTCAAAGGACTAATGAATCGTAACTGAAATCCAACAGATCTGTGGAATTGGGTTAAAGTCAATAGGAGTTGCAGGTACTCAGTACCTCCATAAGATCAGGTGTCTATAATGCATGCACCTTGGCCTATATGCTATAAGACTCTGAGTAAAAACAGTAGGATTTAAAAGGCCCTATATTTGGCCCTCATGACAGTACTGAATTCCATTTTGCTGGGCTCTTGTACTGTGGAGCTTCTGTTCCCATGTCTATATTTTTTCCGCATGGCTATGAAAAGTGCTTCTAAACAAAGTTGAAAAATAAAATTCAATGTTTTGTGTTTATGTATATAATCTTTTACAGTGGGTCAGGAACCTGAACAAAGAAGGGCAGAGGCAACCATTTTTGAAAATCTTGGTTTAAAACTAGGAGTTTAAATCCATATTAAAGTGCCTGAATAAGTGGCCTGATTTTCTAAAGTGCTAAACACCCACCTCTTCCCAATGGTGGGAGCTGCTGCATGCTCAGTACCTTAGAAAATCAGACCACTTACCTAAGATCCTAACTGTGGGCTTAGGAGTCTAACCATAGGCATCCATTTGTTGAAAATCTTGAGTGGAGGCATTTAGAAACACATAACTGGAAAGGTCATCAAAGCCTATTGCAGACAACCTATCATACAGTCTCATTTATAAACTTCATCTTAAAAGCTAATTAGGTTGTCTGCCCCTTCTACTCCTACTGGAAGATCCTCATTCCCTGATGATTAGAAATCTTATTCTAACTCCCAGCCTAAATGTATTCATGGCCAATTTAAGGATATCTCTAATCTGATGAATGGAAAAAGAACAGGACAATAGTACTACCTTGGATTAATATTCAGTATGATGAGCCATGCCACCCTAACCCCTTTACTGCCCTTCACCGCTGCAGCTACAGGTTAGGGTTAGAACAAGTTTTCTTAAAACACCAAGACTCCACTGGACTTCCGAAGTGCAAGGGGCAGCATTGGAGCTGGAGGTTGCCCAACATACCAGAGATGTGCGAGAGCACACAAAGTGGGTACGATGAATTGAAAAAGTACCGCTCATTTTATTCTAATAGCCATGCTGAAATCTTATTCCACAGCAGGTCCGGGTCAAAACACTCCTGCAAAACACTTGGATCCCCCGGCTGAGTTGCCTAGTAGTGCCTGACTGAAGTGCAGGTCAGATTGTAAATGAATAGCTTCATTTATCTCAGACTTTTATGGACACTGCCTGGGGAAAATAACCTGACTGTATGGTGTGGAGTTACCACAGAAGGTAGAGATGGTAAATACTACACTGGTAATCCCATTTGTCTTCCTGTCCTACATTTTCTAGTGCTTTGTCCACTGTTAAATGCCTCAAGCAGTATAAATAGAACTTGCTGTAGATGCCACACTGATAAGGTGCTCTACCAATATGTAGGTAGCTAAACTGCACCCATTTCTCTTGGAAGGCAACCCACATAGCCTAATTTCACCATCGAAACAGCCACCTGATTTAAACTAGGACTCCCCTCCAGGTCAGAGATAACATGCTGCTGACCCCCACTTAATTTTCACTGTTCCACAAACTTGACGCACGTCACTCCAAGTTATTTAGTAGGAGTTGTGGGGCTAAATCCCATGCAAGGGAATTAGTTTTCTCTGGCACTTTGTCCTCCTGGAAGTCATGGAGGACAGAGCTGTTTGCCTAATCCTTCAAATGAGAAGGCACACTTCCTAAAGAGAATTCTGTGATTTGAATTCTGTCTATAGAATTGAGTTTTTTTTAAGCTGGCGTCAGATATGCCCGTCTCCTACCTATTAACCTAGACATGCTGTGTGGTCTTATCCTCCTCTAATAGCATGTGATTAAATATGATTCATCATCATCTCTGAACAAACTGCTGAGCGCATGCAAGTCGAAGAATGTCAGGGAGTGAGGTAGATACAGTTATTTTCATACCAGCTGCTTTCTCCTGTAAATTCAGTTTATATTGTTAAAGCGCTGTCACGTTGTAGCGGGCCAGTGCCTCCTGGTTTAGTGCGATGACTAATGTTCTCTGCTACGCTTTAATGAGCCTGTGCAGTTTGGGAGACAAAGTGGCACTGGGGGGACTGGCAGGAACAATGAGATTGTATTGTTCACGGTGGATATCAGTGACTTTGAAGGATGTGGACAGTCTCTGCCCTGGAGAGAATGAAACCTCAATACTAATGGTACACTTGTGCCAGGCCGTATTTTTAAGGAACTTGTTTTTTGCTTGTCTTAGATGTGCAGGGGAGGATAAGGAGATGGGGTAGAAGTGTCTTAATTGCTGGTGCCTCCTGAAAGGCAAACTTATTTCATAATGGAAAGTAAGTCACTTGATCAGAGAGATGACTCTAGTGCAATGCTGCATGCTCCCTAGAGAAGAAACAATGGTGCAAGTGTGGGTCTGCTCAGAAATGACTTCAACAAGGGCTTTGCTGGGGCTTCATTTTTTGTTATCTCAGTGACCTCAGATTAGACCTGTTTTGTTACAAATAAATACATTAACTTCCAGCTCTGCAAACTTGCCCTAGAGCTGAGTCAAGCTGGGTTCTCTTTGGCCCCTGCTCCATTCCTGGTGATAGATTTTGCAGGCCAAATACAGTGGGGTTGCACAGAGGTAGGAATAGGAACTTAATTAATAATTCCACTCCACGGAATCTTTGTTTGGCTCTGCAGAGCTAGAGGGAGTAAAGTGAAAATCTTACCTGTCCTGGGTGAGAGAGCCAGGAATACTGCCCAGGTTTGTGTTCAGCTTGGGGGGCCGAAACACTGGTCTGGGATGGGATGCAGCTTGTTCAAGTGACCCTGCAATCATGCCGCTAGCAATAGGGGCTACGAGACAGCAGGTCTGCAGTGCCAGCTCTGCTCTGTATTTCCTGCCCAGACAGGCTTTACTGCCTCACCAGCAAAGGCATGGAGGGCCCAATCTTTCTCTTGACCTGAAAGGGGACAGCTCCAGGCCCCTCCGGATTGATGCTCCCCAGCTCTAGCACTTCACTGGTAACCTGATTTTGTAGCACGTGTGTGGGCTAGTGGCAATGACAAGAATTCATACGTAGGGATGCTGTCAAAAGAAATGGACTGAATTTGCATTTTCAGGAAGGAGCGGATACAGGAAGCTTTAGAGTTAAGAACTACACTGCTTGGTTTTTCTCCAGGTCATCCCCATTTCACCCTGTATTGCTCACCTGGGCGACGTTCTGTGGGCCAGAAGAGAGGCTTTTAAATGCAGCCATCCTCAAAGTTCGCTGCCTTAGGTCGGAATTCATTTGCTCTTCATCACGATTCCTAGAGTTCTGCCTCCAAGAGCCTCAAAGGTATTTTTAATTCAAAATAAACTGTACTGAGATTTACCCTGTTTCTAAAGGGTAAATCTTGGGAAGTAGCTTCAGTGTCACTGGCATGCATGGTGGCTCACTTGTCCGCTCAAACTCATACCATTGTTTTAAAGGGTAGAAAATCTGCTGTAGAAAAATCAACTGATGATGTGGCTCAAAAACGAGACTGGGTAAAACTGGCCAAATTGAGCTCACAGGGATTCGTGAGATCTTCCTCTCAACATTCAGCTTGCTAAGGGTCCAGTGCTTAATTTGTACCAGGGTTGAGCCCTGACACCTCTAGGCTTGGCAGGTCATACCCCTCGCACCTCTGGGCTTGCTGCGTCAGCTATGAATGTAAAAAAATTGCTTGAACCCCGGCACCTCTTTCATTACAAATTAAGCTCTGTAAGGGTTCACCCTGTGGGTTCGGCCTGGAATTTCAGGGACCCCTGCCCCCCAGACACAGTTCTGTATGGTTTTGTGTTTAGTAATGCTGTTCTTTTCACGTTCTTTTACCATGTCCATCACCATGGTATCTGTTTGTTACTAACACGGTTAGTACCTGCAGTTCTATCATGGGGATTTGGCATTCTGTGCCTGGCATTTCCTGCCTAGATTTGGCATTTCCTGCCTAGAATGAATGATAGTGGGTCACATCTTCTCATTGGACATACCCACTGCCTCACAATACTGCTAGTTCCCCACTGCTTGACAAGGGAAATGACAAGGGAGAAGGATCAGGCCTCATCAGGAGGTTAAGCTGGCCAAGAATCAATGCAGAGCCGATCAGATGGGAGACAGGGCCAGCAGGTGCACAAGGAGCACATGGGGATAGGAAGGTGGGAAAGAACTGGTGGTGTGGGAGGGGGGCAGAGGAGGAGTAGAGCAGGGAGTAGTCAGGAAAATGAAAATTACTTGTGGTATCCACTGAAAACCCATTTCATAGACTTCCAGTGTCTCATTTTACAAATAGTGACATTCAGATTTTTCAAAGAAACATCACATTAATTTATTTCTTCAAAGGATTTATTTTAATTCCTCATTAAAATTAGCAAAGTACATGGGTGTCTCCCACTTTAATATGATTAATTTTAGAGCTCTCCCCCCCTTTCCCCGGGTTCTTTTCTTCAAATATCCTATATGAAATCAGCTCATCAGATCTAATCCGGTGTTTTTTTCCCTCTCATTGGCAGTGAGGAAATTAATTTTTATGAGGCGGGAGAGCAGAATAAAGGGGATGAATCTCCTTCACCCCACCCAGCCCTTCACTTTCATTCGGTTCAGTTGCTCTAAATGTAGCCAATATTTTCTCGTGTCAACAGTTGCTAATTATTCATAGCACTTCCATTTCCACCAGGAGATTTGTCTCTCCAATGCCAGTCATTATCCTCATTACTTTCATGTTTGGTTTACTTTATATTGCTCTTTGCTACCCAATGTCATAAGAAGCACTGATACTTTAAACAGAGAGGGAGTGGATGCACTTGTATTCAGAGCCAAAGCTTATAGCTCAGGCCTACTTTTCAGTGCAGGTTTGCAATCTCTGATGCTGGACTTCCATGTGCTAGGGCAGAGGTGGGCAAACTACGGTCCGGAAGCCGCATCCGGCCCTTCAGACATTTTAATCTGGCCCTCAAGCTCCTGCCAGGCAGCAGGGTCCGGGGCTTTCCACGCTCCCCGTGTGCCGGGGCTCTGCATGGCTCCTGGAAGCAGCGGCACATCCCTCCTCCACCTCCTACGCGTAGGGGCAGCCAGGAGGCTCCGCACAATTTTGTGAGCATTCATGGCCAGCCATACAATTTCCATACCCAGGTGTGGTCCTCGGGCCAGAAAGTTTGCCCACCCCTGTGCTAGCGCCAACAGTTCTATTGCCTTTGAGACACAGATTAACTATAGCTCCTGGGTTCAGTTTGCTAGTCTGAGACCATTTGTACCGGTTTCTGTCTGTTTTACTCTTTGAATAACTGAAAGGGGTGGGGTTCAACTCAAACATTCCTTTTATATGTAGTGCTCAAAGCAGTTTAAAAAGGCAAGTTAGTAGTATTATCCCCATGTTATAGGTAGAGAATGCAAGGCATAGCTGGGAATAGAACCTGGGTCTCTTGACTCCCAGCTCAGTGTCCTATTTATTAGAGCATGGCACCTCCCTCTGATGGGAATCTAACCAGGCCAAGAAGTGGGTTTACTGACCACCCATGTTTGCATAGGATCATGAGATTCTGTTGCTTCTTCATAACACCTTGCTGCATGTTTGATTGGACTTGTGGCAGCAGGGCCACTGATAGGTGAGGCGAGAACCAGTTACAAAAGGAGTAAGTGGGGAAGGTGCAAAGTAAAGGCAGAAAGTAATGCTGCCCCACAGCGTGGAGCACTGATAATGTGGAGACACACGTCAGGCATGTGTATGTGTTTGCCATGGGCAGATATGATCAATCAGAATGGGTAGGTGGTATAGTGGATGTGTAAGGCCCTTCGTTTTCAGTTTTTATTTTAATTAATTTTTCCCTGAAATTTATCAGTGTTTATTACCACAACAACAAAAACAGGTGAAAATCAGTGCAAAAAATATTAACAATTTTTCTGGGTAAATATTGGGGTTTATTTTGGTGGACGGAAAGATGGGGAAAAGGTATTCTGTAGATTAATGCTCTGAATTCCGTTCATCAATGTGGTTTACTGCAGAACTAAAACAGAACTCAAAACACAATCCCACCTCTGAGTTTAAGAAAACAATATCTCTCTAATCCCCAAATAAAACTTTTCATTTGAATAAACAGTTTACTGTTGTAGACTTATAACTATCAGCCTATAAATATTTACATTTAATAATTGGGCCACACCATTTGCAGTGCATACACTCAGCTTCATCCTTTTCTCCTGTTTTTGTTTAAAACTTTCAAATACTTCCTTGTGTTCTAGAATGTATTCTGATACAGATTTTCGTTTTCTTCCCATTTTAGCGTGTCAAATCTTTAAACCATTATCTGCTAACAGCTTGAAATGTGTACGTAGTGGGTGTGAGGTTTATCTGTACTGTGATGGGGCAAGGCCAGATGGCTACAGTTAAGTAGTGAGGAACAGGTATGTTAGCCCCAGGCTAAACAAATCCCTGGTACCATGGTAACCAAATGGCAGTTGCTCCAGGTTAATCAAGACACCTGGGGCCAATTAAGATCCTTCTAGAAGGCAGTGGAGATAGTTACATTGATTGGGACACCTGAAGCCAGTCAAGGGCTGGCTGGAACTAGTTAAAAGCCTCCAAGTTAGTCAGTGAGGCATGTCTGTGAGGAGCTGGGAGCAAGAGGCGCAAGGAGCTGAGAGGGTGTGCTGCTGGAGGACTGAGGAGTACAAGCATTATCAGACACCAGGAGGAAGGTCCTGTGGTGAGGATAAAGGTGTTTGGAGAAGGCCATGGGGAAGTAGCCCAGGGAATTGTAGTTGTCATGCAGCTGTTACAGGAGGCACTATAGACAGCTGCAATCCACAGGGCCCTGGGCTGGAACCTGCAGTAGAGGGTGGGCCCAGGTTCCTCCCAACTCCTGATCCAACACAGGAGGAGTTGACCCAGACTGTGGGTTCCACCAGAGGGGACGATCACTGAGGTGAGCAAATCCGCCAATAAGCGCAGGACCCACCAAGGTAGAGGAGGAACTTTACCACAGTACGTTCAGATACACACATGCTTCAGAGCTTGTGTGCATGCCTGTTTGTTATTGTGTGTATCTTCTAGACTAATACATAGCCTTCCGTCAACAGGCAGCTCTGCATAGACACACAGACGAATGTATTATCGTAATACGTATATCTCATGCAATGTAGTGTATTTTCCTAATCAGACAAGTTATTTTTATATATATATTTGAATGATACAAAAGTATGGTGAAAATCAGAAAAAAACTGTGTGATGGGTTGGATCACAGAAACCCCCTTGGGGCTGCCAACTGATGTGCCAAGACTACTTCTGCTGCCCCTGCTTTCCTGCCCTGGCAGCTTAGGACTTCAGTGCTCTGCCTGGTTTGAGCCAGACCCGCTAGCCTGCTGCAAACCCAGACCCAGGGTCAGAACCACGTCCCCTAACAGCTGTAGGCTTAACTGAGAGCAACTTACAGAAGTGTTCCTGTCTGTAACACTCAGATGTCCAACTCCCAATGGGGTCCAATCCCCAAATAAATCCGTTTTACTCTGTATAAAGCTTATGCAGGGTAAACTCATAAATTGTTCACCTTCTATAACACTGATAGAGAGAGATGCACAGCTGTTTGCCCTTTCCCCGCCCCCAAGTATTAATGCATACTCTGGGTTAATTAATAAGGAAAAAGTGATTTTATTAAATACAGAAAGTAGGATTTAAGTGGTTCAACTAGTAACTAGCCAAGTGAATTACCAAACAAAATAAAATAGAACACGCAAGTCTATGTCTAAGAAACTGAATACAGATAAAAAAACTCACCCAGTAAGCTTCCTTTTATAGACTAGTCTCCTTCTAGTCAGGGTCCAGCAATCACTCACACCCCCTGTAGTTACTGTCCTTTGTTCCAGTTCCTTTCAGGTATCCTTGGGGGGTGGAGAGGCTCTCTCTTAGCCAGCTGAAGACCAAATGGAGGGATCTCCCAGGGGTTTAAATAGACTTTCTCTTGTGGGTGGAGACCCCCTCCTCTCTCCTATGCAAAGTTCAGCTCCAAGATGGAGTTTTGGAGTCACATGGGCAAGTCACATGTCCATGCATGACTCAGAACTTATGGGGTAGCAGCCATGTTCACAAGCTTCCTTGAACGTCCTCAGGTAGACTTCTTATGTGGATTGGAGCATTCCAAGATTCATTGTTTCTTAAGTGTTTCTTGATTGGGCACTTAACTTTGTAAATTCCTTTCTAAAGAAGCTGACCAAATGCCTTACAAAGCTTACTTAGAAATCAAGCAAGTATACAGCCAATATTCATAATTTCAAGTACAAAAATATGTGCATGCAAATAGGAGGAATGTATTCAGTAGATCATAAGCTTTACCGAGATATGTTACATGGCATATGTAGCATAAAACATATTCCAGTTATGTCATATATACATTCATAAGCATATTTCCATAAAGCCTTATGGGGGGGCACCCGTCACAAACTGTTATACTTTTTGTAAAACCTGGGAATTTTTCGGTAAAAATACTTTTAAACTGAAAACAAAGGGGCTTACAGAGGTGAGGTGATGGGAGTGATTGACACAGTCAGGGCCGGCTTTAGGCCGATTCGGCCGATTCCCCTGAATGGGGCCCCGCGCAGCTGTCCATCCGGCCCACGGCCCACTTACTCCTCCTCCCCTGAACGCTCCACCCACCTTCTCCTCCCCGCGAATCAGATGTTCGCCGGGAAGCTTGAAACAAGCAGCAGGCAGGAGGTAAGCAGGGGGGTGGAGGAGAGTTCCAGGTGGGCTCAGTGCGGCCCAGGTCGAGCGCGCGGCTCCCTCCGGTCTGGCTCCGGCCGAACACCCCCAGCCCGGGCCCGGCCAAGTGGCTCTGGCCCGGCCTGGCTCGGGCCCTGCGGCGCCGGTCTCGGTCCTGGCCAAGTGGCGCCGGCTCGGCCCGAGAGGCTCCGGCCCGGCCCCGCGGCCCCGGCCCGGCCCCGGCCCGGACGTGGACGAGCGGCTCCAGGCAGCGCGGTTAGGGGGCAGGGAGCAGGTGTTGGAAGAGGACAGGGGAGTTCGGAGGGTTGTGGGGGGGTGGATAGGGGTTGGGGTGGTCAGAGGGCAGGGAACAGGGGGATTGAATGGGGGCAAGGGTCCTGGGGGGGCAGTCAGGAAGGAGCAGGGGTTGGGTTGGGCGGTGGGGGGCAGTCAGGGGCAGGAGTTCCAGGGGCAGTCGGGGACAGAGAGAAGGGGTGGCTGGATGGGGCAGGGGTCCCAGTGGGCCATCAGGAATGAGAAGAAGGGTTGGATGGGGTGGCAGGGGACAGTAGGGGACAGGGAAGGGGGGGTGGATGGGGCAGGGGTCCCGGGGTGTGTGTCAATAACTTTAGGTAGGCTTAGCATGCATCCACATACATTACGCAATGTATGTAATATATAATTTTATTTATATAGTTATGGAAAGTAAATAATACATGGAAGAAATGAAAGGTGTTTTTTACGTGTCTTTTTTTTTTTTTTTAAAGTAATCCCTGTCGGGGCCCCGCCGAAAATGTTCGAATTGGGCCCCGCACTTCCTAAAGCCGGCCCTGGACACAGCCTGTCATGCTGCAGGAGGCGGCCAGGGAGGAGTCTTGTGCAAACAGAATAGAGTCGCCATGCTTGTAAAATAAATAATACTTCTCAAGTTCATTTCATGCTAGGATCTCAAAAAGCTTTGCGATTATCAATGAATTAGTCCTTCTGACCCCTTTGTGATTAAGCTGTATTATCCCCATCATAAAAGTGAGAAAACAGACGCACAGAGAGGTGAAGGATTTCACTCGTAAGGGAGCTCCGGGCTAGATTTTCAGGTGCACAGCATCCACAACTGGGCCCAGATAGTCCAAAGAGCTCAGCTCCCATTTACTTTGTGTATCAAAAGCCACACTTGTGTATCTTACAAAAGTGCCCATCAACCAGCAGCTCCTGTTGTGAAGCTTACGGCCAGATTCTCGGAAGCTCAGCAGCACTCGGCACACTGAGCTCTTCTGAAAACCCGTCTGCGTAGTTTGATGCTGAAAGTGGGAGCTGAGCAAGCTTGAAAACTGGGCCCAGTTATGGTAGCAGAGTCCTGAAAATTCTGGCTCTAAGTGACTTGCTGAAAGACATGCACCGACTCAGTGGTAGTGCCCACAGGTTCCTAACGGCTTGGAACCAAATATGCTGACAACTTGGAAATCCAGCTGCTTATTTTAGTTGCCTCTTTAAAATCTGGCCCTGATTGTGGGTGCTGAGCACTTCATTCTTATCATGGAAGGCAAGCTCTCTCTTGAGCCACAAACTGCTGCTGAAAGGCTAGTTGAGCTGCTAGGGAACAGCAAAAAAGGGTCCAAATAGCCTAAGGAGCTTTAAAAAGCATCCCTTGCCCAGGCTTAACCTGAGTTTGGCTTCAGAGTTGGAAAGAAATGTTCTGATAAAACTTCAGTGGCTTCAAGTCCATTTTCTCTACAACAGAATAAAGGACAATGGGAGAGTAAAGTCTCGTCGATTTACGTTTAAAATTAAATAGCAAGCTGGAACAGAAAGGTAGTTCAAGAAGTGGAAGATGAAATGCGAATGAGGATCCCTTTCCATAAATAGTTGGCATGCATCTGAGTGTGTCAGGAATCAGTAATTGCACATCAAGGGGGACTTGCCAAACCCACCTGAGGGTATTCACTGAAACTGCTGTATAAAAAAGTTAAGGGTCTTGATCTGCTCTGTGGCGAGAGGAATTGTTATTGACAAGAAGCAAATCAAAAATGCATCCTTCTACTGGAGAGAACAGATAATTAATTAGCTACAAGGGAATGAAACAGACAAACACCACTGCGAAAGAAAGCGCCCTTTTCAGAGTGATAGTACACTGCCACCACTGTGCAAGCTGGATTGTGTCTATGGCATAGACTCCGAATTACTCATCTGTGGGGCACAGTCCCTATGCAACTGCTAAGCGTGCATTCTCTAGCTCTGCAGGGCTGGAGAACTGGAATCTTATCCCTGCTTTTGCTGTGAAGTTCCCTGGGGCCATGGAGGGGATTGCAGTGCAGAGATAACTTTGTAGCTGGCTGTTATTTATTGACAATACTACTTCACATTCAAGCAGTTCTTGGACAACCTTACCAGTTGGCTAGGCTCACGGTTCGCTGCCAGCATCTGCTATCAAAGGCTGTAGAAATGCTCAAGCCCTACGTTCGGTAAACCCCAGAGGCCTTCACAGCAGCCCCAGCACCAGGACATGTTTGAGTGTACACGGAGGAACGGGAGGCAGGCAGAAGTCGTGAACAAGCCTCACACTTGCTCTGGCAGCCTGGTGTGAGCATAAGGCAAGAGCAAGTAGGGGACAATATAAATTGGTCTAGGTGAGGGGAAAGAAGGCATCCTATCGTGCAGGGAACATACTGTTTCGTTATGAGAGGCCTGTTGCTTGCAGAGGGAAACCTGCATTAAGAAGCTGGGTGTTTTAATTTTCTTTCACACACGGAATGAACTGGCCTATGGCTACCTATGGTACCTGGGTGAGAGCACTGGGGATAGAGGAGGATGTAGAGTCTGTCATCTAGATATAATACAGATTGAAGTGGTACTGCTGGTGCTTTTTCACCATGCTGATTTGCTAGTATGTAGCACGGTACACCCAAGAACTTGCAAGGCACCATCCAACAACAAATAGTATGTTCCCTTAGCCATGACTTTTGGAGGCCTTGGAATAGAAAGATTCTGAGCCTGACATCGTGGTCTCTTTCAGTTATAGGTATGCTCCTCCTTGCCTAGGCCCAACACAACAGCAATACCTTAAAGAAATAGAGAAGGGGAAGGGAGGGAAGAGACTTGGTAGCCAGGGACACCCAGTTTGGTTCACAAATTGCCAGCTGATGCCACCCAAAATTCCATGCATGACACTTGAGACATTTCTGTTCTCGGTGAAATTAAACAAGCAACCTCAGCCAAATCCTTCAAATGAGGCAGCCAGTCACTTGTAGCAATTATGTTGATATACACTGTCATTATCTTCTGTCTTGGCAGAGGACAGTCTGAGTGTCTTTAGATGTAATCTATACTCTGGTGTTCAAGGGCAGTAGTGTAATAGTGCTACAATTGGATAGGCTAACTGTAATTTTCCATAATGATGTTTGTATAACGGTAATGAGAGGCTCTGTGATTGTGTGTACCATTGGAATGCCCCTGGAATGAAGCACAAACTACGTGTGTTTAAATGTTGGTAGGATCCAGACAGATTTCCATCCCCCCCCCAAACATATTTGAATATATATTTATACGAAGAGGCAAAACTAAACTGGGTTGGCAGGCTCTGTGAATGGGTAGCCCAATCCTGTGTTGGGGGGCACCTCAGAAAGCCCCATCAGAAATGGCATTTGTCAGGGATGACCTAAAAGAATCAAAAGTGTAAAACCAATTGAAGGTGAAGAGTGTGAGGGGAAACATACCTTCCCCCCCCCCCCCCCCCAAATATACCACTCCACCCCTACCCCATGGTTAGTAGCATTTGTTCTTGTATCACAGGCATTTCCTTAAGGATGAAAAGATCTGTTGGGCCATCCATTCTCTGACCATTTTGCCAATGCAAGATTGTTCCATAAAGTTTTCCTTTGAGTGCTCTCTGCAGTTTAGTTTTAAATGTATTTACCTGTGGAGTTTCTGTCTTTCCCTCAGACCACACCAGAGTCTAGTGGATTTCTCAAAGAGCATATTGCCCCCGATATTCACTTTCCTCTTTTTTTAATGTCATCCTAGTACCCCTTCAATTCTTCTCCATTTAGACCTTTTGAGCACTTGTAGTCAGCTCCCTTACGCTCATGTTAAGAAAACTATACATACTTAGCTCTTTTGTCTTTCCTCACTAATAGTCCTTCTAGTTACTTAAACCATGTTTGCAACCTGTGTGTTAAGTTGGTCTATGCTGCTACAGACCTGGCTTGTGGCTCCAATGAAATTCCTCCACCTTCTCTGTGTTACATCCCTAACAGAAGGACACTGACATTTTTATATCATCTGTAGATCATTGCCAACTGGCCTCGGTACTATTAATATCAGGAGTCAAGATTTTATATGTGCACCTGAAATCTTCCTTTACTTGATAAGTTCATTTTCTGTTAGAGCCTGTAGGATTTGGGCTGTGAGCTGTCTTTTATATAAATATAACTGTACCTAGTACTATTGAAAGTAGCAGGTACTATGTTGCCATACTTTCCCCCTATACTGTAAGAGAGGAAGGCTCTCGGTCAGATTTAAAAGTTCTTAATCAGTAAGAGAAGGACTGGTTAGTTTTTGTTTTCATAAATCTATACCACTAAAGGTTTTTTCCATGTGATTTACCACAAAATTGCTCTGAGCATAATTTACCATTATGAAGCACGCACATGTCGAGATGCTTTATACTCCTAAGTGACAGCAAAGTCCTAAAAGGTCAGATAGGTGAGTCAAATGAAAAATTAGTCAAACACTAAGTATCTGTTCCAATTAGAGGGGGGAAAAAATATTGGAGGAGCTATGCAGGGAAATATGTAATAAAATTCCCTTTGTTTCTGCTCACATTCATTCCCCTTTAAACTGTAATGAAGGGGCTAGCTGGTATGCTGACTTGCTAGAATCAGCTTAACTGGACAGAGTAGGTGGAAGACAGTAAGAGTAACTACTGGTGAGGTGGAATTCAGAAGCTGTTAGAGGTTCTGTATGGGTATGTCTACACTGGAATAAAAGACCCAAGGCAGGGCTCAGCTGCAGGGCTAAAGAAATTGCTGTGTAGACATTCAGGCTCAGGCTGGAGCCTGAACTCTGGGACCCTCCCCCCTTGCGGAGTCTACACAGCAATTTTACGGCCTGAGCCTCACGAGCCCAAGTCAGCTGACCTAGGTAGGCCACGGGTGTTTAATTGCTGTGTAGATGTACCCTATGTATCTTACAATACAAGTTAATTACCACCAGCTGGATTCCTCTTGTCCAATGGACAATATCAGACAACTGCACGTTGCAGTATTTCCCTACTCTGGTATAGGAGAGAGACTTTGAAATGAGCTGTCTTCCTCCCATAACTCACCTGGGTGCCGTCTGGTCCAGGCTGATTGATCGATATAGCTATAGATGCATCCATGCAACAACCAGAGAGAGAGAGGTGCTACCAGCTGATCAGGGATATGGACTCATCATGAGGACTCTTGGTTTCTGTTCCCAGCTGTGTCACTGATTTCCAGGTATGATCTCGAACAAGCCACTGAGCCTTTCTGGGCCTCTGGTTTTCTCCTCTGCACAGCAGGGGGGAAGACTTTCCACTCAGGAGCATTCTGGTACTTGGTGTTTGCCAAGCGCTCTGCTGCTTGGATGAAAAGGGTCCCTAGCAGTACAAAGTATACTGTAATTCCCTGTGCGGGGGCATGCTCCCATCCCAATCAGGAGATGGCTAACAAGCTCCTCTGGGCTCAGTCCTACCCAACCCAACCTCCCACACAGTTGGAGGAAGCAAGCTTAAGGAGGAGAGTGGGTCACAGGAAGGGGCAGCAGCCAGGAGGAAAGCTCTCATGCCTCACAAGGAGCTGACTCGTGTTGCAGAGGAGCTGAGAGGGAAACAGCTGACAACCCCCCCACCGCCCCCTCAAGACTTGGCAAAACCCAAACAGCCCTTTGAAAAGAGGAAAGGACTTTGAAGCCACCCCAGTGTGACCCCTGAAAAAGACCCTGCCTACCACAGTCACTTAAAGCAGGTATTTGCCAAATGGAAGTGCCACAATTAGATCTAAAACATGGACCGAGGAAGAATGTGTGGCTCAGGCATTGGCATGAGTCCCAGCTTCCAGGATTGGCTGTGCCACAGACTTCCTAAATCATCTTGTGTAAATCACTTAATCTGTGTCTCTGTTCCCTGTCTATAAAATGGGAATCTGCTTCTTGATTTCACCCGCCCTTTCCCTGTCCTGTTGCTTTAGACCAAGCTCTTCACAGTAGGAACTGTGGGTTTTGTATAATACCCCATGCAATGGGGCCTCAATCTCATTGCGGGCTTGTAGGTTCTACTATCATAAAGAAAATAAGCATGTTACCACAATTGAGAGCCACCATTCTGCTCTATATAGTGGAATAGGAGTTAGATCTTTTCTAAGAGGCATTATGTACAGCTGTTAGTTTGTATTATGAGTTCATATTTAGGCCTGTTCATTTTCATATGAATATTAAACCTTAGCGAACCAGCTGGCACTAATTGGAAGGGCATTTGTTTTCTTTCTTTGAAAGAAAGATGCAGTTGGTTTACATAAATATGTCCACACGGTATTGTCAACCGCACACATTGGAAAATCCTGAGTCAGGCTGTGTTGGATATAAAGTACTGGTTTAAAAAAAGGTGCTTTTCTATTGTCTGCCGCTTTTTGAGCCTCCAGGATATGCCTGTCACATTTTCAAGCTTTTCTCCACACCTGTAAAGATTAGGAACTTCATTTTTTTTTTAAATGATGATGATCTTCTCACCTGATGCCATTAGATAGGCGTCCAGGTTTCGTAAAGCCCTTTCTAGAAGATATGCTTTAGTCAAACTCCATGTATTGGTTCCAACACGGGGGTAGCTGGGTGAAATTCTATGCCCTCTGACAGACAGAAGGGCATACTAGATGATCTAGTGGTCCCTTCTGGCCTTAGAATCTGTGAAAACATAAATAGTGTGAGGGCCAGCAAGAGCGTCAGACCTCCATCAGCTAGGAATGGCAAAACTAGTTCAGAGAGAAATAAGCCTGCATTGCCTGCTTTGGCCACATAGCCATCCCAATCTGCAACCCCCTTCATGGCTTCCTGTTTATTTCAGCCTCAAGTTCAAGCTTCTTAGCTTCCAGTTCAAGGCTCCCTATTCCCACCTCAGCCCCTAGCCTGGGCCCAACGTCCTCTTCTCCTCTCATTCCCTGACTTGTGTTTTCTTTCATGCCACCCCTAATGCTTGAACATCTGCCTTCCTTCTCCTGTGGTGCCGAGGGAGCCTCCCAGGTCACGGATTACACATCTTTGCCTTCTTACATTTGTCCTGCTGTCCCATGGATTGTATTAGTCAGAATTGGGCTGTAAACATCTCTGCACAAGGTATGATTATGGTAACCCTAGTATTAGAAGCTTGCTTCAATATCCTGAAGCAGCAGGTCCACTAACTCCTCCACTGTCTTGCACCTCTGTCTCTAATACATAAAACGCACTCCGGATCTTAATGCCTGAGAGTATACAGGAGCATTCAAACTCCCCTGGTTTGACAGGAGTCTTCTCTACTACCACTTCTGTTAGGACAGTGGTCCTTGTGTGATCTTTCCTAAAGCCCCAGTTTTAGGGGCCTACAGGGTTGAGCTGAGATGTGGCTATTGAAGCATTTGAACTTCTGGGCATGTCAGTCCAAGCCCAAATTCTCTCTCCCTATCACTATATTATATCCACCCATCTTATTGCCGCTCTGTTGGGTTGTCAGCAGTTTACAATATTGCAAGCCTATGAGGATATTTTCATGTTAAAAGCAAGTGAAGCTAGTTTTGCAACACAAAACAGCATGCTTTCCTGAAGGGAACGTAATGAAATATGAATGAAGCAGACTATCACAGCATGAAGTCACTTGAAAGCTGAAGAGTACCAAAGCACTTAAGAAATACCCATTGACCGATAGCTGGGGCAGGTTTAGCATTTGTCCAGCCACAACTGGCAGGGACTGATTTTAGCCTCTTTCAGAGGATCAATAATTTAAATCCATGAAAGAAGAAAGCCTTGTTTAAATACCTCCTGCTGCCTAACTGTTTCTGTGAATCCTGCCCCCGGGTATATCCCATCAGGTGGCTGCATCACTCTGGTTGCCTCAGATTTCCATCATATAGATGAAAGCACCAGTAGAGAGACAAAGCTCTGATCTGCACTGCACACTTCCATGATGCATTGTACCCAAGCTAGCTAGATCAAACCTAGCTCTGTTATGTCTTCATGTACTGCAGTCACACTGCCAATTGCAATGTAGACTAACTGGTCTACACTACAGACTAATATTGTTAGGGGTGTGAAAAATCCACACTCCTGAGAGACGTAGTTATTTCGACCGAACGCCCCGGGAAGACCGCCCTATGTGGACGGGACTGGGAGAGCTTCTCCCGTTGGCTTAGCTGTTGCCTCTCAGGGAGGTGGATTAACTACACCGACAGCGGAGCTCTCTCCCATCGGCTTAGAGCAGTGGTTTTAAAACTTTTTTTTCTGGAAACCCAACTGAAGAAAATTGTTGATGCCCGCGACCCAATGGAGCTGGGGATGAGGGGTTTGGGGTGTGGGAGGCTCTCAGGGCTGGGGCAGAGGGTTGGGATGCAGGAATGAGGGCTGCGGGGTGAGGCCAGGAATGAGGGGTTCAGGGTGTGGGAGCGGTCTCAGGGCTGGGGCAAGGGGTTGAGGTGCGGGAGGGGGGCAATGCTGTGGGGTGTGGGGGTGCAGGCTCTGGGGTGGGGCCAGGGATGAAGGGGTTTGGGGTGCAGGAAGGGGTTCCGGGTTTGGGGCGCGGACTTACCTCCAGCGGCTCCTGGTCAGCAGCGCAGCAGTAGCGCAGAGGCAGGCTTCCCGCCTGTCCTAGCACTGCGGACAGCACCGCTCCCCAGAAGCGGCCAGCAACAGGTCTGGCTCCTAGGCGGAAGTGAGCAAGTGGCTCCGTGCGGCTCTCACCCGCAGGCACCCGGCCAATGGGAGTGCGGAGCCGGTGCTCGGGGCAGGGACAGCGCGTGGAGCCTCGTGGTCCCCCTGCCTAGACGCCAAACCCGCTGCTGGCCGCTTCCAGGGCACAGCACGGTGTCGGAGCAGGTAGGCACAAGCCTGTCTTAGCTGGGCAGCACCGCCGACGGGACTTTTAACAGCCCGGCCGGTGGTGCTGACCAGAGCTACCCAGTGCCTGACATGCCGTGACCCACTACTGGGTCGCGACCTGAACTTTGAAAAACTTAGGTGACCCAGTACTCCGTTCCCCTCCTCCAATTACTCATGCCCTTCCTTTGACTCCTTAAGTCTTGCTTTTATCTATCTCTGAAACGAGTAAGCCGTTATTTTGACTATTGCTTTGTTAGCTCACTTTAGTCCATTGAGAATTTACGGTTCCGGTGGGCATACCATTCTGTTCTTCCTTTCTCCCCCGTCTGATATTAGTCACTGTAAAAATCAACCGCAGCCATGAATGAGATGTGAGGAATGTGCTTCCCAAAAAGGGAACATTAATTTGAGTGATTTAACACCTCCTTTGAATGAAAGGTTATTTTCCCCCTATGAACAGGAGCTACTTTTAATGTGTGATGTACAGCACCACTTCAGAGGGAGAAAGGGTTTATTTAAAAAAAAAATATTAACCAGTTCATATTCTAGTGTCTCTTTAGCTCGTGGTCTTTCAGTTAATTACCACTCCAAGTGGAAAGGTCAGTTGGCACATTATGGTTTTACCAGCTTATGAGCTTCCCTAGTCCATCAAAATAGATGGAACACAATGATCGTGAGCCAAGTAATCCACTTTCATGTGGGATTGGGGTAGTATACAAATACATACAGCCCCCTTGAGCACCAACTAATTAGACTGAACAAATCAGTGCAAAATTGGGCATTGGTGAGAACAAGACCAAATGGATGAACAACAGTTTTTGGGGGGAAATCTGACCTTGATGTAGTGTTTTTCTTTCCTAAGGATCTCAAAGTGCTTTATTTACAGGTCCATGCCCTGCTGACATGCAACCACTCGGTTGGACCTATCTGAAATAGAGAATCTTCGTTAGATAAGATTCATTGTGTTACAGTAGATTCCCTACTGCCCCCTGAGGCCTAATCAAGGTCAGGCCCCTTACTGTGTATAAACACAGAAGGCCATAGTCTTTGCCCCACGCAGTTTGCACAATATGTTTATTTGAAAACTGTTAGGAAATAGGGCTTAATATGCTATTCTAGCAGGAATCATCATGGGATCTCTGGTTGTGTTTCCAGCACTAGGTGACTCAAGGTCTGTGTCCAGGTTCTTCACCTGTAAAACGGGGTTTATAATGCTTACCCACCTTTGTAAAGCATTTCACTATCTATAGCTGAAAGGCTATATAAATACTATGTATTTTTAGACGTAGGCTAAACTGGGCTGGTGCTGACTCAATGACCACTGTGGTGTCATAGACACTCAGGTGGAGGAGGACAGTGGTAAGATGAAGGTTACAAGATAGGAGAGCTGGCGAGAGGGGAAGGATGCGGCATGTAGGATGATAGCTACTGCCCCTCATGTTTTGATTCTACACTGTTTTCAGACCGATTCCATGCACTCCATCTATGGAAGTCTATGCGTAGTGGCTGGCAATATTCAGTTCTTGGCAAGAAAGTGCATTTTGCACCAGGGACCTGATTTGCAAAGGCACGAAGTACCAAGGCTACTCCTGTCCAGCTGCTGCTTATCAGCTATATGCAAATATATTGCCCCTAGAGAAGTAAGGCACATTCCTATTCTGACTGTAATTTGAAGTGAGATTTTTACGAAGAATTCTGTTAAACTGCAAAAGTTATTAACTCCCTCCTATTCCAGGTCTGTTTATTTCTAACCCAATAAAGCATGCTAACAAAATCACACCTCTAAATATACGCTTCACCTGACTAAGTAACATATGATGACTAATCAGTTGTATTTCAAATTTCTAGTTAATTGATCAAGCATTTTTATAGTCTGAACCACATTTTAAGATGGAGATTTTCATTAGCCACCTGCTCCGTCCTGACCCCACTCCCACAACTTCTCTGAGGAAACTAAAGTAGATGTTGTTGCATCTTGTCCTATATTTTTACATAAGTAAAAATCCTTTAACATGGTGGGTTCAGTTACTTGGGTTCTTCATCCCATTTTGGATCTGATGGTTATGTCCTCTTCTCCCCCCCTTCCTCCCCCGTAGAACTCCATATGTATTAAGTCTCCTCCCAATCTGCGGCCTGTCTAACTCAGCAGTTTGGTTATAGCCTCTCACCCATTTACTGTCACCCTTCAGTTTTGGCATCACTAGGATGTTTTGATCAGTTTGTTTTACGCTGGGGGGAAAAAGACCACCTCAAAACACACACCCGCCAAACCATATGAGGCTCGTTAACATATTCCATTTCAGGTGGAGTAGGCAGAGCCACAAAAGATGAGTTCTGCTCCTGGACTAAGGACTTGTCTATGCAAACTCCTAGAGCTTTCACTGTATCACTGTAGTTAAAGTGGTACCCAACCAGGGACAGTTATATCTGTATGAAAGGTGTTCATACTGGTACAGCTATTCCTGTACAGGAAAGGAAATAAGCTAGACCACAATAACCACCTTCACAGCAGTACAACTACAGCCACGTGATGATGGTTATACCAGTAAAGGCTATTTTAGTAATGATCACACCCCTAACTGAAATAGCGATAGCAGTACAAAAGCTATGTTTAGACAAGGTGCAAGGCATGTGTAATTCAAATGTAGAGCCACCTCCGGTTTCATTTGGTCACACTTTGGGAGTGGGCTGGAAGCAGTGCTGTAAGCCACTTCTCCAGTGTACAACCACTGCTGTAACTCCATGAACGTGAATTAATATTGGAGAGGGCAATTGATTTATCGGATCAGGTGCCCTGCCTCTGACAATGATATTTAGAGAGGTAAATAGAGAGACACGTTTTCCCCTAGGTATGAGTTATTCACTAATGACAGATGGAAATTCTTCCCCATCTTCCACCATAGAACAGCTTGTGAAACACAAAACGTGGTAAGCGACAGACCCAAACTGCGAAGGGACAAGCTAGAGGTGGTTCAATCACACCCATTTCTAACTTTTCCCCCTAGTTCAAGCTCACTTTTTCTACTGGGGCCGAAGACATTACTTGGGCCTAACCTTTCTGGGGTACAGTAGTGTTGAGGGCTTGTGGGGTGCTGCCCGCATGCCGCATCAACCAAGACTTCAAGCAGGATCTTTCAGGTCTGCCAGTGGCAGCCTGACCTGGTGAGCCTCCTCCCCTTCAAAAGTGAAATTCACCCTCCCACAGAGAACCCATGCAAATCCTATATATTATTTAAGGCTTAAGGGGTGCATAGGCTTGTTCAAATCTGCACTGAGGGGAATTTTACCCCAACCAGGAGTTGTGATGAGTTTGTCACATCTAGTTAAAGTGACGGTCTACCATGGAGGTTATTCTTGCTCAAACATCTAATTATTTTCTTGAGGCCTGCTAAACTGTCTCAAGGGGGGGAGGGATAGCTCAGTGGTTTGAGCATTGGCCTGCTAAACCCAGGGTTGTGAGTTCAATCCTTGAGGGGGCCACTTAGGGATCTGGGGCAAAATCAGTACTTGGTCCTGCTAGTGAAGGCAGGGGGCTGGACTCGATGACCTTTCAAGGTTCCTTCCAGTTCTAGGAGATAGGATATCTCCATTAATTTATTTAAGGATTCCCTGAGGGAATGAATTCCACTGATGAATTATACTGAGCAAGGGTATTTCCCTTCATCCCATTCAAAACAGGTTCTCTTTCAGTTTTAGTGTAGTTGGACTAGCAAACTAGGATCACCAAATATTTTCCAGTTGAAGCATGTCAGCTACATTGCTGGTGCTAGTTATTTACTAGAAACAACAATATATTTACAGTAAGTGTACACACAGTTTAATTTCAGCTTCCATTCTTGGAGCTATCCCAGAAGGTTAGATACAATAAATTGGTGAGTTATTGGAGCCATCATAAGCTGTGGTTTTATGTATTAAAAAAAAAAGTGACTGTTCTTTAAAGTTCAAAGCATTTATGAAGCATTTGCAAGAAGTAATTGCACATACTGAGTATCCTAGAATAAGAGTTCGTAGTAGTAGAATTTAGCAACTGCTTTCTTAAGTATGAAATGGCATTGAACATACCGTTGAACCAAAGGGAGTCATGTCAGAGGGAGAAATTCATCACTTTGTAGAGGAGAGCCAGCATCTATGCAACCTTCTTCCAAGGACTCAAGTAGTGCACAGGTTTTGTACTGGCCCTCAGCACAAGGGTGAAGGTCATTTAAAAGTTGAGTGTATTTGGTTTTGCTCAAAACTCCAGAAATAGAGAAGTTTTCATGTACAATCCCTTTATTTAGCTAACTTTTCACTAGCTTGTAATATTTAGCTACTTGTCCCCTATTCAGTATTTTCATCCTGTGGATAAGGTGAATTTCACTCAAAAGTTCCTGTCTACTGCAAAGCAAAATGGGGAAACCACAATGAAAGCAAGTCTTATCCATGTTCAGGATAAAGTAAACTAATTGTAGCATAGGAAATATGGATTAGAAACTCAAATACAATGCTGAGCAATAGGATAGAAGGTCAATATGCTGTAGAAACAAAGAATTAAAAAATATAATAGGAAATACACTTTGATTTACAGAATGTCAACAGTACGAGTCAAATGAAACATTCACCCCTTTATATCATCTACTTGTAGGACAGGAAAGCATTGGAAGAAATTTTTAACCTAAAATTACAGCAACGCCAACTGTTTATTTACAAGATATGGGGGGAGAGGAGCTGGAGACCAGCTTTAGCATCTCTTGGCTCCACCCTTTATTGGTTTTTGGCCAATCAGCTCTCTTCGCCTTTCCATGCAGGGGTGTTTTTCCTCTGCTTTCTTATTTGTATGGATTCTCCCCATTACTCCCTCCTTTGGCCAGAAAGAGGCAAGGGGTCACTTTCAGCAAACTGCCCCCATAAACGAACTGAATGTAGAACAAGCAAACCAACAAATATTTAGCGTTTTCCCAGTCTTCAGTGGATAGCTGCCATCCCCATGCAGTATTGCATTCCTGACACGAGAGGGCGTTCTGCAAAAGTTATAAAGAGCAGCACTTTGCAGCCCTACCCAGAAGCCAAAATGGAGTCCAATGGCTAGGTGTAAGAGCGGGCCTCTCTTAATTCTAGAGAAAGTTCCACTAAAATATTGCCTTCAGGTAAGAGTGTTGATGTTTTTGCTACTTGAGATAAAAGCAATTAGAGGGGGAAAGGCAGATGTTACCTGTGCTATTGGGTTCTCACCTGGTCTTCTCTTGAAACTTTACATACTTTTTTTTTTTCTCTTTTAAATATAAATGACATACTGTTAAACTCGCCCTTTCCTCGATCTGCTCCTTGGGCATCAGAAAACCAACTTATTTAGTGGCATAGTTTTCCTCACCCAAGTGTGCAAACCATGACTTAAGCTCTGGTTTGCTGCTTGTGGGCTACATGGAGCTATGCAGCTCAGTCCTGAGTAAGGCGCCGTAGGGAGCTGCACCACTGCAGGTGGTGTCTGGGGAAGGAAGGAATTGTAACTATTCAGACAGATTCATTTACTCCATGGAAGGAAGCAAGCTGTGAAACCCATTCCTAGGGGCCATTTGACTTCTACCTTACAGGCTCCATCTGTTTCTTTTTCCCCTCTGCATCCTACCTGCATGCTTTCTGCAGGATGCAGTCTTTGCACCACATCTGCAATTGATATCTGGGCAGGTTCTGTGCAGCCATATGGGGAGCTGTAGCAAGATCTTACTTCCCTGGGTGGCTGTCACATGAGAGCACAAGAACCGTCTAGCCTGTATAACTACAGTCAGTTATCTAGCTAGAGCAGTGAGAGAGATGTTAAATACAGGCTTCATTCCAGATGATGGTCTCAATCGTGGAAGGTGCTAGCGCCATGGGGCCCTTGGCGTTTTGCAGAAGGTGGCCTCCACTTTGCAGGACAGGGCCCTGTGTTTAGGGTGCATTCTCTGTCAGTGAGCATGGTGTGCCAAGTGACTGGGAGCTGCTTTTCTCTCACCCTACAGCACAGAGCCTCAGTGCTTTAATACAGAACCATGGGGTTTGTCGATCATGGTCACGAAGCCCGGCATATGGTCTATACAGTAGCCCCTCATCCCCTATCCAAGCATGCACTGCACTCAGGGTAAACCCTGGGATGGAGTCTCTTCTGTGGTGGTTGCAAAGTCCTGACCAGGACTATCAAGGACATTCAAATAAGAAATGTCAGATGACTTAGAATTTGGGTTCAGTTCAGCTTGGCACCCAGAAGCTCAGATGTTCACCTGAACATCAGGAGTCTGAAAGCTTTGGCTGTGAACAGGCTCCCTCACAAGACTTTTTTGGTCAGGCCGTAATTACCCCAATAGCTGCCTTCCTTATGGGATTGTTGGCATTTTGGGCTCCAGTGTCTGCATGAGTATGGGGAAAAACCTCTGGGGTTAGAGGGAGTTAAGGGAACAATTCAAATCTTCACTGAGGCTCCCTTTAGAGGTTCCAGTGTGGCACTAGAAATGAGCAGGATGGGGGGAAATTGTTGTTTTGTTTTCTCCCCAACTGTCTTAGTTCTTTCTCCAAGGTTTGGCTAATCTGTAGGGCCCTAACTTGCAGCTCAGGGATCTCTTTTGTTGTCCTGTATCTGTTTACTCAAACCATGTAGCAGGTCCTGTGTTATCTGTCAGTCTCTTTGAAGTTGCAGTATCCTATGGAGAGTGTCTTCACAAGTGATGCCAATGCATTGATTCTGAGCAAGGGAACAGCAGACATTATCCACTGGCTTCCCAGGTCCAGTGGGGTGTCTTTGATTTGACAGAAAGGCAGAGCTGTTTACACTCATCCCCCACCCAGACTGCCTTCTCACTAGTAGAGGCTAAGCCCGTTTGTTTGTTTATATTAAGAAATCAGGGTACCCATAAAGCTTCCGAGTTCATAGCAAGAGGCTTGTCCTGATCCATGGAAAGACTGGCTGTTCAAAGCTAGATAGCACTCACTTATTCGTCTTCCCCACGATTTAGCTAAGAAGGTGTTGGAACTGTATCTCTGAATCAACTTCCACACACTGGTCATGCTCTTTTGTCTCCAGCCTCAGTGTTCGTATAAATGCAAAACACAACCATAACTGTGGAGTGCTAACTGATGCATAATTAAGACCAGACAATAGTACAGTTCAGTGTCTGTATTAAAAATGCTTTAAGAAAGGGTGTTGGCTAGGCGAAGTTCTTTATCTCCAAGATACAGGACTCTCTGAAGAAGCTGTCACTTAATTCCAGGTCAGCATTTTCAAACCAGGGTGCTTAAAGTCAGGCACCTAAATAAGTGGCTGGGCTTTCAGACGTGAACAACACACGCAGCTCCCACGGAAGATAGTGAGAGCGGAGGATAGTCAGCACTTCTGAAAGCTGAGCCTCTTCTTTCAGTGCCTAAATATTGATTTAGGGCCTAACTTTACCTATGGGAGTCGGAAAATATAGGCCAATCAGAAGATAGAACACTTAGCCCTTACAAAGATGTGTAAGCTTTATCATCCCTGTCTTTCAGTTGGGGAAGCCAAGGCTCTGAGAGGAGAAGTAACTTACCCAAATTCCCACAGGATGTCGGTTTCAGAGCTGGGATCCCAATGAGGTACCTTCTTATCCGCTGGACCAAACTAGTAAGTACTGCTGACGAGCTTTGATTTCTTAAGTGACCGCCTGCTTTTGAACTGAAGATAATTTTATAATTAGCCAGAAAACATTTTTTTTTTTTTAATGGACTTCTCACCCTGAGGCGAAAGCTACTTTCCGTGTGGTTGAGTAGTTCCCAGAGCACCTGGTGGTCTGTGGAGAGCTGGCTGGTCACATGGTGCTGGCTCTCCTTCTCCTCTGCAGCCAAGGGGAACTGAAAAGGTGGCACAAGGGAAGAGCGCACAAAAGTTGTGTGTCTAGCTTTCTCCAAACAGGACAAAGCATTTGTCACGTTAGAGGCAGCTGAAAATGTTACTTTCCCAATATCAGTTTTCCATGTAAGCCATTATTGTTGCCACAGGGATGTCGTGAGAGGGGGAGGTAGCCACTTGATCAGAAGGGAAGAGGCCCAAATCTTCTGGTATGGGTGGGCACTTTGCAATCCAGCCTGAGTAATGCCCCAGGAACAGAGCAGCAGCTACATTGTGACCCCTGGTCACAATCTAGTCCCTTGCTCCAGGGATAAAATAAGATGCATCTGCCCTTTGGCTGGTGCAGACTGTTCCCCTCGCTGCACAGACTTAGCCACACTTGCCTGTGTTTTGGGGATGGGGGCAGTTCCAAGGCTCCACTCACTTCTGCCCACCTGCATGGGATGGGGAGCAGCAGCCTGGCAGCCACTCCTACTCAACCCTGCATAGATCTGGCAATGCAGATGGCCCATGCAGGGAACTAAGGGGACTCCTTATAGTCTCTTACTCCCATGTGGGCATGCAGTCAGGCTCACAGTTGAACCTTCTTTTGAAGATGTGATCCCACACTATAGAAGGATTTGAGAGCCCCTGGCATAGTTCTTTCTGCTTACTGTGCCTGCAGGATACAATGTTCTCACATACGGTGCTGTACACATTTTCTATTGGCCTTGACTCAGTTCAGGTGTGATTCTGAAGCCATTGCTTATTGCTCTAGGCCTTCCCAGTACACTTACGTAAGCGAAAGCTTTTATCCCGAGTATTCCACTTAGTATGAGCCTTTAGCATCATGTTGTCATGACAATGCAGTACTGTGATCGAGGAAAACCAGCATGTATGTATCCCTACTAAGGAGTCTCTTTTTTAAGTAGACTGTGTTTC
The DNA here is from genome assembly GCF_027887155.1 of Malaclemys terrapin pileata. Lineage (NCBI taxonomy): Eukaryota > Metazoa > Chordata > Testudines > Emydidae > Malaclemys > Malaclemys terrapin. Next base: position 16,982,786 of record NC_071522.1, on the reverse strand, counting down.
ATAGAGACATAAACAGATAACTGCACAGATGAATATGCAAGTATAGGTTTGATGTAGAATTGTTATGGGCTCATAGGTAATGCATGTATTTGGAGGGCTACGTCTATGCACCACTGGCTGCATATGCATTTGGATTGGTTTAGATGTATATGTCAGGTACATTGGTATTTGTGCTTGTCTTTTATGCTGATGGATTCCTGGGAATTCAATGTAGCATGTTATGCATGTGTATAGCAGGTTTTTTGGGGTTAAACGGGTATGGTTTGCAGTATGGTTGTACAAAAACCTGGTGCAATGAGATAATATTTCATATTATGCTGGTCTAAAATCTGTCTTGAAAGAAGAGATTAACACCTTTCTGGAGACATCACAATTTGGTTTTAATCAATGTCGTGGTATCTTGCATGTTACAAGTAGATCCTAGGCTTAGACCAGTCTTGGGGGGCTTTTATATTTCTCATAGATTGTTTGGCTGCATTGTAAATGTAAGATGTTTCCTTTATCATAGTGATGCATTTCCTTGCTGCTGCTGTAAATACAACCTGAACAAATCTCTCTCTGACTCTGTAGATTTCGGGTGTATGTGGGTTAGGCTCATGTTGAGAAGACACTCTAGGGACCTGGACATTCTAGATGGTGCAGAGTTTTTCATGTAAGTCAGCCAGGGTCAAAGCCAACATGAGTCAGTTATGATCAAAAGTGCATCTGATTGGTTGTGGCTCCATAATCTGTATGCCACAAGTTGTTGGTTTCTGTATACTTCCTAAAGGACGTGTGTGAACAGATCAAAAACACTATCACAGCTGGCCTGTATCCTTCCCTAACATAAAAAGAAATAGTGTGGTATTTTCAAAAGTGGTCTGCATTGGCCTAACCACTTCCATTGCAGTGAACAGTCAAACTGCCGCAGATTTCAATGGGATCATACTTACCTAAGCCAACATTGAAAACCTTTTTTTGAAATCCTCACTCACAGCGATGGTCCAACCCTTCCAGTTTATTGGACTATAAAGAGTTTAAGGCCTTGAAAGATCATTGAAGTTTGTTCTGATTTTCTCACTCTTTCATACAGTTTTTGGTCGTGGTGTTTCGGTAGCACTCCTGCTATCCAGTCGGGGGATCAATGGGATCCTTCAGATTTCAGGGCTGTCCTTGAGGCCTTTTCCCATCAGCAATGCGGTTACTGAAACTGAAGAACTGCAGATTTGGGTAGTGAACATTTTGGGTCAGATTCTGGGCTGCCTTACTCCTCATGTAATCCCCTGGAAGGCGGCAGGACTTAGGGCTGGTCCATACTAACCCCCCACTTCGAACTAAGACTATCTTAGTTCGAATTTACCGCGGGTCGACACGCGGCAGGCAGGCTCCCCCGTCAACTCCGCGTACTCCTCTTGCCGAGCAGGAGTACCGGCATCGACAGCGAGCACTTCCGGGATCGATTTATCGCGTCTAGACAAGACGCGATAAATCAATCCCAGAAGATCGATTGCTTACCACTGGACCCAGAGGTAAGTATAGACCTACCCTTAATGGGATTGCACAGCTCCCAAGTCAGGCACAGGTGGTCTCCTTGTCTGTTAAAGCATGTCAGATACTTCCCAAGTATCTAGGGCTTGCAGTAGATAGTAATGATGTAGCAGCTTCGCCAGTACTATATCTTCAGTGAAATCAAAACAAGAGGCTCACCCCTTGGTAAATGACTTAACAAGAAAATCAAATAAAGCTGGCAAGGATCACATTTTAGGAGAAATATTCAAGCGGTTGTCAGTGCTGCAAGTGATAACTGTAATGTGGAAAGCACTGATCTACTTTGGAGATAGACATGTTCCATGCAAATCTAATACATAGCCTGAATCTGTTAAATTAGCTTTGCATGGCTCTTATACAAGCAAGTGTTACTTTACATTATGCTCTGGGGAGATATGTCAAGCATTCCCCCTTCTATTCATTTTACTGTACAAGGATGTGAAGAAGAAGGTGGCCAGGAGTATACATTCTTCACATGCTCTGAAACCAGGCAGTCTGCACAATTGCACATGTGCTCCAAGTGGCTTGGATGCTGCGGTCTTTTCATGGTGGCAGTCATTCATTTCCCATTTTGCAGCTGTAACAATGCACATACATGGGTTTACAGATGTGGAAGGGCATTGGATCTGCAAGCAAAATACACCTTTGGGATGTTCACCTTCTGTATATCATTGTAACCAGATGGACTGACTGGACATACAGCCAGCATATCTCATACACATGTCCAGGCAGGCTCATGATTTCAGCATAGTAATGTTCTGTATCTTATGTTCTTATCACTTACAGGCACCTTACCGCCATCTTGGATGGGCAGATTTCACCTGGGCTCTCCTTTGCGTAGTCTTGACGCTCCGATTGCTGAATCATTAAGAGTGCTGCTGTGAGTTACGCTGAGGCAAGGATGCTCATTCACTGGTACCCATCACAGCAGCACTTCCCATGATGCCATCATGGCTTTTCCTGCCTATGCATCCTTTAGGCAAGTAGTCTCTATAACTCCCTGTAGAGGGAACTGCCTGCGCCCTGACCCAAGGCTATTTGCCTGCATTTCCCTTCATCCAAGGCAATTCAGAAGGTCATTGGTAGAGCTGGGAATTGAATAGAATCCAGGACTCCTGCCTCCCAGTTCCTTTCACTAGCTACTGGCCACACGGTAACACTCCTGTCCTTGGGCCTCACCATCAATTTTCAGTTGGATCTGTCAACCTTTCTGCTGGGATCCAGTTTGCCACTCATTTCAAACATGCAAGCACTTGACATTGTTTTCAGTCACTCCCCAGAGAACTTCGTGGGTTGCACTGGAAAATCTCACTGTTCCACAGCAGTACATTCATTACACATGCATCCATATATTAAGCCGGTATTCTATATACTAGCATCCAAGATTCATTGACCCTTCACTTCCTGAACGAAATAAGGTCCTTAAGCCTGATCCAATGTCCACTGAAGACCCCTCTTGACACTGGACCCTTATTTCAGAAAAGCAAAGAACTTTGACAGATTTTCATAGCTTATTTTGAGTCTAAATGAATCAGCCCTGTAAACTGCTGAGAACAAAGATATAACCCCCTCCTCTGCAATCTGGCATGTAGGAGAGCTACAGAATAATCCTAGGGAGATGAAAATGTTCTATTAGATCAACCATTCTGTGTTCCTCGCCACTGCAAGATTGTATTTTTGTGGGCTTTATTTGATTTAGTTTTAAAATGACTCAAATGTGTTTTTCCCTCTTGTTTCCTTTATTTCTTTTCCCTTAAATTCTGTTTCTGCTCTGAAAAGAGACTAGAAAACTGGCACTCTCTTACTCAGCAGATCTGCCTTTTTTGTGCATTGAGAGTCTGATCTGCAGACTTCAGTGGCTAAAGTCCGTTTTTGCTGCCTCCATTATGCCTAACTTTGTACAGACCACACCACGATGCCGAGAGGAAAATAGAGAGCGTCTTGCTCTTCGCTAAGTTCCAGTCATTTAGTGGGATTGCACAGCTATAAATGAGCATCTCCAAAACTTTGCAGCTGCTTTGAAATCCAAACTCGGATTTAAATCTGAATTTCGCATCTAGCCCATCGTCCCAAAGAGCTGAATCAGCTCTGAGTGCCTCTGAGTTTTGGTGAGTTCAAAATCTGGACCTCGATCTGAATCTTGTGGGTTGGGCCCCTCTCTAGTTAAAATGGGAATTTACTGTATCTTCATCCTTACTGAGTTCCTATAGGCTATGGCACAGAAATGTCACCAGTGCATCTCAGAAGTCACTGTGAAATGGAGAAGGGTTGTGATGGGGGAGGGATGTGGCATGGCTGGGGTAAGGCCTTTGTAATCCATGCCTAAATTGGGGTGCTTGGAAAACAGATGATCACAAATTGCATAAAGCTGCAGCTCCCATAATAAAATCTGAGGTTCAAAAAAGCCACCAGAAAAAATTACAGCTATTACCCTTGGGGGGGAAGTAAAAGAGAAGCTACTATTAAATGCAGTGGGCCAAACTCACTGCACGTGCAACTCCACTGAGGGCAGTGGAGTTACACCAGGGGTTAACGGAGTCCAATGACATCACAGAATATTAAAGATACACACAATAAACTACTTCTTAGATCAAAGAATGTCATGAAATTCAGGTTCAGATTAATTTCTGCATCATCTTCCAACCTTCCCGAAACAGGATCCAGATCCAGTTTTTCTCACGGAAGTTTCTTGGGTAGGAGTTGAGCATAAGAAGCAGTGGGAAGAACATGCTGCTTTAGCTTATTTCTTACCCAGCCTGTTTTACCTTCCTCTAGTCATCTTTCATTAGCATATAAAGCACTTCAGATACGTTAGACCAGGGGTCGGCAAACCTGCGGCACACGTGCCAAAGGTGGCACGCGAGCTGATTTTTAGTGGTACTTGGCTGCCAGCCGGGGTCCTGGCTGCCGTTCTCACTCAGCCCGCTGCCGGCCTGGATGGACGGAACCCCGGGCTGGCAGTGGGCTGAGCGGGGCCGGTGGCCAGGACCCCGGCTGGCAGGGGCCGGCGGAGGGAACCCCAGACCGGCAGCGGGCTGAGCCGTTCAGCCCTCTGCTGGTCTGGGGTTCCGTCCGCTGGCCCCGCTCAGCCCGCTGGCTGTCTGGGGTTCTGTCCACCAGCCCCTGTAAATGTATAATGTATTACGTAAAACCTTAAATTACAGTAAATAGATTAAGACTTGGCACACCACTTCTCAAAGGTTGCCGACCCCTGGGTTATACAAAAAGTTGTCCTACTTTTAAATAACATGTCAGCCTTCATAGCTCACCAGCATGAGACTGGAGGTTTAGACAGACACTGAGTCATTTTTCATCTTCCCTTTCACCAAGGCTCCCGTTTGGATGGAGGAACGGGAGGGTTGTGTACAAGTGGCAAATCAAACCAAGAGCGTACAGCCATATTTCCTTCTGAATGGCACTTGTTCAGAAGCTGCAATTTTAACAAACAAAATAAGCAGGTGGCGGTGAGGGAAATAGCTAAATGGTTTGTCTCTTTCCAATAGATTGCTGTTAGTTCCATTGAATCATAGAACTGGAAGGACCTCGAGAGGTCATCTAATCCAGTCCCCTGCACTCAAGGCAGGACTAAGTATTATCTAGACCATCCCTGACAGATGTTTGTCCAACCTGCTCTTAAAAATCCTCAATGATGGAGATTCCACAACCTCCCTAGGCAATTTATTCCAGTGCTTAACCACTCTGACAGTTAGGCAGTTTTTCCTAATGTCCAACCTAAACCACCCTTGCTGCAGTTTAATAAAATGTGAAGGCGTTTAACTGTTTTGAGGATTCCTACCCTGATACTTGTCTCTCTCTCGGTTGCTTTAAACAGACAATCTTTCTGGCTTCGTATTGCCAAATCTCCCTGGTCCACAGTAACAGCAGTGCTGGGGGAGTGGGTTCGCTCAATATGACAGCTGCTGTCAGAGGGACCTGAATCATCCTGATTTACTCCGCTTGCTCGGGTAGCACAGTAGCTCCAAGTTGGGGAGTAGCCTGTTGGACATGCTTCATGTAGCGTCAGCTCACACTGCGTACCGCTTCCTGAGATTGCCAAAAGCAGCACTGACAGTGACAGGAGAGTTTGCACAGTACCTTCTCTCCAGCTGGTCACCCCAAGTACAACTGGGGACCCAGACTGGCAACTTGGTTAAAAGGTTAATGAGCCCAGGAAAACAGCACGTTACAGACGTTATTCCCTCTGATTATTATTATTTGTATTGTCACTGTGCCTAGAAGCCCCATTCATAGATCAGGGCCCCTTTCTGCTAGGTACTGTACAAAAAGACAGTTAGACTTCTTGATTCCTGTATGCTGTCAGCAAATCAGACACCAGGGCAAGGAGATGGACTTGATTCTGAGCTAACACTCATGTACATTGGGAGTAACTCCATGGAAATCAGTGGAGCCATCCTGGTATAAAACCAATGAGAGGAGAATCTAGCCCCGCATGTCTGGTGGTCAGAAGAGGAGTGGGACTAGGAATCAGGACTTATAGGTTTTGCATCTGGTTCAGCTATTGACTTGCAGTGTGACCCTGGGCAAATCACTTAACTCTGCTGTGCTTCTGTTTCCCCATCTGTGAAATGGGGATAATATTAATACTGCAACAAGCCCATGCCCATCTCGTAACATCACGTGTATCTATATGTTGCATAGCTTGACGACTTGGTGAGAGTGAGGCTAGAACTCCTATCCTCTGGCTTCAAAAGCACGGGCTCCTTCCTACTTTGGGAGCTAATGGAATATTTCCATTAGCTGCTGGCAATGCAGATCGACAGGTCTGATTGTAAGTACAGAGGCAGTGATAACATCTACAGCAGCTTGTTCATGCAATAGTCGGGGCTGTTCTGAAGCTTAACTCTTAGGGGTTTCAAAGTGCTCTGGCTGTTTGGATGAAAGGTGCTGTATAAAAGCAAAGTGTTGTTAGCAATCCACTACTGCTGATTACACTGCTTCTTCCAAAAAAAAATGACTTTCCTGAACTCCAACGTAACTCTTTTTTTGCCTAAGAATTTTCCAGGTAACTGTGAAGATGTGGAATGGAATGGGTTAAACTTCTCCCTGCCTGCATTGCCTAGCATGGATGGCCTTAATAGGCAAAAGTGATTACACATGAAACAACTTGGCTGTGGGTGATTAACCAGGGTCTAGTCCACCCTGAGGTCTGAGGAGCTAGCCAAAGCTAGGAAGATAGGTTTGTTTTCTGAGATGGATTTTTACTGTTGAGGAGGTTTGAGTATGTGTTGGAGATTGTGACTGGAATGGTGCTCAGCGAGGGCAATGGATAACCAGCTTGCTGCTCTTGGGACCCTGGAATTAGCAGAAGTGGAGGTCTGTGAAGAAAGCACCTGTCTCTTAGTTGCAGACTATGTCATGTAGTGGAGTGGTAAGAGCTGATATGCCTGTCCTAAATGTTTGGTAGAGGAAGGCTTTCCATTTTCATTTTACCTGGTGAGAGTAAGCACGTTCAGCCCTGTCTCTGATATTTTGTCTAATGAACGTGGAGACAGTAATATCTGAATTGAGCTGGGGCTTATAGATTCATAGATTGTAAAGTGAAAAGGGACCATAATTGTCTAGTCTCATTTCCTGTGGCGCTCATGTTGTAGAGCTTCACTCAGCCAATCCTGTGTGGGAGGGATTTATTCTTCACCTCTGTGAGAGTGAACATTGTTGAGCCCAGTAACTTGGGGCTGAACCAGAGTATCTCCTGAAGTCTGTACCTGACATGCTCAGAGACTTTGAGAAAGCCCCTTAATTTCTCTATGCTCTAGTTTCTCAGCCTGCAAAATAGGAGTATACTTGCCTTTATCACAGGAGTAAATTGAGGCTTAATTCACTGTACAACATTTTGGGATGAAAGGTGCTATCTGAATGCAAAGCACTGCTAGGGACATGAAGCAAACCATGGCTTCTAATTGGCAGGAAAGAATTCCATATGGTGATCTTGAGTTGGTCTGCCTATACTAAAAGCATTAATACTAATATCTGGATCAATATTAACCAGTCAGACTGCATATGACCAAGAATGCACACTGCAGCCAATCAGGATGAGTTCAGTGAAACCCGTTACTCAGGAAGTTACTTCTCTGGACATATAACTTCATCTGTCTTTTTTAAAACACTGATCTAAAAGCAATGCAGAAACCTACTGGCAGTTGATGCAGTCAGATTTGGAATGCCATCTATCATTTTACTGTCAGAATGAATGTGTATATAACAATACACTTAATGATATCATGTGTCTGAGAGTATCAAGATGGATTGTTTTCAAAGAGTAAAGGTAGGTACCTTAGTATTCATTGAAGCAGGAATATCTGCTCAATTTTCTTCAGTGCTGTGTGCTATGAAACTTGTAGATGGCCTGTACATATTTGTATTACAGTAGCATTATTTGAAAGAATGCAGCAGGAAAATCAAATTGCAGGCAGCAGAGAACAAAAGAGACCCAAAATGTATTGTATGAGGTAAGGGAGTGTCCCTTCCTTTGATGTTCCCCTACAGTGGAATGTGTACATGAACCATCTCCCACCTCTTCTAGTCCTGGTACAGGTGACACTTGAGGAGGGCCATTGCGGGCCCTTCACCCAGCCTGAATGCCAAGGAGACACAAATGAAATGTCAATGGCTGTGGATTTCACAAGCAGCAGGAGCTGTTTGTGCAGGTGCCTGTCAGCTCTGAGTTAGGAGTTCTGTGGGAGCCTGGAATCCAATTAACCATTGTCATGTGGGAGCTGAAATGGCATAAAGCCCCTAGTATTAAGGTGAATGGGGCACTTTGGCATTTGCACCTGCTGTTCCTTAATGCACAGACCTTCACCTGTGAAAAGCTTAAAAAATGCAAATACACAGTTAGTGTGGTGTGCTTTTGCAAGTACCAGGGCATAAGAGCCAGAGTTTGAGATTTTTAAACTAGGATCCCTGCACAATTGACTCTTAGCAGACAGCATAAACGTGGGTCAAAGAACTGTAGAGGAACATCAATTCAGAGATAGTTCTGTGAGTTTAATTACAAAAGCATGGGGGAAATACTTAACTTGATCAATATCTGTCTGCAAAGCTCTGTTGGGTGGACACAGTGCAGGAGCAAATGTGCTGATGACTAAATATTAGAAACATGGAGAATTATGGATTTGCTAAACTGTATAGACCAGTGTGGAGTTCTGGCTGCTCAGAATGAATCGTGACAGCAGTTGAGCACATGAAAGGAGATGTATTTTATTTGGGTACATAAATATTTTAGCAAAGCCCTGGTGAGATTCCAGAACATGTATTCTGTAAATCTTTGCATCGCTCCCTTGAGCCACAGGGCTTGCGAACTTCCCCACTACTTGTCCACCAGAAGGATAGAGTTACTGCCCTAGCCTTCAGGGCAAACTAGATCTTCCATTGCTTCCTTCTCTAATATTAACTCATTCCACCTGTTGCGTTCTAAACAGAAAAGGTCAAAATTGAGAGCCACGCAGAGATCCATTGCAGCTTCTGTGGAGCCATGCTGAGAGACCCTCTGTATTTGGCACAGGACCTTGATTCTGAATCTGCCATGTTGTCTCTCTTCTTGACCTTTTCCCCCGTCTCTGAGGCAGGGTGGACGGATGCTGTGTCATCCTCCCTTTTTGCTAAGATTGTGTTGGTCAGCCAAAGAAGAAATAAAGCACAGACGTGCTCAGTAAGGCAGACAAGTAACTAAAGAGTTTCACATAGACTTTGTAGCGCCCTATATTAATAGTTTCCTGTAGCTACTTTTCTTCGCCCTTGTGGCTTCTTTTGTGGTAGCCTGTAATTGCACCTCCTTTGCCATCATTTGTGAGGACAGCGTGTCGTCTCCTCCTGCAGCTTTGTAAGAACTCCCGAGCTGCTGAGTGTGCTTCGGCCAGGTGAATGCTGTACGTAGATGGGAGACACGAGGAATGCTTGGATGCTACAGGAGCAGTGGAGGTGGCATTTTCTCCCTGGATTCAATGCTGCATTCGTGCCCTACCATGGTGTTAAGCAGTGCTATGCTGCAGCAGGGTGCTGTGAGGCTTCAAACAGAGCCTGGGGGGCTAAAATCCTCTGGCGCCATTGTTCCTCCATAAAAGTAGGAGAATTAACCTCAATGTCCTCCTCACAACCTGAAAAGGCTTGCAAATGCAGCTTCAGTTCTGGGCTTCACACAGCCCCACACTGGGCAGCTTGCGTTTTGGTAGTGCGTTTTTCATTTTAAGCACAGCTCAGTCCATAACGTCCATAGTTTTACGGCATAGACATTTCTTGTGAACTGGGTCACTGGACTGTAGCTGTGTGACAAGCTCAGGCCAGAATGGACATGACATGCATCCTTCCCATGCAGATCCTTCTATCCCAGCCAAGGAAAAGTAGGATGCATTCTGCATACCAGGTCTTTCGACCCTTAGTTTGCATCATTGTTAACCCTTTGGAGACCATGAACCGCAATTTAGTTGCTCATGTGATTGGTGTTTTTTAAAAAAAAAAAAGGCCTCAACCTAATTGGGTCAATAATAAATTTTTAATATTCATATTAACAACAGTCTTGCATAACTACGTGTGTTCCAGTTTTTTTGGTGCTTTGCTAGGAGCTGTTTGTAACTGTAATGATAATAATCCATAATTGGCAAAAATTGAGTTTTCTGCTCATCTTCGGCTTTTTTTTTTTTTTTTAATGAAACTTAGTGGAGCTGGGGAAGAGCACTAACTGGCCTCTTTATTATGTGTATTTGTGTACTGATGTGCCTTAGTCTAGCGAGAGATTTGCTACATGATTTGGCTCTCTTTTGCAGACTGTGCCAAAACCCTGATTTTGAAACCAATCGCAAAATTTGTTTCCCTTTGGTGGCACGAGGGCTTGCCCCTCTATTTCTGGTAAAGGGAAGCCACCATCGAGATGTCCTGTGCAGTGGCCTTTGCCCAGTGACATGGGCTAACTTTGTATTATCTGTGTTTTACCATAACACCTAGTCGTCATAGCACGCTGGTTCTGTAAGGGGACAGGGTTGCATTTGCTGGAGTGTGTTTCCATCTTCTCTGTACAATAAATACACTGCAGTATACCCTACCATCTGGCTGGAGTTCCAGCCAAACCCACGTGGTTTTTAAACACTCGCTGAGCGTATCCCCTCTATATCTGACCATCTGGGAGCAGTGCGGTGTTCAGCCTGCCAGCGGATGAGTAGAGGCTCAGTGGGCTAATTCTGCATAATTAGCTTTTTGGCAATGGGGTCACAAATGGTGGGAAAGCTTTTAATTAAATAATTAAAACAACAAAAAAAAAAAGAGAGAGTGGTTTAGATTTAAACCCTGAGCTCTGCTGCGTCCCTTACAAAAGCTGGCCTGCTGCAGTGTGTGGGGCAGTTCATGCCACACTGAAAGCCTGTGTAGGTACATCAAAATGAATTGCAAGGAACTAAGTGGAGGTGGATGGATGATGGAATCCACATATCCTGCAATGCAGCCCCATTGCTGCTGTCATTCCACCCTCTGGCTTGAACTGTGAACCCTTTCTGACCACTATACAGAGGTTCCTGGCCACTGGATCGGTGTAGCTGTAGCCCTTTCCCTATAGCCCCTTTAATGTTTCTTCTCTGCCAGTCTGTCTGAGCCAGCAGAGGAGCTCACCCCTGGCACCCACAGGTTGTGGCACCATTGCACTTGTGCGCACACATGCGTATAAATTACCTGGGAGGAGAACATTCCATGGAGATACTGGAAACTTGTCTTGCAGGTGCTATGGTCAAGAGCACTGTAGAAATAAAACATACTGGTTTGGGTCTCCTCTCTATTGATGATGATTGATGATGATGCCAGTATTGCATGTCCCCACTGTAAATGTTATTCTTTGTTGGCAGCGATCTGACCGATGGCTTTTTTTTTTTTTTTTTTTTTTCTTTTCAAACTGAGAACTAAATCCATATCGGTGTTATATACAGTGCTTCATGAGCTGGAAGCTTGATGAAATATCACCGTGCTGGGGACTTGGACTAGAAGACCTCTTGAGGTCCCTTCCAGTTGTGTGATTCAATGATGCATTAATGACTGATGTTTGTGAGTGTATTATGATGTATTGCTGCAATTTTTATTAGCTAGGAGGTGCCAGGCCAAGGAATCCTAGCTCTTGTAGAGACTTTTGCCCCTACCAGTGCTCCCTAGAGTTGCGGGGGTGGGGGGACCCTTAGATTGGTGCAATAAACATCTTGTAATAAAAATCTCAAGTGTGTGGCACAGGAAAAATTACCAGAAGCAGATGGTGGAACAGTAAATGAATGGGAATTGGCAGCAAACATAAGCAAATCCAGTTTCATCAAAGCAGGGAGTGGGAAGAGAAATAATCAGCACATATCACTTTGCAGTGACCATGGGGAATCTCTTCATTCACTGGAGGGCCTCCCAAATCTAGTCCTTGGCAAGCTTGCATGTAAATTAATACTGTCAAGGACTTTATCTAGTACAATGCCTGTCGGCATAATGTGAACTCCTCTGTGGAGAGTACATTGTCAATACCAAACAGCATCTCTCTTCTTTCCCTCTTGATTTTTCCTAGATGGAAAGAGCCAGTTACTGCACTAGAAAGACTATTCGCCGCCACCAAGTTATGCGCATCCCCTATGAGTTTCGAGAGAATAGCAAGAATGCAATTAAATTCACCCCTATTAGCATTAAACCCGAAAGCAGCCAAGTCAAAATAAAGCTGAGCAATAATCTCACAAGAGCCTGGAAACAGAGGAAGAAGCTGCTGCAGCATTCTTCATTCAGGCCTCTTGCGCTCCTGGCTTTTGACACAGTGTTTTGATGCTGAGCAGTACCTGTCTGGTAGATAGAAATACTGCATACGTGACACACAAACTAGTTAGAGTAATGCCTAGGGAAAGAGCCTCTTGGATTAAATAGAATGGTAAGGTCGTCATTGAACTCCCCTACTAACCTGACAGGAATGATGGTCCAGTAGTTAGGGCGCTAGTCTGGGGCTCTGGAGAACCTGGTTCAATTCTGTTCACCACAGACCTTGGGCAAGTCACTTAGTCTCTCTGGGCCTCAGTTTCCTCATCTGTGCAATGGGGATAATAGCACTTGCCTGCCTCACTGGTGTGTTGTAAGGGTAAATACATTAAAGATTGTGAAGTGCTCCAATGCTATGGTAATGGTCATGTAAATACCAGAGGGGGAGAGAACTTGTAGCACTCTATAGTGTGGGATTTTCAAAATCATCTAATTATCTTTCAGTGGGCCTTGTGCTCCTGAATTAGTTAGGCATTTTTGAAAATCCCATTCTAAATTCTTAAATTCTCATTTTTAAAATTCACTGGGATCAATAGGAATCTTTCCATAGACTCCGCTGGGCCTTAGGTTTCTGCAGTTATAGAAACTTGTTCCAATAATACTCTATTGCTTTTGTTGCTATTAAATTCTGTAGGACTCTCATTGGACCAACTGAAATCAAAGTGTCCCCCGAACAGGTAACCGTAAACAGCATGTAGGACAGCCATATGTGTTGGGCTAATTTGTAACTGACTTTCAAAAGAGACCCCACTGATGGTAATAGGATCAGTATCTTCCCTTCTCTCTCTACCTCTTTGCAGAGGCTACAAAGTTCCATGTGTCTTTAAAAAGAACAAATATTTAAAGCAAATTTTCTTAAAAAAAAAAAAAAAAAAAAAAAAAAAAAAATCACTGCCAGTTGACCAACGCTCATGAGCAGCCGTGTGTGTGTGTGTTGGGAATATCTCGCAAGAAACAGGAACGTTCATCCGCATCAAGGCTTCTGAGGGGTCACGGGGAGAGATATAATGGTCGGCACTTTGACAGCGTTCTAAATCGTCTGTTTGCTGTGACACAATAGTGTAAGATGCCTCTTCCCACCCATTTAATTTAGTACCTGAGGATTCCTAGCATGAGCAGGCATTCGGAAATGTCTGGGAGGATGTAGCCAGGTTTCCACTGCTGCTTTTGGCTGCAGTCCTGGGTTAAAAGTCACAGAATGTGAAAGGGTCTTTGCATCTTGACGATGGGGAGAGCTTTCTGGGATGCAGCAGTACTGCTGGAGCAATGGAATTTATACAAAGTAATGGGTGGGCAGAGTGGTAATCTTGTGTGGGGAAACAACTGGAATATAGGCAGATTACAAAGGAGAGTGGCCCTTTAAAACTGATGGCAATCCAGTAGAAGGATTTCTATAGAGAAGCTGGAATGCTTCTTATTTTTCCTGACTCTGAAACCAGTCACCTGTAGCTTGGATGATTTTATGTGCATGGTGTAAAATTGTATCTGCCAAATCCTGCATGGCACTTGGGCAATCTTCAGTGTTGACTGATGTGCACTTTAAAGCAAACTGAATGGCACTGGCTGTCAGCCTTCCACAAGTGAATCTTCATTCTCTACCTTTTATTCTGGGATCATATAGTGTATTCGGTAGTGGAAAGTAATTTCACCTTGTCTCATGGAACATACTGTGATGCCAGAACTAGAGAGTTTGAATTATTGGCTGCAGATAAAGATACCTGACAAATGTAATGCTCTTTCTGTTCATGTGCTGATCCTCATTTCTGCAAATTGATTCATTATTGGCAAATGCTGTCTAGTGTATGTGAATAAATGTAATTGCATGGGGTGTCTGGACTGGTTACTTCTGGCTCTTTGCGGCATGTGATTTATCATCTAAGATGGGATGCAAACAAGTGTCAGAGTCACAAGCATCCAGTCCTTCCTGTGTGGGTAAATGGAGGTGGTAGGAAGGCATTCCATCTAGGTCCTGGCTAGATGGGATGTTGATCTTGGGTGAATTCTGGCATGGAAGAATTTGAGAGCTGACCGAAGTCACACTGAAGTGTTCCTGCTCCCTGATTACATGGTTGAAACGCTTTAAAAATAGCAAATTCTGTTGTTGGTGGACAAATACCCTTGTCTGTACATTAACCCCAGGGTTTGTGTGAAGAACAGCCTTTCCCCCAGGGCATGTGCAGACAAAAACCTGTTGATGGAAATGTCTGAGAATAGCAATGAAAGGATACAACCGTGGTAAAAATGAACACTTGTGAATTCAAATGAATGCTGGTGAGTGCTGTAGTGGATAGCAGTCACTCAACACAATGTGTCTCTAAGGGGGACAACACTAGGCACTACCGCAATGTGAATGTGAAATAATTCTGCCTAGAATCAATAGAATAAAGCATTAAAGAATTCTCCCCGGTGAGAACTGAGGGTGGCAATTGCTGCCCTATTTGGTGCATGAAATTGAATATTGGACAAGGTGCCAATGTGGTTTTAATGTGAACTGGGAGGAGTGTACATTTAGTGTTTCATGTTCCTCTAAGCCCCTCTGGGATGGGGGAAGAGGGGAAGTGTTGTGGGGTATTTTTGTTTGTTTTGTTTTGTTCTTTGTAGTTTGCCCTGATGTCAGCTAGCAACTATGAGTATTAGTTGAACTAAAAATACTTTATAAAGGCAACCAGATGGTGCAAAATCTGAAGAATTATTTGGTCATGTTGGTGATGTGTTGGGTCCTGGGACCCTGTGTGAAAATGCAGGGATGTTTTACTGACTCCTCCTGAGAGACTGATCGGTTGGCCTCATCGGCTCCAACTCAGAAGACAGGTGGAGAGTCTCCAGGGCAGGACACAGGAGATCTTGCAAGGTGGAAACCTCAGGCTAAGCTCTTCTTTTCAGATTAAAGGAAAAGGTGATCGGTTTTGGACACCAAGGTGGCATTTGTGGGCTTGTTGAAAGCAGGGTGAGGACTCTGCTCATTCAGAATGTGCTTGACTTAACTATTGCTCAGGCTTCGGTCTCCCTCAGCTGTTCAAATAGCTACAGGAAGGCAGCTTTGGAAAACTGCTCCAATTTTCCCATCTCACAATCTGCTGCTAATTCAAAATAGGTCACTAGCAACAGCAAATGCCATTGGCTGATATTCCTAATCACCCAAGTCAGGAAGTGGAAGGCAGACGTTACTGGTCATGCAGTCAATGTAGTAGCAGAGCAGTGGAAACTGAAGTAAGAATCTACACATCCATAAGAGTTTCCCATCTGACCCACCAAAGCTCAGCTGATCTTTGAATACTTGTATAGTGAAGAGAAAGTTCCACTGGTCTGGGTTGCTGTTGGGACTTTGTGGTTAGTATTTTTCCTGCCTTGCAAAACACTCAGCATCCATTCCAGGACCTCGCTAGCTCAACAGGACTAAGCACTTCACTCCAGGGGAAGGACACCTCTTACTTTTCACCCTGTGGTAGAAGTAGGGGATGGGGCTTCGGGTCCACGAATTCAATCAGATTTTTGCAAGGGCTACTTAAGATAAGAGAGCTGAGAAGGTGATAACCAATCACAGCTGGCACCACAAGAAGGGGGGGGGGGAAAGAAACAAGTCTGGGGGAAAGCAGCACATCCTGCATAAGCCCTGAACAATAATGGTGGTGAAGTGTAGATCCCTGATATACATTGGCATCCAATAACTTCCATTATTTAGGTACAATTATTTTTACAGCTAATGCACATTAGTTACCTTTAGTAATTAACTCATAGTCTTGTCAGTGGAAGTGGAAATTGCTTCCCCCCTAAGGATAGTGGATAAATTACCCTGTCTGATGGGCAGGTGTTTCCCAAAATAAATGGAGCCAAAGTGCCACTTACGCAGCCGTTAACGTTTCATGCCTGCTATGCTATATTCATCCTGTACTGACATGGCAGGGTGAATTGGCAGGTTTCTTCCTCCGTTCCAAAGACTGACTTGAGCTTCTGATCTAGCATACGGGGAGACGCCTGCTTACCCAGGTGGTGGTGATCCATCTGGCTCTTAGCAAGCTGTAACAGTACAGTGTGACCTTGTGACTCGAGCACAGGCCTGGGACTTGGGAGACCTGGGTTCTGTTCCTGGCTCTGACACTGTCCTTGGGGAAGCCACTTCCCTTCTCTGTGCCTGCGTCTGCCCAGGAGACAGCCCCTGCCCCCAAACGCTTACAGTGTGTATGTGCACAGCCCCCGGCACAAGAGGGCCCTGATCCAGTTGGAAGGTCTGTAATACTACTGCTAATCTCCATCAGGCTTAATTAAATACAGTGCTGTGCCTGGGCGCTCTCTTCAGAGAGCACCACGGCGCGCCTCAGACGGGCACATAAACCGAGTGTGGCTCAGAGGGAGCGTGTGTGATGGTGACTGCACGTTCAGATAGATGGGGCAGCTCAAATGAAAGAAAACACGCTTGTCCATCTAAATGGCTGCTGTAGGGGAATGGAAAGCACTCCAAGGAGAGTCCTAGTACTTAGCACTGTACACAGCACTCCTTAGAAAGTGCTTTGACATTCTTAGATTGTGGGGATAAATATTCTCTCTCTTCTATGCACTAAAACTAAGCTACAGAAGGAATTTGATGTGAAATGGTGCAAGCTGCCCAAAGCCACACAGCAAATAAGTGGCAGACTGGGGTGTAGAACCGTGACTCCCAATCCCTTGTTCTCACCAGTGAACCACATGGCCTCCAAAGCTGTGCTAGGTCTGCCTAAGAGCCGTAGGAGTATTTCCATAGTTTTTTTTGACTGCATGGGAAAAGGCTCATCTTTATCATTCCCCAGCTGCTTGCAGTTCAAACGGTCAGGTTCTCAGCAGTAGCACAGGGCTGCAATGGTTAATTGTCCAAGGTGAGTGACATGTAGATTAAATGTACAGACTGTTCAGTGTTAATTAGTTAGCATGCAGTGCTAGAAATGTACTAAGTCATTTACAGATATCTGACAGAGTCCCTGCCTGACGAGAGGGCAAATTAAGTGAATGTATCGATGAAGAATGGGGGCGAATAGGATATGAAAGCCAGTGTTTGCTAATCTAAGGTATTAGGAACCTAGGATTGAGACCCCTTAAAATGATATGTATGATTAACAGTGTTTCTGTAACCTATATGCACCTTTCTATACAATAACTATTTGGTGAGGTGCATAAAAATATATTGATCTTAGTTCACTAGTGGTTTGAGATCTCTGGATGGGAAAGTATTGTAGAAGTGCAGAGTAGTTTCCTCCTAGAATGACTCTGTTGCATGTTTCAGAGTAACAGCCGTGTTAGTCTGTATCCGCAAAAAGAAGAACAGGAGTACTTGTGGCACCTTAGAGACTAACAAATTTATTAGAGCATAAGCTTTCGTGGACTACAGCCCTTGCTGTAATTTCTCCTTGTTTTAAGATCCAAGGGGTTTTGGATTTGTTTTCACCAGGGATTTGGTGAGGGTTTTTCAAGGCTTCCCAGGGAGGGAATCCATTGATGGTGGCATCCGAAGAAGTGGGCTGTAGTCCACGAAAGCTTATGCTCTAATAAATTTGTTAGTCTCTAAGGTGCCACAAGTACTCCTGTTCTTCTTTCTGTTGCATGTGTGTTTGTTTCTGTAGTTCCTACTGGCGCAAGACCCAGACCAGAATGCTCTATCCAAACCTGCCTGAGAATAGGGTAATTGAACGGTAGTACTGAACTGATGTTTTGCCATTCAAAACCATGAGTGGGTCTGCCTCATCTGTAATTATTTAATGATGAGAATGCAGATGTGCAGGTCAAAGGCCAAGAGCCACAAAAGGACTATGTATGTTTTCCCAGAAGGAATGAGCATTCTCTCTAGTTGAATTTTTCATTAGGCCACATGAAGAGATGGGAGAAGCCTTGAAATAGAGTGCTTCCCCAGCGACAGTCAAACCCTTAGTCAGTGACAGGGGATGCAGGGCTGGAGGAATGCCACTGAAGTGGAAGCAGTATCGTCGTCCTAGGACAAATTACCCCAAAGGTGACTGAGAAGAGATTATAGGGTATTAAATTCTCCCCTGTTTCTCCCCCCCCCCTTTAATCTGATTGATCTATCTAGGTACCTAGGTCACAGTATCGGGGTGCCTCTCAGATATTTGGAAATATTATTTGTATCTTTTTCTTCCTAACTTGTAGGAGGAACAGCTTGATTAGCTTGGCTGTTGTAGACTGGTGTGAGTCAGGAGTGTGTGTGTTTAGAACTTATTTGAGGGGGAAATTAAGTGGAAGAAATGAGTCTTATGTTTAGCTCTGAAAGATTTCTGAGCTCACTGCAGGGGTGGGCTCACGACTGTTCTGTACATTCAGTCTGTTGGATGCGTTAGCAAGCCAGTCTGGCCTGCTTCAAACCAGCTCGAACACTGTGGGTTCAGAATTCCAACTCATGCGTTGCTGAGGTTCGTTTTATGCTTCAGGTTTTGTCTTGACTGGGGAAAAAGGTCACGTTTAGCTCAGGCTCAGCTAACACGAATTAGATAATCCCGAATTAAACCTGAACTCTCTTCCTAGAGGCCAGGAAAGGAATGAATAAAGAAGCCAGAGTTAAACACAACTGTTTAGAGACTGGAAAAAGGACAAAAGTGAGGAGGAGATTCTAATATTTTAGGGGGAGAGAATCTTTCAACGCCCATGTGTTTCAAGTTATCTTTGACGGTATTTATAGATAAGGCACTTGACTGGGGATTGAGACTCTGTTCGTTCCTGGCTCTGCTACATGTGACCTGTAGCAAGCCACTTAATCTCTGCGTGTGTCAGATCCCTATCAGTAAAATGGAGATAATGATTCCTTTCTCTTGCACATTGTCTGTTCAGATTGAGATCTCTGTGGCAGGGACGTCTCACTGATGTTTGTACAGTGCCAAGAATGGGGCCCTGTTCTGAGCTGGGGATACTGTAATACAAAGAGCTAATTTACTCTTATAGACATCACAGGCTTCCTTTTACCTACAAATATTTTTAAACTAATCTGCCTTAACTAAAAGGGTTAAATTACAGGACAAATGTTAGCTAACGTGAACTAGTTCTGCCAACTCCCAAATGATGGATTCACTGGACCCCACTCCATGAGATTCACCCCTACTGGTATTTATTGCACAATGAATGAATAAGTGTACATAAGTTGATCTGTGTATAATGTATGTTAGCTCCTATTTGGTTCCCTACGTGTGAAAGGACAGTTCTGGAAACACAAATTAAACAGTGGCCTTAGCGATTGCTGATGTGACACTTAGCTAGTCACCAGTAGAGGGCACCCTACACCTCATGAAATGAGCTACCATATGGGTCAGTAAGTCATTGGCACTGTTTATGTAGGAATGCAAGGCTGCTACAATGCCTTGTTCCACCTCTCCCTGGGAATGAATGGATTGTTGCATACACCATGGCGAGGACCTCAACTGATGCATGTGTGTAAATGGAATGGGTGGTTTGTTCCCCAAAGGTGGGGCTCCAACTCATGATCCTCTGTGTAAGAGCTTGAGGGTGCGTTCTGGCTTGGATGGGCTCAGTTACTTGTCTAATGAGCATCTGCTGAAGAAGATGCTGGTCCGAGGCCAAGCTGCCTTTGCTGTCTTGTCCCTGTGTCTGGGTGTATTAACTAACATATTTATACCTGCAATGTTATGAAGTGTGGAGGAGGATCTCGGAAGGTGCCTGTGTGACAGGCCATCTCTGTGGGAGTACAAAGGTGTAGGATTGTCTGCAGGGAGCAGAAGGAGAGTAGAGACTGGGTAGGCTGCATATCTGGTCAGTGTAAAGTGTGCCTTTTTCCGGTTTAGGTTATGGTTGCTTTGGAAGCAGTTTAAACAAAGCCCCCTCCCCCCAAAAAGCCACTCTTATTGCAGAATGAGTGTCCACTTGGGAAATGATACCGGTATAAATACAGTGGGTTTACTACCTGGGTATCACAGGTGCAGCTTTCCTGCATAAAGTCCTGAATATGCCATTGACTTGCTGGGTGACCTTGAGCAAGTTGCATTCCCGCTCTGTGCCTTCGGTTTCTGTGCCTCGGCTGCAGAATGGGCAAACTCACCCACCTTTACGAAGCACTTTGAGGCTAAAGGTGGGAAAGTATTATAGGATGGGTCTGATGGGGCCAAATTGTGTAGTGTAGCATTAGACGGCCTGATCCCACGTTTAGGTTCCATTTGCTAGATCACGATTCCTCTGCTAGGTGTGTTTAGAAACTATTTGCTTATTCTCCCAAGGGTGACAGATCTTCTACCCCAGCTATTCAAGAGCTTTTTTGTCTGCTTCAGGGATGATAAGATTGCCTCCTCTGGCATAGGGAGGAAAATCATTCACTTATTTCCTGCATCACCCCACATCTCCTGCAGTGTCCTAGTCTGGTGCTTTACAACTGCAAGCAGCAGGGTTCCATCCATGTAAACGGTGTCTAAAGGAACATTTTTGCATAGCAGCTGCCAGGTAACTCTACTAAGGAGGTTCCCTCTTATTCTTTTTTTTTTTTTTTTCTTTCTTTCTTTCGCAGCACCTTGATCGCAGTCAGTGGATTTTTCCTTCCTAAGTGAAGCAGCTGCTACTTAGTGGAGTATTAGGCATGTGTGAATGATTGCAACCCAAGCTTTGGTATTTGTGCTGCTCATACTTCATCTGTTCCGAGGACGATGTAGGAAGGCAGCCAGGAAAGTACAGTAGTAAATAATACTTCTACAGCACTTGCCATCAGAGGCTTGCAAAGGGCTTTGCCACCATTACTGAATTAAGTCTCTCCACATCAGTGAGAAATGGGGAAAGCATTGTTATCCTTTCTGTACTTGGGTAAACTGAGGCACAGTGGTGAAGGGAGTTGTCCAAGGTGTAGTAGTGCATCTGTGACAGAGATGGGAATAGAACCAGATCTTCTGAGTCTCAGGTCAGCGACTTAAAGTCTAGACCAAGAAATAAGACAGGAGCAAGAAAAGTAATTTTATTCAAATGAATGAGCTCGATACCTTTAAAAGAAACTTGAACTGAGACAATCTCAAAACAGTAGTTGCAGGAGATTTCAAGGAGTCAGCACTTACATTATTACCAAGTAGTTCAGTATGGTAAAAATGTCTCTTTACGGTTGTAAATCGTCCTGCTTCAGGACATCAGTCAACCATTGTTGGACAGGATTTAGGAAGAAACTTCCCATCTGGGTGTGGTGTTCCATAACTGATCATTGCAGGGATTCTTATCTTCCTCTGAATCATCTGGGGCTGGCATCTGTCACATGGGATGGGCCACTGGTTTGATCTGTGGCCCATCTCATGTGGTGGTCTCAACTGTTGTTACTGTGTTATGTTTACTCTTAAAATAAGACACTTCTGCAGTTTCCCTAATTTTAAAGACACTTTGTATTCAAATACTTTAAATGAGACCCTCGGTTACCAACATATAAAATAGCTTTAAATGTTTGTGCATTTCTAGGAGATATTAAGGAAATGTCTCTCCTCTGGCTCACTACAGCAGTTTACGAACAAGGGCAGCAAACAGTTTAGCTGTAGAAATAGATGGGAGCATCTTGTAGTTCCACAAGCACATTCCCTCTACAGACGCAGAAAGAGAGACCTCTAAGCTGCACATGCCAATTGCTCCAGAGTCTCCTTTCTCTTCTTAAAAAGAAACTAGGAAAGTGTATATAGAAACTTTCCATGGGAATGGGTCGTACTCTGTGCAGAGAGACCCACAATACTGCAGCTATACCATGCTCCTATGCCACTGAATCCAAAGCACAGGAGCATCTGCTCCTAGTCGCCTCCAAGCAGACTCCATGGAAACAAGTTGCTTCTGGAAGCAGGCTTGGGCAGAACCAGA
Source organism: Malaclemys terrapin pileata (assembly GCF_027887155.1). Taxonomy (NCBI): domain Eukaryota; kingdom Metazoa; phylum Chordata; order Testudines; family Emydidae; genus Malaclemys; species Malaclemys terrapin. The sequence goes on along the minus strand of NC_071522.1, from coordinate 16,960,688 downwards.
GCTGGACAGAGCATTTTCTCCAATCTGCAGGAATGGTAGGTTTGGAGGGTAATGATTTTCCCTACCCCCTAAAGCGCTCAGGTGAGGACCTGACTGACAGTGATTTGTGTAGAACCTAATATAGTCCTGGGTCTCTCTGTGACTGATGCCTGCTGTATTTGGCAGCCTCCTGTTAGATCTTGCAGTGCAGTGATGTCTGGCTGGCTCTCAGCAGCCAGTTAATCTTTCTCTCCGCTACCAGTCTCTTTGCTTCACATTTTCCCCTTTTTGCTTACAGGACTGTTTGCTGCAGCTAGTCCCACCCCTAGTGCCAACTGCATCTGTCAGTTAGAAGTGTGGGGAGTAGACCCCTCCCAGCCCCTCCAGCAGGACTCGCCTTTGCCTGTGACTCGCATGCTGCTTCTGCTGGGGTTTGAACCTGGAACTTTCTGCTCAGCCAGGTGTGCTAAAATTAAGCAGGTTGGCAGCTGGCTGAATGAGCTACAACTTGGCTGAATTCTTTGGTGTTGGAGGTGGGGACTCTTGTGTACCCATAGAGATCACTGATTTGGTATATGGATATCGGTAGTAATACACTTGGTCTCTCTTGGGATTGCTTCTCCTGGCACTGAAATGCAGCCAGCTCTGCAGAGGAGTGTGGTGCAGAGTGGTGTTCATCTAATCAACCCCTCACTCTTTGTTCTCCTTTTTTAGGAGAGGTGTACGGTAGGTTGCCTTTTGCAACCGTTTGGGCAGCTGGACAGATGGTACCACGTTCATCTGTGATGTAATTCCACTGCAGTCAGCGGAGTTACATCAGGGATGAACTTGGCTCAAGATTTCTGGGGAGGGAAATGAAGTAATTTCTCCAGTCTCCACTGTAGTATCATATAATAGATTTGCAGACTTTCCTCATGCTTCCATTCGCCATCAGTACCCCATTGGGACAGCCTTCCCCCACGTGTCCCAGCCATCCAGCTCAAAGGCAGTTCTGCTCCTCTTCGGTGCCTGGAGCTTCTCGCTCCCTCACACAACCCTGAGCATCCCCAATGTTGAGAGGTCAAGAAAAGCAAAGAGCCACTTGGGGTGGAGGCAGGGGAGCCCACATCCCATGTAAACTGCGTCATGAAGGCCAAACCAGCACGTTTTGGGGGGCAGGGGCTGTCTTTTTGTTCTGTGTTTGTACAGCACCTAGCACACTGGGGCTCTAGACTGTGACTGGGGCTCCTGGGTGCTCATGCAATACAGATGATGATGATAAAGGCCAAAAGAAGGCAAATCAAGATACTGACACTAGGATGGCAGGGTATAGACCTGATTGTGTTTCTCTTCTCTTCTCCCACCTTGTGCTCCCCCAAGCTGATCCTCACTAAGGATGATGTCATCTTTGGCTGCCTTAAAAAAATAAATAGGGCCACACCCTGCCCTTGCAGCTGCTTATCACCACCAGCAACACTTCCCTGCCATGCAAGAGTAGTGACAAAAAGTGCCAGCAGATGGAATTTGATGGTGGCAGCATTTAATTGTTCAACTGAAATATGATCATGACTGCAAAGGGGTTCAGTATTTGCATAGCACTTCAAAGTGCTTTACAGATGTTAATTAATTTATCCTCTCAACAATTCTGTTGGGTAAATTGGGGCTTGCCTACATGAGAAAGTTGCACTAGCTTAACCTAAAGTGTGATTTTTAACTGATGATAAACTGGCACTAGCCCCACTGAGGGCATTCTTAGCTTGCTTTCAGAGTGGCTTTTTTCAGTTAGTCTATTGAGAGTAAGTTTAAGCTAAACCAAAATAAGTGTGTCCATATAAGAGTTTGTACCAGTTTAAATACACATTTAAATTAAGCACCTTTTCCATTGAGACCAGGCCTTTGTTTTAATTCCCACTTTACATATGGGAAACTGAGGCAGGGAGGTGAAGTGACTTGCCCAGGGTTGGAAGTGAAGTCTGTGTCAGAGCTCTGTTTAGAAATCTGGAGTCCTGGTTCCCAGACTTGTGCTAGGACCACACCTCTTTAGTGAGCTGGATAGCTGGAGCAGGGTATATTTATGGCATTAAGTCACCCAAGGTTTCTGCAGAGATCTACAGTCTGTAAAACTTCACAGACTAGTTTTCCCCACCCTCCCAGTAATAACTATGGCAATCCAGGCCTTTGCTTCCTGATCCAGAAGGCTGTAAATCAACTCCCTTAAACTTGTGTGGGAGGAGAACATTTCATGCTGCGAGGAGGTGAACTGGCCTTGAAAGAGGATGGTTATATAATTCGATTGCCTTTGGGCCATGCTTCTGCTCTCCACAGCGCTAACGTGGCTGGGGCCTGAAATTCTCATGGTGCTCAGATGTGGGGAAGCCCCAGTGTATTTCAATGAACCACCCGTCCCCTGGAGAGTTCAATCCACCGAAAAGCTAGGAAAACCCGACTACCAAAAAATATTTCTAGTGGACAGAAAAACCACAGCACATTCATGTGGCTTAAAGGGCAGGCTACTTTGTGGTGGTGAAAGTCCTGTGGGTTATGTATCATTTAACTGCGCAGTTCCTTGCAAGTTTGTGGTTTCTTTTTCAGAGCAATAGGTTTGGAGCAGCTTTAAGAGCAGCATTTCCAAGGCCTTGGTTTGCCCATAGAACCAAAGACTTGGAGAGGCAGGGGCTGTTTTGAGTCTCTTCTGTAGAACCATCGAGGCATTGGCTTCCTGGCAGGGTCAACATTAATAATAAACGAAACAGTCTCGCCTTCTTCCCGCCCAGCCCCCCATTTATTTCAGTCTATTGGCTATAGTCCAGTTTAAAGGACACAGAAATTGAGCTAGTGTAATGGTCTGGCCTGGTTGTTTTCCACCATAAAATGTTGACTTTATTGTGGGAATTTTTTTTAAGTTTATTTTTATTGCAACTCTGCTCTGAAGTTGTGTGTAGCATCCTTCTCCAAAATCCATCAGCATTATGCAAAATGTTACAACTGGGGCTTCTTCCTTTTCTCTTTTTGTTGCTGTTTATCTTTTATGTTAATTAAAATCTAGCATATCTAATTTGCATAGTCATCTGTGAAAATGAACCTTTCCTGATATCCTTGCTATCCCCCCCCGCCCCCACATCCCTCCCTCTGCCAGTGGAGTAAAGGAGTATCATCCCCATTTCACGGAGGGGAAACTCATGCAAGGAGCTTGAGAATCTTGTATTTTCACAGAAGTCTGTGCTAAGAGTCAGCATTAAGAACTCTGGAGTTCCTGGATCCCTGTCATGTGCTGAGACCACAAGGCCATGTCTCTTGCTTTATTTCTGCCTCGGCCATCCCCCTCTCACTCATGCGCGTGTGTGCACTGATTGTGAGGAAGACTTTGCTCAGAATTTTGAACTGATGGAAGAACAGACCCAGGATGGCCTGATGGGTCTTCTCCTTTCTAACTTATACTGGAGCCTGTAGAGTCTTATGGTTTCTGTGGAGTCGTCTTTGTTTGAGAGCACACTTTGCAACATGTTCTTACCCTGTTATCCAAAGGGTGGTGGCATCCACTGCAGTTGAGCTCGCCATGAGCTATGCTCTTTTGGGTTAAAACAAACTGAGGTCAGTGAGAAGGCATTTCCTCTGCCCTTCGGCGCAGCCCGAGCCACTTCGCCATCCTCGCTGTACCGTGCTCCATGTGGTTTGATTTGTAAAATATCTTGCTTTGTTTCTGTGCCCTGAAAAGTTTTGTCCGTGGAGGCGTTGGTTGGGGGATAGGCGCAGATCAGTTAAGTTTCAGTGATTGGGGGCTGGGGTGTATTTTAGCCTGGGCTGCAAGAGCTCCAAGCTGAGTCCTCCCATTTTTATCTCCAGTGTGCAAAGGTGGCTAAGTAATGTGAAAGCTGGGTGGGCTTGGCCAAACTAGTGTCATGAGGGAAGGGCTCTGTTGGGGAAACATTGCTTGGAGAATGGCATAAGCACATTCACCTGCATTTTCTTTTAACCTGTATGCTGGCAAAGATCACGTGGCATGTAGTAGCTGCCCTCTCTAAAGAACAGAGAGAGGCGTGTGAAGAACTCAAGAACAACCTTTAGAATTTACCTACACTGCAGTGAACCACCAGTGGCTGGCCCATGCCAGCAGGGTTTGGGCAAAGGGGCTGTTTAATTGGGGTGAAGATGTTGGGCTCAGGCTGGAGCCCAAGCTGTGGAACCTTCTCCCCTTGAAGGTTCCCGGAGCCCAGGCTCTGCACCACAATTAAACCCGCAATCCCGAGTCAGCTGGCACGGGCCAGCGGTGGGTCTTTAAGTGTAGACAGACCCTTAGTGTCGTCCCAAAGAGGGATGCCACTGATGCCTGCCCCTATGGAAAGGGACCGAAGCTCGCTGTAAGAGGGGTCAGAGAGGAGGAAGGAGGGTCTTGTGGTTAAGGCAATGGACAGGGATTCTGGAGATCAGGGTTCAGGTTCTAGCACTACAACAGGCTTTTTGTTGACCCTGGACAAATCATTTAATCTCCCTGGACCTCCCCCCCGCCCCCTTCTGTGGAACAGACATTTCCTTTCTCCCACCCTTGGTCGTGTCTATTTACATTCCAAATTAGGGCAAAGAGTCTCTGTATTCCGAGGTACAGCACCAACGTGATGGGGCCCAGATCTCATTGTAATACAAACCATGACTAAAGCAAGGGGCTTAATAACGGTGATAGACTGTACGTTCAGCATTAAGATGGGGGCATCGGCCAGTAGTAGCTGAGGCAAGAATGTTGCAAGGCCCTTATGGAATGAATAACGTGACCAATTCTGGATGAGCTGTAATACTGAGACAAGCTCTGTAGGGAACCTGGCACATTCTTATTTTTCACAGCTAACTGGAAATAAAACTTTTTTTTTTTTTAATATATAAAGGAACCGTTTTTACAATGAGCTTGGACTGCTCTGTCCTGATGCATTCCAAGCATCCGTCACCTCTGTTTTTTTTCATCATTTTCTGGCAGCTTTTCCAGGCCACTAATTCTCCCAGATTTCCTGCTGTACAAATACCCTTTCTTTCCCTGATTATGGCATAGCATTAAACGCAAGTGTGCACCGTCAGGAGGGATGTGCCGAGCTCTCCATTACAATCTCTTCGTCGCCTAGTAGAAAACTTGTGTTTCCTGATTCCACACCACATTGTAATTCAATCAGAGGAACTGCTGATGGAAGTTCACTCAGCTTATGAATGGCAGGAAAACGTGAGTTACAGTTGCATTCAATTAGATCTTCCACTGCCGAAAGCGGATCCTCGCTTGCAAGGATTTTATTTTTAATGCAGTTTACAGTGATGCTGAAAAATGTCTGGAATTCAGAGTCCAGAAAATAGGCGGCAAAGCACAACTGTTGGAATTTTGCTGATTAGCCTTCATTTAGGAAATGATGTAGATTGGGGACTGTCCAGCGCTCTTCCTGTTGAAGTGGATTTCTCTATTGTGTAGCTTTTATTTTTGCCCTTCTCCTTCTTGCAGTGAAGAAATTTGCCAGTGGACTCGCTGCTGTTATTTGAAAGCTGTAACCATGATTGTGAGCCTAAGCTGTCTTTGGGGCATGCCCATCAGGGCTTGGATGGACACCAGGGACCATGAGGCATTGACCTGAATCAGAGCATGACTCCTGCCCCAGCAGTGGCTAGAATCAAATGTTTTATGGGAAAGTGGGCCCCTGTAGTGCTCCTACCCAACTGTGCAGCGTTGAAGAGTGGAAGAGAGAAGTGGGATTCCTACCCAGTGCTTGTAGACACATAACTCATTTCCCTGAAGGATGGTTGCTCTTATCCTTTCCTTTGCCTTAATGTTATTTTTAGGTATGCATGCAAATGCAATTCACTCCTTCTCCTAAACCTAATCACGTTGTTCTCAACATAAGGTTGTATTTCAGCATGGCTGGAAACAGGGAAATTGCTTGTAAGGCCTCTCCTTCTCTAGCTGCTGCCCTTTTGCCAAGGATCTTCAAACGAGAGGGAAATGCTGCAGTTGGTAAATCACCCTAGCCTTCATCAGCTCGCGAGTCGTCTGGTTCTGTTTCACCCCCATGATGCCGATGATGGGGTTCAGTGCTTGCCGCCCATGTGAAAGAGAAACTGCACGACTAATGGAGCCACAAGACACACTCTGAACTTCACTGGTGTAAATCAGGAGCTGAAACCATTCAGCTCCACTGTGTGGTTTTGGGGCTTATGTCAGTGTATCTACCTTGGAAACATAATCTGCCAAACAGACCCTGCTAAGCTTGAAGGTGCGCTTCCAAGGAATCTGTTGCAAACCTGAAGTTTTAATGCTTCGGCCTTCTCCTCCAGCTTTTCCCTGGCTTTTTACTCATTCTGTGGATTATTTAATAAACCTTAAAACCTGCCCTTTTGCCAGAAATTAGTCTTGGTTCCTTATGTTTTACAGCATCAAGTTTAGAAATAGACAAGTGATAGAAATAATCGCTTCCTGTGCTGTTTAGATAGCGCCAATCACTGCAGTATTTGGAGACTGATTTTTCTTTCTCTTTGCTCAAAAAGTGCACGCGCGCACACACACACACACCAATTTAAAACAAAATCAAAACCCTATCGCCACCTGAGGCTGCACTCCAGTTTCCTTTGTTTGTTAATAAGGAAACAAAGAATATTTAAAGACTAGTCACTCATTTGGGCGATTTCAAGGCTTGAAGTTCAGATATGGCTTAAAGAGTGTTCCTTTTCTGAAAAAGCAGGCTGACCCCCTCCAAAGCTGTGGTGGAAAGGGGTTGGGCTGGGCTTGCAAAGAGACTGGGAAAACATTGCTTGAAGAAAAGCAACACAACAGGTAGAAAGTTGATACAAGTGTGTTTTAAAGCAACTGAAGTGATTGTTTGGGTATTCAAAGAGCCCAATTAACTTTTTTTGATGAGATTATGAGTGTGGTTGATAAAGTTAATAGTGTTGATCTAATATACTTAGATTCTTTAAGGAGCTTAACTTCGTACCACATGACATTTTGATTTAAAAAAATGGAATGATATAAAATTAACATGGCGCACATTACATGGATTTAAAAACTGGCTAACTGATAGGTCTCAACATATAATTTTAAATGGGGAATCATTATCAAGCGACTGTGTTTCCAGACATGATGCTTAGTCCCTCACATGTAGCCTACATTACTCTTTTCCCTACCTGCTTTTGCAGTACTTGCCAGTGGGATGATTTCAATAATTGTTCACTTTCTGACGCTTCAGATCTTAAAGCACTTCCCAAAATTTGAACCATGACATTAGAAAAATGTAACAATTTTTGCAGTGCAACGCCTTGATCAAATTTCCAATTAGTTTCCCACAAAACCTCCCTAAACATATTCTACCCTTTCTTATTGGACATGAACCTGTAACGGCTTCACTTATAAACCTCTGTCCAGACAGACATTTAGATTGTTTTATTTAACTAAAACAACGTTATGTATTCTGGATTTTTTTCTCCAACAGCAAACAAATAATATTTTAACAAAACAAACATATACATTTTTGAATGTAGTTAAACATTCAAGTTTTTTTAAAATCAGGTTTGTTTTTGTTAAAATTGTTTTTAACTAAAATAGTTAAATGAAATATTTAAAAAAACAACAACAAAAATTAAATCAACTATGTCAGCCAGGTCAACAAGAGAAACTTAAAATATTGGCTTCTGCAGCTAACTCAATCATCTTCACCTTCATTTTCCTGTTTGTTCATAATCTGGAAAAGAAAAACAAGCTTTCCTGCTTTTTCAGGTCCTAAACAATTTCTCAATTTGGAATGAATTAGTCCAGAGGAAGAAAATATTCTTTCTACACTGGCAGAAGAAGCTACTGCTGTTAAAAGTGAGATGATCACTTCAACAGTCTTTGAATCCAAGTGCTTAAGTGACTTCCACCAGTTCACTAGTGTGACTTTCTTTAAAACATCGTCAGCAAACATATATTTCTTGAATGGTTCACCCTTAGCTCTGAAGTTTATTATAGTTGGCATTATGGAGGGATGATTGCTGGATATCCATATCATAGCCAACTCCTCTTCTTCAGCAGTTAAGGTTTGACCCTGTTACCAAGTATTGAGAATATTTGCAAGAAAATGAGATGTAGATAGTGCTTGTCCCTTTTGGTTTTTTAATGCTTGTAATTTAACTCTGTCATTGCATTTTTCTCTTTTTAAGATCTCACTCAGTTCCTTCCAACTTTCAACAGCATCAGCCATAAAACAGCTATTTCTCTGCATTTTGTTCAAGGTTACAGAAATAGGCTTCAGGGTACTCTGCATGTGTTCAACATTTCTCTTAAGCCCAATGTTAAGAACTTTTGCTGTGACAGTGCCAGCTATTTTTTCACAATTTTGTTCACAAATTGTCACCAGACTAGGCCAGTTCTTAATATAGCGCTCAAAACAGTCCACTACTGAGTTCCATCGCATGTCTTGTGGGAGAGTTAGCTTGGTTCCTTCCACTTTTTTCAGAGCAGCTGCTGCAAAGTGGCTGTTATGGAAGTATTTTGCAATTTCAACAGGATTAGCCTTTATTTCTGGAACACTGAAGTCTTTGGCTAGGGGGTGCATCAAATGTGCACTGCAACCATATGTTATTAGCTTGGGACTCTCGTCTAAATAATTCTCATCTTGGATACATTTGCAGAATTGTCTGACAAGCTGCATACTACACATTTGAATTTTTTTCATAGTTTGTTATAGCTTTTACCGCTACTTCTTGTAAGTATTCTGCTGTGTGTGCATTTCCTGATTGTATCAATTGTTTCTGTAAGGAAGACATTCCCTTCTTCTGTTGTCACACAAGCACATACAACAGGATCATTGTGGACATTGCTCCACCCATCAAGACTCAGGTTAACAATTTCACCCTCTAGACCTTTTGCACGCTGCTCAATTTCTCTTTCGTACACTTTATTGAGCAATTTGCCTGTGACATCCGCTCTGTTGGGTGGGCTGTATCTTGGTCTTAATGACTGAACCATGTTTATGAAGTGTGGGTGCTCAGTCATACGGAAAGGAGTTTGTTGCCTAAACAAACAGGGCAATTTTTCATCAATTACTACTTTTTGTAATCTGCTGGTTCTTATCACAAACTCATCTATGGTTGTTTCTGGATCTATGGTTGTCTTTTGGAGATTTTTTTCTTTTTCTTTTTGGTACTGTGGCTATGTGACATACATGATGTGACTGAAACACTATCATTGGCAGATAACTCTGAAACTATAAAAAATGATGGTGATCTTGAAGGTGGAGAGTCTTCAGAATCCTGTATGTTGAGGATGGATTTTCCTAAACAAAATAAGTCAACGCAGTTATTTAATTATTATTACCATACTGCTCATTTAGTATTGCTCGTTGCATTCACTGACACTCAGTATTACTTTAAAGGTGAAATTGTAAAAGGAAGATCTGCCTATTTCAGCTATTTTTTTTTTTTTATCACAACTGCATCTAAAATGATAGTGCCATAGAGTAACAACTAAATTTTTTGCTCAAACATGAGAATTCAAGAATAGTCCAGAAGGAAGACAGGCTGTCTTTAAGAAAGAAGTATGAAAGAAAAAAGTTTACCAACCTGAAGATCCTGCATGTTCAGACATGTTCCTTTGATAATCTTCAACGCAGCTTCCTCCTGAGAAGGAAGACGTCTCATGATGTTGTTTCATTCTAGCAACCAGGCCTTGCGTTTCTTTGTTGCACTGTCTGCATTTTGCACGCATGCCTGTCTTACCCACAGGTAGAGGAACGTAATTAAAATATTTCCAAACTGGGTCTCTTTTACGGCCTGCTGCCATTATAGGTTTTCCCTTCTAGTGAGAAAATGGTATGGAAGATCTCAAGTCAATGAGGGCTACACTCAGACCTCAAGACTTCTGGAATATGCTGCTCAAACAGTTTCACTTTTGTTTCTACGGCCTGTCCCTCCCTTCTCACATTTATCTCCAGACTTCTTCTCCATGTCCAGATCTATTCCACCCCCAACAGTCTTCTATTCATTAAACTTTCTGAAACTTTGCACATTTAGAGAGAGGTCAGGGATTGACTCTGTGTACACAAATTTGCAGAGGGACAATAGGGTTGAGGTCTGTTATTTCTCACGTCTATATATTATTAATTTATTTATTTAGAAACATTTTTGCTGTTAACAAGCATGTTATCTCTGGAGACACAAATCCACAGTTTGAGAACTACAAAACTAAGCGTCTCTGATGGTATCTTCTAGACTGAGCACTGAGTCCTATTGGGTAGATAGAAAGATTAACCTAAATAATCTATACAAAAGCCCTAGAATCCCATAAGATTGGGTCCCTAATCCATGAACTATTGGAACTCATTTACAAAACTTTTCTTAAACATTACATGAATATATTGTCTCATACTATAGAATTAGAATTTATAATCCCTATTCTATGATGAGATATCTTTGAGCTATAATGTATTTTAATTAAAGCTATCTTTAGATGGATTTTTTTTTTTAAGGAAAAAACCTATTTTTAAATTTAAAAAATCAGTTTATTTTATTTTTTTAAATCATTAATTTTTATCCACCCTGGATTCTCTTGTGTAACCTCATTTCTTCTCTCTTCTCGATGATTCTCATTCCTTTCCTGTGCGCTAAGAAAAATGGTGGAAGCCTTTTGTTGATGCTGTCTTTTAAGGATCTTCTCCTCTGTCTCGAGTCCTTTAGTGAGATGCCAAGAATCCAGTTGTAAGTTGGTAATTGCTGGGTCTGTCCGTATTGTTTTGTGATTCCTCCGTTCCCACGAGGGATTGGCAGGCCCATCCTGTAATGCTGGGGTGGTGTGGCAATACTATTCCTGTAGCTTTCTGCTCTACACAGGATTCTTAAATGCTAGTTAATCAGACCTCAACTATTTGGCAGCTCTGAGGAGCAGAGCTGCTTTCTAACAGCAAATGCCCATGTCATTGTTCACGCAGTCTGAGGCCTCTAGTGGGAAGAGGCAGTATTTCAGGTCAGTGCTCATTCATTTGAACATGAGGCAGGATTTGCCAAAAATGTGCTGTATATGAGATTACAGTCTCCATTGGGAGCTGAGCAGAGACCACAAAACTCACTTTATTTGGAACATTGACATCCCTCTGAGTGCAATGAAATTCAGTGCTTCTGGCGATGGATTGCAACATTCAACAAGCCATCCCAGACATCAAAGGCTATTCGCTTAACAGTTCCAAAGGATGGGTGAGCTATTTGCCTGCTGTAGCAACTGCCTCTGGACACTGTGGTTCTGACGGCAGCCTGATATGATTGTGACTTTTTTCATTTCTGCTTGGCACTGGCCACAGAATTCCATGCATATCGGAACAGAATAAAAAGTTATTTGACTGAAAGATTCACAAACAAATAAATATACGGTCACTTACCTAGGGGAGCCAGGCAACTGCTTGTATTTTGGGTTGGCAGCTTTTTTTTTTTTTTTTTTAATTTCAATGGATATCAATGTTTATTTTTAAGCTTATTTCAATTGTTATCTATTTAAATTTTCACAGTGGTGGGAAATAATGGAGGAAGGATGCCAGACAGTGGGACGGGGTGGGTCAGACACTTATTAAATAACCGTAGACATTAAGATTCACTGTTAAATGACAACATTGTATGTCAAAATATACAAACTAAATATCCCTTAAATCAAACTTTAATGCATTCTCAAGCAGCATTTTTCTTACTTTGCTTCTCTATAAATGTTGATTATCATCGATGGAAGTGTGTGTGTGTATGTATGTGTGTGTATATATATATATATATATATATAAAAAAAATTTGGTTTGTGCACGTACGGTGACATTGACATTTACCAATTAAAATCTAATCCTTCCAAGCAGGGGTGGGCAAACTACGGCCCGGGGGTCGGATCCTGCCTGTCAGGGCTTTGGATCAGGCCTGCGGGATTGCCTCCCAGAAGCGGCCAGCATCATGTCCCAGCTGCCCGGGAACGGGGAATCACGGCCAATGGGAGCTTCGGGTGAGGTTTCCGCAGGCGAGGGCAGTGCGCAGAGCCCTCTGCCTTCCCTGCCCCCTCCCCCCCCCCCCAGGGATGTGATGCTGGCCGCTTCCAGGAGTGGCGTGGGGCCAGAGTGGGCAGGCAGGCAGGCAGGGAGCCTGCCCTGTCCCTGGTGCGCGCTGCTGCCACCCTGGAGCCGCTCCAGGTAAGTGGCGCCGGGCCAGAGCCTGCACGCTGAACCTCTCCTGCACCCTGCACTCCCTGCCCTGAGACTCCTGCCTGCACCCCAACCCCCACTGCATCCCTCCTGCACCCCAACCCCCTTCCCTGAGCCCTCTCGAACACCTTGCACGCCTGCCTTGAGTCCCCTCCTGCACCCCAACCCCCTGCCCTGAGCCCCCTTGTACAGCCTGCACCCCTCCTCTGCCCCAATCTCTTGCCCTGAGCCCCTTCCCACACCCCGCACTCCCTCCCGCACCCCAACCCTCTGCCCTAGCCCTACATTTATGACCCTGCATGCAATTTTCCCACCCAGATGTGGCCCTCGGGCCAAAAAGTTTGCCCACCCCTGCTTCCAAGCCTTCTTATATTGTTACAGAGCATGAACTTCTTCACTGCAACATAGCTTATCTTGTGCATCTGACCTGGTATTTAAGGATCTGTAGCCTAGTGGTTCAAGCAGTGGGATTGTACCCAGGACTCCTGGTTCCTACTTCTGAAACTTCCCCTGATGCAATATATCCTTGTCTCCACCCCCAACTTAAGCTGAGTCCGGGAACACAGTTGCATCATGGATCCATTGTGACTTAACCTTGTTTTAACAATGTCCTTGGTCTGTGCGAACGCGTTGGATATGTTTTAGGGACACTCTTCATGCCCAACCAAATGTAACCTGGCTGTTTCTGGGGGGACATTGTTTTTCTATGTGTTTGTACAGCACCTAGCATGAGGGAGGCCCTGATCTCCGCTGGGGCCTCTAGTCTTTTCAATAATACCTGTGCTAAATAACTGGTGGGGGGATACCCACGTTGTAACAAAGTCTGTGATGTGGCAGTAGCTGTAGCATAGAGGGTGCTCTTGTGATATGGATCGAGTTACATAATCTCTTGGTGCCCTAATTTACCCTACTGTGAAATGGGCATAATGCCTTGCTTGCATTGAGCATTTGCCCAGACTTCAGCGCAAATCCCCCAGGTTAGTCCTAATACTTACTGTGGCGGAGTGTGTGATCGTATGTGCACAATCGGGGGGAGATGTGAATGTCGTGAGGATTTTACTGGCGTTTGCAAAGCACTTTTACATCCTTGGGGGAAAGGTGCTACTGCTGTGCAGCGTATTATTGCAGTAATGTAAAATGTAGGACAATAAAATGAATCTGGTATCACCTCAGTGTCTAAGCTCTTTGGGGGAGGGACTGTCAGTGACTATAGAGGACTTTGTACAGCACAGCTTGGTTCAGACCTGGATGAGGCATCTTGGTGCTGCGTTAATGCATGAAAGAACTGAAGGAAAAACTGCAGGTGTGGCTCCTCTAGTGGAAGCTGTAGCTTGGTAATACTTGGGTTCCCCCCACCCCATTCCTGTGGAGCAACAGGCCACTCAGTCATGCAGAATGTTCATAGCTACAGTATTTTATGTCTAACCATCCTCCTTTTGTTTGTGTTCTTGCAGCATTGTAACAACCCAGTGATGTGATACGTTGTAAGATGCAGTCAGGTGGATACTCTGCTCCGGGTAACCTGAAATCCTAGATTTGGGGTCCCAAAGGTTAGAATTCTGTAGCTTTATTTTTGCATAATGTTGTGTCTGTCTGTCTGTCACTGTCCTGAATTTAAACCACATTATATAGGATCCCTGGTTTAAGCAAAATGTGGGTGAGGGACATACTCTCTTGGACCATAATTATTTTCTTTAGAAATCTAAAAATACTAGCCTACACGAGGCAGTTCTTCCTTCTGGGAAATCAAGAATTTTTGTCCCTTTTGGTGGTGGTAGCTGTGGTGTATGTGCATTTCAGCTGAGCATTATTGCAATGAGACCACTGTCCTTAAACAATCCTGTATTAACAGGACATCTGAGGTTTTGAAGTCCAGAAGGTGACCTTCCTTAAAATTGCTGTTAGCAGCAGGGTATCTGGATTAAAAATAAACTGGGCTGGGCATTGAAAGACTTTTTTTAAAACTAATTTTTAAAAAATCGGTCACCCTTCATATTAAGGCACATGGACAAACTTATAAAGGTTTACTAAATGGTTAACTATTATACATTATGAATAACCTGCTGGACTGACCATCTATAGCACCTTCCACTGATGTGCTTGTCATAGTCTATAAAACGTTTCTTAAGTCTGTTACTTGCTTAAAATATCTAATAATTTAACCCCCTTATAAACTGTTTTTATAAGTTCCTATTAATAGTGTCACCAACATCTGTCCGAGTGCAATGCATATAATATTTTAAAACCACAGCCCTCAAAACTGTGCTCCCATGCTGGTCCTGCAGCAGCCATTGTTGACCGAGCCTCTGTTCCTAGGGCTGTGCTGACCGGTTAGCTTATGTTGGTGCAAAAGAAAGGTTGGTTTTGTTTCCAAAAGATACATCGTAGTTGTCAATCAAAACCAGCCTTGTTAATATTCCCTTCATTTAAAACTTAGGGGTGGGGAAAGAAAAAAAAATCTATGACCGCAGATCAGAGCAAAATAATACAAAAAAATTTTGTCAAGCTTTTAAGATACCATTGAAATAATGGAGAAATAAAAAAAAATATAGGTGAAAAGAGCTCTGTTCTTTTGACTGTATCTGGAGAGGATGGTTCTGCTAGGGAGCAGCTCTGTTCCTTGCTTGCTGAACTTTCGCAGAGGGATGTTGGGCAGGTCCTTCCCCCCAGGGTGTTGTCATGGGGTCCCCTTGTCCCCTGGCCTTTTCAGTTTGTGTCTGGGGCCACGGGTGTGGGTTAGTGGAGAGGTATGGACTGTGATGCTTTCAGTGATCTCATAATGCACACAGGGCTATCTCCTCTCACTCAGAAATGCCTTACCTAGAGTCTGGCTGAGATTTGGGCACGGATGAGAGCTGGCCGAAGCTCAGTCTGGAGAAGACAGAGGTGATGTTGGTTGGCTGGAGGAAGCAGTTGGGAGATATGGGTAGGATTAGAGCTATCTCTTCCATTGACAGTGTATGCCCCCTTCTCAATTATATTGTCCTATTCAACCTATTTAGTTTCATCCTAGTTCATTTTTTAGTTTAAATGTTTTAATGCCAAGTTAATTATAGTTGTAATCTAGTTACTTTATAAAGTGTAATACTTGGTTATATAGTACTATTTCCTGAAGTTTAGCTATTAATTTGTTGTTAATGCTTAGCTACTAGTTTTACAGCTAAATGTAAAGAAATGGTTCTATATAACCAAATATAATCTTAATAAAGCAACTGTATTACAACTACTATACAGGTTGAGGGAGTGTTCTTAGGGAGTTGATAGGCTGGCAGTGTACTGAAGAGAGACTGGGAGTGGTGTTTGAGTTAACTGGCAGAAGGAGAGAGATTATTAAAGATAATCCCATATACCGGTGGGTAGATACTTCAGTATTGAAAGAGAGATATCACAAAGTACCCTGCATTTGGTATTTAAAACAGACAAAGGTAAAATACCATATTAAGTTGCCACCCTCAGATTGGAATGAGGCTAGTGTGGAGTGTAATTAATACATTAGATAACTATGTGGTTGAAAACACACAACCCAATTAAAATGTTTTAAAGTTTCTAGCACACAAATAATGATTGAAGTGATATTTTGAAGTTAGAAGGTACCTTGTCTTACTCTCTCTCACACATAGTGTTACAAGGGAGAGAGATCCGAGGCTGCTTCTCATTGGCAAGTAATTCACACTCTCAGATGCAACGGCAGCACAACTGCAAAGGTCTGTGTAAAATACAGGGCAAAGAACAACAGTGATTTTTACAAAGCTGCTAGTTCTTAGTAGCACTTTTAAAGTGAGGAATTGAGTTGAAACAAGACAACAAAACAAAATGAACCATCAAATAATTAATTTCCATAAACATATACACCTCTACCCCGATATAACGCGACCCGATATAACATGAATTCGGATATAACGCGGTAAAGCAGTGCTCCGGGGCGGTGGGGCTGCGTGATCTGGTGGATTAAAGCAAGTTCAATATAATGCGGTTTCACCTATAATGCGGTAAGATTTTTTTTTTTTTGGCTCCCGAGGACAGCGTTCTATTGGGGTAGAGGTGTAACATAATAAGTGCATCTGAGATTTATTTATGTATGTATTAAACCAAAGAGTCTAAACCAGATAATTTAGTAAGTTAAGTGAAGTAAACTCAGCACTACACACAAGGTGTGAACAATAACTCTGGAAATCACAGGTGAAGACATGCCATTTAAATTAGCACCATATCGGTTTTAGTGAAAATGCTGTTTTAAATTTTATAACGTAGTTCAGTTATATTTTAGGAGACTTTTTCCCAATCTTTAGAGCTACTATAAGACTCTATTTGTTTTCCTATTTCTAGTATAATTTTTTAACGTTGTTTCTTTGGAATCAGGATATTTTAATAGTATCTATGGAAATTGTTAAGTTTATGACTGGTATTTTCCAGTTCAGATTTCCTGTCAGCCCAGGAGTCTGGTTTTATGGAATAGGCTTGAACTCTAATGGGCTCAGTGTTCGGAGAAAATAATAATTCTGCACTCTGACATTCTTTGATGCACAGAAATTCCCTGTGGAATTCTAGCAATAAGCATTGATTTCCTAAATCATTTTGTACCTTTTAAGAGGTGGAATCTCTTACCTTTCCTTCTTTTCAGTGTGCAGTTTGTTGGTTTTTCGTGGTGGGGCTTAAGGGCTTCAGTCTTCAGAAAGACCTCTCTTACAATGCTTACAAAAATTCTTACAATTGGGATTCTGGACTTCAGTGTCCCAGGACCCAAGATTCTTCTCCATAAAGGACTCAGTCACAGAAAATCACTCTTAGGGAAAATTAAACACTTCTTTCATGGAATGGACCAGCTCCTTTGAATCAAGCTTTGATCTGTTGAATGTAGGTTTTGCTGGACAAAGGTTTTGGGCTTGGCAATTCTTTTAATGTATTATCTCCCCATTTGATTGGGGCTTGGCCTACCTCAAAAGGACATACTTAGTCATTTTTATTGGCTCTTTTCTTTTGGAGAAGAAGTCATTCATTAATTGGACAGGTCAAAGTGTCATGGCAAGTTTCCTGCCCATCCAGTAGGTGGCATTCAAGCTTTACACAAAGTTCCTTTCTAAGGGTTTCCAGCCTTTCCTCAAAATCCTTAATCTTTTCTTTAGCATAGTTAGTTAAAATATACACTAACAGACTTGTTTTTAAAAAGTCTTTTGGCTCACTTTCTGTTTCTTGTTCTTGAACCATTTAACACCAGGATAAAGTTTGCTTATATTGTTTTAACTTGGTGGTAATCTTCTGGAAGCTTTATTATTTTTTTCTTCTTACCTTTAACTTTAATTTGAGGCGAGTTTTATTCCATTCCACTTCCAAATGCAGGAAGAAATTATTCCCAATTTGATTCTAATTCTAAATAACTTCTAGATTCATGATACAATTAATATCCTAACTCCACAGGGTTAGAATATCTAGCTTGTATTAAGTATTGTCCTAGATACTAGAAAACACTAGCAATGCAACAAGGCTGCTAATTTTTACTAATAACGACTTCTTCACAGTTGCCACACTTAAATTTTATACATTTTTTAGATTTACTAATAGGTGAACAATTAGATGTCATAAGGAGGAGGGAGAAAACTTGTTCACCTTAGCCTCTAAGGATAGAACAAGAAGCAATGGGTTTAAACTGCAGCAAGGGAGGTCTAGGTTGGACATTAGGAAAAAGTTCCTAACTGTCAGGGTGGTTAAACACTGGAATAAATTGCCTAGGGAGGTTGTGGAATCTCCATCTCTGGAGATATTTAAGAATAGGTTAGATAAATGCCTATCAGGGATGGTCTAGACAGTATTTGGTCCTGCCATGCGGGCAGGGGACTGGACTTGATGACCTTTCGAGGTCCCTTCCAGTCCTAGAATCTATGAATCACTATATTCTCTACACCCAAATCTATACATTTTGTTAGTAAAAAGATTTTTTTATATGTATGTGAACTTATTTTTCCTATATGTATGTGAACTTTAGCAAGGAGATATTGTCTGAATAGACACAGAGAAAACAGATTGTAGCATCCTTTGCGCAGGTTTCTATCTCACTTATTAGGAGATTAATTGAAACATTTATTTTGATACTGAGTATATTGTGAGACCTTTTGTCGTGTTGTCTTTTGGACTTTGTTAGTGTTTTAGTTTAATACTGGCTGATTCCAAATGATAGAAATCTGGATAAAAGGGGGCGAGAAGGGGAAGAACAAGTTGCCGTTTTCAGATCTGGAACGTGTGGATACACGGAGGCCTTGGTTTATGGCTTCCCTTACAAGGACTATAAAATTGTAGTGTTGACATTCAGATTCAAGCTCCGGCTCCAGCCCGCGCCCGAATGTCTACACGGTAGTTTTATAGCCCTGCAGCCTAAGACCCGTGAGCCTGAGTCAGCTGACCTGAGCCACCTAAAGCTGTGCTGCAGGCTTTTAATCCCAGCATGGATGTACCCTAAAGCTCTTCTCAAGTGAGAGAGAGAGAGAGAGAGAGAGCGAGAGCCTGCTTGTAGTGGAGAGGGTTCTGGAGTAAGAGCCAGGAATAGAGATTAATCAGGCAAATCACTTCATCTCTCTCTGTTCCTCTGCTTCTCCTCACACCCTTTGTGTATCTCTACAGACTATACGCTTTTCCGGGGAGGCACTGTCTCTTACTACTTGTATGTACAGCATCTAGCACAGTGGGGCCCTGATTTGAATTACAGCCTATAAACTCTACTGTACTACAAATAAATTCTTTACTACCCACTCAGTCACTGCCTCCACTGTTAGATTGCAGGCACTTACTGGATAAAATATGGTAGCTGTTTAATACCCGATAGCCCAACTGTTTGGAACAGGAAATGAAGAAACAACACGGCAGCAAGTTGAAGCTACAAGAGCAATTTAAGGGTACATAATTAGCTCTACTGGAATTTGAGTAGGACACTGGGGCTAACCCTTACCACCCATGGCATCTTTTTAAAGACCCCCTAGTGCAGGGGTGGCCAACGTGTGGTTCCGGAGCCGCATGTGGATCTTCAGAAGTTAATATGCAGCTCCTTGCATAGTTGCTGACTCTGGGGCTGGAGCTACAGGTGCCAACTTTCCACTGCTCAACTCCAGGCCCTGCCTCCACTCCACCCCTTACCCCAAGGCTCCTGCCTCCTCCCCTGAGCCTGCTGCACCCTGGCTCCTCCCCCCCTCCATCCCAGAGTCTCCTGTACACTACAAAACAGCTGATCGCAGCAGGCAGGAGGCACGGGGAGGGAGGGGGAAGTCTGATCTGCAGGGCTGCTGGCAGGCAGGAGGTGCTGGCGGAGGGGAGGGGGCTGTTAAGGGGACAGATGTTGTTTTACTGTGGCTCTTTGGTAATGTACACTGGTAAATTCTGGCTCCTTCTCAGGCTCAGGTTGGCCACCCCTGCCCAAGTGGCCAGTCATATTCTGTTTGTGTCTTAAGCATGTCACCCAAGAGGAATTGATTCAAACACTGACTCAGATGGAAAAGTGCTATCTGTTGTGCTGTCCGTCTTCTGCAGCATCCTGGGGTTTCCTTTGGAGTGTCTATTGCAGGAGTGTGTAGGTGAGGTTCAGGTCAAACTAGATGATCATGATGGTCCCTTCTGACCTTAAATTCTATGAGTCTCATCAGACTACTGACTTAGCCCAACCCTGGGTAAGCACAGCTTAGCTGCTGCTTTCTCTAGTTCCACTTGTCAGTGAATGGTTGTGACAAAGCTGTACATATTAATGCAAACACTACTCCTGAGCTCTTCCCCGAGTAGCAACCTCTGCCCCAGTTTGCTTAGGGCATGGCTCATGATTTATAAATACGTTTATTTCAAGTGTGTCCTGAATATGACGATTCTCACTCCATGTTGTAGCAGGTTCAGTGTGGGTAAGAAGGCTCTTGATTGGAAACCCACTGTTCCTTGGCAACTCTATGGTAGCTCATCAGCTGTCCTGTATTCCGGTAGCTATTTGTGTTCAGCACTGTGCTATGCGTACATGAACTTTAATTCTGAACACTTCTACCTCTTTACTTTTTGAACTGAATTTTCTCTTGCTTGCTTCTAGTGCAGAGATGAATCTTTGGGGAGAATGTGGGTAAAAATCGTGTGGTATTGATTTTCAGCAGGTGGAATATTTGAGCAGTTTTCAGATACTTTATGGCGGAATTGTTCCAAAACCAGCTTCTTAGGGGTGGGAGTGTTGTCTGGGGCTAAAGCATTGTGCTATTCCATTTCTAGCCCTGCCATGACTTTGTGTGTGACCTTGGGCCCTAATCCAGCAATGATAGCTCTGTGTGTGGCCTCCTGTGCTGAAGATGAACCCTACTGCAGTCTGTGGGTATCAGTTGGGTTCAAGCACCTGTGTGATGCTTATTGTAGGATCACCATTGCCCTGCACGAAGAACCAGTGCTTTTAGGCAACAGGCTGTAATATGCTATCCATGATTTGGTAGTGTTTTACACCTGCTGTGTAAGGGTGTAAAATGATGACTGAAGGTACAGGGGCTGAGTCAATGGGGCCAGCCCTACCTTAGTCTCCAGGCTGTAAAAGTGGAGGTAATAATGCACAACATGCGTCCCTTGAGAGCATCTGAAACCCCCTTCCAGGAATCTGAAACTGTTGGACCCCAAATTTAAGAATGATCTTAAGCTCCCAGGAACAGACAGTGACTTCCACTCTGTTAAAGTTTTAACCCTGTAGACAGGTGCAGAGCTCTGTGGGTCCATGTGCATGGCCACCCAGCCTCCCTGTGCCTGCAGGGAGCCTGTCTCTGGTGGGAGGTCTGCATGCTGACATGAAAGGCCAGCCCCAGGGGTGCCTGCGGCTGTGGGGAGGAGGATCACTTCTGAGCAGCATGGTGGGTTTTGGGTGGAAGGGCCCCTTTCTGGGCTGTGCAGTAGGGTGGTGGGTGGAGGAGGGATGCTCCATTGTGTATCAGAGAGGCAGTGAAAAGAGGTGGTGAGTATGGGACTCCAGGTAGGGCTGGAATGGGTGAGGTACTGGCTGGCGAGTGCTGGGTGGGTGGCAGTGGAGGCCCTCTGTCTGGGGTAGGCACTGGGACTGCTCCACTGTGTATAGGGCTCCCCAGTGCGCTATGGGAGGATGGGTTCCCTGGGTGTGTAACTGCGGGAGATTGCTTGTGAGGGGCAGGCCGCCTGGTGTGCGTGGGGGACGCATGTCCCCTTGGGGGAGCCAGGCAGGGTGCAGAGCACTGGGCACGCAGCTCCCCTCCGGGGGAAGCCAGGCAGGGCGCTAGGTACACATGTCCCCCTGGGGGAGCCGTGCGGGGCGCTGGGGATCTGTGTTTCCCCTCAGGGAAGCCGTGCGGGGTGTGGGGCGCTGGGTACACATGTCCCCTCGCGGGGAAGCCGGCGGGGTGCAGGGCGCTGGGTACACATGTCCCCTCTCGGGGAAGCCGGGCGGGGCGCTGGGTACACATGTCCCCTCGCGGGGGAGCCGGGCGCGGTGCGGGGCGCTGGGTACACATGTCCCCTCGCGGGGGAGCCGGGCGCGGTGCGGGGCGCTGGGTACACATGTCCCCTCGCGGGGGAGCCGGGCGGGGCGCTCCGAGGCGCCGGGAGCCCAGGTGCGCGCGGGGCTCCTGTCAGGCGGAGCGGCTGCGGCGGGCGGAGGCGGAGCCTGGGCTGCGGGGCCGCCCGCTCCCGCTCCCGCCCCGCTGTCAGAGGCCGGTCCCGCAGGCAGGAGGCTGCTGCTGCTGAGCCGGCTGCGGGATGCGGCGCTGAGCCTGCCCCGCTGGCGTCTCCGCCCGGCCGCGCTGCGGAGCGAGCGGGCTCCTCCCTGCCCGGCTGCCTCCCGCAGCCCATGATGTGCCTGGAGAGCGGCGGCTCCGCGGCCGGCAGCCCGGGCTGCAGCGGGCGGCTCCGCGCGGGGGACGAGGAGGAGGAGGAGGAGGGCGAGCGGGGCTGCTGCGGCCGGAGCGCCGAGGGCGAGGTGCAGACCCTGTCGGGCAGCATGAACCCCCCGCCCGCGGGCAAGAGCCCCGAGCGCCTGGCCCCCCGCCACAAGCCGCCCAGCCTGGGCAGGGCCCGGGTAGCGGCCGCCGGCATCCTCAGCGTGGGCAACGTGCTCAACTACCTGGATAGGTACACGGTGGCAGGTAAGGGGCAGGGCCCCGGCCCTCCAGCTCGCCGCCCGGCTGCCTTAGTCCCTTGTGCATCCCTCTGCTGCTCCAGCCTGTCCTTCCCCCCTCATTCCTATTTCTCTCTCCCTCCGTGTTCCCATCCTAACCCTCCGCCCCTTCCATTTACCCCTCTGCTTTCCCGTGTCTCTGCTCATTTGTCCACCCTTCTCCGCCCTCTCTCCAGCTGTTCTGCCTTCCATCCGCTCAGCATCCACCGCATGCTGTTAGCACAGCTCCTGGAAATGCAGCTCTGTGGCTATATGGCAACATACAAAAGGGTAAACTCCCAGGAGATCTGGTTTGTGACCGTCCCTCCCAGCAGGGAGAGGAATGGGTTCTGAGAGCACCTGGAAGCAAGGGGCCTTTTGTATTGCAAATGGGTGATGCTTCGGGACACAGGAGGCATGCTTTTCAAAGGGAGGGAATCGATTCTAGTAGGTCGCAAACCAGGAATCTCTCCTCCTTGTCTAGTAGATAGGAAGAAAATGCTTATAATACAATTGTCTTCTATACAAAACTCTCTATCCATTACTAGGCAGGACATGTATAAGCAGTGACACAGAGAGGTTCATCTCTCCCAATACAGAGCAGAAGACCAATAGTCTGATAAACAATTAAATCCCAGTTTCATGATGGCTCAGTTATAGTAATTTAGCACTAGGTGAAAGCTGGTCCATATGTTGTAATTAGCTCCCATTGTGCTGATTCTCTCATTATCGTCTATGCTATCTTAATTGCACTTATCTGTAAAAACTAAAAATTACTCTTTCCTTTGGTTTAGTGATAGCATAAATGTTCAATCATTAAAGAAAGCTGTTGTCCTCCTGACAATGCACACAAAGTGTGTAAAACCATGGATTGATGGGGGGAAACGCTGACAAATTCATGAATAACACAAAATGCCCTGGGTGACAGGTGCAGCTGCTGTCGGACAGATAAAATGCACTTTGAAATGTGGGGCTTGGAATTGCATTTACTTGGCTGTTTCTTTGGAAAAAACACACAGAAGCAAATCACCTCTGCTTTGTTTTTGATGGGTCATTGAAAACCTGTAATTTCATAGTGGGAGCAGGCGGGGAAGGCCGTCCTTCTCTTCTTAACCAAAGAGGATTCTTTATGTGCAGAGAATAATTGTGTGCAGAATTCCCTAATAGATGACACAACAGAACAAGAGAATGGCTTAGGATTTGGCTTGCTTGTAACGGAATGACATGCAGGAGCAGTGATACAGCCGCAGTGCATTGTGTAAAGCATGTATTTCCCTGGGATGATAAACATTTCAAAATTGTGCGCTCCCTCACAGATACATTTTACATGCTGTATTGCATGGAAGGTAGTGTGCAGTTTGTGCCCAAGCAATCAGTACTATTGTGAAGCCTGGTTTAGGAACAAATATGACTTAAGATGTTTACTGTATAGCCCCTAGAGGGACTCTTCATTTATTCTTGTCAGGCAGTAACAGCAGGTTGGAAAATGCTTATTGAACTCTGTGTAATTAGGTATGTAGTAGGCGTGTTGGTATTAAACTGACACACATACTATAATATTTATTTTAATGTCTTCCATATTGATAATCCTATATTCATTCAGAGCTATAAATAGGGTTTGTGCATGTATAAACATCTATATATACACGCATTCCTAATGTTTAGAAACCAACAGGATATACAGTAATAAAAAAAATCTTTGTGTTTGTTTAGACTTTCTTAAAACAGTGTAAGTTTGGAGGGGACTGGGAAAATATGTTGTAGTTTGGACCCAAGATTAATTCAAATTTTACTGTGTGTGTTTAGGTAGGGAAGTTAGTTGTTACGCTACCTCGTGGTTTTTTTTTTTTTTTTTTTTTTTTTTTAAGAGATTCCTTTCTGTGTGACAATTAAGATCCCAATCCTGCAAGACATTGATCATCCTCAGTATCTTGCAGGATCAGGCCAAAAGATTTTTTGAGGGTTTTGCTTATTTTGCAGGAAACTAGTTTTCCCTAGGTAGAACTGAAAGAAAAAATGCGGGGGGGGGGGGGCTCGTTATTATATTCACCCATTTGTTACAGTAGCTCCAGCAAAGAGACATAGATTCTGATTTTTCTGGCAGCAGGAAAAAAGGGAAGGGATCCTCTGACAGAGAGAAATTGAGTATCTTCATTTGTGGGAAGGCCAGGAAATGCCTGTCCAAACAGAGTGTAAATGCAAGCTGACCGCTGTATAATAACACCCTAAGGTTTTCATCATTTCCAGCAGTGACCCCTAGTTTTGAAGGGGCTGAGTGATAACTCAGATGTAAAATTTAGCTGTTGTCTTGTACTTGACATAAACATTTTAGCTTAAGAGACAGATTTTGCTTACATGAGTTTTGGAGGTTTTTTTAAGATACAAAAATGCAAAAAGTTTCCCTGCTTTTCAGGTGTATTCTAACTTGATATTTGTTTTTCAAAATGACATTTTGCAAGTTGCTAATTCAGAACATGAAATATTTTCATTCAATCCAATAAAACAGCTGAGGTAGTAAAAATGGTGTCGCTACTGACTTCAAAAACTACTTTCCATAAAGTTATTTTATAAGAGAACCTACAAGTTAGTATTTTAGACCTCTGGTACACCCTACATAATAGCGTGACAAATATTTGTGTATGAATCCAGTTAGTAGGTCAAAAATCCAGTTTGTGTCTCAAGCCAGGTAATAATTAGTGCTTGTAGTTCTTTAAATCTTCAAAGCACTTTATATACATTAATTATTGCAATACGATGGAGAGAGTCAAGTATTCCCATTATAGAAGGGGAAACTGAGTCAGAAGCTGCGATTTACTTTAGGCCATAGAGTTGGTGTCAGACTGGAATTAGTTTCTGGCTCAGATTATTCCTCTTTTTATCTAGAAAGAATAATGTAAAATCTTTGGCTTTGAAGGAAGATCCCATATTTGCACTTAGCCTATAATAGGTGTAATAATCTATCTGGTCACTAATACACATCTTTTAAAGTTTTGAAAATATGTATTTCTGCAATAAACAGTTGGGTAAATATGTAGAGTATATTTAAAATGTGAATCCCAAAATATTCTTCATATACTTCTAATTGACCACATGGAAATTAAAGAACATGAATTCCATCAATGCAAGAAAACTCTCCATCCCTAGCACTTCTTGTGCCTCATTGCTGCAATGGACTCAAACAAAAATTTGTTGTTTTTTATTTCCTTGTGTTTTATATT
Source organism: Malaclemys terrapin pileata (assembly GCF_027887155.1). Taxonomy (NCBI): domain Eukaryota; kingdom Metazoa; phylum Chordata; order Testudines; family Emydidae; genus Malaclemys; species Malaclemys terrapin. Next base: position 16,935,237 of record NC_071522.1, on the reverse strand, counting down.
GTTCTGTCTAGGCACAATCAGACTGAGTGAATTGAGTTCTTCGGTATTCTTGCAATTTTTGAGTGGGGATGGTGAGTCACACACTCATTTTCTTCTTGATTAGTTTTGGTTTCATCATACCAGTGATGTTGAAATGAGTCAAGGTAGTATGTGTTTCCATGTACCTTGCAAACTCTAGCAGGTCTTTCATGTGGCCAGAGGTAGCAATACCTAGCTCTTAAATAGTGCTTTATGTAAGTAGGTGTCAAAACACTTTACAAAGGAGGTCAGTATCATTATTCCCATTTTACAGATGGGAAACTGAGGCATAGAGGTGAAGTGATTTGCCAAGGGTCACCCAGCAGGTCAGTAGCAGAGCCAGGAATAGAACCCAGGTGTCCTGGTCCCAGTTCAGTGCTCTATCCAGTAAACCACGGATTAGGACACTATGTTGCAAACCTTGGGCACTTAAAACTCCCTTTGAAGTCCATGGGAATTAGTGGAACACTAGTGAGGTGGATCTGGACCACTTTCTGAAATTCTGTCTTAAAATATCATGAAGCATACTGAAAACCTGGGTTACGGTGATCCGATGACTTTGCATGAAGTAGAATTTTATTCTTTTAAAAGGTCTGTGGTGTTGCAGCTATAAGGAAGGGAAATCATGAGGAAACGAGAGAGAGACTGGTAATCTGAAGCCATTAAAGATCACCTGTGAGTCTGACATCGTTGCAGAGCTGCATTCCAAAGGTCTTGGTGATACCTGACCTTACCCTCTTCTTTAGTGAAGTTGTTTTGGGGAAGTCCTGTAACCTTCAGAGTCTTGGAATGCAGCTCTGCCATTATGTCACAAATGAGCTTTTGTTGTTCCCATTGATGACTATGGCAGTAGTCTCCCTTCATCGTGATTTGTCATCTTTCCTCCTCCTCCTAATTAAACAGTAGTACTTTGCATTTCTGTAGCACCTTTCATTTAAGGATAATGTTTTAAAATGTTAATTGAGTCTCCCAACACCCCTGTGAATTCGGTCACTGTCATTGTCTCCATTTCAGATGGGGAAACAGAGTTAAGGAGAGACTAAGTGGTTTGCCCAAGGTGACACACCTAGTTTGAGGTAGAGGCTGGACTAGAATCCTAGTTCTGACTCTTGCGGTCAATATCCTTTGAAGATATTCAAAGGGGGGGGGAGGGATAGCTCAGTGGTTTGAGCATTGGCCTGCTAAACCCAGGGTTGTGAGTTCAATCCTTGAGGGGGCCACTTGGGGATCTGGGGCAAAATTGGTACTTGGTCCTGCTAGTAAAGGCAGGGGGCTGGACTCGATGACCTTTCAAGGTCCCTTCCAGTTCTAGGAGATAGGATAGGATATTGCATACCTCTGTGACACAGAGTGAGCCTGAGGTTTAAGTTTGATAGTTCATTTTTATATCATTTTTATATCACTTTCTATTGTAAAGTCTGACCACATTTTTGTGTTAATTATTTATATAATCCTGAAGAGACGAGGCCTTTCACAACATACAGCTGCCAACTCCACTCTTGACACAAGTTAAATACATATGTATACATTGCCACTGAAATTTAAAAGTCAAGTTTACTTCTGGGGAGCACAAGCTGTGCTAACAAGATTGGAAAGGTTCAACATTAATTCTCAAATGCAAGGACATTTAAGAATTAAAAAGTCCAATCTATCTTTGTCACCTATTCACATTCTCTGTAGTATCTTACTTTGTACATAGTGCATTTCATTCTGAAGGATCCCAAAGAGCTTTACGCAGTTAACAAACTAATAGATGTAATATTAAAAATAAACCCATTTAATCCCAGATTGGAATATCCCTGCAATCAGACTGTGCTCAGTGTTTATAGTATGAGTGAAGAAAGCGTAGAGTGGCAGCTTTAGACCTTTATTTTTCACCTCTTGTTGAGCTAAACTCCACATAGTTTGGCTGTGGAAGGAACTGTGTGCTGGAAAGAATAAGGTGCAAATAGCCACACAGCTCTTTGCTCAGATAGCAGTGTGCATAACTTGTTACCCAACCATACCATAGTGGTCATGAGATACACCTGGCAAACATGGCAGGAATGTGCAACAGGACCACAAGGGGAGTGGTTTGATTGCGTAATGGGTGCGACTGAGTCAAAATTCAGGAAGCACTGTACAATTAAGTGCATGCCAGCAGCAGTGAGACTATATTGCTACTGCAGAAAAGAGCAATAAGAAGCATTCAGCAGCACAAAGACTAGTGATGTGAAGTGGCATTCTGTCCTGCAATGGAAGGGTATTTCTTACACGGGGTGGGCTTTATAAGAACATAAGAATGGCCAAACTGGGTCAGACCAAAGGTCCATCCAGCTTTAGGGTCCCTCACACTTAAAATTCATCACTCCATTTTTGCTTTGAAGAAGTCCTTATGTTGCCAGTCAGTTCAGGCAGAGTAAAGCCACAAACTGGGACAAGACAGTACTGCTCTCTTGTAATAAGTCATTAAAGTATCTTGTCGTCTGACAGTGGCCAATGCCAGGTGCCCCAGAGAGAATGAATAGAACAGGGAATCATCAAGTGATCCATCCCCTGTCACCCATTCCCAGCTTCTGGCATATCCAGCTACATTCTGTTGCACCAGCTTTTGTGTGAATTGGCAGGATTTGGCCTAGAGTGTTTTACACTCAATGTGAAGTCACATTAGGGTTTGTGGAAGCATTTTTCTTCTCTATGAATTGTGTTTTCCAGATACTAACTGTATCTTTGTTATTATAGTCTGTCTCTTTAACTCTCATACATTTTTACAATATGCTCATTGGTCAGTTAGCTTCTTCCCCCCCCCCCCCCCCCCAACGAATTAAAGTATGTGCTTTATTGTAGTTAATGACTAAAGCCTTTTGTAACAAGGCTGTTAGATTCTGGTAAATACTTGATAATCTTGTTCCTATGAATACTTTGATATTATAATCAGGCACACAGAATCTGTGCTTATATTCATCAGTACTGGAAGCCACGTGGGAAAGACTTTTGGGATCAAGAGTGTAGGAACTTTATAACCATACCTTAGGGGAGTACTGAGTTGAACTGGGTTAAACTCCATCAGACAACTTGTGTTTTCTTTATTAGATGTTTATTTCTTATTCCTGCATATAGGTTGCACATCGTAGGTAACTATATTGCTTACCAGGTAGCTTAGCAGTCTGCTGAGTTCAGTAGACATGGTTAAAGTCTGGTGTCTCTCCCCTCTTACGAAAGGTCATAGTTCTTGCTTCAGATCTTTAGAAATGGTTTTGCCATACTGCTGAGCAACTTGTGATTTAAAGATGTTTGTTATCCAGCGTTGGTCTAATGCTTTTACGCAGCATGCTGGGAATCTAGTGAGCCTAAAGCAGTATCTTATGACTCTGTTACAAAGGTACAAATGAGAATGTAGTACTAGTTTAAAAAAAACTCAGACTCATTTGGGAATGTTGCATTATGGATCTGTACTACCTTAACTTTCCAAAGACCGGGTCTGTTCATGATCTATGACTATAAATGATATATCCATGCTATATAAATATCCTGTTTTAAAATATCTTGGCAAATTGTTTTTTCCACTGGGTTTTTAATGTGATGTATACATACATGTAATGATGATCATTGGAAGACATTTTTAAAAACCTCTTAGTCTGAATTGTAATGTTTCATTTGAAAATATCATTATCAGCGATGGAGATATTTGAATATCTACACTAGGACCATTCATGATCTATCTACATCTAATGCAACCGGCTATTTCAGTGAAGTTGCTCTGAGAGGAAGGGGGACACTCATTTCTATGCTTCTGGTTCTTACAGCAGCACAAATTGTTAGGAAAGTGAAAATCTGATGAAGATTGGATGACTAATGGGATATAGAATCTTTTACCTCTTTGGTCACTAGCCCTGGTCTGGGGTGATTTGAAAGTTTCCATTTGATCACTGCATGATGGCGTATGAGCTGGTGCTCTCATTCCACCTCTCAGTGTTCAGCTATTCATGTCACGAAAGCCATCCCACATTTGGCACTGCTGGGAACTCTCATTAATAGTCCTCAGCTGAGAGTCCAAGGATAGAATGAGCCATAAAGTCTAAACTTGCCCACATCCTCTATAGAGGTGTTCCCTCCAAGGCAGCAGAGAGCATGTTGGCAGGGTGATGCTGAAAAGCTCGTGAAAGGAAGATGGTCCAGTGATTCGAACTCTAGTTTGGGCTGTGGGAGATTCAGGCTCAATTCCTGCTCTGCTACAGACATCCTGGGTGACCCTGGGCAAGTCACTTACTCTCTGTGCCTCCGTTCCCCTCTGTAAAATGGGGTACTAGTACAGCACTGCCTCACAGGGTGTAGAGGATAATTACATTAAAGATTGGGAAGCACTCAGATACTATAGTCTTGAGGACCATGGTAATATCTAAGATAAATACATTGTGTGGCTGCTGCTGCATATGTTGTATCTGGTGTGGGGGTTTTGGATTAGCTTTAATCCTCCTCCTTCGGGGCTCTTAATCTGGCAGCTTCTACAATCACTAAATTCACAAAGCAATTTTAAATATAAAAGAAGAAAAAACAGGAAGAGAAGACGACAAATTGGAGTCCAAATCCAGCTGTAAGCTGCAAGAGAGCTAAATTGTGCCTTCTAAAGACCATGTTCACTGGCCTCTGATTGTTGGCGAACAATATTCTTTCCGCAAAAAGAACAGGAGTACTTGTGGCACCTTAGAGACTAACCAATTTATTAGAGCATAAGCTTTCGTGGACTACAGCCCACTTCTTCGGATGCATCCGAAGTACTCCTGTTCTTTTTGCGGATACAGACTAACACGGCTGCTACTCTGAAATATTCTTTCCCACAGTCTTTGTATTTCTATTGGAGGAGGCTAGTGACTAGTGGCTGAACAGAACAGCAGAGGGAAAAGATGAGGGCACGCTACAGGGGGGATAGCTGCAGTAGCAGCTCAGAGCACTTGGCCGACAGAATGAGAGAACCACATGCTGGAACAGTAATCCTTTTAGCCTTGGCATGTGATGATGATTTTTTTTAAGGCTGCATTAAACCAAAACTGCTATAATCCATTTTGCTCTTTGGTCAGGCTTCTGCTAATAATCAGGTAATTAAAAGAACATAGTTAACTACTTACTTTTCTTAGCCTGGCTGTTGTTCTTGTTATCCCTATTATAAGTAAATGGTTACCAATAACTATTTATTATGTGAGCACCGTTTAATGTACTTGGTGATTTGTGCAAAAAGTAAGACTTGGTGAAACCATGGAGACCCTACTCAGATAAAACTCTCACTGAAGTCCACAGGCATTTTGCCTGGGTGAGGTCTGCAGAGTTCAGTCCAATACTGTTTAAAGTTAACTCTCCTCTCGTATCCAGCTGGGCATTCCATGCTCTCCCTGTCTGCCCTTGCTGTAAGTGGGTGAGCTACACCCATAGGGAAAGCGGGCTGATGAGACAGAGTACTTGTGTGTGGATCTGAGAGGAGGATTTTGCTCATCATAATTCAGAATGGGTTTTTAATCCTTCTTTAATTTAATTTCACCATTTGTTCCAGAGCTGCAGAATGAGCTGGGCTATCTCTGTATTCATTGGGGTAACCCCTTGCTTTGGGTTCACCATGGGGAAGGTAGTACGCTAATGTGGACACTTGCACAGGGAACTAGCAGCTGGCCAGGCACTCTTGGTTCATATTTCTTGAGTAAAGCATCTAATTTCAAAACAGCAGTGCTATAACAGGACATCCAGGTCCCAAACATGAAATCTCCCTACAGGTACATAACCCCACTTTTTACATCCCTAAGCCCTGATCTGAGCTGTGTTTGGGTGTTCTGTTTAGGATACTTAAGTTTGAAAAGTTCCATTTTTAGCCCTGCCAGCCTTGATCAGGTAAGTTAGATAACTTGGTCTTACATGGGTTGACCGAGTCCTGTAGTTCTTTAGTCTCCATCAGTTGAACAGGTATTTGTAAGAAATGTCAGGCAAGGGATGCTGTTAGCTAGCTCTGTTTTAAGCTCTCCGGGGCCGGGACTGTATGTAGTGTCCTGTTCAGTTCCTAGCACGTTGCCAGTGCTAAACAAATAATAATTAGCATGGCATTGCAATGCTGTTAACAGCACTAGCTGTGGAAATATTTCTTTCTTAGTACAAGTTTAAAGGAAAAATGTTTGCTTTGTCTTTTCTAATACAACACAAAACCCCTAAAGTTCTTTGATGTATTCCCCCACCCTCCTTTACTTTTAGGCTATTAAAATTCTAATACTGCCACAGCTACACTAATTTTAATGCACTTATAAATATTCTTGATTTTTTTCCTAGCAGCAAAAACTGCTGACTAACATTCAGGATAATCTTATATACGTATGCAGGAACAGACATCCACAGGGTCAGCTCTCAGACGCTACTAGTGGCCCTCAGCTGTAATGTTCAGATTAGAACTGTGTTCCACTGAGAGCTGAACAACAAGTTTCCTAATTCTTCCATCCTTGGTCTTTCTGTCAGATTTCCATGGTTGCGGGATGGGAAAGCGGAAAGAATGTGTTATTGCAACCAGGGCCGGCTCCAGCATTTCTGCCGCCCCAAAAAACAAACAAAAAAGCCGCGATTGGTGGCGGCAATTGGGCGGGGGGCGGGCGGGGGGGAGAGGTGAAGCCGCGATCGGCAGCAGCAGTTCAGCGGCAGGTCCTTCGCTCCTAGAGGGAATGAGGGACCTGCCACCCCCGAATTGCCACAGGTGCCGCCCCTCTCCCTTGGCCGCCCCAAGCACCTGCTTGTTAAGCTGGTGCCTGGAGCCGGCCCTGATTGCAACATCATAAGATTGAAGACAACAAGAGAAATTGTTGCATCTAAATATCGGCCATGAGTCCTGTTTCAGCAAAACACTTAAGCTTGCACTTAACTTTAAGCATGTGAATAGTCCCTTTGACTTCAATGGGACTACCAGGTGCATAAAGTTAAGTGTGTTGCTGAATTGGGGTCATAGTGAATAGTGTAAGAGTCAACAAAAATGTTGTCATACTAAAATCTCATGTTTAGTTTTTCTATTTTGACTGAATTCTTGCTCCGCAAGGTTTTAAAACAAAATAGCCATTTTCACATTGCAAATCTTAACTTCTGAAATGTCTTACATTTTCAATGTGAAATGATTTTTGTCCAAAATAAATTGGCTCCGATTTTCTTCTAACTGGTGTAAATTTAAAATAACATTGAAGGCAACTCCAATATAAAAATCGGTCTAAATGGGAGGAGAATTGGGGCCCACTGTGTTTAGGCTTTGTGTCTATGTTATCATAATACCCTGATTTCCCTGACGCACAAAACACACCCTTTAATTGGATGCTGCTTTTCAGAGGGTATAAACGCTGGCTATATTCTAGTAATGAGAAATGTTTGACAATATCCTTATTTTAAACTCAGAAGTAGAACATATTCAAATCACTTCTTTACTTTGCCTCTCCTTTCACATGCTAAAGGAAATCCTAAATTGCTCATTGCAAGGTGTTTCTTTTGGATACTCTTGCTAGCATGCAGCACATATTGGGCTTTTGCTAATCAACTTTCTGCCATGCTGCTTATGATGCTTAAAGTCAGAAAAATAAAAGTGTTATCGCAAGACACACAATTATTGTGATCCTCTTGTATAAGAGAAGCCAAACTAATATTTGCATCTGTACCTGTATACAAGGTCCATAAATAGTTACGGTCCCACCAGGGAGGAATTTCTAAATCATCAATCAGACCTGTCAGAGTGGTGGATAACAATAATTCCCGGACTGAAGCCAAACTCAGACTGAAGGGTATATGGCATAGTAATAAGGACTGCATGATCTGGGACTAGTAAAATAAAACATTAGGTTATTATCCCCCCCACTTGTGTGGAGTTGTTGGCATTTTGGGTGTGGATACCTGTAATTCATCTACCGTCTCTGTTAATTTAATTTAAATTTTTGTATTTATTCAGGCACCGGATATTCATGAGACATTTGTAACAGTTCCCTAGCACTTAGAGTACTGTAGACTGCCAGCTATGCGGAGTGCTTTGAACTGTACAGCAGAAATGAAAAAGCAATAAAATAAATGAGATTACATCTCTCGCCTATTTCATTATAGCTGTGCCTTAGTAGCACCACTGTAGTTCAGAGTCATGCACCATTTCCATCATAAAACCCGTATTGGAGGCTTTTAATTCACACATTTTGTTCCTCAGCAGGCTGGAACTTGGCATAGGTGAACATCCTCTTGCACAGTGGTTCTCAGATTTTTGAATTGGTGGCCCCTTTCAGATAGCAAGCCTCTGAATGCGACCCGCCCCCCTTATAAATTAAAACCGCTTTTTTATATATTTAACACCATTATAAATGCTGGAGGCAAAGCGGGGTTTGGGGTGGAGGCTAACAGCTTGCAACCTTCCATGTAATAACTTCGTGACCCCCTGAGAGGTCCTGACCCCCAGTTAGCGATTCCTTGCTCTAGCCGTTGGCTCATGGTCTTAGGGACAGTGATCAGTTCTGGGATCTGGAGTACTGTTCTTCAACAAGCTTTGGATCAGGCTCTTGAAGTCAAGAGGAATTTTTTTGTTTAATTCAGTGACTATAAATCAAGCTCTGAGCTCATGGGAACTGGGCGTACTAGCGAGTTGGGGAACCTTCCTTGGCCAAAGAATAAATCGTAATGTCTCTGTCGATATCACATGTGGAGTGAAAGAGTTTTGCATCCAATGCAGGCAAACAGCCATACTTCTGGGTGCTTATTCCCAATGAAAGCCTACCTATGATACAGTGACCTTGCAAGGGCTGCTTAGTCTCTCAGACCCTGACTGAGTAAAGTACTTAAGCACATGCTTAGGTGCTTTGCTAAACAAGGAAGGGTTTACTACTCACATGCTTAAAGTTAAACGTGTAAATGCTTTGCTGAATCAGGCCCTCATTTGGCAACTATTCCTATCTTAATGTTTTTTCTAATCATGATTAAGCTAATTCAATAATTGGCTCTTAAACTGTAGCTGTGAGATATTGTGCTGGTAGCTAGAGATATGGATAACAGCCTGGGGAAAAGGAGAGGCAAGCAGCTTTTATTTTACACTGAATTTCTTTACTTTTTCAAATTTGTCTTTCCAATTTAAAACTGACTCTCCATCATTAATACTTAGCACTTTCAGATAGTGCTTTGCTTTATATCATCAGAGCATGGTGCCAATGTCAACTAATCATTTCTTACATCCCCGTGAGCTGCTATCCCCATTTACTTGCCCGCAGCAAATGAGGAACCAAGATTAGAACCCAGATACTCGGATAATATTCTGATGAGGACCGTATGAGTCCGTCGATTAAAGGTTTCTTGGCCCTCAGGTGCATCCACTAAATCCTGATGTATCTGATTAATTAAACTTCCTTGTTACAGTTGGTAGATCATTATAAAATATTTGTTTTTTCCCATACACAAGTATGAAATTATTCATGTGAAGCTTACAACGTGGTGGACCGAATGTCCTGGAGATTGGGTCTTCTGCTTGGTCCTTGAACGTGCCTGGCATGTGCAATGGAGCGACAAGCTTCTTCATTCCTCCTCCCCTTTGTGTGTGCCACCCCTGAGCTGGAGAGACCATTTACACAAGTGTTAACTCTAGCTGCACCAGTGATAGCAGTGGTGGGTAAAACAGGTGAGTGTAGACAAACCCTAGCAATAAGAAGAATTCGGTCTCCAGTGCTTCAATTTCTGGTCTCTCTGCAGAGCCTGCCAAAAGTACCAAGTAGCATCAGTTGTGATGTGGACATCAGTTCACTAGGGACTGGACTGAGATCATTTAACTGTTAATTTTATTAATCGCCATTTTGGCCAGGAATTCTTATTTACAGGGACACTTGTCAAATGCTCTGTATATTAAAAAACACAACAAAACCAAAACTTTCCATTGTTTGTATGAGCTTCGCTATAACAGTTGTTTCTATACTGCCTTGTTTCATAGCAACACAGTTTTGCCATTTTTTGTGGGAGGACTGTCAAAATGTTTTCCCTGCATTAAGACCCTAGTGAATTTACTTCCTTGTTTGTCATCCTCATTGTGAATGATATTCCCAGTAATACATTTGCAGCTTCCTGTCCTGGAAATAGAATGTGTTGACTTTAGTTCCCTCTGTGAGCTGTCCAGCTTCGAGGCAGCAGACCTAGAAGTTGTGTTGTAATCATGCAGAAAGTGTTTCTATTTTTAAAAATACCTTTGTGAAAGTGTGGTGGTTTTAAAATATATTCTAATTATATCCATTTCTTATAATTATATACTTTAGATATTAATGTATATAATTTAGAATGTATAATTTAGACTTCGATAGGGGGAGTGTCTTGACAATTTTAAAGTAGTTTAAAAAATGTGCCTAACCTACTTAGCAACAACAACTTTCTTCCTTAGTGATATTCCTGGGTTTGATGCTCGATGGTATCATCTTGGGTGGAACTTCTGTATATGTATATTTGGGCAGGTACTTCTGTGTGTGTGTGTGTGTGTGTGTGTGTGTGTGCGCGCATTTTGAGCCTGCAAGTCTTAAGGATTAGATGGCATATGGGCGGGGGGAGAACACTGTGAAATCTCCTTGTTTTGTTTTCGTTTTTTAAAACAAAAGACCAGTTTCCCTTTAAAAGTGGGAGCGTGTCTGGGCAGCTGAAATTGCTGTGCAGCATGTGGTTTGCTGAGCAGAAGGCAAGTCATTTTTTGCCCAGCAAATTATCGTGCCATGTCAGCTGTATTGTGCCCCTTGTAATTTCGCTGTGACTGTTGCTCAGAATCCCTGCTGCTGATAATGAAGCTGCATGTGTATGCTTCACGTTCAGCATGGGTGCTTATTGGGCACTTGCTTTTAAAAAAAAAAAATTCAAATCTGACAGCTGTGTAATTAATCAAAGTAAACAGTGGTCCAAGCCTCAGTGGAAAAGAGTTGAGTTCCCTTAGGAAGTTGGCCCCCTAGAAATTACATATAGATTTCATCATCTGCACCTGCTACTGATCTGGTCTCATATGCCAGCAGCCCCCACTGGTGAGTGTCCTCCCTGTTTCTCTTCTCTCTGCCTCATTTGAGAGACATTGTTTTTTCTTTCAAGTTTCCCACTGGTGTGATGCTTGTTTTGGTCCACAAACATTAACGATATTTTGTCCGATTCCTGGCTGAGGAATCTTGCCAGTGAATGTGCTGAGAGCTGCAGAGGGCAACATTACATGGTTTATATTAGATCTGTAGCTAAAGGAAGGCCCATCCCACTAGGAGTGGAAGAGTCTGATAATTGTGCAAGGGGACCAGGTGGCTCGAGGGACTGGCAGTAGGAGATGAAATACTATAGATTCTTAGTTCAGTCCAGTCTCAGGTTGGTAGCAGCCAGGGCTGCTGCGTTCTATTCTGTATTGGTTCTTGTATCACGCTTATTGATGTAGTATCTGATGATCTTATAGACAGAGACTACCAAACTCATTTCACCTACGCCGTGAATTCGTTACCGAAAGCTGGAACTGCTGCTGCAGTTGGTACTTGTTGGTGAACTTATTGGTCTTGGAGACATACCTTTCAAATGTCCCTCATCGCAAGGGATTTCTTTCATTTTAGTCCCAAAGTTCCTTATGTTCCTTGCAGATTTGGTGTCTTCTCACTTCTGTTGTTGAAAATTATTTACCTTAACCTCAAAACATTGTGAAAATGAGGTTATAAGGACAACAGGACAAATCCCACAGTACTTTAAGTTTCCTGCGTGAATGATTGTTTTGTGCCCCATATTTTGGGTCTTTGTTTCGGTTGGCATTTTCTCATTTGAGCCTTGGCAGGCTGCTCAGAGGAGCCAAAGATTCAATGGGCCAGGGAGGTTGACCTACTCTTCAATCTTGGAGGGCTGTCTCAGCTGGTCAGAGTTGATGCATGCTGACGGAGCAGTGTAGGGGAAGTTTATATTGCTACCGCTCTTGCTGTATTTCTTTGTGGATAAATTAAGAACTTTGTTTTCTTAGCCTGCCAAAATATCACCTTCACCATCACTAAATTAACTTACAGAACACCTTGTTCAGACACTAGAAAAAGATCCAGCCAGGTGTCCAAATCAGCATCAGCAGAGGATTTGTGCGGCAGCTGGCGCTTGAGGGACCCAATGCGTATATAACCACTTTGAGTGATAGAACTGGCACATGAGAGCCCCCACCTCACCTCCGCACGAGGGCATTTTGCACATCTGCTGGGGAAGCCCAGTATTTCCCAACATTACATTCAGCAAATGAGCCTCTGATCTCGATCGTCCAGGTTTCAGTTTCTGTGATGCTCACGTGAACTGTCCCATTGATTACTGGCACTAACAAGCATAGTTGCAAGGAAGCTTTAGTGTGGACATAAGTAGTTTCTTTAGTGCAGTCCATCAGACCTTCGTTGAGAGGAAGACAGGGGTTCTAGCTCTTGTCATGTCCCTTCCTGTCCTCCACTGGGGAAAAGCCTTAAGAAGGCAAGAGAGTGTCTGCAAATTCCACAGCCGCCATCCCTCTCCTAGCTGGAGTGTTGACAAAGGCCATATAAGGTTACTTGATCACGCAGTTTTCTCCTTGCAGCATGACTCCGGACTTTGGCTGTCACTATTTTAAATTGCACACATGGGGATAATTTCACACAGCCCAAATAACGAGATCAAATTATGGGGAATGTTGGTTCAGAATAGTTGTTCTCCGCCCAATTTCACGGAATCTTTAACAATGCAACAACAAACAAACAAAAACAAACAGAATCCCTTTATAAAAAAAAAAAAAAAAAAGTCTTAAAAATAGAGATCGGGTTAAAAGGAGACCGTGTCTAATTCTGTTATCATTGTGGTCCTAATTTGATTCTCCTGGTGACTTGAATTCCTCACAGATTGCTGGTTTGTCTGCAGATCTGTAATTCCCACACACTGTAATTTTGCCCTTGGAAATGTTGGCCATGGGTAGCTGCCTCTTTCTGAGTTGGAACTTTGCTCACTTTCAACTCTCAGCACGCATTTTCACAGCTAGTTTCAAAGCTGAGATTCTCGCCTCTCTGAAGGGACCATAAAGCCCTCAGAGACAGCGCACTAGATGGCCCTGTGGTCTGACCCTATCCCCCCCCTTGCTGAGGACTGTGTTCTGATGTATGTTTTTAGCAAAAAAAGAATGAAAAAGGAGGTTGGCCGGCTGGCAGGTTGGTTTTTCACAGGAAGAATGCGATGTCTCCTCATAGAATTTCAAACTCCATTGCAAGTGAACACAAGGGCTGGCAGGGTTAGATAGCCTGGGGCTAGGCTGAGTGGTTTTATAACACTGAGGCACACACTTCTATCAGTGTGAGCCTGCATTGGTGCCTAACTGACCGTGGCCAGATTCTGTTGCACATGAGTTAGCCTGTTGGACTCCATGAGCCAGAGGCACCTTGTGATTGTGGTTCCTTTTTCTCTCTAAGGCCTTGTCTAGCTGAGGAAAATAGGTCTGTTTTCTAATCTAGACATAGCTGAAGGCTTTGTTCACAGTGTGACTGTGGACAGGTGAGAGGGGGATGTGCCTGTAGTGGGGAACGAGCTGAAGCAAAATGTCCTGGAGTAAAAGAGAGAAGCTGAGGAGACCGTGCCTTGAGGTGTAGGGGTTCCTCTGAATAGAGGCCCTTTCAGAGAATGACCAGAGTAGTAAAACGGAAAACATGAGATGACGACTAAAGGGCGTTCTCCTTTCTCATTCCCAGAACAGGGGGAGTGTGTGTACATTGTAGGCAGCCTTCCTTGTGTCTATCAAATAGAAAATAGGCCAGCTCTGTGCATGTGTATATGGAGAATAGGACTGAAAAGATCTCTGTAATAGAGCTGCCCATGGCTTCTGTCTCAAGGTGCTTTCCTGACCATCCATTACACAGGCTGCTGTCACAAAACCCACAGTCCAGTGTTTCTGTAGCATTTGTGGGGTCTGAAGGGGAGAGAAATGTCCTAGGAGCAAGATGGGAGGGTTCAGATTATAGGCCCTACCAGCCAGAGCTAGGGAGGTCCCTGTGGCATTGGTGGGGTGTGGCGGGAGGGGGGAATCGTAAGAGCTATGTTGCTGGGTGGTAGAGTGCTGTGCACGTGGCAGGGACTTGGAGTTCTCGCTGACTGCAAAGAGGAAAACCGTATTGTGTCCAGTGTTCCCACAAAAGGGAATGCCAAAGAAACAGGCTTTTCTACTCTAGGGGATTCCAAAGTGTGATGTCCAAGAAGCTATTCCAGAGAAGAACTGAGATTTCTCATATTGGCAGTAAAACAAGCAGGGAAAACAAATGCTCTCCCACCTGGACTTTATTTAGAATAGGCCCCCATTCTCTGGACTTCTGGGGAGCTGGCAGCATTGATCCAGGCTGTGGGTACTTAGGGTTAGGTTGTGCACTGCTTTTTTTTACTCCCAGCAGCCAGTGCTGAGGCCATTGGCTTCTTTGGAACTTTTTTATTAAATCTCTCTCTGCAGATTAACCGTGTCTGTGTCGTACCTGGGGAATAACTATATCTGAGCCGCACCTTGGGCTTCAGATAGTATCATATCCCATACCTAGGTAATGTTTTTAACTGTTATGCCAGTAATCAACTAAATAAACTTGTGTTCTTGCTTGGAGGACTCAGACGGGGATGGGCCAAAACCAGAAGGTGGATCTGACACCTCTGAACTTTCTCACTTGAGATGAAGTGGAAACTTTATCCAAAGAACTCCTTGTTTTGGTTTTAAAATACCAAAATTCTGCTTTGCAAAACTGAAACCTCACTTTGTTTATGGGTCAGGTTTGAGTCTGCGGAGTATCCCTTTGCTGTGATCCACCAAATTTCCCCTGTGCCTCAATTTATTCATGTTCCCTTTTTTGGCCACATCTACACTGTATAAACAATCAAGGCATTAGCCATCACAGCGAATCAATAGTTTAGAAGTGGTGGGCCAGATAAATATATTACAGGTGATGAGATATATATGTGGTGATTATTATTTCTGCCAACTACAGAGCTTTTAACAGAAACAACCCATTTATTTGTTCAGAAACAGCCCTGAGCACTGATTAAAGCCTAGATAAAGTGCTTGGCAAATCTGAAGTTGCTTATTGAAGCTGTTTACACACTGTTCTAAAAGGCTCAATCCTGCATCTGCTGCTAGCGAGCTCTGGGCTCTTCAGCAGTTGTGCGCTTTGCACGTGATGGCTCAGATGGTAGCTGTGGGAAGGATCCATAGAGGTGATGGAGTTTGAACAAGCCACACAGTATTTGGATGTGTTCCACCCAAACCTCCGGAGACTTAGCTGAATTTCTTTGGTCTACAAATTGTCTGGAAGTATTGTGAGGACACCCTTTCTTGTGAGAGATTTCCAGTGCATCAGCTGGGTTCCAAACACAAAAAAGAGCCTTTTTCGTGCTAATGCAATATTTCCACTCCTAACCAGAATTTGGAAGTGCAGGGATGGGTGAAAATGAGAAGCACGTGGGACAAAATTAACGACATTATTTAGATCATCAAAAGTTTGGAATTTATTGTGAGTTCCAGGTGGAGGTCTGTCTTGATTCTCATCTTTATATAGATTGATTTCCTTTTCCTGCTTACGACTAGGGCTGTCAGAACAAATTCACCTTCCTGCAACATTTGGAAACAGAATGGCTGTGCTGTGGTGAACCCTGGATGTGACACACATTTTCATACTGAAAAAGAAAATGTGTGTAGCAGACACTGATTGCCACAAGGAGGGTGACGATTACTATTTATTAATTGCATTAAGGTAATTCCTGGGAATCCAGTCAAGGGTCAGGGCCCTGTTGTGCTAGGTGCTGTACTAACCAATAGTAAAAGAAGAATTTACTTTCAGATGCTTCAATTCTTGACCGGGGCACTGGTCATCCATGTTATTGTTTCTCAATCTAATATATCGATTGAGTTCTCGCTCCTTAAGATGTTTGAATAGTTTTTCCTTCTTGCCCTGGGCAGCACTGAGCAATGGGCAACTTCATTTCAGGACAGGTACAAACTGACCACTGCTGCCCTACCCTTCTGCTCTAATAGAGCTCTTCATTGTTTAATATGCGGAGCGAGGAAGGCTATGGTTAAGCAGCGTGCAATATGCGTACTCTAGCAGCAGTAGCCTCTGCTACGCTGCATTGCTGAAAAGCATCGGATGCAGCAACTAGGCAAAAGGATTGTTTCTTTAGTCAAACAAAGGGACAGTGGTTAAATGGACTCAACCATTTAGTTTGTTGATACTCTACAGGTGTTTGTTTCCAGTTCACTCACCGCTGCATTAGCAGAGAGTTGCTATTATTGTTTAGGCTGGAGTTTTGTTTTTGGATTACAAGTTTTGGAAGGTGAAATATAGCAATATTTTCATAAAACTTTAATTAAGAAGATCCTGATGGCTTGGAAAGAAAAAGTGAATTGGCCAAATTCTGCTGTGGTTTAGCTTAGTGTGAATCCACTAGAGTTACACTGGATTTCTACCCTGCAAGTGAGATCAGAATTTGGCCTGTTATATTCCTTTTTTATTTTAAATAGGCAAAGCAGGTCAGGAATGAAGGTAGGGCTTAAGCTAGGCTTCAGATACTCTCAGAGCAATGTTGTTGTTTATAGAGCCCTAGACAGCATTGAGGTTGGAGCCCCATGTCACTAGGTTCGTATTCTGAAACTCCCCGCATTCATTACAGACAATGGTGGGGGGAAAAGTCGCTGGAGAGTCCAGTGATATTTTGACTTATTGGCTACATGTCTCATCTGGACAGTCAAGCTAGGGTTTGAGCACAGGATTGGGAGGCAGGAGCTGCCTGTGTCCTATGACTGACTTTACTGTGGACTAGCTCTCTGCCCTGGGACTAGTCACTTTAGCCTCTCTGGCTATGTCTGCACTGCAGTGTAAGACCAGGGTTAGAATTCAGACTCAAGCCTAACCCCCTTACGTCTACACACAAATCGCACTGACCCACAGTCCCAGGATCCTATGGGGGTGGAGGGTCCGAGTCTTGAGTCAAGGCATGGACCCAAGGTTCAAGCCCTATTGCTTTGCAGTGTAGACGCAGTCCCGCTGGACTCGTGCACTGGGAGTCCACCAAAAGTATCCCATAGTACCATGAGCCGACTTTCTTTGTCCTGTGTACAGTCAAGTTTGGGGGACAGTCAAGTTTTCCGAAAGGGCTAGTGTGGCCACATTTTAGGAGGGTGTTAGAATATATGAGTGGTTGGACCTCAGGTTCACATAATGCAATGTAGATGCTGGAGCCCTGGGTTCAACAATTCCTCATCTGGGGTTGCAAATCAGAGTAGATGCTCAAGCCCTAGGTTAACAAACCCAGGGTCTGCTCACCCTGTGCTGACACTGCAGTGTAGACAAGACCCTCTGAGTCTATTTCTCCATCTGTTGTTCAATGCAGATGATGCCTAGCACTTATATAGCACATTGCAAATATCAAATAATTAAGGCTCACAATATTCCTCTGAGGTAGCCGGATATTTATTTTAATTATTCCCTGTCTGCTGCTGGAAACGTGTGATATTTGAAGGACAACTAGCAGCAAAGATGGGATGTAGATTGTAAAGAATCGATTGCATGGTGGTTGAAATGGCTTTCAAGGAGGAAGACACCCTTCTATCAACCTACCGTGGTGGTTTCCACTGCCTCAAAAATATTGCCATTCCCATGGCTTGCTCCCATTTGGGGAGGTATTCCCGGTGTGCTTGTGCACCAAGCACATGCAAATGAATGTAGTCTCAATTTGTGAATGAGTTCATTTGCAAGTTTAATTTCTCATCACGCCTCATATCCACAGCTGATGTCACTGTCGATTAAAACATGAAGCTTCCCGAGCATTATGCCTGCAAGGTTTTGTTTTGTTTTGTTTTGTTTTAAAAGGCATTTTTCTGAAAAACAAGCGGATGGATGGCACAGGAGTGCCAGCACTTGAATTACATCCTCTGTCAGAAAGTATCAGTCAGCGTCAAGGAACTGGAGGGAGAAATCACAAGAAACTGATGCAGCTTAGAGCATGTAAAAGGCAGAGAGCCTTCTTGTGCATATGTGTAACTAGAAGGAATAACGGAGACCCCAGCAGTTGGGTTTCTCTCTGCTGAAATAAAATCTGTATTGTTGTTCATGATGATTCACTGTAATCCCAGGGATTACTACAGTGCATGTGCCTTTAGCACTGTTTTGGTAGTGGAGAAGCAATCACGAGACCTGATTTCTTTGGGTACATCTACACTGCAGCTGGGAGTGTGCTTCCTAGTGTGAGTAGACAGATGTGCAAGCTCTGCTCGAGCTAGTGTGCTAAAAATAGCAGTGTAGCTGGGGGAATCACGGGCAGCAGCTTGGGCTCACTGCCTGAATCCCCTGGGTACACACCTGGGTAACTAGCCTAAGCAGACACCTATGCTATCCCCAGCTGCACTTCTATTTTTAGCATACTAGCTCAATCCGAGTTTGTGCATGTCTGTCTCCTCGCGCTGAGAAGCACACTCCCAGCTGCAGAGTGGATGTATTCTTTGTGCTTTACCCCGGTACGGTTCAGGTGATGTCAGTGGAGTTATGATTTGTATTGGTTTCAGTGAGAAAAGAATCAGACCTAGGGAAAGTTGCAATATTGAGACCACTGACTACAATGCCGACCGATATTATCTCATTGTTTCCTTGTGCTCCCATGGTCAGTCCATCTTTCTGTCTACCCATTCTCTGTTGTCTTATATTTAGATTGTAAGATCTTTGGAGCAGTGATAGTTGTCTTGTTCTCGGTTTGTACAGCACCTAGCACCATAAAGACAGGGGCTTCTAGGTGCTACCTCCATGCAAATAATAATAATATTGCCAACCCCAGGTAGTCAGACGTCCTGGGTCAGGCCTGCAGTGAATCATGAGATGTACAAGAAAATGGGGGTTTTATTATATGCCTTCTGGGTTTGGGGTATTTCGGGGACATGTTTTCAACCTTTTCTCCACAACCATGAGGGCTAGAAACCTAGGGTTTGTTTTTTTAATGGAAGCTGAGATTCTCCCATAATCACTTAACATCAGGAACTGGGGCTTTAAGAAAACACCAGCTATCAGGAGACCGTCAATAAAATCACAAGAGCTGAGAGCACTGGTATTTTTTCTTTAAAAAGTTGCAGGTTCAGGCAGCTTCTACATCCTGGTCAGGGCTGAAGCTGAAGCCAGACAAGTGTCTGTTTGTGGTGCCAGAGAGAGCTATACCAGTGCCCTAATGCAGAACCTAGACCAATCAGTGCCTCCTGTTTCCACAGTTGAAATAGAGGGGGGCACCTCATGGCCACATCTCCCCTTTGGCTTCTCAAGAGCTAGCTTGTGCAGATCATAAGATCATCCCAGAGATGCCTGTTCAGTTTTCCTAATGTCTAGTAAAGAAATTAAATGTTCAGAACAAGCCTACATGAATGTAACCTTAAAGGGCCAGCTGTAAATTGGCCAAAGAAAAACAATTCAGAGCTCCAGCAGCCAATCGTCCTTAACTTTCCCCTTTCTTGCTAAAATAGCATTGTTTCATGTAGAAGTCCCTCTGCTGATCACCTCAGCCCCCAGAAAATGTTCAGAGGTCTTACTACAGCTGCACACGCCACTGGAGGAGAGGAAATATTGCCGGTAGTAATTTTCTTTACAATGGAAATGAATGGAGCACAAAATATAGATTCAGAACTAACAAGCAAATATGATGAGGAGTAGGAAAATGCCACTTGTTTTTGTGTTGTTAAGCAATTTCTTCTTTGTTCTTTGCCCTCCACTCTTCTGTTGTATGCTTAGCTTAATGGAGATGTGTTATGCCTTTGACACACACAGCAGGATCCTCAGGTCTGTCACTGCTTTAAGCAATGCCTGCAACTCTAGCTCTGGCATAAACCTCAGATGACTTGCTTGAAGTGCTCCCCAATACCACAGTAAAAGTCAGTGTTGAGAGGAAAAAAAAAAAAAAAAAAACCACAACCTGGAAAAGTCATGCAAAAACAGAGGGAAAGTTTAGTGCCACCTATTTTTGATAACTCTCCATTTCTAGTACCGCATAGGTAGCGCCCTACCAAATTCACAGCTATGAAAAACACATCACAGACTATGAAATCTGGTCTTCCCCCTCCCCCCGCAATGAAGTCTGGTCTGTTGTGTGCTTTTACCCTGTACTATACAGATTTCATGTGGAAGACCAGCGTTTCTCAAATTGGGAGTCCTGACCCAAAAGGGAATTTCAGGGGGGATTGCACGGTTATTTTAAGGGGGTCACAGTATTGCCACCTTTACTTCTGCGCTGTCTTCAGAGCTGGGCGGCTGGAGAGTGGCAGCTGTTGGCTGGGCACCCAGCTCTGAAGGCAGCACCCCGCCAATAAGGGTGGCAATACCATACCTTGCCACCCTTACTTCTGCGTTGCTGCCTTGAGAGCTGGGTGGCTGGAGAGTGGCGGCTGCTGACAGAGATCCCAACTCTGCAGGCAGCAGTGCAGAAGTAAGGGTGGCAATACCATACCATACCATCTGTACTTGAGCGCTGCTGCTGGCAGGAGCTCTGCCTTCAGAGCGGCTACCACTCTCCAGATGCCCAGTTCTCAAAGCAGCGCCGCCGCCAGCAGCAGCGCAGAAGTAAGGGTAGCAATACCGCAACATGCCCTACAATAACCTTGCGACTCCCCTCATACTGCCTTTTTGGGTCAGGACCCCTACAATTACAACACTTTTAAAATTTCTATGACTGTGAAATTGACCTAAATGGACTGTGAATTTGGTAGGGCCCTACTCATAGGCATCCTTGTCATCTCTGAAGATATGACAGTCATACTGCTTCACCCAAGAGAACAAGATATGGCAGTTCCATGTAGTCCCTCCCACAAAGAAATAAATTAATGGCCTGCCTTGGACTCCAGATTGTCAAACATCATTGCAAGAAATTTCTCTTGGCCTCATTTTCACCTTCCGCTCCTTTTCCTGCACCATTTCACCTCCGCCCACTCCTGTTGGTCTTATCTGTACTAGACCATTGATAGCAGTGCAGCTAACGAAATAACAAAAATTAAAGTGGCCAGTGAGAGAGAGTCTGAATAATGTACGTGTGTATTTATATTTATATATAGGTAATTACAGTAAAGTGCTGATTTCTGTTCAGAGAGGGGATTGCCCACTGTGCCTGGTTTTGGATTCACAATGTGTACAGCAGTTGTGATTTCCCAAAAGTCAAAGCTCCACCTTAAAATGTGAGCAATAAGGAACGCAAAAGCAAAAACAGTAAATGGAAGCACAAATTAATCTGGAAGCAATTGGGGAGGAAGGGTAAAGAGGCTTGTTTGAAATTGCTATTTAAAAACACCTGTAATACTTGACGACAAAATGATTTGAGGGAACAGTTTTTTCTGACCTCTACTTACTTTTTCCTTTGGCATACACACTATCCCTTATCACACCTTGTATATGGCTGTATTTGCTGGGACTCTATTTTAGAATGTGGGGTCTCTGCATGTTTGAACGTATTTTGGCTGAGATCCTGTCTAGTAGTATTTGATATCTTTGCTATGTCTATTATTGCACATCCGTATCCAACTCTGGCAGAAGGACAGACTCTCTGCTCTGACAAACCCATTTCCATCTCTGATGTATGAATATTCAGACACAATTCTACTAGTTTACTAGGCATGTTTCTGTGTTCTACGGGAAAGGTAACTCTCCCTAGATTTGCAATATGGCTAAGATTTGACCTGACATTTCATTGTTATGGTGCATTAAAATATTGCTAAACTGATTCTTGGATTGAGAACTCCGCTATTCCTATTCCATGGTCAGGTGTTCAGCCATAAGGGCAGAAGACAAATTAGATAACAATGCTTCAGAGTCTGAACAATCTTCTTGAGACTCACTGAGTGCACTCTAAGAATGCATGACCTATTATAGTATGTGCCAGAGGTAGCATTGTCTTTTTAGTACCATATTTGCATTTCAGGTCTGCCATATGCACTAACATAGGAGCTTTTGCTTTTTGGTAGCTTCTAGGTTTTGCAGCTTTTTTTATGTCCCCAGAAGTTAAGAGGTCTTTCTTGGCTAGGTCCCCAGGGAGTTGGTGTTAATTCCACAGGGGAAGTGCCCGGGAGAACTCCAAGGTGATCTTTTGCTATGGGTTTTTGCTTTTTATTAATTACAGGTTGTTGTAATGAACATATGGCTAACACAGGGCATGGGGGTGGGGAGCAGAGCATTTCTCCGTCTTTCCAAGAACATACAACACTGGTGAAGTGACATTATTTGTGGGTTCACCTCACTCCTCCTCTGTTTACATCCTCCTTTCCAAGTGCAGGAAACTGAAACTGCATGCTTAGTGCCAGACCCATCAGAGTCTGATGAATACACTGACATGGCTGTTGGCTTTAATGGCTCATAGTAGTGCTATGAAGTGGCCTTATCTACAGCGTCTTCTTCCTGCTTGAAAGCCATTTCTTGCTGCTTTTTCTTCTTCTTCCTATCGCCAAAAATAGGAGTAGGAAATTGCTCAATATTTTATGGGTGGAGATTTCAGGCAGGTCTTTGAGATGTCCAAAACTGCTTGTTTAACCACCTGGGTTTAATCATATCTAAGTATTTAGACTGAGGTTTCCAAAGCTGCCAAAGGGATTTGGACATACAATTCCCATTAAAGTTAATGCCATATTAGTGGATTGGATGCCAAATTCCCTGTCTGATTTTGAAAATCTCCACCTTAAAATGCAGTTGCTATCTAAAGATGGCATCATCACATTCATTTAATAATACACTCTTCACAGAGACTCTTATCAGTTACATCATCTTTCTTTAGTGAATAGATTACTTTCCTCCTGCTTGATGGTGCCTGTTGATGTCTGGATGGAGTTTCAGCAGTTGGCTTTCACCGTAAAGCCCTAATGTCCTGCAGTTTGCGTACTTGAGAGACCACCTCTTCATGGTACCGGCATAGCTGCAGTCAGGAGAATGCTTTCGCTGGAGTTCCCTTGGTTAGGGGAAAAGGCTGATGTCAGGGTATTTTCCATATTCATAGATTCCAAGGCAAGAAGGGACCATTATGGTCATCTAGTCTGACCCCCTATAGAACACAGATTGTAGGACTTCCCCAAAATAACTCCTAGAGAAGCTCCGTTAGACAAACATCCCATCTTGATTTTAAAATAGTCAGAGATGGAGAAAAATAGAGATGGTAAGTTGTTCTAATGGTTAAATACTCTCAGCGTTAAAAAGTTACACCTTATTTCCAATCAGAATTTGTTGAGGGTCAACTTCCAGCCATTGGATCGTGTTATATCTTTCTCTGCTAGATTGAAGAGCCCATTATTTGTTCCTCATGCAATGTTAATCAAGTCACCCCTTAACCTTCTCTTTGTTAAACTAAATAGAGTGAGCTCCTGGAGCCTATCACTTTAGGGCATGTTTTCCAATCCTTTAATGATTCTTGTGGCTCTTCTCTGAATCCTCTCAAATTTATCAGCTTCCTTCTTGAACTGTGGACATCAGACCTAGACACAATATTCCAGTAGTGGTCCCCTGTATGGGGCCCACAACTTAAATTCACTTTCCCTGCCCCCACCAGATCCAAATTTTGCTGACTGCTAGAGCAGTGTGTAGAGCCCCTCTGTTATCCTGGGTATCAGGGGAGGGCACTGAGCGAATGGGGAGACTTGTTTGTGCCTTTCTTCATTCAAACTCTTCTGTGCATTATGCTGTGATGTTTCCATGCACATACAGTGTACCCAGCTAGGAGCTCTATTATATCCTTTTGAATTTCTAAATTGTCATAAATGACTAGCAGGATTGAAATGAGTTCTAAGTGCAGATCCTTTAATGTGTGAGCTAGAAAAGGCATGGATTGACTGTCAGATTTCAGGCTGAGTTAGAAAAATCATTTTCATTCGTTTAAACTGTAGACATTTTGTTACAGATTCACTCAGAGACCACACACATGCACCCCACCGTGCCTGTGCCTCTCTGCCTAGGAGATCCACGCTCTTAAATTCTGTACAGTGTTGATGACTAAGCAACTGGAGCGCCTTCTTCATTATGAAACCTGGCCACACTTAGATGCCTAAAGTTAGACACCTAAAATCTATACTTAGTCACCCAAACAACTAGTCAGAGTTGCATCTGCCATTGCAATGAATACAGACATTTTATAGGATTTGGCCCTTAGCCACTTTTCATAGCAAAAGAAAAATCCTCTATCTGGCAAACCTAAGTGCATTTCCTTCTGAAATGTGTGGTGAATATATCCCTCTGTCTCCTCTTGCTCTGATAATTATCCTAAATTAAAGAACAACAGGCTCTGTTGACAGCACTTTCAAAAAATGTGTCCGGTCTGACCCCTGAGAAAGAGAGACGTTAATACTGTCCCATTTTTAAAAAATGAAAAAAACTTTCTTTGCAAGGTGAGTGAAAGGTTTCTGCATGTTCTGGGGGAGAGAGAGGGTACAATTATCTCTTTGGCAGATTCTCCTGTCCATGTGTTCTTTAAAGATGTCATTATTGAACAGTCTAAGGGACAGCTTATAGTAGTCAGCACTGTCCCGGTAATGTTAGGCGATGAGTTTAGAGCTGGAATGGTGTTGGTTTCCAGAAGAGATGGAATTGAAGGAGGCAGTGTCACCTAGCAGTTAGAATGGAGGGCTAGGAGCTAGGATAGCTGTGTAGTTTCCTCAGCTTTGCTACTGATTCCTATACAGTTGCCTTGGGCAAGTCACTCAGTCTCACTGAGACTCAGTCTTCTCCTTTGTAAAGTGTGGATGATGGTACCTGTCTCACGGGGGTGTTCGGAGGCTGGATACAAGGTGCTTGGAAACCATTTGCTGAAAGGAGCGAGAGAAAGATGGAGTACGATTATTTTTACCCTCCTTTTTAAATTCCCCCCCCCCAACCACAGAGGGCCCCATTGCAGAATCCTTCCTCATGCTGGTCAGCCACTTACTGTTAGGGGAAGCAGTGTGACCTAGTGCATGGAGCACTGGACTAGTACTCAGGAGAACTGGGTTCTATTCCTGGCTCTGCCGCTGGCCTGCTGGGTGACCTTGGGCAAACCAGTTCCCCTCTCTGTGTCTCAGTTTCCCCATCCGTATAATGGGGGATAATGACCCTGATCTCCTTTGTAAAGCACATTGATATCTATAGATGAAGTGTTATAACTCATGAAGTTTCAGTGTTGTTAAAGGGACTACTCACTGAAGGGCTCACCAAAGCTATCGGATCCTGACTGCTCACTATGGTGAATTTTTTCACAAGAGATTTCTCCTCCCCTTAGATCCCAGGCTTTCGTTTGTTCAGAGCACCAGTGAACAGAGGCATTTTGGCTTTGCCCTGTCACAGATGCCCAGAATGCCACTTACTCTGAGGTCAGGTTTGCTGCCTGCTCTGTGATTTGCTTTGAGCAGAGAGGGCCCTTTATGTTTCCTTGGCAGAGCCTCAGCATGATTTATCACCTTCCAGCAGTCCCAAAAAAGTCGCAAGATTGAAAATGGTTCAGACGGGCCAGAGAGAGTTATGGAAGTACAGAAATAAAGACTGCCTTAACCTGAGAGAGAGGCTCTTTTAATAACAAGCAAATAGACTCCCTTACTTTGTTTTATTTGGGATGCATGTGTCTCATCATTATTCTTTCCCCTCCTCTAGCACCTTTCATCTGAGGATCACTAAGCAGTTCCCAGGCATTTATTAACCAAGCTGCACAACACCTGGGAAACAAATTACTATTATCCTCTACTAGCTGAGACTTCACATTGTTGAGTGGTTAAATGACTTGCCCACAATCACACAGTGATTTAATGGCAGGCTGGGAATGGAGCAGAGTAGTCCTGACTCTAGTACACTACTTCAGTCACTACACTATATGAAAGCTACTGATCTCTGTGTGTACACGTCAGGGCCGGCTCCAGGCACCAGCTTAGCAAGCAGGTGCTTGGGGCGGCCAATTCAAAGGGGTGGCACTCCGGTATCGGGGCGGCAAGTCCGGGTCTTCGGCGGAAATTCAGCGGCGGGTCCCTCATTCCCTCTCTTCCTCTTTGAGCTGCCGCTGAAGAGAAAGAGAGGAAGGACCCGACGCCGAACTGCCGCAGAAGAAGTGGTACGGTTGAGCTGCCGCCGAAGAGCCACCGCTCGTCCTTTTTTTGCCGCTTGGGGTGGCAGAAAAGCTGGAGCTGGCCCTGGTACACGCACATAAATACATGCACACAGAAGATAGTATATTGGCAATAGAGCTATAATAGGACAGATTTAAAAAAACCCTTTAATAGAACACGTTTTAAAATATATAAATGTGTGTGCACGTATATATGTGCTATGGCAACTCCACTGCTTTTTTCCCCTCCCTCTAGTACCTAACAATGCCATACGTGACTCATGGAGTCAGTCACAAGCTTTCTGGACCTCATGCAGCTCTTCCTCTCGAATGCATATGTGCTTTATTAATTAACTGTACAAAAGCCACTTGCCTTGTCAGCCAGATGAATTTGCAGATCTGTTGCTTAGAATAACTAATGCAACCCTCTGTCCGTTGTGCGCCACGCTAGATCATTTCCCACTGCCGCTGACCATGACCCAGAATGAAATGTCCCTTAAAGCTGGTGCGTTTATCTCATAGGTAGCAGTATGGGGGGAGGTGTTGGATTGTTTTGTCCGCAGTAAAAGGATGTTTTCAATCAATGAGGAATGCTGGGCTAGGGAGAAACAGCTCCTTTCTAGCCTTGCTTGGAATGGAGAATAGCTGTGATTAGAATCAGTATGCTGAAGGCTGCAGTGGCTGCTTTAAATAGCTGCAGAAGAAAACACAAGGGGGTTCCAGGCAACTGTTTTGGCAGCCTTGCAGTAATATGCCCTCAGGCCTCAGCTGCAGAAGAGAGGCCTCCCTCGGGCCATATGGGGATATGAAAGGAGCTCCTATAAATGGGATCTTCTGATTTATTTGCAACATGCATAATACATTAAAGCAGCGCATCGTAGGTTAGGTTAAGATTTTGTCACCCTGACTTTTACTGAAAATAACTAACAGGTCGCGGTCAATAAACAAAAACCTGTCTGTGACTTTTACGAAAAATAATGGGGGGGGGGTGCTGCTGGGGGGACAGCTGAACCCCGAGTGGGGTGGGATGGGATGAAAGCCTGAGCCCTGCTGTGGGGGGAGAGAGGGTCCAGCACCCACTGCCTGTGGCAGCTGATGGCTCCGGTGCCTCAGGGCTACAGGACCCATGCCAGCTGACAGCTCCAGCCCTGCCGCCCCGGGTTCTGAAGTGGAAAATGTCATGGAGGTCTCTGAAAGTCACAGAATCCGCAACTTCTGTGACATAATCTTATCCTTAATCGTAGGCTTCCAGGATAGATCAATGCCCTTGTGGCAGACAGGTACCCAGGGTGTGTGTGTGTGTGTGGGAAGAGAGGCATTAAAAGGCTGTGTTTAGTGCATGGCTACACAGAGCAGAGATTGATAAAAGAGATGGATGGGGTATGAAGGCTGAAAAGTCTGGATACTGTGCTCTAGAAAACATGGGGGGAAAGAGATGGAAAATTAAGGAAGTTGCAGATGAAAAGTGGACCTTGCAGTAGCTTTATCTGGAAGATAGCACACTTGCAATACTCCTTAGGAAGTTCAGCAGTGAAGGCTGTGAGAGAAATAGCCAGGGCAAGTATTTAATGGGAGGTGCCATTCTGGGAGTACTGACCAGGGCTGGCTCTAGGCACCAGCTTCTCAAGCAGGTGCTTGGGGCGGCCGGTCGGGAGAGGGGCGGCAGGTCCAGGTATTCGGCGGCAATTCGGCGGACGGTCCCTCACTCTGGCTTGGAGTGAAGGACCTCCCGTCGAATTGCCGCCGCAGATCGCGATCACGGCTTTTTTTTTTTTTTTTTTGGTTTTGGCTGCTTGGGGCGGCCCTGGTACTGACACGAAGGATAGGTACTTGTCTACATAACAGCCTCTTTAAGCCAATAGTATTTGCACTTTTAATTTAAAACGAGCCCCTGGATTCTTAGTGTGTGGTGACATATTCTACATGTGCTTTAGTCTCTTCTGAGAAGTAGGACAGAGCAGCAGGTGCATCCCAACAAGCTTTTAAACATTTTTTCAGTAGAGGGAGTGAATAAGCCATTATATTACGCTAACCTTTGGTGCTATTGCCGTGAAGGACCTGGGTTCCAATCCAGACTGGGACCACAAAGGGAGAATTATTTGGTGGGCGTTAACTCATATTGCAAAACCACTATGCAGTGTGTGGGAGCCTTAGAGATGTAGTTATGAGTTTCAGATCAGAATTGTGGTGCATTAGCAGAGCTCCGTGGTAGCACAGATTTGGGATAACAGGTGGGTTCATGTCAGGCAGAGCAGTGCAGAGCAAACGTGTCTGACGCCTGCCTGACCTATCATACTCCCTCGAGCACTATTAATCCTTCACTTCTATGAACACAATGTAAAAGACAGACCTACCTTTGGAATCTCCCTCACATCATACGATACGCTTGTAGTGAAGAGGTTAGAAAGCCCTTCTCAGTTGTGTGGGAATACACCAGCATGCCCTGGAGGGCACATAGCTCTTGGAAATAGACTGTGAAGCCTTGCTAAGCAAAAGCAAAATGCAAACGTGAACTGAGAGGAGATGATTTTGAAGTATGTCTAATCTAAGTACATATTTCTACAGATTTGATAGAAATCTCCTTAAATGGAAAAATTTAGCTGTCATCTGCTGTAAAGCTTCAGTCACTAATTATCCCAGGCATTCACCCACATTTCAGCCTTCTCTCCAGTGCTCTGAAAGCATGTGTATATAAAATGGGGGAGGAAGGCGCTTAGTGGATAGACAATTACTTTCCACTCATGTGCACAGAATCTGTGACTTACACATTGCTGCATCTCTCCCCGCCTCATCCAGTCCCCTGTGCCTTGAATGGCCCCATTACAAATAAGAAATGGATTTCTTATTTTCCTGTGGGTAATGTTTTGTTAAAAATGTGGATTGAATTTCGTGGTGATGAAATGTGCCCGACTGACCAGCTCAGAGAATTAATTCTATGCGTGGGGCATGGCACAATAATGCATGCTTCCAAGCCCTCCCTTCCCATCCCGTCCCCTGCTGCCCTGCCAATATACTTACACTCCGTCATGGCCCATGTTAAAAGACGATAGGGGAGCACAGGGTCCATGGCCCATTTACCCCTTGATTTCTTTGTAGACACTGCCAGCTAGGAGGCCAAATAGAGGCCATTGTGATAAAGGTCAATAAGGTGCAAAGTACTATGGTTAG
Source organism: Malaclemys terrapin pileata (assembly GCF_027887155.1). Classification (NCBI taxonomy): domain Eukaryota; kingdom Metazoa; phylum Chordata; order Testudines; family Emydidae; genus Malaclemys; species Malaclemys terrapin. The sequence continues at coordinate 16,906,041 of NC_071522.1, read as the reverse complement.
GAAGGAAAAAATGAATGGCACAGGTACAAAATGGGGAATAACTGACTAGGCAGTAGTACCGCTGAAAAGGATCTGGGGGTGGTTATAGTGGGTCACAAATTGAATGAGTCAGCAACGTGATGCAGTTTCAAAAAAGGCTAAGATCCTTCTGGGGTGTATTAACAAGCGTGTTGTATGTAAGACATGGGAGATAACAGTCCTGCTCTCCTTGGCACTGGTGAGGCCTCAGCTGGAGTACTGCATCCAGCTCTGGGCACCACATTTTAGGAAACAGGGCCGGCTCCAGCATTTCTGCCGCACCAAGCCCCCCAAAAAACAAACCAAAACAAAAAAAAAAAACCCCGCGATCGGTGGCGGCAGTTCGGCGGCAGGTCCTTCGCTCCTAGAGGCAGTGAGGGACCTGCCGCCCCCGAATTGCCACAGGTGCCGCCCCTCTCCCTTGGCCGCCCCAAGCACCTGCTTGTTAAGCTGGTGCCTGGAGCCGGCCCTGTTAGGAAAGATATGGACAAATTGGAGAGAGTCCAGAGGAGTGCAACAAAAACAATAAAAGGTTTAGAAAACCTAATCTATGAGGGAAGGATAAAAAAATCTGATTATATTTAAGCATGAGAAAAGAAGGCTGAGGAGGGACCCGCTAAGTCTTCAAATATGTTAAGGATTGTTATAAAGAGGACAGTGATCAATTGTTCTCCATCCACTGAAGGCAAGACAAGAAGTAATGTGCTTAATCTGCAGCAAGGGAGATTTAGATTAGATATTAGGAAGAACTTTCTAACTATAAGGATCACTAAATACTGGAATAGGTTGCCAAGGGAGGCTGTGGATTCTCTGTCATTGGTGGTTTTTAAGAGCAGGTTAGACAAACACCTGTCAGGGATGGTCTAGGCATACTTAAAGTTGCCTTAATGAGGGAGGCTGGACTAGGGATCCTTTCAGCCCTATGTTTCTATTATTCTGTGGTGGGTTTTGTTATGTAGTTGAGAAACTGGGCTGAGACCTACCAAGTTCATGTCACATTGAACAGCTCTCAGAGGGGAATGCACTGGACCGTGTGTGTGGGAGCGAAAGAGAGACTGTTGTGTTATATTTGCGACAATAAAGTAACCTGCATTGTTGGTTTCCTCCATCTGGGAGACCTGAGATTATTCTGGGGTTGGTATGGATGTCCGCTCTAAAGAGACAAATCCACCAGAAACAATAACCTATAAATAAATATTTAGGCGCTAGCATACTTGTTCTCTGTTTGTGGCGATTGCCAGCCTTGTGACTCACTGTTACTCCAGGGCTACGGCATGCCAAGTTTTCCAGTAAAGGAGCAGTGAGTCAGTGGCTGGATTCATATGTAGTTTGGTTGGTGCTGTCCTTATCAGTGCTGGTTTGCTTTTAATTAGCCCTTACTCAGGGTGACCATCTGAAAGAAATTATTGGTGCATGAATTCTCCTTCTGAGTCTTGTTTCTTAGCCTTGGTCTACACTGGCGGTGCGGGGAGGGGATCGAGCTAAGTTATGCAACCGGGAACGACTCCAGGCACCAGCGCAGCAAGCGCATGCCTGGGGCGGCAAGCCACGGGGGGCGGCCTGCTGGTCGCTGTGAGGGTGGCAGTCAAGGAGCCTTCGGCGGCATGCCTGTGGGAGATCCGCCGGTCCCGCGGCTTCGGCGGTAATTCGGCAGCGGGAATGCTGAAGGCGCGGCACCTGCGGACCTCCCGCAGGCATGCTGCCGAAAGCCGCCTGACTGCCGTGCTTGGGGCGGCAAAAAGTATAGAGCCGCCCCTGTATGCAACTTCAGCTATGTAAATAACGTAGCTGAAGTCGACGTACTTAGACCTACTCACCCCGGTGTCTTCACTGCGGTGAGTCGACTGCTGCCGCTCCCCTGTCAACTCTGCCTGCGTCTCTCACGGCGGTAGAGATTAGACTAGACGTGATAAATCGACCTCCCTGGATCGATCGCTGCCCACCGATCCAGCGGGTCCAGACCTACCCTGAGATATGTTCAAGTATGTGGTGAAGCACTGCATCTGGAAGCTTAAAGGGAGCTGGAACTTGCAGTGTTATGTCCCCTCTCCATTTCGCAGTGGTGTGCACAGAGAGAGTAGTAATGGTGGAGCCTCACAAGCAACCTCAGAGGTTTGAACAAGCAGGATTCAAAAGGCCTTACCAATCAAGACTTCAAAATTGGGCTGGAAATGTTGCAAGAGTGGGTGCCATGTCTGGTTGGATCACAAACCCCACCAGAGCAGCCTTTTCAAGGATATATCCATGTTCGTTTCCTCTCCCCACTGGGATCTGGCAGAGCAGAGGCAGGAGAATGGAAATTGTGTCATTGTTCAGGGTTTTTGTTTTGTCTAAAGAGAATTCTGAAGAACTAGAAATGAGGTCCAAACAGAGATCTGGAACCTGAGACAGAGGTACGAGGGCATTGGCTATCTGAGGGCTTCTCTACTCGCAAACCACTGCAGTGGCGCAGCTGGACCACTGCAGGGAAGAGCGTTTCTCCCCTTAGCGTAGGTACTCCACCGCACCAAGAGGCAGTAGCTAAGTCAACAGGAGAATTCTCTTGTCAACCTAGCTCTGTCTACTGGGGGTTAGGGCGATTCAACTGCATTGCTCAGAAGTGTGGATTTTTCACACCCCTGAGTAACGTAGTTATACTGACCTAATTTCCTAGTGTAGACCAGGCCTGAATGTTGCCTATCGCCCCTGTCATTGCACCCCTGAGCTGAGCGTTCAGAATTCAGACCAGTTCCAATTTTTGCAGCCTCAATCCATCTCCCTACGGAACTTTCCAAACCTCAAAGGATGAGTCTGGTGAAGGCTCAGATCAGACTGGGACATTGGACAGGGAGGGCCAGTGCTCTGAGGTGGCACCAAGCATTCTCTCTCTCAGGTGCTTGACAGGCTGGTTCTTGCTCACATGTTCACATTCTAACTGATCTCCATATGTGGGTTCAGGAAGGAATTAGCCCCAGGTCAGATTGGCAGTGACCCTGGGGTATTTTCTCCTTCCTCGGCAGCGTGGAGTGCAGGTTACTTGCCAGGATTATCTGGGTATATCTCACTTAATCATGAGTAGATAAAAGAGCAAGAGTAAGGAGTTGGTAGGAAAACTGGAAGATGAGGATGGGATAGTGGGGACAAAGATTTGGTGGATCTGGACTTCAAACTTAGTCTGTTCTTAGTCCACAATTGTACCAGTGGGAGCTGTTGTTGGGGTCATGTATGGAAGGCATTCATTTCTTTGGGTTTCACATAGCTCTTCTGCTTGCATTGACTGAGAACACTGTACCCTCCATCTGACATGCACAAGGTTTGCTTCCCAGCCATAATCCTGAGCTGTAATTAGGGAGATCAGGGTTTTGATTAGGGTGTGGTCCTGCCACCAAAGCACTCTGCAGGCAATTTGCATTCAAACTCTTGTTAAAAACAGAGCAGGATTTGCGCAGTCCTGCCCACTTTCTGGGAACGGCATTTTCTCATCTCCTTAGCCCTTCCCTTTGTCGGAGCTTTACCCAGGTGCCAGTGTATGAAGGTAAATTAGGTCCCTGAGTATAATTCTGCTGGTAAGGGATTGTCTGCACTGGAGTTCAAACCACCAGGGTAACTGCATTGATAAACCCTTACTCTGAGCATATTTCACCTGGTAAATAGTCACTTGTACTTGGCCTAGTGGACAGAGAACTGGACTGGGACACGAGAGAGTAGGGTTCTGTTCACTGCTCTGCCACTGGCCTTCTGGGTGACCTTGGGCAAGTCTCTTTATGTCTCAGTTGCCCCATCTGTAAAATGGGGATGTTACTGTCATCCTCTGTAAAGCACTTAGAAATCTACAGATGAAAAGTGCTGTTTAATACCTAGGTACTCTTATTATCTTACACCTGATTTGAAACTGCATTGGGGCAAGTCTTTGTCCTGATACACCACATTTATACTAGGGGTTGGTGGCTAAAACTTCACCTTAAACAAGCCCATAGTCATTTCTATTCAAACCCTTAGAGAGAGAGATGGTGAGTTGTTTTTTTAAATATTTTTTCCTCTCTCCCCCCCTTGGCTAATTCCATTCCTCCTGTCTGATGCTTAATTACCTGTTACATACCACACAGATAAGCCAATGGCCTTGAGGATGAAGGAATAGTTCAGATATCTTCCCACAGCTATAATAATAAAAAACTGAATGGAAAGAAATGGGTGTGACAGGTGATGCAGCTCTCCAGTGAAACCTGTTTTCCTGTCCCGAATAGGAATATTGTGGTATGGCAAATGGAAATGCTTGCTTCAGTGTTTTCCTGTGCGGTAGCCAGCAATTTCCTAAACAGCGATTCAGATGCATAGCAACTAGTGCTCCACAAAACCCCATTGAAAAGACCACCGCAGTGAAGCAAGGAGGTCTCCTGGGTGGAGTAGCTACAGATGTTTGTCCTTTGGTTTTACCTCCCTTGTCAAACACAGTCTCCTGAGCTGAGCCTCAGACCATCCCTTTTCCACAAGTGCAAACATACAGGAACCCTCTCAAATCTCCAGTGCCATCACAGCTGACTCTAAGGCTTTGTCTACACTGAAACTTCATTGGCAAAACTTCTGTCGTTCAGGGGTGTTAAAAAAAAACACCCCAATGAACGAGAAAAGTTTTACCGACAAAAAGTGCCAGTGTGAACAGTGCTTCGTTGGCAGGAGCGCTGTTCTGCTGACAAAGCTGCTGCCACTGGTTTGGGGGTGGAAGTTTTTTGTCGGCAGAAGGCAAACAGTAGCTAAATTGCGTGACTTTTAGCGGCACGGCTGTAGCAGCACAGCTGTGTCATAAAAGGTGTGTAGTGTAGACAAAGCCTAAGGCTTTGAACCCTCCCAATTTTTTGTTGTTGTCCTGTTTTTTTAGCAGATTCTCAAGCAGCTATTGCAGTGCACCTGAAGGATTACAGCACTGATTCTTGAGATGCTTGGGTCACTCTGATTTGAACTGGATTTTGCTTGGCTGGTCTGTTGAGCACTCATCTCTGTATTACTTGCTGACACCGCTTTCTAGATATGCTATTGTGGGTGTAAAGGGATCTCTCTCGGTATAGTGGTGGGAAACATTTGTAGGTGCTCTGTCGCAAGGTCATATTGTATGGGGGTTTGTGTGTGTGCGAGAGAGAGATTTAGAGGAAACACTTATTTTCTTGTAGCCTCTGCATTTGCTTGTCTTGTTAATTTATTTGATTAGAAGCTTGCAATGTGATTTCAAAGGCAAAAGTGAACATCTCATCAACACAATAGTAGGAGCTAGCAAGTGGCTTTACCACCACGGTAGTGGGTTTTGCAGTAGCAAAGCATATTTGTGTGAGCATCTGTGGCAATAATAGAATCCTAGAAATGTAGGGCTGGAAGGGACCTCAGGAAGTCTAGCTCTCCCCATGTTGAATCAGGATTAAGTATACCTACCATCCCTGACAGGCGTCTGTCTAATCTGTACTTGAAAACCTCCAATGACAGGGAAGCCACAGCCTCTCGAGGTAACAGGTTCCAGTACTTAACTATCCTTCTAGTTATAAATATTTTCCTAATACCTGACCTATACCTCCCTTGCTGCAAACTAAGTCAATTACTTCTTGGTGGACATGGAGAACAATTGATCACTGTTCTCTTTATAACAGCCCTTAACATAGTTGAACACTGTTATCTGGTCCCCCCTCAGCGTTTTCTTCTCTAGATTAAGCATGCTCAGTTTTTGCAACCTTTCCTCATAGGTTGTGTTTAGAAGATCTCCTAGAGCAGTTGTTTCCAACCTTTTCCTTACCAGCACTCCACCTCCCATCCAGCAATATGTAAAGGGCAGGGTGGTTGTGACCTCTGGCACTGGGATAATGTCCCCCAGGATGAGGACCCCTGTTCTATAGGAGAAAGGTGTTATTTGCAGCCAGGGCTGCCCTAGTGTCCTAAGCAAAGATGATTTTTGGTCTCAGTCCAAATTAAATAAAACCCAAAATTATAGACCCCTATCTCTGTTCTCTTTCCCCCTCCAGTGAATCAGCCGGTTAGGTGCTCAGGTACCTCTATGACCATCCCAGAAAGCCAGGACAGTTTTTCTAAACCAGGACCTCAAACCAGAACTCAATCAGATTACCAGTGGGACAGATAAGAGTTTCCCTTCCTTCTTCCCCTTCCTGAGTGACTGTTTCCTTGTTGGGGGTGTGAGACAATGACACTGTCTCAGTGACATGCTCCCACAATGAGCTGTGACCTAGGAGTAAATCTGTCTCTGCTGAATCTCTTCATATGCGTCTCCTTTATAATGATGAAGATGGCTGGAAAATATTTGTAGGCCATGCACTCCCTGTTCCTCCAGAAACTACCGTGGCAGTATTTTGCATACAGTGCAAGTGAAAACAGTAATCAGAGGGGAGAAGTGTAGGGGAAATGACATACTCTGGTTTTACCCCCTGGGGGTTCCCTTCCTCCCACACACAAGGGGTGATTGAATAGCTCAGGGGAGTGGTAATGTGTTCTAGAATCTCTCATGCCTTGATCACTGGTTTGTATCCAGACCGGGTTGGCTATGGCCAAAAGTTGCACTCCATTGGATGGCAGTTTGATGGCTTACCTGTGTCATCTTTCCAATAGGATCATGCTGGGGAAATGGCTTTGGTGCCATGAGTAGGACTATTAACCATCATGCCTTGTATCTGTCTGCTCATTGTCAGACACGTATATGCCATTCCCCTATCTGCTTAATTCAGGATTGTGGGGGATTGAGTTACTGCTCTGGGCATGAATCCTAGCTTGGCATCTCTAGCTCTGTACTTTAGTGTAGTGAGTTGTATCCTTGGGCTATGATGTCCTTTTAAGGCCCTTGGGTTTTTGTTTTTTTTTCAGTTATACACATTTTTAAAAATTAATACTTCTAAAATTAATAGCAACTAAAGTTTGCTAATAGGATCTTAACACACAGGTAGCATTTAAAATGTGTGTGTTGTAGTCTTCAGTCCATGGCTTGTCAGGCTGAAATCTCCTTTTGTGTGTTTTGGGAGGCCAGAGCCTCTCTAGCTGCATTTCATAGCTCTTTGCTCTACACACAGTCTGTCCCTGTTCTGTTGCACGCATCTTTGGAAGCGCTATCGTTTATATGAATTAAAACCTGGTGAGCGCACCATTTTGCTTCCAGGAGCAGCTCTTCTCCAGAGAAAAGCCTCGTTGTGCTTAATAAAAGCCATGCTTCAACTTGAAATTTCAACTTGGAGGTTGTTTTGGGGGACAGGAATAAGGGGTTCTTCTGTGGGAAACCATAATGCCTCTTTGCTATGGAAATTGTGACCTCAGGGTGTTTTGATGTACATCATCAGTTCCTGGCCATGGCAGCTCATTGTTTAGTTATAGACCATTTGTCAGGTGAAGAGCCTGGATTTGAACGTCTTTAAAAAATAAGGAATATGCTGGCCACTTTGGATATAGCCAATTGCTCCATTTGATCGGGAACATGAGGTTATATGTGCGACATTGTAAGCTTAGGGATGAGATAAGTGACATTTCTGCTGGGTCCTGGCTTCAGAAAGACTAACGTCCACCTTATGTTCGGATTAGCCTTTTAACCCCTCTGTCAAATGTCCTTCCTGTCATAGTTCAAATCCTAGGAACAGAGTCTGATCCAGTATAGAAATTCCTGTCTAGTCCAGCAACTGGTCTCCGACAGTGCCCAGCACGACCTGTTTCAGAGTTTGAAATCCAGCAATAGGCAGTTATGCTGAGCCGACATTTTAGATTTGGTGTTGGTGAATAGTAAGGACCTCACAGAAGAACTGGTTGTAGACAACAGCCTTAGTTCGAGTGATCATGAGCTAATTCAGTTTAAACTAAATGGAAGGATGAACAAAGGATGAACAAAAATAGACCTGCAACTAGGGTCCTTGATTTCAAAAGAGCTAACATAAAAAAATTAAGGGAATTAGTTGGGGAAGTGGACTGGACTGAAGAACTCAAGGATCTGAATGTGGAGGAGGCTTGGAATTACTTTAAGTCAAAGTTGCAGAAGCTCTATCTGTTGCCTGCATCCCAAGCAAGGGGAAAAAATTTATAGAGAAGGGTTACAGACCAGGCTGGATGAGCAAGCATCTCAAACAGGTTATTAAGAGAAAGCAGAAAGCTACAAGGAATGGAAGATGGGAGGGATCAGCAAGGAAAGCTACCTCTTGGATGTCAGAAAGTATAGGGATAAAGTGAGAACTGCCAAAAGCCAAGCAGAGCTGGACCTTGCAAAGGGATTTAAAACCAGTAGTAAAAGGTTCTATAGCCATATAAATAAGAAAACAAGGAAAGAAGTGGGACCACTAAGCACTGAGGATAGAGTGGAGATTAAAGATTATCTAGGCATGGATACTTTGCCTCAGTTTTTAATGAGGCTAATGAAGAGCTTAGGGATAGCAGCAGAGTGGCTAATGGCAATGAGGATATGGAGGTAAAAATCACCACATCCGAGGTGGAAGCCAAACTCAAACAACTTAATGGGACTAAATTGGGGGGCCCAGATAATCTCCATCCAAGAACATTAAAGGAGCTGGCACATGAAATTGCAAGTCCAATAGCAAGGATTTTTAATGAATCTGTAAACATGGGAGTCATACCCTATGACTGGAGAATTGGTAAGGTAGTTCCTATTTTTAAGAAGGGGGAAATAAGTGATCCTGGAAACAACAGGTCTGTTAGGATAACCTCAATTGTATGCAAGGTCTTGGAATAACTTTTGAAAGAGAAAGTAGTTATGGACATAGAGGTGAACGGTTATTGGGATAAAATACAACATGGTTTTACAAAAGGTAGATCATGCCAGACCAACTTGATCTCCTTCTTTGAGAAGATAATTGATTTTTTTAGACAAAGAAAATTGAGTAGATCTCATCTATATGATTCCAATAAGGCATTTGATACATTCCACATGGGAAATTATTAGTTAATTGGAGAAGATGGGGATTAATATGAGAATTAAAAGATGGATAAGGAACTGGTTAAAGGGGATACTACCATGGACCATACTGAAAGGAGAATTGTCAGGCTGGAGGGAGATTACTAGTAGAATTCCTCATGGATTGGTCTTGGGACCAATCTTACTTAACATTTTTTATTACTGACCTTGGCACAAAAAGTGAACGTGTGCTAATAAAATTTGCGAATGACACAAAGTTGGGAGGTATTGCCAATACGGAGGGGGATCGGAATATCATACAAGAAGATCTAGATGACCTTGAAATCTGGAATAATAGAAATGGGAATAATGAAAAGTGAAATTTAATAGTGAAAAGTGCAAGGTCATGCATTTTAGGGACTAACAACAAGTTGCAAAAACTGGACTTGGAATCTGAGTGCCGCAGAGATGGGGCCTTTCAGATTAGGGTTTGGGGTTAAGCTATTGTAAAGAGAGAAGCAGCCATCTGCCAAATTGGAATCTGGATCTCGAGTCAGGTGTCAGACACCTCAGACTCCGGAGGCATATGATGTCAGCCCCAATTCTCCATTCATTTGCTTTACCATGCTCCCTTCCACGCTGCTCCCTGTGTATGAAATGCTCATTCCAGTTCTCCCTTTCCTCCTTCAGATCCCTCCTTCAAGGCTCTGATGTCCACTTCTAAACTTTTTGTTAGGTGCTCAGCTATCACAGTGATAATGCTCTAGATAAATATAACTGCACTAATTATAATAGTCAGAATAAACAATTCTAGTCATTTCCTCCTCTGGGCTTTATACTGCATACTGTCTTCTCTGTGTCTGCCTGTGTTTTGTCTTCTGCAGCGCCAAGCACATTGTGAGCACTTAACAGTATCTGATTCAGGGAAGCACCATGTTTCCTGTGTATTTGTTCAGGCCTGAGCACAGTGATGGTGCTTGACAAATAACACGCCATAATTATAATAATAATCTGTATGTGTGTGTCGTAAACACATCCCCTACAGTAATAGTTCATGGCAAGAGGCCATTTCTCACGAAGGGTGTTGCCTACCTGTTAGCTAGTCCCTGTTGTTCCCAGCTCCTCCTGAGACACGGAGATGAACTTTCTAATTAGAAAAGCCTTGTCTGCCACATTCGGCTGCTTCCCTTTCCTCAGTTGCATCAGTTGTTGTGCTCCAGTGGGAGACATCTATGCACCGCTCAAGGAACAACATGATTGTTTCCCGTGGCCCTGGTGTGAGGTCCAGATTATCTCCACCTTCCTGCTGTCCAGCAGCACAGATCTGAGAGCAGTGTAGGAAAAGACAAAGGCACTGTTGTTGCTTCTGTTTTTACGTGCTTTTAAAAAAATCTATCCTCTCTTAATTGTGCCCCTGAATCTTATTAAAGATCTGGGTGAGTCACTGATATGTGGTACTCAGACAGAAATAAGCAGAGCTGAGCAAAGAAGGAAAGGCAGGAGTGTTTTCCCAGCATAATAGGAACACGTTGAGGAGGAATGCTCTCTCTTCCACTAGAGAGAAACTCATTCTGTGCATGTGTTACATCATCGGCTCCCTGCTGCCTGCAATTTACTATTCCAAATCCTATATCAAAACACCTATGCTCCAAAGGGAATACAAAACGGGCTTAAAGTGCAATAGGAAAGTCATGCCAATTAATCACACAGCTCTCCATAAACCACATGAGACTGTTTCCCCACCCCACCCGGGACCTGAGGAGTATGGCTCAGTTGTTGTATTTCACTGACGAGTGGAGAGCCCTCCCCAACCCCACAGCTCCCCTGAAATGCACCCAGTAGAGCAAGCAAATCCCTGAATTCTGAACGCTCAGCTCAGGGGTGCAATGACAGGGGCGACAGGCAACATTCAGGCTTGGTCTACACTAGGAAATTAGGTCAGTATAATTTCGTCACTCAGAGGTGTGAAAACTCCACACTTCTGAGCAATGCAGTTGAATTGCCCTAACCCCCAGTTGACAGAACTAGGTTGACAAGAGAATTCTTCTGTTGACTTGGCTACTGTTCCTGGAGTAATGTCCATCGCCTCCATCAGACCATAGGGAGTTTAGAACTTCTGGTGACCTTGCCTTGTTTTGCATCTCCAGATGGAGTAGCTGCGTGAAACTGGGCTGCAGAGAGTAAGGGCTAAGTATGGGCAGGAGTAGGTTCGATTCCTGTCATGGCAGCTGAGCAAGATTGAGGGGTGATGGTAAACTCTGGCGTAGCTAAGTAGAGGTGGTATTCCTTACCCAATAGGGAATATGGGGTAATAATTTACCTTCTTTTGGGGGATGTTGATGGGATTCATTTTTGTAAAGAGGAAACTGTAGTTATACCCTCCTTGAATGCATCTTACTTGTCTGTTCCCAGACGAGCCCCCACTTACATGATAGTCACCATTTGGCCAAAACCAGGGATTGAACCAAACGCAGGAATTACGACAGCTTGGGTTAGAGAGCCAAGCCCTTTAGCTGTAACAGACTTGTACCCTCTTTAGCTCAGGCATCAAAGGGAGCATAGAACACACTGACTCCAGTGGGTTACACTGTGTAGATGCAAAATTATTTTCAGCCCTCAGATTCTGCCTATTTGACTCTACTTCAGTTATTAACAAAGCAAAAAAGGAAGCAAGTAGCAAAGGATGGTGGAAGGCTAGGAATGGGATGAGCCTAGGGAAGGTGACTGAAGAATTGTGACACAGTGGAGATTTATCTGTGATCCAATAACAAAACAAAAGCTCTGGAGGGACTGGTAGAATTGTGTACACCCTGAAATTGTAAAACACAGCAATGCTTTCAAAGCAATGTGAGGCCGGAGTAGAAGAATAGAAATGAAGGGAGATGCTACCTCGGGGCAGAAATATAAAGCTCTCTGTCGTTCAGAGAATTAAGGAAAGGAAGTTGTGGAGGCTATGAGACTAAATATCTGTTGATGGACAGAGATTGGAGTCATTTTAGAAGCAATCTAAATGCTGTCGTCTGGAGTAAATGGTGCATTATTAGATGACCCAGTTGGGGGACACAATGGGTTTCTTTTCTCCTTCTCTTTGTTCCTTTTTACGTTTTTCTAATCCATGAGTTTTCCTGCTACCGTCCCAGATGCCTTCTGGAAATACTTGTCCCTGTTTCATCTGTCTTTGTTCTTGTTGTTTGGCATGACTCCTGACTGTTCTGAAAGGTAAGATGTTTTTTGGCCAGTGAGATCCAGTTAACTCTGAGAGTTGCTTCTAACGACCCTTAAGGATGAGCAGAATCCTTCTGGATAAAACCAAGGGCCAGCTTTTGAGCTGGATCTGAACTTGTTTAGGGATTGAATATAGTTGGGGAAAACTTTCCAGTTTCTCAAAGAGAGGGTTTCGGTGTATTTCCTAATTTTGGTAGAAGCCACAAGCCGCAGTTCCACAAGTTAGGCTATTTATGTGCTGTTTGCTATCTGGCCAAAACAAGGACATGCTAGAAATTGAGAAAGCAAGTGAGTGTGCATGTTCCAGGCCAGAGAAGTTGGAGTAACTTTGCTTCAACTTTGGACAAGCATGGAAGCCTTTGGATCCTTATCTGACCCAAATGGAACCTCTGAACCTTTGGAGATATTTGCCCATCATAAGTAACTGTAAAAGACTATGCTGCAACAACTCAGCACAGCTTGAGTTATGGCTTGCAAAGCCTGGCTGCACTCAGTGATTATACTACATCATTCACATGGCTAAATTCGCAAGGCCTTCGTATCCCTGTGCGGGGTGCAGTAAGAGAATCTAGATGGTTAAGGTAGCTACTTCCTACAAAATATACATGTAACACTCCAGTGTGTTTAGACTGTGTGTGGGTGCATGTTGATGTATTTTGTTCAGTTATTTTAAAATAAGATCTAGTCACTTTTCCCCCTTTTACTAAACCAGGGGTAGGCAACCTATGGCACGTGTGCCGAAGGCGGCACGCGAGCTGATTTTCAGTGGCACTCACGCTGCCTGGGTCCGGGGGTTCTGCATTTTAATTTAATTTTAAATGAAGCTTCTTAAACATTTTAAAAACCTTATTTACTTTACATACAACAATAGTTTAGTTATATATTATAGACTTCTAGAAAGAGACCTTCTAAAAACGTTCAAATGTAGTACTGGCACACGAAACCTTAAATTAGAGTGAATAAATAAAGACTCGGCGCATCACTTCTGAGAGGTTGCCGACCTCTGTACTAAACCATTGATTTCATTTCTTTCCCCCCAAAATATCAGAAACAAGAGTTCACCAGAGCTGGATAAAAAAAAATAATAATAATAATAATGGAGATATCACATCTCCTAGAACTGGAAGGGACCTTGAAAGGTCATCAAGTCCAGCCCCCTGCCTTCACTAGCAGGACCAAGTACTGATTTTGCCCCAGATTCCCAAGTGGCCCCCTCAAGGATTGAACTCACAATCCTGGGTTTAGCAGGCCAATGCTCAAACCACTGAGCTATCCCTCCCCCCCATAAATGGTGAAACCAAGGCTCAAAGAGGGGATTTGCTCAAGACTGAGTGGGTCACCTATTACAAGTCCTGTACACAAGGTTGCATTGCCTCCCAACAGAGTGTCACTTGAAACTAGTCCCAGGTTTGCTTGAAAAGTTTGCAAACCATGGTGAAACATTTGAAGAACCTGATCTGAGTTTTGAGAGCCAGTGTTGTCCAGTAGATAGGACACTAGACTGGCGATCAAGAAACATGGATTTTAATGCTGGCTCTACCATTGACCTGTTACATAACCTTAAGCAAGTCACTTTACTTCCATGCCTCTGATTCCTCTTTCACCCTTTGTCTGTCTTGCCTGTTAGAGTGTGAGCTCTTCTGGGTGAGAGACCCCCTCTCCCTGTGTGTCTGCACAGCACCTAGGTGTTGGTGCTTTGGTAACATAAATAATAAATAAGGAACAGGGCAAGGCAAGCTTCTCATGCATTTGGGTTTCATTGTGAACATTTTGCACTCTCTTAACCTGCTGACACCTATTGGTAATTTACTTGCCCCAATTACCCCAAAAGTAACAAACATGCACAAGAAAGAAGAAGTCAGTGCACAGGTTTTGAACGTTGTTGCGTGTTGTGAGTTGCTGCAGGCTTTGCAGACCCTATTGTTGCTGCCCAAAACCACATATCTCTGCTGCACATTTCACAGGACAATGGCACTGAGTTTCTTCTCTCCATTTTCTCTACAGGTGTATTGCTAGACATCCAGCAGCATTTTGGAGTTAAAGACAGTGGGGCTGGCTTGCTACAGACAGGTAAGAGCATGTTTCCCGGCTATTAGGTTTCTTTTTCCTTCCTTATGTGTTGTTTTGTAAGGTTTCTTGAGTGAAGGTCGTGCTACCCTTGCATGAACATATTTGCTTTGTTAAATCATAATTGGCTTTCAAATTGTTCCTAACTCTGACTGGCTGTGTTTGGCTTACGGCTAGCAGTGGCTTCGTTTGCAGCATCCAAATTTTCACTGGCATTGGGCAGGGCTGGCGAAGCCAGCTGCAGCGTCCGCTTACCAGCGCATACAGTAGGGATGGCGTGGTACAATAGGGAGAGTGAGTGAATGACGCTGTTCAGGTAGCTTGTGGGAATTGAATCAAGGCAAAGAAGTACCAAGCCACAGTAAGAGAGACCGCCACCTTGACTTGTATTAGGGAGAGTACATTATAGGTCAGCAATGGGGCCCTATTACTCAAACTTCTGCTGAAAGGGAGTGGGCAGGTTGTATTCATCACCTACGGCGTGGTGCACAGAACATGCTGATCGTGTGGTCTCATAATCATGTGTAGCACAAGCTAGCATGATGATATGAAACCATTAACTTTATTGACATAAATACGGCTCTGAGAACTGCAGAAAGGGTTAACAGCCATTGTATCCACTTAGCTCAGCATCCTATTGGGTTGGTTGATGAAAACAGACACATTTGACTTTCAGCGACTAACATCAAGCACTTTTGTCCTTGTGTTGAAGTGAGAAGGATTGTTAAAATCTAAGTGCACTTCCTTTTTGTGTTGCAAACAACTACAGATGGATTTGGTCAACCACAGAATAAACCTGTACATTTTGACCTCTGGGTGTGGTGTAGTCTTGACTGACACCTTGGCCAAGTGGCTGAATTTGGTGACTTTGAAGGGCAGCCCCAGGTGGACGGTCATAACAAAGTGTTGGATTTTGTTGGGGAGGAGTTGACACAGTCACAGAGCAAATGCGATATTAGGGAGGAAAAGAGCTGGTTTGGGAAGCTGATGGCAGACTTGTTTGCTGGAGTCCTGAAAGGATGGTGCTACTGCTATTGCACGTGGGTGTTTCTGTTTGATAGCCCTGTTCAGGAGTGTACACGTAGCGTAGGAATAGAGTGCATCTCCCAGAAAGGAGTGGATGGAATCCTAGGCCTGATCTTCGATTATAAGCTCTGGGGGGCAGGGACTCTTTTATTATTCTGAGTTTGTACAGCTCCTAGCCCGATGGGGTCCCAGTCTATGACTGGGGCTCCTGGGTGCTATTGCTATATAAATAATAATAACCTACAGTAGGGCTTTTCTAAAACTTTTCCACCTCTGGTGTAGCTCCAATGGCAGTGGTGGGAATGCCAGTCTAGTAGCAAACTAGCAAATTGCAGAGAGGTCTGCAGGCTAGCACTAAATGGCTCCATTTTGAGAGAGATCCTTGCAACGCACTAAGAGTTAGTGGTGCTTGGCACCGTGCAGGAATGGCCCAAAGTTTGCATTCTAAGAATGAGTTGCTCTAGCACCATGGGTACAAGAGCAAATTATCTGCCATCCCTGGCTTGTTTAATACTCCACCAGCTGCACGCCTCTTGGAACGGCCGAGTTCAGCTAAACCGATATGCATGACACATGTCAGGAACAGAAGGCCTGAACTTTACAAATGTTGCTAATTAGAAGTGGTATCAATCAGTTATGCCCAAAGCGGCACTGGGTATCTGTTAGGCCCTCCTCTACAGCAGTTATTTTTATTTATTTATTCTGCTCCGAGGAAGAGATCCTCAGCTCACCATTAGACACCGAGCACCTCCAATAAAACATTCTGGCAGAAAATGGCACCCTCCAAAGTAAATACTTAATCTTCACTTCTCTCGCTGGATGAGAAGCTTTTACAGATTATTTACAAGTAGCAAGTGTAGGAAGAGCTGGGCTCCTGGAGGCATCTCATATATTAATTGTGAGAAGTAGTAGTAGTAGTATTGATTTCTGTAGCAAACCAGGCAGGCTGTCAGAAAACATACCATTTAGATGTCACAGTCTTTTCCCAGATTGTGAGATTACTGGTGGGAATGCAGCAGTCTCTGTCAGCAACCAAATGTTGCTTTGGCAAAGAAATATCTTCTCGTTCTTTGCTGCTCTGAAAGTTGGTCCCATCCGATGAGTGACCAGTGTCCTACCTGTGACAAATTGGTGGTTTTGGTCCGATTCTCGATGTCCAGGCACCTCCTGTAGCACCTCCACTCCAAGGATATAAAAACACAGCGAGGGCCTGATCCTGCCATTCTGACTTAGGTTGAGTAGTGACTTACCCTGTGAGTATTTGCACAGGGTTAATAGGGCTGTTCACAGAGTAAGTGGCTGTTCATGTCAGTAAGGTTGGGCCCTCAAGTGTTAAGCTAATTTTTATTGTCTGCATCTTACAAATGGGGAAAATTGAAGCACAGAGTTAAGTGACTTGACCAGGGTTGCACAGGAAGCCTGCAGCAGAGGCAGGAGTAGAGCTTGCGGCTCCTAGTCCTCTTCCTTAAACTCATGACTTCATCCGTCCTCTTCCAAAGAGCGAAAAGGCCTCAGAGACAGACATAGCCTCTGATCCCCCAGAGGTGGTCCCTCCAGTCATCGCTGGGGGTGAGGTGGGGAGAAAGGTTGCTCATCCTCTTCCTGCCCTATGGATAAAAGCAGGATTTCAGTTTTCATGGTGGTTAATCCTGCATTTTAATGAGCAGCAAATTAATTTAAAACGTCCTTAACGTGGAGGAATAAAAATAATATGACATCCTTTGTTAGTTCTCATCGCTCATCAAATAATCAAGCTAATTTCTCATTTAAAAAAAAAAAAGACCTCTTAGCTGATCAGACAAAATGCCATAGACAGTTCTTTTGCGCCCGATGGTATTGCAAACCCAAAACAGAGGAGGAAGAAAATAAATCCTCCAAAGGCAAGCCATATGCTCCTGAATTCATACACTCATCCGCACATGCACGAACGGTCTCTCAAATCACTATTGTCTAAACACATCAGAAATGACTTGCACTTGTTCTCAGTCTCTGTGCCTGAATGTTTCTGGATAACACAGGTGCCTGGTATCCTGGCAGGGAAGAGAGGAAACCTGAGTTGTGTTTTATTTTTTGTGCTAATTAGGACTTCATGTGCATACCAGATCTGTAACGTAAGCTGCTCTGAGGAGCACTGTAATGCCTCATGTGGCAAACTCCCCTGAATTCTAATGCCTCAGCCGTCAAAATGTAGTAATCTCTGTTAACGAGGATTCTGCGACAACGAAGGGCACGCTGACAGATGGATCACGATTGCTGCTTGCTCGGTATTTTTGAGTGATAGGCATGTAACCATGTCGACCCCAGAACTTCAATTATCTCTTTATGATGCTTAAATTGAGAGTTGAGCCTTTTTCTTTTTAAAGTGCTACATGCACTTGCTGTTATGTAAATAATAATCATTTGTGCTGAATTATCCTTGGGGCCTGTGCATGAGTGTTGCTCTGTGTGGGTTTTTTATCTTGAGATTCCTTTCATTTCCTGCCCGTAGCCTTTGCTGTGCAGAGAGTGGATAAGGCTGGCTGGTATTTAGATGTGTTATAGAATTCTCTTGGCTAGTTGGGCAGCTGGGATCGGTCAATCTGATTGTTATAAGCCGTACTGTGCAAAAGGTGATTCCATAGTGCAGAGGTGTGAAGGAGGTGGGACTGGAACAGTGCTTGGGGCAGAGAGAGGCTCCTGGAGCTGAATGCTTTATAAACCTCAGAAAGTGGGGGAGAGAGGGGAATCAGGTTTATAAAACTAGGTCAAATTGTTTTTGTTTCTTTTGGTTTAGAAAAACCCCTGAATCGTGTTTTCAAAACTCAAATTTCTAGGGGTATGTCTACACTGCAATTAGACACCTGTGACTGGCCCGTGCCAACTGATACAGGCTCGTGGGACTCAGGCTAAGGGGCTGTTTAATTGCAGTGTAGACTTCTGGGCTTGGGCTGGAGCCCGTCCTGTAGGATCCTGCGAAGTCGCTGACCCTGGAAGTCTACATTGCATTTAAACAGCCCTAGCCTAAGGCTGTGGCTACACTACGGGGCTTACAGTGGTACAGCTGTGGTGCTGTTACTGAAGACGCTGTACACCGATGGGGGAGAGCTCTCCTGTCGACTTAATTACTCCAGCCCCCTCAAGTGGCGGTAGCTACTGCATCAGGAGAGCTTCTCCCACCAACCTAGCTCTGACCTGCTTAGGTCAGTGTAACTTACATTGTTCAGGTAAAAAGAACAGGAGTACTTGTGGCACCTTAGAGACTAACAAATTTATTAGAGCATAAGCTTTCGTGGACTACAGCCCACTTCTTCGGATGCGGCTTATTCGCACCCCTGAGCGACATAACTTATACTGACGTAAGCGGTCGTGTGTGCGTAGCCTCAGTCCCACAAGCTCGAGTCAGCTGGCCTTGGCCAACGGCAGGTTTTATATTGCTGTGTAGACACACCTGAAAATTAAAACCTGTGCTCTGGCTTGGGGATGAAGGTACCCGATACCTACACGCCAACCTATATGAATGGGTGCCCTGTATACTATATTGTACTGATGATGATGAAAATGTTTTTCTCTCCTTGCTTTGGTATCACCCTTGTATTTTCACACTGCCTACTTTCCTTTCCTCCCAACAGTGGATTTATTTTCTCTTTGCCCTTTTCCCCTGTCTCTCTTAAGTGGAACATAGAGCTGATGATGCTAGTACCTGTCTCTTACTCACTGCTTCCAGTGCAGAGCTCAAACTGCTTTACAAAAAAGGGCTAATGTTGTTTGCCCATTTTAAAGATGGCAAATATGAGGCACTCGGGAGGGAGGGAGGGAATTGTCCACGGAAACACAGTAGGCTGGGGCAGAGCCAGGAATAGCTCCCAGGGCCAACTTTTGAACCTATAACATTTTAACGGATTCAAAATTTGACCAAGTGAGATTGCTTAATGAGCACCATTCTCTTCCAACACTAAACAGTCCAAGCTCTGAGCACGACAGAGGGAAGGCACGTAAAGCCACCTGGCAGATGGGCACAGTGTATGCCGGTATTGCAGTCTGTTTCAGACTACCAGGTGGGGATGGTTGAAAAGCAATAACAGTGGCTATCGTAAGGAAGGCTTTGGTGATATCAGAAGAGGAAGTCCTGCTATCCTGAAGCCAGACCGATGGGGTCAGGAACAAGAGGAGGAAAGGAAGGGAGTAGCCTGAAAGGACTCACAACAGGAAACCATGCTTTGCTGTCCTGTGTAGAGAGAAAATAGAGTACCACCCTTGAATCCGGTTCAGTAGATAGCTTTCCAGGGCGTCTTTGTGATGTCAGGTTTGACCTGAGCTCACATTTCCCTAGGGCTCATTTCCTATTAGACCCTCCACGTGGAAGTGGTTTAGCAAAGTGTCTGTAAATCTGCATTCCCTCCACCTCCTGAGAGTTGACTCAGCAGATCGATGCGGAAAACATGGGCAGCATTTTTATAGGATCCAAGGCTGCAAATGTAGCCACTCAGGGCTTGTCTACACTGGCACTTTACTGCACTGCAACTTTCTCGCTCAGGGGTGTGAAAAAACACCCCCCTGAGTGCTGCAAAGCATCAGTGTGTAGACAGTGCACCAGTGCTCAGCGCTGGTAGCTGTTCCCCTCGTGGCGGTGGGTTCTCTCCCAGCGCTCTGCCACGACTACACAAGCCACGTTGGCAGTGAAGCCGTGCCCTGAGGTTTCTTATACTCCTACCAGCAAAGTGAGCATGGGACTCGGGCCTGGGGCATCTGTGGGAAGGACTGGTCAAAAATTGGACTTGCAAAGTGGAACAGATTGTTTAGCATAAGCAATTAGCACACATTTTATGAGATCATTCAAGGTAGAATGGCTCATTCACACCTCTGCAGTCATCGGACAAAAAGAGGGGGTTAATGGCATAGGATGGCTTATTACAACAATCTGCAACTCACTAATCCCCTTTCTGTGCTTCGAAAACTTGTCTCTCTCACCAACAGAAGTTGGTCCAATAAAAGATACTACCTCATTCGCAGGGGCGGCTCCAGGCACCAGTGCAGCAAGTGTGTGCCTGTGGCGGCAAGCCCCGGGGGGCGGTCTGCCGGTCGCTGTAAGGGCGGCAGTCAGGCGACTTTCGGCAGCGTGCCTGCGGGAGGTCTGCCGGTCCCGTGTTTCGGTGGCAATTCAGTGGCGGGTACTGTTACTGCAGATGCTGTACACCGATGGGGGAGATCACCCGCAGAAACGCTGCGGCAGATCACCTGCAGAAACGCTGCCAAATCCGCATGACCGCGGACCGCCCGCAGGCATGCCGCTGAAGGCCGCCTGACTGCCATGCTTGGGGCGGCAAAAAACATAGAGCCGCCCCTGCTCACTCGCCTTTGTCTCTCTAATATCCTGGGACTGACACAGCTACAACTACACTTCAGACTGCCTCTCTAGGCAGTTGTTTACAGCTCAGGGTTGGGGCAGATTGGGGAGGTCTGATGCATAAGCTGATTATCACCAGCATGTTTTTCACAAATTCTTGTGGTCCTTTTTATTTTTGAAGAGGTGAATCTGACTAGTATTTCTGTACTAGATGTTTGCAAAAATAAATAGCTCAATTAAAATCCCTTTTTAAATAAAAAAACATGTTCACGTTTTGTTTAGAATCATTAAAAATGTTCCCATTTTACAAAATAAAATTGTAATGCTTTGGACATGTGCTCAAAAATAGGACAATATTTAGTAAAAACAGGCTAGTTTTGGCTTGTTTGTTTCCAAATTACCCCACCACCACCACCACCACCACTACCCCAAGTTAAAATCAGCCTGAATCTAAAACATGCTCAATGTACATTTGTTCATATTGGCAGAAGATTTTACAAAACCCTAAATGTCTGGGTTGCAAAATGACAGCAGTACAGGCAACTCTTTCCTTTCTGAGCTATTTGTGCACCGTATTTACGCTGTGCTCTAGATGTCTGCCGTGCCAGTTGCTTGCATCCTGCTTATTGGGAGAGAGACATTTGCTCTTGCATAAAGCAACTGAACAACTAAAATATTCCATTTCCCGCTATAAAAGATTTGGATGAAATCCCAGCGTTTGAGGGAGGTATTTGAGGAGAGACGGGCAGGGTATTTTAAAGTGGATGTAAAAACCATTAGGGCTTCTGGTGGAATGGTAACTTCTCTAATTTCTGTGGGGTGGGTCTCTCTTCTTAAATAATGTAATCAATAAATGAAGTGACTATAGCACTGGTGAGAAGTCCTGGATTCACAGCCCTGGGGAAGGAGGTCCTAGATTTACTCACAGAACCAGAGCGGCAGGGGCAGTGGCAGTGCAAGCTTCCCCTCACAATATGTAGCCAGTGTGCCTGGCCCTGCGCTATAGAGAGATCAACACTAAGGCCCATGTCTACACTAGTGAACTTCCAGCGGCACAGCTATACTGATGCAGCGGTGTAGCTGCTCTATGCCGACAGAGCGAGCACTCCTGTTGACATAAAACCACTAAACGAGCGGCGGTAGCTCGTTTTTTCACACACCCCTTAGCAGCGTAAATTTTGTCGACATAAGGCCTAGTGTAGACATGTCCTAAGGATGCGTCTTCTCTAGGGAAAAAAGATAAGTTCTTACCTTGTGTTAGATACCGCTCATTAGCAACACAGGGTAAAGCCCTAGTGTAGACAAGGCAGTTGGTAGTTTTTGCACTTTAGCAAGTCAAGGTTAAGACTATGCAAGAGCCTAGTGTTCACCTCAACTTGCTAACTTGTGTGAAAACTACAAATCGCCTTGTCTTCATTAATTTACCTTGTATTACTAAGATGTGGTAACTAACACAAGGTAAGAACACACCTTTTCTCCTTGTGAAGACAAAGCTTATGAGTGAGAAAGCTATTCACTTTGCATTCCATCCAAGCAAAGGGCTCTCTGGCCAGCCCGCCAATTATAATGGTGGTTTTGGTAGTATTAGATGTTGGCCCACTAGAGACTAGACTAGAACTCGCTCACTGAGCCGCCTTCAGGCTCCAGTTTAGGAAAGCGCTTAAACACATATTTGTGTCCCACTGACTTTGGTGGGATTTAAGCACATATTTTAAATTAAGCATGTGCTTAAATGCATTCCTAAATCAAGGCTTCAGATTGCAACGACTTCTTAGTTAACTTCTGGGCTAAATTCGAACCAGTGATCTGTACAATGACTATTTGGCATGGGTGCAGTGCTGAAAATAAATAAAAAAAAAAAAAACTTGTTTCAGGTCAGCCCTAAATGGAAGTGTTTCAAAGTTTCTGGTGAAAAGAAATGTCAAGAAACCTTTCATTCCAGGTTGACCTGAAAACGTAACATTTCAATTTCAAAGTTTTACATTTTTTTTAAGTGTTGGTGAGGTTTTTTAATAAAATTGAGTGAAATTCTGAAATGAAATGTCTTTCTTGACTGAAAAATTGGAGCATTTCATTTTGGTAATGCTAAAACCAACCATTTTGATATTTCCAAAAAAAATTCCCCTTTTTTTCCTCATCCAGGCCTTTATATGAATTAATACTGAGAAGAATACAGTTGTTGTTTTTAATGCATTTCATTTACATACTGTGTGTCACCTCAGGGAATCCCAAAGCACTTTTTTTTAGATTCTTATCTTTTGCGCCTCCCTCCAAAAAAGAAAAAAAAGAAAAAAAACCAACTAACAGAGAACATCAGGGTTTTTCTGTCCTAATTTTTTTCCGCAATAATTCTCTCATTTTCTCAAAGCACAAACCTGCAGTTTTGCAGAGCTCTCTGCAGGGTAACATATACAGGATGATGTGAAAAAACTAAGCAACCATACTCATTTAGGCTCAAATCTTGTGACAGGCAGTCAGGTTTGATCAGTGATTTCCAGACAAATCCAGTGTGGTTAGGTGGCGGCGCAGGTGATAGAGGTGGGTGTTTGATCCAATAGGTGTCATTCTTTCCTCTGATTCGGTATGGATAGATCAACCCAGCATATTGTCAAGAGCTCTGTGATGCTGAAGGTGTTGTCTTTCTGTGAGACAGCTAGCAGTCACTGATAATACCTTTCAGAGTAGCAGCCGTGTTAGTCTGTATCCACTCTGTATGCATCTGAAGAAGTGGGCTGTAGTCCACGAAAGCTTATGCTCTAATAAATTTGTTAGTCTCTAAGGTGCCACAAGTACTCCTGTTCTTTTTATTGATAATACCTTGACGTATTTTGCAGTCACAGGGATGTCCTGGCCATATTCCAAGTGAGTGACAGTTTTGCCTATCTAAAATTCCCCATTTGGTTCCAGTCTGATATGATGTTCTTTGGCTCTACTATTGTGTATTGTTGCTGTGTGCTGGTGATGTTTCTACATCAGAAGTGGCTGCATTTCAGTTTGTGTCTTTGCACAAACAGGTACATACATGCATGTAGATTTTGTACAACCATTACAATTCAAGGACAAAGATATTTGGAGACAATGAATTCAGTGCTTTTGCCCGAGTAGTGTGTTTAAAAGTGTACGATCCTCTGCTCAGCCTTAGCAGTGTTATTAACCTGTAGAACTGGTTTCCAACTTGAGCAATAACATTGAATTGCATAAGAGGTGCATTGCTGGAGCCATTCAGGAAAGATTTCCCCCACACACACACCTTTACTCACACTTACCCCACCCCTTCTCGATTTCTGTAGCACGTAATCGGGAGTGCTTTGTCCTTGCTACAAGAGGAGTCTGAACAAAACTGCACTGATTTGGAGTCATGTATGTAAGTGAAGTGTGCGTGTGTGTGAGAGAGATCTATCCCTGAGTAACTACCTAGGTGAGACTAGTAGTAAAATATGCTGCAGTTGATAGTGAAGAGAGCCACCTTATTTTCAGTGTAATTAGAGAGTAGTCACTGTTCAACCCCAGAGGAAATGAGCTCTGTGTTGCTTGCTTGCCGTCGTTAGTTATTGTGGCTGGGTTTGTAATGACTCATGTGTAGTGATTGGATGCAGGAAATTAGCTATGAAGATGGAAAGGGTTATAATAACGAACTAATACTCCACAGAACCTGTGGCTGTGCTGGTCGGTCAATTGGTTTAACTGCAGTTTAGCAATACCTCACAAGCCGCATGAGACGGTTCACACTCAGGTAGAATCAGCATTATGGGTTTTAATACCCAGCATCTACATTTATGGTTAGAATCACGAGTAGTGGGCCATGTCGTGGACAGAGCACTGGGTTAGGACTCAGGAGGACCTGGGTTTTATTCTCAGCTTAGCCACTGGCCAGCTGGATGACCTTAGGTAAATCCCTTCCCCACTCCGTGCCTCAATTTCCCCATTTGTAAAATGGGGATAATGATACCTCCTTTGTAAAGTGCTTTGAGATCTATGGATGAAAAGTGTGATAATACGACTTAGGTGGTATGATTATAATATGTCTAATGTCCCCCTCCTTTATAATATCATCATTATATAGCCTGACTGCATCTGGCTGTGAAATGTTCTTTGTTCTACTGAAAATCTTCAATGAGTTTTTGTTTTGGCTGAAAATTTTCAGGTTTTCAAGGGACCAAAAACATTTTTGTTGTCGGGAATTGAAAAATTTCAGATGGAAACTGAATGTGGAAGGGGAGAGAGTTGCAGAATTGTTTCTGTTTTTAGTTGCCAAAAGCAGGAAAATATTTTGGTTTCCATTTGAAATGTTTCCATTTTTGGCAGATGAAAGCAAAAAAAGTTTTATTTGGTTATGAAAACTTGAAACATTTAGTCAGAAATGGATACTTTGCGTGGAAATGTCAGGGTTTTTTTTTGGGGGGGGAGCCATTTTTCATTAAAAAAAAAAAAATAAAGTGCTTTGAATGAAAATTTTCAGCCTGCTCTTACTTATCACTTCTTTCCTTCCATCTTTTCTCTCTTTACCTTTTCATGGAACACTTATTTCTTTGCACAGCCAGCATTTACTTTACATACCTTTTCATCTCTTCCTTCTCGTTCCATGTCTCAGTTGAGGGTTACTCTGAGCTGTGGTGGCAGCTCGCATTTGTTCTCTTGCAGTCTAACAATGTTTCACTGATAGCACTCATAGTAATCTGATCATCCTGCAAAGACTTGCTGGAGACAAATCAGAAGTTGTATTGATAATTCTCCATCAATCTGTGCCGAGATAAAAGATGCAGTTTAAATGGGTGGCTATAATGAAATACTGCTAGAAAAGGGTAGGTTTGGAGTTACGTTAAGCAGACAGCATGGTTAGGGTAATGTACTGGGATCAGAAGAAAAGTGCTCTGTTCCCAGCTCATCCACTGCCCTGCTGGGTGACCCTGGGCAGGGCACTTCCCCTCTCTGGCTCCCTCCCCACCCCCAACCCTTTGTCTATTTCGATAGTCGGTTCTTTGAGACGGGCAGTATCTGGCTGTGTGTACAGTGCCTAGCACTCTGGGGCTTCAATCTCAATCAGGGTCTCGAAGTGTAATAACAGATGACGAGTTGTATTTGGTAAGTGATCTCTGAGGGTATGTCTATACCGCAAAGAAAAACCCATGGTGCAGAGTCTTTGAGCCGGGGTCAATTGAGTCGGGCTGTGGGGCTAAAAATAGCAATGTAGACATTCCTGCTCCCGCTGGAACCTGGGCTGTGAAACCCAGCGAGCGGGGAGGGTCTTGGAGCCCAGGCTCCAGCGAAGCAGGGAGTCTACAGTGCTATTGTTACCCCACGAGCCAGAGTCAATTAACCCAGGTTCTGAGGCTCGGCACCATGGACTTTTCTTTGCAGTATAGATGTGCCCTGCACCCATCCAGAAGTCCTTACTTGGACAGCAAAAGTCCCATTAAAGTTGACTTCACTAGGAGTGGTGTCTGAGTGCAGACTGCAGAATTGGGTCCCCATTTAATTATTTTGATTTTTCCTTTTTTCTGGTTGCAGGTGTGTAATGTGCTCAAAGAAAGTTCCTGCTTTTCTCCCTTCTCACCTCTTCCCCAGCTGCCCTCCACTGTGACGTGGATGGTCCAGTTTTATCACAGCTCTTGATGGATTTAGCTAGGACCTTCATGCCTTTTTACTCAGCAGTTTATTGGCCCTGCATGGTGATATGAACAGTACTAAACCCCTCTGTAGCATCAGATGTCATTGACTCAGCCCAATAAAGAAAGATGGGCACTATCTGTTTGACATGGGCATTGTCACAGTAAGTGCTTGTCTGAGGAAGATGGGAAAGTTAGAGGGCAGCCTTGCGAAACAAAATGAACAAAAAAAGTAATTTCCTCTGTTAAGTTTCTGAACGACATGTGATGCATTAGAGAAATCTAAGTCTGATTGAGCTGAGCTCTGTTAATTCAAGTATTTAGGGCCTAGCTTTTAAAAACTGTTCCAATCTTACAGGTGTAGTTTACAGCATTTAGACATTTAACTCACTGATTGTGCCTGCAAAGCAAGTCATTAGATGCTAAATGGAATAAATTGCACCTGTAGAATTGCTCCTCTGGTAAATTGCAGGCTCAAAATTGGTGGCTGAGTTGAAGACCCTTTAAAAATCAGGCCCTTAAAATAGATTTTAGTTGGGTGGGGGTGAAGGAAAGAGTGATGATGATGGGGGGCCACATATATACTTGGATAAACAGAGCCACCTCATTGGCTGATCACTCTTCCAGGTAAAATTGCACAGCAGATCTGCTTAGGTGGTTTTGCATTTCATTTTGAAAGGATTTTTTTTTTTTTTTTTTTTTTTTTTTACGAACACCTTCTCCCACTAATGTGCTGTCATTAGTGACATCTCCCTGGTGGGTGTTCTCAGAAGCAATGCGGGAGAGTTTAACATCCATGTGTTGCTGTATTGCTATTGTTGTGATTTTTATTTTAAGAATCAAAATAAGGGGACCAGCCATACAGTTTCTTTTGACTTAGTCATGTGGGGGCCAGGCAGAGGAAATGTGAAAGGAAGCTGTGGCCTGTGGGGCTATTCTCTGCCTTCATCATAAGGTGAACACACATCCTCTGATATAAGGTTACTGCCCTGTGACTGTTGGTTTTGTTAATCACTGTCACTGAGCTGTCAAAATGCTAGACCCAGTGTGAAGTGGAGTAGCCCTGCTGGCTGAAGTGTGTCATGGGGTGTGAGAGAGATTGCAGAAAGCTAAGTGCTGGACCCTGCTCTCTGCTGAGCCTTGTTTCTAATACATGAGAGAGTACAGGGAGCCTCTTTTCTTTCCTCCATTCCTGTTCGCTCCAAGACTCCAGCTGTGACCTTGCGCACCTTGGGGATTTCAGCCACTGGTGCAGTTGCTTGCAGCATGCAAACCCCTAGAGTGCAGACAGGATGACTTGCTACCAGCTGCAGTTGGCAGCAGTGCTTGGAACTGGATTGAACGGCAATGATGCAAATCCCATTTTTGCCTTTCTGCCCTTGTGATTTGACCTGGCCACTGCTGCTGGAACTGGGGCAGCCCCCCAGTGCAGGTGACCCTTAGTGCTATGTAGGCAGACCCACTTCTGTGCCAGCAGACACTCCCCCAAGAAGTGAGAAGTGGCGATGGGTTATTGCCAGCTCCCCAGCTGGCTAACACACACGCTGCATTTTGCAGTGCATCTAACAGGATGTGATACTGCTTCTTTCTCAAGGCTCAGCAGTGTGTGGTCCACTATACGCCCACTGCATGAAGTTCTGCCTCGCCAACAAGAATTGCAGAGCAGAGAAAACCCTCACCAGTGTTCCACTATTTCCTCTTAGAGAGCACCCTGACCAGAGAAGGATGTGGCCCAAAATTTCTCGTGCATTCTTATATAACCATGGTCACCAGGAATGCTTCAGTGATGGGTAAACCTCAGAAAGTTCAGTTTGGTTTGGATGCTGATCTGAACCGCTAGAGTCTGCGGATTGGACTGGAAATCACATGTGAGCAGCCTCTGGCTGTGTCTTGGCACTGCCAGTTCTGGTTCTGGCAGGGATGGGAAGTGAATGCTTCTGAAAAGCATAACAGTTCTAAGTTAAAAATGGGCCAGTGGGCAGGGAGAAATGGGGAGAGTGTATATTATCTGCCCCAAATGGGTTTGTCCACCCCAGGCTTGAGTTCACAATGTGTGAGAATGCTGGGGTAAGGGGCCGTGAAGTTGTGTGGCGCTACTAATGCGGTTCCTTTGATTGGGTTACAGTGCTGCAGGCAGATGGAGGCTTTGCTGCTTTGGAACCATGTGTTGTGTGAGTTGTTTCAATACCTCTATTCCCTTGTAGATGCAATTTGAAGTGTGATTAAACTGGTGCTCCTCTAATGGGAAATCCTATTCAGCCAACTGATGGAAACAGTAAAAATGTCATTCAGGGCCGCTGAATTTAAACTGCTTGTTGAAGATGTCCACATACAGATTTGGGCTCCTCTGTTTTTCCAGGCTCAAAACCTCCGAGTGGCCCATGCACGTTGGGCCTAACTCTCCACTGTAGGGGTAGTTCCTTGACTTTCCAATCTTGATGTGCAAATATCATTTGCATTCAGAATCCATTGTTTGCGAGGGGTGCTCGTGTTTGGACACACAAAGCTAAACACAGAGTTAAAGCTGCTTTGAAAACTTGGCTCTGCAACGCATCCCAGGGACAGTGAGACGAACTCCACTGATGTGCACATAGAACCAGTATGTGCTTAGGTGTCCCCCATTCACAGAGGATGAGTCTGATACAGCCCCTGCTACAGAATCTGGTTCTTTAGCTCAAGCTGTGGACTCATGATTTTAGCTCTAGAGGTCCACAGTTCAGGCCTTGGTGTCAGCCAATATGACAATCATCACATGTGCGAAGTGCTATGAAATCCTTGGATGGGGAGGGTGCTGCAGAAGGGCAAAGTCTTGATATTGTGTAAAACTTCCTGTGTGGGGGAAGAGCTGACTTTGGGATAGAAGGACTCAAAGAGCAGAGAGAGAGAGAGAGAAAACAGGTTTCCCTGGGAAACGTATTGGCCAAATCTGCCCTCGCTCCTGCTGAGGATTTTATATGATGCTGGAGGTGATAATGCAGAATGTTACACAACGAAACGCTGAATTCACACTAAAAGCTCCCCAGTGAGATATTCTTATGAGCTCGCTAATGTACTACGCTTACAATGGCTTGGATAGTACAATACATCTGGTACGTGCATGCTGAGAAAACACTCGTGTCGCATGTTGAAGACACTTCTGTTTTTCTGGTTTGTTTTTATTTCACAATGGCATCTAGTGAATTTTGTGTGGGTGAAAAGTGCTGGATTGACAGCCCAAAAGACTACAGGAAAGATATAGTGCTGGCAAGGGCAGGACAAGTTCCCTGCACGAATTCAGTATGCATTGGTCCATTCAGTCCTTGGCCTCTGCAGAGACTGCCAACGAGGATTCTCTCTTGGGTGGGATCTTAGGATGCCTGCAAAGACCTGTCCCCTAAGGCATGGAAAGGACTGGGCTGCGTGCACAAACTAATTTCAAATGAGCTACTAAGCACCCATCAGATGGCATTACTTGTATCCACTGCATACTGAGGCCTGAGTGAAACAAACAATATGGTGATGGGCTCCTTAATCAAATAACAATCCTTGGAGCCATCCAGTACCTTTTTTTAAAAAAAAAAAAGGGAATAAGTTAACATGAATGTCACCAATGATGCACAAGTACATGTTGCATTTGCAAACCTTTCACTATACAGTAGTTTACACTCTCCGTTTTTTTTTTATTTTGGTAGCACTAATTCTGTAAATAGAGCATAACAATCAGAATAGATCTCCTAAATATGGGGGACACTTACCACAAGAATAATAGCCCTCTATGGCAATTGGAATTGCTGGTAGCCTTGATATTGTCTAGAGGCTGTGATGTGTGTCTAGAGATGCTCCTGAATTGCAAAGTTCAGGTCAAGCTCTGTAGCTGAATTTCCCAAGAACTGAGGTTTGGGGGTGTTTCCAGATCACATAGTGATGCCACTTGGCTGTTAACATGATGGTCCCCTTATAAATCAATAGTGATCCATCCCAGGCCCCTCTCTAATTGGGATTCTTTGGTTTTAGTTCAAGTTAATCTGAACCCAGGGATGTGTCACAGTTTAACAAGTCACCTGAATGAATTTGCCCCTTTGAAAAGGGCAACCAGCCAATGTGAACAGATTGCTTTATAACTGCATGAGGCAATGCAGTTCCTAACTGCTGCCAGGAAAATATCGCCCGTGAATAATGTCTGTGGAATAGCACCAGCCATTTACAAATGTAAGACAGAAGCTTCCTTACAAGATCGGTAATCCCTCTTCATTGTCTGATGAAGCTTGTTTGTTAGCATAGGTGTTTCTTTTGTGGCTTTGCCATTTGTGCAGCCCTTTGTCCTGCAGCCCCCTTGATACATAATTGCAAATTACAGTCTATAGCCAACATTTTTTTGTGTTCACCTAATGGTGCAAAAGACACAGCAAAAGGTTGTTAGCTGTTTGGAGAAACAGACTGGCAAACCCATGGCAACAGGTCTAAACAGGAGGAGAGATTCACATGGCTATTAGTGTATATACTGTACCTAATAATGGAATTGGTTATAAAATTGGGATTATCCGTCTTGAGTGTTTATGGCTCCTAGTCCTGTGTTCAGGCCACACCTTTCTAAATTTGACTCTCTCTGGGGTTATGGTCAAGTAATATAGGGCCTAATGCTGAAAAGTATGCGAAGGGCGCTTATCTGCTATTGAAGTCAGTGGGAGCTGAGGATACCTTGCACTGCACAGGATTGGGTCCTGAACTTCACTGCCTGATTTACTTCCCTCCTAGGTGGGGTGTAGGATTCACTGGTTAATGCATGGAAAGCCTATATATTGGAGATTAGACACCACAGTGGTAGATGGCTTAGAAATAACTAAGTGAGAGAGTGTAGCTAGAGATGTGGTGAGTGTTATTTTATTACAAGGGAAAGCCACACAGTGACTACAGAGATTCCAGAGGTTCAGCTCATGTTTTGAGCCGAGAATTTAATTTGCTGTGTGCTGTATCCACACTCCTCCTGGAGTGAAGCAGGCATATTGTAAATGTGTCTGTTTTAACTCTTTCCTGGCCTTTGCAGGTATCCGTTGGGTCAGATGCTGTCAGGACTAAATAAACCGTTTCTGTAGCTGTACACATGGAGTGACTTGAAAACTATAACAGCTGGGGAAATAAAATAAGTGAGAATAAATTCGGGGTAGGGGATAAATGCCAGCGCAGACAGTCTCTTGTCAGCTTTACACAGGAATTGGTGGTTCATAACGAAACTAGACACCAAGTTCATTTGCACTCAAGACATTCTTGGCTAGCATGTCTAGCTCAGCTCACCCATCCCTTACTCTCATTCTGTCTCCATGTCCCTTCTCTTACCCCAATTGCTTCCTTCCCTGGAGCAGCAGTTTCAGAGTTGAGCAGTGTACTGTAGATTTGCTCACCTTCAGAAATAAGGAGTGTGATGGTGGCATATACAAGGACTAGGAGTCTGGAGAAGGTAGATGGGGGAATAGAAGCATCCATTCTCATGATCCCAGAACAAGGGGACATTCAATGAAGCTGAAAGATGGCAAATACAAAACCGATCAAAGGAGATAACATTTTTTCACGCAATGAGTGATTCACCTGTGGAACTTAGTGCCACAAGGAATATCATCGAGGCTGAGTGTGGCGGGAGTGTTTTTTTTTAAAAAAAAAAAAGCCTGAACATTTATAAGGATAACAGAGTTATAATATTAAATATAGTAAGTAAAGTTAAGTTTTTGGAAGGAATGTAAACCCTCATGCTTCAAGGCATGACCCAGCCTGTAACTAATGTGGTTTTGGAGGAAGCTCCCTGTAGGCAAGCTATCCCATAACTGCCCACTGCAGGGTTTCTTGCACCTTCCTCTGAAGCAATTGGTACTAATCACCGGACTAGGTGGCCTCTGTGAAATGAGCGTGTTCTTGGTCCAGTTCCTAGTGGACAGGAGGCATTCATATCACAAAAACTGTCATTGCACTGGGCACTGACTCTCATGCTCGATGGCCGCAGAGGCAGACCGTAGAACAGGGCAATGGAGTCTGAAATCCCCTCTCACCCCTGCAGTGTACTCCCCTACAGGTAAGGGCAGCATGGGGAAATTGATATGTAACTTCTCTCAGTGAATTGGGGATGGGGGAGGCCTTTGTCAGTCTAGCATCTTTCACTAGCACTAAAAAAAATAAATCACTTGTAGAGAAGAGAGACAAAATCCCCGGTATTAAACAATAGCAATTACCCACAATTGCTTTTACATCCACATCTTCTGTGGCTTTTCATGTATTCCCATTCCACAGTGATTTGTATTCCTAAAGAAGCGAATTAGCATAAAGCTGCTGACAGCATGATTTTCAGAGTTATACCCCATGCCCATGTGCTGCCCAGTTTAGAGCAGGGAGGTGAATAAAGATCAGATGTTTCCAATATCCTTTTGAGGCCTTTTCTGCAAGGTGTAATACATTGTCCCCCTACTGCCCATTGAATTCCAATATAATTTGACAAATGTCTTCCTTTCCCTAAAGAATGAGAAGCAGAAGAGTCACGCCTGGTCCTTGTGCTATCTGTTCAGAAGTTCACAGGGATCTGAATTAACCTCAGTGAAGAAAGTTGGTCACAGTTTGCAAAGACGTATCTGTGTTTTAAAATATATTCATAGATTCATTGGGTTTTTTTTTTTTTAAATAAACATATTGTTTCTGGAGCTGTTTGAGTTCTCTGCTGCACATGTACGTACATGTCTTTGATTGAAAAGGTCAGAATTTTACACAAAAACAGCGTGAAAGGATTTTGCTTTCAAACCCTGCACATTTTCATTTGCATGTGTAGAAAAGTGTGTTGCGAATGCCGTTCCTTCTCCTTCATGCAGGAGAACCACTCACACAGCAGTGCTCCTTTGGATAATATGGGAGCAGGAGCTGGAGCAAGTTCTAAGCATCTCACCGCATAGTGGAGCGTTTCCTGTTCACTCACCCTGCTGTCCTTACTCACGCAGTGCCAAGAACATGTAGTAAACCCCTTGCTCCCACAGTTCTGGCTGTTCTGGTACAGTAGCAGGACCTCACCCCATATACGGGCTGTGCCAGAGAGGTAGTGAGAACAGCTCCTGGCTACTTAGCCCCACTAGATCAGGAGCTGGAGCAAAACTTAGCATCTCACTCCTCTCACTGCCAGATAGGAGTAGGAAGTGCTTGTGTCTGTCGCTGGTCTGTCTGGGTGCCAATTATGTAATGAAAATGTAAGCACAGTATCTTTTCCCCAAAGTAGGGACGGGAGCAAGTACTCTGCCACATCAGCCGGTAAAACAGCTCCCTAAAGAACCATGGGTAGTAACGGGGAGACCAGTTACCAAGCGGGCAGCAGCACTCACGTCAGGGTAAAACAGCAGCGGAGAGGCATGAGTGGTGCGACAGGAGCTCTGATCAGGGTGCTGTGGGAGCCATCTCCACAGCCAAGAACCTGCCACTGTAAGTGTCCTTCTCTCCAGTTTCCATGAGTGCCACCCTGCGTGGGGCTGAGCGTTGCAGGGTCCCCATCAGTCTCTAATTGCATTGGGTGAACATAGGGCAGTGGTTCTCAAACTTTTGTACTGGTGACCCTTTCCACCTAGCAAGCCTCAGAGTGCGACCCCCCCGTTACAAATTAAAACCACTTTTTTATATATTTAACACCATTATAAATGCTGGAGGCAAAGCAGGGTTTGGGGTGGAGGCTGACAGCTCGTGGACCCCCCCATGTAATAACCTCGCAACCCCCTGAGGGGGTCCCGACCCCCAGATTGAGAACCCCTGACATAGCGGGAGAGGGCATAGTGGGATAGCAGCTGAAGCCTAGCTTTCCCAGCATGCTTTGCACTGCAGTGGCTTCAGTGGAACCATTTGCTGGAGTGCGTCCCCGTTGATCAGATAGAACATTTTGATGCACAAGTCCAAGCATCACAGCATTTCTTCAGCTTTGTAAATGCAACCAGAAGCCTACCAGGAGCCCATTACATTAAAAGACTCCCTCAGTGAGGGGGAAACGGCATTTATATGTGAATTTATTTTTTTAAAACTCAGAGCCTGAATCAAGCCCTGGGATAAGAATATGCCAGACACATGTTTCTTTTAGCAGGTTTCCATTAGCAACCATGGCATGAGAAGCTCTTGGATTTTCTATTGTAATGTTGTTGTTAGGAAGTTGCTGCAATTGGTGAACTAAAAGTAGCAAAGGATTTGCTCGGAATACGCTGTATTTTTATGGTGTATTTTTGCTCTCTCTTTCCTGTTTTCTGCTTACTACAGAAAGCAGGTTTTGGGGCTGATTTCTGTTCTGAGGCGGAATAATTTAGTGCAAACTAGAACATGATCTGGGATGTGTTACTGGGGCGAGAAATGGAACTAGTGATTCATTGGAAAGGGGGAAATGTAGACTTGGTGTTATAGTAAAAAAGTAAAAATTAGGAACAGGAAACATCACGTTTTCCTGTGCACCAGATTCCAATGATATTGGTGCGGTATGATTCTGGGAAGGAGACATGCTGCTTTGTGGCATCTTTGCTGGCAAGCTCTGGTCTGCGCCATTGAGCATCTGTGATGGTTTAATGGCACTTATGGTTGTCTGGTCTGGAAGAGTTAGCACCGTGGTGATTAGTATCAGGGGGTAGCCGTGTTAGTCTGTATCTACAAAAACAACAAGGAGTCTGGTGGCACCTTAAAGTAGGGTTACCATATTCTGTGCCTCCAAATGGAGGACACTCCACGGCCCACGGCCCCGCCCCAGCCCTGCCCATACCCCCGCCCCAACCCCGCCCCCTCCCAAAAGTCTCCGCCCCCTCCCCTGCTTCCCGCGAACATTTGATTCGCGGGAAGCCTGAAGCAGGTAAGGGGGGTGTGGGGGGGAGGAGGCGCGGCCCAGGCTGGCCCCCCGGCGGCTCCAGCCTGGGTCGGCTCGGGCCCTGGGGTGCCGGCCCCGGCCGACCACCCCCAGCCCGCCCAGCACTGCCGGCCCCCGGCGGCCCGGCGCACCCGCGGGCCCGGCTCCCCGCCGGCCCGGCTGACCTGCTCCCCGCCGGCCCGGCTCCCCGCGGGCCCGGCTGACCTGCTCCCCGCCGGCCCGGCTCCCCGCCGGCCCGGCTGACCGGCTCCCCGCCGGCCCGGCTCCCCGCGGGCCCGGCTGACCTGCTCCCCGCCGGCCCGGCTCCCCGCGGGCCCGGCTCCCCGGCTCCCCGCCGGCCCGGCTCCCCGCGGGCCCGGCTGACCTGCTCCCCGCCGGCCCGGCTCCCCGCGGGCCCGGCTGACCTGCTCCCCGCCGGCCCGGCTCCCCGCCGGCCCGGCTGACCGGCTCCCCGCCGGCCCGGCTCCCCGCGGGCCCGCCGGCCCGGCTCCCCGCCGGCCCGGCTGACCTGCTCCCCGCCGGCCCGGCTCCCCGCCGGCCCGGCTGACCGGCTCCCCGCGGGCCCGGCTCCCCGCCGGCCCGGCTCCCCGCGGGCCCGGCTGACCTGCTCCCCGCCGGCCCGGCTCCCCGCCGGCCCGGCTGACCGGCTCCCAGCCCGGACCCCGGCCCGGCACCGCGCCCCCGGCTCCCCGTCCGGCCCCGCGCCCGGCACTGCGCCCCTAGTTCCCGGCCCGGCTCCATGCCCCCGGCCCCGCACCGCCGGCCCCGGCCGAGCACCACCCAGCCCTCCCGATTTTCCCGGACATGCCCGGCTTTTGGGGATTTCCCCCCGGACGGGGATTTGAGCCCCCAAAAGCCGGACATGTCCGGGAAAATCCGGACGTATGGTAACCCTACTTAAAGACTAACAGATTTATTTGGGCATAAGCTTTCGAGAGTAAAAACCTCACTTCTTCGGATGCATAGAGTGAAAGTTACAGATGCAGGCATTATATACAGACACATGGAGAGCCTGTGGTGACACCGTGGTGATTGCTAGGGATACAACGAGGGGATAGGCCAGATTCACTCTGGCTGATGTAGAGACCTATAACTTAAACCAGCTAGAGTCCCAGCGGTTCTCAAATTGTGGGTCGGGACCCCAAAGTGGGTTGCGACCCCCTTTTAATGGGGTTGCCAGGGCTAGTATTTAGACTTACTGGGGCCCAGGGCCAAAGCCCGAGGCCCGGGGCTGAAGCCAAAGCCCAAGCCACACCACTCGGGGCCAAAGCCCGAGCCCTGGGGCCGAAGCCAAAGCCCAAGCCCAAGCCACACCTCCCAGGGCCAAAGCCCGAAGGCTTCAGCCCTGGGGAGTGGGGGTCAGACTTTAGCTTCAGCCCTGGGCAGCAGGGCTCAGGTTACAGACCCCCCACCTGAGGCTGAAGCCCTTGGGCTTGGGCTCCCCCCCCCCCAAGGTGGCGGGGCTTGGACTTGGGCTCCTCCCCCCTCCCCCGAGGTGGCAGGGGTTGGGCCCACCCCGCACAGGGCAGTGGGGCTCCGGTGGGCTCAAGTTTCAATCCCCCTTCCTGGGGTCATGTAGTAATTTTTGTTGTCAGAAGGGGGTTGCGGTGCAATGAAGTTTGAGAATCCCCAAGCTAGACATTTGAATGGGGGACTTGACCTTCAGGATAGACAGGCTCTGTTACTGCCACCGGCCCTTGTTTGGGATTTCCTCTGGGGCAGCTTTAATACTGCCAGAGGGCTCCATAGGAGGATGCACTGATCTAGCAGAGCTCTTGAAGCACAGACCTGCTTAACTTTAAGCAAAATCAATGGGATGACTTCCTTTCTGGGCCAAGGAGTCACTGTGTCGTGGCCACGCTTTGTCCCCAGCCAGCGCAACTCACACTTTGGGCAGTTTTGGCCTCTGATGGCTCTGCAGAAGTTACCACAACTTGCCATCACCAAAACCCTGACCCCATGTTCCAATTGGACTTTCTACCCCCAGCGCGCCTGTGCCTAGGTTTGAACTGATTAATGCTGGGCTCAATCGGAGCACAGCCTGCCCTTCTGCAAATCAATCAAAGGGGCAAAAATCAAAAGCAAGGCACCAGTACCACAGGTGGGAGAGAGGGCGGGCATGTGCCATAGGAGCAGACAAGGTGTTTCCCTGTTGTTCTCAATTGGGGAAACGTCCTATATTGGATCTGTCCCAAGCAGTAAGTCAACATCTGAAACCCTTTCCCTGCCACCCTTCAGTGAGCAGGGCAGCGGGTGCCCCTTTATAGGCTCTAGTCTGCAATGCAAGTGTTGGGGTTACTAGGCCTGCCTGAGCCAGAGTTCTTCCATGTTTAAACTCTGTCCTTCCATGTTTAACTCTGATCGACCTCAACAACCAAGGACAGAATTGGAATGTGTAAATAGCCAGTTAGCAATTACGACCTTGTTCATACCAGGTACCAAACAATAATGATGAGGTTTGCATGTTTCTAGCTGGGGAAGGGGTAATAAACTAAGGGTAAACAGGACCAAATAACTGTTTAGAGGAGTGTTACTAACAAGCTAGATTTATAGCCCTAGAATGATTTAGTTGCTTAAATGTATAAACATGCCTTCGGTAGAGAGGGGAGGGGGAGTAGAGGGGAGGTGGTAGGAGAGAGGGGGGGCTTAGTTGTAAAATGTATAAAGAAGAGAGAAACTGTTTTTGCTGGTGTGCTCGATTTGAGACTTGCCTGTCTCCTTGCACCACTTTGAGATCTCAAATAAACTTTGATTGTTTCTCCACCCCTGTATGTTTATTGGCATGAAGCACTGCGGGCACCGAACCCCACTGTTGCTGTCCTCGGGCCCCTGTGCCGGCAACACAAGTTAACAGTCCCCTTCCTGGCTGTAGGGAAATGTTGCTGTTAAATAAAAAAAATTATTTTGACCCTCACCAAATTAAATACAGATAGCAAAAATCTTTGGGTGTATTAATTAAAAGCCCAACTAAGCCATGCTGTGTCTAAGGCCTGTAGGCACCTTCAGTTAATATCAGACCAGATCCTGCCAAAGACCTACAGTCTCCCAGGCTGGTGCAGTTGGGCTGATGCGGGATCCTGACTCCAGAGTGGTATGTGTCACTGCGGCTGCTTTCCCCGCCTGCCGCATGTCTTTCTTCTCAGTGGAGGTGGGGGTCTTGCAAACAAATCTGTGCTACTCACATTCACTGGTCTAGCTGGTGCCATGGAGCTGCCTGGAGGCTGTTGTCGCAGTCACAGAGCAGCCTCCAGGAGGGGGGATGATTTTACACACCCAAAACAGACCCCGACCCCAATGGAAATCTGGGATTTGGCCCAGAGAGTCACGATTTGGCCTGTATTTGGATCCCAATCTGTACTCCTCAGGTAGGAATACTTTTGATTAAAGTCATTTGAAATTTGTCTGCATATGGAGTACAAGGTCAGGTCTTAAGAGATAGTAGCTTTGACTGTACCCTGCTTGGCCTAGAGGGCCTTAGAAATCTAAACAAAGCCTCATTCTATAGGCAATATTCCCTGTATAAAGCCGGGGACAGATGCTCCTGAAACCATCAGGACTGACTTGTCAGGAGCACAGAAGGCATCTCTATTGGCTCCTTCTCCTTCAGACTCTGAAGTAAATTTCCTTTCTGTTCATTTTCTTCCTTGCATGCTGGGTTTTTTCCACCCTGTTGCTGTAACACACCCATGGATGACACTGCTGAGTGGGCAGAGGTGCATAGCACATGGACATCTGTTTCTGCCATAGGAAACCAGGCTTGAGGGATAATCTTCTACCAAATGATAGTGCAGGCTTCCGGGTGGCAATGGCTGGTTTTAAAATACCCGTTGGCTAAGAAGAGACTGGCAGCTGGTGTGACCAAAATTTGCAGCATGGGGCTTCACAGCTGAGTGACATCCTCTGCACCCTGTAAGGTCAGCCTGAGCTGTTGTCTGTTACTATTCTTTCTGAAGTCTGTCTCCTGACACTTGCAATGCAGCCCTGAGCCAAGATTGTTCAAAGGTGACTCGTGATTTTGGAGCCTCAGAGTTTGGGTGTCCAACTTGAGACACCTACTAGTGGCCTGATTATCTGAGAGTGCAGGCACTGAGGCCCTTTTAAGGCATCTCAGTTTGGGACCCCCAAATCACTAGCTATTTCAGATGAACTTGGCTTTGTTTCATTGAGGCTGCAGTGAACGCAACAACCATGTGTGTGCTGTGTCATAGATACGGTGGGAAAATATTTCTGCTAGAGAGAGAATAAAATAATCAATTTTCATGACTGTTTAGATGTTTCTTTCCAGACCTCTCTCTCTAACCCAAAGCCTGGGAGTGCAAATTCCATCCTCCTGCTCATCCCACCACCCGGCACTCATGGAACACTGCCTTCTGCTCTCTCTGGGTTTTATGTGGAATTAGTGTTCTCATTGAGATGGGGACATACATTGCATGATCTGAATTCCTGTTAGAAAGATAGACAGATCAAGCACAAGGGAAGGGAGAGAACGGCTATATTTTTCAAATGAGGCCTTCTTTAACTTTCTCAGTCAACAACTGCTTCCAGAACAGCAACCAATCTCATTTAAGTGTATAGCAGTCGTGTTAAGGCAAAACCAATCCTGTATAATGTCTCTGAGAACGTTTCAGTGCTGTGAAGTTATCGACCAGACTCTGTACCTCTGGGACTTCTGTTCTCATTCAGAATTGACCAGAATGGATTCAAATCTATTCTAATCGTCTGGCTCAGTTAACAAGATTATCCCTAACGAGATTGCGCAATGGCAAACAAACCTACGAGACACATTCTGTGCATGTTGAGGCTGTGTTCGTGAAGGGATGACTTGCTATCGTATCCACTGTGTTAATCTGCAAAGTTCTCAAATCATCAGACCAAGTTAAATCAAATGGAGAGAGAGAAATCCCAAGGGAAGAAAACTTCTGTTACCTGACAAGAGAGCTTATTAGTTTACATTCGCAAAAGAGGAGTGTGTGTGTTTGTTTTGAGCTTTTGGAATTACAGTTTTGTCAGCCTCAAAACAGCCTCCAGAAATCTTACTCTTCTGCATACATTTCAGTAGACATACATGTAAACCTTTTGCTAGTTCAGCTGATTGAATCCACTATGTCGATGAAATGTTGTCTTCCTAAACCTAATCAGTACAAAGGTTTTATGTTAAAGAAACACTGCAGGCTTTAATTTTGTGCTTTTGTTGTGTTTTAGAAGCTTTAATAAAAGCTATTGCTGGTAGAAATGTTTTCACACTGTTTAAAAATCTCAGTGAAGACAGTTGATTTTAAATAAAAAATAGTCTAATCCAAATCTCATTGAATTCAGCATGTGATCTTGGACTTCTAGTGCTTCCTCTTGTTTAGGGAGGAGTTAGGCAAAATAGAGATGACTCCCTGACTACAGGTGCACGAATGGGTTTTGGTAACTTCAGAACCATACTTGATGTTTGGAAATATTTAAAAAAATTGCAGTTTATATCCTCCTTGCCCACCATTTCGCTGCCTCTCCTCTTCTAGGATCTAACTGGAACCTAAACCAAAATGTTAAATTCTGTTTAGTTCTCCCCCAAACACACACACTGTTTCTGGCCCATTCTGAGCAGGAATTGGTGGGATCCTCATGCTGGCATCTGTTCTGGGGAGAGTTGCAGCCCGATTTTGCAGACTCAAGGTATCTTGATAAGCATCTAAACCTGTTATAACAATAGTGATTAGTATTGATTATTTGATCTTCCAGCTGCAATTCTCTAACTCCTCCACAGATATTTCCAATGCGCCCGTGAAGTGGGATAACAGCTTTATCCCCATGTTAAAGGGGAGCAGACATGAAGGGTGAAGTGACTTGCTCATATTTGCAAAACAAATTTGCGATAGAACCATGAGTATAAATCAGATTTCCTGGCTCCTGGTCCTGTGCTTTAATCACTCAACAACATATCTTATCTTTAGGGGCTGAACTTCCTGGTCACCATCACTGGCCTGGACATTGCCCTGTATCAGTGGGTAGTACAGGAGAACCTGGCTTGCAAACTAGCCTTCTGCCGGGGTCTCAGAAATGCCACTCAAGAGACTAGCTGAGGAGAAGCCCACAGATAAGGGAGGCAGAAGGAGATTTATCCCAATGGGGCAGACATTTCATATCCTCCTCACCCATCAGGGAAAACTTGTCGTGCGGCTGTTTTGGGGCAGAAGAATCCCAGCTTGATGGCTAGTTTAGAAATTCACCGATGCAAGTGTGGGAAACAAACACTGTAAACAACAGCCATGTTTTTAGCTTCTACTTCACCAAGCAGCACAGGAGTGATGCTGAGGAGGGTAGCACCACCAGAAAACAAACACTCCTCCTCCTCCCCTTCTTTCTCCCTCTGGTAATGTCCTGTTGGCTGCAGGCATACTCCCTGCCTGTCTCAACCCACCAGCAACAATGACAAGCAAAGCCACCTGTTGACAGCTATTTGGCTGTAACCAGCTCTTACTAATCAATGTCATGACTTCTCCTTATCCTCTATCTTGCTTCTATAAAAGGCTCTTCAGAAAATCTAAATGCTATCAGGGAGTGCTTTATAGGCTTTTGCTACTGTATATGCTGTTTTGTGCACAATCTCTTCTCTCTGAGCCTTCTGGCTAGTAGCGGATGGTTATATTATTTGACTTGATTCTTTAAGCCTTGATTTTATTGAGTAATTAATTTATTG
Organism: Malaclemys terrapin pileata; assembly: GCF_027887155.1. Lineage (NCBI taxonomy): Eukaryota > Metazoa > Chordata > Testudines > Emydidae > Malaclemys > Malaclemys terrapin. The sequence continues at coordinate 16,864,410 of NC_071522.1, read as the reverse complement.
GGTAATTTTTTTTTTGAGCAAAAAAAGTAAACAAACTGTAAACTATGGGGGCTGGAAGGAGTTTCTTCGCCCCTTGTGTAGCATTGCACAATTGGCTTGGGGGTGTTGCCTACCCCTGAAGTATCAGATACTGGCTTAATGCAGGATCCTGGAGTTGATGTACTGTTGGTCTGCTCCAATATAGAGTAAATCTTATGTTCCTGTAAGAGGTGGTGTTAGCTTGTAGCTCATCCTTCTACCCACTTGACTTTGGATACCTTTTGCCTAGCCCAGTTTCTCCCAGTGCACTGGGATGTTAATATGTTATTGCATTGATTCTCCAGCTATTTTTATCTGTTCTTCTGTTTCCAAGAGGAGTGGATTTTCCAGCAATTCCAACGGAAGTAATTATTCATGCTCGCTAAGGTACACAGAGTCTACTTTCAGGATATCCTTTGGTAGGAGCCTGGAAACTATTTTCTGGAAGAACCCAGTTTCTGAAGTTGTCAAAAGGGATGGAGCTGTTAGTATTTGATCCTTCCCTGTAGACAGGACTGTTAGAAGCTCAGTGAGTCATGGATTTGTTGGGAAAGCTGTGCATTCAGGACCCTGTCTGTACTACAGGTGTCCTTTTGTAACCAGATCGTGACAACCATTGGACCCTGTGACAGCGAGCAGTTTGAGAGGGGTCTGTACAGAAGCCTGTTTCTCAGCGTAACTACATGTCAACTGTGTGTGTGCAGCCACGCTAACTGTGCTTCCTAACAGAGTTTTGTAGCAGTGTATTGTGGGAAAATCTGTTCAGCTGTCCCATAGTCCCTGAGCAGTCTATAGAGTGTCTGGAGGACATGCGCACACACAGCAGCATGGGGAAATGTATTCTGGAATGTCCTACCTCACACAGAGCTAGGAGGAAGACTATGGTAAATGTAATTGCTGTGAGTGGGAAGTATCTTACTTTTAATGGCTCCCACTGTCCATGTGTTCTTTTTAGCATGCTAAGAATTCAGAGTACACAAAGATGAAACACTGATTAGATTCCCTAGCTGATTTTGCTCTCTGCTCCATTCTGGAGATGCTGAGAGCAATTTTGTGCATTTTCCCTGTAGTGCTGTTTCTGTATTGTCAATATACAGCATGCATACTCAGCGTATTGTTTTGAATCGGCCTCCAACCCCTACAAATCTCTGACCTGTGAAATCTGTGTGCCTCAGTCTCATTGTCTCAAATCGGCCCATCTCGTGGCTTTTATTTGTTTTTGTTTGGCAGGATCCAGCCACTGGCTGCCAAGCCAGGAAAAGAGTAAAACATAATAGTCATGGTGAGTGACATGACGATATTTCCGTAATCAAATCGTTTGTGGTAATGATGGATTGGAGGCTGAAATCTGATGTAGGAGGCTGTATCATTGGCTCTGATTGAATTATTGCCTTGGCATCTCACATGTGAGTGCAGTTCTTCCTTCATTCATAAGGATGCTTCTGAGAAGGATGGATGAAATGTGTGAGCAAAATGACTAAGGATGATATACTGCCTCGGATTGCCAAGCGATCCGAACCCCTCCCTTTCATGTCAAGAAAGCCACGTTCGACCCCTCATGTATAGAGGACGGCAGTATGCAGCACCACAGGGTGAGCACGCTCCTCGTGGGGTGGACCAGTCCTGCATTTGGTGCTATAATAAAAGTTCTTCTCCGTAGTTGTGATCATAGGGTTAAAAACTTAGACTTTGCCCTGGGGTTCTGGCAGAAGAATTAGCATTGCTCATTTGCCTTCCCGTGTAGGTGCAGTTCAATGGGTAAGGCCTTGTACTGGGGTTTGGGAGATCTGGATTCTTTTCCTGGCTATGCCACTGACCTGTTGGGTGACTTTGGGCAAGTCCCATCCCCTCTCGCCGGATCTTAATTTCCTCATCTTGTAAATGGAGTTCATGATATTAAGCTTCCTTTGAAAAGTGCTTTGAGATTAGAAGTGATATGTATGTGCTAAGTGATATTATTATACCAATAAAGCAACCATGAATAATGCAGTATTCAACAAAAGTGCCCTCAAGACAGCGGGGCTGGCTGCGTAGATGGTAAGAACTTTATTTGCCATTGCAGATGCAGAGAAAGATTGTGCTTGTATATATCTGTATATTATCAGAGCCTAAAAAGACACTGGGTGTTTCAGGTGTTCCCATTGTTTAGAAATATGTTGTTCTTGGGAAACTATGAACAACCTCGCAGCACATCTGTCTCTATTTCTGTTTAGATTGCATGTCCCTTGGGGCAGAGGCTATCTGGCTTTGCCGTCCAGAGAGCCAAGTGTACTGTCAGCACTCAGTTAGTAGTAAATACACCGCTCCATGCCGATTGAATTTTCTAACACAGTGGCCACTTTTTATAGGAAGCATCCCGGCTTGGAGAAAGAAAACTATTTTTAGTTGAAATGGAGCCTTTTAAAATGATCCCTGATGGAAAAACAACCCTTGTAAGCCTGGCTGGATTTTTTTATTTCTAGCAGATGCAGTGGGAGCCTAGCAGCTTTTCAGTAACTGAGCAAATGCAGCTTCTGCCTGGTTCCTTTGAAGAGCCCCATCTTCCCCTCTGTCATACAGAGCACATGCTATTGTGGACCCCACAAGCCTGAAAGGATTGGCCCATCCCAAGGGAGGGAGCGAGTGTGGCAAAGTAGGCAATGCTATAGGAATAGAGTGAGGATGTGGAAAGCTGATGTTTGGCCTTCTCACCAGCAGGTTCTTCTAGGGCCATCATTACAGGGTGCAACCACAGGGCTCAAATCTTTATTGAGCGGGAAAACAATGGGTCTAGTTCCAGGCGGATTTCGTGGCTATAAGACACTAAATTCTGCACTTCCTCTCTTTTCTCTCCCTCCTGCCCTTTGTCTCAAGTGTCTGGGCTTTTTCTTTTCTACGGAGCAAACGGGCAGCTGGTTATTTCCTGAGGGAGGAACGTGTGAGTTGAATGGCAGCTTGCTGGCCAGAATGACTGACTGAGCACTCGGGGGCAACGGTGCATGAAGTTGCAGCCCAGGGACGATGCTCTGCCCTTCTGTTTTTTCAAAGATATCATTTTTATAATTCCAACCACATATGGGAAGATTGCTGGGCGTGCTGGCCCACCTGTCTCAGGGCGGGTCAGGCATTCAGAGGCAGAAATAGATACTGAGCCATCCGGTTTAGGCAATTAGACTCTTCCTGTGTTTTCACCACAGCAGGCATTTTAGTTGTGACGTAGAAGGAGGGGTAAAGACAAATGCGTTCCCCTTTCGAAAACACCTGTGCTTAAAAGAGCCTTCCTCTGGGAGGCATTTATTAAATGTATTTTTATTCCTCCACTGCTCAGAGCCTTGCTTTGCTTCTGCCGGCGCACACGTCAACTCCATCCCGGAGCTGGGCGTTGGCTGCTTTGCGTGGCCCTGTTTTCGGTCCTTTGCTGAGAGTAATCCACTTCTCAGCCTGCATAATGGCTGTCAACCCACATTACCTATACCCCTCTATTCTATGGGTTTGCGCTGACCGTCCCACTGTACCTTCTGAGCAACTCATCCTGAACCCCACTGGGCGCCTGGCTCTGTGCCCTCTCGCTTCCTCTCTTTTTTCAGCAGTTGATTCTGTTCTGAAAGGGCAGGAATTGCAAATGGGAAGCGGAGCTGCTCGTTGGGAGGAGGGTAACGAAATGCCATTTGACTCATGAAGGTTCTTTGTCACTGTCCTCTCTCTAATGTAAACAATCAGTGGCTGCAGTGTGGTGGTCTGAGGTGAAAGCTGTTGTGTAAGGGGAGAGGAGCCGGAGAAGGAAATAGGAATGAGGAGGGGCTAGCAGGAGAGCGGAGCTCTTTATTTTGTGTTACAGACCAGTTATCTTCCTTTACCTGCAAATTACCCTCATGTTCCCCCTCTGCGTAATGAATACCCTTTCAGTAGCTCTCTGTGGGGGCTAAAATCCTTCCTGCCATGAGGGTTACTAAGCAGTGAGACCTGGGCCAGGTTCCAGAGCGAGACACAGATCTGGAACAGTAATTCAGGTTTCCCTTCTGCCCAGTGAGGTGCCCTGGATTCATTCTCCTCTGCTTTCCTGTCCTAGTTTGTAAGTTGTGTAGAGTCACTTTTTGTTATTTTTGAACCTGTCTGTCCTGCTCAGGAACCTCATCTGTCATCTGCAGGAGCAATCGCAAAAATTGATTTGTGGGACACGCACCTAACAGGCAGATCCGCTTGACAGATCACATAGCCATCACTTTCTGCATTTGCTTCAGAGTCAATCAGTGCTTTGATGCATATTTGGGTCATAAATAATTTGATGCAAATTAAATTTATTATTGTGACAGCTTTATTCAGATATCTATTATTTATTAGTTTCTGTTGTCCCTTTGTTTACTCCTTTGTGGAGCTGTGAAGTCAGCTTTTTACCTGTGATATAGCTCTCAGCTTGGTTCAGAAGAGAATTTTCCAGCATCCTGTTCTTCCAGGGATCCATGAGTAGCAAAGGGATTGTTATTTATTGGTGGGGAACTGGGAGATGTTGAGTGAGTTGGGAAGAGGATATTTGAATGCACATTGGATCTTGTCTTCTGCTTGTACGCAGATGTTAGAATTAGATGTTAGGGGTGCGATCCAGAGTTCATTACAGCCAATAGAAAAGAGTTGCCCAAGGTTATCCAGCAAGCCAGTGGCAGAGCTGGGAATACAATCCAGGTCTCATGAATCCCGGTCTTCTGTGGGCTTTGGATCAGGCCCTAAATGCCCCAAAGGTGGCTTGATGAGGCTGTTCAGTACCTGAATCAAGTGAGATGCAAGGCTGAGAGTTTCTTTAGAAGCTTGCTTTAGTTTTTTCTATTTTGTTGTCTAAATAAAAACGGCAGAATCTCTGAATCTGGGATGAATGAATTACAGTGTGATTCCAAGGCAGAGGGTCACTCAACCTTGAACTGCAATCAGCACACTGATCCTTTTTGGATTTGTCATCTTCTTCTGTTTCATTGTAAACTGATTTTTTCTCCCTAGAGATCCAAGTTCATTGTGGGCTCAAGCTTGCAAAGTGCTGACTACTGTCGGCCCCATCCAGCAAACACTTAGTCACTTGATTAGTGACTATTCAAATACTTAAATTATGCCCATGCTTAAGTGCCTTGCTGGATTGAGGTTAGCACCTTGCAGAGTCAAACCCTCTAAGCGGAGTTCAGTACAGGGCAAATCCTTCACTGTACGCACAGCTTGAGTAGCTATACTTGAGTAGCTAGACCTGAGTTTTATTCCCGGCTGTGGCCTGCTTGGTGATCTTGGGCAAACCATGACCCGCTCATGCTTCAGTTTCCCCATCTGTAAAATGGGGATAATGATACTGACTTCCCTTTGTAAAAGCACTGTGAGATCTACTGGTGAAAAGAGCTTATTCCAGCAAAAATAGTACATTCCACTGGGAGTTCTGCTTGTGCAGGGACTGCCAAACTAGGCTCCATGTATCTAGTGTGAGATTTTGTATATTGTCCATATAGCAAAGTGGTGGCTTGTCACTATAAATGAAATGGGAACATGGGTATAATCTTGCATTTACTTCTATTTCTTTTTTATCTAGTTTTTCTATCTTTGAATTACTCCTTCATTTTAAAAAACAGGAGTACTTGTGGCACCTTAGAGACTAACAAATTTATTAGAGCATATTGTTAGTCTCTAAGGTGCCACAAGTACTCCTGTTTTTTTTGCGGATACAGACTAAGACGGCTGCTACTCTGAATCCTTCATTTTATTTACATACACGATACATGTTTGCGTTATGATGTTGCTTACTACAGGAAATATAAAAAGTTGAGATAAAATATAAAGTACCATTGTATGGATTGCAAAATATGGACATCAACTGACATACATGTCTTTTTTTTTATTTGATGGTTCTGGAATTTTAGTATGTAAAAAGGTACACATATGTCTTCTAAAACAGCATCCTATGGTCCAGCATTATACACATTGTTTAGGATATTATCTCCTGTTACTATGAAAATCCCTTAATTACTTTGTTTATACACGCATTTCATTAGAAGGAGTACTTATCCTTTGCTCTACGTGCTCCTCTTAGCATTTTAAAAATAAGAACGCTACAAATAAACAATGCCAGAAACCCACCTTGCCTGCCAGCAGCCACCCAATATTAATATGATTTATAACCCTTAATACAAATTTCCAGTCTCTCTAATTTGCCACCAGAACCCACCCAGTTTCTGTCAGCTCAAGAAATACATGGGCCTTGCAGCACGCTCTGGATGTCAATAAACCAGGGTCTTTTACTGTGTTTCTCAACAACTGGTCCATGGACCAGCACTGGTCCATGAGGTCTTCCTGACATAGTTTAGGAAGTCAGCAAGCTGGTCCCTGGTATCCAAAAGGTTAAGAAACCCTGTGTTCGAAGAATTGTACTGCTGTGCCTAAATGGATGTAAAAATCACTGTAGCTGCACAGTGCAAATCCCGAATGTAGACACATGCTGATTTAAACCTTGCTTGTATAGATTTTAACATAAGTCTCTTTAATAGCCAAATTGATACAAGCGGTGTGTAAACTAGTTTAAGTGCACCTACATTAGGTGTTTGTATTGGTGTCCCTAGATCTAACATGGACAAGACCCAAGTACTATTTTGGGGTGGAGGAGTGAGTTCCCAAGCTGAGAAGTCCTTGCAGAGAATACTCTGCCAGCTGCCTCCTACCTTATATGAGTGGTACCTCAGCTGACAGTAACTGAGTCAGAATGGCATGTGGAGAAAGGCAATCTTTCAGATAAAGAAGTCCCACATCATTTAGAGCCTTATAAGTCAAAACTATCCCCTGTAGTGGAATAGTTACTCACTGGTGTATATAATGCTGGGTCAGGCAAAAATTTAAAGAAAAGTGACTTGAGGTCCTGGTGGGTGTCCTGGAGGGTGGAGCCCTATGTTGAGCCGCACAGCAGGTGCAGCTAGGGGAATGGTAGTGAAAATGCACGTGCAGCTAGGGGAATGGTAGTGAAAACGTCTCTCACACTGCCTTAAAAGGCTGCTTCTAAGGGTGAGTCTCCATGGGGTGTTTCACCCAGGTCCTCTGCTGAGAGAGCCAACAAGGGGGCCAGCATCTATACACTATATCTGAATGCTCTCCAACCTGTGTGTCAGCTTCTTGTTGAGGTTTGAGCAGAGGCTCTTGGTTTATCCCGTTCCTGTTTTGCCCATTCCTCAATTGTAAGCTTGCAGCAGGCTCTGAGGGATGTTAGTGTTGTGAAAGGTAACCCCAGTTCACTGGTCCGAAGATTCTGTGGGAATGAGAAGTCTGTTTGCATATGGACACTGTGCTTTCCAGGCCTATCGGGTTGCCTAACTTGGTAAGCAGGGCTGCAGAACATCTAATTAGGCGGAACTACTCTCCAGAGGGCTTGGCTTGCAGAAAATTAGTTTTCATATTTTTTGCCTGATGTTTATTAAATGTCCTCCTGCTTTTCTCCCCTCTGCAGTTTTCATCTGTAGTTTCATGGTGGCAGCACCTATATTTGGTTACCTTGGTGACCGCTTCAATAGGAAGATCATTCTCAGCTGCGGGATCTTTTTCTGGTCAGCTATCACCTTTTCAAGCTCCTTCATCACTGAGCAGGTAAGATCTGCGTGGGGTCCGGGAATATAAGCAAAGGAATTCTGCAAAGTGTACTGAATATAACTGGATCCTGTTCCAAACTCCCCACCACAGTGTATATGGATATGAGATGCCCCGTAGATGCCACAAAGGGTATTGTGTAATAAAGTGTATAATGTTTGTGGTCACATGTCTCTTTGAAAGTGAAGTGTGTTCTTCCCTGGTCCTGTGAATCACATAAACATCCTAGGGGAAGCACATATAGACACATGTTCAAATTGATGTGTAGGCTTTATTTTAAGGGAAAGTTTACAGAAATAAAAAACTATCCATAATCAAATATTGGTTCATTTGCCCCCTCTTTGCACAAACAATGGCAAGTTATCATTAACTCGGCTTGAACAGATTATATAGAATGGCAAAATGCTGGGCAGATGGAGTTTAGACACAGATTTTGAATAACCACCCTGGCTCAGTTTCCCTGAAAGGCAGTGAAGGTGAATGATAGGACTTAGATTAATACAGCGTCCGCTCCTTTCTCTATTAAATTATCTCTCTGGGGAATTGATGATAGGATCCTCCGGCTCACCTAATTTTGGAAAGTCAAAGATAGCTTTTGATACATTTCACAATGCTCCCTGTTTCAGCCTACAGTAAATGGGGCCATGTCAGTCTGTTTGTTTTCTTGCCTGTCAAGGATACTGCAAAACAACAAAGGCTTGGGAGTGCTTGAGAAAAGAACCCTTTCATTTAAATTATACCACAGAGGAAGCTTAATTATTGCAGGTGGCAGCATTCCTGGAGAGATAAATCACAGCTAGGGGAGCCGCAGACGGATTTCCCTAGGGACCAGCCATTCATCCTCTCTGTTCAACTGCATTCCAGAGGTTGCAGTGCTGTGGTCACACCCTGAGGATGACAGGCATGCTGTGCTGTTTCTAATACAGGGGTTGCCACATCCGTGGAAGTGGTGGAAGTCACACCTGTGATTTGCTCACCTTAACATCCACTTGGAAAGGACGGCATTTCTAAGCCCCCATAAATCATAGGGCCAAGCGTAGAAGCCTTTAGGGTAACGTCTACACTGCACAGAACCCCCTTTTCTTCTCCCCGCCCCTCCCCCCCATGGCGGCTCGGTCTGCAGGGTTAAAAATAGCAGTGTAGGTGTCCCGCTCATGCTGGAGGCTAGGCTCCCAAGACCTTCGCCCCCCCCCCCCCCCCACACACACACCCAGTGTCAGAACCTGGCCTCCAGTTTGGGCAGGAACATCTATGCTGCGATTTTGAGCCCAGCAGCCCAAACGTCCGGTTTCTTTTGGTTTTCTTTCAAAACATGCTGTGAAAGCAACTGTGGTTATAGCAAAAAGGTAGTTATTGTTGTCGCCCCTTTGTTGTAAGCCAGAAAGGACATGGCAACAGCGTTAAGCCATTATACCCTTCATGAAGAGCCAACAGGCGAAAGGCTTTCCTGCCTGCAAACAGTTTGCACTCGGCACTCATTCACCTAAAGTTTCTAATCAAGTCTTGAGTGGGCTTCATAACCCATAGTCCAGAGGACTGGAGTCAGATAAATTAAGCACTGGACTGGAGTTGTATATACTTGGGAGTGGAGTTTCAGTTCATGGGGTTTGGGTCATTCCACTGCGTTTGTCAGACTAGCTTCAAAGATGGATTACTACGGATGCTCCTCAAAGAGTGACCAGTAGCTCAGTGTGGATGTGGGATAATTGTTAGTCTAAGAAAGAGTGAGTGCTGCCGTAAAACAAGGATACAACTCTAAACGTTAAGTAACAGGAGCAGGAAATACCCTGAGCTGCATGTGTTCCGTGTGCAGACTCATTCATTCTGGATTGCAGTCACCACTAGGTCTGGGCCCAAACAAAAACCCTGGATCCAAACAACCCCAAATTCTGGAAAAGTTCTGAGTCATCTCTGATTCCCTGCCCAAACTCCACTGTGATCTTCAGCTTTACCATAAGCCTTTCTTGTAAGCCAGGAGATCCACCTCCAGTGTAGACTCTACAGCCAGTGGGAGGACATTCTTTAAACCAGTATATCTGAGGGCTGCAGCAACAGGACAGAGATCCTGGGTCATACTGAAAACAGTCCTGCTGCCACTTCACTCCCCTGGCAGGAGGTCTGAAATTTAACAGGTGAGTCACACCAGCTTGCACAAGGTGACTCTTTGAAATAGCAATGATAAGAGGTCCGAGAAGAGTATGTGGAGTTCTTATTTATACAGTAACTTCCCAGCTTATGATCATTGGCTTCTAACATTAGCTTAAGGAGAAAACACTGGAGGTTCTTAAAGAAGGGAGAGAAGTGAGAGTGGGATTGGATGGTGGTTTAAAATATGAAGATCCCTTCACTGGTTTAAATACAAGCAGCAGCGAATCTACTGTGAGCAGAGGAGATTGCCCACGTTCACGTTGACGTGAAAACACCCGTCGAGAAGCAGCAAGTTGGCACAGCCTGAGCCCATAGAAATACGGCATAGAAAATTCCTTTATGTGGTGACAACAGAAATACTGAAGTGGGCAAGAAACAATAGCCATTCAGTGAAAATAGCAAACTGCCTTTCTCTGTTTGGCAAGTGTCGACTGCATGGTGCATGCTACCACAATGTCATGAATAACACTACTAAGCACCCATCCCTATGGTTACATAGTCTTTACCATGTTAACTGTAAATACAAGGGGCCTGCCTTTCAGAGGTGCCGAGCACCTTACAGCTCCCATGAAAAATGAGGCCACTGGATTGTTAAAGGGCTTTTATGGTGTGTGCCTCATAAATATTCATTGCTGACTGAAAATTGGACATAAAGGAAGCAGATAGCAAGCTCCTTGTATATGGATAAATGTTCAGGCCGGCCTCCGGTCTGCCTCCACTTGTGTATGCCCAGAATCAGGGAGTCAAAATGGTGGTTATTTTGGGTTGATTCAGGTTCAGTGTGTTCAGGTTTAGGTCTGATTTTTTTTTTTATAAATGGCTCGGTTACCAGTTTCAACCGGTTCAGATCAAATTTCAATCTCAGCGGAAGTAAACTCAAGGAGAGTTGAAACTTAAAATTGAAACTATTTTGCTTTTTGGCCATTTATTTATGAACTTTAACTTTACATGAGTTTTCCTAGTGCTTCTGTGTTGTCAAATAAACATAATTATTTTTTTCTATGAACAGTTTGTTTGAGAAAACTCAAATAACATTTTCTAATGATTGCTCTGTGAGAGGATAAATCTGAATTTGGTGCATGGGCCCCTGGGTCAAGTGGAGGAACTGGAGGGAGGAGCTGTCCCCGGGGCTGGTGGTGGGTGGGAGGAGGGAATCTGAGGGGGAGAAGGGTTGGGGAGCTGGGCTGAACAAGTTATTGTTAACTTCTGGGACCAGGAAGCATTCCACCGCTTCTGTCCTCAGGAGGGTGTCTCAGAGATGGTCCATCTATCTCTGGGTCATCCTGCTGCCTCATGTGGGGTGCAAGCAGCTCCTAAGCTTCCTCTCTCCCTCCCTACTCTTGTGGCTGGCCTTGTTTTCTTCACATTCTCATCTCAGTGTACCGGGGCAGGCCTCTCTGGTAGCCAGCTCGTAACTATTTGTTATTTTTTTGTCTTGTTGAAAATAAGATCACTGTAGTGTTCTAAAATATTGCGCTTAAAAATGCTGAACCTTTATTTGAAGCGGTAACCCAACTTTTTTTTCCCCCAGTTCAGTTCCAGTTGAGGTTCAGCAAGTAGGACAAAAGTAGAGTTCAGGATCGGTACTGGTTTAAGCCGGTTCGGTTTTGGTTCGACTCCCTGCCCAGAATTAAACACGTCTGTACCTGTGCCTGCACTTTGCAGGTGCAAACACCCACTAAAAATTCAAGTCCTTTGTGCATGCCCTTTAAGTAGTCCTGTCCCTGTGCACATGCAAGTCATAGCAGTTTCACCTGCAAACCATTTTTGGCATTTTTGGTGAGCGTTTGAGGAAAACCCCTTCAGGGTATTGGTTCAGGCTCAGTAATAAAATGACAACATGCAGACTTAAAAACCTGAGTGAGCTGTCCTGGGGCTCAAAGGCAAACCTTTCATTCAGGTGCTTACTGAACACAAGAGGCCCCACAGAGCTCCTCTACCAAAACATGGCTCCAGTCGTTATATTTTCATTCCACATGAAGAGGTAAATATTTCTCCAACCTCCTTGCCTGGCACTGTGATCGCTGATTAATGACTATGGCAAAAGTCAGTCTTCTTTTTGGATAGTGTTTTGATTCATTAGATGTCTGATTGCCCTATATATATCTGGGGCGGATCCTCCCTGGGCTGCCTTGCTTTATGATGTTTCATCAGGAGGCCATAGAAACCTGTGATTGCTCCATTGTTCTCTTTCTAAATAACTTGAGTTGAAGCCACTTAGTTATCAGGAGTAATCAGACTGTGCTGGATCTTCTGAGAGTTTGGATGTGGCTGCTGGGACCCCGACTGTCTCTGTTAGTCAGACTAAGAGCTCTCATGGTTGCCTCATTTGTCCAGAGTTATGTCTCTGCGGAAGGCTTGAAGAGTTGTATTTTTCCCCCTCTCATGCTGGCCTCCCACACCTCCTTCACAGCTCTCTGGTGGGCAGACAGCTACGATTTCTTAAAGTGAGGAGGTGCATAGGCGTGGAAAGCTTGCGAAGTGCTCTCCGTAATTTACAGTGCTATGATGTTTTCCATACACATGGCTTGAGTAAAGCTCACCTCTCCTTAATGGTGGCTGTACTTCAGAGATGGGCAAAATGATCCCAATGGGGGGGGGGGTGTGTGGAGCTCCTTCAGGATGAAAGGGGATTATGTATCAACGAGGCTCAAACCAGATTAGGCTGTGACAATGCTGGTTGACCGGGGAACAAGCTAGAACACCTGGAGGAGCAAACTTCAGGTCAATTGATTCGAGGGTTGTTTGCCTGCCTTTTGTTCCGTAGCTTAGCAAACAAGAAGGATTTGCTGGATCACATCTGCTTCTGGAGGCTCAGGTAGCACAAGGGCCGCGAATTCTTTTTATAATCTGTGCCTGGCCCTGAGGCTGTGGACTGCTCTTCCGATCTGAGGCCCAAACTGTTTTTGACTTGGCAGAAAATAACGGGCTATTTTCAGAGGTGATGTCAGTTTGGAGCTGGTGTGAGTTGCACATTAAGTCTGTGTGAATTAAATGCTAAGGGAAGAGGAGGTTGGAGCAGGAAGAGCAACCAACAGAGGACTATGAGATAAAGCAAGGAGGTCTTGAATCTTCCAGCCTCTAACACCCTCCTGTTGGTTGGTTCAGTGCTTAAATGCTCTTGTGGTATAGTAGGGCAGATGCTATAAAAATATCTAAGACAGAATCAACCCAGCTTCTTCTCCCTCTGCAGTAAATTACACTAACTTACTGATAGGTACCTTCGTTGCGTGTGTTCACTCTGAAATTGGCCCTGAAAAAAGGGAAGGAACAAACCCCTGTGGAACAAAATGTCAGCCAAAGCAAAAATCCGTCTGTGTTCAGTGCTTCATAAAATCATGGCTTTGAAACATGCCTGGCTTACTTCGGGTCCTTTTAGTTCAAGGGGAGATGAAAGAGACACAGAAAATTATTCAGTGGAAAAAAATAAAACTGAGGTTCCTTGGAAGCAAAGAAAAATCTCAAGCCCTCTACAGCATTCTGGCATATGTTGCCTCATAAAATATATACCTAATGTGTGTTAGGTACTATTGAGTAAAATAAATCCTCAGATTTAAAAGCAGAAACAAGCAAAACTAAAAGCGCTAAACCATTTTTTGTATGTCTAAAGGGGACTGGATGTTTTCACTGAAGTCTCATTGAATTGATGGAATGGTTGTGTACCATTGTATCCAAGCTGAAGTCTGTTGCAGAGTGCAGGTGAGAGAGATCCCTAATGCAGCTTCGTATCTGGAGACTGGGAGCTGTGGCTATGCTGTGCCTGGTCCCCTGACGAGCATTAGATCCTTGTCAGTTTGCATAGCTGTTAAATGGATCTGTGCTCAAAGTAATTCAGGTGCTGATGGACGAGGGCTGTAAGTTGGCTCTGCAGTATTTTGGTAGCCACAGCTTGGTGTTCGAGCCTGGCAGGGATGAGCCTATGATAAAAAATGTCTGTTTAGAGCTTAACTGCTCAAGGGAAAGGTAAAATCTACTACTCACCTTACCCACCCCATAGAAAGAGTCCTGTCTAAATGCTTTCTGCTGGGAAGAGATGGTTTCTTTCCTCCAGAGGGGAACTTTCTGGTAGCTGTCATGGATATGATGAACAGGAGTCCTTGTGGCACCTTAGAGACTAACAAATTTATTAGAGCATAAGCTTTCGTGGACTACAGCCCACTTCTTCGGATGCATATAGATATAGATATAGATCTCCTCAATATATGTTCCATTCTATATGCATCCGAAGAAGTGGGCTGTAGTCCACGAAAGCTTATGCTCTAATAAATTTGTTAGTCTCTAAGGTGCCACAAGGACTCCTGTTCTTCTTTTTGCGGATACAGACTAACACGGCTGCTACTCTGAAACCTATGGATATGATGGTTCATCTACAATTAATACCCCAAACTCTCTCAAATGAAACCCTGTCCTATTGAGCTGGAGTTCTCTCTTCACTTTCATGGCTGCCTCTTGACTACTTGGTGCCAGCTAGGACTAGACCCAGATGTGCCAAAATCAGAGCCTGTCTTTCATATTTTTACAGGAAGTGGGGGAATTCCTGAAGGAACCAGAGAGTGCCATTTTCTTCAGTTCCGCTAGGTGGCTGCCACTCACTCCTCTACCCCACTGATACACCTTCTGTCCTCTTCCTTTTTTAAAAGGTGGGGGAAGAGGCTCACATTTACTTCTGTCGCTTCCAGGCACAGAGGTTTGGCTGGGGCCAACTCCTCTAGGACTGGCTCTGGCCGGAATACCACAAGCTAAGCTGTGCTTGGGAGGTTTGCACAAATAAGTGTGGCTGACCTTTGAGTCATTAGCGTGATACATCCCATTTTGACCAGGACAGTCCCTTCTTTAAGCCAAGTCCCAGCCGTCCCGACTTTTCTCCCAAAAGTAGGCGTTTGCCCCGTTTCCTTTTGTTGATGTAATCAGTTGGCAAGAGCAAACAGGAGAAATGTCCACTTTGGTCAAAATGTGGAGTGCTGGCAGTGGGGGAGGGGGCCAAGAGGCAAGCAAGCAATGACAGCCTCATGCGGGAGTGAGAGGACCAGACAGGGCTGGAGCAAACAGTGACAGCCTTGCACAAGTGTCAGGGAGGGCCTGGGCGACCTCAGCCCCACAGGGGGAGAGGGCTCGAGCCAGACCTGCGCAGTGTCCCATTTTCCCTTTGGGAAATACGGTCACCCTATCTTTGGGCACTTACCCCACTGCACCTCTCAACTTTGCTAGGTGGGGGAAAGAAGCAAGAGTTACCACAGGGATGAAGTGGTTAGAGTTGACGGATGCAGGAGAGCACTGCCGACCTCTGAGCCATACAGGTGTCTCTAACCCATCCTGTGCTCCTTTTCTACCCCTTACTGGCCCCAGTGGTTACAATAGATGGAAAGGGGAGGGGAACTCTCACAGCACCAATCCAGGAGGAGGGAGAGCTGTGAGGGAGCACCGTTTGCCCAAGTTGGGGAGAGGGAGGGGCAGCCCCCCTTTGCTTTTAACAAGGGAGGAGTTGTGTTCTCGCCTCACCGTAACCCCTTGTCCGTGCATTCGGGAGCGTGTGATGCATTCCAAGACGTGACAGCTGGTGATGAAGGTGTCTCGAGTGCAGCTGTAGCTCCAAAGCCCTGAATTTCCACCTCACGTGACCGCGGAGTTCATTGGAAGGTGAGCTCATTTCTGCTACAAAAAATAAAGTAGACAAAATTATCAAAAAGAATATCCCTATCAATTGTTATCAAGTAACAGTTCCCATCTCTGCTGTCTCTCCTGAACAGCACTGGCTCTCCTCTCCCCTCCAGGGGCCTGGAGCACTCTATGGGAGCCTGACTGCCTGCTCAGAATATCAGCTCCCTGGTTGGTAGAGGCAGAACGGCACCATGTCCTATTGAAACCTTTGAAATAACTCTGAATGGATTTTACTGCATGTACAATACTGTTCTGTTCGTAACAATGCATCTGCTGCCCTCTGCTCTCTGTTCTTGGGTTCATTAGCTTGTCTAATATCCTGGGATGCGGAAACTAACGTCATGGATGCTGAAATCAGAGGAGATGTCTCTATGGTTCAGTATCACTGTAAGCATAACTCATGCACGCTGCTGCAAAGGCTTCCATTGCCGCTGCCAGCTCATGGTAATGAAGACAGCAGCCAGCACTGAGACATCAGGATTGCTAATCAGAGCTCAAGCATCCTTCTGGGTGAGCCTGACAGAAAGAACACTGCTAGAGGAGACTTGCGCACGCCCTGGGCTGGATCCGAGAGTCCTTTTTCTGGCAAACTCTCGTTAACTTCAACAGGCCTGCATGAGGGCTGAGTAAAAACTGAGTAGGGACCTGAGGAAGTGGCTCTGTGAATGTGCATGCGTGTGCATGCATCTCCCCTCTCTGTTTAGGAAGATGTTGAATGTTTAGGCTATTGAAAAATGTTTGGCACACGTAAAGGACATCTCCATGAAGTCTGTGCATTGTTGGCCTAATCCAGCTATCATGGAAATCAGTGAGACTTTTTCTACTGTCTTTCATGGGAGTTGTTGGATCAGAATCTGTCTCTCTAAATGGACATGGTTATATTTGATTATTCTTTATTTATTATTTGTATCTTGGTAGCAGCTAGAGGCTCCAACTGAAATTGTGGGATCCTGTTGTGCTAGGCGATGTACGTACACAACAGAAAGACAGACCCTGCCCTGAAGAGCTTTGCAGTCTTAAGTATCTTTGTCCCATTCTGTGAATAAATAAATCCCTGTGCATGTCCCTGTATGTGTTTCTATTAGTTGAACAATGGGAAAGCTAGCCAGTCGGTTCCAGTTACAGAAAGGGTGGCTGATGTTTAAAGGAGCAAAAATCATCCCATCTCAGCTCTTAAGCTGTCTGGTGGGGCAAAGACCTCTAGACTTGATTGAGCTATTTATTCAATGGGGAAGCTCGGTGTGTGTGGGTGGGTGTATTTGTGTTGAATTCATTGCCAACCACGATACATTTTTAAAGCGGTCTCTATTTTTGTGAGACCTATAACATCAGTGTTTTGTGTGTCCTGCTGCAGCCGTTGTGGATTCTCAGAGCTGTGCTTGATGGTGCACAACCCGAGATGTCATATTGCATAGGGTGCTGGAGTGTCTGTCAGTCCTATCTCCTTGAATGTTTACTAAGTGCTAGGGAGTGCTTTATAAATAATTTTGATCATTGTTCATTTCAGCCCCGTTCAAAAAATTAAGGGGATGGATGGGAGGGAGGGGGAAATGTTCCTTAAATTAAACAGGACTGAATTGGCAAGGAAAGAAATGCTTGTAAGCGTCTAAATGCATGTTACAGGGGAGAGTGAGTAAATATAAAATGCCCATAAACCTCATGTGGCCCTTTTAATGATGGTGATGAGACAGATGCACACCTTTCCAGCATGCAACATTTTGTTATCGATGGCATTGCATGCTGCATTTCAACACTGTGGAAGCCTGACTTGGCCAAATGAGTTTGGAAGGAAAAGCAGTTTGCTAGACTGCGATGGCCTTGCAGCGCCATGTGATCCTGTTCATAAGCTTTCTGGAGAAGTAAATGGGATTTGGATACGGAGTGTGTGACGTGGTGGAGTGTACAATGTCTCTCACCATTTGAGCCTATCTGTCCAGTCGTCTTATCTGTTAACTTTTAGCATGTCCTAGAAAGCTTCAGGAGAAGGCCTTAAACTTCAGTAGTTGTGGTCCTAGGTTGAGAAGATCAAGTGAAATGGAAGCTAGTTGTCTGAGGTGGGGATAAGAGCAGGTGGGTTCTTAACTGCAGGATGCCAGGACTAGGTTGGGAAAGGAGCTTACTGCAAGTGTCCTATGATACAACAATGATATCATGTCATCTCGGTGTTTGTCTTCATTGTGAAATAAGGTTACTCATGTATTGTTACATTGCCATGGAAAAAGGTTAGGCCTCTTTAATGGTCAATCCAGTTGGTAGGATAGGCCCATGAAAAATTTTGACTATCTGATAGCCTGGCTTTTGTTACCTGAAAATATCTGAAATGTGAAGGCAAAGTCTCCAAGACTCCAGATAGGTTAGAAATGGGGGAGATGGAGGTCTTCTGCATTAAAATCAAGACCTTCAACAATGGGTGCCTGAAGTCAAGCTTCCAAGGCTGAGACTTTCAAATCTGAATGGAAATTGGACATCCCTTAAGCAGCTTTGAAATTCTCAGCCCTAGGTCTGTATTCAGGTACTGAAATAGGTGCCTGGTTTTTGTAAATGATGAGCACGCAGCAGCTCCTGTTGACTTTGAATAGACTCATAAGCACTATGGGATGCACAGTACTATTTTTTTTTTTTTTGGAAGACCCGAATGCTTAATTAGGTGCCTAAATAGAGACTGATCAATACCTGTAGACACCCATTTGTAAAACATCTTGGACTAAGGTGCAAGTAATGAGGGAACTTCCCACCAAGCTCCTTTCACTGGATATCTTTCTGTACTAACTAATGGTGTAAATCTGACCAAGTTAGAGGGGATTTTAATCAGCCAGAATCTCAAGCACATTTCCAAATAAAACCCTCCGTATTCAATCAAGTGTGACTGAGCAAGTCACCAGGGAGAGCTAAAGCTATTAACAAGTACTAGGAACAATTAGAGCAGAGGCTAGTGGACTTAGCTTCATCTCCCTCCCTCACTGTTATATTTAAATACAATTTCTTCCTTTTTCTCCTTGCTGCAATCTTTCCTCTCCTGGTGGGATACTAATAGCAGCCAAACTTTCCCAAAGGGGGGAGTTCTAAAGACAAGTGCGTGATACTGAGAGCTGCTGGGATACTTAAAGCAATCGAAATCGGTTAAAACTGAGGTGTTGATTTTAGATTATTGAGACTAGAAAAATCAGCCACCGTTTGTTTTAAGGGTAGTTTCTAAAGGCTCAATTGTTAGAGACTGACAGCTCAGTAATCTAGAACAGGTACTGCTCATGTCTGTAACATGCTTATAATATTTAGTAGTCATTTGTTAACCCTTTAGAAATATGCTCTTAAATATAAAGTGTGACTGAAATCTTAGAGCAGGAATAAATTATTGTACGTAAAAGCTGAGCCTGAGGGAGATTTGAATGGGCTTCACCTGCTGGAAAGCAGTGTTCCGAGAGGTCTTTCTGTGCCACTGGCCAGTCCGAGGCACATGGTTCTTCAGAAATACTCAAGCTTCTGGAGTGAGCAGGAGTGAGACTGAAGAGGGGAGTGCAGAGCTGAACACCTCATTACTTAGGGTGCTGAGAATCCTACTCAAGCACAGACCTCTTTAGATGCCCATACTCCAGCCTTGCTCTATTTTAGCCAGCTTGGAAGACAAGGAGTGCTGAAAACTACTTTTCTGTAACGTACCTAAGCTTGGAAGGAATGGATTTTTATCAGTACATCGGTCAACTTCACCAAACCCACCCAAACTGATCAAAAAACAGTTCCTTTCATAATCATTGAAATGTTCAGAAAGGCAAAGTAAGAAAAATGCTGCTTGAGAACTTCTTAGTTTCACGTAAAGATATTTATTTTGTATATTTTGATATGTGATGTTGACAATTTGTGTTTTAATGGGCTTTAAATTTTTGAATCTCAATATCAGCTGTCATTGATTATTGTTTGACCCCCTTATTGTTTGACCTGCCCCCAAATTTCTCACAACTATGAAAATTTAAATCCATAAAAAATTTAGAAATAAACATTGATATTATCTGTTGAATTTTTTTCAAAAAAATTGAATTTTGCCAAGCCTAAATATACCAGATGGAAACAGAACCGGCAGCTGCAGTGAAAGCTTCCCCTAGGCCACTCTGCGAATGTGACTCATGGCTGATAACGAGAGCTGATTTGTAGGGGAGAGAGGGTTGTTTATAAGTGCATCTGCCACACAAATGACCATCACCCAAGCCTCTGTGTGCCCTGGCAAGTCTAAGACAAAGACGTGAATGTTGGTAATTCATAGCTTTGCATCAGTGCTGATAACTCATAGCCTCAGACCCCACACCCACACCCAACCTGTAACTTTAGGTGGCTTAAGATTGAGTTCTGACACCAGTTGCCAGACTGCAAGAATAAAGGTCTCACCCTGGCTTCCACCCACCTATGACTCCTTGCAGAGTGAACGCCAACAGCCCTTCTGCTCCTGAGGCCCAGCCCCCTTACCCCACAAATCCATCTCCCTGAGTTCTTAACTACCAGATACTCGGACTTTTCCCTTATGGTTCGTCACACTCGAAGGAGTGAAACCTGTCCCAGTTATCAGTTCACTTTGGGGGATACACGCCATACAGTTTGCACAATAGAAGCCAGCTAGTGGTAAAAAAAAATAAACAAAAAGTTTATTTAATAGAAAAATCATAGATTCAGAGATGAAAGAGTAAGGAAAAGCAAACATGTACAAGTTACACAGAAAATAAACATGAAGATGCATCCTCAGGCTTTATACTTCTATATTAGCTAAATTCCCTTTTCTCATACAAGTTACCTGTTGCCTCTGAACAAGTTCCTAGCATGCCCTCAGTCCTAGAGGGGAGCCAGTCTTTCATGGACAGCTCCCTTCTAACAGGCTGGCCCTCAGTTTCTGGCTCATCTTAGTGGCTCATTCAGACTTTGGCATCTGTGCTGGCATTCCCAACAAGGGGGCTAGGTGCTGCTTTTTGAGGTAGTTTGTATGGCATGGACACGTCTTCTTGAGGAGCTGGACAAAGATCTCCCAGTTCATGGACCCCGAAATGTCCATCAGATGATATAAAAAATTGATCCCTATGGGCCTGGACTGTACCTGTTCTACAGAAGGCCCCATTCTCCAAGATTGTTAACAGAGCAACTTTCATCATCACTAAATATTTTCCCTTCTTCATCGCCCCCAAAATGTTTTTTTAATTAATTTGGCAACGCACGAAATTGTAGGGTAGAGCACTCTTGTGGGTAGGTGTATAATAAAGTTGAGGCATGTATCATTGGCATTCCAAATCTAGATATGGATCCAGAATGTTCTGGGATGTTTGGATCCAGGATTTTTGTTGTATTCATTATTCAGTTATGGATTTTCAACAGCAGTAAAAGTTTTTGTGGGGTTCAGATTAGGAATTTATCGTTAGGGCCATCTCTTCCACCGTAAGCAACGACTGTCACTCCACCATGTCTCTGAAAATAACTTGCAGCTGTCTCCAGTATCTACTCATCTTTCTCCGAGGGAGAATGTCCCTGTGCAATTTGGAAACCCACAGGTTCTTAAACATGATTCCATCTTTGCGGGGGAGTTTAAAGAGATATGTCACCTGCATTTGTCATGCCATTTCATTGCTCGCTTCTCCTAGGGAGTGTCTATTTATGAGCTAAAATTTGAACTGTGTGTTTAGAGCCGCCAAGCCTATTAGTCACAGTACCGATACTACAGAAGCACATTGCTCTTCTGGTTTGCATCATGATTTTGGAACACCTTTGCATACCTGCGGCGAAAGGTGTGGTGTGTCAACTTTAATCATTAGAACCTAACACAGTGCGGATATGTTTGGGAAAACTGTTAATGGAGGTCAGCCGAAAGTGCTATTCATCTGGTCAGAAAATACTGGTCTTGTTTGACTCCTCATGCTGAATTATGCCTCATGTATATAATAATAACTCCATGTTTAGCAACTCTCCGCAGTCCACACCCTAGTTTAATGGAGCTGAGTCTCCTTTAAGGAAATTAAATATGGGATCTTTAGGAGGTCAACTCTGTGGGTTTGTCTAGAGAGAAGAAAATTTTCGCATGGTGCAATTGATGTAGCTATACTGTTGCAATCCTGTGTTGTGGACAATGTTGCACCCGTGCAAAACATGGATTGCACACGTGCAGTGTATCTATACTAGGGATTTGCACAGGTGCAGCCATTCCAATGTAGTTAGTGCTTAAAGTGGGCTAGGACACAGCAAATAAAATTTCTCAAGCTCTGGCCAGGTTGCTGAGGGGCAGGGGCACACGTTTCAGCCCTGGCTGCTTTCCCCACTGCCCCGCCGCCTGGGGTCGAGCAGTCGATCGGAGCTGCTGCGGAGGCAGGCAGAGTTCTCCCCTCCCCCAGTCCCACCCTTAGGGAGGACAGAACGGGCGTGGTGAAGAGGCCTAGAAGTGCAGGAGGAACTGAGTTGAGGCTGGGGTGCAGAATTGATGTGGTGATTGGGGGAGAGGCAGTTTTGATGTTACTTCCATTTCTTTAGGAAATAATAGACTCCCCCCCCCCCCCAACCCGGTGCACACACTTTTTTCAGTCCACTTTAAGCACTAAATGTAGTTAGACAGGTGCAAATTTCCCTAATCTGGACAAGCCAATATTTCCTTTGTATTCTGGGATCCTTTACAGCTACTTCACATTCAGATGCTTAATGACCCAGGCTTACGGATCACATGGCTGGTTCTTCAGTTTTATGCATACTTTGGCAGATTATAGATTTATCAGTGGCAACTAATCTTGTACAGAACCGTGGCCTAATTCCTTTTGTTAACTTATTTAAAGAGAGAGAGAAAGAAGTAAGGTCATTATTAGACCTATTAAAACAAACATTACTCACTCAATGGTCTGTGCCACTGGGCTAAATGTGTAATTAGTGGCTTCGTTCAAACACAATTAAAGGCAGTCACATGTACTGCTTAGTCAAAGGACGTCCTGGCCTACTGAATTCTGATGTGATGTGTGAGATCAGGAATAAAAACAGTATGAAGATGTTAATGTAAACCTGTTGAGGTGCGCTAGAGAAAATTGCAATGCCTTGTTGCCTTTTAAATATTTTAGAGTCCAATAATGAAGCCCTTACTGTTTGCATTGTGTGTTGTGCCTGTTTAAGAACTGAGTAAGGATTCAATTCGGTCTCTAGTTTTTAACAGGATCGTAGGGATTGGCAGAATGGATCCGTCCAGGGACCTCTTAGCCCAGTGTCCCCTCTCCATCAGTGTCTCCATCAGTCCAGCTGAAGGTGCAAGAAACCCAGCAGTGGGCAGTTACGGGATAGCCTATCCTCAGAGAAAATACCTTGCCAGCCCCTATTAGAGATTGGCTTATGCCCTGAAGCATAAAGATTTATACTTCTTCCAAAACTTTTTTTTTTAGTTACGACTATGTACAACCCTGTATTTCCAGCAATGGGATGTGTGGACAGAGCAGTAAAGCCCTGGGAACTTGGAGAAAGGCCACATTTCCCCTTAAAGAGACTGGAAGAGAAGAGCCAGGTCCACAGTTCCTGCTTTGCTGCCATCCACTCTCCTGCCCCTTCCAGGTGGTAAGCCCCATGGTGACGTGGCTTTCAGGGGAGTGTCCAACAAGAGTGGCAGAGACACCATTGCTCTACCAGCCTTCATCCTTTCTCCACCATGTCAGCTTGTGGGGCACCTGAACCCTACCTTGCTGACGTCCCTTTGTGACATCCTTGCTGAGTAGGGGGGATTCCAGGGGATTATGCCATGCAGATGGGCTGTTCCCTCTCCTGCTGTCTGTACTCCCACTTTGGTGCTGCTAGCGCCATGGCTGGAATTGTGCTGGTATGTCTAGGGCTTGAGAGTGCAGCAGATGGAGAGATGTGGATTTGCACGCTGCATTCACTTCTGGGGGCTACATCCCCAGGTGCCGGGGGGTCATTGGCAGACATGATGGGAAGCAATGGAAAACCCATACTCCTGAGTGTGATCATTAACCTTTATTGAAAACAAAGTGTTTGCCTTGCTGGTTCTTAAGTGTCCAAACATTCCATCAAGTTGTCATCACTGATGCAGATAAAAAAGTACCAAAACCTTGAGGTTTCTGGTCTTAATTTGTATGCAGATAAAATATGCTTAGGTGCTGAAAGCTGACCCAGGCTTTTAGAATCCCCCAGCAGAGTTAGAAGCGTTTGCACAGGGGAACAAATTACGGAAGAACTACACAGTAATGTTTGAAGGAATAAATTTCTTTAATGCATACCAATCCTTAATTGGGAAAGAGTAAAATTCGATTAGCAATTCCCACACTCTGCTACTCGTGCTGTTCTCAGAGGCAGCTTGGTCCAGAGCAGACAGGGTGGCCAGGTTTTGTCTCTCTCTGTTCTGCCCGGGCCTCGGGGTGTGACAAAAAGGAAAAGCAGCAGAAAGAAAGGGACTCAACCTAATGGAAACTATCCTACCCACCCATAGGGAAGAGATGTGCAGGTTTGAAGTCAGAATAGATTATCACAGTGGTCCTTTCTGGCCTTTGAAACTATGAATATACATGTATGGTACGTCTCTTTATATATATTACATCTGTGGACTTCCTACTAGTTCACTATATGACTGTGGCCTCCCCATAAGAGTTTGGGGATGATTGTTTTCGTTTGGGTTTTTTTTGTCTATGTGGACAGAAGAAAATGTCTGCTTCTTTGTGAGAGGACCATACTTTACCCTAGGCACCAAGTGAGCTTTTTCTTTTCACATTGACAAGAAAAATGTTGGAACACGATGGTCCACTGTGTTTTAAACTTGGAAGATTAGGCTTTGGTTCATACAGCGAAATGACTTATTGAGTAATGTTATCACTTAGGTACTTAGATGATAGGTGCTATCGAAATACCTTGGAGAGGTCTCTCAGTAATATAAATCATGTTTAATCCGGGGGTTGAGTACTTAGGATATGATTGTAAATAATGCCCTGATCTGATTTAATA
Organism: Malaclemys terrapin pileata; assembly: GCF_027887155.1. Lineage (NCBI taxonomy): Eukaryota > Metazoa > Chordata > Testudines > Emydidae > Malaclemys > Malaclemys terrapin. The sequence goes on along the minus strand of NC_071522.1, from coordinate 16,840,068 downwards.
GTGTTATATCTTCTGCCTAGCTGCTACATCTAGTCAGGTGCTTTTGTCCATTGCCTTGAAATGCAGCACTGCTTACATCTGTATATGCTGTTTTTCTCTTCCACGAGTCTTATGTTGATCACCATCGATAGTCAGAAACTCATCACTCAGGCCTGGTCTACACCTAAAATTTAGGTCAACCTAGTTACATCGCTTCGAATTGTGGAAAATTTTGCACCTTGTGCAACGTAGTTAAGTTGACTTAACCCCTACTGTAGATGCAGTTAAGTTAATGGAAGAATTCCCTTCCATCAGTGTAGGAAGCATCTACGCTACAGTGGCACAGCTGCAGTGCCATTGTCGTGCTGTTGTAGTGTAGACGTACCTTCAGACTCCCAAAGCATGAGAGAGAGAGAGTGGCAGAAATTCTGGAAAGGGGATTGGGCGCTCTGTGTGTGAGAATGAGCCCTGATGTGAATCGGCTACCAGGGGCTGCAGGTGTTTTCAGTGCACTAGGACTCCCAACATTATCAATACCGGTGTTAGCAACGGGGGGAAAGCTTTGTACAGGTTGCGTAGGCAAGGTTTGAGAATTGTACTTGTTGCTGTATCTCTCTGATGGTATTTTCATATAGATAAAGTTTTAGAAAGGTCTTATATGTCAACAAGTTTGCCACTTTCCTGTCATGGTTGACATTTCATATTTACTGGTTATTGGTCTGGAACTGAGCCTCTTTATCCCCATCTCCATCACATGTTGGGATCCATATCTGAAGCACAGTTGGTTTTGATTTTGCAACACCAGAAACCAACGGATGAACGTGTGCAAACCAAAACCAGCCTTCAGTTTTGCCCAGTTCTAATCCTGCCTCACTAATGAATTCAGCATGTATATGAATAATGCTGCTTATCCCAACCGCATTGGCTACCAGTGTGCCAATCACAGGCAGTGCATCTCCACAGCATTCCTGAATGGTTTAGCATTGGGCAATGGACATAATGTAACTGGTTTGAGTCATGATGTTGCCCTTTCTGCAGGCACCCACGCGCATCTGTTGAGTATGACGGGGCTAGAGGAGACATTTAATTATACCTGTAATTGCAAATACCCAGCAAGTTATAATTACGTTCAGAAAATGCATACCAAGGTAGAACTGGCATCCAAATAGGAGGTTGATGATGGCTGTGCAAAGCACTGCTAGTGTGTTTAGAGGAAGCACTAAAATTGTCTACCAGCAGATGTATATGTGGTAAAGCAGGTGCTTCAGCGCCCACGTTTTACTGCTCAACTCAGCAAGGACTCTGTATTGTTAGAGTAGGGAACTTGGAAATCAAGAGGCCTGAGTTCCAATCCCAGAACTGCTTTAGACTTGTGTCACCTAGGGCAAGTCACTTGCCCTCTCTCTGACTCAGTTTCCCCTTTGTAAAAGAGGATCAATAATACATACCTTTGCAAAGTGCTTTTTCATTTGAGGGATGAGTGCAATCCATATGGCTCCAACTCTCCCAAGTGACCTACTGGATAACAAAAGTGACTGTATATGGGGGCCTGTAAGGGTTAGATGTTTAAGGTTTGGCTTCCCCCAGCCCTTTTCTTTGTCCTTAGTCTGCAGCTGCAATTAATTGCTGTTGCATTTCTACACCTGCAGTTTTTTCTGAGTGCAGCTCATGTTGCTTTGATGTCTAAGTATGGGTTGAACTAGTGCATCAGGTAGTTAGACATCAAAGTGGCATGAACTATGCTTGCAAACAGTTGCAACCAGTTGCAACCAGAAAGCTGCAAGCATACAGAGAATGCGTTCTGTTAGCTCCCTGACGTCTGTGGAAAATTCCTTTTCCTTTTCCATGCTGGCTTGTATTAGATTTCAGTTTGTTGCATCTCACATTGTTCTAACATATTCTGGTCTGTATTGAGTCTCTGTTCACTTCCACTGCTTGCAGAGAGTGCACTTGTTTCCAAGTGATTTCTGTCGCTGGCTTTATGTTTGTGCAACATGTACAATTGCCTGGGATGTCCCTGAATCCCCCGTTGTTATGGATAAGCAGCACACTCACTGCTTTATAAGCAGACCAAGGCCGGGTCTACACTACAGACCTATATCAGTATAACTAAGTCACTCGGGGGTGTGAAAAATCCACACCCTTGAGCGATGGAATTATGTCGACCTAGCCCTGTGTTAGACGGTGCTATGTCAATGGGGGAGCTTCTCCTGTTCACATAGCTACCGCTTCTTGGGGAGGTGGATTATCTATGCCGACTGGAGAAGCTCTTCCATACTTTTTGAAGAGTCTTAAAAGTTGCACCAGGATTGACTTTTCAGCCCAGTGCTCTGTGGCAACTTGGATAACGAGGATTTATACTCAGCATTTAAGACCTCCAAATATGAGAGTCATTATCAGCTCAGCTCCCCGCAAACCTTCCTTTAGGGTTGCTCTGTCTATATCCATAAACCTCCTATGGTTGAGCCTCCCCCTGAGAGTGAAATGAGAATCTCCTGCTTCCCATTCTTTAACCATATTAGCTGCCAATGTATCCTTCATAGGCAGAAGGCTTGGAACATCTTCTGGAATGCAAATTAGGGCAAGGGTTTATTATTACAGTTATTTTTAAAAATATGTGTAAACCACTACAGAAATATGGCACTGACCTTTCCCCTGGGAATACAAACATAAGGAGCAGTGGTAAGAGTGACAGCGGGATGAGGGGGGTAAGTGTTATCCACTGGTCACATGGGCTTGCATTTCCCTGCTGGACTGTTTCATTATCAACCATTTTGATGACTGATTAATTTTTTCTTATTACTTCCCTCAGTATTTCTGGCTCCTCGTCCTCTCACGAGGTTTGGTTGGCATCGGTGAAGCCAGTTATTCCACCATCGCTCCCACCATCATAGGAGACCTTTTCACCAAAAACACCAGAACCCTGATGCTGTCTGTCTTCTACTTTGCAATCCCTCTTGGCAGGTAACCAGTCCACTGCAGTTCTCTTAAATTACCATACATCCGAAGCGGCTGACAAGAAAGACACATTTTCTTAGATTTGAATTGTTTTGTAAGGGAAAAGTTTGCAGGTTGATGGCTAGCATAGGGGCGGCTTAGAAGATATGGGTTCTGGTACCTGTTTTGCCACTGATTCATGTGCAAGTTTAAGACCTTTGCATGGAATAAATGTGAGGTATTACTAATTAACAGAGCTGGATGAAAACAGAAAATAACTATTTAGCATATACATTTTTGGAATAAAAACAATATTACTCGTACAACTGATGAATAATGTTATACCAGTTTTCTTAGTTGTTGTTTTTATTCATTTGAGGTACAGGCCTTTTTGAGTCAAGTTCTTCCAAGTTACCATATACTCTAGAAGAGTCATTAGGTTAAGGTGCTAAGGGCTAAATTTTCAAACCTGTGAAAGTGTAATTGCTGGCACATCTACCTAAGGCATGTGACTGTTGGAGAGTGCAGGTCAGATGCACAATTTAGCTCTTGAAATTTTGGCCTTTCCAAAGCATTCTTTAGCTTACACTCAAACTCTAACCTACTTGAATCTGCAAAATTTGGCAGAGACAGTCTAGAGGATCCAGTGGTTAAAACTATTAGTACTCCCACCATGGCAGCAACAACCGTGGGAAATTACTTTAATGTAGACAAGGCTGAGGAGAGCTGCTGTAAGGAGCATTCATGCTTCAGTTTACACAGAGGAGTCAAGGACCGTACAGCCCATAGTCTCCTGATGAATGTAACAGCCAGACTCAATCTTTGAGTAATTATTTCCCTTAGCACTTTCTTTGAATTGAGTTCCCTTATCAGCCCAATGCAGTATCTGATTGTTGGGACTAGAGAGATCCTGTATTTTTTACAACGATTGACCCTGCATTGTGAGATTGTAGACAGGGTGGGCTCTGACAATGTGGATCCAGATTCCCAGAAGCAGATGACTTCCTCTGAAGAAGTGGCACAGTAAGTTCATTTCCAGAAAGGGAAAACCCGGACAGCAGTTAACTCCACCATTGCAGTGAAAAACATCTGGATTAGGATGGTGATACGCCAGCTAGAACTTATGGCAGTAACCTCAAAACAAAGATTGAAACATTCTTTTGCTCTTCAGGAAGAAGAAATGTCTGGTCCTTAACTGATGGAAATAACTTTTTCCTAAACAGCCCTAGGAAACGGAACACTTCTGTAGAGAACTGAGCTGAGCAGTGGTTGGCAACAAACCAATTCCTTCCAAAGACAAACATGCTTGATAATGGCAAAGGGCTAGAAATGGGGCCCCGTTGCTCACTCTGGCTCTGGACCTGACTTTTTCCAAAGTCTAGTGGAGTTTGGATCCGTGGTTTGGTTTTGGAGCCATATCTGTGAATGGCTTAGTACCAGAATGGCGTTGATGGTAACTCGGGTGCCTGCGTGGCTTAGAAGGCTGTTCAATAAGCGTGTTTGGCAACAGCCAGCCATCCTGAAACAGCTCTGGCAGCTTGTACCCAAGGCAGCCTCTGCGCTGAGTGCTGGCATTTTTGAAAGATCTATTTCGTGCCTGTTCATTTCAGCTATAGGGAAGCATCACTGTAGTTACCACTCAGCCAGAGCTGCCTTTTATTACCTGATCATAATCTGTGATACCTGGCTGAAAGTCTGCCGGCTTCTCTAACCTCCTGACAGGCTTATGATATTTGCCCATCAGCCCTATGTGCTTGTTCTGCTAAGTTTTGGTATGAACTTAAAAAAAACAGTCTCTTGATCCATATTCGGGAACAACTGCTGTTAAATTAACAGATGGCATTTAAATGGTTTGGTGCGGTATAAACTTGATGGCACTTCTCATTAATTTTAGGTCTGGGCCCCAAAACACAGGTGCTCAGCTCACCGCAGTGATTGGTGTGATGTAGGAACCTCAATGGGACAGTCTTTGGATCCTGGGTTTTTGTTTCAACCTCTTATAGGGCAAAGGGCCTGCAGTGAAGTTCAGATCAGTAGCTAAATTTCCACCAAACTAGAGGATATTTGGACCCATCATGCTGTTAGAAGTGACACGTTCTTCACTTTTTCTGCTTTTAGTGATGCTTACTCTTCTTGTCTCTGCAGGAAAAGGGAACTTGCAGATAGGGCAGCTGATCATGATGTTCTGTCTGCATTTCACGGTCTTTGAGAACAGCTACACCCATAGCACTTTATTAAAACTGGCTCCCTTCTTTGTACTTTTTGCAGTGGTTTGGGATACATCACTGGATCAAGCGTGAAGCAAGTAGCAGGAGACTGGCATTGGGCGTTGCGGGTAAGCACCTGTCTCATATTCAGTAAGTCTGTTAAAATATCCCTCGTGAACTCACACACACAAACATTAGAGCTGGCCAGAAAACAGGGTGTAACTTTCATGAAAACTTTCTGAAAATTTCCAGCTCTTCAGCTGGTCAAAAATTTTGAAATATGAAATTTTGTTGTCGTTTTTATCAACATTTTGCCAAGAAATTGACAGAATTTTCGCAGTTTTGCAGGTGGATGAAATTTCCATCTCCTTTTCCCCCAGCAAAATTGAAAATTTCCAACGTACTCCAATAAGCTGGCACTTGTCATTGTCACAGTCTTTATCCCATTTCAAAAGAAGATGGTGCTACCTTACCATGTTTTGCTCTGCCTTACATAATCCATGGGCAGCACCATCTTCTGACTGAACAGTATTTAACAGGTTGAGGTTAAGGGCAGAGGAGGACTTCTAGGCAGGGCAGGATAAAAAAACTGGAGCACTGGAAAGATACGCGTACAGGTATTAAGCACGTAGCAGATGAAACGTATGCAGCTCCTGGACAAAAAGGGAAAGGTGTTTATTGTTGGTTCTTTGTGCTTGTTTCCCTGCCTGGGAGTGGCAGATTTCCAATCACTTCATTAGCAGTTGACAGTGGTTTCTTGATGGGCTGGGGAATAGGAGGAACCTTAAATCAACTTGGTAGCCTTTCAGTCCCCTGCTATCAAGAAATTCCTGCTTTGAGGAAAAAACACTTTGTTCCAGTTTCCGCTTGTTTTTCTGCCCAGAGACACTCAGTTTCCTTCTATTTTAACCTCTAGGGACCTTGATAAATGTGTTGAAAAGATAATAAACCACACACACACAAACACATACACACCCAGTGATGTCTTGAAATTGCTGGCAGGAAGTGGCCCAGCAAATCTGCTTTCTGGCCTTTGACAGTCTGGCCAGCATGGGGTTGAGTGAGATGCTCTCTCAGGGCTGGCAGTTCCTGAAGGCAATTAATTGCATGAAGCTCGTGCCAATGCAGTTTATAACAGCAGGTGCTGAAATACATGGATTCCCTACCTCAAACAAATGGCACTTTTTGGCGGCTGGAAATGAGAAGTGAAGCCAGTAAAGTCACCAGGAATAGTCCAGCAGCAGCTAGCTGAGTGGGGAGCAGATTCCAACCAGGAACCTAGAATGAAAAGAATTAAGTTTAATGCCGTGAAGTTTCAGACCAGAAAATAGGCCACCTTACCTAACAGCAGGAATGCTTTAAGGGTGAAGCTGACTTCTGAGCAGAGGAGCAGCGCTAGGCCTAAGCCCTTCATTCAACCCATTGCGCTTAAATGAGACTGATGTGTTACATAGGCATCATGCTGGCCTAGTGCATTGAGATGAAAGGCACCCTAAGGCCGTAGTCCTCAACCCTTTGGGGCTCAGGACCCAGTTGTAAACCTTGATGGCATGACCCACGGTATAGCTTTAGTGCCAAATACATCTGGCTTAGGAAATATTTCGTACTCACGATATATAGTATACAAATTAACATAATAAATGCTAAAAAAGTACACTTATGCATACTATAGTGGTGCCTCCTGTCCTGCTGGGCTGGCTGGGCACAGCTCCTCGCTCCAGGTGTTGCAACCTCTGGGGTCACAGTGCTGCTCAGATTTGGGCCAGACCCCTTAACAGGAGGCCAGCCAGGCCAAATTTGTGTGAGTGGTGGTGTGACCCGGTGCATGGTATCAAAGCATCACTCACTCAAATTTGGCCCAGTCAGCCCCCTATCATCATGAGAGAGGAGTGGTTGGGCCAAACCCGAGTGGCACTACAACCCTGTGGACCCGGTCACAAGGCCCAGAGTGGGGCACAGAGCCCAGTCAGCCCTGAGGGACCAGAGCTGCAGGAGCCTCCGCTGTGGGGTGATTGTGAGATGGCCTCTGTCTGCAGCCCTCCCCCGTGCCTCCCATCTGACTCCTTGACACATTCTGGAGACCTAACCTGAACCCACCTTTGGGTTGTGACCCACAGGCTGAGAAACCTTGCTCTAAAGGGCTAACGGTATCATTTGATGCAGTAAGTTACCATTCGCTCCCTTCTCTTCAAGTGAAATCTCCACCTTTGTTTCTGGCAAGAGTCTTTCTGGGCTCCTATGCTTGTAGATCCCAGGCTCCCTGTGCGTCAATCTCTCCATCATGTCCTATGCAGACATCACAACAAATTGCCAATGATAACCTGACTGTACAAAACATAGGGAAACTGTCAGGAGACGTTGGTCTGTCTTTTGGTCTTGTCTACACAGGGACACTTACGAAAGTTAATCCGAATTTACTAAAGGTATGAATTTAAAATGCATTAGTTAAATGTCAGTAACTCACAAGTTAATTAAACTAAATCGAATTAAGACCACTTGAATTCTGAATAGGAGAGGAGTTTCCTGTGGTTTAATTAATCCACTTTAAATTCACATCTTAAATTAATTGATTAATTTTTTTGAGCGTCCTCATATAGACAAACCCTAAATCTAGTAGCGTACTGAGTGTAATTGCTTATTTCCTAGGTGTGTGGCTTTACTGTGTCACCTCTTGTGATCTCACCAGATCTCCTAACCTAGGCAGGGTCACGCTAGTCAAACTTGGATGAGAGACCTCAGAAGAAGAACCAGAGTGTTTGTAGCAGTGCTTCGTAGGTTGCAGTCTTCCCTCTGGTTCAGTAGTAATTCCAGTGCCCCAGTAGAGTGCCAGCGAATGCTGTGTTGCTGAAGGAGCTGGTCTTTCAGTGTCCTCTTCTGTTTTCCCCCCTCTTCATCTGGAATGCCCTATGCAGGGAGCATTCAGGAACTGGCTGAAGATGGAAAGCCAGAGGTGGGTAAGGGGCATGTGCATGCACTTGCATGTGCAGTAGGGGAAAGGTCAGAAAGTGACTCACTCCCAACATCCAGAAAACTTTTCACCTTCCTGGCATAACACCCCAGACATCCTTCAAATACTTCTAGAAATTAGCCAGGCCCTTAGCCCACCTGGGAGTAAGCTAGCTTCCTAAGGGTTAAATGTCACAGAAGATGAGCTGGGTACAGCAGTTACACAGAATATGACCACCTTAATCAGAAGCATCCCCAAAGCCGAGCTACAAGAGTAAGTAAGAGTCTCGACAGTGACAGAGAAAGGAAGGAGAGGAGCAGATGCGGCAGTGGGAGCATACAGATTTGGACCAGATGTAAAGAACCTAGTCACTGAAATGAAACTAATGCAATCTGTTTCTTTTTGACTAGCCGTGGTAATCACTGCCAACTTCCTGTGCTGATTTCCAGGTCCTCTCTTTCAGGTATCTCCACTCCTAGGCATGATAACAGGGACACTCATCTTGATATTTGTACCTGCTGCTAAAAGAGGCAATGTGGAACAGCTGGGGGGACAGCTGAAGGCTCGGACCTCGTGGCTAAGAGACATGAAGGCACTGATCAGAAAGTAAGAGAGCTCTGCTAAAATGTGCTTGGCCTTTAACTCTCAGCCTGAGAGTCAGATAGCGTTTGCCATTCTACTGCTGTATGATTTGCAAGTGGCAACGCTCGAGGAGCAGCAGAAAGCATGATCCTTGGGCCTGAGAAAG